>NC_045612.1:40154468-41515718 GCF_009762305.2 Zalophus californianus | reverse complement strand
CGTGCCCTCTTTAATAACCATCACCAGGCTAACCCATTCCCCGACCCCACTCCCCTCTAGAACCCTCAGTTTGTTGCTCAGAGTCCATAGTCTCTCATGGTTTGCCTCCCACTCCGATTTCCTCCCTTCATTTTTCGCTTCCTAATATCTTCTTCTTTTTTTTTAAACATATAATGTATTATTTGTTTCAGAGGCACAGGTCTGTGAGTCAACAGTCTTACACAATTCACAGTGCTCACCATGGCACATATCCTCCCCAATGTCCGTCACCCAGCCACACCATCCTTCCCACCCCCCACCACTCCAGCACCCCTCAGTTTGTTTCCTGAGATTAAGAATTCCTCATATAAGTGAGATCATATATGTCTTCCTCCGATTGTCTTATTTCACTCAGCATAATACCCTCCAGTTCTATCCATTTTGTTGCAAATGGCAAGATTTCATTCCTTTTGATGGCTGCATAATATTCCATTACACACACACACACACACACACACACACACACACACACACACACACACACACACCACATCTTCTTTATTCATTCATCTGTCGATAGACATCTTGGCTCTTTCCATAGTTTGGCTATTGTGGACATTGCTGCTATAAACATGAGGGTGCACATACACCTTCGGATCCCTACATTTGTAACTTTGGGGTAAATACCCAGTAGTGCAATTGCTGGGTCATATGGTAGCTCTATTTTCAACTTTTTGAGGAACTTCCATACTGTTATCCAGAGTGGTTGCACCAGCTTGCATTCCCACCAACAGTGTAGGAGGGTTCCCTTCTCCACATTCCCACCGACATCTGTCGTTTCCTGACTTGTTAATTTTAGCCATTCTGACTGGTGTGAGGTGGTATCTCATTGAGGTTTTGATTTGGATTTCCCTGATGCCCAGCGATGTTGAGCACTTTTTCATGTGTCTCTTGGCCATTTGGATGTCTTCTTTGGAAAAATGTTCATGTCTTCTGCCCATTTCTTGATTGGATCATTTGTTCTTTGGGTGATGAGTTTGATAAGTTCCTTATAGATTTTGGATACTAGCCCTTTATCTGATATGTCATTTGCAAATATCTTCTCCCATTCTGTCGGTTGTCTTTTGGTTTTGTGGACTGTTTCTTTTGCTGTGCAAAAGCTTCTTATCTTGATGAAGTCCCAATAGTTCATTTTTGCCCTTGCTTCCCTTGCCTTTGGTGATATGTCTAGGAAAAAGTTGCTGCAGCTGAAGTCGAAGAGGTTGCTGCCTGTGTTCTCCTTTAGCATTTTGATGAACTCCTGTCTCACATTTAGGTCTTTCAACCATTTTGAATCTATTTTTGTGTGTGGTGTAAGGAAATGGTCCAGTTTCATTCTTCTGCATGTGACTGTCCAGTTTTCCCAACACCAGTTGTTGAAGAGACTCTCTTTTTTCCACTGGACATTCTTTGCTGCTTTGTAGAAGTTTAGTTGACCATAGAGTTGAGGGTCCATTTCTGGGCTCTCTATTCTGTTCCATTGATCTATGTGTCAGTTTTTGTGCCGGTACCATATTGTCTTGATGATCACAGCTTTGTAATAGAGCTTGAAGTCCAGAAAAGTGATGCCACCGGCTTTCCTTTTCTTTTTCAACATTCCTCTGGCTATTTGGTGTCTTTTCTGGTTCCATACAAATTTTAGGATTCTTTGTTCCATTTCTTTGAAAAAAGTGGATGGTATTTTGATAGGGATTGCATTGAATGTGTAGATTGCTTTAGGTAGCATTGACATCTTCAGAATATTTGTTCTTCCAATCCATGAGCATGGAACGTTTTTCCATTTCTTTGTGTCTTCCCCAATTTCTTTCATGAGTATTTTATAGTTCTGAGTACAGATTCGTTGCCTCTTTGGTTAGATTTATTCCTAGATATCTAATGGTTTTGGGTGCAATTGTAAATGGGATCGACTCCTTGATTTGTCTCTCTTCTGTCTTGTTGTTGGTGTATAGGAATGCCACTGATTTCTGTGCATTGATTTTATATCCTGCCACTTTACTGAATTCCTGTATGAGTTCTAGCAGTTTTGGGGTAGAGTCTTTTGGGTTTTCTACATAAAGTATCAAAGAGTGAGAGTTTGACTTCTTCTTTGCCGATTCAGATGGCTTTTATTTCTTTTTTTGTCTGATTGCTAGGACTTCTAATACTATGTTGAATAGCAGTGGTGATAGTGGACATCCCTGCTGTGTTCCTGACCTTAGGAGGAAAGCTCTCAGTTTTTCCCCATTGAGAATGTTATTCTCTGTGGGTTTTTCATAGATAGCTTTTATGATATTGAGGTATGTACCCTCTATCCCTGTACTCTGAAGAGTTTTGATCAGGAAAGGATGCTATACTTTGTCAAATGCTTTTTCTGCATCTATTGAGAGGATCATATGGTTCTTGTTCTTTCTTTTATTAATGTTTGTATCACATTGATTAATTTGCAGATGTTGAACCAACCTTGCATACCAGGGATAAGTTCCACTTGGTCGTGGTGAAGAATCCTTTTAATGTACTGTTGGATCCTGTTGGCTAGTATTTTGGTGAGAATTTTTGCATCCATGTTCATCAAGGATATTGGTCTGTAATTCTCCTTTTTGATGGGGTCTTTGGTTTTGGGATCAAGGTAATGGTGGCCTCATAAAACGAGTTTGGAAGTTTTCCTTCCATTTCTATTTTTTTGGAACAGTGTCAGAAGAACAGGTATTAATTCTTCTTTAAATGTTTGGTACAATTTCCCTGGGAAACCATCTGGCCCTGGGCTTTTGTTTGTTGGGAGATTTTTGATTCCTTAGTGGTTATAGGTCTGCTCAGGTTTTCTTTTTCTTCCTGGTTCAGTTTTGGTAGTTTATACAGGTCTAGCAATGCATCCATTTCTTCCAGATTATCTAATTTGCTGGCATAGAGTTGCTCATAATATGTTGTTATGACTGTATTTCTTTGGTGTTGGTTGTGATCTTTCCTCTTTCATTCATGATTTTATTTATTTGGGTCATTTCTCTTTTCATTTTGATAAGTCTGGCCAGGGGTTTATCAATCTTATTCATTCTTTTAAAGAACCAGCTACTAGTTTCGTTGATCTGTTCTACTGTTCTTTTGGTTTGTAGTTCATTGATTACTTTTCTGATTATTATTTCTCTTCTCCTGCTGGGTTTGGGCTTTATTTGCTGTTCTTTCTCCAGCTCCTTCAGGTGTAGGGTTAGGTTGTGTACTTGAGACATTTCTTGTTTCTTGAGAAAGGCTTGTATTGCTATATACTTTCCTCCTAGGACTGCCTTTGCTGCATCCCAAAGATTTTGAACAGTTGTGTTTTCATTTTCATTAGTTTCCATGAATTTTTAAAATTCTTCTTTAATTTCGTGGTTGACCCATTCATTCCTCAGTAGGATGCTCTTTAGCCTCCGTATATTTGAGTTCTTTCTGACATTCCTCTTGTGAGTGAGTTCTAGTTTCAAAGCATTGTGGTCTGAAAATATGCTGGGAATGATCCCAATCTTTTGGTATGGTTTGAGACCTAATTTGTGACCTTGGATGTGATCTATTCTGGAGAATGTTCCATGGGCACTAGAGGAGAATGTGTATGCTGTTGCTTTGGGATGGAATGTTCTGAATATATCTGTGAAGTCCATTTGGTCCAGCGTATCATTTAAAGCCTTTATTTCCTTGCTGATCTTTTCCTTAGAGGAGGGGGGTGTTAAAGTCCCCCACTATTATTGTATTGTTGCCAATGTGTTTCTTTGCTTTTGTTATTAATTGGCTTATATAATTGGCTGCTCTCATGTTAGGGGCATAGATATTTACAATTGTTAGATCTTCTTGTTGGATAGACCCTTTAAGTAGGATATAGTGTCCTTCCTCATCCCTTATTATACTGTTTGGTTTAAAATGTAATTTGTCTGATATAAGGATTGCCACTCCAGCTTTCTTTTTGGTGTCCATTAGCATGGTAAATTGTTTTCCACCCCCTCACTTTCAATCTGGGGGTGTCTTTGGGTCTAAAATGAGTCTCTTGCAGACAGCATATCGATGGGTCTTGTTTTTTAATCTAATCTGATACCCTGTGTCTTTTGATTGGGGCATTTAGCCCATTTACATTTAGGGTAACTATTGAAAGATATGAATTTAGTGCCATTGTATTGCCTGTAGGTGACTATTACTGTGTATTGTCTCTGTTCCTTTCTGGTCTATGTTACTTTTAGGCTTTCTCTTTGCTTAGAGAACCCCTTTCAATATTTCTTGTAGGGCTGTTTTGTGTTTGCAAATTCCTTTAGTTTTTGTTTGTCCTGGAAGCTTTTAATCTCTCCTTCTATTTTCAATGAGAGCCTAGCTGGATATAGTATTCTTGGCTGCATATTTTTCTCATTTAGTGCTCTGAAGATATCATGCCAGTCCTTCCTGGCCTGCCAGGTCTCTGTGGATAGCTCTGTTGCCAATCTAATATTTCTAACATTGTAGGTTACAGATCTCTTCTCCCGAGCTGCTTTCAGGATTTTCTCTTTGTCTCTGAGACTCGTAAGTTTTACTATTAGATGTCGGGGAGTTGACCTATTTTTATTGATTTTGAGAGGGGTTCTCTGTGCCTCCTGGATTTTGATGCCTGTTTCCTTCCACACATTAGGGAAGTTCTCTGCTATTATTTGCTCCAATATACCTTCTGCCCCCCTCTCTCTTTCTTCTTCTTCTGGGATCCCAATTATTCTAATGTTTCGTCTTATGGTATCACTTATCTCTCGAATTCTGCCCTTGTGATCCTGTAGTTGTTTATCTCTCTTTTTCTCAGCCTCTTTATTTTCCATCATTTGGTCTTCTATATCGCTGATTCTCTCTTCTGCCTCATTTTTCCTAGCAGTTAGACCCTCCATTTTTTACTGTACCTCATTAATACCCTTTTTTATTTCAACTTGGTTAGATTTTAGTTCTTTTATTTCTCTAGAAAGTGTTTCTCTAATATCTTCCATGCTTTTCTCAAGCCCAGCTAGTATCTTTAAAATCGTCATTCTGAACTCTAGTTCTGACATCTTACTAATGTCCGTATTGACTAGGTCCCTGGCAGTCAGTACTGCCTCTTGTTCTTTTTGTTGAGGTGATTTTTTCCATCTTGTCATTTTGTCCAGAGAAGAATAGATGAATGAGAGAACAAAATGCTAACAGGGTAACAATGACCCCAGAAAAATATACACTAAACAAATTAGAAGAGACCTGAAACCGGGGAAAAGGAAGGGAAATTTTAAAGAAAAAAGAAAGAAGAGAAAAAGATAAATAAAACAGAATATGATCAGATATGATCAGGCTGGTGCATAGATCAGTGCCACACACTAGATTTTGGGCCTATTTTGGTCTGTTAGAAGAAAGTGCCTCCCAAAATTTTAAAGAAAGAAAAACTTATATATGTACAAAAAGGGTTAATACAATGTAGGGATGGAATATGACTGTAAAGATGGAAATTATAAAAGATTTTATAAAAGGAATTGATAAAAAGTCGTTTGAAAAAAGAAAGAGGAATTAAAAAAAAAGGGAGAGAATGTGATCAGGCAAGAGAATAGAACAAAGCCATACACTAGAGATTTAGGGTATATTTTGGTCTGTTAGAAGAAACTGTATCCCAAAATTTCAACGAGAGAATAACTTATATATATATATATGAAAAATAAAGTTAACTACTATGAGGGGCTAGAATATATGACTCTAAAATGAAAAATAAAAAAGATTTTTTAAAAAAGGGATTGATGAGATGTTGGTTGAGAAAGGGAAAAAGAAAAATTTAAAAAAAAAGAAAAAGAAAATTAAAAAAATTAACTTTGAATGACTAAAGAATCATGGGAAAAAAGCCATGAATTCTATGTGCAGTATTCCCCTAGCACTGGAGTTCTGCCGTTCTCCTTGATGGGTAAACTTGGTCTTGGCTGGCTGTTTATGCTGATCTTCTGGGGTAGGGGCCTGTTGCCATGGTTCCCAAATGTCTTTGCCAGAGGTAGAATTGCCCTGCCCTTGTCGGGTCTGGGCTAAGTAATCTGCTCGGGTTTGCTCTCGGGAGCTTTTGTTTCCTGCAAGCTTTCCGTACAGCTTTGGAGGATGAGAGTGAAATGGCGACCTCCCAATCTCCACCCCAGAGGAGTCAAGAACTCGGGGGCCCCGCTCCTCACTGAGCCCCAGAGAAAACCAGTCAGTCACTCCCGTCTCCCCGGTCTCTGGCCACACTCTCTTCTCACCCGGCCTGTGACCAAGTGTTTCTATCTCTGGCTCACGACCCCGTGTGGAGTCTCCAAATCCAGCAGATCCCTGTGGTGCACTCCCGCGCCACTCCTCCCGGGGGAGGAAGGGGAGTCTCCCCGGATCTGCCGGTTGTTGGGTCCCTGCTGGAGGAGCAGTGGCCTGACTGTGCCGCAGATCACGGTTTATGGCAACCCCGAGCTGAGAGCCTGCTCCCCAGCTCCATCTCTGCAGCCGGCTTCCCCGCTCTGATACCTGGGATCTCTGCCACACTCAGGCACCCCCGGTCATTCTATGACCCCAGGGGTCCTGAGACCACACTGTCCCGAGAGTGTTCCACCCCTGCTTAGCCACTGGAGCGATGTCCCTCAGCTGAGCGGACTTCTAAAATTTCCGATTTTGTGCTCCGCGGCTCTATCACTTGCCAGAAGTGGCCAACGGAGGCCCCCTCCCCCGCCGTCTATCCTCCCGAATATCGCCTCAGATTCACTTCTCCGCACGTCCTACCTTCTGGAAACTGGTCGCTTTTCTGTTCAGAGAGATGCTGCTATTCTTTTCTTCGATCTCCTGTTGAGTTCGTAGGTGTTCAGAATGGTTTGATCCCTATCTAGCTGAATTCCTGGGACCAGAAGAAATCCAGGTCTCCTACTCCTCTGCCATCTTGCTCCTCTGATTATCTAGGCTTTTATGTGAGGCTGATTGTAGCTTTCAGTTTGGCTTCCGAAACTGTCTTCATGATGCTTCTCCCACTGTGCTCTCTTCAAGCGAATGCTGCTGACCCCAGTTCAAGCCTTCATCCCTGACCTAGACCTTTTTTAAAAAAAGATTTATTTATTTATTTGAAGAGGGAGGGGCAGAGGGAGAGAGAGAGAATCTCAAGCAGGCTCCCTGCTGAGCACAGAGCCTGACACAGGGATCCATCTCACCACCCTGAGATCATGACCTGAGCCGAAACTAAGAGTTGAACTCCAACAGTGTTCACCTAGGCACCCTCCCTGAGCTAGACTTTTGCAGTCACCTTCTGATTGGTTTTTCACCTCTGGTGTTCACCCCCTCTTTATTCCTTTCAGCATCTAACCATTACTATCTGACTCCAACCTACCCTTCTAGATAGCTTCTTCCTGCCCTTCCTGTCATGCACACTCAGCTTCAACCTAATGGGGCTACTGGCCAGTCGCTGAGCAACTCTCTCTTAAAGATATTCAGTTTTCTTTCCAAAATCCCATCCTTAAAAAAAAATCCAGTATCATCTATTCTTCTAGCCAAAGCCACCTGTGAGTAAATGCATTGTGTGGCTCTCTTTGTGCCCTGATCACATAGTACCTTTTATTAGAAGTGTGTGTGTGTGTGTGTGTGTGTGTGTGTGTGTGTGTGTGTGTGTGTGTGTCTTATTTCCCTTAAAGGTCTATAAGCTTCAGGGGCACCTAGGTGGCTCAGTGGGTTAAGCATCTGCCTTTGGCTCAGGTCATGATCTCAGGGTCCTGGGATCAAGTCCCACATAGGACTCCCTGCTTGGGGAAGTCTGCTTCTCCCTCTCTCTTTTCCCCTCTGCCTGCTTGTGCTCTCTTTCTCTCTCAAGTACATAAATAAAATCTTTTTAAAAAAATCTGTAAGCTTCATTTTTTGCATAACTAGCTGCATTCTCTCCATATTCTGTCTCATTTTAAAAATAAACTCTTTCTGTCCTCCATGATTTATTCCTTGAATTCCTATCCCATTTAACAAATAAACAGATAAACCCAATCAGGGTTTGTGTGGGTTACACTGAAAAGTAATTTTAACACCTGACATCCTAAAAGACAAATTACAGAAATCATTTTAGGTACTAATTGACATTGTAGAAGTCTGAGTGGGGAAAAATCAGTCTACAATTGATCAATTCCACTGAACTGAATGTTGCCTCCTTAATCAGCAAGGAGCTGCATTTGCTCTCCTGTTACAGCTTTCTCTTTTTCAGAAATGTCAAATCCATGGGGAATGGTTGCTTGAAGTATATATTTAATTTATTTCTTAGCTTTCGAGCCTAACTTAAGCCATTGGTTTGTTCTTGGATATTATGGGATTTTTAAGAAAGCCATTTTCTAGCTTGCTCTCCAGGATGTGGGCATATTACATCCATTTAATCCCTTGAATTTACAGAGTGGGCTAGCATAGAAACCAGAGGTGAGTATAACATTATTTGTGCAGCATCAATTTCCATAAAATAAGATAACAGGAACCCACCACAGCTCTTCTGACAGTTTCTATGTTCCTGATGTTGTTTATGAGAACATTGCTCATTACAGTGAATTAGTTCCTCTAGACTTTGTTTCTCCCACATGGAGTATAGTGAGTTGAGGTGGAGCATAAAGGGTCAACATACCTTAGCAGACAAACAGCCACCAAGGCTCTGTTTGTTAGTGCCAGCATGACCGAAGTAGGGGGCAAAGGGCATTTGGAACAGGTTGCAAACATATTCAAGTGCATAAACCTCTTCCAAAAGCTATTACGTCTGGAAAAGCTTCACTGTAGACCTGTAGATCCTATTTAGGAGTCAGTCATTGAATTGAAGTCAGAGTGACCTTTCTTGTGTTCCATTAAATGTAGACATGTTAAGAGTGCTTCTTTCCACTGAAATGCTTTATTATGGTACTCCGTTTATGCAGAACTTCACTTTGGATTTATTTTTAAAAGTGGAAATGCTTGTTTCAGCTTGAGGCATATGTCTGGAACTTACTTTGCAAAATGTACTCTCTAACCCAGCTCATTAGTCAGAAAATGACCACCCTACTCCAGAGGACTAATGATAATAATTTAATCCTTACTGCCACCCTGTAAAATAGATATTATCATTCTTCCCATTTTCCATCTGGGAGGGGAAATGATATAATGGAAGTCAGAACTTAGACTAACGGCAGCCTGCCTGGGTTTGAATCCCAGCTCTACCCCTCACTAGCTGTGTATTAAGCAAGTTACCTAACTTCTCTGTGCCTCAGCTTCCTCATCTCTAGAGTGAGATAATAACAGGACTTCCTTATAGGGTAAAGTGTTAATTCATGGAAAGCACCTAAAACTACTGAGCACACAGTCAATTCTCAAAGAATGGAAGATCTTCCAGAGTTAGGTGGCCACTTTCTGGCCAGTTGATAGGACAACTGAGAAGGAAAAATATGAATCACTGAAGTAGACTAGAGGGAAAAATGTAGTCATTGGAGCAGGCTGGCCTTATTCATGGTTCCTGAGATGAGCTGTGTTACTCTCTTTGAAGGCAGGGGCAGGTGTACAGAAGGATTAGATAATGCAGGCCAGGAGGAGCCGGTGCCTGGAATGTATCCCAGATATGTCTGCCCCAGCCTGCGCCTCCTGGAATCCAGGATATGAGAAAAGGCCCTTTCCGTACACAAGCTCCAGGAAGGTTTAGAACCCCAAGGAGTATACAAACTATTAAGCTCAATGAATCACAATAAATTAATACTTAAACGACTACTTTACCCCTTAATTTAGAAGTGGCAATTTACAAAGCAACTGACTATTCATCATAGTTTTTCTTTGGAAGATCTAAAGCATAGTTTCTGGCTTACCCAGCAGGGGTGTCAAACACCTGAGTTACGTGGAACCACCTTGTCATTTCACCTTGTAATTTATAATGATTGGACTTGGTGTTTTATTGTTGTCACCAAATTTAAGTGTTTCAAATGTAATTTTGCTCAAAGTTCTCCGTCCATAGTGAACTCACTATTTCCCCTTTACTTCTCAGTTACATTTCAGGTAGTTTCTATAGCAGCAGCTTCCACATTTATACCTTTCTGTCAGCAGCTTTGCGTGCTCAGAGCCATCACTCCCATGGATAGCAAAGGGGATATTTAGCTGAACATGATGTGTATTGGCTTGAGTATGGCTCAGTCCCATGCTCCTCTCTTGGATTCCAGATTCTGGCTACCCAGATGGTTTCACAGTGCACACTGCAAGATGTAGGCCCACCTGGCAACGCTGGCAATAAGCAAGGAGTAATAAGGGGCCCTTAGGACAGAGAAATTCCCCGGGCCACTGAGGTGGTGAGCTCATTGTGATCCAGTATTCCTTCATTCATTCGTATAACAGAATTTACTGAGAGACCAGGCACTGTGCCAGGCACAGCCAGATACAAATTCTGTCCCTGGGGAAATGATTGTTTAGAAAAAAGGAAGATGATGAAACAAAGGATTCCAATAGAGAGTGATACTGTGATATACATAAAAGGGGCTCCTAAACCAGGCTTGAAGGTTGCAAAGAAAACTGGGTGGCTGGGCAGAGGGAGGAAGGAAGTATTAATCTTCACACTTTGTTCTTCTTTTCCCCAACCCTGCTCCAATCTATAAGCAAGTCCTATTTTCTGAGTAAAATACAAATTTAACCACTTTTCAACACCTTTGTCCTTTTTGCTCTGGTCTGAGCCACCATCATCTCTCAAGTGGACAACTACAACAGCCTCCTAACTGGTCTCCCCATTTCCACTCTGGCAAATATCATAGATTAGCTCACTTGACCCTCATTCCAACCCCAATCACAGGGAACCTTACTGAATGATAGTTTGGAAAGCTAATCTACATTTTCTGAACTTTTGCCCTTATGTCCTGGTTTCCACAGATAACTTAGCCTCTGCCAAAGCAAATAAACCTGTATGAGATTTGAAAGGGGATGGAGGTGTAGTCTATGTTTCTTCTGTGGTTTCTGGTTTCTGCTAGTGAGCAGAGTCTTGGAAGCTTTTGCTTCTTCTGTAGCAGCAATAATAGAGGTCCCAAGGTATAGTTCCTAGTTTTGTGGGTATCAAAAGGCAAAGCATGAGATATATGCTTTGTTTATTATAGATGGAGAATGGGGCAGTGTGATCTTGAAGCTAAAATTTGTGATGATCACAGCAGAGCCAGAGTAGTCCTAGAGCCAGCTATCAGGACTATGGATTCCTCACTCTCCAACCCCCCTGATTATACCAGTTCTACGGTATTATTCAAGAAAACAGTTCTGGAAATTCATCCTAGAATTTTATTCTTCTGGCTCTTTCAACACCTTTGCAAGCATTTCTGCTTAAATGCATTAAAGTGGTTTCTGCTCTCTCTCATAGAACTCTCCATCTTACTCCCAACACAGAAGATAAAGGAAATATTTTTAAAATGAAAACAAGATCCTCTAACCTCCTTGCTTGAAACCCTCCATTGGCTTCCCATTCTACTTGTAATAAAAAAACAAACTCATCATTTCCTTCCACTCTAACCTGCATGACTTTGCCAAAGCTCTCCTTACCCTCTTGCTGTTCCTCAAACACATCAAGAACACTCCTGCCTCAGGGCTTGCTTGATGTTTACTGTTCCTCCTACCTGGAATATTCTTCCCTCAGATAGGTGGATGGCTCAACTTTTCACTTCATTACAGTCATCTCTTTCTAATCTAAGAGTAACCCATATCTACTCTCCATGTTTACTTTCTGAAGAGCAGGTTTTGCTCTCTGAAATCATCTTGTTTAATTTTTTGTACATCACCTGTACATAAGCTCCACAAGGATAGAGACTTTGTCTTACTTTTTTCAGTGGATCCTTGGGAAAAGCATTGATCTATACAAATTGAAAAAATACCTAGGAATTCAAGAGAAGGATGAAGAAATAGAAAAGACTGGGCATTTTTCAGTATTGCTGGGATGTCTGTGAAGTTTAAAGCAAAGCACCAAAAACTGAAAAATCCAATCACTTGAGAATGGTGGTAATTTTTGAAGAATATTCTTGCAATTTTGAGATAGAAATACTCAAGCAATATGAAGAACAG
This sequence comes from Zalophus californianus, assembly GCF_009762305.2. NCBI lineage: Eukaryota > Metazoa > Chordata > Mammalia > Carnivora > Otariidae > Zalophus > Zalophus californianus. The sequence goes on along the minus strand of NC_045612.1, from coordinate 41,503,736 downwards.
CCAGATCTGTGTCTGAAGTGGGTGTCATTATATCATTGGAATCTAATTAGAAGGCTGGTTCATGATCTTCTCTGCAGCCTATTTGGGATTTTTTTTTTCTACAAAAGCATGTGCTATATCTGGTCTGCTCATCTGGGGAGTAATAAAACAGGGAGTTGAGGTTCAGATCGTCTGAGGAGGCAAAACTGCACTCTGCAAGCCTCTGTTGTGTATTCAGCCCAGCATTACACATTCTGGGATGAGAGTAAGAAAGGGAAAGATACAAACCCTACCTGCAAAGAGAGAAGAGAGATGAAATACTCTACAGTGAGGGTCAAGGAGCTAAGAGAGAACCAACCTGCAGGGATCAGGTAAGATCAGTGCTCTGGAGAGGGAAGAGACCAGAGGACAGAGAACCAGAAACCATGGCATTAGTGAATAGGAGGCCCTGGAGTGCTTTAGAACTGGGACAGAAGTCAAATAAAATTGACCATTTTTATTCATGAAGCTGAAACGAAAGGAAGTAGTAGGCGCTGCAGTGTTGGTTTCCTATGTCCCTGGAGCACCTATATTAGAATCTCTAGGGGTATTTGTCCACCTGCTGCATCATCTACTAGGAGTGACTCCAAAGATTTTGCAATTTGGCAGTCTTCCCCTGAAATAGTTTTTATGCATGCTATGATTTCAGAGCCACTAATACAGATTACCAATATTTGTCAAGTGAAAAAATTCTGGAATGGGTCTATTGTCATGAATGAAAGCAGATTTACTCACAGTGTGTGTTTTTTTATTTAAATTCAATTAGTCAACATATAGTACATCGCTAGTTTCAGATGTAGAGTTTAGTAATTCATCAGTTGCATATAACACTCCGTGCTCATCATATCACGAGCCTTCCTTCATGCCTGCCCATCAACCAGTTACCCCATCCCCCCACCCATCTCCCCTCCAGAAACCCTGTTTGTTTCCTAGAATTAAGAATTTCTTACGGTCTGTCTCCTTCTCTGATTTCTTCCCATTCAGTTTTCCCTCCCTTCCCCTATGATCCTCTGTGCTATTTCTTATATTCCACATATGAGTGAAACCATATGATAATTATCTTTCTCTGATTATTTCGCTCAACATAATACCCTCCAGTTCCATTCACATCAATGTAAATGTTAAGCATTCATCCTTTTTGATGGCTGCATAATATTCGTGTGTGTGTGTGTGTGTGTGTGTGTGTGTGTGTGTGTGTGTGTGTGTGTACCACATCTTCTTTATCCATTCAGCTGTCGATGGACATCTGGGATCTTCCCATAGTTTAGCTATTGTGGACATTGCTGCTATAAACATTGGGGGTTCATGTGCCTCTTCAGATGACTACATTTGTATCTTTCCTACAACCCAGCAATCATACTACTAGGTATTTACCCCAAAGATACAAATGTGTATGTATTTTAAGAGGCAGGGTCAATTGCACATAAGGGGAATCCTGTTAGATCATCTTCTCATCAAACAGATTTTAATACGATATGTGACATCCTTTACCCCTCTCCAATACTCCAATCTCTACCAAAACACACATACACACACAGGGCCTGCTTTAATGCATGGAGGAACATGTGTGTCCTCAAAATAAACACTATAAAGAGGTTCAAATATGGGAGTATGACTGCTGAGTAATATTTAAGCTGTTTTTATGAAACACAACAAACCTAAAGAAAAGTGCATAAAACATAACTATAGAGTATAAGGAATAATTATAATGTGGGCATTCATGTAACTACTACCTCAGGCAAATAAAACATGACCAGCCTCCCAAAAGTCCCTCAGGCTTTTTCTTTACACCCCCTGTTATTTTGTATACTTTTATTATCTATTTATGCATTATGCATAACTTTTTCAAGTTTATAAAAAAATGGCCTCATATAGTATAGTATATATTCTTGTGTGTCCTTTTCTTTGCTTGATATAATGTTCATAAGATTCATCCAGCTTGTATGCAGCCAAGTTTGTTCATTTTCTTTGCTGACTAATATCTTATTTATGGACATATCACTTCTTATACTCATTGAACTAGTTTTTGAATTTGGGTTGTGTTCAGTTTGGGACTAATACAAACAATGCAGCTCTGGGTTTTCTTGGCCATGTTTGCTGGTGTGCATGCACATAGGATTCTCTAAGTTAAGCACCTAGTGGTAGTATTGCTGGATGTAGGGTAGGTATATTTTAAACTTCGAGAAATACTGAATATTTCCTTTATTCAGGTCTAAATATTTCTTGGTTTCCTTTAAGAATTAGTTAGTAATATGCTATATTGAAACATTCAGTATTATAAATATGTTATACTACAATTTGTTGATAATTCAATGCAGTTGCAATCAAATTCTAACAGATCCTATTTTGTGGAATTTGTCAGTCTAACTCTAAAATGCCTGTGGAAAAATCAAAGGATCAAAAATAGTCAAGATACTCCTAAGGAAGATGATAGAAGATTCACTCTACCAAATAGTAAGTCTCCTTATAAGGCCAAAGTAATTAAGACAGTCAAGTTATAGCACAAGAATAGATAAATACATTAATGAAACAGAACAGGGAACCCAGAAACCTCTCCATTTCAACATCTACTCTGACTGTTACCTTCATCTTTAGTTCTTAACTGCTACCTGGCTGTTCATTGAGGACATAGCTTACCCTGAAATCCTCTCCAGTAGAGATTCTGTTCTCTCATACACCATGTATCTCAGTGCCAGAAGAAATATGGGTTTTCCTAACTCTTACATTGCTTCTAGACCATTCCTCATTATCTCTGTAAATAATCTCTGTCCTTTGAGGTTTATGCCATCCTACTATGCCCCCTCCTATAACTCCTTTATGCTATTTATTATCCACTGACCATAGCCATCCACTGGTCTCTGCCCATCCTGCCATCCTCCAGATGACTCCAACATCTACATCAATCATTCAACAATTTAATATTCTCATTTCCGGTGAACTTCTCTGCACCATACTAACCACAGTGTACCACAGACACACACTTTTATTCTTTACCCTAAACTACTCTACCTCTGACATCCAAAGTTAAAATACCCTAGTCTTAGGACACCTGCTTGCGACACACTATGGCTCAGTCAGTTAAACAGCTGCCTTTGGCTTGGATCATGATCCCAGGGTCCTGGGATTGAGCCCTGCATCAGGCTCCCTGCTCAGTGAGGAGCCTGCTTCTCCTTCTCCCTATTTCCCTCCCCCTGCCCCCGCTCATTCTCATTCTCTCTATCTCTCTCTCCCCCCCTCTCTCAAATAAGTAAATAAAATCTCTAAAAAATACCCCAGTCTTGGACCACAACCTCCTAGTTATGCTGCTCTCTCATTCTTTTACTCCCTCTACTCAGGTTCTTTTATCCTGGTGAGACATCCTATTCCTCGACCTCTTTATTTTCTGCCCATCTGTCCTCTCCCTCTTCTCTCTCCTCTTACCATTGGTTTGGTTTTGGAGTATTCTCCTATCTTCTCTTCCTGTCCACACTCAAATTTACTAAGTTGGCAATACCTCCATTACCACTTATTCCCCTATGCTTTCAACACCTCCTGCATCCCCACATCCAGCCATGGCTTAAATCTTATCAGATTTTCAATTCTATGCACTTCTCAACATGCTTTCTACCACTATCTTAGTTTAGGCCTTCAGCATTTCTCACGTAAATCATTCCTATGTCAACCACTCCATTCTTGCCCCTCTCTGATCCTTTCTTCACACTGCTTCCAGAGTGACATACCTAAAATACAAGCCACTTCCCAGATTAGAGCCCTTTGATGGCTTCTTGCAGTCTTAAGGATGAAATCTAAACTATTATCTCTGGCAACTGAGGCCCCTGCCTGCCTCTTTACTCTCACCTCCTGCCAATCCACCTTAAAAAATCCCTTGCTGCAGTCACAGTGAAACATTGGCAGTACCCCAAAATACTCTTTCATGCCTCTGACTTTCTCTGAACATATTCTTTCTACCTGGAGTTCCCTTTTCTACATCACCATGTTGCTTTTTAAGTAACTCCTCATCTTTCAAAACTCACCTTACTTCGTACTCCTGTGTGCTGACTTTGCACTATCATGGCACTTATCCAACTGAACTTTGGTCATTGCTCTGCTAGTCAATAGACTTTGAGCTAACCATTGCACTTTTTGCTAGCTACTAGACTTTGAGCAACTTTGAGGTCAGAGACTGTGTCTTTTTCTTTGTATCCCTGATAACAAGATTAGGGCCAGGTATAGAGTAGATACCCTTTTAGTAATTTTTTATTGGTTGAGTGAAGAAATAAACAACCTTCTCACCTCTCTTGGACTTCAGCATGTTTCTAATGATGCCTCAGGAAAAGTAATAAAATTGTTTTCCTGGACTTGGGTAATTTGTTTAGTATAAGATTGATGTAGATGCAGTGCAAAAGCCTCTTTATACCTTAAATTAGCTGTGAGGCAACCAGATTGCTGCAAATGCTGCCCAGAGACCTGTCGTCTAGATGTAGCTTGGCAAGAGAACACACCAAATTGAATCTTTGAATTATCAGAGTCTTCAGAGGTCAAGAAATAAATTTGAATTTAACATGAAAAAATCCTCTTGAAAATATGACCCATTGGGATACATGATGACCAATTTTAAGGAGACCTGTTCACTTTGGTACCTAAGCAAGTCAGCTCCCTTATGCTTTAGAGTACAACACTGAATAATACATACACAAAGTAGCATCAGTGTCCATTGACTTTCCTCAGCCTCCCACTGAAGTGTCCCAAAGTCCAACCTCAGGGAAAGACAAAGTTGTTAGCCTTAGTGTACCTGCAAGGAAACTTGCAAGGTAGTCTGTAAAGCTAAAGTGTCAGGAAAAGGGATTTTAAAGAACTGCAGTTACCCCTTGTCCTTACTCTTATTGTACATGGACCCAGAACACAGAGTAGGGAAACAATGGGGCAGAAGTTGGCAAATTTTCCATAGGGCCTACTTTTCAAATACTTTTACTATTTCTCCCAAACCGAGGGTTAAAGGCAGTAGTTCCTTTTTTTTTTTTTTTTGTGAGGTGCAAAGAAGCATCTAAAAGTAAACAGAGCAGTGAGAAACCTCTTCCTGCTTTCTACTCTTAGTTCAGACCCAGCTCAGTCTGAAGGCTCCCTAGTTAGAGCTCCACAACTCACTGGGCAGCTACCGTGCATCTAAGACAAAGGCCCTGGTGTGTGGAGTATGTGGCTTCTGTCGTGCCCTTTCACCATAGCTTCCTCCAGATCTACCTGATGGCCATCAAGGACAGGCCAGACAGGACAAGCAACAGGAGTAAGCCTGAGCACCCAGGAAAGACCCATAGGGAGAGCCTGTCTGAACACCAGCCAGCAAATACCAACCCTGGCAGGACAGGCAGGGAAGAGCCCATCTCTCTTCCCCCATGGGGCCCTTCCCTCTTCCAGTCCCTTTAGATACCCATAACACAGGCCTGGATGGAAGGACAATACCTGATGGATGAGGGCCAGGATTGGAGGCTGGAAAACATTAGGCTCCAGAAGCTAGAGATTCCTGGGATTAACTGTGGTGGGTGCTGCTGAGCTCAGAGGGTTTGATGGTGGGGGAAGCCAGGAGAGGAGCAGTCAGAGAGCTGTCTTGGATGTCCTACTTATTGGTATATCTCCAGTATTTGGAATCTGCCTGGTACATAGTAGGTGCTCAGTAAAGAAGTACTGACTAACTGAATGAATGGAAATATAAATTAATTAAGAAACGACTGTAAGAAAGGGTAAGTCTCCAACGATAAAGATGGCACAGGGAGCAAAGAAAGGGCAGAGCTTATTTGAGGACTACTTACTTAATAGGTTGGTGTTACTAGGTGTACCGAACTAGTCCCCATTTGTGTGGACCATTTTTGTGTGGGTCTTGAATGTCAGGCTTATTTTGTTGTATACAGTAGAGTCATCAAAACTTACCTTACAGGAATTTGGCCCAATTAGAGTTGGGCTTGGGGAAGATTAATTCAGCAATAATATGAAGGATGGATCTATGAGGGGAAAGAGAGAGATAGGAGAAAGTTAGGAGACTATGGCAAAAGTTCAGGCAAGAAGTAATGAAGGTAACGACACCAAGAATTGGTGACAATGTGAAACAAGTAGAAATCTCATTTGGTACAACGACTTTGGAAGATAATTGCCATTACCTAGTAAAGTTGAACTTGGACAGACTCTATGACTCAGAAATTTCATTTCTGGGTATATACTCTAGATTAGGGCTTCTCAACCTCAGCAATGGTGACATTTTTGGGACAGATAATTCTAGGTTATGAAGAACTATCCTGTGCATTGTAAGATGTTTAGCAGCATCCCTGGCCTCCACCCACTGGATGTCAGTAGCTCACCCCCAGTTATGACAACCAAAAATGTTTCCAGACATTACCAAATATCCCCTGAGGGGAAAAAATTACCCTCAATTGAGAGACACTGCTCTAAATAAACTCTTGTACATGTGCATCAGGGACATGCATGAGAATGTTCATAGCACCATAATTTGCAAAAGAATAAAACTAAAAACAACCCACATGTTCATCAACAGGAAAATACATTGTAGCATTTTCATAAAACTGATTCATATGAAAATTGATTACTACAAATGCACACAAGACAGATAAATTTCACAAACAAAATTGTTGGTGTGGGGAGAAAGAAGCAAACAAGTAATACATATAGTATAATCACATTCATATGAAGTCCAAAAATTGACCAAAATGACACATCATTTAAAGGACCATACCTGTGCAGTGAACATATAAAGAAAATAAGTGAATTATTAACAAAATTCAGGACAGTAATTACCTCTGGGAAGGAATGAAGGGATAAATCAGGGAGGGCACAGGTGGGCTTCAAAGGCATTGACCATGTTCTAGTTCTCAAGCTTGGTGATGGGTATACAGGCTTTTATGTTATTATGATGTATACTTTACATATATGTTGTATAACTTTGTGTATATGAAAATAGTTCATAATTTGTAAGGAAGTGATGGGTCTAAAGTAAGGCAAGAAAAATGGAAAGGAGGGCATCATAGTAAACAACTAATTGGGTGAGGGAGAGAGAAGAGCCAAATTTTAGGTACATTTTAAGGACAGTTTTAAGCTCTTTTCTTTTCCCACAGATTTGATGATGAAAATCCATGCTTTCTTATCTTCTAAATATACATAATCCATTGCTTAGACTTCAGAGTAACATAAATTTCATGCCTCAAAACTGATCCCACTGTAATGATGTGATTCACAGGACTTGATAATGACATGTTTACTAAAACTCCATCATCTGAGAATTCTTCCCTGCTAGACCTCTAAAACATGTGTTCATTTGTATTCCTTAAAGTCATAAGCATCTGAAAATAGGGGCATTAGAGTAAAAGTGATTCTTCATCTGTAACTTTAGTATCAATAGCTTATCTCCTACGGGTACAGAAAGCTGTTTCCAACTCTGGCATCTACCATACCCCACTTTTTTTCTCCAAGTGGTCACCCTCCAGGTAGTGGAATAAAAAGGAAATTTTTTTTTATCAAATCCTTTCAGAAGAACTATGCCATAACAAAGGAAAATATCAAAACATCTTAACCTTTCCTGAGTGAGGCAAAGTGGGGCAAGATAGGCTTTTCCCTAGAAGAAGCACAAAGTTTTCTAGGTTTAAGGACTCACTGAGAACATATTTCAGACATGCGAAAATAGAAAAACCTACAAACATCCAGAGAAGTGGGAAATGCAGGAAATGTCCCTGACATGATTTAGACATGAGCTCTCAGAGACTCAGAAACACACATGATCTAGACAAGGGTTTATTAAAACCCTTTCCTGAGATACACAGCCCTTGAGAGATAGTTATGTTAGAGCTATAGCAAACTCCTCAGAGCAGCAAATCTAACTTCTGCACATGGGTGTGGGAGGGGAAGTGGGACCCAGAGAGGGGATATATATTTTTTAACGATTTTATTTATTTATTTGAGAGAGAGAATGAGGTAGAGAGAGCATGAGAGGGGGGAGGGTCAGAGGGAGAAGCAGACTCCCCGCCGAGCAGGGACCCCAATGCGGGACTCGATCCTGGGCCTCCAGGATCATGACCTGAGCCGAAGGCAGTCGCTCAACCAACTGAGCCACCCAGGCGCCCCTAGAGGGGATATATTTTGACCAAGATCCCCCAGCTAAACAGAGGCAGAGGAGGCTACAGTTCTTATCTCCTATCCCCAACTCAATGCTTTTTGTTGTTCTAGAAAGAGCTGGGAATATTGTTATTCCGAAGACTAGAGCTGGATGTACCATTAGAAATCATCTGGTAAAATTGTTTCTTTATACTGGTGGGAAAACTTAGACCCAGAAAAGAGAACTGACCTGCAAAACTCATAGAACTGAAGCTAGAACTTGGTCTATGGAATTTAAATACTTTACTTAGCACTATTTTAAAGCTTTTAACTAAAAGCTCTTAGTTTTTTTTTAATATTTTATTTATTTATTTGAGAGAGAGAGAGCATAGAGGGCGAGAGAAGCAGACTCCCCCTGAGCAGAGAGCCCAACTCAGGGCTCAATGCCAGGACACTTAGATCATGACCTGAGCCAAAGGCAGACGCTTAACCACCTGAGACACCCAGCCTGTCTAATTGTCAGGGATTTTTAGTTACAAGTGACAGAAACACCTTTCAAACTGACTTAAGCCCAAAGGAAATTATTGGCTTAAATAACTGGGAATTTCAAAGGTATACCCAGTAGTTCAAATGATATTAACTCATTTTCTTCTCTCTTCTTCCATTTTTCAGTTCTGCTTTATCCTTAGGTCTTATTCTCTCCATTATGGATGGGATTCCTCTATGTAGATAATACTTATATGAAACAACTTTAGCAAATCAAACAGAACAATAACTATCTCTCAAGGGCTGTATATTTCAGGAAAGGGTTTTGATAAACCCTTGTCTAGATCATGTGCCATCATAGAGGCATTTCCTCAATTAAAGTGGCTTTCACCATTTTGTCCTCAACATGTTCTTGCCATGGAAAGGACAAATGCCAATTCATTGTGGAATGGGTGTTTCCTTTGGTAAGGCAAACATTATTGTAAGCCCACTCATAACTGACCTTAAAAGGCAAAAGAAAATGGTAGAAGGGAAAGTAGGAGAACAAGAAGCATCATGTATGCTTCATCCTGATCAAGAATAAATGGTTTGAATCATTTGTTTGAAAAATAACAAGGTATGTTACATTAGATGTGCAGCCCATGCTTCTGCCTCCTATTCATTGTGTGACATCTGGCAAGTTACTTCATCATTCAAATGAAGTAACCACCCGTTTCCCCTCACATTTTCTCATCAGAACAAGGAGTATGCAAATTTTTGGAGGCTTCGCACAGTGGGACTCACTCATGCAACAGCAAGGGTGGCCAAAGCCTCTTGGTTCTGCAATGTGTGATGGTCAGGCCTTCTCTGCCACTGTCTCCACTGTGGTGCAAGGCCAAGTGTGTGGGCAAGTGGAGGCACAGGAGCCATTGATACTTTTTTAAAAAAGAAGAAGAGGAAGAGGAAGAAGAAGAATGAGGAGGAGGAAAAAAGAAGAAGAAGAAAGAGAAGAAGAAGGAAGAAAGAAGAAGAAAGAACAAGAAGAAATCTTTGTGCAATTCACTGAAAATGGTTGTGATGTCCATGACAGCCATATTGCCCAACTTAGGGGAAGAGTGGCAGTCCCATTAAAACTTGAATACCAGGATGATGAAAGTAATACTGCTTAATGCATGACTGGTTGTGGTGGCTCTGGTTGTGATAATTCGACATTTTCAAAATAATGAATATGAAAGCATGTTGTAACCTGTAAAATTTGTGAAAATATCAAAGGCATTTATTCTGCCCTCAAGAAACTTACATTCAAGTTCAATCAGAGAAGAGAAACAGATTACAAAGAATTTTTTTTTATACATGGATTTGTCACAGAGATTTGACATTGGTTAACATTCTCTATAGGGCTGTTACCTTTGCATCTGATCTTATGTCTTAAAGCACACAATCAGGCAGCAGGACAGGGAAGATGAATGTAAGGTGGGAGAGAGCAAGAACATGATGGAATCCACAGGCATGCTCTGGAGCTCACAGGGATGAACGGAAACCATGTCCATGCTTGTTGTCTCTAACCTTGGTGGCATAAATATCATGGAGAAGTTAGAGCCCTGTGTCATTAAACTAAGCACACATCCTAGTACAGAAGTCAGATGGTGAAATAGGATCCAGGGGAATATAGAATGGTTGAAGGCTTGACTCCTGCCTTATACCAACAAGGTGAGACAGTAGATAAGTAACAAAGTTTGTGAGCTCAAAAATGGCTGCTGCTTCCCTATGCTCTGCAAATCTCCCATAAGAAAATCTCTTGTGGTCCATCCTAACTTACAGAAAAGGGAATTCTGGGAAATGTAGCTTAGTTTACCCAACTTGCCACATTACAAAGCTAAGTGCTATGTGGAGATACTTGTGGGAAATACTGTCTGATTGGAAGGGGGAAGAGATTCCAGGCACGGGTTGAATAAGGACATGGATGTGAGGTATGGGTATTTTGAGAATCAACAAGTAGCCCAGTGAAGCTGAAAGGGAAGATTGGGGCAATATGAAGTGACTCTTGAATGCCAGGTAATGAAACTAATACCATAAGGAATGGGCAAATGACTGAATGTTGCTAAGCAGGTGAGTGACATTTTTGGGAAATTTTAATCTATCAGCAGGTACAGGATAGATCAGACAAGAGGGAGACTGCAGCAGGAAAGAAGCTTAGTGCCAGAGGACTTGGGCTTGTTTTGTTTCATCCCAGCCCCCAAACAGTGGAGGGTCATGGGAGAGAGGATAAGAACTACTCAGCCACCACGTGGCACACAATTGCCAGTGCTCTCATTCTGTGTGATCTTTCAGTTCCTCTGGCTCTAGTCACAAATTACTACTGTCTCTCAAATATCCCTCCCCGTGCCCAAGAGGTCTTTTGCAACCATTAGTGGTTATTCTGAAAATGAGAGAGGCAAGGTTTTCCTGAGAGGATGGGTACCCAGGGATATCTCAAGGGGTTGTTAGATGCTAGCTGCACGTCTGGGCCAATTAAGCACTGTTCTTGGAGGCACAGATGGACACATTTACACATTAGGGGGAAAGAAGTTGAAAGAATAAGCCTCCTACTGGCTTGAGACTTTACAATAGCTCTTCACTCCCATCTCAGCTGGTAGTAGAGAGCAAACACCTCCCTGACAGATCCACCACACTTAGTGTGTAATTGGAAAGTCCAAAAAGAGGTGCATCCTGGCCCTAGCCCTAGAACTTGGAGTCAGGGCCACAGGTGCTCAGTCCTGGATCTAACCTTACTGAATGTAAGGCCCTGGGCAACTACTCAACTACTGCTCCTCTCAGGGCCTCAGTCTCTTCATGTGCACGGTTGAAGTAATGACAATCCCTGTACTGTCTGACAGAGCTGCAGTAAAAGCACCAGGGGACGACAGACGTAAAAGTATTTGGTAAACTATGAGAGCTTTGCTCAGGGGACAAATCATTATTGTGTTTATTTTGAAAGGATCTTTACCGGCCTGAGCAATGCTATCGTCCCAGCAGTGCTTAATAAAGAATTCTGGTGCTACTGCTGCTGCACCTGAGCATTTGACTGATGAGGAAAAAGGTTTAATTAGGAAAAAGAGACTGGGTAACGTATTGTGGAATAAAAGTCACACAGCAGCCATCAGTGAGGGGACCTGGGGAAAAGGAATTGCTCCCGCTTCATCAAACCCTCACTTTCTCTTTTGGACATTTCTCTTTTTGGCCTTTGCTACTCTCCCTTTTTTTCTATGCTATCTGTTCACCTCACAGCCCACTCCCCGAACTTCTTTCCATTTCCCTTTTCCCCTAAACTTGCTTTCATTCTCTCATTTCTTTTATTTGTTTGTTTACTAAGCTCTCTCCTTTGCCTGACTTTGTCTGTCTCTGCATTTCACTCTGTGTCTCTCTGTCCCTGTCTCTTTCTCTGCTTCCCCACCCCCATCTCTCTCATACAGTTTTAAAACCAATTTTCTCTGCTAAGAGGTTCGGGAAAGAGAGCCTTCCAGTCAGTGTTGCTAGGTAACCCAGTATCACATGGCTAGCCCCATATTTTTTGTCTGTTTCTTCAGAACTCTGCTACTCAGATACAGCAGTTCTGAGAAAAGAACAGGCCTGGTTGGCTCACTTGCAGTTGGCCAAAGGTGCCGGCTTTACTCTGGGATATCTAGGTTGCTGAAAACACTGGGAAGGGGCAGCTAAAGAAATAAAAATTATTACAGGATGGCATGCATTCCTCCAGAGCAGGGGGTTCTTAACTTGGTATCCATGAAACTCCTAGAGACACTGTGGAGAAGCCACAGAGGCTAAAACTCTCTTCAAAAGTCATGCAAAAATCAAATGTTTATATTTATTTGTGCTTGTTGTTGTGAATATTTCATAGCTTTTCTCAAATTCTCAAGGGCAGCAAGGCTTTCAAGGGAATTCTTACATGTATTTCCAGTTCCTACCAATTTGTCTGTGCTGAATGTTTTCCATTGCCCTCCAGAACGCCCCACCCCCCCCATCTGCCCTGTATGGAGTGCTTCAATGAGCCCCCTCACCCTCAGGTTTCAAGCTGATTTCAGCCAGTGAGAGGCATCCCCAGGAGATCAGTGGTAAGGCTGGAGGAGATTGAGGACAGAGCAGTTATTTCCCTGGCTACTTCCCTGTTAGCCTGCCAAAGATTTATTTTACCCCTATACTGAAACTCACAACTGTCAGACAGTTTTCTCCATATGGCTACCATCTCCCTTTTGGTTCCAGTAAATGCACCTCTTATTCCTTCAGACCTAAGGAAAGCATGGGTTCCAACAGTTAATAGCCCCAGGGAACCTTGTTGGTTTCCTTAAGCACTGCCCACAACTCAGTAAACAGTCCATTTATTAAACCCTCCTCAGTTATCCAGTTTGAGAGAGCCATATGTTTCCTGCTAGAACACCGACTAATAAATGGAGTCACATAAAATTAGAAGGTGAAGGCTAAAAATGGAGATTTGGAAGTTATCAGAAAATAGCAAGTATTTGAGTAGATTTAGCCATTTTCAAAACCTAGCTGTAATGGCCAGAGCACTCTGTTTCAGATGACTTCATGTTGTTCCACCAGGACTGCTAGTAATGGATAGAGCATGACTATTTCAGGATTTCTAACCCTGACGTAACAATTCCAGTGGATCAACTGGTGGTAAATGCCTCTACAGCAATGACCATTTGAGATTAAGAGCAAATCTTGTGCCAGTGGGTATTTCACGGGAGTCTTGATTCCCTAGGAGATCTCAAGGCGGTTCTTTATCATCCCACCTTGCTCAGGTGTCCAGGAGTTTATGAGGGGCTTGGGTTGCTGAATGGCTGTAGGCAGGTATTGTTCCTGTTAGACTACTTAATCAGTGAGCAACAGGTTCTTTGAAACATGTCTCTCATGAAGGTTACTGATTTGGTTTTCTCCAGTGAAACTTTTGTTTTCTCCCTTTTGACTCCATCACTTTCCGTGTGGTCTGTTCCTTCTTTACTCCCCAGACTGTGGAATCAGGTAGGAAAAGAAAAGAAAACTGGGTTACAAATGCTTCCAAATCTTCTCTGTCTACCGCTGAATTTATGGATTTTGAAAAACTCAAGAGCCAATATTTTGACATTTTCATTCTCTGGTTACATTCTGACAACCTGCCTTGAAGCCATGCATTTTGGCTGAGGTTGGAGAGGGTCTCAGGCAAAATTCAATGAAGCACAAAAGAGGAAAATGCTTTGGCTGAGGTTCTGACGCCTTTTCTTGTCTCAAGAATTTCTGGAATGAAGTGAAGACCGCCTTATACTGGCTACAGATGGCATGAGCATCCAGTGTTCTTTAGAAGTAGAAGCCCCTCACCTTTTTTTTCTGAATTGGGAAGATTTTTTTAATAAGACTATGAGGAATGATTTTATTCACAAAGAACAATATAAAAAAAGAAGGCAAGAATTTTTGGACTCTTTACTTGTGTGGGGAGGTCCCATTTGTAACTGAAGACACTATTTGAGAAATGATCTGCAGCTCATTAAACAAAACTATATGACTCAGAGCTTCCACTGAGCCAATTTCACATTTTAATTTTTCTGATTTTACATTCAACTGGCCAGTCTAGAGATATTGTAGTAAAGTTTGCAGCTGCTAGTCATGTTCACCTAAAGTAATGGAAAAGACCAAGAATTTGCCCTGACAGACAGTAATGGGCTAGTTCATGATATCCCTTCAGATTTTGTTGAAAAGGACAGGGAAATTACTTAGCACAAATAGCATGGCACTGTATGCAAAGATTCCATGTCTCAAGAAATTGTTACCTTCCCCATCTTGCCTTTGTTTACCTAGACTTGATTATAAGCTCTCTGGAGATTTTTACTTTGTGAACCATCTGGCCTATTAAAAATGTTTGAATAATTCCGGGATGGGTGGAAGCACTTATCCATTTGTAACAGCAAATTGGCTGGCTGTCATGATCAACATGGAAGAATATGTTTCTTCATTATTTTCCTTTATATACACACCTCAGCTGATGATATGTGTAATATGTTTTGAGGACAAAGATGATAAGGATAGAGGTAAAGGAAATAAATATATCAACTCTCTCTGAAATGTGCTTACATCACAACTAGTGATTGTGTTATTTGGGTACTCCAGGAAGTAGATACTAGGTTAGAGATGTAGGAGGACAAGAAGTTTATAGGGAGGCATCTGTGAAAAATTAAAGGAAGGATGAAGCAGGACTGGGTAGAAGAAGCCTTAGATTTCATTTCAATGCACATCTGACAAAGTCTCAGCCAATCCGGTGGGGAGCTATGGAGCAAACATTTCTCATTAGATGAATTCTGTGTTGGGCAGAAGTGGCAAAGCTTTTGGTAGTCATTGTCTGGGACCTGCTCAGGAAGAATGTGGTTTTGCCTCAAAAGCTGAGATGGATCCTGAAAGTGCTAATAGCTGGAGGCTTTCAGCTCACTTCACTTTTTTGCAGCTAAATGGCAAATTCTTGCTTGAAGGGAGATCCAAACTGTACTCTTCCTTGGCTGATACAGTGATCCACTGAGCTTGTGGCAGAAATGTGTTGGCCTTTTTCATTCTGAAAATATTCCTATCATTCACCTTATTTTACACTTGACCCTGTGGTCATTGAATGACATGAATAACATTTGAGAGCTCGAATTTTCAGGTAAGTAGCATGCTCCTATGCCGTCTTTGGTATAAAGACCTAGATGAGTCATTTGGTAGGAAGGATAATGAACACAGAGTAGGACTCTGCTCCAAATAGTGAGTGTCCAAGAGTCTTGAGAACCATAGAGAATGCAAGATTTAAAATATCTCTGGAAGGAGCACTCCAAAAATTGGGAGGGTGGCAGGTCCAGAGGTGAAGACACTCAAACAAACACGCTCCCGTAGACACAAAGAAGCACCTGAGCCACAGAATAATGTCTTATAAACCTCATATCTACAGAACAGTCTGGCGACTAAGGGACACTCAAAACCAATATGAATTCTCTCTTTTCAGTTCAAGTATTCAAACTCACATTAACATAAGAATTGTCATCCTTATGGAAGGATGGCTTTTATCCTAAACATGTATCCCATGACACACTAAGGCCTTAGGACTCAAGAATTGCACAGAGCAAAATCTTAGTAATAATGTGGTTCCTTGGGAGGCCATTTGCGTGACTTCTGGGAGGCTCTGTTTCTACTTATTTGATTCCAAAGTTACAGGCTTCTGTAGTATACATTTGAAGCAAAGGCACTTTCAGGGGAACTACTCCTGTGTCTACTTCCTCAGCTTAACAGAGCTAGTGTTAGTGTTAAGCTCCTCTAATCCTAGGGTATGGTAACTTGCATGGGCTCATTCCTCTTTCATAGTCTAAATTTTAACCTGGCATAGAAGAATTTGGTCAACTCATTCCATTTAATGTAAAAAGAATTGATATGAACTCTCTGATATACTGGATTAATAATACTAATAATACCTAAAAATTATGGAGCACTTATTGTTTGTGAGGAACTGTGTTCAGAGCCTTATGTGATTTTTTTCATTTAATTGTTCAACTATATATGATATGCACAATTATTATTCATATTTTGTATATGAGAAACCAGAGACACAGAGATTAAATAACTTCCCCCAAATTAATACCACCTGGTAAGAGGTAGAGCTCTGGCTTCACAACTTATGCTCTTAATAACTGCAGTTGACCCTTGAACAATGCAGGGGTTAGGAGCACTGACCCCCACACCATCAAAAATCCATGTATAACTTTTGACTCTCCAAAAACTTAATTAACAGCCCACTGTTGACTGGAAGCCTGACCGATAACATAAATTCGAGTGACATATACTTTGTGTATTATATGTATCATATACTGTGTTCTTATAATAAAGTAAGCTAGAGAAAAGAAAATGTATTATATGGGGGGGGGAAATCTGCCCATAAGTGGACCCATGAAGTTTAACCCCATGTTCAAGGATCAACTGTACACTATAATACAACCTGCTTCCTCAGATGCAGTGTTTGTAGGTCATCTCATCCATATACAGTACATCTCCCTTTCAGAAGATGCAGGAAATAGTAAAGGACAAAGAGTAAATAATTCAGATAAAAGTCATTAGATTTAGAAGCTCAATTCTGACTCTAGTGGGGCAGAAGGTTATTTTGGCAGTTGTAAAATCTAGAGGTGACAGTAAGAATCAAGCAAAATAACTAGAGAGTGATATGGTGGGGGTAGGTGCAGGTAAAGGAATACCCATGGAGGTGTATACCTTAACCTACGAGGACACTACAAGGCACAATCTGGAAGGCAAAGTCATTTTACTCCCTACCTGGACCTAGAGAGAGTGTCATGCCAAATTATAGTCATCAATGGGACAGGGATACCTGAAAGGCCCTAGTACTGGGAGCCTACCTATGCATAAAACTATGGAAGAACCCCAATTCCAGAAAAGCTAAGAGTCAAGTCTAGGGGAGTTAAGAAAGGGAAGAAGGAGCAAACAAATACTATAGGTCCAAGTTGGTCAGCAGGTAGGATCCAAGACCCAGAAAGTCAGAGTCCACAAGAACAACACCAACAAACAAATTGAACATTGTTCTAAGATAGAAGCTGTTTAGTCTTCTTGCAATTGCAGCCTACCTTCTGAATCAAACCTCTGAAGCCAGCACATGTGAGTGATAGTTAGACAAGCCCACCCTTGTGTATGGAAAAATACACCAAGATTCTCTCATTACTAGATATATTAGGACTCCCAATGCTATTTGCATTCATTCACACATATCAACTCTGATTTTTGTCATGTTTATATCAAAGAGAAAAGCAAGCCAGTACTTTTAAATTTTATATCAGGCAGGAAATCAGCCACTGTATCAATGTCAACACTGGTCTTGTTTTTGAGTGGATTAATCTTTCACAGAATGATAAAAGTGAAATTTTGAGAATGGATAAAGAAGAGGTGATATATGCATATATATATGCAATGGAATATTAGTCACAAAATGGTGATATAGATATAAAATGGAAATATATATATACAATTAAATAGTCATAAAAGAATGAGATCTTGCCATTTATTGCCATTTATGACAACATGGATGGACCTAGAGGGTATTATGCTAAGTGAAATAAGTCAGAGAAAGACAAACACTATATGATTTCACTCATATGTGGAATCTAAAACCAAATGAACAAACAAGAAAAGCAGAAAATGACCCATAAATACAGAGAACAAACTGATGGCTGCTAGGGAGGGGGCGCTGGGGCCTGGACAAAATGGGTGAAGGGAAGTAGAAGATACAGGCTTCCAACTATGAAAAGAATGAGTCGCAGGGATAAAAGGTACCTCATAAGGAATATAGTCAGTGGTATTGTAGTAACACTGTATGGTGACAGATGGTAACTACACTTGTGATGAGCATAGCATAATGTGTAGAGTTGTCTAATCACTATGTTGTACACTTGAAACGAATGTAACATTGTATGTCAACTATACTTCACATTAGAAAAGTGCAATTTTGATTTTGCCAAAACTGAATTAACGATATTAAGAAGTTGAGTAATAGACCCAGAGGAAAAATAAAATTTCTCCTCAAATGTAATTTTGAGACAACAAAGGATTTAAGGTAGAAATCAGAGGTAGATTTGTAAGAAATAAATTTTGTTGCAAAACATAGTTTGAATATAAATAGTAGCTAGATGGAGGATCAGAGTTGAGGGCCTTGGAGGGGCTTTGGGAAAGTACAAGTTAGGCATTGTTTAACTCAGAGCAAACATTTAGAAGCAAGTGAACAAACACCTTTTCTCAAACTACACTCTTGCCAGAAAATAGAGTCTAGTCTCCCTAGTCACTCTCTTACTTAGCTCTGATCATCAGAACCATTCAAAAAGCTCAGGAATCAGACCAAGAAGCTGAATTTGTGTTTTTGGAACTAAACGATGCCAAATAAAAGATTCTGATGATTTTACTGAATGCTTCTTTCACCATCTCTTCCTTGTCCTGCTTCAAACCCTGACTTTTTGGTTATGAATCTTGGAGTAGTTAATACATTCTATTTCAAATTGTTTATGGCTTCCTCGTAGTGACTGCTTTTAGGAGACATTTTTCTTTCCAAATACATTCAGTCAGGAAATATTTTTAGAAAAAGAGTGGATTAAATATTGGGGGGGGGAGGTCCAACAGTGTTCTAACCTCCTTTGCTCCATTTGAGAATTAATACTTGATAAGCACTTTGTATTTCTTTTACTGACTCTGGACTTGTCCCTACCAGAGCCGTCTTCATTTCATTTCCTACTAGACTTTGAGCATCTTGAGGGCAAAACCTGTATCTTACTCATTTCCATTGTGTCAGCCCTCAAAGCAGTAGTTAATGCTTAGCAAAGTATTGTTGAATAAATACTAAAATAGTCCTACTCCATCACAATATTTCTGTCCTTGAAATGGTCAACTGAAACTGTAATCAATTTTAAAATGTTTAACTTTGGCTTTACTACTGTGCTAAGGACTCTGCTATCATGAAGCCCATGGGCAATAAGGGAGGTCAAATAGGCAATCTATTGCAATATGGTAAGATAACTGCTACAGTAATATGAGAGCATGTAGAAACAGAGCCTTACTAGGCAAACAATGTCAGAAAATATAGATATTTTGAGTCTTAAAGAATGAGTAGAATTGTTTAGTCAGGCAAAACAAGAGAGAGGTAAACAGAGGGAGCAGCATGGGTAACTGTACAAATGCAGGGAGAGAGAATGGAAGCTTCAGGAAAGGGCCTGTCATGAAAGATGACTGGTGAGTAGAACATGGAATAGAGAGATGAGGCCAGAAAGGCAGTCAGGGCTTAGATAACGCAACGCATTATAGGATAGCTTGAGGGGATTCAACTTTATTATGTGTGCAATAGGAAGTGACATCAATTTTTAACTTATGATTCTGGTGGCACAATAGAGGATGCACTGGAGGGAGCTGGACCGATCACAGACAAATGAGTAAGAAACTTGCAGTAATTCAGGTGAAAACTGGTGACTTGAACAAAAGGTGTGGCAATTAATAAGGAAATGAAGAAATGAGCTCAAGAGAGACTTAGTACTTCATCCAACAATAGCAGAATACACATTCTTCTCACACACATGAAATATTCACCAAGTTAGAGCATATTCTGGGCCATAAAACACACCTTAACAAATTGTAAAACATATAAATTGTATAATGTTTGTTCTCAGGCCACAATGGAACTAAGTTAGAAATCAATAATAGAAAGATAACTGAACATAATAATAAAAAAACTTAAAAGATAACTGGAAAACCCCCAAATGTGTAGAGATTAAACAATACACTTCTAAATAACACGAGTCAAAGAAGAAATCTCAAGAGAAATTAAATAATATTTTGAAATTAATTAAAATGAAAATACAACTTTTTTTTTTTTTTTTTTTTTTTTTTTTTTTTTAAAGATTTTTATTTATTTATTCGAGAGAGAGAGAGAATGAGAGATAGAGAGCATGAGAGGGGGGAGGGTCAGAGGGAGAAGCAGACTCCCTGCTGAGCAGGGAGCCCGATGTGGGACTCGATCCCGGGACTCCAGGATCATGACCTGAGCCGAAGGCAGTCGCTTAACCAACTGAGCCACCCAGGCGCCCAAAATGAAAATACAACTTATCAAAATTTGTGGGATGCAGTGAAAGCAGTGCTTAAAGGGAAATTTATAGCAATTAATGCATATTTTAGAAAGAATAAATAGGTGATGGGGATTAAGAAGTGCACTTGTCATGATGAGCACAGGGTGATGTATGGAAGTACTGAATTACTATATTGTACACCTGAAACTAATATAACACTGTTAACTAATGGGAATTAAAATAAAAACTAAAAAAAAAGATTTAAAAGCAATGTTTCCATTTTAGGAAACTAGAAAAAGAAGAGTAAATAAAATCCACAGTAAGCAGAAGAAAAGAAATAATAAAAATTAGAGCAGAAATTAATGAAATTGAAAGTAAAAAATCAGTAGAGAAAAATCTATGAAATCAAAAGCTGATTCTTTGAAGAGATACTTAGAAGGGTGAATAGCTGGATATGGAAGGGTGAAGGCGATAAAGATACATGGATCACTCTCAAATGATGATGCCAATAACTAAAGTAGTGAATGCATCTATTCCAAAGACCAATTATAGCAAGTATTGACAAGGATGTGGAGCAACTGGAATAATCCTACACTGCTGTTGGAAATGTAGAACAGTACAACCACTCTGTAAAATATTTAAGCAGTTTCTTTAAAAGTTAAATATGTACCTACCATATGACCCATACCACCTCTATTTACCTGAGTAATGAAAGCCTATGTCCAAAGACTTGTAACAAATGTTCACAGTAACTTTATTTGTAATAGCCCAAAACTGGCAACAGACATGTGCCAGCATGTGAATGAATAAACAAACTGTGGCACATCCATACAATGGATTACTACTCAGCAATAAAAATGGACTACTAACACATGCTACAGTATGAATGAATCTCAAAATAATTATGCTAACTGAAAGAAATCAGACCCAAAAGAGTACATGCTATATGATTTCATTTATATAGAATGCAAACTAGTCTACAGTGACAGAAAGCAGATCAATGATTATCTGAGGATCAAGGGAAAGATTACAAAAGAAAATGAAGAAACTTTAGGGAATGATAGATATGTTCACTATTTTAGATGTGGTGATGGTTTTATAGGTGTGTTCATATGTCAAAACTTAAATGAAATTGCACACTTAAATATATGCAGTTAATTGTGAGTTGTACCCCAATGAAGCTATTTAAAAAACAGTTGGTTTGGTTTTAAAAAGATATATATATTTAAAAAAACAGAATCTCACAGGTTAGTACTTGGAACAAACTAACAAATTTGTGTCAATCTTCACTTGATCTTATCTTTTCAACCTCAGGTTAACTTCCATGAATCCACTGCTGACTTTTACAGATGGATGCTCCCAACCCTGCAATTCTGCCTCTGTGGGAGGTCCTTCCACATTTATGATATTTTTTCCTCAATCCCAAGAATTTAGAATTATTATAGAGGAAAAAAAGTTAATTACCACACAGAATGGATACAAGCATAACCTGTAGTCTTTTATTTTGTGATGATGATATCAGAAATCCAAGTGAAAACTGGCTTAAATGCTACATATAAAATGACCACAGATGCATGAATTGGAGAACATGTTTTATGAACACAATCTTAAAATATGACTCACTCTTAGTAAAGTACTCTCATTTGATCCATTTTAATCCTCTTAATTTATTTTAAAGCTGACATCATATCCACTCCACTCTGAGTGTTATAATGGCTTTTAGCCAAAAGCAATAGAATTCTGATATGATTAGAATATCAGAAAAACCTTCTAATAAAGAAAATAGTTAAACAGCAGAGCTGTCAAAAATGCTCAGTAAGAGTGGACTCAGTGACAGAGTCCTTTCCTGCCCTGAGTTTTTAGAATTCTGTGACAGCTTACATGACATAGTTTCTTAACATGGGGTCTGATCATCCTGTGAAAGTACAGGCAAAATTATGCCCAGATCATACCTTTTCTTCCAATTCTAGATCATTCATAGACTTTCCTCTTATGTGCTATAAGAAAATGAAGAGAGAGAGAGGGAGAGAGACAGAAACAGAGAGACCAAAGGGACAGAGAGGCAGGTGCTTCTAATCTGAAGACACAGTGGTGGCACTGGACTTGAAATTAGCAGCCCTGGCCCTGATTCTGATACTGCATGTACTGCGTATGTAACATTAGTCCAATTTCCTTCCCCTTTGTGAGTCTGTTTTACTATTACTTCAATTAAGAGGTTGAATTGGATAGATGCTCCAGACCTTTCAAGTTCCAGCTTCCTAGGGATCTATGTACTAATGCAGCCCTTGACTTACCCTTGATTTTACTGTAATTTCCCTAGGCCTTCGGCATTTCCCTCTTTTCAGCCAAGGTTCTGCATCAGGGTGATGCTATATTGGCTTCTAGCTTTAGTCAGTGCCACTGTCCAGCATAGCAGAGAAAATATTTTAACAATGACAAATGCCACTGACTTTCCCTCTGAGTCTGCACGTTCTGAGACATCTTGTTTCTTCCACAT
This sequence comes from Zalophus californianus, assembly GCF_009762305.2. Taxonomy (NCBI): domain Eukaryota; kingdom Metazoa; phylum Chordata; class Mammalia; order Carnivora; family Otariidae; genus Zalophus; species Zalophus californianus. Next base: position 41,481,110 of record NC_045612.1, on the reverse strand, counting down.
TCTCTAATAGAGGCTGAAACTTGAATCCCATGATGGCATACTCCACAGCCATGTTCCACCTCCCTGTGCTTGATCAATTCATCATTTATCAAGATGTAGTCACTCTTGTCATAAAACATTAGAGAGGTAAGAATGCCCTTAGAAATCACCTTGTCCATTGTCTTCACCACCACCAAACCATTGTTTTCCAGATATGTATGAGGATTAGAAAAAGGAAAGGACACAGAAAGCCACATATGGAGTCCACAGATCAGGTTTAGAACCTAGAGATTCTAATTTCATGTTTAATGCTATTTCTACAGCACCTCTTTTGTTAATCATATTGCAGGCATAAATCCTTATTTTATCTGGCCATTCATTCATTCTTTCATTTAAACACAAGCAATGAACACTTACTATGTGCCAAACACTGTGCTTGGTGCTAGAAAAAACGCTGATGGGAGCAAGTCATTTCTGTCCTGAGGTTTACCCTACCTGTTAATTGAGGGTTGTTTCTTATAGTACTGGCTTGGGCTTAATGCAACAGAACAGGTTATCATCATTGCCATTATCTCCACCCCCAGGCATCCACCCTCCTGCACTGACCTAAACAAGATCCAATATGCTTTAAAACAGAGGCAATACATAGCATTAAACACCATTTTATTGATTTGCTTCAGTGCACAAGTATTCATTGAGCACCTGCTGATTCGATCTTAATCTTATTCTTAAGAATCTAATGCAGTTTAAAGATAGAATTAATCATCAAAAGAGAAAGCTCAGGTTCCTGCTGAGTCATTCTGTGGATGTTCACTATGAGAGGTAATACTTAATTAACAAGTGAACATCCCTCTCAGTGGTCCATCGTGTAGTGCATCTTATTTTCACGATTATATATTGGGGAGAGGATTCCAAAGACAGAGTGACACACTAAAGAATGGGTACAAGTAGGAAGGACAAAGTTTAGTAGATTAAGGAAACAGGAAGCCCATTTGAAAATGCTCTAGTTTTTCAGTGTGCAGCAGGTCAAGGCCAGGAATAAATTAATAACAAAGGGCAAGCAATTTCCTGAGAGTTGAGGGGATTGCAAGTTCTATAATAAAAGTAAAGGTGAGAATTGTGTAAGACTGTTGAATCACAGACCTGTACCTCTGAAACAAATAATACATTATATGTAAAAAAAAAAAAAAGATAGCAGGAGGGCAAGAATGAAGGGGGGTAAATCGGAGGGGGAGAGGAACCATGAGAGATGATGGACTCTGAGAAACAAACTGAGGGTTCTAGAGGGGAGGAGGGTGGGGGGAAGGGTTGGCCTGGTGATGGGTATTAAAGAGGGAACGTTCTGCATGGAGCACTGGCTGTTACACACAAACAATGAATCATGGAACACTACATCAAAAACTAATGATGTAATGTATGGGGATTAACATAACATAATAATAATAAAAAAAAAAGTAAAGGTGAGAAGAAGCAGTCAGTTGTAATAAGCCTTGGTTAGGATAGTCTTACCCGGCAAGAGCGAAAAGGGAGGGAGGAGCAGGTAAGTCAGCAAGGGTTAGATAGAGGAGTTAAATCTATGAATTTAACCTATATATGTTCAAATAACCTATATACATTCAAATATTCACATATCCTATATATATTCAAATATTCAAAGGATATGAAGTAAGGGAAAGGGAATTGATGCTGATGCTGCCTATCAATAAATTTATGACTGAGGTTGAGCATGAGGTGAAGACTTGATCCAAATGTCATTTCATTTAGTCTCATTCCTGAGATCCCATAGACTTGTGAGAATTTCTAAGCATGATTCCTGTGGTTAAAGGTGAACATTTAAAAAAAATCAAGGCGAAATTCACATAACATAAAACTAACCATTTTAAAGTGAACAATTCAGTGGCATTATAAATTCACAATGTTGGGCGATCATCCCCTCTATCTAGTTCCAAAGCATTTTCATCACTCCCAAAGGAGATCTCATTGCCATTAAGCAGTGACCACCTTCTCCCAGTCCCCAGCAGCTACTAATCTGCTTTCCGTCTCCATGAATTTGCCCATTCTGAACATTAAGCATACGATATGCAGCCTTTTGTCTCTAGCTTCTTTCTTCATTTGTTTAGCGTAATGTTTTCTAAGTTGGTTCATGTCATAGCATGTAACAGTACTCATTCCTTTTTGTGGTTGATACTATTCCATTTGATGGATACAACAAATTTTGTCTATTTATGCATCCATTATTGGACATTTGGGTGATTTCTACATTTTGGCCATTGTGAATAGTGATGCTACGAACATTCATGTGCAAGTATTTGATTGAATGCCTGTTTTTAGTTTTTTCAGACATATAACTAGTAGTAAAATTGCTGAGTTATTTGCAAAGTAGATGTTTAACTTTTTGTTAAACCATTTGCGACAGTGGCTGCACCCACTTCAGATTCCCACCAGCAAATGTTTGAGAGTTTCAGTATCTCCATATTTCTGTCAACACTTGTTCTTATCTGTCTTTGTTATTATAGCCAATCTCTTGTGTGTGAAGTGGTATTACCTTGTGGTTTTGATTGCATTTCCCTAATGACTAATGATATTGAGCATCTTTTCATGTCTTTATGTCTGAGGGACATTTACGGTTAATATCATTTATTCTGGTGAATAAGCCATACTTTTCTTGTTACTTTCAATGCCTTCTAATTTTTTAAAATAAAAACTGGATGTTTTGGATATAATAATGTAGTAACTCTGAAAATCAGATTTTTCTTCTTAGGCTTTGTTGTTGCTTGCTGTGTGTTATTGTTGCTTTTGGTTTCATGGTTCTTCTAAACTAGTTTTTAAAAGACTTTGTCATGTGTTGTCTTTAAAGTCTCTGTTACTTTAGCTTGTGGTCAACTGGTGGTTTGGCAAGAATTTTCTTAAATTCCTGGAGTTCATAAAAATAATTTTAAAAATACCTTTCTTGTCTTTGCAGATTGGCTGTGTTGGAACACTAAGTGCTTAGCCAATCCATTTATAATACTACCTTAGCCTTAATGTTCTGCTTGTCTGAGCCTAAAATCAGCCACTGGTGAAAGGTGAGGGCCTTCTCAAGACTTGTCTAAACATTCATCATGCTCTGGGCATGCATGTGGCTTTTTAAGATTCCCCGTTATATGTGAAAGCTTTCCAAAGCCCTTATTCCCCCAAGTAACTCTCCAGAGCTTGTCTTCCCAGGCTTTTGATGTGTTTACTATTTATTCAGACTATAATCTTTTGCCCCAGGCACCAATGGCTTGTTCACTTGCCTTTCAATATTTTCAAGGAGCACCCCTTGTTTAGCCATTTTTCTATCCTGAGAGTTTCGAGTTGGCAGAACAAAGGCAAGTGCCTTGCTTCAGTGCTTCAAGGAACCCCCAGGCAGACAAAACAGACAAACACAATTCCTTGGGAACAAGTTCCACTCTACTCCTGGAACCAGGTACCCATGGGGTTCGGAGGTGGGAATGGGGGTAGATACAGGCTGCCATCTTTAAGTCTGGCATCACACCAAGAAGGAGAGTGGGGCAAGGCAAATTTAAGTGCCACAACAAAGCTCTCCTACCATATTTGTCCCCTTTTCTGAATTCAGCATTCACTTGATTACTGTAGTCCTTTGGTAATATTCCAGAGTTCTGACAGTTTACTCTGACAATTTTTGCTCAGTTTGTTGGTGTTTCTGTGGAGGCACAGGCTGTTGGAGCCCCCTTAGCCTCCCATGTTTGCTGAGCAAAGATGGGTATTTTATAAACAGTATAGCTATGGCCCCTGAACTCAAGCCACAGACTTCATCTAGTGCTTGACCCAACACGGTGATCTTTACAGAGTAATCAGAACACACTTTAGGAGTAATCAGAACACTCTTATCTACAAGGACAGTATGAAGGGCTATATCAGTGCCCTAGCACTATGTTACAATCTGGTTCTCAAGGACTTTGATTGCCTCTTTATTTCACAAAATTCCACTTCATTCCACAGGACACTGTCCCATTACATTGATGATATCATGCTGATTGGACCTGATGAACAGGATGTAGCAACTATTCTAAACACCATGGTAGGATGCATGCATGTCAGAGGATGGGAAATGAACTCCACAAAAATTCAAAGGCAGTCTTCCTTGGTGAATTATCTAGGGATCTATAAGCCTAGGGATATTGAAACGTCCTCTTCAGATTGAAACATCCCTTCCAAAGAGAAGGACAAGTCACCACATCAGGCCTCAATTACTATTAAGAAATAGGCACAATGAGTAGTGGGCTTCTTTTGATTCTGAGGGCAATGTATTTGGAGTACAACTTATTTTTTTAAAGATTTTATTTATTTATTTGAGAGAGAGAGAATGAGAGACAGAGAGCACGAGAAGGAAGAGGGTCACAGAGGGAGAAGCAGACTCCCTGCTGAGCAGGGAGCCCAATGGTGGGACTCAGTCCTGGGACTCCAGGATCATGACCTGAGCCGAAGGCAGTCGCTTAACCAACTGAGCCACCCAGGCGCCCTTGGAGTACAACTTATTAACTGACCACACTGACACTTACTTAGGAGTACAACTCCTACCTATTTACTGAGTAATCTAAAGGCTTCCAATTTTTAGCAAGGACCAGAGTAAGAAGAGACAATAGGACCAGGCTGCCATGCAAGCTGCTCTGCCACTTGGTCAATATCTCAGCAAATGCAATGGCACTTAAAGTAATTATGGCAAACTGGGATGCTATTTAGAGCATTTTCAGGCTCCTAGAGGTGATGCATTTGCTTATATTTCCTTCTTATTCCCGTGGCAAATAGTTAACTGAGGTAGGTACCATTGCCAAGATAATTGTGTTTTATGCTAGCTGATACACCTCAAACCCTTTTACTTTTTCTCAGAGTGAACCAATGTAAGGTTAGTCTCATTCTGGAAATCCCCCCATTAAGGGGCACCTGGGTGGCTCAGTCGGTTGGGTGTCTCCCTTCAGCTCAGGTCATGATCCCAGAGTCCTGGGATCGAGCCCCGCATCAGGCTCCCAGATCAGCGAGCAGTCTGCTTCTCCCTCTGCCCCTCCCCCAAGCTCATGTGCACGTGTTCTCTCTCTCTCTCAAATAAATAAAATCTTTAAAAAATCCTCCATTAATATTTTCTTTCAAAAGTTAGCAATAAAACTCTGTGTACAATAAAGAGTTTAAGGATGTCTAAATGCGAAGAGTCACACTCTGACAAGTTCCCAGCTTTTTTGTGGCATCCTTGGTCTTTGCTTTATGAAAACATAAAATTACAAAAACAGAAATTGTTCTGTTATGCACCTCAGTCTGTTTGCAATAGGGAAAGAAATCAAATAGAATGTTAACAAGTTCAGAAAAGGAAAATGTTCTTAAGGAGGATTGTGCTGATCATAAATGGGCTCCATACAGGTGTGCCTGAACAAGATGATGGTTGGGAGCCTCCCACTAGCTATTTTCACAGGAGAGAAGTGGTCTTAAGTGGATTTGTGCACATAATATATGCACAGGAAGTGAGATATGTGGGAGAGAGTGTCAGTGGGGTCAGGTATAAGCAGAGGGGCAGAATGGCTAGTGGTTATACTTTAGCCTTGCCCAGGGACTATGTCCATAGGTCCAAGCCCCATAGAGTTATGGACTATAGAATCCAGCTACATTTACAAAGTAAGGGGCAGTACCTTTTCTGTCCTTAGGTAACAAAGTGTGATAGGGAGCAAGGAAGGGTAAGGGGTAATAGACCAAATATTCAAGCTGGATCACCAGTAACATTTGTAATATTTAAAGGTTTCAGGGCAAGAGTTCAATTGGGGACTTCTTGCCATATATAAAGGTTTAAATCAACCAATAAACTTAAATAAAATCTTATCTCCAATAACATGAAAAATTCACCTTTTTAACAATCTGAAAGACCAGGTTCGGATTTAGTATACTGGGTGTATTTTAGTAATATAGTTTTCTTATTTAGTTTATCAAGAAAATTTAAAAACACCAATCTGTCAGTCATGAGTATAAGTCTGGAATAGTCTGTTGTGTGAAGTTCAGAACTATACATCTGGATACCTGAAGTGTCAAGGGCTGCCCTTTGCTGGGCCTGGTGTAGAAGGAAATCACAGGGCAGGGGATTATATAAGAGTATGAATTCCAGAAGACTAGGATTATTAGAAGTCAATTTAGGGTCTGCCTTCCATACTTAGAGTACTCAAAGTTCTATTCTAGTGATGTTAAGGAGAGTGGGCCCTCCCACCTTGGGCCCATGGTCCACACCCCAATCCCTAGAACTCAGCCTACTCCCCTTCTCTATGTACCTGAGCTTCCTCCCTCATCAAGAGAGGCTTCACATGCACTTATGTGGATAATGTAGCCCACTTGTTCCCTGTTACCTGCATATAACCATCACCTCTTGGTTACCTCTCACTCCTGGCAGTATAACACGGACAATGTCATTCAACCCTCAGAAGCACAGACTCAGTGAAGAGGAGCACCCAGGCCTCTTGGGGCTTGAGATATGGGGCCATTTGGGGAACAAATTCAGGGCCCCAGGTACCTGTAGCATAATTAGGGTTGGGGCATGGGCTCTGAGTATGCACCAAAAAAAGGCTTATCTAAGTAAGAGTTGTATGTGTGTCTTTTGTCTAATGTGAACCCCTAAGATTCTTAAGCCCACATAAGGGCCCTTAATATAATATATAAATAATCACTATAGCTATATAAAATATGTAAAATATAGTTTATGTATATAAATATATATTTTTATATTTATATATAAATTTATAATAAAAATATGTTATATACATATGCATATAATGTGCATATATACATATATAAATATGTTACATATATAAAATATATATGTACCTATACATAATCTTATGTTTTACATAATTTATGCAAAAATATATTTATATGTGTAATTACATAATTATGTATATAAAATATATTAAAATATAGTGTATATATAAAATATTTATATACTAACAGTATTAATAGTAATAATAGTATTAAATATAGTATAGTATTATATATAATATAAAATATAATTATATAGTTTATTATATAACTATAGTTATATAGATTCTATAGCATAATTTTAGTTATTTATATAGTTATATAATTAACTACTATACTACAGTTAATATATTAACTATATTAACACAAATACATATATAACATATATAAATATACATACATGTATATCTATATATTTATATATATTTAACACCACCAGCATGGCATGAACCAACAGAAACTAGGAGAGGCATGAAACAAATTGTCCCTCAGAGCCTCCAGAAGGAACCAATCCTGCTGACACCTTGATTTTAGAATTTTGGCCTCCAGAACGATGAGAGAATAAATTTGTATTGTTTTAAGCCACCTGGTTTGTGGTAATTTTTTTTGGCAGCCCTATAAAACTAACACATCCCTCCAAGAGGTCTTTGTGTATCAGGCCCGAGAATTCTAGTCTCTTCCTCAATCCAGATTTTACCATCCTGTTCAGTTTACCTGCAACAGTACCAAGTCAGTGAAATAAGGCTGCCCCTACTGTAGGTGAAATTTGAAATTTCCCACATTGCTTTAAACCAGTGGTTCTTGAACTTTAGTGTACTTCAGAAGCAGCTGAAGGACTTGTAAAACCCTGATGGCTAGCAGCCTACCTTCAGAATTTCTGATTCAGTAGGTCTGAAGTAGGGTCTGAGAATTTGCATTTCTAATGAGTTCTCAGGTGATGCTGATGCTGCTGGTCCAGGGCAACTCAGTAGCACTATTTTGGTCTCCAGGCAAGCTAGGTCGTCCATTAGTTTCTTTCAGTAAAATGCAGTAGAGGTTAGACTACCATCCCTGCCATTACACGAATTGTTTATAACTTATATTTTAATTTAATTTATTTGAGGCTGCGATAAAATAATTTTAAATAGGCTTACCAAACAGTTGAAAGAGATTCCTCTCAAAGACATTAAGGTGGGCCAAAACAAAACAAATAGAAAAGATACAAAGATCTGAGTCAGTATCATTTATGTAACAAAAGAATCTGCAACTTACTTACTTCAAACAAACTTTTATTTTTAATGTAAACAAATGCTGTCAAATATATCTGTAAAAGGTAAGAGTAGAGTCAGATGTCAGTTAATATCATTTTGAAACAAAACTAGTGGTTTGGACTTGAAAACTAGAATATCTGTGAAGAATAAATTCATTTCTTCTTTCGCCATCCATTTTGTTCTGTGCCTTCCAACTGTGGGATGGAATAAGAGTCAATTAACAATTGTATACCACTAACAGGCACCAATAACTTTCTAATATAAGAGTCAAGTCAACCCTGTGTACATATGTTGTCTCAACAAGGAGAAAATGAAATGGTTTCTCCTTGTAACTCAGACCCTTAATATCAGGGTGCACATGCTTCAATCATTTGATCACACCAACCTTGACTCCCTCTTGCCCACCACTATAAATGCTTGGGTTTTTTTTCTTTTAAAGGAGGATTTAAATAAATCTTTCTATCTTAGAAGCCTGTGCTCTTTACACAAATCATACATCCCTTATACTCCCAGACCTCCAGTTTCCATATCTTTAAAATGAGAATGATGCTGTTATCAAACATCTATAGCTGTGAAAATTTAGAAAGGCGGAGAGGGAGAGGGAAAGGAGAGAGAGAGAGATGGATGGGTGGAGGAAATATAAGCTGAGACTTAATTACCAATTCAGTGGTAAACAATCTTACTATGACAGATTTTCTTTTCTTTTGAATGTTATATGAAATATAAAAACCTAAATTGAACTAATATTTGTGAGTTACTCATGAAATCCTTAACTCTTTACTACTTTTCTAAGGAGTCACCTTCTCAAAGGCATTGTTATCATAGGAGACAACATTACTGTGACCAAGTGTTGAAGGTACAGTTAGTGCATGGTGTATCTGCTTTAGCTACTTCTTCTGGTAACCATTTTCTAAAAAAATATTGATCTCTAATACAAGGTCTGATAAATTGCCCATCTGTAGTAGTCTTAAAGCTACAGGACAGAGGACTTGCAGCTGTGTATGAAGTGCATTTCAGAATATACTGCCTTCTATACTATCTAGTATATAAGTATATTATTAACATTGAACTGTTTTTTTAAAACTAAATTTCAACAATTTTTTCTTATTTAATTTACAGAAAAACGTTAAAAACATAAAGCTGTCAGTAACAAGCATATGTCAGAAATGGTTAGTTAATGCTCAAGGTTCTACACTAATACCTGAATTCTACACAGCCGCCCTCTGCTGAGTCCATATCCATTTTCTTTCTTCTGGTTCTTCATTTTCATCCTCATCCACTTCCTTCTCCTCTCCTCCAGCTTTTTGGGCCTCTTCATCAGAGTTTTCATACTGATATTCAGTTGCTTCTTTAGTGAAGAATAATGTGGACTTTAGGACCAGAAGGTGGCAGAAAAAATATCCCAATTTAAAATCAGTAATGGCATCCAGTACTCTGCCCTCAGGAGTATCTGTAAAATACAAATATGTTACAAAAAAAAAAAAAAAAAGAATAGCTGGGCATGTTCCTAATGTTTGATAACACCCATGGCCTTCAGATTTCTGCTGCTTGATAGTTTTCTCAGTGATGTTTTCCCCCAATTTCCAGTAGATCTCAGTCTCTGTACTGCTGCTTATTTCTTGCCCTTGTGAGAAGGGATCAGAATCACTTGGTCCTCATTTCTCAGAACTTCATTGGAAAATATGTGTTTGACTTAAATTCTATCATGAAGCTCATTTGTTCCTCAACCCCTGAAAAGTGCTCCAGTACCATTTCATCATTTCTCATATTATCTTACCAAGAATCTACATTTTTAAAAGCCATCAACCAAAAGTGAGGTGTATGCCCTTTTCCTCCAGGCTCACTTTCCATTTTCTCCCACACGCCTTCCTGAACGCCTACTTACTTCCCACTGACATTCACCTTCTTTGGGTTCATGAATTGCATCGATGATCTCAGATCTCAGCTCTCTTATCAAACAGAGGCTGGTAAAAATTATACTTTTTCTCAAGACTGTAAAAGTCTTTATGGAATTGGGCACTTTCAGCCTGAAGTTTTTTGAAAGCACTGACCTGTTGCTCAATCACCAGAGGCAGGCACTAAGAGTGGCCTGAAAGTAAGCTAAGTATACCAACAAAGTCTACAAGAGCTTGAAGATGTTGCCTCCATTCATCCCGTCCATCTCCTTGGGTGCATAGGCCCCAGCTTTCCCAGAAAGTGGCAGTATCAGCCAGTACTTCACCCTCCCAGACCTTGACTTCCACTGGTTCCTCTGCCTTCCGGGTTGTAGCCCTCCCTGCTGGTTCCTCCAGCTCCCAGGGTCAGGTTCCCTCTACTAGGTATCTTCCCTCCTAGACCTTGGCTCCCGGGATGTGACTGGACCCCTTCTGGGTCCTCCACCTCCCAAGGCACCAGTTCGTCTCCAGGGTCATTGGGCTCCCAGAAGCAGCACCTGACCACCACTCAGCCTGCGTGGGGCTGAACCGGGACATGGTTGTTATCATGGACACAGTGTGGAAGGGAATGGGTCACAGCTCTGAACAGGGACCAAAATTGTGCCATGGTAAACTCACAGATGTCCAGGACAACTTCTGCACCTTCCTTACCGGTCTCTTCTTCCTCTTTGTCCATGTAATTCTCATCCTCTTCCTCAAAGCTGTCGTCATCCTCCTCTTCTTCATTGTCCTCCTCCTCATATTCCTCCTCTTCCTCATTCTCTTCCCCTTCTCTGCCCCCCTCATCCCCTCCTTCCTCTTCTCCCCCTCCTTCTCCTTCTTTATCCTCCTCCTCCTCCTCTTCCTCTTCTTCGTCGTCCTCCTCCTCCTCAACTTCCTCCTCCTCTTCTTCTGCCCCCTCCTCCTCTTCTACTTGCTGTACATCCCAGTTTCCCTGGATTACAGGCTGAGCATCCCCCTGCCTACCCTCCTCCCAAAGATCTTGAGCAACTGCCTGGAAATCCCTAGGGACTGCGGCCCTTGCGACTCCAGCCCCCCATTCTGCAGGCACTGCACCGCCCCTGATGGATCCAGGGTCCTGGCCCACCCCACCACTGGCTTCCTTCTGGCCACCTGGGATTGGACCTTGATTCTCTGTAGCAGACATGGCAGAAGAGATACACCAGTCAGTACCTCAACCAGAGAAGTTATCTGGCTGCTTGACAAAGGTGGCTTTGCCAAGAGGATTGCTGTGGAGCTGAGGCTGTTGGCAGCGGCGTCTGCTGTGAGGTGGTGGAGGCAGCAGAGAAAATGGCGGCAGAGGATAAGCAGTCTAGTCTACGGTGCCTGTGGAGGCCCTACTGTAGGAAGCGCGGGGGCGGGGGTATTCAAGGAGTAGCCAATTGAAGCTGCGCCTGAGGCAGTGTTGGACAAAGTGGGAACAAATCCGTTGGGCGGTTGACAGGAGGCGGAGCTTCAAAGGGTCAACAGAGGACTGTTTCCCCCATTACAAGCTCTAAGCTCATTTGCTGAAAGGTAAGAATTGACATGCCCAGGCGTACATTGATTTTTCAAGACCCTCAGCTTCTAGAGTTTGGGTCCTTCCTCTCTTCCTTTTGAGACCTCAGAGGCCTGGATTACCTTTTAAGCCCTTGCATGCCCTGTCCTTTTAATTCTATTGCCTGCAAAGCTAAAGTGTTCCAATGTGGAGGCACTCTGCTGCACTGGGTGAATTATTCCTTGAGGTCCACTTCCAGATGACTTATGCCAATAGGATAGATTCATTTAAAAAAAAGGGGGGGTATAGTTCGGATCTCAGCACTTGTAAAAAACCTACCAGAAGAGAAGGAAAAGAGAATTTGGACATTTTAACATTATCAAAGCTATTTAGGAAAAAAATACAATTGTAATGGATGCAGTCAGAACAGAGATTGAAGAGATGTTAAAAACCAGAGCTGGAAGGTGTTTAATGAACAGTGCTAAATTTACTTCAAGCCTCCAAAGAATGAATAAGAGATACTTCTTTTAAAGGACCAGGCTTTTAAAGGACCAAGCATGCAGACGGTCTTCCTAGAATGATTTCTGAGTCAACAGTCCAAGACTTTTTGTTGCATTCAACCCCACTTAGCCAAGATCTGAAGTGTAAACAATTCTTAAAATTATGAAGAAATCAACACCTATTTTATACTGATTCCATTTACTGTTGTTACTGGGCAAGAAGCACCAAAAAAAGAATTCTTGATGAATCATCTGGGTTCAGACATATTCCTCCCCATCCTAATTATGTAGCAACAACTCATATCTCTGTATGGTAATCAGAGTCAACTTGCCCCACTACTACATAAACTCCTTTATTTTGCCTGCTAATCCACTGCCATGAAGAGACTAAAGTGACCAGGTGGTAGTTGTAGCTTCAAGTTCAGTAGAACCCATCCTGATTACTTTACCAGAATCAGTCTCTCTTAGGACCCAGAACATTTTCTATGGCAGACCCTAAAGTTTAATAGGCATTTACTTCTTGTAAACATCCTTGCTAAATGGTTCTATTCCATGATAAAATTGTGTGTATCCCAATTGTCATAGAAACCAGAAGGTCACCATGATGTTTAAACTGTTGATAGCTTTCTATGGTCATCAAAATGTGAAAATTGATTTTCACAGTGAGAGCCATAATCCATACTTCAGCCACTTACACCTCCTTCCAATATAAAGATCGAATAGACATTATTAAAGATAAGAAGCTCAACAAGGTGTAGTGTGGAGGGGAAAACTTCATATAATGGGTTAGGTAGGTAGTCAGTATAGGGTGGGTAACAGATTTGGTTTCCTTTCAAAAACACAAACCACTGAGATTCCAGTCTTATAATTTAACTTCCTTAGAGACTAGCATAACTGATGCTACATTAAGTATCAATCTCAAAGGCAACATAGCCCCAAATATATAACCATCACTTGGTTGACTCAAGGGTTTGACAGATAAGGAAAATAAGTCTCAAAGATAGGGAGAATGCAAACAGATCTGAGAAACCTCTGATTATCTTCAGTAAATGCCTCAGGTCTCAATTATATGCCGGAAAGTTCAGGCTGCCTCCCTCCACTTCCAAACAAAACCACAAACTGAATGGTGAGTCACCTAAAATCCCTACTATCAAATCCTGATATTAATCACTTTTTGGCAGTCCATACCTCTGCTCAGTATCTCATTTCCAGGCATAATACCCTACATGCTGTCAGTGTAAAAATTTGCCACATCAATTGAAAGATTATCCTCTTCTCTCATAGGCATATTAAGTTTATCCTCAGAGTCACAGGCTTAAAAGAGCACTATTATTCCTCACAATGCTAGAAATGTAGGAATGAATGAATGAAGTGGTAGAAAAATATTAGATAATGATAGATATTTTAAAGAAAAGGCGATATCTAAGTAATATATGGAAATCAGTTTCTAATCGTGATAAATATCTTCCAAGTAGCAAGTGGAGATTTTCTGGTAACAACAATCCCCTAGAATCCAATGAAGCCAGGAATGTCTGTGCAGATGGAGTGCCCAGAGAAACTTGGTCACCTTGGAATAATATTAGAAAGTATAGAGAAAGGCAACACAGTGAGCTGTTTCCAAATTTGATAGTTCATAGCTGTTTCCAAAGGCAGTTTTTGGAACAGTGTACATGAGGATGGCAGCAAAGATAAAAATGATTCTTGGAAAGACATCCATTTTTGACAAAGTGCCCTGTGCCTTAGTGACCATAGAAATTATGGAAAATTATGCAAATTATGCTCCTAAAGCAAAAGAAGCCCCTATATACTGCCAACAGGTAGGGATGCTCAGAGATAGTTATCTTAGAATGGTAATAAGCAATGACTCAAACAATAAAATGTATGTAAGGCTGATGAGGACCTGATAAGCACATCATTACTGCAGGAAGTAAAACACAGTCTCTGTAATATTGGATTATTTAGGTTAGAAAGACAGAGCTGTAGTATGGCACAGCTTTCTTGGATTAAAAAGCAAATTGAGAGAACCTTCTATATTCATTTCTAAGTTCTCTACTACAAGAAGAAGCCATTCTATTTCCCAGATGACACACAGGAGAAGGCCACATTGGATCAGAATTAAATCTGAAACCATGCGGCACCCTGCTGGCTCAGTCATTTAAGCCCCAGCTCAGGTCATAATCCCGGGGTCCTGGGATCGAGTCCCGCATTGGGTTCCCTACTCAGCAGGGAATCTGCTTCTCCCTCTGCCCCTCCCCCAGCTCGTCCTTGCTCACGTGGGCGCACATTCTCTCTCTCTCAACAATAAATAATCTTAAAAAAGCCTGAAACCAAAATTAACAAAAGTCATCATTAGGTTCTTAGTGGCAATAAATAGAAGACAACTATTAAGGAACATTATTGAGCCTCTAGAGTTTGCCAAGAGAGCAATATGGTGGAGTGGTTGCATGTTTAAGGTTTTCATCAGAAAAAAAGACAGATGTGGGTTTCAGTGTCAGGGTTGCAATTTATAAGCTATATAACTTAGTGTAATCTTTACCTTCTGTAAATGTAGCTTTCTTATCTGTTGAATAGGGATAATATTAATGCTAACAATGTAGAGTTGATGAAAGTACGTACTATAACATATAGAATAGCCCTGAATATTCTTTTAAATAAAGTAATGGCAGAAAGGTTTACAATCAGTAATTAATTGTGCCCATTAAGAAGCTAGATAAAGAAGAGCAAATTAATACCAGAGTTAGTATAAAAAAGACATTATGCAGCTAATAAAAAGCATATTATCAGTTTTCTGATAAGCTAACATTATTTGTTTTTTTGAGAAATTAAATAAAATTCATTAAGCCCTGCTTGAATAATTAAGGAAGACAGAAAATACTAATTACCAATATCAGGGATGAAAGGGGGATATTTCTACAAATTCTTTAAACACTCAAATAAGAAGAGAACATAGGAACAATTTTATGCCAATAAATTTGATAACAAATAGATATAGAAATAGACAAATTCCTTGGAAAACACAATTTTAGAAAACTAACACACAGATTGAAAATCTTAGCAGTGGTATATCTACAAAAATTTGAATTTCTAATTTTAGAAATGTTTCCTGGTAATGGTACAGGGAGAAGGAACTGAAGTAGAGCCCAGTGGACTTCACAAGTAGCAGAGATGGAGCTAAGCATCTGAAGAAACCGGGGTGACTACAGATTGTAGAACAGAATACACAAGAAGAGAAACAACCACAGAGAGAAGCTACTAATTCTGTAGAAAGTCCCTTGAATATTAAGAATAGTAACCAGTACATATACATGAAACTACCCTGGGCTTGTGGGGAAAAAAATAATATTGGAAGTATTAGAGGCTGCTTTCCAGTACTCACATGGGAAAGGGAATAAATGCCTGTTCCCACCAGCCAGACTGGAAAAACTTACAATTCACTGGTTATTCAGCTGAATACACAGGAAAGTCTTGCGTCAGTAACAAATGATTAGCCCTAGATGGAGAATAGCTCCAAATCCACCATTCAGAATCACAAAAGTGATTGCTGAAATATTCAAACTGTTTCCAAGTAACTTAAATGTATCTTAGAGCAAATTCAAGGGTATGTAGAGAAAGAAAATATCCACCATTCACCAAGATAAATTGTACAATGAATATCCATTTAGTAATTAATTAGGCATTCAATGGCCCAGTAAAACACAATCCATAATGAGAAGAATAATGAGTACATCCAAACTAACTCAGAATTGACATTAGAAGAATTGTTATATCTATATTCCATATGTTCAATTAGAGAAATGGAGAATATTTTTTAAAAATGGAAACTGAAGGTCTACAGGTGAAAATTTACCATGTTTGAGATGAAAAATACAATGGATCCCAAATAAAAATCCCAGCAAGTTATTTTGTGAATATTAGCAAAGTTATCCTAATTTTATATGGAGAGGTAACACAACCTTGAACAAAGTTGCAGAGCTGACACTACCAAACTTTAAGACTGTATAAAGCTTCAGTACTCGAGAAACTATGGTATGGGTGAAAGAATAGACAAAGGATCAGTGGAAAAGAGTAGAGAGTCCAGAAATAGACTCCCATACATATAGTGAACTAAACTTTGAGAAAGAAACAAAAGCAATACAATGGAGAAAAGACAGTCTTTTCAAAAAATGGTGCTGGAACAACTGGACACTCAAATGCAAAAAAAATGGATCAAAATAAAAAATTAACTCAAAGTTAATCATAGAACCAAATGAAAATGCAAAATTATAAAAATCCTAAAAGATTACATAGAAGAAAATCTAGGTGACCATGGTATGGTGATGACTTTATACATACAATACCAAAGGCACAAAGCATGAAATAATCATATGAAATAAATGAAATATCCAGATTGATAAACTGGAATTCATTAAAATTAAAAAATACTGCTCTGCAAAAGACATTATCAAGAGAATAAGAAGACAAGTCACATACTGGAAGAAAATATTTGCAACAGACGTATCTGATAAAGAACTGTTATCCAAAACATACAAAGAACTCTTAAAGCTCAATAATGAGAAAATGAACAACCCGATTTTAAAAACTGGACAAAAAACTTGGACACCTTATCAAAGAAGATTAACAGATGGCAAATAAGTATATGAAAAGATGCTCAACACAAATATGTCATTAGGGAATTGCAAACTAAAGCAATGAAGAGACACCACTACACACCTATTAGAATGGAAAAAATTCAAAACGTTGACAACACCAAACACTGGAGAGAATATGAAGCAACAGAAACTCTCATTTCTTGGCTGTAGGAATGCAAAATGGTACAATCATTTTGGAAGACAGCTCAGCAGTTGCTTAGAAAGCTAAACAAACTCTAACCATGCAATCCAGCAATCATGCTCCTTCATATTTACACAAATGAGTTGAAAATTTATGTCCACACAAAAACCAGCACACAGATGTTTATAGCAGCTTTCTTCATAATTTCCAAACCTTGGAAGCAACCAAGATATCCTTCAGTAGGTGAATGGATAAATAAACTGTACCTATGGAAGGACGGGGACTCTGTTCTGCTGAATTCTTTTGTGAATCTAAAATTGTTCTTAAAAAGTCTGTTTAAAGAACACAAACACCAAACCAAAATAAATATACACAAACAAAAAACACTTGATGGGATTGATGGTAGATTAGACTTGGCAGAAGAAAAGAGTAATTTTGAGGATATAGCAATAAAACTTCCAAAATGAAACACAGAGAAAAAAACCTAAAAAATATGAAAAGAGCATCATTGATCTGTTGTACAACTTCAAATGGCAAAATATATATGTAAATAGAGTTTTTAAGGTGGGGACAGAAATATATTTGAAGAAATAGCTGAAATTTTTTTGCAAATTTGATGTAAACTATAAATCCATGGATCCAAGAGTCTCAACAAACCCAAAGCAAAAAAATATAGAGTAAATTTCAACAAGGTATATAATAACATAATTGCTCACATTAAGTGATAAAGAATAATCTTAAAAGTAGGCAGAGGTGGTGAAAACATACCGCATACAGAGGAACAAAGATAAGATGACATCAGATTTCTCATTGGAAACAATACAAGTGAGAAAATGGTGCAGTAATACCTGTAAAGTACTTTTAAAATATTCCAACCAAGCATTTTATACAGAGTAAAAAACGTTTTAACAGGAAGAGAATTTATCACCAGGAAATCCACACTATAAAATAATGTTAAAGGAAGTTTTCAGGTCAAAAGAAAGTGTTAAGATAAAAAAACAGAGGGAGGGAAACCATAAGAGTCTCTTAATCATAGGAAACAAACTGAAGGTTGCTGGAAGGGAGGGGGGTGGGAGGATGGGGTAACTGGGTGATGGGCATTGAGGAGGGCACTTGACGTAATGAGCACTAGATGTTATATATAAGTGATGAATTACTAAATTCTACCTCTGAAACTAATACTGTATATGTTAACTAAATTGAATTTAAATTAAAAAAATTTTAAAAATAACAAATGGAAATCTAGGTCTACACAAAGGATTAAAGAGCACCAGAAATGGTAATGACCTGGGTAAATAGATGAAATTTTTTCTTACTATTTATACATCATTTTTAAAAGATAACTATTTAATCAAAAATAATAACAATGTCTTGGTGGTTTATAAAATATGTATAAATAAAATGTATGACAACAATAGAATAAAGATTGGGAGGGGAGAGATGAAAGTATACTATTGTAAGGTTCTTATAATATGTGTGACATAGTATATCACTTGAATGTAGACCATGATAAGTTAAAGATACATACTTTAATCCCTAACCAACCACTATAATAACAAAACAGAGTTATAGCTAAGAAGGCAACAAAGGAGTTAAAATAAAATCATAAATATAATCTGAAAAAAGGCAGAATAAAAGTAAAATGGGAACAAGGAATGGATTGGATGATTAGAAACCAAGAACAAGATGATAGACTTAAACCTAACTGTATCAATAACTACATGAATGTTAATGATCTAAACACCCCAACTAAAATGCAGAGATTGTGTAACACCCAGTGCTCATCACAACATGTGCCTTCCATAATACCCAGTACCCGGCTACCCCATCCCCACACCCCCTCACTTCTGTAACCCTCAGTTTGTTTTCTGGAGTCCAGAGTCTCTCATGGTTTGTCTCCCTCTCTGATTTCTTCCCATTTAGTTTTCCCTCCCTTCCCCTGTGGTCCTCCACGCTATTCCTTATGTTCCACATATGAGTGAAACCATATGATAATTGTCTTTCTCTGCTTGACTTATTTCACTTAAGCATAATCACCTCCAGTTGCATCCATGTTGATGCAAATGGTAGGTATTCATCCTTTCTGATGGCTGAGTCATATTCCATTGTATATATGAACCACATCTTCTTTATCCATTCATCTGTTGAAGGACATCTCAGCTCCTTCCACAGTTTGGCTATTGTGGATATTGTTGCTATGAACATTGGAGTGCATATGCCCCTTCTTATCACTACATCTGTATCGTTGGGGTAAATACCTAGTAGTGCAATTACTGGGTCGTAGGGTAGCTCTATTTTCAACTTTTTGAGGAACCTCCATACTGTTTTCCAGAGTGGCTGTATCAGCTTGCATTCTCACCAACAGTGTAAGAGGGTTCCCCTTTCTTTACATCAAAAACTAATGATGTACTATATGTTGGCTAATTGAACATAATAAAAAATAAATTTGAAAAGTAAATTAATTTTAAAAAAGATATTGTGCTGAATATCGTTTTTATCACCTACCAATGCATATATTGAATAGTGTTTTACTCGACATTTTGACTCTTGGAATTAAATAAAGCAGTGATATAATAGTTCTTATATTGAATTTTTTCAGGTATCAACTTCAACTATTTTTCAGTATCTAATGTTAGGAGATTCCATGTTCCTAATGATTTGCAGAGAGTTGCACGTATGTATAGTATCAAGCATATCTTATCTCCCCCAAGATAAATATGGAAATAGTGTTTCAAAGATCTTAAAATTAAAACCAAAAACACTATGAAATACAATAAAATGCAGAGATTGTCAGATTGCACAAAAAAGCAAGACCCAGCCACATGCTGCCTACAAGAAATACATTATATCTTATACACAAAAAAAGGTTAAAAATAAAAGAATGAAAAAATACATACCAAGCTAACAATCAAAAAAGCATAAATGGCTATTATCGTATCAGATGAGGATTTCAGAGCAAAGAATACTACCTGGAATAAAGAAGGTTATTTTGTAATAAAAAAAGGATCAGTTAATGAAGAAGACATAAGAATTCTAAACATTTATGTACCTAATAAACAGAATTCAACATACATGAATTTGTACTATTTCTTACTTATACATTTGGTAGAATTCATCATTGAAATCATCTGGTCTTGAAGTTTTCCTTATGGTAAGATTATTAATCTACTAATTAAATGCTTTTTTATAGATGCATGATTATTCATCTCATGCAAATCTTGAGATGGTAGTTTGTGTCTTTAAAAATTTGTGCATTTTCTTTAAGTTAGTGATTTATAGACAAAATTTTTCATAGTATTCTCTTATATTCCATCTTGACTCTACTATTATGTTTTACTTTACTTGCTTTTTTACTTATCTACTCATTTATACATCTAACCTCCCATTAATCCATTTTATTTTCAAAGTAAATTGTGAATATCAGTAAACTTTTTTGTAAGTACTTCAGCATGCATGTCATTACCTAGAATTTACTGTTTGTTTACAGGTTTTCTAGTAAGGTAAAATTTACAAAAAGTGAAAATTAAAAAATCTGTACTAGATATTTGCTGAAAGTAATTGTATGTATATAGCTGTGTAACACAAACACTTTTCAAGATAAAAACATTGACTTCAAAAAAACAAAAACATTGCCTTCAGGGTGCCTGGGTGGCTCAGTCAGTTAAGCGGCTGCCTTCAGCTCAGGTTATGATCCCAGGGTCCTGGGATCGAGCCCGCCCCACATCGGGCTCCCTGCTCAGCGAAGAGCCTGCTTCTCCCTCTCCCTCTGCCTGCCGCTCTGCCTACTTGTGCTCTTTCTCTCTCTGTGTCAAATAAATAAATAAAATCTTTAAAAAAAATTGCCTTCACTTCATAATGTTCCTTTATGGTTCTTTCTGTTAAATGCTCTTTCAACTTGCAGAGGCAATCATTGTTTTTTCCCCCACTGAAGCTTAGTTATGCTTATGAAACTAAATTTTGAAATAAATAAAAATATTACATACAAATAAATATTTGTGGAATTATTACTTTATCCCTGAACCTCAGTGAACTACCTTTTATAACTCTTGGCTTACCCATACACTGCTTTGAAACCCACTCCCCTAAAGTACAAATTGTGCTTCATTGCATCACTAATTAAAATCTCTAGGGCGCCTGGGTGGCTCAGTTGGTTAAGCGACTGCCTTCGGCTCAGGTCATGATCCTGGAATCCCGGGATCGAGTCCCGCATCGGGCTCCCTGCTCAGCAGGGAGTCTGCTTCTCCCTCTGACCCTCTTCCCTCTTGTGCTCTCTATCTCTCATTCTCTCTCAAATAAATAAATAAAATCTTAAAAAAAATAAAATAAAATCTCTAAATGGTTTCTATTTAAAAAAAATTCTTTGTGAATTTATGATCTTAGTGGGGTTATATTTTGGTAGTGGATGTTGCTGATATTATTTCTTTTTATTAATTATGTTTTAAAAGAAATGTGAGGTAACTAAAGCACTTACTGTTATTTTCCTAGTACATAATATACTTTAGGAAGAAGGAGTAAGTGAGGGATACATAAGGTCCTCAGCTGTACATTTCACATTATGCTATGGGAAACCTAGGACTCTACCAATCACATTTTTCCTTTAGCAACTGGCTCCCTGTTAGGTACCACAGTGAGGTATCACAGAGAAGGAGTTTGCAACTTCCTGTCTGCTTCCTGTTCCTCTCAGTTTCACCTCAACAAAGCCTTTCATTTTACTAGAGCCATGTCGTCTCTGTAAGGACAGGAGGGCAACCAATTTTGCAGTTTTTCTGACTTTCCTAAAAGTCATTGCACGCTTTTGCTACTTTTTTATGGTTGTTTCTATAGATTTTTTTCTGATCCTTCTTTTGCTGTCTTTCATGGTTTGTTGGCTTTCTTCAGTGGTATACTTGGATTCCTTTCTCTTTATTCTTTGCATACATATTACTGGTTTTTTATTCATGGTTACCATTAGGTTTGTATATACATTTTCTGCATATAGCAGCCTTTATTAAGTTTATGATTGCTTAAGTTTAAACCCATTCTTTACTCCTCTCCCTCCTACATTTTAGCTATATTGTGTCATATTTTACATTTTTATTTTATGAATCCTTTGACTGTTTTTACAGAAATCTTTTTACTGATTTTTTTTTTTTTTTTACTTTTCGTACTTTCACTTATGGTCTTCCTTTCCACTCAAAGAGTCCCCTTTAATATTTCTTGTAGGGCTGGTTTAGTGGTCATGAACTCCTGTAGTTTTTGTTTGTCTGAGAAGCTATCTCTCCTTCTCTTCCGAATGATAGCCATGCTGGATAGAGTATTCTTGGCTGCAGATTTTTTCCCCTTTGAGCACTTTGAATATATCATGCCACTCCAGTCTGCCCCACAACGTTTCTGCTGAAAAATATCCTGCTAGCCTAATAGGGTTTCCTTTGTATGTAACTTCTTTCTTTCCTCTTGCTGCTTTTTGTCATTTTAATTACTATTTATCTTGGTGTGGACCTCTTTGGGTTGAAGTTTTAGGTGGAATCTCGTTGCCTCCTAGATCTGGATCTCTGCTTCCTTCCCCAGTTTAGGGAAGTTTTCAGTTATTATTTCTTCAAATACATTTTCTTCCCCCTTATCTCTTCTCCTTTTGGGATCCCTATAATGTGGGTGCTATTACACTTGATGGAGTCACTGTTTTCTGTAAAACTATTTTCAATTTGCATAATTTTCTTTCCTCTCCTTTGCTCAGCTTGGTTACTTTCCATTATTCTGTCTTCCAGGTCATTAATTTGTTCCTCTGATTCATCTAGCCTGCTATTTATTCCATGAAGTATATATTTTTTAATATTTTATTTATTTATTTATTATTTATTTTAGAGAGAGAGAGTGCAAGCAGGGGGAGGGGCAGAGGGAGAAGGAGAGAATCTCAAGCAGCCTCCACACTGAGCATGGAGCCCAACACAGAGCTTGATCTCATGACCCCAAGATTGTGACCTGAGCCAAAACCAGAGTCGGACACTCAACCAACTGAGCCACCCAGGCACGCCACCATGAAGTATATTTTTAATTTTATTTATTGTGTTCTTAATCTCTGATTGGTTCTTTTAATCTCTGTGTTAAGGATTTCACTGATGTCTTCCACTCTGTTCTCCAGTCCAGTGAGTATCTTTATGATCATTACTTTAAATTCTCTATCTAGCATATTACTTATATCTGTTTCACTTTAGTATCTTGCTGTGGTTTTTTTCTGTTCTTTCATTTGGGAGGTATTTCTCATCTCCTTATTTTGTCTGACTTTCTGTGTCTGTATATGTGTTCTAAGAAAGTCAGCTACTTCTCTTGTTCTTAATGATAATAGGCTTATGAAGAAGAGGTCCTGTAGTGCCCTGCATACAGTATCCCCTGTTCCCCAGGGCCTGGTGCTTCAGTGAGTGTGTCCTATGTATGTTGCGTGTACTCTGCCGTTGAGCCTTGGCCTCTTTTTCCTTCAGTCCAGTTGTCTATAGAGGTTCTCTTTACCTACTGTGTGCAATGTTTGGTCCCCAGCAGGGGTGGGGCACATTTTAACAAGGTGTTTGATGGCTTGCTTGCAAAATGAGACCCACTACCACTGCTGACAGAACTGGGGCCTCACAAAAGCTGTGGGTCAGGAGACATGGTGCTGCTGAGGTTTGTACTGGTCCTCTGGGAGAGGGGACCCACAGTGCAGGAACTCAGGTGAGTGACTGGGAAGGGTGGATCAGTGGAAGCACAGGGTGGTGGGGCTTATGGTAAACAAGTTAGGTAAGGAGTGTTGGCTCTGTGCTGGTTCCTGCAGGTGGCCTTTGTTTATGCTGGGGAGTGGGGGAGGGAAATGGCACCTGCCAGCTCCTTTGTTCCTGGAGGGGTCTCCCTGTGATCCTGTGTCTCTGGGCCATGCTCTAAGATGAGTAAATCACTCTTTGTTCTGTCCATCCCCATCGTTTTTCAAACTGCTGGTTCTACAAGGTATCTGCACAGGCTGTTTGTTGTGCTATCTCTTTAAGGATCTCCACTTCCTAAAGCCATTGGGCTCTCCCAGAACCAAACCCTCTGATATTTAAAGTTCCAGGCTTTAAGTTCTACTGGTTTTAGGAACTCGTGAAATTCAGCCCCTGTCACTTTTAAAGGCAAATATTATAGAGATTTGTCCTCTCTGTTCCTGGGCTCCCTGATGTGAAAGTCTGTTTTCTGCCCATCTCTGCACCACCAACTTCCTCTGCACCTTAAATGGCCCCAGTCCTGTTTTGTTCCCAGATCATACCTTCACCCTTCCTATGGTCTTTGATGTGGCCTCTTCCCTGCTTTTCGTTGTGGAGTTTGTTCTTCCAGTCTTTGAGTCATTTCCCAGGTTATTTATACTGATATGGTGTTTATCTAGTTTATCCATGGGACAAGGTGAACTTAGGGTCCTCCTACTCTGCCATATCTTTCCTACTATTCTTGTATCTGTGTTACCTCATTGTTCCCTTTTAGCCATTTTCAATCTTAGAATAATTATTAAATCAATAACTATTAAAATGTGTTTAAATAAGTGGTGTTTCTTATTTCCTGACTGTACATGATACACATATATTTTTTTATTCTAATCAGTTTTACAGTTTTATCTTTAGTTTCTGCAGTTTCACTATGATGTGCCTAGTTGTGGCTTCCTTGTTTTTATTTAGCTTCAAGTTTGTATCTTTTCCTGAATCTGACTTTTTAATTTTCATTACTTACAGAAAATTCTAGGCCTTTTTACCCTCCAATGTTGCTTTTGTCCAATTCTTTCTTCCTTTTTATATTATAACTCCTGTTTCACATCTCTTGGCTGTTTCCACTGTGTCCCATGGGGCTCAGTTGTTCTTTGTTGCTTTTTTCAGTTTTTTCTCTTCTTCATTTAACTATATATATTCAACTCTGACTTAATTTCCAGTTCAGTCATTTATATTTCCTGTGTCCATTCTACCATTTTACCCATTTAAAAAGTTATTAGTTTTATTAACCTTTGGTTTTAGTTCTAGAATTCCATTTGGAATTTAAAAATAATCTCTGTAGTTCTATTGGATTCACTTTGTAGATTTAAAACTTAGGTACATAAGTGTTTCCTAATGAATACTTTTCTTTTATCATAATGAAATATCCTTCCAAGTTCCTTGCAAGGCTAATCTCTTTGCAAATGTACTATTTTCTGATATTAAATTAGCTAACACTTGATTTATTTTTGTGCTCAATGTCAATATATCTTTGTTATCATTGTTTTTTGAATATTTTAAATTATTTTTTGAGGTAATTATAAATTTACATATAGTTATAAAAAATAACACAGTAAGATCCCTGGACCCTTCACCCGATTTCCCTCAATGGTAACAATTTGCACAACTGTAGAAGAATATCACAACCTGGAAATTGACATTGATGCAGTCTATTAATTTATTCAAAATTCAGCAGTTTTACATATATTCATTTGTGTGTATTTAGTTCAATACAGTATATCACAGTTGTGGATTGACATATCTACCACCACAGTCAAGTTACAGAAAAGTTTCATCACCACAAGGATCCCTCAAACTGTCCTATTATGGTCACATCTACTACCCTCTCCTTACCCCACCATTACCCTTAGACCCTGACAACCACTAATCACCTCTCCATTTCTAGAATTCTGTCATTTTAAGAATGTTTTCTTTTTTCTTTTTCTTTTTTTTTTTTAAGGATTTATTTGTTTATTTTAGAGAGACAGAGAGCACGAGCAGGAAGGGCAGAGGGAGAGAGAATCCCAAGCAGACTCTGTGCTGAGCATGGAGCCCGATGCGAGGCCCAATCCCCTGACCATGAGATCATGACCTGAGCTGATAACAAGAGTTGGATGCTTAACTGACTGTGCCACCCGAGTGCTCCTCAAGAATGTTTTCTAAATGGAACCCTATATATGTAACTTTTTAGGATTGACTTTTTTCACTCAGCATAATTCTCTGGAGATTCATCCAGATTATTACATATATCAATAACTTGTTACTATTTATTACTGAATGGTATCAGTTTGTTTAAGCACTGGCCCACAAAGGGACATCTGGGGTGTTTCCAGTTTGGGGCTATTACAAATGAAGTTATAATGAACATTGATGTACAGGTTTTTGTGTAAACTTAGATTTCCATTTCTATGAGATAAATGCTTAGGAGTACAATTACTGGATCATATGGCAGTTGCATGTTTAGTTTGATAAGAAACTGCCAAATTGTTTTCCATCGTGGCTGAGCCACTAACATTCCCACTAGCAGTGTCTCAGTGATGAAGCTTCTCTGCCTTATCACCAGTATCTCATGATGTCACAATTTTTTTTGGTTTAGCTATACTGATAGATGTGTAGTAATAGCATATCATGGTTTTAATTTGCATTTCCCTAATGGCCAGTGATGTTCAACATCTTTTCAAGTGCTTATTTGCCATCTGGACATCCTTTTTGGTGAAACATCTCTTCATGTCTTTTGCCAATTTTCTAATTGTATTTTTTGTGTATTTGCTGTTTTAAAGGTTCTTTATATAGTCTTGATTTTAGTCCTTTGTTGAATATGAGGTTGCAAATAATTTATCCCTACCTGTAGTTTATATTTCATCTTCTCAACAGGGTCTTTTGCAGAGTGATAGTTTTAAAATTTTATTAGGTCCTCCTAATTAATTTTTCCTTTGCTTTTGGTGCCTAGTCTAAGATCTATTTGCCCAGCCCTATATCCCAAAAACATTCTCCTGCTTTTTAAAAGTTTTGTGGTTCTACATTTTACATTGAGTTAATTTGTGTATAAGGTATGAGTTTTAGTTTGAGGGGTTTTGTTGTTGTTGTTGCATCTGTATGTCCAATTGCTCCAGCATCATTTGTTGAGAAGATGTCTTTCCATTGAAATTTTTTTGCACCTTTGTCAGGAATCAGTTGGGCATATTTGTATGAATCTATTTCCAGATTCTTTATTCTGTTCCACAGATCGCTCCACCAACATCACATTGTCTAGATTACTGTACCTATATATTAATCCTTAATATTGTTACTCAAATAGTTCCAGATTTGGCCATTGGGACTTCTTTCAGTTGGTTCTTGTGTTCCTTTGATATATCCCCATAGGTTTGTTTTTGAGCACTTTTTAACTTTTTGGCACCCTGCCCCAACCCCTCAATCAGCCATTTCTCTAAGGACTCTTGGTTTCTTTTGTTAAAGAGTGACATTAGAAGTAAAGATAGCGATGTTGGATGTACTCATGTTACTGGATTGTCATTGCTTCTAGGCCTTCTCAGCAGTCAGGGCTTAGAAATATATGTGTATATGCTAACCCAAGTATACATATATATCTATAGTTATTTCCATACTCATCCATCTGTATATTTAGCTAAACATGAGTTTGTGCTGATGTATCCAATTCTGATACATAATCACATGGTTTATTCTAGCCTTCACTTCCTGCATTGAATCTGTGGATCAAAATGGAAAGAATTGACTTCTTAACAATATTGAGGCTTCCAATCCATAAACATGAAATATCTTTCCATTTATTTATCTCTTTGATTTCTTTCATCAGTATTTTGTACTTTTCCGCATATAAATCATGTACATATTTTTTAAATATATACATTTTTAATTTTTGAGTGCTATTGCAAATGATTATTTTTTCAAATTTCATGGTATAATTGTTCATTGCTAGTAGATAAGAAAGCAGTTGACTTTTGTATATTGACTTGTGAGCAGTGATTGTTGCTATACATGATTAGTTCCAGGAGTCTTTTGTAGATTCTTTCGGTTTTCTACATAGACATTCATGTTATCTGCAAATAAGGACAGTTTTCTTCCTTTCCAGTGTGCATAATTTTAATTTTTCTTCTTATCTTATTTTCCTAGGACTTCCAGTATGATTTGAATATGAGTGGTGAGAGAAGACATTCTTGTCTTGTTCCCAGTCTTTGGGGAAAAGACTTCAGTCTCCTTCTGTTAAATACAATGTTAGCTATTGGAGTTTTCTTTTAAGATTTATTTGGGAGAGAGAGGGGGGAGCACAGTGGGGAGGAACAGAAGGAGCGGAAGAGAGAGTCTTAAGCAGACTCTACACTGAGCATGGAGCCTGACTCGGGGTTCAATCTCATGACGCTGAGATCATGACCTGAGCTGAAACCAAGAATTAGACACTTAACTGGCTGAGCCACCCAGCTTCCCCTAAAATTTTTATTTTTAAATAAAAGTATATTTTTAAAAACTCCAGTAGTGGGGCACCCGGGTGGCACAGTTGGTTAAGCATTGGACTCTTGGTTTTGGCTCAGGTTGTGATCTCAGAGTTGTGAGATCGAGCCCCACATCGAGCCCTGCAAGGTGCCCTGCACTCAGCATGGAGTCTACTTAAGACTCTTTCTCTTTCTCCCCCTGCCCCTCTCCACCTCTCTCTCTCTCTCAAAAGAAAAAAAAATACATATATATAATATATAATAGAAGGGTGTATATATGTGTGTATAAGGGTGTATACACACACACACACACACACACACACACACACACACACACATACCGAGACATATATATATATATATATATATATATATATATATATATATATATATATATCTTTTATTAATATGAGGAAATTCCCTCTATTCCTGGCTTTTGGAGTGTTGTGTTTTGTTCAAATGCTTTTTCTGCATCTACTAAAATAATCATGTGCTTTTTTTTCTCAATCTTAATGCATTACATTGACTGACTTACAAATGTCAAACCTGCTTTGCATTCCTGGAATGAATCCCCTTAGTTATGGCATATTATCCTTTTAATATATTGTTAGATTTAATTACTAATCTGTTGTTAGTGATTTTTGTGTCTATCTCATGAGATATTGGTCTGTAGTATTTTTCTTTAAATGTCTTTATTTTTGGTATTAAGGTGAAACTTAATTTATAAGATATGTTAAAAAGTGTTCCCTCTTCTATTTTCTGGAATTCACTGTGAAAAATCAGTATTATTTCTTTCTTAAAGGTTTGGTAGAATTTACCAGTAAAACCATCTGAATGGTGATTTCTCTTTTTAAAGGGTTTTTAACAAGTAATTCAATTTTTAAATATATATAGGACTACTAGGTTTATCCATTTCTCCTCAAGTGAATTTTAGTAGTTTGTGTCTTTTAAAAGTGTTGCTGTGGGGGCGCCTGGGTGGCTCAGTCGTTAAGCGTCTGCCTTCGGCTCAGGTCATGATCCCAGGGTCCTGGGATCGAGCCCCGCATCGGGCTCCCTGCTCGGCGGGCAGCCTGCTTCTCCCTCTCCCACTCCCCCTTCTTGTGTTCCCTCTCTCACTGTGTCTCTCTCTGTCAAATAAAAAATAAAATCTTTTAAAAAATAAAATAAAATAAAATAAAATAAAAGTGTTGCTGTGATGGTAGGGCATTCTATAATCTCATGATAAAGTCTCATTCTTTTAGTGGGCCTGTGTCTCAGAGTTATGACAAGTGTTTCTGTCTTTCCTCCAGGGATATAGCTTTTTTCTGCCCTTGTTCCTGCTGTCTTCCTTGGCTCAGGGGCCCCAGTCTTTTTCCTTAAAACCCTGTCTTCTATTGACTATGTTTTTCTTCCCATTAGGTGAAACACGAAGACAGAAAGGCTGAAGAGGGCTAGAATGGAGTAGAATTCCCTTTCCCCAGGTGGGATAAACTTTCAGTTCACTCTGGTGAGTCTTTCTGCTAGAAAATAGGCTTATGTTATGGAGAAGAGCCTGGGATGTTTCACAATTGTTACTCTTCCCTTCTGGCTGCTAGAGATAAGGCTCTACACATGAGAAAATGATAGAGAACCTGGTAGGGTTCCTGAAAGAAAAGTTCACAAAAATGTGTGGAACCTTCTATGATTGCAGCCCCAAGGAGTTCCTTACTCTCATGTTAGTCCACATTCAGCCTCCAGCAATTCGTTAAATTTACTGGTAAATAAGTGGTTTTACTAATTATGGCATCCAGCGGCTTCTGTTCCAAGTAAGCTTACCTCAGATGTTATATATCTCAGAATGTGCCTTTCTCCCAGATTTCAGTATGGTGTCTTGCCCTATGACACCAGTTATCTGATAAGTCCAGGAAAATTATTGATTTTCAGTTTGTTCAGTTTTTTCTTATTGTGAGAATGGGAGTGATGACTTCCAAGCTCTTTGCTTGTTAGAGTTAAAGTCATCTTATTATCCTTTTTATGACTTTGGACTCTATAATTATATGCACAGTTTCATTCATGATATCGATGATTTGTGTATTTTTATCATCTCTTAAGAATTAACATTTAATTGCATATATAAAACAAATGACTTTTGAAAATTTACAATATTATATAATAATAATGTCCAATTCACTACTTGCATCCATTCTAGTCAACTGCCTTTATTTGTAACTCTTTCATTAGATTTGTGCATACCCTTCTATACATGTATTTGTAGTTATATCTTAATAGAAAAAAATTAATATCGTTTGCCACATAAAAGAAGGTGTTAAGTTATATTACAAAATTTTGCAATTTTTTAAAAAAATTATTTTTTCCCAATCCATGGTAATATATTTAGACGTAACTCATTCTTTTTGATGGATGCATACTATTCTATTTTGTCACTAGACCATAGATTTATTCATTTCCTCTTTATGGATTTCTTCTTTCTTTCCAGATTTTTAAATGACAAAAGATAATGCAATGAATAATGGAAAAAGCTCCCTGGAAGCATGAGCAGTACCTTGCTTTGAGCACAATTAAGGGATCTCTATAAGTGATGAAACAATTACTTGCCTAGTAACCTTTACCTGAAGTTTGATAATTATGGAAAATACTCTTTACCATTTTCATCCAGGACACCATTACTGAAATAATTACAATTACAGGGTCTTTATGGAAATTTCATCTAATGTGGTTTTATGGGGATTTAAGGGGTAAGGAAACATCTTTCAATAAAAGTTTGCCTGTTGCACTGTAGGCAGGAGTATGTGTTTCACTGAGGAAATGGTCTGTAAAAGGGTGAGGATTCATATTGGAATTTTTAGAAGTCCATCCAAATAAAAATAGAATTAGTGTATGAGGCTTTTTCATCAAGTACAAATGTTGTTTTGTACAACTTTTGTTGTTTCTTGCAAAGTGCCCTAAAGGTTTCTTTATGGATGCAAAGGTTTGTAAATTATTTATTTGTTCAAGGAGGAATTCAGAGATGGCCCTTCACATGAGAATAGGTTTTTGTATTTTTGGACATATGATAGAATTGGACCAAGTAAAACAAGCCTAAAATTTACACTTTTCTTTAGAAATCTGTGGAAATTTCATGATTTTCAAGCACTCATTGCCATTTTTATTGTATACCTATAACGCTCCCAAAGGGCAAGACCTCTGATTGAAGATAACTATGAAACTTTGCTGAAGAGCATGAGAAAACCTGTATAGTTATAAATTGCAAAATGTATAGTTATAAATTATATTATAAATTTGTATAGTTGTAACTTGTATAGTTACAATTTAAGCTGTAAATTAGTGTCATCTGAATAGATTTTGAAATATTTTTAATCTAAGTTTGACAAGGCTGTTTGTTCATTCATCTAGAGAAGGAAAGTTGCGAAGTTATTATGTATTTTTAAGAGTTTAGATTTTTTTACAATGTAGGTGTTTGTTTATTCTTATTTTTATGAAATACTTGCCTCAAGGAAGACTTTCCAAAGCTTATAGCTCACACTAAGATATTCTACTGTTTAGTAAAAGACAATAAATATTGGTATCATTATCCATCTCTAACATCTATCTAAATATCCATGTATTGAGTAAAGAAAATGGTTTTCCTACTGGCATAGAATATAAAATGGAAGATATTTGGAAGACTATAGGCAAATCTGCTTAAAAGGAAGCAGTGATGGAAAGGACAGGATAATTCAGTCTTTTTATCTTACAGTTGTTTCTAATATTTTCTACACA
This sequence comes from Zalophus californianus, assembly GCF_009762305.2. Taxonomy (NCBI): domain Eukaryota; kingdom Metazoa; phylum Chordata; class Mammalia; order Carnivora; family Otariidae; genus Zalophus; species Zalophus californianus. The sequence continues at coordinate 41,449,530 of NC_045612.1, read as the reverse complement.
TGTAATACTTTTGTAATCAGAAAAATAACTGAATTTAAAAATTGAAAATATGTTCCTTTAAACTAATTTACAAAGATTATTTAGATCCATAATAAAAATTAATAAAAAAAATAATAATAAAATAAATTCCAGTTAGTTAACATACAGTGTAACATTAGTTTCAGGTGTAGAATTTTAGTACATACAACACCCAGTGCTCATCACAGGGGTCCTCCTTAATCTCCATCACCTATTTCACCCATTCCCCTTCTCTGATCAGTTTTTCCCAAAAAAGGGGAACAAATATTTAGTCAAACATCCTAGGAAATAAAGGTTTTCAAGATTTGCAAATTAAAATAAATAAATGAATAAATAAATAAATAAATAAAAGAAATGCAGTTTAGCTCACTAGAAGAACCATTTTTAAACAGTATGTGGACATGTGTTTGAATAAAATAAAAATTTGCAAGTATATAAACCTGAACTTTGACACTGACCATCTCTCTGTGATGGAATTTCTGATGATACAGTATATATTTCCTTGATAGTCTTCAATATCTTATTAGATTTTTTTTAGTGAGAAATTTTGCAATCAGAAAAAAAAGGCTGAAGATAACATGTCTTTTGTTAACACACACATGCATACACAGCCATGTCTTTACATGAGGGTGAAATTTTTCATGGGCTGGAGAGTACTTCCTATTGTGACTACTTTCCTGCTGACTGGGTTATTTCTAATACCTGGATGTTCAAGTCACAGAGCTACCTTCAGTTAGGAGGTAATCTTATCCATATATCAGTGTTTTTCTCAGGAGAAAGAGAAAGAAAAATAGGGGGGTAGAGAGAAATTTTTTGTCAATTTTCAAAGTGTACAATAAACTGTACTAATTCAAAGTGTAGAGTTCATTGAGTTTGAAAAACATATACCTCCATGTAACCACCACCAAATTTAAGGTAGAGAATATCTCCATCAACCCCAGAAGTTCCCTTTTGCCTCTATGCAGTCAATACTGCCTCCACCCACCCTAGGCAACCAGTAATATGATTTCAGTTATTATAGAATAGTTTATATTTTTTAAAACTCTAAATACTAAAAGTGTGGAATTAGTGAGTCATGTGGTAAATTTATGTTTACATTTTCTAATGAAAAGCTCAAACAAGCAAACACACCACTGTATTTCATCCCTGGAAAACAACTGCAGCTAGAGAATGAGCCTGTATATCTGATTATTACTGATCCTTTTCTGATTTCAATTTGGCTATAGGTTTAATTCTAGTCTAGCCCAGACCTTCTCCTATGTATCACATTGGGTACAAGATAACTGCTTCTTCCTGTATATTTCCTGATTGTAGATCCTGTTTCTATATCCTTTGCCTAATGACAGCAGAAGTTCCCATTGAGAGATGGACTGTATTTTCTCATCCATTGATTTTGAGTTTGTCCATTTCATTGTATTGGCCAATGAGATGTAAGTGGTGGTGGCATTATCAGAGACATGAAGAGTACTTTTGCATTTCAGCCTTAATTCTTGTGCTTTGGCATCACCATGAGAATATGCCAAGACTAATCCAACGGGGCATAAAAGATGAGTACAGCAGAGCCAGGCATTCCTAGGTTTCTGAAATGAGGCCTATCCAAATAAGCCAACAGCCAAACAACACATATCCATGCAAGTAAATCCCAGCCAAAATTAGGAAAACTGCCCAGGTGTATCCAGACTAAAATGCTCACCTGCAGAATCATGTTCTAAATGGTTATTGATATATGTCACTGAGGTCTGTTGGGTTTTCTTTAATACAGCATTATTATGGCAATAGATAAGGAATGTAAGGCTAAAATTGATACAACTTAAAAATGATCTTAGAATTAGGTCTGTTAGGGTAATGTGAAGCTAAGATAAAATGAGTTTAATTTTATTTTTTAAAAAGATTTTATTTATTTATTTGACAAAGAGAGACACAGCGAGAGAGGGAACACAAGCAGGGGGAGTGGGAGAAGGAGAAGCAGGCTCTCCGCCAAGCAGGGAGCCCGATGCAGGGCTTGATTCCAGGACCCTGAGATCATGACCTGAACTGAAGGCAGACGCTTAATGACTGAGCCACCCAGGCGCCCCAAGAAAATGAGTTTTAAATAAGGGAGATGAAGACCTCCCAACCACATCACTACATTCCATACTCAGATTAATAAAGTCAGAGAAAAGAGATGCAGTATAAAACAGCTTATCCAGTGTATGAGGAAATTAGTCACATGACTAGGAAGTTGTGAAGCCAAAATGGGAAGCCCGATTTTTCTGCATCCATAGCAGGTGAACATACTCTTTCTACCAGTCATTACTGCTTCATAAACTAGGAATCTGGTCTTTCTTGTAGAACACAGGTAGGAGGCCTTAACCAGGCTCCGTGCTTTCCAATGAGAAGCATTTTAAACATTAAACCTCTCTCACAATTTACCTCCAAAAAAACATAGACAATACAACCATGTGTTCAAGGCAGAACTGCAGCCAGCATTGCTAATTAGCAAGAAATTAGATCCTAGATCATCACTCAGCTACAACCACCATGCCTGTATGCAAATCTTCGTGAGTGCACAGGAAGTTCCACCACCCTTGGCTAGAGAGGAGTGTGTATTTAAGTTAATGTATGATGTTATTTTACAGTTCTGATTTTTCCCAAAAGATTCAATGTATACATTTCTGCAATTAAAAAAATTTTACATAACATTACATGATTTTATATCACTTTATAGCATTCAACCTACTTTTTTATTATTCTTTTAATATTTACTTTATTATCATGTCAATATAGTACAAATAACTATAGAAAAATGAGAAAATAACAATAAAAATGTTCATAACCCCATTTATCCAGAGATATCCACTGCTAATTCTATAGTATTTGTACATCTAGATGTATCATATATGTGTATATACATATATGGAATTCAACCTAATGGCTTTAGACAGCTGCATTATTGCAGTTAATATTCTTGTGTATGTTTCTATATATTATGCCGTGTATGGTTTACTCATCTGGTATATGAAAATACATTTAATTTAATATCTTCTCTCTTCTGAGAAAACAAAAAACACATTAGTGCACTTGCTTACCAGAGCTAAAACTGTGGCAGAGACAGACAAATGGCAAAGGAAGCAAACAGAAAAGGAATAAAATGAAAGGCAGTTAGACAACTAGGCACACCCATATACAGGCAGCACACTCCAGCCTATAGAAAATTCTGCCCTCACCTAAACATGTATGTGTGTGTGTGTGTGTGTGTGTGTTCAATAAAATGGGATAGGCTATTTTCAGCTCTATTTTAGTTTAAAAAAACTGGTCAATAAATTTTAAAAGATGCTAAAAATTAAGAAAATATACATCATCAGTGGTCATGCAATTAAGATAATATTTGGATCTATGAACTTCTAAATTTGAACATTTTATAGGAACACTGTTATTTTAAACTTACTAGTCTATTTTATAAATTCAACATAATTTGAGTGTCATTTTGAAGAATATATGTTCATCTTTTAAGCTTATAAGTTACAGTTGTTTTTCTGATTAAAAGGTAATAAATTTTGAAGATATAAAACAAGAAAATGATCAAATGAGAATTTTAAATTATCATGTCTCCTCACTCTTTAAAACCTTCCCAAGACAACATTTTAAAAAATATGTTGTACAAATTCTTGTATGCATTGTTTCATATTTTGTGCCAATGGGAAAGTAAAAAATTATTTTTCTCTCATTCAATCTCAAGGTAGCTATTGATGGATTAAAAAACCAATAATAGCAAAGTGATAATAACTTTAACATATTTTAAGATACAATTAGCGTAACATAAAATTAACTTATTTTAAGGGTAAAATTCAATAATTTTGGATTGAAGTTAGAAAGTTATGCAACCATCACCACAATTTATACATTCTATTCAATTTTAGAAAATTTCCAACACCTCAAAAAATCCTCTGTGCCTATTTGCAGTCCATCCTGCTTCCTACCTCAGACCCGGGCATACATTAATGCACCTTCCATTTCTATGAATTCGCCTTCTCTGGATATTTTATATCATTTGAAACATAAAATATATGGCCTTTTTCACTGGCTTTTTTTACTTGACAAAATGTGTTCAAAGTTCATCTATATTGTAGCATGAATCTGTACTTCATTCTTTATATGCTCAAATCATATTTCACTGTATAGATAGAGTACATTTTATTTACCCATTCATCGAGGGACATTTGGGTTGTTAAATTTATTCCTAAATATTTTATATAACATGTTATTATATAAAGAACTGATTTATTCATTTTATTTTTGGATTTTTCATTGCTAATATAAAAAAACACAACGGATTTTTATATATTGATCTCATATTCTGTAATCTTACTGAACTCAACCTTAATAATTTATTTTGGATTATTTAGGGTTTTTTTATCATCTAAGACCATGTCTTCTGCAAATAGAAATAGTTTTATTCTTTCCTTTTCAATATGCATGCCTTTTATTTCTTTTTCTTGGCTAATTGCCTTGGCTGGAAGTTCCCAGTATATTATTAAATAGAAGTGGCAAGAGCAGGCATCCTTGTCTGCTCTTGATCTTAAGAGGAAAGCTTTCAGTCTTTCACCAATAAGTATGATGCTAGCTATGACTTATTTCCAGTCTCTCATTTATCACTGTCCTTTCTTGCTTTTTGTCCAGTATGTTGAAAACCATTATTTCATTTATTTTTATTATTTTGGTTGTTTCACAGGAATGTGTGGTAGGCTGAATTAAGGACCTCCAAATACCTCCACATCCTAACCCCCAGAATCTGTGAATATATTACCTTATGTTGAAAATAAAAAGGCTTTATGGGTGTGATTAAGTTAAGGACCTTGAGTAGAGAGATTATCCTGCAATATTTGGGTCAGCCCCATGTAATTACAAGTGTCCTTACAAGAGAGAAGACGATGTGAAGATGGAAGTAGAGAAAGATTTGAAGATGCCACTCTGCTGGCTTTGAAGATGGAGGAAGGAGTCATAAACCAATGAAGTAAATATATACAGCTCTAGAAGCTATAAAAGACAAGGAGACAAATTCTTCCCTAGAGCCTCTGGAGGATCATGGCCTTGCCAAAATCTTGGTTTCATCCCAATGAAACCCATTTCAGACTTCTGAACTCCAGAACTGTAAGATGATAAATGTGTGTTGTTTTAAACCACTACATTTGTGGTAATGTGTTACAGCAGTAATAGGACACTAATACAGAAGGTAAATTTTGTTTCTGTTACTCCATAATCTGTGGAAACAGAAAGCAATAATATTCATTCTGCATAAATTATTCCTGAGGAAAAAGAAGAGACAAAACAATTCCCACCTCATTACATGAAGCCAGCATTACCCTGAAATCAAGAAAGAAAACTCATGACATGAAATTGAAACTATAGCCCAATATGCCTCATTAATTTAAATGTGTTTTTTAGCAGATTAAAGCAGCAATACATAAAAGAATAATATATTATGCTCAAGTAGAGTTCATCCTAGCAACAGAAGTGTGGTTAACTTGCTTTCTTTCTTCCAGATACATGTCTCCAGGTGGCACTCCTTATGAGCATAGCCTAACAGTGAACCAGGTAGCAAATTAGAAACAGAGTTAGCAGAGACCACGCTTGTGTCACAGAGTAGAGTCAGAAATTATGTCATGACAAAAAAAACTGACAAAATCAAAGCTGTCACAAAAGGAGGAATAACAGGGGCATCTGAAAGATTTAAATAGGCATTATACCAACGGCTTACTAAAGCATAGTTAATACAAAGGAAACAACAGCAAGTAGTTTAAATAATCTGCTTTTCTTAATTAATAAATAGGAAAAACATAATAGGAAACATAATAAACAGGAAAAAAACTATTACATAGACAAAATCACAATAAAAATTCAACCACTGAGACCAAAAGCTTTATTAAGGTGCTTGTACTTTATGCATATAGTAATGAAGAGTCATTTACAGATTTTAATTAGTTATATAATAAGTTAAAATTTTTCCTTTATAACTGTAATTTTCCAAAGTGGTGTTCAGATAACTAGGAGGTGTGCAGATAATCCACTTCAGTCCAAGAAAAAATGCATTAGTATTTCTATTATAGTCATGGTATCTCACCATTCATATTCTTCAAAGTTTGTGCATTTATAACTTAACCGTTCCCAAATTTCCTTAATATATGAAGATATAAATGAAGATACATCTTTCAGGGGTACTACAAAAATATTTCATGGAAAGCGGTGCATAGTCAAAAACAATTTACGAACTTTGGCTTTACAGAATCTGAGATCACAGAGCCCTCACACTACAGGGGTGTCATCCAAGGACATAGAAACAAGGGAGGAAATGGAATAACTAGTGACTCAGCCTCTTTAGTCTGTTCTCAGCAGTGGCTGCCAGCCTCCCCTCAAAACAGGAATAATCAGCTTTTATATTTGCAATCATATATTTAATTACTCTCCCCCCCAAACTCTCCCATATACACAACACTCGCGGTGATGGGAGATACCCAAATTATCTTATTTTGGTGCAAGTATCACATACTTTCTGCCTGTAAACCTCCAAGTTAAATGTTTTTCTCCCAGGGTAAGATAACATAGTTCAGGTGTCATAGAAACCAGAAGTACATTGTTTCTATGGTTGACATCAGTTTTCTATGGCAACTGGATAGGGCAAATTTATCCTCAGACGCAAAATTTTAATCTCCACCTCAGACACTTGAGCCTCCCAATCCAATAAATGAATGAATAAATATTAGAGGAAACACCACAAATTTACTGCAGGGATATGCGTTGGAGGGAAAATATTTCTATACAATGCTTTAGGAAATCAGTTTAAATAGAAAAGTTGACAAGTTTGGCTTTCCTGTCAGGCACACACCTGTGTCCCAGCCCCAACTCAGCATACTTACAAGATTTTTATAATATATGCAGGGTCTAAAGGAGGTCTCAGAAGTCACCCATTCCAAATTCCACTCTCATTTTCACATGGCACCCAATGATGCAAATTCTCAACAAGAGAGAAAACCCGGGCATATCTGAGACATTTTCATATCCCTACAGTAAGTGCCTCAGGTGTGACTCACATGGCAGAAGCGATCAGAACACTTCTGTCTAACTTCAAATAGAACCCTCAATCATAAACACACAGACAAGAGTTACTTGGAACTCCAAATACCAGAAGCTGGTTTACAGATGTTCCTGTGAGCACATGCCTTTGCCAAAGATCTCTGCCTCTGTGAAATATGTAGTATATCTCAGTCATCATAGAAATTAGATTGTCCTATAAATCATAAGATTAACTTCTCCATCCTCTGGCACCTGAAATTATCTTTAGAGCCAGAGCCTAAAACCATAATCCTGTCATTCAAAATATCCATATGCTTAGGGGCACCTGGGTGCCTCAGTCAGTAAAACAGCCAACTCTTGATTTTGGCTCAGGTCATGATCTTGGGGTCCTGGGATCGAACCCCATGTTGGGCTCTGTGCTCAGTGGAGAGTCTGAGGATTCTCTCTCTCTCCCTCTACCCCTACCACTGCTCATACTCTCTCTTTCTCTAAAATAAGTAAATTAAAAAATATATCCACATGCTTAAAGAAAATAAATATTTACAGGATTTGTCATTAAATTATGTCATGACAAAAAAAACTGACAAAATCAAAGCTGTCACAAAAGGAGGAATAACAGGGGCATCTGGGTGGCTCCGTTGGTTAAGCATCCAACATGATTTTGGCTCAGGTCATGAACTCAGGGTCGTGGGATCGAGCCCCGCTTTGGGCTCCATGCTCAGCAGAGAGTCTGCTTGAGATTCTCTCCCTTTCCCTCTGCCCCTACCCCTGCTTGTGCACACTCTTTCTCAAATAAATAAATCTTTAAAAAGGGGGAATAACAATAAACAATGGTATATTCAGAAATTAAATTCTGTATATCTATTATGAAGATGAGGGCAGGGGCACCTGGGTAGCTCAGTCGGTCAAGCGTCTGCCTTCAGCTCAGGTCATGATCTCAGGGTCCTGGGATCAAGTTCCACATCAGGCTCTCTGCTCAGTGGGGAGGCTGCTTCTCAATCTCCCTCTATGCTCTCCCTCTCCCTCTCTCAAATAAATAAATAAAATCTTTTTTTAAAAAAGATGAGGGCAATTTAAATGTACTAACAAGAAAAATAGTAAAATAAAGTCAAGTTACAGCTACTGTTGAAAACAGTATGAAGATTCCTCAAAAAATCAGAAATAGAAAAAAACATATCCAATAATTCTACTACTGGGTAGTTACCCAAAGAAAATGAAAACACTAATTTGAAAAGATATATGAACCCCTGTGTTGATTGCAGCATTATTTGCAATAGCCAAAATATGGAGGTAAGCTAAGTGTCCATCAATAGACAAATGGATAAGGAAGATTTGGTTATATATATGAATGGAATAGTATGGAATGGAGTGGAATATTACACAGCCATAAAAAAGATGAGATCATGCCAATGGCAGCGACATGGATGGACCTAGAGGGTATTAAGTGCAATAAGTCAGATTGAGAAACAAATACGATATGATTTCATTCATATGTGGAATCTAACAAAACAAGTGAATAAGCAAACAAAAAGCAGAAACAGACCTATAAATAGAAAAAACTGAAGGTTGCCAGAGGGGAGGGGGGAGAAAAATGGGTGAAAGGGAGTGGGAAGTACAGGCTTCCAGTTATGAAATGAATAAGTCATGGGAATAAAAGACACAGCATAGGGAATATTCTCAATAGTATTGTGATAGCATTGTACGGTGACAGATGGTAGCAACATTTGTGGTGAGCACAACATAACATGCAGAGAAGTTGAATCACTATGTTGTACACCTGAAACTAATGTAACATTGTGTGTCAACTATACTCAAATAGAAATTTAAAAAAAAAAATCAAGTTACAGTTGGGGGACTGGGTGGCTCAGTTGGTTAAGCATCTGCCTTTGGCTTAGGTTATGATCCCATGGTCCTAGGATCAAGCCCTTTGTGGGGCTCCCTGCTCAGTGGGGAGGCTGCTTCTCCCTCTCCTTTGCCCCTCCCCCACCACGTGCATGCTCTTTCTCTCAAATAAATAAAATCTTTTAAATTTATTTTTTAAAAATCAAGTTACAGAAATAAGTTAAAAAAGTGTGAAGCATTATAAAACACATTGAAAATAATGCTGTATGTTTCTTCTTAAAACATAACTATTGGTAAATGCACAGATAAAAGGACTTGAAGGGTATACACTAAACTGTTGAAATTGTTGTATATAAAGGCAGGAGAATAGCACCATAGGAGGTTTAGTGAAATGAAACTTCAGAATTCCTTTAATTTTAAATATTTCACAAGGAAAACCAATTGATGTTTTACAAATGCTACTAAATATTACAGGCATACCTCATTTTATTGCATTTGGCTTTATTGCACTTTACAGATATTATATTTTATACAAATCAAAGATTTGTGGCAACCTTGCATCAAGCAATTCTATCAGTGCCATTTTTCCAATAGCATTTGCTCACTTCATGTCTGTCACATTTTGGTAATTCTCACAATATTTCAAACATTCATTATTATTGTATTTGTTATGGTGATCTGTGATTAGTGATTATGACTCACTGAAAGCTCAGATGATTAGCACTTTTTAGCAATAAAGTATTGTTTAATTAAGGCATGTAGATTTTTTAGACATAATGTTAATGCACACAATAGAGTATAGTGTAAACATAACTTTTATAAGCACGAGAAGACAAAAAATTCATTTGACTTGCTTTATTGTAATATTTGCTTTATTGCAGTGGTCTGGAACTGTACCTCCAATATCTCCAAAGTATGCCTGTACTTTTTTTTTCTTTTTTATAAACAACGAAAATTTATTTCTCACAGTTCTGGAGTCTGGGAAGCCCAAGATCATGGCACCAGCAGCTTCAGTGTCTGATGTGAGTCTGCTGCCTCATTGAGAGCCCTTTTCTCACTGTAAGCACGTGGTAGAAGGGGTGTGCCTGTACTTTTAAAAGCACTATACAAAGACAGGAAAAGATAAATTGGTGATATGTGAAAGAAAGAACCAAACAAATGTAGTGATTTTAGTATCAGATAAAATAAAATTCAAGGAGAATAGATTTGAATGGACTTACAGGACTATTTTAAAATATAAAAAGAACTACTCATAACAAACTTTTATGTACCCCAAAGCCAAAATTTTTATTTATACAGAGAATCTGCTAGAACTACAACAAATTAAGATTCCATACATATAGTAGGAAACTAAAACATGAATTGATATAAATTAATAATAAAAAATGAATTGATTCATGTATATATTTTGGAGAACCCGAGTTGAATTGTGTCCTCCAAATAGATATATTGAAGTTTTAACCCGTGGTGCCTGCAAGTGTAACCTTACTTAAAAGCAGAGTCTTTGCAGATAGAATCAAATTAAGATGAAGTCATTAGAGTGGGCCCTAATCCAATATGACTGGTGTCCTTATAAGAAGAGGAAGGGTACCTGGGTGGTGTAGTCAGCTGAGCATCCAACTCTTGGTTTGAGCTGGGGTCATGGTCTTGGGGTTGTGAGATTGAGCCCTGCATCAGGCTCTGAGCTCAGTGCAGAGTCTGCTTGAAATTCTTCCTCCCTCTCCCACTCCCCCCCCCCTCGTGCTCTCTCTCTCTCTCTCTCAAATAGATAAATAAATGTTAAAAAAATGAAGAAGAGGAGATAGAGAACAGAGATACATTCAGGAAGAATGCCAAGTGACAATGAAAGAAGAGATTGGAATTATGCTGCCACAAACCAAAGAATGTCTAGGGCTATCAGAAGCCAGAAAAGGCAAGAAAGGATTTTTCCCCTGGAGGCTTTAGAAGGAGCACAGCCCTACTAACACCTTGATTTCAGACTTCTAGCTTCTAGAGCTTAGAGACAATAAATTTCTGGTTTTAAGCCGCTCAGTTTGTGGTTTCAGTGGTCCTGGGAAACTAATACAATGCTCTTTATCAAATTGAGAAAGTTCCCTTCTATTTGAATTTTTCTGAGAGTTTTATTTCTTATCATGGATAAGTGTTGATTTTTTTGGTTTTTTTCTGCATAGATTGATAGGATCATATAATTTTCACTTTTTATGTATGATGGATTAAAATGACAGATTTTTAAATATTGAGCCAACCTTGCATCTCTGGAATAAACCCATTGTGTATAATTATTTTTCTACATTGCTGAATTACATATGCTAACATTTTATAAAGAATTTTCATCAGTATTCATGACGGATATTGGTATATAGTTTTCTTTTTTGTATGCTGTCTTTGGCCTTTCTATAAGTATGATATTAACTTCATAAAATAAACTGGGAAGTGTTCCCTCCATTTCCATTGGTTGTATATAATTTGTATTAATTCTTCTTTAAACATTGAGCAGAATTCTCCAGAATTCTCCAATGAAATCATCTTGGCCTGGAGATTTCTTATTTGGGAGGTTTTTAGAATAGACTTTATGGGCGCCTGCGTGGCTCAGTCGGTTAAGTGTCTCCCTTCAGCTCAGGTCATGATCCCAGGGTCCTGGGATCGAGTCCCACATTGGGCTCCATGCTCAGCGTGGAGCCTGCTTCTCCCTCTTCCTGCTTCTCCTTCTGCCTGCCATTCCCCCGGCCTGTGCTCTTTCTCTGACAAGTAAATAAATAAAATCTTAAAAAAAAGAATAGACTTTATTTGGTTGGTGATGAGCACTGGTGTTGTATGGAAGTGATAAATCACTGAATTCTATCCCTGAAACTAATCGGTTCCATACAACACCCAGTGCTCATCACAAGTGCCCTCCTTAATCCCCATTACCTATTTAGCCCATCCTCCTGCCCACCTTCCCTCCAACAACACTCAGTTTGTTCTCTGTAGTTAAGAGTCTATTTCTTGGTTTGCCTCTTTTTTTTTCCCCCTGCATTCATTTGTTTTGTTTCTTAAATTCCGCATATGAGTGAAATCTTATGGTATTTGTTTTTCTCTGACAGACTTAGTTCACTTAGCATAATACTTTCTAGCTCCATCCATGTTGTTACAAATGGTAAGATTTCATTCTTTTTGATGGCTGAGTAATATTCCATTTTCTATACTGCTTTATTTATCAGTCAATGGACATTTGGGCTCTTTCTATAATTTGACTATTGTTGATACTACTACTATAAACATCTGGGTGCATGTTTCCCTTCGAATCAGTATTTTTGTATCCTTTGGGTAAATACTTAGTAGTGCAATTGCTGGATCCTAAGGTAGTTCTATTTTTAACTTTTTAAGGAACCTCCAAACTGCTTTCCAGTGTGGCTGCAGCAGTTCGCATCCCACCAATAGTGTAAGATGGTTCCCTGTTCTCCACATCCTCACCAGCACCTTTTGTTTCTGGTGTTGTTAATTTTAGCCATTCTAACTGGCATAAGGTGATAGACCATTGTAGTTTTGATTTGCGTTTCCCTGGTGATGAGTAGTGTTGAGCATCTTTTCATGTGTCTGTTAGTCATCTGTATGTCTTATTTGGAAAAATGTCTATTCATGTCTTCTGCCCATTTTTAACTGGATTATTTGTTTTTTGGGTGTTCAGTTGTATAATTTCTTTATAGATTTTGGATACTAACCCTTTATCAGATATCATTTGCAAATATCTTCTTCCATTTTATAGGTTGCCTTTTAGTTTTGTTGATTGTTTCCTTCGCTGTACAAAAGCTTTTTATCTTTTTTTTTTAAATTCAATTAGCCAACTTATAGTACACCTTTAGTGTCAGATGTAGTGTTCAATAATTTATCAGTTGCATATAACACCCAGTGCTCATCACATCACATGCCCTCCTTAACTTGATGAAGTCCCAATAGTGTATTTTTGCTTTTGTTTCCCTTGCCTCAGAAGATGTATCTAGAAAGAAATTGCTATAGCCAATGTCAAAGAGGTTACTGCCTGTGCTGTCCTCTAGGATTTTAATGGTTTCAGGTCTCACACTTAGATTTTTAACCCATTTTGAATTTATTTTTGTGTATGGTGTAAGAAAGTGGTCCAGTTTCATTCTTTTGCATGTGGCTGTCCAGTTTTCCCAACACCACTTGTTGAAGAGATTGTATTTTTTCCATGGATATTCTTTCCTGCTTTGTCAAAGATTAGTTGACCATAGAGTTGTGGGTCCATTTCTGGGTTCTCTATTATGTTCTATTGATTTATGTGTCTGTTTTTGTGCCAGTACCATACTGTCTTGATGACTACAGCTTTGTAATATAGCTTGAAGTCTGGAAACATGATGCCTCCAGCTTTGCTTTGCTTTTTCAGGATTGCTTTGGCTATTCAGGGTCTTTTGTGGTTCCATACATATTTTAGGATTGTTTGTTCTAGCTGTGTGAAAAATGCTCGTGGTATTTTGATAAGGATTGCATTAAATCTGTAGATTGCTTTAGGTAGTATAGATATTTTAACAATGTTTGTTCTTCCAATCCATGAGCATGGAATGTTTTTCCATTTCTTTGTGTCCTCTTCAATTTCTTTTGTAAGTGTTCTATAGTTTTCAGAATACAGATCTTTTACCTCTTTGGTTAGATTTATTCCTAGGTATCTTATGTTTTTTGGTGCAATTGTAAATGGGATCAATTCCTTGATTTCTCTTTCTGCTGCTCCATTATTTGTTTATAGAAATGCAACAGATTTCTGTATGTTGATTTTGTATCCTGTGACTTTACTGAATTTGTGTATCAGTTCTAGCAACTATTTGGTGGAGTCTTTCAGGTTTTCTATATAGAGTATGATGTCATCTGCAAATAGTGAAAGTTTGACTTCTTCCTTGCCAATTTGGATGCCTTTTATTTCTTTTTGTTGTCTGATTGCTGAGACTAAGACTTCCAGTACTATGATAACTAATAATGGTTAGTTAGTGCACATCCCTGTCTTGTTCCTGACTGTAGAAGGAAAGCTCTCAGTTTTTCCCCACTGAGGATGATATCAGCTGTGGGTTTTTCATATATGGCCTTTATGATGTCAAAGTATGTTCCCTCTAATTGTACTTTGTTGAAGTTTTTTTTATCATGAATGGATATTGTACTTTGTCAAATGCTTTTTCTGCATCTATTGAAAAGATCATATTTCTTTTATTAATGTGGTATATCACATTGATTGATTTGCAAATATTGAACCACCCTTGCAGCCCAGGAATAAATCCCACTTGATCATGGTGAATGATTCTTTAACTGTACTGTTGGATTCAATTTGCTAGTATTTTGTTGAGAATTTTTACATCCATTTTCTTCAGGGATATTGGCCTATAGATCTTTTTTTTCAGTGTGATCTTTGTCTTGTTTTGGAATCAGAGTAATGCTGGCCTAATAGAATGAATTTGGAAGTTTTCCTTCCATTTCTTTTTTTTTTTTTTTGAATAGTTTGAGAAAAATAGGTATTAACTCTTCTTTAAATGTTTGGTAGAGGGCGCCTGGGTGGCTCAGTCAGTTAAGCGTCTGCCTTCAGCTCAGGTCATGATCCCAGGGTCCTGGGATCGAGTCCCACACTGGGCTGGGAGTCTGCTTCTCCCTCTGCCCCTCTCACCCACTCATGCTCTCTTTCTCTCTCTCTCTCGCTCTCTAAAAAATAAATAAATAAATTTTTTAAAAAAATAAATGGTTGGTAGAATTCACCTGTGAAGACATCTGTCCTTGGACCTTTGTTTGTTGGAAGTTTTTTTGATTACTGATTCAGTTTCTTTGCTGGGTTTTGGTCTGTTCAAATTTTCTATTTCTTCCTGTTTCAGTTTTTGTAGTTTATTTCTAGGAATTTATCCATTTCTTCCAGGTTGCCCAGTTTGTTGGCATATAATTTTTCACAATATTCTCTTATAATTGTTTATATTTTTGTGGCATTAGTTTTTATTTCTCCTCTTTCATTTGTGATTTTATTTATTTGGGTCCTTTGTTCTTTTTGATAGGTCTGGTTATTTTTTATTATTTTTTTTCCAAAGAACCAACTCCTGGTTTCATTGATCTGTTCTACTGTTTTTAGTTTCTATATAATTTATTTCTGCTCTAATCTTTATTATTTCCCTTCTTCTGCTCCTTTAGGCTTCATTTGTTCTCTTTTTCTAGCTCCCTAGGTGTAAGATTAGGTTGTTTATTGGATTTTTCTTGCTTCTTGAAGTAGGCCTGTATTGCTATATACTTCCCTCTTAGGACCGCTTTTGCTGCATCCCAAAGGTTTTGACCATCGTGTTTTCAAAAATATGGAATGCTTCACAAATTTGCATGTCATCTTTGCACAGGGACCATGCTAATCTTCTCTGTATTGTTCCAATCTTAGTATATGTGCTGCCGAAGGAAGCACTTAATAAAAAATTTTAAAAAGCAAAAAAAGGAAAGGAGACTATATTTAAGAATGGCTGTACATTTACATTAAAATTGAGAAGATAGTGCAGAGTTCCCATGTATCCCCTCACATGGTTTCTCCTATTATCAACAGCTTATGTTATCATGGTGCGTTCACTGTAATTAATGAACCAATATTAATACTCTATTTTTAACTAAAGTACATAGCTTATTCAAATTTCCTTGGTTTTTACCTGATGTATTGCTGCTCCAGAACCCCATCCAGGATTCTACATTACGTTTATTGTTGTGTCTCCTTAGGCTTCTCTTGGCAGTGAAAATTCCTCAGACTTTTCCTATTGATGGTGACCTTAGCAGTTTTAAAGCATATTGGTCAAGTGTTTTGTAGAATATCCTTCTATTGGAATTTTTATAATTTTTAAACCATGATTAAACTAGCATTATGGCTTTTCTTTTTTGAGGTAACAACATAGGTAAGTTGCCATTTTCATCACTTTGTATAAAGATAAATACTCTCAACAGGACTTATCACTATTGATACTGACATTGATCACTTAGCTGAGGTAGATTTTGCCAAACTCCTTCACTGGAAAATTGCCCTTTGTCCCTAGCCCCCCTAATATACTGTATTTTGGAAAAGGAATTCACTTCACTCAGCAGGCTATACTTAAGGTGTAGGGATTTATGCTCTCCTTCTTTTAGTGCAAAGTATCTATACAAGTCATTTAGAATTTTTATGCAAGAAAAATTATGTTCTCTTTTAGTTCATTGAGCATCCTTATGACATGTTTTGAATTCTTTGTCCGGTAACTCCTCATATTTCTCCATTTCTTTAGTGTGAATTCCTGGAGATTTATTTTGTTCCTTCAACTTGGCCATACTTCCCTGTTTCTTTGTATGTCTTGTTATCTTTTGTTGGGACTTGAGCATTTGAAAAAACAGCCACTTCACCTAGTCTTTACAGCCTAGCTTTGTATAAGGATGACCTTCACCAATAAGCCTACCCTGAGATTCTGGAGGCCTCTCAAGCCTTTTCTGGAGGTGCATCTTTTCTGGGTTGGTATGCATAATCTCATATTTGAAGAGGTTTCCCTGTTTCTACTCAGAAACTTACCCTGATGTCTGTTTGTAGTCCTAGAGTTTTGCTGGTGTTGTAACAAGCTGTAGCACATGAGCTCTACCTAGTGTCTCTCCTTAGTACTGTAGATTATTTGGCGTTAGACCATAAAGTGATCTTTGTTCTCAGCAGCCCTCAACCTGGTGCCAATTCCTGTCAGTGTTTTGACTCATGTAAGAGAACCCCAGTCCCTAATGCAAACCCCGTGAAAAGTCAGAATGTTTGTTGTGCATTCCACTCTTCTCTTTCCCTCCCTGGAAGGAAGCCAGGGGTTGGAAGTTTTCTCATTACCACACTGTGCTGTACCAGAAGTGGGAGCTTTGGTGAGTAACTACCACCAATTTTCTATCTTCAGTGTGGTTCTTCTTAGGCATGTGCTGGCCTATAGTTCAGGAACTTCTTAACTGGTTTTCATGAAAGCAGTCGGTCTGGGCAATGTTATGTTCATGTTTCTGCAGGATAAGGAGGATCTGGGGCTTTCTGTTCTGCCATCTTGGTGACAATATTCCACTAACATCCTTTTAATACAGATTTGGAGATATTTATTAGGATTTCGCTGAATTTCTAGATTATTTTGAGGAGAATGTATAACTTCATAAGATTTTCCTCATGTCATCCATCAGGTATTCATAGTTTATTCATAATGCTTAAACAGTAATAATTACGACCTTGAAAATTGTGAAACTGCCCTCTCATTTCTTAAAGAAATGGAAAAGTTTAGACTTTCCCCTTACATTCTAAATATAAATCTGTGAACAAATACAAGTAACTATTCCAGCTAACAAGTTTTTCACAATAAGAGCTCAATTTTGCTATCCTTTAATTAAAAATAAACCATTGCAGAGAATTTCAGTTCTGCCAAAGTGAAGTTGCCCCACTCCACCCAGGACCTACCCATAAAAGAAAAAACTTTCTGGACATAACACAACAAAAAAGCATAGGAAGACTCTGAAAGAAATTTTAAAAGGGCAGACTACAAAGGTGCTTCTAGACTTGAGGAACAACACAGTAGTAAGTTCCCTGGGTTTCCTTGTTGCCTTTAATATATCCTGGACAGGGCATTTCATAAGGCTTGAAAACAGACCCACCAAAAGGCAGATAAAAAAAAATTCCAAAAAAACCTGTTCTCCTTAGTGAAATGACTGCAGAAAGAGTGACTTAATAATAGAAAACATTTTGGGGGGCAATATCTGCCCTATTCCAGCCAAACACCAATGGTAAAACAGTACCCCTCCCACCATGGTTTCAGTAAATCAGAGTAAGTCTGTAGGTCCCATCCTGCCCTTGCCCCACAGAAGGAGGCGTCAGCACTCAAATTTCCCCACCTGCCTCTGGCAGTATCAGAGGGGCACAGCAGGGAGCTAATCTTCCATTCCCCATCTGAAACTGGCAGTGCTCTGGTTCCCCAGCAATGGTAGTATTAGCAGGTTCCAGCAGCCATTTAATTCTCTACCCCACACAACATCAGTGAGACTGAACAACGTGATACAAGTTGGAGCCATTTGGCAATCCACTTTACCCCCAGTAGGAAGCTGAGCCTTCCCCCTTAATCCTGCAGTCTCATCCAGCATCAGCAAGACTACATAAGGGAAAGTAACATGAGGTGGAGCTAGTCATTATTCTGCCCATCCTCTACCAATATCAGTTTGGAAGTGTTGCCTCTTTTTAAATTTTTTAGAAGCATTTAAGAAAGATTGGTGTTAATTATCCTTTAACGGTTCGGGATAATTCACCAATGAAGCTATATGATCCTGGTTTTTCTTTGTTTTTAATTACTGAATCAGTCTCCTTACTCATTGTTGCTCTCTTCACATTTTCTATTTATTCATGATTCAGTCTTGATAGGTTGTGTGTTCCTATGCTTGTATCCATTTCTAATAGATTATCCAATTTGTTGGCATTTAATTATTCAAAATAACCTCTCATAATCCTTTTTATTTCTGTGGCATCAGTTGTTATGTCCTCTTTTGCGTTTCTGATCTTATTTGAGTCTTTGCTCTTGTTTTCTTAGTCAAACTAAGGGTTTGTCACTTTTGTTTATCATTCCAAAAAACTAATTCAGTTTTGTTAATTTTTTCTATTGTTTTATATTTTCTATTTCATTTAGTTCTGCTCTGATCTTTATTATTTATTTTCTCCTGATTACTTTGGGCTTCGTTCTTATTTTTCTAGTTCCTTGAAGTGTGAAATGGGGTTGCTTATTTAGGAGCTTTTCCCTTTTTTTAATGTAGGGGATCACTCTAAAATTCCCTCTTAGTATTGCTTTTACCGCATCTCAGAAATTTTGCTCTGAGTGAAAAGGCAACTTAAAGAATGTGAGATATTTACAAACCATATATCTGATAAAAGCTTAATATCCAAAATATATAGAGAAGTCCTACAACTCAACAGCAAAACAAAACAAAAAATATATATAGTAGTTCCCCCTTACCTTCAGTTTCACCTTCAGTTACCTGTAATCAACTGCTATCCAGAAGCAGATGATCCTCCTTCTGACATATTGTCAGAAGGTCAACAGTAGCCTAATACTACATCACAAGGCCTACATCATTCACCTCACTTTATCTTGTCACATAGGCATTTTATCATCTCACATCATCACAAGAAGATATTTTATGAAAGAGTACATTCCCATCACATTTATTACAGTATATTGGTATAATTGTTCTATTTTATTATTAGTTGTTAATCTCTTACCATGCTTAATCTATAAATTAAACCTTATAATAGGTATGTATGTATAGGAAAAACATAGTATATATAGGGTTCAGTACTATCTGAATTTCCAAATATCCACTGGGGTCTTGGAATGTATAAGGGGAGATACTGTAACACAATTTAGAAATGGAAAAAGGACTTAAATAGACATCTCTTTAAAGAAGACATTCGAATGATCAACAGGTATATGAAAAAAGGTGCTCACCATCACTAATCATGAGGGAAATGTAAATCAAAACCACAATTAAATATCATCTTACTCTTGTTAGGATGACTATCTTTTAAAAAAAGAGATAACAAGTGTTGGCAAGGATATAAAGAAATGAAACCCTTGTACACTGTCAGTGGGAATGTAAAATGATGCCAATGCTATGTAAAACGGTATGAAGGTTTCTCAAAGACCTAAAAATAGAACTACCATATGGTCCAGAAATCCCACTTCTGTGTATTTATCTGAAGGAAATGAAATCAGGATTTTGAAGAGATATCTGCACTCACATGTTCATTGCAGCATTATTCACAATAGTCAAGAAATGGAAACAACATAAATGTCCATTGACAGAAGAATATATCAAGAAAATGTGGTATATACATACATAAAATGAAATTCTATTCATCCTTAAAAGAAAAGGAAGGAAATCCTGCCATTTGGGACAACATAGATGGACCTGGAGGACATTATGCTAGGTGAAATAGCCAGTCACAGAAGGACAAATACTGCATGATTCCACTTATATGAAGTATCTAAAATCATCAATTTATAGAAACAGAGTAAAATGGCTGTTTTCAGGGTCTGGGGGAAGGAGAAATGGAGTGTTGCTGTTCAACAAGTATAACGTTTTAGTTAGGCAAGATGAATAAGTTCTACAGATCTGCTGTAAAACATTGTACCAACAGTTAACAATACTCTATTGTGTACTTAAAGAAGTAAATAAGACTGTTGAATCCCAGACCTGTATCTCTGAAACAAATAATACATTATATGTTAAAAAAAAAAAAAGAAGATAGTAGGAAGGGAAAAATGAAGGGGGGAAAATCGGAGGGGGAGACAAACCACGAGAGACTATGGACTCTGAGAAACAAAATGAAAGTTCTAGAGGGGAGGGGGGTGGGGGGATGGGTCAGCCGGGGGATGGGTCAGCCTGGTGATGGGTATTAAAGAGGGCACTACTGAATGGAGCACTGGGTATTACATGCAAAATGGATCATGGATCACTACATCAAAAACTAATGATGTAATGTATGGTGATTAACATAACATAATAAAATTTTTAAAAAAAGAAGTAAATTAAGAGGGTAGATATCATGTTGTGCTCTTACCACAATAAAAAAAAAATACAGGAGAGGAATTATTTGTTGTCAGTAATTAGGTTAAATCTAAACAGATTAAGCCCTTAAATAAAAGGTTGAAATTAGCTGGCGGGTTTTTAAAGAACATGATCCAATTATATTCAGTTTAGAAGAGACACACTATAGATAAATTTAAAGTAAAAGGGTAGAAAAAAATATTTCATGCAAATAGTAACCAAAAGAAAGCTGGGGTGGCTATACTAATATCAAACAAAAAGAATTTTAAAAGATATTAAAAACAAGAAAGGACATTATTTATTCATAAAAATGTCAATCAGAGTGATATAGCAATTAGAAACATATACCCACATAAAAACAAAACCCCAAAATATAGGAAGCAAAAATTGACAGAATTGAAGGGAGAAATAGTTAATTCTACAATAACAGTTAGAGGTTTCAATTTCCCTCTTTCAAAAAGGCAAAGAACAGTTAGATAGAAGATCAAAAAGGAAATAGAGGCCTTGAACAACACAATAAACCAATTAAATTTAATTGACATATGCAGAACACCCCACTCAACAGCAATATCAGAATACACATTCTTCTTGGTGTACATGAAACATTCTCCAGGGTAGACCATATGTTAGGCCACATAACAATTAATATATTTTCTTTTTTATTTAAATTCAATTAGCCAAAATATAGTACATCATGAGTTTTGATATAATGTTCAATGATTCATTAGTTGCATATAACACCCAGTGCTCATCACAATTAATATATTTTAAAAAGTGAAATTATATTAAGTATTTTCTTTGACCACAATAGGGGAAAACTGGAATCAATAACAGAGAAAACCGGAAAATGTGCCAATACATACAAATTTTAAAATACTAAACAAAAAAATAATGGGTCAAAGGGAAAAGCACAACTGATATTAGAAAAAACATTAAAATGGGTGCATATGGAAACAAAACATACCAAAATTTATGAGGTATAGTGAAAGCAGTGCTCAACAGGAAATTTATGGTTATAAATGCCTATATTTAAAAATAAGAAAAATCCCAAATCAATAACCTAACTTTACAGCTTAATGAGATAAAAAATGAAGATCAAGTAAACCCAAAGCTAGGAGAAAGAAGGAAATAATAAAGATTAGAGCAGAGGTAAATGGTAGATAATATAAAAACAATAAAGAGAATCAACAAAACCAATAATTGGTTCTTCAAAAAGATAAACAAAATTAACAAACTTTTGTCTAGACTGACCAGAAAAAAAGAGGACTTAAGTCATTAAAACCAGAAAATGAAAGTGGGGACATGTTATGAGCTGAATTGTGTCACACCAAAATTCATATGTTTTAGTTCTGGCCCCTATTACCTCAGAATGTGACTGTACTTGAGATACAATCTTTAAAGAGGTAATTAGTTTAAATGAAATCATTGAAGTGGGCCCTAATCCAATATAATTGGTGTCCTTATAAGAAGGGGAAATTAGAGTGCAGCTGCACATATGAAGACCATATGAAGACAAAAGGAGAAGATGGCCATCTACAAGCCAACAAGAGAGGCCTCAAAATGAAATTAATTTTGCCAACAACCTAATCTTGGATTTCTAGCCTCCAGAACAGTGAGAAAAATATGTTTCTATTGTTTAACCCACCCAATCTGTGTTATGGCAGACCTAGCAAACTAGTAAATAACACTACTACAAACCTTACAGAAATAAAAAGTAACAGAAAAGTATGAACAATTATAGGCCAACAAATTAGAAAAGGAATGGACAAATGTCTAGAAACAAAAATTACCAAAACTGCCTCAAGAAGAAATAGAAAATCTGAATAGATCTATAATAAATAAAGAGATTGAATCCATAAGCAAATGTGTCCCAACAAAGAAAAACCCAGGATAAGATGAGCTTCATTGGTAAGTTCTATCAAACATTTAAAGAAGAGTTAATACATTCTTTTTTTTAAAGATTTTATTTATTTATTTGAGAGAGAGAGAGAATGAGAGATAGCACGAGAGAGAAGAGGGTCAGAGGGAGAAGCAGACTCCCTGCTGAGCAGGAAGCCCGATGTGGGACTTGATCCCGGGACTCCAGGATCATGACCTGAGCCGAAGGCAGTCGCTTAACCAACTGAGCCACCCAGGCGCCCAAGAGTTAATACATTCTTAAACTTCCCAAAATATCAAAGAGGAAGGAATACAACCTAACATTCTATGAGACCAAAATTACCCTATTACAAAAGCCAGATCAAAACATCACATTAAAAGAAAAATATAAACCAATATCCTTTATAAATATAGATGCAAAAATCCTCAACAATATACTAGCAAACCAAATCCAGGAGCATATTAAGAGTATTATACAAATGATCAAGTGGGATTTATCACAGGAATGAAATAGTAGCTCAACATAAGAAAGTAAATCAATGTAATATATCATGTTAATAAAAGGAAGGGGAAAAACATAGGATCAATTCAATTAATGCAGAAAAAGGATTTGACAAAACCCAATACCATTTCATGATAAAAGCACTCAACAAACTAGGAATAGAAGGTAAGTACCTCAACGTGAAAAATGAAATTTAAAAATAATCCACAACTAACTTTATACTCATTGGTGAAAGAAAGAATTCCAGTTATGATAGGAACAACACAAGAATGGTCACATTCACCACTTCTATTCAACACTGTGCAGGAAATTCTAGCCAGAGAAACTAGGCAATAAAAAGAAATAAGCAACTAAACTGAAAAGGAAGAATAAAATTATCTCTATAGCATATCTCTATTTTATCTCAAATGACCTTATATATAGAAAATACCAAAAAGTCAACAAAAAACTCTTGGAACAATGAACACATAGAGCAAAGTTGCAGGATATGAGATCAATACACAATTATCAGTTGTATTTCTATACACTAGCAAAGAGCTATCCAAAAAGGAAAATGACAAAACAATTCTCTCCAAAGAAGATGTACAAATGGCCAAGAAGCACATGAAAAGATGATCAATATCATTAATCATTAAGGAAATGAGAATCAAAACTGTAGTGAATTACCACTTTATAACCACTAGGATGGCTATAATCAAAAAATGGAAAATAAATGAGAAAATATGAAGAATTTGGAATACTTGTACATCGCTGTTCAGAATGTAAAATGGTTTAGTCTCTATGGAAAAAAAAGTTTAGTGTTCCTCAAAAAGCTAAATGTAGAATTACCATGTGACAGCATTTCCCCTCCTGAGTACACAACAAAAGAATTGAAAACAGGTATTCAAACAAAACTTGTACATAAATGCTCATGACAGCATTATTCACAATAGCCAAAAGGTGGCTATTAACAGCCCAAGTGTCCATCAGTGGATTAATAACCAAACAAAGCATAGTACAACCATACGGTGGAATGTTATTCAGCCATAAAAAATAATGAAGTACTGATACTTGCTACAACATGGACAAGCCTCAAAAACATTATGCAAAGTGAAAGAATTCAGACACAAAAGGCCACATATTAGATGATTCCATTTATATGAAATATCTGTAATAGGTAAATCTATAGAGACAGAAATCTGATCAGTGGTTGCCAGGAGTTAAAGGGAGAGGAAAAATGTGGAGTGACTGCTAATATGTATGTGGTCTCCTTTTGTGATGATGAAAATATATTGAAACTAGGTAGAGGTGATGGTTGCACAAATTGTGGATGTACTAAATGCCACTGAACTGTATACTTTAAAATGGTTAATTCTATGTTATAAGAATTTTACCTCAATTAAAACAAAGAAAAGCAGCCAATCAGACCAGGAACTTTATTAAGACGTTTGTATTAACAAGTTTGAAACTAAATGGGAGCCATTTAAAGATTATAATAAGTGGTGTGACAAGACAAAATTTATACTTTAAAGTAACAGTTTCCAAACTAGAGTGAGAATGATCCAGGAAATACACAAGAAGATCCACTAAAGTCAAAGAGGAAAATATTAGAATTTTTGATTATATTCATCTGTATTCCTTTATAATCTTCAAATTTGGTGTGCTTCATATTGTAAGAATATTATTTCTTCACTATATTTGGGGGGGAGGTGGGTATGTGTATTTCAGGGCTGCATGATGAGAAATGTTTGGAGACTTTAATTTATAAAACTCAAAGACCACAACACAATTGTCATCTGAACACACAGAAAGTGAAAAATAATGAATGATGACTCAGCCACTTCAGTCTCCACTCAGCAGGTTCTAAAAGCCTCCCTCACAAAACAGGACTATGTAGACATCTTTTGTACCAGTTAAATCATTTGTCCCCCAACCACATAGATGCATATACATACGACCCATTAAACACATATATACACAAAATAAAACTGTAAGTTATGGTAGATACCAAAAAGGCCTGATATTGATACAGTTGTTCTAGCCTTATTGCACTGAAATATACTGGCTAAATGTTCCTACTTTCAAGACACATTGGAATATCCCAAATGGTATAGAAACCAGAATGTCATCATAATGTTTTGTTGGAAGTCTGCTGTCTATGGCAATCAGAAAGTATTAATTTCATCCCCAAAGACCAAAGCTTAACTATACTTAGTCACACAAATCCATCCCAATATAATGAATAAATGAAAATATAAAATCTTGGAGACAATGTCAATCACTCACCAATGAATATGCATTGGAGAGAGAGGGGACATTTTAAACACTGGGATATAGAGGTAGTAAAGGATGATTAATAGGTTGGTATTTTTAATGTAAACAAAGATAGAATCCAGTTCCTATTTAGGAACACCTTAGAGCCTGACATAATACACTGCCAGGCTGTAATGCATCTCAAATTCTACACAGCTGTCACCATTTAGGTGGCACAGATGACTCTGAAACTCAAAGATGGAGAGAATAAGAGCATGTATGAGACATGTCTAATGTCCTTAACTGAGTGCCTCAAGTTTGAATCTCTACCTAGAAGGTTCTGGTTCCCTGCATCCACCCTACAACAAATACACACATTCAGTTCTACAAAGATTGGGTCACTTGACATTTCTGATATCAGATCCTGGTATACAGTAGATCCTGTCAGTGCATAACTGCTCAATATATCTACTGCAAGACAAAAAATGCTGCAGCCCAAGTTGACACAGTTGTTAGTCACCTGGGCCTTTCAATGGGGCCCTAAATTTATCCTCAGAAGTGTAACCTTACAGAACACCTCAATTGCTCACATATGTTTTACAATGCTAAAACTGAATGAATGAACGAATGAGTTATGACAGAAAATGTCAAAGTGTGCATGCAATAGTTTCTTGTGGCTGGCATAACAAATTACCACAAACTTGATGGCTTAAAACAATAGCAATTTATTCTTTCAGGGGTCTGTAGACCAGAAGTCAAAAATAAAGGTGTCAATAGGTCTATTTTCTCAAAAGTCTCTAGGGAAGAATCCTTCCTCGTCTCTTCCAGCTTCTGGTGGTACCAGGCGTTACTTGGCTTATGGCTGCCTAACTCCAATCTCTGCTTCCATTTTCACAAGGCCTTCTCTTATTTCTCTCATAAGGACATCATTGGAGTTAAGACCCACATAGATAGTCCAGGATGATCTCTTCTCAAGACCTGCAACTTAATTATGTCTGTAAAGACCTTTTTCCAAATAAGGTAACACACAGGATACAAGTATTAAGATATGAATACATCTGTTTGGGGGCCACCATCAAACACACTACACTGCATATAGAAATTAATCCAATAAGAAAGCCAAACCTGAGGAGTATGTAGGAATCAGATTTAATTTATATAGGAAGTGGAGATTCAAGAAAGAAGAGAGAAGGAAGGAAGGAAGGAAGGAAGGAAGGAAGGAAGGAAGGAAGGAAGGAAGGGGGAGGGAGAGAGGGGAGATTCTCTGGTCACAACAGTCCCCAAGGTCTGTCATGATGCCAGGTAGGTTTGTACAAGTTGACTATCCAAAGACTCTTGACCACTTTGGAATAATATAAGGAGCAGAGAGCAGAGTGAGGATGAATCCCCTGGGTTCAGAGAAAAGCAATCCAGTCACTCAAGCACTGACATAGCCAATTTTTCAAGGCAATCAGAAATTACTAATTCATCCTCAGTGACAGTTGGAAAATAACCCCCCCTTTAGTATAGATCATATGAAGAAAAGCCTGACCTTTACTGTTTCTAAACAGAATACACTAGAGCAGTATGAAAATGGTTGTGAGAGAAAAATAATTCCCTTAAAGGGAAACACCCACAGTGCCCTGTGTAATAGGAGCCCAGGGAGATAATATCCGATGTATCTCATTGGGGAAATTGAATTCCATAGGAAATGCTGAAACTTACACTTTGACAATGGATAATGATGTCAGAGACCATGGTAAAAATGTAAATAAAATTAAGTAGAGTTGAGAACTGTATAAATTTGTCATCAGAGTAAAAGCGTTTTCTGTCACATATGGTTTTTCAAACTAGACAGGCAGAATCAAGTCTTCATGATAGAACCCAGGAAAGGGCCCTTAACTATGCTATGTGCTAATTCATGAGCTGCATTTCAAAATATTAATTCTTTTCAAAGGTTAGAAAACACAAATCAGTATCCAAGTTATACTTGCTGCTTTTATTTCAAGGTTGTAAGAAAGCAGACCTGAACCACCAGCCACGTATAGACTCTGTGTGTGTATACAGATTTCTTGGGTGAACAGAAAGACTCACTTTCCATAGATAAATAAAAAGGTGTGGGGGAGTGTAACCTATGGAATTACTTTATTTTTTATTTTTAATGCCATTGTTTTATTTCCAGACGTTAGATCATTCAATTCATGTTATTCTGCAATTTGCTATTTTCATACAACTTGACATCATTCCATGTAACTTCTTCAAGTTCCACCTCATTATTTTAAACAGTTACATTACTATTCCACTATTTATACATATGTATCATGCCACACAATAATTCATTACCCCCTTTAAAAATTTTAATAACTTCTCTCTCCTCTGAGCTTATATATAACTACAGCTAGTGCTACCTGCTTACAGGAGCCAGCACTGTGGTCTGAATAGTGAGATGGAAAGAGAACAACACTCAAGGCAATCAGGCAACTAGTGACACTGAGTGCATATGTAGCAACCTCCAGATCCATGGAAAATTCCATCCTCACCTAAAGACACAGTTATGTGTGCATGGGGGGAGGGGAGATCATGATGTAGGAAAATGAGATATGCCATATTTAGCTCAATTTTTCTGGTTATAAAAGTGGTAACTGAAAAATCTAAAAAGATGATAAAAATTATAAGGAGGACAAACAGCCAGGGACATTTTGTGTTAACACTTGGGTTTATATACTTAAAATTTTTACTTTCTTCATACATACATATTTGAATGAACTATTTGCGAATTTTCCCTTTTAAACTCAAAAGTGGATTTTTCATATTGACATCCATCCATTTAAATGGCAGAGTAGGAATTGCAGGTGCCTGTTCCTTCTCTGAAATACCTAATAACCTGGCAAAAACTGTCAGAATCAACCCTATGAAAACACTGTAAGATAGTTAAAGATTAAACAGCAACCAAAACAGTTAACTAGAAGAAAGGCCACTGAAACACAGCACTCAAAGAAATCTCTGTCAAACCTCTAACTTAGCTTAGCAGTAAAGTAAAATAACAAGAGTCTTCGGAGACAGTACAAGACAAAGTACAGTCTTTACAAAAATTGCTTAGAAGAAGCAATTTTTTGAACAGTGAACAAATAAAACCTACAACAAGCAACAACAAATCACAAGGAGGATGAAGCATCTGAATTCCAGAGTTAACACATCATAATGATTAAAATGTCCAGTTTTCAACAAACAAAAAAATCATGAGGCATGCAATGAAATGAGAAGTATGGCCCATTCACAGGAAAAATAAATTAATTAACAGAAACTTTCTATGCGGAAGTACAGACACTGGACTTAATAGAGCTAGGACTTACTAGAAAACTCAGCTGTCTTAAATATGCTGAAAGAGCTAAAGGAAACCACTGACAATGAAATAAAGAAAACTATAAGAATAGAGTCTCACAAAATAGAGATTAATAAAGAGATAGAAATTATGTAATGCAACAAAATAAAATTCTGGGGCTCAAAAGTACAATAAAATGAAAAATTCATGAGAGACTCAACAGCAGATTTGAGCAGGCAGACTAAATATCAGCAAACTTGAATAGGTCAGTTGAGATTATTAAGTCTGAAGAGCAGTAAGAAACTATAAAGAACAAAAATGAATAGAACCTAAGAGACTTGTATGACACCATCAAGTGAACCAACACATATATAGTAGGGGCCTCAGAAAGAAAGGAGATAGAAATAAGGGGAGAAAGAATATCTAAAGATATAAAGGCTGAAAACTTTCCAACTTTGAAAAAAAGGGCACAAATCTACACATCCAAGAAACTTCATCTACCTCTAAGTAGGATACATTCAAAGAGATCTACACAAAGACACATTCAATCAACCTGTCAAAAAAATACAGAAACATGAAGGCAGCAAGAGAAAGGGAATGTTCACATACAGGGGATCCTCAATAAGATTAATAGCCAATTTTTCACCAGAAATCATGGAAGGCAAAAGGCAGTTGATGACATATTTTAAGTGCTGAAATTAAAAACAAACTGTCAACCAAGGACACTTATAATCAGCAAAATTAAATACACATTGGTACATTCCCAGTTTACAAACAAAAAGGCTAAGGAAGTTCCTTGCTAGTACATGTTCCCTGAAAGAAATGCTAAAGAGTCTTTCAGATAGAAATGAAAGGACAGTAGACAGTAATTCAGTGCCATATAAAGAAATAAAAAAACACTAGAAAATGTAATGACATAAGTAAATATAAAAACCAATATTATTGTACTTTTGGTTTGTAACATTATTTCTCTTATATGATTTAAAAGACATGCATTTGAAATTATAAACTAAGATTTTTTTTTTTAATTTTATTATGTTATGTTAGTCACCATACAATACATCATTAGTTTTTGATGTGGTGATCCACGATCCATTGTTTTCGTATAACACCCAGTGCTCCATGCAGTACGTGCCCTCCTTAATACCCATCACTGGGCTAACCAATCCCCCCTCCCCTCTAAAACCCTGTTTTTTTATAAACTAAAATTAATGGGCACACAATAGAGAAAGATGTAACTTCTGAGAATAACAACATAAAGGAGGAGTAACAGCAATGTATAGAGAGTTTTTAATGCTTTTAAAGCAAAGTTGATATTTATTCAACTAGGTTGTTATTAGTTTAAAATGTTTATTGTAAGCCCCAAGGTAACCACTAAAAAATAATTTAAATATAAAAATAAATGAGAAAAGAATTAAAATGATATACTACAAATAATCACAGATGAAGGTAGTAATAGAAGAATTAAGGAGCAAAATAAGTATGACATATGAAAAACAAATAGAAGGGGCGCCTGGGTGGCTCAGTCATTAAATGTCTGCCTTTGGCTCAGGTCCTGATCCCAGGATTCTAGGATCGAGCCCCACATCGGGCTCCCTGCTCAGCGGGAAGCCTGCTCCTCCCTCTCCCACTCTCCCTGCTTGTGTTCCTGCTCTCGCTATCTCTGTCAAATAAATAAATAAAATCTTAAAAAAAAAGAAAAATAGCAAAATGTCAAAAGTAATCCATTCATTATTAATAATTACCTTAATGTAAAAGAATTAAATTCTAAAAGTCAGAAGTTGGCAGAATGAATAAGTAAGGTGTTCCAGCTCTATGCTGTTTATAAGACTTACTTTGTTTCCAAAGATGCAAATAAGTTGAAAGTAAAAGAATGAAAAAAGATATTCCATGCAAACAAATAGTAGCCAAGAAAAGAGCTGAGATGGCTATATTAATATGTGACAAAAGGGAATTTAAGTCAAAATTGTTACAAGAGACAAAGAAGGATATTATATATTGATAAAAAGATTAATCCATCAAGAATATATAACAATTATAAACATATACACAGGCATACCTCATTTTATTGCACTTTGCTTTATTTTGCTTTGCAGGTACTGCATTTATTTTTTTTTATAAATTGAAGGTTTGTGGCAACTGCATTGAGCAAGTCTATTGGCACCATTTTTCTAACAGCATTTGCTTTCTTTGTGTCTCTGTGTCATATTTTGGTAATTCTCATATTTCAAAATTTTCATTATTATATTATGGTGATCTATGATCAGTGACCTTTGAAGTTACTATTGTAATTGTTTTGGGGCACCACAAACTGCACCCATATAAGACAGTGAACTTAATCACCAAATGTTGTGTATGTTCTAACTGCTCCACTGATTGGCCATTCCCTCATCTCTCTCTCTCTCCTTGGGCCTCCCTATTCCTTGAGACAAAAGAAAAATATTGAAATTGGGCCACTTAATAACCCTACAATGGCATCTAAGTGTTAAAATGAAAGGAAAAGTCACATGTCTCTCACTTTAAATCAAAAGCCAAAAATGATTAAGCTTAGTGAGGAGGGCATGTCAAAAGCTGAGACAGGCCAAAAGCTAGGGCTCTTGCACCAAAGAGCCAAGTTGTGAATGCAAAGGAAAAGTTCCTGAAGGAAATTAAAAGTGCTATTCCAGTGAACACAAGAATGATAAGAAAGTAAAACAGCCTTATTCCTGATATGGAGAAAGTTTTAGTGGTCTAGATAGATGATCAAACCAGCTACAGCATTCCCTTAAGCCAAAGCCTACTCTAGAGCAAAGCCCTAGGTCTCTTCAATTCTGTGAAGGCTGAGAGAGGTAAGAAAGCTGCAGGAAAGAAAGGGAGAATCTAGCAAAGTTGGTTCATGAGATTTAAAGAAACCATTTCCATAGATGTAAAAATGCAAGGTGAATCAGTAAGTGCTGATGTAGAAGCTATAGCACGTCACCCAGAATATATAGCTAAGATAGTTAATGAAGGTGGCTACATTAAACAACAGATTTTCAATGTAAATGAAAGGACCTTCTTTTGGAAGAAGATGCTATCTAGGACTTTCATAGAAAGTCAATGCCGGGCTTCAAAGCTTCAAAGGGCAGGGTCACTCTCTTGTTGGGGTCTAATGCAGCTGGTGAATTCAAGTTGAAGTCAATGCCCATTTACCATTCCAAAACTCCTGGGATCCTTAAGAATAATGCTAAACCTACTCTGCTTGTGCTCTATAAATGGAAGAACAAAGCCTAGGTGACAGTTCATCTGTTTTCAACATGGTTTACTGAATATTTAAAGTTCACTGTTGGGACCTAGTGCTCAGAAAAAAAAAAAAAAAAACTTTTTTTTTCAAAATATTACTGTTCAAGAAGAAGTCAAACTCTCACTCTTTGCAGATGACATGATATTTCATATGGAAAACCCAAAAGACTCCACCCCTACACTGCTAAAACTCATACAAGAATTCAGCAACATGGCAGGATATAAAATCAATGCACAGAAATCAGTTGCATTTCTATACACCAACAACAAGACAGAAGAAAGAGAAATTAAGGAGTCAATCCCATTTACAATTGCACCCTCAATCTTAGGAATAAATCTAACCAAAGAGGTAAAAGATCTGTACTCAGTAGACTATAGAATACTCATGAAAGACATTGAGGAAGACACAAAGAAATGGAAAAATATTTCAGGCTCATGGATTGGAAGAACAAATATTTTTAAAATGTCTGTGCTACCCAGAGCAATCTACACATTCAATGCAATCCCTATCAAAATACCATCGACCATTTTTCACAAAGCTGAAACAAATAATCTTAGACATTATATGGAACCAGAAAAGACCCCGAATAGCCAGAGTAATGTTGAAAAAGAAAACCAAAGCTGGTAGCATCACAATGCCAGACTTCAAGCTCTGTTACAAAGCTGTAATCATCAAGACAGTATGGTAATGGCACAAAAACAGACACATAGATCAATGGAACAGAATGGAGAGCCCAGAAATGGACCCTCAACTCTATGATCAACTAATCTTTGACAAAGCAAGAAAGAATATCCAATGGAAGCATGGTAGTCTCTTCAACAAATGGTGTTGGGGATATTGGACAGCCACATATAGAAGAGTGAAACTGGACCATTTTCTTACACCATACACAAAGATAAACTCAAAATGGATGAGAGACCTAATTGTGAGACAGGAATCCTTCAAAATCCTAGAGGAGAGCATGGGCAGCAACCTCTTCAACCTTGACGCAGGAACATCTTGCTAGACATATCTCCAAAGGCAAGGGAAACAAAAGCAAAAATGAACTCTTGGGACTTCATCAAGATAAAAAGCTTCTGCACAACAAAGGAAACAGTCAACAAAACTTAAAGGCAACCTACAGAATGGGAGAAGATATTTGCAAATGACATATCAGATAAAGGGCTAGTATCCTAGATCTATAAAGAATTTATCAAACTCAACACCCAAAAAACAAATAATCCAATCAAGAAATGGGCAGAAGACATGAACAGACATTTGTCCAAAGAAGACATACAAATGGCCAACAGACACATGAAAAAGTGCTCCACATCCCTTGGCATCAGGGAAATACAAATCAAAACCACAATGAGATACCACCTCACACCAGTCAGAATGGCTAAAATTAACAAGACAGGAAACAACAAATGTTGGCTAGGATGCAGAGAAAGGGGAACCTTCTTAGACTGTTGGTGGGAATGCAAGCTGGTACAACCACTCTAAAGAACAGTATGGAGGTTCCTCAAGAAGTTAAAAATAGAGCTACCCTATGACCCAGCAATTTCACTACTAGGTGTTTACCCCAAAGATACAAGTGTAGTGATCCAAAGAGGCACCTGCACTCCCAGTGTTTATAACAACAATGTCCACAATAGCCAAACTGTGGAAAGATCCCAGACGTCCATTGACAAATGAATGAATAAAGAAGATGTGAGATTATATATATATATATATATATATATATATATATATATATATATATAGAGAGAGAGAGAGAGAGAGAGAGAGAGAGAGAGAGAGAAAGAGAGAGAATATTACTCAGCCATCAGAAAGGATGAATATTTACCATTTACATTGACATGGATGGAACTGGAGGGTATTATGCTGGGCAAAGTAAGTCAATCAGAGAAAGACAATTATCATATGGTTTCACTCATATGTGGAATACAAGAAAAAGTGCAGAGGATCATAGGGGAAGGGAGGGAAAACTGAATGGGAAGTCATCGGAGAAGGAGAAAAACCATGAGAGACTCTTAACTATAGGAAACAAACTGAGGGTTGCTGAAGGGGTGGTTGGTGGGAGGATGGGATAATTGGGTGATGGGCATTAAAGAGTGCACGTGATGTGATGACCACTGGGTGTTGTACCCAACTGATGAATTATTGAACTCCACATCTGAAACTAATGATGTACTATATGTTCACGAATTGTGTTTAAATCAAAAAAAGGGGGTGCCTGGGTGGCTCAGTAGTTAAGCGTCTGCCTTCAGCTCAGGTCATGATCCAGGTCCTGGGATCGAGCCCCACATCGGGCTCCCCGCTCCACGGGAAGCCTGCTTCTCCCTCTCCCACTCCCCCTGCTTGTGTTCCCTCTCTTGCTGTGTCTCTCTCTGTCAAATAAATAAATAAAATCTTTAAAAAAATAAAAAATAAACAAATTAATTAATTAAAACAAAATATTACTGCTCATTGACAATGCAGCTGGTCCTTCAAGAGCTCTGATGGACATGTAAAAGATTAGTGTTTTCATGCCTGCTAACACAACATCCATTACACAGCCCATGGATCAAGGAATAATTTTGACTTTGAAGTCTTATTATTGAAGAAATATATTTCATAAGGCTATAGCTGCCATAGATAGTGATGCCTCTGATGGATATGGGCAAAGTAAATTGAAAACCTTCTGGAAAGGATTATCCATTCTAGATTCTGTTAAGAACATTTGTGATTCATGGGAAGAGGTCAAAATATCAACATTAACAGAAGTTTGGAAGAAGTTTATCCCAAAACTCATAGATGTCTTTAAGGGGTTCAAGACTTCAGTGGAAGAAGTAACTGCAGATTCAAGGGAGATAACAAGAGAACTAGAATTAGAAGTAGAGCCTGAAGATGTGACTGAATTGCTGCAGTCTTATGATAAAACTTTCAAGGATGAAGAGTTGCTTCTTATGGATAAGCAAAAAAAAAAAAAAAAAAAAGTGGTTTCTTGAAATAGAATCTTCTCCTGGTGAAGATGCTGTGAAGAAAGTTGAAATGACAACAAAGGATTTAGAATATTGCATGAACTTAGTTGATGAAGCAGTGGCATGTTTTGGCAGGATTGACTCCAATTTTGAAACAAGTTCTACTGTGGGTAAAATACTATCAAATAGGATCACATGCTGGGGTGCCTGGGTGGCTCGGTTGGTTAAGCGACTGCCTTCAGCTCAGGTCATGATGCCGGAGTCCTGGGATCGAGTCCCACATCAGGCTCCCAGCTCAGTGGGGAGCCTGCTTCTCCTTCTGACCCTCTCCCTTCTCATGCTGTTTCTCTCTCTCTCTCTCAAATAATAAATAAAATCTTAAAAAAATAGCATCACATATTACAGAGAAATCATTTGTGAAAGGAAGAGTCAATTAACGGGACAAACTTCATTGTTTTATTTTTAGAAATTGCCACGGCCACCCCAACCTTCTGCAACCATCACTCCAGTCAGCAACCATCAACATCAAGGCAAGACCCTCCACCACCAAAAAAAAATTACATCTCACTGAAAGCTCAGATGATCATTAGTAATTTTTAGCAATAAAGTATTTTAAATTAAGGTATATATCTTTTTAGACATAATGTTATTGCACATTTACTAGACCAGTATGGTGTAAATATAACTTTTATATGCACTGGGAAACAAAAAATTCATTTGACTCAATTTATTGTGATAATTACTTTATTGCAGTTGTCTGGAGCTGAACCTGCACTATCTCTAAGGAGTGCCTATATACATGAAGTGAGTTTCTTGTAGATAGCATATAATTATGTCATATTTTTAATCCATTTGGTCAATTTTTGTTTTTAATTATATTTAGATCATTTCTAGCCAGCAAGGATGAAAATTCTAGGCTCCCTACTTGGCCTTCTCTGACACCATCCCAGTGGGATGTTGGGGTGCTTGTTATAACCCCAGGAGAGTGAAAGTCTAGGTTCTGTACTAGGTGCTAACATGGGTGAAAGTGGGGCACATTTTTTTTCCTGTGATGTTTGGCTGGAGTAGAGCATTTATTGTGTAAAAAATTTGCCTTGTTAGGCCGCCCTTTTCCTGGTCCTTTGGCTAGAAAGAGCAGGCTTTCATTGAAGCTTTTCTGTCTGCATCTGTTGAATTTTCTGGGTTGCCAGCTTCTTCGCTTCCATATCTGGTATATATAAGGCAAAAAGAAAACCCAGAGATATTATGTTGTTCTTCAGGTCCTGAGGTCCTTAATCAGTCTGCCTTCTCTCTACACTTCAGTCTTATGTGTATTTTGTATATAATATCAAGGGGTTTTAGTTGCACCTAGTGAAAGGAATAGGGAAAATCACTCTACTCCATCTTCCCAGAAGTAGACAGATAATTGGAGATGCTCAGAAAGCAGCTGGATATATGAAGCAGAAGTTTAAGACGTGGGTTTAGGCAGGGTGTATGAACCTGGGGATCATGAGTAGATAGATGTCATATAAAGCATAATCTGGACAAGCTCCTATAGGGAGTGACTTTAAGTAGAAAAGAGACGACATCCAAAGGCTTATCCCTGGAGTTCTCCATTGTTTAGAAGTTGGGGATATGAGGAAGATCCAGCAAAGGAGACAAAGAAAGAGCCACCAGAAAGGTAGGAGAAAACCTAGGAAAGTATGGTTTCCAAGAATTCTGGTGAAGATAGTATTTCAAGAAGCAGAGTGTGATCAGCTGTGCCCACTGCTACTGAAAGATCAAGTAAACAGAGTAATGAGAAGGGACTCTGGGATATAGATATATGAATGCTATTTGGTGGCTAACTATAAAGCTGCTTTGGTGAATTTTTACCTTATTTTTTTCATCAGGTATACAGCCTAAGGATTATTATTAGTTAGAACTAGGATAGAAAAATGATGTACTGTATGGTGACTAACATAATAAAATAAAATTAATTTTTAAAAAAGGATAGAAAAAAAGCCATCCAACCAACCCCTCAATCTGACAACTGTTTGTCTAGTCTTTGCTCAAGCACTTAGCAGTGACAGTTAGCTCACAACTTTGTAAAGCAGTCATTTCCATTTCCAGATACACCCTAACAGTGCCTTGTGTTGAATACATGTACACTTTAAATTCCCACTTGTGATTCCAATTTCTGCTTTTGTGGTCACACAATCTAAAGGAATGCTGCCAGATATTCAGAAGATACTTCTGATATTCTGGGGAAAATTTGCATTAACTTCTACCATATTGGAGCCTTCTCAAGGGTGGTAGCTGCAAGGATGATGACATCCCCACAGGCAGGAGCTACCTAGGTTCAGGAGGACCCTGCTTTGGTCTCATCTCACCACTACATCCTCAATTACACATAGTAAAAAAAGCCCCACTGAGTGCAAACAGCCACTGAGCAATGTTCCCCACTCCCACTTCCAAATATAGTTCCTCTGCTCCAGGCCACAGTGTTATAGTTGGCTGTCACTCATCTTTCCTATGCTTCCAAGCAGTTGGAAGTCCCTGTGCTAAATCCATCAGAAGCCTAATGTTTATAATTTCATGACTGGTCTACCAGGTCTGCAAGCCCTTACTTTAAGTGCACAGCTGGAACAACCCAGTCGCTGCACAAGTGACCCACCAATGACCCCCTAAATCTGGTTCCACCCCAAATACCATTCCATACTCCAACACCAACTCACCATAACATGGAATTAGGATGTGAGATTTAAAAAGTGGCCACCCCAATCTAAAATAAGGTTGGTACAAGCTCACGTTAGTGGGCATGAGAATACTTCATCCAAGTTACTAAGCCTACCTGCCATATACATGGATGAGAGAATGTTCAAGAGAAATAAGGTACAGAGTGAATGTCAAGCAGATAAAAGTCACTGGGTGGCTGACATTCCACAGATCCAGAAAAACTTCTCTAGAAGAGTTATCAAAGTCACCCCTATACCAATCAACCTAGAGTGGAAACCAACTCATGTTGACCTCATTGAACAGTAGAAAATTTATTTATCTCTGTTGCAGCACAATTAAAATATCATATGCCATTTTTTTGTTTGTGTACCTGCTTCCAGAATAGGGAAACAGTCAAGAAAATCAGAAGTGGCTCTATGCAGAGAGAAATAATGTTCACATCCAATCAACCCTTTGTTCTTACTTACCACTCTTCTCCCATTATTTTTAAAAATAAGGCCTTCCAACAACGCACTCTCAATTATGTGCCCTTTCCTGCCTTCTTGGACTGGGAAATACTTTTCAGGGGATAGTATTACTTCATCAAACTAGTCCTTACAATTATTAGACTAATGCATTTGGTCAGTTAGCATTCATGTTCTAACCTCTATCCCAAGTCCCATTCCTAGAACTGACAGTCACTCATTCTTCTCTAGCCCTATATGTTACTAGGCAGTTGGAATCCACAGCTGTCAACAAATTAGGGGCTCAAAGTTGACTACCTTGTTTTTGTCTTCCCCAGGCAGCAGCTCCTCCAAAAGAGCATAAACCTCAGAGCAGGACCTACACATTCTCTTCACATTCCAGCTTTCCCAAAGCACCCAACATTCCCTTCTTCCCCACATTGCTGCATTCTCATACCCCAACATCAAATGAAGTTATAGAGAATCTAGATCTTTTGATATTCAGTTTCTATATCATCAATTTTTGCTTCAAATATGGTTATATTATAGTCAGTAATAGCTATTATTGTTATCATCATTGTAGTTACTGCAATAGTTAGCTATAGTAGAATTATGGTTATAGTTATGGTTATAGTTATGGTTAGGCTACTTATGGTTATCAATAATTAGTTACAGTTAATATAGTTATGGGTCCCAGTTATGGATAATTCTAGTTAATTCTAATCATATGTAGTCACCATACCTAACTATTCATTGTCAATAGTTATGGCTACTAATTAGCTATGGACACCATTCATGACTGCTAACTAGTCATGGCTATTAGACATGGCTACTAGCTACTTGTGATAGATAGTTGTGGCTACTAACTAGTTGTGGCCACTGGATTTGGTTGGTGTTGTCATTACAGGTGATGTTTGGTAGTAATTGTAGTTAGTTGTACTTATGGTTAGTTGTAGTCAGGTATGAGTATAGTTTTAATAGGTATGGTGGGTCACAGGTAGTTATGGTATTCAAATTATAGTTATTTTATCTAGAATATAATAAACTCACAGACTTATCTTCAGATCTTTCAAAGTTTTCATGATCCATGCCCACTGGGCAATACTATTTTATTCAATCACAATCACTTGACTTTGTTACTTACAGAGAACATAAAGTGTAATGTCTTTCAACACAAAGTCACATATATTAGGTATGGTGGTGGGTGGTTATTATTCCTAAATGTTTATGGTTATTGTGTCTACTAATTAGTTGTCACTTATGATTCTAACTAGCTGTGGTTAGTAGTTATGGCTACTAACTACTTGTGTTTACTATGTATAGTTAGTTGCAATTATGGTTACTTATGGTTGTGATTGGCTAACTAGTTGATGTTGCTAGCCTTAAATACTAACCAGTTGTGTTTATTAGTTGTGGCTACTAACTAGTTCTGTTCTTGGCTATGTTTGTTCTGTGTATTCTGTTCATATGTTTTGTTCCTGCTACTAACTAGTTATCATTGATATTTGTGGGTGCTGACTAGTTTTAGTTGCTATGTATGGTTAGTTGTAGTTACTTGGTATAGTTGTGGTTCTTTATTTTGTGGTTGATTATTCTTCATTAGTTATGGCTACTAGTTTGGGCTACTAATTAGTCACAGTTGCTAGTTATAGTGACTACTAAATATGTGCTTTTTATATAGCTACTAACTAGTTATAGTTACTAGGCATGGTTAGTTTGTAATTCTGGTTAGTTTTAGTTATGGTTTTTGTGCTTGCATTTGGTTATGATTCTCGACTAGTTATAGTTACTAATTATATCTATTCACTAGTTGTG
The DNA here is from genome assembly GCF_009762305.2 of Zalophus californianus. Lineage (NCBI taxonomy): Eukaryota > Metazoa > Chordata > Mammalia > Carnivora > Otariidae > Zalophus > Zalophus californianus. The sequence continues at coordinate 41,409,995 of NC_045612.1, read as the reverse complement.
TTTACTTGTTGTGATTACTACCCAGTTGCAATTACTATCATGAATGCTAACTAGTTCTGATTGCCATTTATTGCTTTTTCTGGTTGGGTATCTTTATGATTAATTATAGCTGGTTTTATTTATACTTAGTTATGGGTATAATTAGTTGCAGGTAGTTATAGAGTGTTAGAATGTTGGATTTCCAGTTATCTGACCTGTAATGTAATCTACTCACAGCCTTATCATCAGGTCTTCCAAAGCTTTCATTTTCCATGCCCACTGGGCAACATACTTCACTACTTAGTTTTATTCCATTCATTTGACTTATTATTTACAAAGAAACTACAATGTAATTTCATTTTTTTCAGGAAGAATAACATTTATTTGTTCCACAAATGTGTATTCACAGTCACATAAAAGAATAAAATTGCATTCACAATGCATTATTTTTTTCTGCTTTTGCCATGAAAAGTATTATATTTTATAGTAACTTATATTTGCCTAACACTTTAGACTTAAAAGAATTTTACATATATAATTTGAGTATACTTGACACATTATATTACATTAGTTTCAGGTGTATAACTTAGTGACTTGACAAGTTTAGACATTATGTTATGTTCACCACACCCATAGCTACCATCTGTCCTGTTACATTACTATTACAATATCACTGACTGTATTCCTTATATTGTGACTTTTACTCCCATGACTTATTCATTCCATAACTGGAAGACTATATCTCCCTCTCCCCTTCACCCATTTTGCCCAACCTCCCACCCCCCAAGATATAATTCTTTTAACACAAAGCCATGTTTGTAAATTCCTAGAAGATTCCTTGCCTTCTGCACCCCATTTGTTCTGCTCAGACTTCAAAGGCACCTGACAGCTAAACACCAACCACTTGTGCAATTCTTATTTCTAGAAATAACTCCTTCCCCAAATCCCCAGTTCCCAGTTCCAAGGACAGAAGTAAGCTGGAAGATCAGGATTCATCTCTCTTTCCACAAGGCTTTCTTTGTACTTCTAGCATAGCACTGAATACATTCTAGCTTCTATCAGGGTTAATAGCAATGTCTGTGTTTGTTTTCTTCACTGGATTGTGAACTCCTGGATGATAGACTTACATGCCTTATATATTTCTTCATATAGTGAAGAATGGAAGTGGTTCTAAAGTGCTGTACCATGTCATACTTGTGAATCAGTCGTAATTAATATTACTAACATTAGAATAATAAAGTTTAAGATGACTTATTTTGTTTTGATACACATATGTGTATATGCATGTACATATACATTCATTCTAGGTTATCCCCAAAACAATGCCATGCTTGGTTTATTCTGATATGCATTTATTTATTTATTTAGAATACTTAAATGAACAAAATCCAGAAAGTTTATCATTGGCAACCATTAACTTTCTCCCTTCATGTGTCTGCAGGGCTCTGATGCATGAATTATAATAAAAAAAATAATCTATTTTGGCATGGGTATCCATGAAATGTCCTAGAAAAAAAGCAAATTGAATATGGTCCAATATGTATATGAAAAAGAAACTACCATATCCTGGGAGTGATAAATGTGTTTTTCATATTACTAAAAAAGTAATTGTAGTGTTATTAAGACAGACAGAATTAGATATAGTAGTAGTCGTAGTCGTAATAGTAAAAGTAGTAGTAGTAGTACTAGTAGCAGTAGTAGTAATAAAAAGGAAATTTTGCTGAATGATTACTTTCTTTCCAGATATTGTACTTTGGACTTTACTGTGAATTTTCATATTTGAAACTCACAACAAAAATACCAAAGAGACAGTTAATTCTACGGTTCAGATTTGTCATGAGAATTAACTGAGGAAGCATGTAGAAAATACATTGAAAACTGAAAAGTCACAGAAATACAAAAGCAATCATAGTATATATAATAACAATAAATTCCTTTACTACCAAATTTCATTTGATAAGACAGGTTGAATTCCTATTTGAAACCTACTTATCTAACTACCAAGAAGTAAATTTTCTCAGGAATTTTTAATATGAGTTAAAATTCTCTTTTTTCCTATACCCAAGGTTTTCTAGATGTCAGTGCTTCAGGAAGACCCCATGGTAAAGCTGGATTAGAAGGTATTATGATTTAAAGGACTTAACAGTGAAATTATGGGGCAAGATATTTATTTAAAATTATTTCAGAAAACCTATAAGTATAATCATCCAAGTAGAATAGTTTTGAAAATAATGAGAAGGATATAGAGATAAGGTGTTATAGCAAAAAGTAAATACACAAAAATCAATAGGTCACCTGTCCACAAACCAAAATCAGTCGGCACACACAGTGAAAATACTAACATAATAAAAACAGGAGCAAAAATATGATTGTTAGGCACAACATCATTGTATCCTTTCCAAACATCTAAGAAGAAGCAGAATTCCCTAAAGAATAATAATCTGGATTGCAAATTTATTAGGTACCTATACCAAGGGATGAGCAAGGTCTTATCAAGCAGCATACATCATACAGACCTGTGGCTTATTTCATTTAATTCTCATAGTCCCTTATCATGTAAAATTACTATGCATTTTGTAACCCAGGATTGTTTTCTGTTTGAAAGAGGCAATATATTTAAAATACTTTTGTTACCTGAAATGTGAAAAATAAACATAAGTGATTATATTGTCACCACATTTATTTCCATACCCACCAACCCAAATTCATTATTGACAGTAATATCCTATTCAGAAATCCCTTCCACACAATTATTTTTTGAAAAGTTATTATTAGTGAAGTTTAACACCCACTCTGCATCTCCCATGTTTAGTGCTTCTCTCTCTATTGTGTCTGGAGGCCATGTGGCTACCATGGCCCAAATGTATCAACTAAAAGCAAAATTGTTGCCATTTCTGACAACCAGATTGCACACCTAACATAGGTGATTATTAAATGTGTTCTTATTTTTACTACTGAAAGTAGTAGTAATAATCTCTTTTGTACTACCACTAATACTGTGAAGAGGAGAAAGAAAAAGAGTAGTTATATTGCATAACTGGTGACTTACCAAGCATACAATGTCTTGGGGGTTTTGGGGTGGATTATCTCTTAACCCTCTCAATAAACCTGTATCACTGTTAGGATGCCTGGGTGGCTCAGTCAGTTAAGTGTCTGCCTCCGGCTCAGGTCATGATCCCAGGATCCTGGGATCAAGTTGCACGTTGAGCTCCTTGCTCAGCGGGGAGCCTGCTTCTCCCTCTGCCTGACATTCCTCGTGCTTGTGCTCACTCTCTCTCTCTCTCTCTCTGACAAATAAATAAAATCTTAAAAAAAAAAACCAACGCTGTATCACTGAATCTTGTACTAATTAAAAGACAGGGGTTTGTCATGAGGATTAATCAGACAACATGACTAGATGCTTTCAGAACTGGAAAAGCAACAGAGAAATTAATAAATATTATTATCACAGTGGAAAAATCTGTACCTAAAAAAAAAAAAACAATTCTGACATGTTCATTTCCTATTTACAACCTGCTTAATCATCAGGATGTATGTTTTCTTTTCTGCTTCTATTAGCGATAGTTCACCACCACTATTTAGTTGTTTTCCTTTAAACCAAAAAGACTAGTTATTGATACTCTAGTTGGAGGATTGGAAAACCTTACAGGGGCTGGCAGGAAAGCCCTTTCAATCCATTATGGGAAAGGAAAGCTTCCAGAAGTGAAATGGTCTCTTGCAACTCACTGATTATGATGATATAGAATAAGGCTTTATTTATTATAACTCACAAAATATAAAGCTATCATTCTCCACTTAGAAATATGTGAAATATAATGACAACCATACATAGTTAAAGCTGGGAGGAAAATAAAGAATATTAAAATATTGAAGAATCATAATACTGATTTTGACTAAGAGAGAGCAATTGAATATATACAAAGTTTTTTCTTGCATTTGCCTAGGCTGACTAATTATGTGGGTGAACAATAGTTTTCTTCAAGAATTTGATTAGGGAAATCAGTTATTTCCTTAAACTATAAATGAATTCACACTACTCGCTGTGGGACCATGAAAAATGTCGATTAATCTCTAAAATTCACCACTGATTTCCTTTTCCAAATACATTATCACTTTGACAGCCATGATTTAATGTCTTCATTTGATATTAACCAAGTGATATCCAACTAGATTAACCTTGAAAAAGATACACTAGTTTGAGACACATAAGATGCACTAAGAGACAGCAAGATACACTAGCTCAAGAGCAAGCACCAAATCATAAAATCAATCTATAATGCAATTATGAAAACAATAGGTTGAAGACCAACTTAATGATAAAATGTTCAATAGAAGAGAGCACATGAAATGGAACAATCTGAAAGTATTCTAAGTTCTAACCTAAAAGCACCATTTAATTATCTCATATTCTATTTATACACAGGTTGAAATATACAATATGTATATACCTCACCATGATTATCCGTGTGATATTCTAAGGAGAAAAGATGTTACATAACCATAGTATGTTTCCTTTTAAATGAAAAGAAATTCAATGCACAATTGGGATGTAAAATTGAATATTGGTCCATATATGTTTGCAAACATGTGAAAAATAACACTGAAAGCTAATCAGAAGCTTAAAATTAACATGTAGAGTGAAAGATCTATAGGGGAGATTACTAGTGTTTCCTTATTGGTCAATAATTATGCTGAAACATTACTGCATTTGATATGGAAGTTAAATAGAACACCATACACATATTTAAACAACTTGTTATAAGGTGTTCAATAAATCATTTAGGGCATGAAAATTTCCCACATGTTAACAGGTGATCAAAGAACTTACTATTATCATGAGTAACATAGGTTGTATTAAAAGCAATAGTAATAGTAGTAACAGGGATGATGATTATAGAAATGATAAGAAGGATTTAAAAAGTATAAAAAGAATAAACATTTGCTAAATGCTTCCTTACCTTGCATGCAGTGTACTTAAGGACTTCATGTAGATTAATTCATTTCATCATCACAACAAATGCATGGCATGGAAACCAGTATTGATCTGTAACGTAAGTTTGTTGTGAGGATCAAATGAGGTGAAAAATTAAAATATTTTAGGAATACAGAATGGGAAATCAGCAAGAACCATTATGTTATAATTACATAGCATTCTGTATCTAACAAAATAAATATAGTTATGTGTACATTTATTGTTTACAAACTACCTATCTGAAAGGAAGTTCTATAAGTGCTTCTTGTTAAAATTAACACCTACTTTTTCATAACCACACACACAAATGCACAAACACACACATATACTGACATATCTACATGAAATATTTCAGCTTCTTCTATTAAGGATTGGTATGTTTGTTGGATCATAAGGAAGGTTTTAAAATTAGGGTACATGGCACTTAATTTTGTTAATTCAGAGCTCTGCAATTAGAACTTTCTCCATATTTTATGTAAGACAATGAGTTATATAATGAGAACAATAGCATTTTCACTAAAAGTTTGATTAGGATATCAAAAAAATAGAAACATAGAAAGAAATTTATTCTACTCACTTTATGTAAGATGTTTAAAAAGAATTCTATATTTGTCAAGGTTTTCATTCTTTTAAGATTATTAGAAATATTTAATATTATATTAATATTAAATTATTATAATTGACATTTATTTAATGGTTAGGCTGGAGACTTTGGTAACCAGTTGTGTATTATTTCATTGAATCCTCAAAAATCCCCAATAATGTAAAATTTTTGTTAATTTTAACTCATAATCTTCTTTTGAGGATTGAATGAAGTAAAATATATGTTTCTGATATTATATTTGCTTCTGCACTGATTAAATCAAAATTATTAACAAAATTGTGATTTCCTTTTCAAAAACTCCTAACGTATACACTCAATACTCTTTACTATTACTGGAAAGAAATACTACTATTTCATAGTCCAAGCTTGATAGCCAATGGTTGACTAGAATTCAGGTGGCTGCCAAGGTCCAGTTGTATTAACTGGTGGCAAAGTTGCTCCAGTCACTGCAACTGATGGTTGCTTACTTGGGTGTCTTAGTCAGCCTGGGCTGCCATAACAAATGCCACAGACTGGGTAGCTTAAAAAACAGAAAATTATTTCTCACAGTTCTGCAGCCTGGGAAGTCTAAAATCATGGTAGGTTTCATTCTGAGGACTCTCATCTTGGCTTGCAGATGACCGCCATCTCACTGTGTGTTCACATGACTTCTTCTTGTATGTGTGGAGAGATGGGATGGAGGGGAGAGCAAGCTCTCCTATAAGAGCATTAATCCCATCAGACCAGAGGCCTGTCCTCATGAGTTCATCTAACTGTACTTCCCAAAGTCCCATCTTCAAATACCATTACATTGGGGGGTTAATACTTCAACATATAATTTTCAGAGGACAAAAACATAACATGGGACAATAAATAGGTAGGCGCCACATGAAGTCTTTACATAATGACAGCCTCCTAGATTAACCACTAAAAGAAGCTTGACAAGGAGCTTTGGCAATAGCAGGCACCAAAGTATATAATGGGCCGAGTGTACATTCTTTTAAAATGATGAAGAGCACAATGGAACAAAATGAACAGGTAAATTTATGTCTCACATCTAAAAATCAAAATTCCTATTGGCAACAATTAACTCTTCCCATAAGTCATTTTTTGTGGTTTCCAGAAGTTTATTTTAAAATTAACTGCCTATATCTATATATTTACTCATCTGTCTAGTAATATATTCATCTTGGCATGGATCATGTTCGGGTTTGGTAGAACCCTTAAAGTGTCCCCTGGTGGAAGCATTCCCTCTTGAGAAGCAAAACCTCTAAACTACGAGAACCTGAGATGTAGAAACAAGAAACACAAATTTTATAAGTGGGTCATTGTGTTGGTTCCAATACATATGTATTCTAGCTATTAGGAGTATAGTACCACATGGGGGACCCTGGATGGCTCAGTCAGAAGAGTATGCGACTCTTGATCTCAGGGTCATGAATTCAAGCCCCACATTGGGTGTAAAGATTACTAAAATAAAATAAAAACAAACATAAAAAAAGGAGTACAGTATCACATAACAGTTGTTGATATATGAGTATATATTCCTCATTCTGGAGGACAATATTCCAACTCTGCAAGGTGTTGTTCTCTGTCTTGTGTCTTACCTAACACTTTAACAGGCCATTCAATCAATGTTATATTATCAGACCAGTGGTCATGTGTCTGTTGCCACACCTTCTTCACCGTAGAATGGGTCCCTTGAATCAGACATTTTGTAAGCTTCAAATTGTGATACCAGCAGAAATACTGAGGGCAGAGAAGGCAATTTAAACCCATATCTGGAGAAAGTGTCAATTCTGTTAAGGACAAATCACGCCATCCTCTATGGTAGAATGGTCTGAAATAATTAACTGACCACAGAGATTCTGGCTGCTGTCAGTGAGTACTCCATGCTTTTGAACCCATGTATTGCCTCTTTTCTTACCATCATGGCTACTCTACTCATACACCCATTGTGCAAACACTGGGGTGGACCAAGGACAGAGGCTGGCTGACATGCACAGAACAAGTCAGAGATAATGTTGTGCAAATGTAATTTGGAGATCCAAATATGTCTGCCGCACCTGGACTCAAAGGTGGTCTTTGCTAAATCGAGTTGCCATTCTTTTATCCATGACCTTGCCAGAAGCAACAGCAGCAGGAAGATGTCCTCCATTTCACTTCTACCTCACAAATAATCTAATGAGTCTCTCTAATTGTTAGAACCTAATTCACTATCAGAGCTCTAACTGTAATTATGAGGGTAGAATGGAGTTTCAGTTAATCAATCCACAATATCTACTACATTTATTAGAAATTTATGTGCTTTGGGGCACCTGGGTGGCTCAGCCAGTTAAGTGTCTACCTTCAGCTCAGGTCATGAACCCAGAGTTCTGGGATCAAGCCCCACATCGGGCCCCCTGCTCAGCAGGGAGTCTGCTTCTCCCTCTCCCTCTACCCCTCCCCACCTTGTGCTCTCTCTCTCACTCACTCTCTTTCTCAAATAAAATCTTAAAAAAAGAAATTTATGTGCTTTTACTCAAAAATGTAATCAGTCTATTATTCTTAGTTATCTTTACCAGGTTTGTGTTAAGGTTTTGCTAGCTTCATAAAATTAATTTAATATCTGTGCATGTTTTTGCGTGCTTGGATTAGTTTATATAGCATAAGAGATACCTATTCTTTGAAGATGTTTGGGAGATATTTAACAATCTTTCTAATTTCTTTTTACACTTAATATTTTTATAATAACAATTGTTTCATATCTGTGAGAGGAATAGGCTAGGCCATGCCATGGTAACAAACAAACCAAACCACTCAACATAATCAAATGGCTGCATAGGGCAGTTCTCCTCCAAGGGGTAACTCATGTTGCTTTGAGTTATGGCACTGCTATCTCAACCTAAGACCTCCTCTTTTACCATAAAAAAGGAGGAAAGTGCACAAAAGCAATTAAATGTTCCTGTCATTTGTCCTCAAAACCCATTGGCCAGTATTAGTCATATGGCTCTATTTACATCCGAAGGGATCTTCTATATGACCAAGAGGTAGAGGAGAAATTGGTATTGGTGAACACTAATAATCTCCATCATAGTCTACCAAATATTTGCTTCATTCTTCTTTCCACAGGGAAACCATACTTACCTCCTCTCCAAGGAAGACTGTTAAGAAGGCCAAGAACTCCCTCAATCTGTCATCTACAAGCTGGAAAACAAAGAAAATCAGTGGTGTAATTCAGTCTGAGTCTGAAAGCCTAAGAATTGGGGGCTGATGGTGTAATTGCTGGTCTGAATCTGAGAGCCCAAGAACGAAAGTATCGATATACAAGGGCAGGAGAAAATGAATGTCTCAGCCTAAGCAAAAAGAATGAATTGCCCTTTCTTCACATTTTTGCTCTATTAAGGCCCTCAATAGATTGATGGATACCCATCCACATTGGTAAGAGTAATCCACTTTACTCAGTCTACTGATTCAAATGCTGATCTCTTCTAGAGACATCCTCACAGACACACCCAGAAACAAGGTTTTACCAGCTATCTGGGCATCCCTTAGCCCAGTCCAGCTGACACATAAAGTGAACCATCACAGCACTCACCAAACGCTACTATCACTCCTATGAACAGTACTAACATTTTTTCTAGCCCCTTCCTCTATATTTCCCTACTAACATTGTTATCCAAACTCTTCCCTTATATTTACAAATTCCCTAATCATATGTGCTAAGTCTATTATAAGTTACAATTTCACCAAAGTTTTGCCACTGCAAACTCCTACCAGAAAACCACTTAGCCAATGTCACACTTCAGGTTTTTGTTAAGTGAATACCACACTTTCAGTGCCAATTTCTGTATTAATCAGATAGGCTATGGTGGCAAACAGTCCTACAATCTCAGTAGCTTAACACAACAAAAGCATGCTTCTGACTTATACAAATTACATTGTGGATTCAAGCAATTCTCCAGAATATCTTCCTTCTATATGGTGACTGAGTAATCAAGCTACTTTAAACTTGAAGCTCTAGCATCTCAACACAAGGCCTCCTCAGTTGCTGCAGCTAGAGAAGAGAGGTGGCAAGAGAGTTGCACATTAGCAATTAAATATTTCTTTTTTTAAAGTTTTTAACTTTAATTCCAGTTAGTTAACATACAGTGTTATATCAGTTTCAGGTGTACAATATAGTGATTCAGCAGTTCTGTACATAACCCTGTGCTCATCACAAGTGCCCTTCATAATCCCCATCACCTATTTAACCCATCTTCCCATCCTCCTCCCCTCTGGTGACCATCAATCATTAGATTGCTCTCTATAGTTAAGAGTCTGTTTCTTGATTGCTCACTCTCTCTCCTTTTGGTCATTTGTTATCTTTCTTGAATTCCACATATGAGTGAAGTCATATGGTATTTGTCTTTCTCTTATTTTGCTTAGTATTACACTCTCTAGCTCCATCTATGTCATTGTAAATGGCAAGATTTCATTTTTTTTTAATTTTTTAATTTTTTATTGTTATGTTAATCACCATATATTACATCATTAGTTTTTTGGTGCAGTGTTCCATGATTCATTGTTTGTTCATAACACCCAGTGCTCCATGCAGAACGTGCCCTCCTCAATACCCATCACCAGGCTAACCCATCCCCCTCCCCCCTCCCCTCTAGAACCCTCAGTTTGTTTTTCAGAGTCCATCATCTCTCATGGTTCGTCTCCCCCTCTGACATATTCCCCTTTTCTTCCTCTCCTGTTATCTTCTTCTTTTTTTTCTCTTAAAATATGTTGCGTTATTTGTTTCAGAAGTACAGATCTGTGATTCAACAGTCTTGCACAATTCACAGCGCTCACCGTAGCACATACCCTCCCCAATGTCTATCACCCAGCCACCCCCTCCCTCCCACCCCCAACCACTCCAGTAACACTCAGTTTCTTTCCTGAGATTAAGAATTCCTCATATCAGTGAGGTCATGTGATACATGTCTTTCTCTGATTGACTTATTTCACTCAGCATAACACCCTCCAGTTCCATCCACGTCGTTGCAAATGGCAAGATCTCATTCCTTTTGATGGCTGCATAATATTCCATTGTGTATATATACCACATCTTCTTTATCCATTCATCTGTCGATGGGCATCTTGGCTCTTTCCACAGTTTGGCTATTGTGGACATTGCTGCTATAAACATTGGGGTACACGTACCCCTTCGGGACCCTACATTTGTATCTTTGTGGTAAATACCCAGGAGTGCAATTGCTGGATCGAATGGTAGCTCTAATTTCAACTGTTTGAGGAACCTCCATACTGTTTTCCAGAGGGGTTGCACCAGCTTGCATTCCCACCAACAGTGTAGGAGGGTTCCCCTTTCTCCACATCCCCGCCAACATCTGTCGTTCCCTGACTTGTTAATTTTAGCCATTCTGACAGGTGTGAGGTGGTATCTCATTGAGGTTTTGATTTGGATTTCCCTGATGCCGAGCGATGTTGAGCACTTTTTCATGTGCCTGTTGGCCATTTGGATGTCTTCTTTGGAGAAATGTCTGTTCATGTCTTCTGCCCATTTCTTGATTGGATTATTTGTTCTTTGGGTGTTGAGTTTGATAAGTTCTTTATAGATTTTGGATACTAGCCCTTTATCTGATATGTCGTTTGCAAATATTTTCTCCCATTCTGTCGGTTGTCTTTTGGTTTTGTGGACTGTTTCTTTTGCTGTGCAAAAGCTTTTTATCTTGATGAAATCCCAATAGTTCATTTTTGCCCTGGCTTCCCGTGCCTTTGGCGATGTTTCTAGGAAAAAGTTGCTGCGGCTAAGGTCGAAAAGGTTGCTACCTGTGTTCTCCTTTAGGATTTGGATGGACTCCTGTCTCACGTTTAGGTCTTTCAACCATTTGGAGTCTATTTTTGTGTGTGGTGTAAGGAAATGGTCCAGTTTCATTCTTCTGCACGTGGCTGTCCAATTTTCCCAACACCATTTGTTGAAGAGACTGTCTTTTTGCCATTGGACATTCTTTCCTGCTTTGTCAAAAATAAGTTGACCATAGAGTTGAGGGTCCATTTCTGGGCTCTCGATTCTGTTCCATTGATCGATGTGTCTGTTTTTGTGCCAGTACCATACTGTCTTGATGATGACAGCTTTTGTAATAGAGCTGGAAGTCCGGAATTGTGATGCCGCCAGCTTTGCTTTTCTTTTTCAGTATTCCTCTGGCTATTCTGGGTCTCTTCTGGTTCCATACAAATTTTAGGATTATTTGTTCCATTTCTTTGAAAAAAGTGGATGGTATTTTGATGGGGATTGCATTGAATGTGTAGATTGCTCTAGGTAGCATTGACATCTTCACAATGTTGATTCTCCCAATCCATGAGCATGGAACGCTTTTCCATTTCTTTGTGTCTTCTTCAATTTCTTTCCTGAGTATTTTATAGTTTTCTGAGTACAGATCCTTTGCCTCTTTGGTTAGATTTATTCCTAGGTATCTAATGGTTTTGGGTGCAATTGTAAATGGGATAGACTCCTTGATTTGTCTCTCTTCTGTCTTGTTGTTGGTGTATAGGAATGCCACTGATTTCTGTGCATTGATTTTATATCCTGCTACTTTACTGAATTCCTGTATGAGTTCTAGCAGTTTTGGGGTGGAGTCTTTTGGGTTTTCCTCATAAAGTATCATATCATCTGCAAAGAGTGAGAGTTTGACTTCCTCTTTGCCGATTTGGATGCCTTTTGATTTCTTTTTGTTGTCTGATTGCTGTGGCTAGGACTTCTAATACTCTGTTGAATAGCAGTGGTGAGAGTGGACATCCCTGCCGCGTTCCTGACCTTAGGGGAAAAGCTCTCAGCCTTTCCCCATTGAGAATGATATTCGCTGTAGGTTTTTCATAGATGGCTTTTATGATATTGAGGTATGTACCCTCTATCCCTATACTCTGAAGAGTTTTGATCAAGAAAGGATGTTGTACTTTGTCAAATGCTTTTTCTGCATCTATTGAGAGGATCATATGATTCTTGCTCTTTCTTTTGTTAATGTATTGTATCACGTTGATTGATTTGCGGATGTTGAACCAGCCTTGCAGCCCAGGAATAAATCCCACTTGGTCATGGTGAATAATCCTTTTAATGTACTGTTGGATCCTATTGGCTAGTATTTTGGTGAGAATTTTTGCATCCATGTTCATCAGGGATATTGGTCTGTAATTCTCCTTTTTGATGGGGTCTTTGTCTGGTTTTGGGATCAAGGTAATGCTGGCCTCATAAAATGAGTTTGGAAGTTTCCCTTCCATTTCTATTTTTTGGAACAGTTTCAGGAGAATAGGTATTAATTCTGCTTGAAATGTCTGATAGAATTCCCCTGGGAAGCCATCTGGCCCTGGGCTTTTGTTTCTTGGGAGATTTTTGATGACTGCTTCAATTTCCTTAGTGGTTATAGGTCTGTTCAGGTTTTCTATTTCTTCCTGGTTCAATTTTGGTAGTTGATACATCTCTAGGAATGCACCCATTTCTTCCAGGTTATCTAATTTGCTGGCATATAGTTGCTCATAATATGTTCTTATAATTGTTTGGATTTCTTTGGTGTTGGTTGTGATCTCTCCTCTTTCATTCATGATTTTGTTGATTTGGGTCCTTTCTCTTTTCTTTTGGATAAGTCTGGCCAGGGGTTTATCAATCTTGTTAATTCTTTCAAAGAACCAGCTCCTAGTTTGGTTGATCTGTTCTACTGTTCTTTTGGTTTCTATTTCATTGATTTCTGCTCTGATCTTTATGATTTCTCTTCTCCTGCTGGGTTTAGGCTTTATTTGCTGTTCTTTCTCCAGCTCCTTTAGGTGTAGGGTTAGGTTGTGTATTTGAGACCTTTCTTGTTTCTTGAGAAAGGCTTGTATTGCTATATACTTTCCTCTCAGGACTGCCTTTGCTGTATCCCAAAGATTTTGAACAGTTGTGTTTTCATTTTCATTGGTTTCCATGAATTTTTTTAATTCTTCTTTAATTTCTTGGTTGACCCATTCATTCTTTAGTAGGATGCTCTTTAGCCTCCATGTATTTGAGTTCTTTCCGACTTTCCTCTTGTGGTTGAGTTCTAGTTTCAAGGCATTGTGGTCTGAAAATATGCAGGGAATGATCCCAATCTTTTGGTACCGATTGAGGCCTGATTTGTGACCTAGGATGTGATCAATTCTGGAGAATGTTCCATGGGCACTAGAGAAGAATGTGTATTCCGTTGCTTTGGGATGGAATGTTCTGAATATGTCTGTGAAGTCCATTTGGTCCAGTGTGTCATTTAAAGTCTTTATTTCCTTGTTGATCTTTTGCTTAGATGATCTGTCCATTTCAGTCAGGGGGGTGTTAAAGTCCCCCACTATTATTGTATTGTTGTCAATGTGTTTCTTTGCTTTTGTTATTAATTGCCTTATATAATTGGCTGCTCCCATGTTCGGGGCATAGATATTTACAATTGTTAGATCTTCTTGTTGGATAGACCCTTTAAGTAGGATATAGTGTCCTTCCTCATCTCTTATTACAGTCTTTGTTTTAAAATCTAGTTTGTCTGATATAAGGATTGCCACCCCAGCTTTCTTTTGGTGTCCATTAGCATGGTAAATAGTTTTCCACCCCCTCACTTTCAATCTGGGGGTGTCTTTGGGTCTAAAATGAGTCTCTTGCAGACAGCATATTGATGGGTCTTGTTTTTTAATCCAATCTGATAGCCTGTGTCTTTTGATTGGGGCATTGAGCCCATTTACATTCAGGGTAACTATTGAAAGGTATGAATTTAGTGCCATTGTATTTACTGTATGGTGACTGTTAACTGTCTGTTGTCTGTGTTCGTTTCTGCTCTTTGCTGCTTTTAGGTTCTCTCTTTGCTTAGAGGACCCCTCTCAATATTTCTTGGAGGGCTGGTTTCGTGTTTGCAAATTCCTTTAGTTTTTGTTTGTTCTGGAAGCTTTTTATCTCTCCTTCTATTTTCAGTGATAGCCTAGTTGGATATAGTATTCTTGGCTGCATATTTTTCTCGTTTAGTGCTCTGAAGATATCTTGCCAGTCCTTTCTGGCCTGCCAGGTCTCTGTGGATAGGTCTGTTGCCAATCTAATGTTTCTACCATTGTAGGTTACATATCTCTTCTCCCGAGCTGCTTTCAGGATTTTCTCTTTGTCTCTGAGACTCGTAAGTTTTACTATTAGATGTCGGGGTGTTGACCTATTATTATTGATTTTGAGAGGGGTTCTCTGTGCCTCCTGGATTTTGATGCCTGTTTCCTTCCTCACATTAGGGAAGTTCTCTGCTATAATTTGCTCCAATATACCTTCTGCCCCTCTCTCTCTCTCTTCTTCTTCTGGGATCCCAATTATTCTAATGTTGTTTCGTCTTATCGTATCACTTATCTCTCGAATTCTGCCCTCGTGATCCTGTAGTTGTTTCTCTCTCTTTTTCTCAGCCTCTTTATTTTCCATCATTTGGTCTTCTATATCGCTGATTCTCTCTTCTGCCTCATTTATCCTAGCATTTAGTGCCCCCATTTTTGATTGCACCTCATTAATAGCCTTTTTGATTTCGATTTGGTTAGATTTTAGTTCTTTTATTTCTCCAGAAAGGGTTTCTCTAATAACTTCCACGCTTTTTTCAAGCCCAGCTAGTATCTTTAAAGTCATGATTCTGAACTCTAGGTCCGACATCGTACTAATGTCCGTATTGAGTAGGTCCCTGGCTGACGGTACTACCTCTTGTTCTTTTTGCTGAGGTGATTTCTTTCGTCTTGTCATTTTGTCCAGAGGAGAATAGATGAATGAGAGAACAAAATGCTAACAGGTTTACAACGTCCCCAGGAAATATACTGTATACAAATCAGAAAAGACCTGAAACCAGGGGAAAAGAAAGGGAAAGAAAGAAAAAAGAAATAGAAAAAGAAGAAAAAAAAAAAGAAAAGAAAAGATAAAAACAAAAACAAAACAATACAAAAAAAAGCAGAATATGATCAAATATGATCAGGCTAGTGCATAGATCAGTGCCACACACTAGATTTTGGGCGTATTTTGGTCTGTTAGAAAAAAGTGCCTCCTAAAATTTTAAAGGAAGAAAGACATATATGTACAAAATAAGGGTTGATACAATGAAGGGATGGAAGATGACTGTAAAGATGAAAGTTATAAAAGATTTTATAAAAGGACTTGGTAAGATAAGTTGTTTGAAAAAAGAAAGAAGATTTAAGAAAAAAAAGAAAAAAAAAAGGAGAAAGGGAGAGAATGTGATCCGGCAGGAGACTAGAACAAAGCCATGCACTAGTCATTTAGGGTATATTTTGATCTGTTAGAAGAAACTGTACCTCAAAGTTTTAAAGAGAGAACAACTTATATATATATGCCAAAAATAAGGGTAACTACTATGAAGGGATAAAATATGACTCTAAAAATGAAAAATAAAAAATGTTTTTTTTTCTTTAAAAAAAAAAGGGATTGATAAGATGTTGGTTGAAAAAGGGAAAAAGAAAAATAAAAAAAAAAACAGTCAACAAAAATTAACTTTGATGAAATAATGAATCATGGTAAAAAAAAAAAAAAAAAGCCATGAATCTATGTGCAGTATTCCCCTAGCGCTGGAGTTCTCCCATTCTCCTTGATCGATCAACTTGGTCTTGGCTTGCTGGCTGTTCGTGCTGATCTTCTGGGGGAGGGGCCTGTTGCTGTGGTTTCCAAATGTCTTTGCCGGAGGCGGAATTGCCCGGCCCTTGTCGGTCCGGGCTAAGGAAGCTGCTCCGGTTTGCTCTCAGGAGCTTTTGTTCCCTGCAAGCTCTCGGTACAGCTTTGGAGGACCAGGGCAGAAATGGTGGCCTCCCAATCTCCGCCCGGAGGAGCTGAGAACTCGGGGCCCCGCTCCTCAGTGTGCTCCCAGAGAAAAGCAGTCACTTCCGTGTCCCCGGTCTCCGGCCACACTCCGTGCTCACCCGGCCTGTGACCGAGCGTTGCTATCTCTGGCACCCGACCCCTCACGGAGTCTCCAAACCCAGCAGATCCCTGCAGTGCGTTCCCGCACCGCTCCTCCCCGGGAAGGAAGGGGAGTCTCCCCGGATCTGCTGCTTGTTGGGTCCCTGCTGGGGGAGCCGTGCCCCGACTGGGCCGCAGATCACAGTTTATGGCAACCCCGAGCTGAGAGCCCGCGCCTCGGCTCCGTCTCTGCAGCCGGCTTCCCTGCTCTGATATCTGGGAGCTCTGGCGCACTCAGGCACCCCCGGTCTCTCTGTGACCCCAAGGGTCCTGAGACCACACTGTCCCGGGAGGATTCCACCCCCCGCTTAGCCACTGCAGCGACGTCCCTCCGCCGAGCCAACTTCTAAAAGGTCCGATTTTGTGCTCCGCGGCTCTAGCACTTGCCAGAAGCGGCCGGCGGAGGCCCCTCCCCCGCCGTCTATCCTCCCGAATATCGCCTCGGATTCACTTCTCCGCACGTCCTACCTTCCAGTAAGTGGTCGCTTCTCTGTTCAGAGAGTTGTTGCTACTCTCCTGTTCGATCTCCTGTTGAGTTCGTAGGTGTTCAGAATGGTTTGATCCCTATTCAGCTGAATTCCTGAGACCAGACGAAATCTAGGTCTCCTACTCCTCCGCCATCTTGCTCCGCCCCCGATTTCATTCTTTTTTAATGGCTGAATAATATTCCTGTGTGTGTGTGTGTGCGCGCGCGCGCGTGTGTGTGTGTGTGTGTGTGTGTATACCACCTCTTCTTTATCCATTCATCAATCAATGGACCCTTGGTCAGTTTCCATAACTTGGCTATTATAGATAACACTGCTATAAACATAGGGGTACATGTATCCTTTGAATTAGTGTTTTTGTATTCTTTGGGTAAATATCCAGTAGTGTGATTGCTGGATCATAGGGTAGTTCTATTTTTAATTTTTTGAGGAAGTTCTATACTGTGGTTGCAACAGTGGTTGCAACAGTTTGCATTCCCACCAACATTGCAAGAGGGTTCCTTTTGCCCCACATCCTCACTTGTTTCTTGTTTTGCTGATTTTAGCCATTCTGACAGGTGTGAGGTGATATCTCATTGTAGTTTTAATTTACATTTCCCTGATAGTCACGATGAACATCTTAGCAATTAAATATTTCAACCTGAAAACAAAAATTATAATTTATGTTCATAGCCTATTCTCCAGAACTAGTTAGATGGCCCTAATTACAAGAAAGCTAGGAAAAATACCCTTCCAATGTGCATAAAATGGAAGAACCAGGCACTGTTGAACTCCAGCAATGTATATCTCAGATACTGTTGAAAATATTATAGCTTATAGGTAAAGAGTACAACTGGAGTTCATAAGCCCGAAATTCACGCCCTAGCTTTGCTGTTTGCTACCTGACAAATGGCTTAAACCCTGAGCCTTGGTTTAAAGTACAGATAATAATAGCTATCTAATTGGATAATTATTTATTTTAAGTGCTATTATGCTTGTACATTCTTAGCACAGCTCCTGGCACACAGGAAACATGCAACTTATTGTTCTATATAATGCATGGTGCATAAAGACATTGTGATCCACTAAGCTGTGATCATGACCAGTAAAATCTGCTGCAGATAATCTCGGGGACATCATGGCAGTACCACTTGTAATATACACATTATGACAGTTCTCAGTCATTTACCAGTCTTTAGCCGACTGGGAAAATACTGACACTGTTACACTCCCCACAATAAATTAGAGTGAGGACCATGATGATAGCAACGTATTGACAAGAAGAAAATTAATGTGACAGAGGCTATTTCATTTTGCAAAATATCAAATTTTGTAGAACAATGGTCATTTACTATAATCAGGAGCTACTCCAAAATTACATGGTGAAATAGAAATTTGAAAAGGAAACACATAGCAAAAGCAAGTAAATGACCCTGAAGAGCCTCTCAAAAGAGCTGTTTGTAACATCCTTTTTGTCTGGCTTCTGCAAATGCTATTACAACACCTCCTAAGTAATTTTATCCAACCTTTATTTGTAATCAATGAGGATTTTTTAATAAATAAAATTTCATAATTCATATTACTGGAATGATGTTTTGGCCCTTCTAAGGAAATAAGTGTATATTACAAATAGAGATTTTTCTGTGAAATGACTCATAAGTTAAACATATTTTGTGTGTTCATGGCACTAAATACTCAGGGTTTATGCAATATGTTATTTTTTCTTCTTTTAGGTACTAAATTTATTGTAAGTTTAAAGCTCATAATGATATCTTCATATCAGATAAAAGTTTTCAAATTTGTATATTTTTTCAATCTATGATCAAATATTCTTCAAGAATTATAAAATTAGCATGTGTTCCCTGAAAACAATGGAATAAAATAATATAATGATCTTATTGAAAATACATATAATTACCCCCCCCACACACACACATACACACACCTTTCCTTCCTCACTTCCAAACTCCAGTGTATTATTCCATACTTTTCTCAGTATTCTGTGTGTGTGTGTGTGTATTTTACTTGGTATATCATGAATATCTCTCCAAGTCATTAATATAGATATAACTTATTCATTCTCTGGTTGCTGAGGAAAATGCTCTATTATGAATATACAATGATTTGTTCAGGCTTCCACCCATTGGTGAATATTAGTTTCCAATATTTTGCCATTATAGATAATGCTTCACTAAGCATTCTTATATGATCCAGCAATTCCACTTTTGGGTATTTATCTGAAGAAAACTGAAACATTAATTTGAAAAGATATATGCACTCCTAAGTTCATTGCAGCATTGTTTACAATAGCCAAGATATAGAAGCAACCTAAGTGTCCATTGGTGGATGAACGGCTAAAGAAGATGTGATATGTATCTACAGTGGAGTATGGCTCAGTCATAAAAAAAATTAAATCTTACCATTTGCAACAACATGGATGGACCTAGAGGGTATTATGCTAATTTAAATAAGTGAGAGAAAGACAAATACCATATGATTTCACTTATATGTAGAATCTAAAAGACAAAACAAATGAACCAACAAAACAAAAGAGAAAAGACTCATAGATACAGAGAACAATCTGATGGTTGCCAGATGGGAGGTGGTAGGGGTTGGGCAAAATAGAGGAAGGGGATTAAAAGATACAAACTTCTAGTTACAAAACAAGTAAGACACGGGGATGTAATGTACAGCATAGGGAATATAGTTAATAAAACTGTGACAACTTTGTATGGTGACAGATGGTAGCTAGATTTATTGTGGTGATCACTTTGTAATGTATAGAGATGTTGAATCACTATGTAGTACATCTGAAACTAACATAATATTGTATATCAAATACACTTCAATAAAAATATAAGCACTCTTATGCTTATATCCTGTGTCAATAAAAAATAAGCATCTCACAGTGACAGAGGGAGAGGAAAAGAGTTAGGTTTCTCCTGGTACTGAATCTGAAGTGAAAGATATCTGGGATAATATATACCAAAACCATTTATAGATAATATCTTGGAAAGGGGCCTAGGAGTGGGGTCACAGGGCAATTAAATATTATTTTACAGATTTTCCCTGCTATTTGTTTATCTGAAACATATACTACCTTTATACTCAGAAAAGTAAATGAAATTAAAAATTTGAAGATATATAGAAATTATTCCTTCTGCAACCAATTAACAAAGTAATGATATGGTCAGTATCAACAGGGAAG
The DNA here is from genome assembly GCF_009762305.2 of Zalophus californianus. Taxonomy (NCBI): domain Eukaryota; kingdom Metazoa; phylum Chordata; class Mammalia; order Carnivora; family Otariidae; genus Zalophus; species Zalophus californianus. The sequence goes on along the minus strand of NC_045612.1, from coordinate 41,389,853 downwards.
GACGCTAAATATGCTATAGAAGATATTTTAAAAATTATTTTCAAATAGTTTATTAAAAATGTATGAATAGGAGTCCAGAGTCTCTCGTGGTTTATCTCCCAGGAAACAAACTGAGGGTTGCAGAAGGGAGGGGGGTTGGAGGAATGGGGTAACTGGGTGATGGGCATTAGGGAGGGCATGTGATTTGATGAGCACTAGATGTTATACACGATTAATGAATCATTGAACACTACATCAAAAACTAATGACGTACCATATGTTGGCTAACTGAACATAAATAAATAAATATCCTCAACTGAAAAACAACAATTAATGATGTAGTATATGTTGGTTAATTGAACTTAATAAAAAAATGCATAAACAGTATATTAGTTCCTAGGGCTGCCATAACAAAATACCATAAACTAGGTGGCTTTTAAACACAAGAAATTTATTCACAGTTATGAAGGCTGGAAATCCAAAATCAAGATGTCAGCAGGTCCATGCTCTCTCTGAAGGCTATAGGGGAGAAATTGCCTCTTCTAGCATCTGGTAGTTACTGGCAACTATTGGATTCCTTTGCTTGTAAATGCATCATTCCAATCTCTGCCTCTATCTTCACCTGGCCTTCTCCCCTCAATGTCTGTGTCTTTCCATGGCATTTCTCTCTTTCTGTCTCTATATCTCTTTTTGTCTCTCCTTATAAGGACCCCAGTCATATTCAATTAGGATCCTAATCCAGTATGATCTCATCTTAACTTGATTATATCTGCTAAGGCCCTATTTCCACATATAGTCACATTCACAGGTAACAGGGGTTAGGACTTCAGCATGTCTTTTGGGGGAATACAATTTAAGCCACAGCAATAGAATAATAATGCAGAAGTTTATAGACCTAAATATAAACACCAAATGTTTCTGGAAGATAAGATTACTGATTACATATATTTCATTCTTTATAATTTTCATCATCTTTTTAAGATGTTTCAATGAACATTTGTAAAAACTAACATTTATAAAGCTGAAATGACCTATTACATTTTGTTACACACACGTGCACACACACACACACACACACACACACACATACACACACACAGGCAGCCTTATCCTTAGGTGAGGATGGAAGGATGGAATTTTCCATGGGGCTAGTTTGGTTAGTAGAGTGCTGCATATGTACTTAATATCAAGAGCTGTCCGACTGCTTGGAGTGTATTTCTCTTAACATCTCTCTCTTCAGATCACAGTATTATAATCAGAATAAAAGGAACTGAAATTGCTACATCCCATTTTGTTAGGCACACCACATCTCTTCACACATGAACACATATACTTCCTTGTCTTTAGTTAAGAATGGAATTTTCCATGGCTGAGCAGTGCGGCCTGTACATCTTTCATCTCCAGTTGCCTGACTGCCCTAGGGGTGTCTTCCTTGTCATCTACCTATGTAGATGACTAGCTCTGGTCAGCAGCTGCTACTTATCAGTATTTCTATGCTCTCTAAGGAGAGAAGAGAGATCATGGAGGGGAGGGGAGAAAGAGAGAGCATGAGGAAGAGAGAGAGAAGATATTAAATTTTATTTTTCTTACTGGTTATGATACTGTATGAATTATTTACCTTTATACATATAAACATACATACAATGGAATACTTAAGTAGCCTGATAAAATGATTGAAGTTGAACTCCTTGAAGTGATATGGAGTGATATTAAATTATATGAAAGAAGCAAATTCAAAAATAGCATGGTTAAATGATTCCTTTTTTGGAAAAAATGACGCTAAAAGCTGACCCCATAAAAACTAACCTCATCATGTTGCAGACCCCTGTCCATGTTTTTTCACTTATGGTAGAGAAACTGTCCCTAAATCCAAGAAGACTGCATTATAGACATAGTGCTTTAGTTGAACGGTGGTTCACAGTCTGATTTTTTCCCGACTAGCAAGGCAAGCTGCAGTTATGACTTCAACGCATTCATAATTTCTACTTTTCAAACAGATTTGGAGGGACAGTGAGAATTAGTGACTTGAAATGTAGCTCATGACACAATTCATAGCATGGTTAGGGTTACCTTCAAAGATTCTACCACAAAGATGGTAGACCAGGAATGAATAATGAGTGATAGGAAGAGCAGGCCCACCTGCTGTGAATACAGATAGATATGGGTTCGGATTTGAGCTTCCCCACTTCCCAGCTGTGTGACCTGGGGCATGAGGCCAACAGTGTTCAGTCCCTTGCCCCATTGCAACATTGGGCTAGGTCTTTCTTTTTCTAATTTGCATATCCAAATAGGTGAAAAATGAAATCTCTTTATTATTTATATTTGGATTTAGTTAACTGTTAATGAGGTTGGGGAGGTTTTTTTGGGGGGGAGGGGAGGGCTATTTGGTTTTTACATAACCATTGGTCATTTTAATTTTGTTTGTGGAAATGTCACTTCCACTCAAATTTCATTGGCCCAAGTCAGTTTATGGCAATGCCTAAATCCAAGGACGTTGAGAACAATCCAACAACACACCTAGAGTGAGAATCAGAAATATTAGGCAAACAACGATATTGACTACTATAGATAGATTTCCAGAAGTGGAATTGCTTGGTCAATGACAGGCATATTTGAAATTTCCATAAATATAACTTTCAGTGTTCAAAAGGGATATAGCAATCAAATTAAATAAAAATGTACAAAAGTACCTATTTCCATACATCCTTTCCAGCTCTGGATGTTGTCACATCTTTTGTAAATACTTTTAATGAAATACAACATAAATAAAGTATCAATGTACAGCTTGATATTTTTGCTTACAAAATGAACACACTCATGGAACCAACACCCAGATGAAGATATAAAACATCACCTGCACTCCTCCATGTCTCTCTCAGTCATTAGCTCCACAATGTAAACCACTATTTTGACTTCTATAACCATAAATGAGTTTTGCTTATTTTTGAACTTTATATAAATGGAATCATACATGCATATTATTTTGCATCTAACTTCCTTTGTTCAATATTATATTTGAAATGTATTCATGTTTTTTGTGATAGTACTTCATTCCTTTCTACTGCTGCTACAATTTTTTTGGATGAATATATAACATCATTAGTTTGTTGTTAATAGCATTTGGGTTATTTACTATTTTGGACTATTACAAATAACGTTGCTTTGAACATTCTCATACTTTTATTTTGGTTCACATATATAGGCATTTCTGTTGTGCTTATATACCTGACTAGAATTACTGGGTAATATGGTAAGCTCTGATATGTATAACCCCTCAGTTTTCCAAAGCAATTTTATCAATTTATATTCCTACCAGCAATGTATTAGTTCCCACATCCTTGCTGACATGTCTATTTTTTTTTTTAATTTTAGCATTCCTCAATGGATGTAGAGTATTATCTGATTGTGATTTTAATTTGCATTTACTTGATAGCTAACAAAATTGAGTGCCTATTTATTGTCTTATTGGCCATTTGGATATTGTATTTTTGACGCAGCTGTTCAAGATTTGTCACTAAAAATAATTAGGTTGCCTCCTTCTTCTGTCACTCCTGGTGCTGCTTGTGTGCTCACTGGGTGTGGACCTGGTACCTCTTTTGTGAAGCAGCAGCTAAGGAGATTCTGGTACTCACATGGCTGATGAAAAGACCAAGGAAGGAGTCAAGACTGAGAACAATGACCATATTAATTGGAAGGTAGAGGGACAGGATGGTTCTGTGGTAACAGTTTAAGATTAAGAGGCATACACCACTGGGGCACCTGGGTGGCTCAGGCGTTCAGCGTCTACCTTCAGCTCAGGTCATGATCCCAGGGTCCTGGGATCGAGCCCCACATCGGGCTCCCTGCTCAGCAGGAAGCCTGCTTCTCCCTCTCCCACTCACCCTGCTTGTGTTACCTCTCTCACTGTGTATCTCTCTGTCAAATAAATAAATAAAATCTTAAAAAAAAAAGAGGCATACACCACTTAGTAAACTAATGAAAACCTGCTGTGAATGATAGGGTTTATCAATGAGGCAGATCAGATTCCTATTTGATGGACAGCCAATCAATGAAACAGACATACCCACACAGTTGGAAATGGAGGCTGAAGATACAACTGGTGTGTTCCAGCAGCAGACAGGAGGTGTCTACTAAAAAGGGAACCTGCTACTTTACTCCAGAACTGTTCCTCGAAACCAAGAAGACATTCTCAATTAGAAAACCACAATTTGGGGGGCACCTGGGTGGCTCATTCAATTAAGCATCTGACCCTTGATTTTGGCTCAGGTCATTATCTCAGGGTGGTGAGATAGATTCCTGTAATCCAGCTCCACGCTGGATGCGGAGCCTGCTTAAGATTCTCTCTCTCCTCCTCCCTGTGCCACTCCCCCTCCCCATCTCCTTCTCTCTCCCTCTCTAAAAAAAGAAAACCGCAATTTGGTTCCACTGCACCCTGCCATAGTACTATAGTATAGTTTTCTCCATTCTTTCATGTTCCCCTCCCCTATTGCTTTATTGTACATAAAGTAACTGTGTATATGCACAAGCATATTGCATTTTTTTTAACTAAGTGGCCAGTGGTATGTTTTGATCGACATCAAATGGAGATGGGATGGGGAAAAATACTGGTTCTGTGAAAATGCCCTTTCTCCATTAGTAGCATGCTCATTCAGCTTTTATCTTTATTTCCAGTAAGCTGTTTTGTTCTCGCTGTTTAACAAAAAAAGAACATAAAAATCCATGCATACCTTGTTCAATTGGAGAATTTTAAAGTTTTTCATTTACCATTGTAAAACCAAGGACAATTTTATAACTTTTTGTATGTAGCTCTTACATATAGGGCAATCTGTCCTTAAGTAGGGATAAAAAAAATGAATCCTAGGTAGTTTTCCTTGAAGGGAAGGCATCTTGTTTAAATAACTTCTTGTTTAAAATGATAAAAAATAATAATTGGGTTACCTTTATCCTTATTGATTTGTAGTTCTGTATAATTCTGAATATAAGTCCTTTCTCAGATATAAGTATTGAAAATAGTTTCTCCCATTCTGTGACCTGCCTTTCACTCTCTGAATAATGTCTTAATTTTAATAAAGTAGAATTTATTTTTTTGTTTCGGGTAAATGCTTTTTGTGTCCTTTTTAAGGAATGCTTGACTATATTAAGGTCACTAAGACATTACCTTATATTATCTTCAATAACTTTTATTTGTTTCACCTCTCACTTTTAATCTATGGTCCATTTGGAATTAAATTTTGTATATAGTTTGAAATAGATAAAAAGGATCATTTGGATTTATTTGGTAACCCAGTTGGTCCAGAGCCACTTACCAAAAGGACCATTTTCTCCCCTACTGCCTTGTGATGGATTTTTTTATCATAAATTAAATGACAGTATACATGTAGATCTCTTTTCAGACTCTATTATACCATTGTTCAAATTTTCTATATTTGAAACAATAGTACACTGGTTAAATTATTATAGCTTTGTAAAATAATTTGATTTCTGTAAATTTTCAAACTTTGTTTTTTCTACAAGATTTTTAATACTGTTATTGCCATTTGTAATTCTATGTAAAATTTAGAATTCATTTGTCAATTTTCATTTTAAAAAGTTTACTGGCATTATTATTTTGAATCAGAGATCAAGTTAGGGAAAATTAGCATCTTTAAAATATAGAGTCTTCCATTTGCATCAACATGGATATAACTGGAGGGGATTATGCTAAGTGAAAGTCAAGCAGAGAAAGACAATTATCATATGCTTTCACTCATATGTGGAACATAAGCGCAGAGGACCATAGGGGAAGGGAGGGAAAACTGAATGGGAAGAAATCAGAGATGGAGACAAACCATGAATAACTCTGGACTCCAGGAAACAAACTGAGGGTTACAGAAGTTGGGGGATGGGGTAGCCGAGTGATGGGTATTAAGGAGGGCACATGTTGTGATGAGTACTGGGTGTTATACACAACTAATGAATTGTTGAACACTACATCAAAAACTAATGATGTACTATATGTTGGCTAGTTGAACATAATAATAATAGTAAAAAATATACAATTCTCTTTTTATTTAGGTCTTAGTTAATTTCTCTCAATGTTTTTGTAGTTTTCTTTGTAAAGGTATTGTACATCTTTTGTTAATTTTAATCCTAAATATTTGATAATTTTTGAAACTAATACCACTGGTATTTTTCATTTTATTTTCTGCTTGTCACTAACATAGAAATATAAATCATTTTTGTATACTGTGATGGTTAATTTTTTCTGTCAAGTTGACTGGATCACAGGGTGCTTAGATATTTGGCTGAACATTATTTCTCAGTGTGTCGGTGTGTCTGTGAGGGTGTTTCTGGATGAAATTAGCATTTAACTAGGTGGACCCATGAAGTAATTTGCCCTCCCTGGTGTGGGTTGGCATCATCCAGTCTGTTGAGGGCCTGGATACAACAAAAAGGCAGAGGAAGAATCTAGCCCTTCCTGCCTGATTGCTTGAGCTGGGATATCAATCTTCTGCTGGCCTGGATCTTCATTGTCAGGCCTTCAGACTGACTGAATTACACCACTGGCTTTCCTGGATCTCCAGCCTGCAGATGGCAGACTGTGGAACTTCACAACCTCCCTAATTGTGTAAAGCAATTCCTTATAATAAATCCCTTCCTATATATATCCTATTAGTTCTGTTTCTCTAGAGAACACTAACCAATACATACAGTGATCTTATATCAGGCAAACTTGCTAAATTTATTGATTGATTCTAATAAGTTTTTTGTAAATACTTTTAGAATTTCCAAATTTACAACCATGTCATCTATAAATAATGAAACACTTATTTCTTCCTTTCCAATCTTTGTAAGTTCCATTTCTCTTTCTTAATTTATTTTCTTAAAATATCCAGTTCAAGTTTGATTAGAAATGGTAATACAGACAACCAGGTCTCATTTCTGATCTTAGAGGGAAAGCTTTCAATAGTTTACTATTAATATGCCTTGTGTTGGGTATGTTTTAATACCCTATATCAGATTAAGAAATTTTCCTTCAATTTCTAGTTTTCCAAGATTTTTTGACATGAATAAGTGTTGAATTTTATCAGACCTTTTTTCTGCCTCTGCTGTGATGATCATATATTCTTTTCTGTTAATGTGATGAATTACATTATTGCTTTTTATTTATTTTTATTATGTTCAATTAGCCACCATATAGTACATCATTAGTCTTCGATGTAGTGTTCAACAATTCATTAGTTGCGTATAACACCCAGTGCTCATCACCACGCTGCCTTTTAAGTGATAGACCATTCTTTCATCCTTGGAATAAATCCAACTTGGTTATGATGTACTATCCTCATAACCCCTGGATTTATATTGCTAATATTTTATGTAGGAGTTTTGCATCTACAGTCACAAGAGATTTGGTAGATGATATGCCTTTCTTATAATGTCCTTGATAGGTTTTAGCATCAAGATTATAATGGCCTCATAAAACACATAAGGAAGTGTGTCATTCACTCCTTTTTTCAATTTCTGGAGGAGTTCAAGTAACATTCATGTTATTTATTCCCTGAAATATTAGTGAGAATCCACTGTGAATCCATCCATTCTTTGTAGGAATATATTTAATTGTGGAACCAATTTGTTTAATACGTATAAGACTATTTGGATTTTATATATCTTCTTGAAACCAGTTTTGGTAAGTTGTGGTTTTTACATAATTTGTGCATTTTATGCAAATTATCAAATTTATTATTCATAATATCTTCTCATCTTTCAATATCTATAGATTCTGTACTGATGTCCCTTTATCATGACTGATACTTGTAATTTATATTTTCTCTGTTTTTCTTGTAATATTGCTACAGACTTATCAATTTAATTGGTCTTTTCAAAGAACCAACTTTTGGCTTTGTTAATCCTCTCCATTGTCTGTTTTCTATTTTTTTGATTTCTGCTCTTATCATCTTCCTCCTCCTTTCTTGGAGTTTAATTTGCTATCTTTTAATCTTATTAAGGTGGATGGTTACATCATTGATTTTTAGCCTTTCATCCTTTCTAATATATACATATAAGGCTTTAAAGCTCTCTCTCTAAGAACTGCTTTAGATGCATTAGATAAGTTGTAATGTCATAGTTTTATTATAATTCAGTTCAAAATACTTTATAATTTATATTTTGCTTTATTTTATTTTATTTTATTTTTTAGAAAGAGAGAGAGAGCTCATCTCATGTGTGAGGGAGGGAGGGACAGAGGGAGGAGAGATAAAATCTTTTTTTTTATTTTATTATGTTGTGCTAATCATTACATCATTAGTTTTTGATGTAGTGTTCCATGATTCATTGTTAGCATATAACACCCAGTGCTCCATTCAATACGTGACCTCTTTAATACCCATCATGAGGCTAACCCATGCCCCACCCCCTCCCCTCTAGAACCCTCAGTTTGTTTCTCAGAGTCCATAGTGGGAGAGAGAAAATCTTAAGCAGGCTCCACACCCAGCACAGAGCCCCATGTGGAGCTCCATCTCATGACCTGAGATCATGACCTGAGCTAAAATCAAGAGTTCGACACTTAAATGACTGAGCCACCCAGGCACCTCTATAATTTCCATTTTGAATCTTTCTTTGATATTAGGTTATTTAGAAACATATTGCTTAATTTCTCAATGTTTGGAGGTTTCTAGTCTTTTTGTTATTGATTTCTACCTTAATTCCACTGTGATCAGAGAATATACTCTGATTTCAGCCACTTGAAATTTGTTGAGAATTGCTTTGTGGCTCAGCATATGGTCAGTTTTGATAAATAGTCTAGGAACAATTTGAAAAGAATGTGTTCAACATTTGTTTCATACAATGTTTTAAATATGTTAGGACATATTTGATAGTCTTGTTCATGCTTCTATACCCATACCTTTTATTTTGTCTGCTTATTCAAAATCTCCACACATGTTTGTAGATTTATCTATTTATGTTTGGAGTTCTGTCAGCTTTCACTTAATACATTTTGGAGCTGTTTTATTTTGTGCATACTACTTAAGGTTTTCTCTAACTTGTTGAATTGATCCTTTAATCATTGAGATATATCCTAGTATCTCTCTCTCATAATGCTTTTTGCCTTAAAGTCTAATTTGTCTTATAGTAGTTTAAATTTAGCTGCCTTATTTTGGTTCATGTTTGCATGTTATTCTTTTTCAACACTTACTTTCAAACTTTCTATCTTATTTAAGGTATGTCTCTTATAAGTCACACATAGTTGTAATTATTTTTATTTTTATTTTTTTAAAGATTTTATGTATTTATTTGAGAGAGAGAGAATGAGAGATAGAGAGCACGAGAGGGAAGAGGGTCAGAGGGAGAAGCAGACTCCCCACTGAGCAGGGAGCCCGATGCGGGACTCGATCCCGGGACTCCAGGATCATGACCTGAGCCGAAGGCAGTCGCTTAACCAACTGAGCCACCCAGGCGCCCTAGTTGTAATTATTTTTAAATCCAGTCTGACAATCTTGTTTTTCAATTGGAGTGCTTACTCCATTTATATTTAATGTGATTACTGGGAAATGTGGGTTTAATCTACCATTTTACTACTTGTTTTCTGTTTGCCCTGTTTTCTTTATTCTATTTTTTTCTTTACTGATTTCTTTTAGATTAACCAAGTTATTTATTATTTCATTTTTAACACTTGTTGCTTCTCTGTGATACCTTTTTTTTTTTTTTTTTACTAATAGTTAAGTTCTCACAATTACAACATCCTTCTTGGCTTATTAAAATCTACCTTAAAGACTCTTAATCTCAGGAAACAACCTGAGGGTTGCTAGAGTGGTGGGGGGTGGGAGGGATAGGGTGGCTGGTGATGGACATTAGGGGGGGTATGTGCTATGGTGAGCACTGTGAATTGTGTAAGACTGATGAATCACAGACCTGTACCTTTGAAACAAATAATACATTATATGTTAAAAAAAAAAGTAGGAAGGGAAAAATGAAGGCAGGGAAATCGGAGGGGGAGATGAACCATGAGAGACTATGGACTCTGAGAAACAAACTGAGGGTTCTAGAGGGGAGGGGGGTGGTGGGATGGGTTAGCCCGGTGATGGGTATTAAGGAGGGCACATATTGCATGGAGCACTGAGTGTTATACACAAACAATGAATCATGGAACACTGCATCAAAAACTAATGATGTAGTGTATAGTGACTAACATAACATAATAATAAAATTAAAAAAATAAAAATAATGTATAACTAATAAAAAAAATCTACCTTAAGATAGTGCTTTTACCACTTTCCAGACAAGGTAAGAACCTTATAACACTTCAACTCCATTTATACCTTCTCATCTTTTGTGCTATTATCATGTATTTTAATTGTACATATATTTTAAAACTCCAAAATATACCATTGTTGTTCTTTTGAATAGACAATATTTATGTAGACTTACCTATATTAACTCTTTTGGTGTTCTTCATTCCTTCTTAAATGACCTTGTTTCCATTTGGGATCATTTTCCTTTTGCCTAAATAACTCCCTTTAGTATTTCTCGTAGTGCTTGTCTGATAGTTATAAATTCTCTCAGATTTTGTGTTTCTCTTAAACCTTTTTGATTCACCTTCATTTTGAAAGAATTTTTGCCTGGTCGGAACATATTTTGCTTAGCAGTTTGGAGATGTCAGGTCATTTTCTTCTTTCATTATTTCTTTTGAAAATTTAGTTGTCAAGATTATTGCTCCTGCAAAGATAATGTGTCTTTGTTCTCTAGTTACTTTAAAATTGTTCTCTTTGTTTCTGGTATCCATCAGTTTTACTTTGATGTACCTATGCCTGGGTTTCTTCCTCACTATATTAGTTTTCTATTGTTGCCATAAAAATTATTATAAGTATAGTGACTTAAAACAACACAAATTTTTTGTCTTATAGTTCTATAGGTCAGAAGTCCACTATGTGCCTCAATGGCTAACATACAGTTGTCAGCAGGGATGAGTTTCATTCTGGAGGCTCTAGGAAAAAAAAATCAATTTTTTTTTTTTTTACTCATTTAAGCTGTTCACAGAATTCAATTCCTTGTGCTTACAGGACTGAGGGCCCAGTATTATTGCAGGCTATAAGCTGAGGGCCATTTCCAAATTTTAGAGACCACCTGCGTTCCTTGGCTTATGATCCCCTCCTCTGTCTTTAAAGCCAACAATGATTGTTCAAGTCCTCATTTCACATCTTCAACTGCTGCCTTCTTCTTCCATTTTTAAGGGCCCACCTGGATCCAGGACACCCTTCTTATCTTAAATTCAGTTGATTAACGGGCGCCTGGGTGGCTCAGTTGATTAAGCGACTGCCTTCGGCTCAGGTCATGATCCCGGAGTCCCAGGATCGAGTCCCACATCGGGCTCCCTGCTCGGCAGGGAGTCTGCTCCTCCCTCTGACCCTCTTCCCTCTCGTGCTCTCTATCTCTCATTCTCTCTCTCTCAAATAAATAAATAAAATCTTTAAAAAAAATTCAGTTGATTAACAACACTGATTTCATCTACAACTTTAATTCCTTTCTACCATGTAACGTAATATATACACAGTTGTAAGGATTAGGATATGGACATTTTGGGGAATGAATTAGTATGCCTGCCACAGTAATTATGCTGCTTTAGATTCATACAGCATCTAGAACATGTAGCTTGAGAACTTTCTTCAGTTGTAAAAAAAATCCTTGACAAATATTTCTTCAAATACTGTTCTTGCCCTCTTTTTCTCTTATTCTCAGATTCCAGGTACATATATGTTAGATCTTTCCACCATGCTCTCTCCATCTCATTCTTTTTTCTATATTATCCAATGTTTTTCTCTCTGAGCTTTAGTCTGGATACTAGACCTATTAGTGTCCTGTCTAGTAATCCTCACTTCTGTTTAATCTTGGTGAAATTTATCCATTGAATTCTTAATTTCAGTTATTTGATTAATTATTGATTTTTCACTTGACTTTATAATTTTTGTATCTCTGGTAAAATTATCTGTTGTTTACTTTATTTATTGAACATATTATTCATAGTTATTTTAAAGGCCATTCATTCTGTTTACTCCAACTTTTTAATCACCTATGTTTTTGTTTCTGTTGTTTGTTTTCTTGATTTTTTTTTGTCATTTGGTCCTGTTTCCTAGCATATCTGGTAATTTCTTTATTGAATGCTAGACTTTGTGCATAGAAAATTGTAGTGGTTCTGAATGATATCTTCCTCAGAAGAAGATAAAATGTTTTTTTCTAAACAACAGACATAGTGGGAGTAGATCATCTTAATGCATTTGAGGCTGGTCTATTGCCAGTTTAACCTTACTCACATGGTGCAACCCTTCCTGGGGCTCAACTAAAAACCTAGGTTGTTTACTAGGGTACTTTGGAGACTCCTGAATTCCCATTTTTGCCTTCTTAACATTCTGTGATATTATGACTGTTTAGCTTTGTCAAATTTTAGCAGCTACTTTATGCTTGGTTTCTTTGCCTCTCACCCTGAACAGGCACAGATTAAAAGTCAGGTAATGCCTCAAGAGGAAATTTCATGCAGAATGTTGATCACACTTCTTTGCGTATGTATGTATATGTGTGTGTGTGTGTGTGTGTGTGTGTAATATTATAGTATTATATGTTTCAGCCACAAAAAATAAGGAAATATTGCCATTTGTGATGACATAGCTAAACCTTAAGAGCATTATGCTAAGTGAAACAAGTTAGAGAAAGACAAATACTGTATAATCTCCCTTATATGTGGAATCTACAAAAGCCAAAATCATAGAAGCAGAGTAGATTGGTGGTTTCCAGGGCTGTGGGCTGTGGTGTAGGATATATGAGGAGATGTTGGTCAAAAGCTACAAACTTCCAGTTATAAGATGAATAAGTACTGAAGATCTAATGTGCAGTATGATGATTATAGTTAATAATACTGTAATGAATACTTGAAAGTTGCTAAGAGAGTAAATCTTAAGCGTTCTCAGCATAACAACATCAACAAAAAATTGTAATTATATGAGATGAAGTTTGTGTTAAACAACCTTATTATAATCAGTTCACAATATATATATATATCAAGTCACCACATTGTACATCTTAAACTTAAACAATGCTATATGTCAATTATATCTCAATCAAGATGGGAAAATGTAAATGGACTAATGTCTGCAATTCAAAATATCAGCTGCCATTTTTGCAGGATTTGATAAGCTAATCCTAAAATTCCTATGTAAATGTAAGGGACCCAGAATAGTTAAAATAATCTTAGAAAAGAGGAACAAAGTTGGAGCACTCACACTTTCCAATTTCAAAACTTACTACAAAGACACAGCTATCAAGACTGTGGGGCACTGGCATAAGAATTGATCTATAGGGATGCCTGGGTGGCTCAGTCAGTTAAGCGTCTGCCTTCGGTTTGGTTCATGATCTCAGGGTCCTGGGATCAAGTCCTGCATTGGGCTCCTTGCTCAGTAGGGAGCCTGCTTCTCCCTCTGTCTGCCACTCCCTCTGCTTATGCTCTCTCTCTCTGACAAATAAATGAATAAAATCTTTAAAAAAAAGAACAGATCTATAAAGCAGTGGAATAGCACTGAGAGTCCAGAAAGAAACCTTAAAATTGTGGTTGACTGATTTTTTTTTTGACAAGAGTAGCAAGACAACTCAATGCGGAAAGAAGTCTTTTCAACAAATGGTGATGGAACACCTAGATCCATAGGCCCAACATGAAGTTGGACACCTACCTCACCTCACATAAAAAAAAATTAACTCAGTATGGAACATAGACCTAAATATAACCACAAAAACCTATGAAACTTTTAGTTAAAAAACATAAGAGTAAATCTTTGTGATCTTGGATTAGGCAATGTTTTCTTAGATATGACACCAAATGCACAAGCAAGAAAAAAATATATATATGAATTAAAAATTTTTATTCTTTGAAGGACTCCATCAAGAAAGTGAAAAGACAACCCACACAATCGGAGAAAATTTCTGCAAATCACATATCTGGTAAGCGGCTTGTATCCAGAATACATGAAATACATAAAGACTTCTTATGACTAATAATAAAGATAAATAACTCAATTTAAAAATAAGCAAAGGATCTGAATCAAGATTCCTCCAAAGAATATATAAAAATGGTCAATAATAAGCACATTAAAAGATGTTCAAAATTATTAGTCATTACAGAAATGCAAATGAAAACCACAATGAAATACCATTTCACACCCAGTAGGATGGCTACAATAAACCAAGACGGAAAATAACAAATGTTGGCAAGGATGTGGAAGAACTGAAACTCTTGTATATTGCTGGTGGGAATGTAAAATGGCACAACACTTTGGAATACAGTTTGGCAGTTCCTCAAAAAGTTAAAAATAGAGTTGCCATATGAGCCAACAATTTCAGTCCTAGGTATTTATACAGGAAATCTGAAAACATATGTCCCCACAAAATCTCACACACTAATATTCATAATAGCCTTACTTACAATAGCAAAAAGTAGAAGCAATTCAAATGTCCATCAGCTGAGAAATGAATGAACATAACGTAGTATAGCTATAAAATGAAATAATATTCAGCAAAACAAATAATGAAGTATGCTACAACATGGATGAAACTTGAAACCGTTATGCTAAGTGAAAGAAGCCAGACACAATGTTATGTTTCCCTTTATATGAAATGTCTAGAATAGGCAAATTCATAGTGACAGAAAGTAGATTAATGTTTGCAGTGGCTGGGGCAGGAAGTGGGAATTGGGAATGGCTGCTAATATGTATAGGGTTTCTTTATGGGATGATAAAATGTTCTAAAGTTAGATTATGGTGATGGCTCTTTGAGTATACTAAAAACAATGGAATTTTCCACTTTAAATGGGTGAATTGTATGTTCTGTGAATTATATTTCAATAACGCTGTTGTTTTTAAAATAAATTAACGTGGGCATCTTTAGGTAAATAGCCTATTGAGAACCAACTTTCTGGTCCAGGTCCATTTCAGGTAAGGCAACCCAGTATACACACAGGTGTTCATATTTCCAAAATGTCATCAAATTTTAGCCACATTTCAACAAACAAATTCTTCAGAGGAGAAATGTAAACATTGACGCATGCTAAATACCACAAATAAGGATAAGCAGGAATAAATTAATCTGTAGAATCCTGGGAGTTTACTGGCAGTCTCCCTTTGTCAAGCAGGGAAACAAAGACCTAATACATTAAAACAGATCAAATCCTATTTCAAACTCCAAGTCTCTTATGGATATATAATACTGAGATTCAGAAGAAAAGCTAACACACTGAGATCTATAAAATAAAATAAAACAACCAGTAGGATTGGAATGGGCAGAAGAGAAGGGGGAAGAACATCAATTAACTATTTATTGTGCATCTAATATGTACTTAGGATAAACAAAGGCATGGGGACAAATATGATTCTGTAACTGGGTTCCTGAGGGGCAAAAGGAGCCTAAAACCACTGTTATCGTGAGCTTAGCCTAAAACCACTGTTATGGTGAGCTTGTGTTAGACACCTTTGTTTCTAGATATATAGCCAACAAATAAATCAAAACAGATTCGATATCAGATAGAAAGGTAACATAGGAACATTGCCAATTCCAGTGAGCTAGGGGTATTGTAAACTATGCAGATTCATCCTTGTACACGGAGGATATGTAGTTAATAAAACCATCAAGAGCAGCCTTAAAAATGAAAGATGTTGGAAAAGGGCAGCACTGAGCCGGAGGTTGCAGTGCTCTGGTTGCCAGGCAGCCACCCTCAGGCCCTCTTTTGTTACCGTGGTGATGTTTAGAGAGCTTACCTAAATACTCTTTGAGATAGCATCCGAACTCTCCACATCCCTTTAACACCAACTAGTCATGCCACTTCTTTTTCTTCCTCCCCCACATCTCTACCCACGCTGTCGTAATCTTACAAGTGAGATAAACCTACGAGTGTACCTCCAATGCCCGATGCCTCAGGCGGGGAAATGATGTTGACTTGCCTCCCAGATTCAAACAAATGAAAAGATAGTGAAATGAATGAGAAGATTAAGCAAGATTATTCAAATAAAAATAACCGAAATTATAATAAAACAAGGTTTTTCAAATAGAAAATTGATATATTTGGGGGATAATTCAGGATCTGTCCAGCTTTATGTCACGGAAAGGATAGTGGCTGGGTAATTGGTAGTTCTGATTCTCTGTCACTCATCACTGGGTGGTCTTGGTCATGCGAGTTCCCTTTTCTGGGCCTCAATTTTTTCATGTGTAGTAAAAGGGGGTTAAACTATAGCAGCTGTTTTTAAGCTTTTCTGGCCAGAATCTATAGTAAGAAAAACATTTTACATCACAACGTAGTACACACACACCCCAACAAATCTGAAACAAATATTTTATGAAACAATCCTTACCCTGATTTTATGTGATGCACTCTGACATTTTCTGTTCTATTCTTTTTCATATTTTTAATTGCTGGTTATGGTCCAATAAATTGACTTCAATGCCCTCATTAATGCCTCACAGTGCAGTTTGAAGAACACCAAACTAGTGGCTATCTAATGGCTCCTACAGTTCTAGTACTTTATGATTTTATGTTATTCCATTATCTTCTTTTTGGAATAATATTAACAATCACTAGCATCCATTGAAACGATAGTATGTGCCAGACACTGTTTTAAGCACTTTATCCATATGAACTTACTTATTTTTTCCACAACTGTGCCTACTTTCATTAGTCCAATTTTAAAGATGAGGAAAATTAATGTGGCTGTTATCTGCACACCAAATTTAGTGACTACCAAAATTAATTTCATGATATATTTAAAGTGTTTCAAATATCTTAGAATATCACCATTTAATAAAATAAAATATTATCTTGTCTGCTCTTACTATTTTACACTTGGGGGGTGACTACAACAGATCACCCAGATCTGAGGGGAGGAAAACAATCAATAACCTAAATGATACCTGTTATTGGCCCTAAAAGTCATTTACTGACTCTATTGTGTAAGTACGCTAAAAGAGACACTTACAATGCCACATCGGGGAACATTTATACAGAGGCAGGATAACTACCCAAGTAGACACCTTAATTCTTAGGGACAGGCACTATCAGCAGATTGTCAGTAGAACAATACGAGACTCCAAATGTGTGCACATACGTCACTGTACATCTTTATTGTGTGTAGTATTGTAAAAAAACAAAAAACAAAAAACAAAAAAACAAAACATGGGTTCTATTTTTTCCTGATTCCAGTAATTAACTACTGAGCACCACTGCCAGTATTCATCTTTTATGAATTAGCTGGAAGGACTTAGAATATGATGCTACAATATTATTATGCATAAACTTTACCGAGTTTATATTTTAGGGGGTCCTGATGGAGCAGATTTGAAAGATTTCAAACCAGTTCTTTTTGGAAAAATAATAGAGATAGTTGCTATTTAATGTCTCTTGCAGTAAATCCAATAAAAATCCAAAACTTCATTTATTCATTTAACAATTACTATTGAGCACCTACTATATGCTACATACTTATTTTTGCACTGGAGAATAAGCAGCAAATACAACAAAGTACCAACACTAAGGGAGCTTAATTATTTTGTGTTTTGTAAGTTCGGATTTGTGTTTATTGTATCTGTTTATAGAGAGGCACGCTTATATATATTCCCTTTGATGGAGAGGCAGTGGGAATTACATGTTTCATTTATTTAAAATATTTGAGTGCCTTTTCTACATGGCAGTAAAGAAAGAACTATGCAAAACAAACAAAAAAAGGAATAAATAGGTTTTTGCTCTTAAAAAGCTAACAGTCTAGTTAAATTAGTGGTTCCTAAGGAGGGGCAATATTGTCCCTCAGGGCACATTTGTCCACATCTGGAGATATTTTTGGTTGTCATGACTTGGGTGGGGGCGGGATTAGTCCTACAGACATCTGGTTGGTAGAGGTCAGGAATGATGCTAAACATCCTCCAGTGTACAAGACATCCCCACTACAAATAATTTTGTGTCCCAAAATGTCAAGAGTGTCCAAGTTGAGAAACCCTGAGTTAGAGGGACAAACTTCATACATTAGAAGTTTTGTTTTTAATTACAAGATATTCGATGATAAATGCTAAATGAGTGATACGTACAAGGTGATACTGATGAGAGAGAGAGATCATTCTAGAATGAACTGGTTATGGGAGTCTTCATGAAGGAAGTGGGGCTCAACCTCCTGCTCAAAGCAGAGGAAAGCCTGCAGAGCCCTGCTACCTCTCTGACTTTATCTCCTACCACTCTCCCCCTCACCCTTCCTCTCCAGCCAATGGCTTTTGCATTTCCTTTAAACTACCAAGCATTCTTTTATCTCATGGATTCTGCTTTTGCTGTTCCCTCAGATTCAAAAGTCCTTTCCCAAGTATCCATATACCCACTCCATCACTTCTTGTAAGTCTCCACTCTGTTCAGTCTTTTAATATAGAGCC
The DNA here is from genome assembly GCF_009762305.2 of Zalophus californianus. Lineage (NCBI taxonomy): Eukaryota > Metazoa > Chordata > Mammalia > Carnivora > Otariidae > Zalophus > Zalophus californianus. The sequence continues at coordinate 41,371,460 of NC_045612.1, read as the reverse complement.
CTTTCCAAATCATCATACTCCTTGATATAAAATATTAACTCCTGCCCCCTCCACTCCCTTTTCCCTTATTATGTTTTTTGGTCTCCATAGCAAGATTGTACCTGGCCCTGAGCAGATACTCAAGAAATATGTGTGGAATGAATGAATTTGTTAAATATTAATAATGTCAGTGTTTTTCAGCCCAAGCAAATGAGAAGCAGCTTGACTAAAGGAGCCTAACTACTGTGATTCCCAATGGCCTAGAACAGTGCCTGCCTCATAGTAGGGACTTAAATACTTAATAAACAACGATGAAATAGAGAGCAAAAGAAGATTAGTATAATCAAAACAAACCTATAACCATCTTTGAAAAGTATTCTTAGGACAATTACTACATTCTCTCATTTTATGGCGCTTCACTTTACTGCACTTCACAAGTATTCCGTTTTTTACAAATTTGAAGGTTCAAGACTTCAGAGGAGAAAGTAACTTCAGATGTGGCGGAAATAGCAAGAGAACTAGAATTAGAAGTAGAGCCTGAAGATGTGATAGGATTGCTGCAATCTCATGATAAATCTTTCAGAGATGGGGAGTTGCTTCTTATGGATGAGCAAAAGTGGTTTCTTGAGATGGACTCTATGCCTGGTGAAGATGCTGTGAAGACTGTTGAAATAAGAACAAAGAATTTAGGATATTACATAAACTTAGTTGATAAAGCAGAGGCATGATTTGACAGGATTGACTCCAATTTTGAAAGACGTTCCCACTGTGGGTAAAATGCTAGCAAACAGCATCTCATGCTACCGAGAAATCATTCATGAAAGGAAGAGTTAATCAATGGAACAAACTTCATCCTTGTCTTATTTTAAGAAGTGGCCATAGCCACCCCAACCTTCAGCATCCATTAACCTGATCAGTCAGCAGCCATCAACACTGAGGCAACCAGCAAAATGATTAGGACTTGCTGAAAGCCCAGATTACAGTTACCATTTTTAGCAATATTCTTAAATTAAGGTACGTTCAATGTTCTTTTTAGCCATGATGCTATTGCACACTTTAATAGACTACAGTATAGTATAAACATAACTTTCTATGCATTGGGAAACCCAGAAATTCATTTGACTCGCTTTATGGCCATATTCACTTTATTGCAGTGGTCTAGAACCAAACCTGAAGTATCTCAGAAGTATGCCCGTATACCAGCACACCTGGGTACATATAACAAATGGCCTATTTTTAATTGGACTATTCTTATCAGCTTTTTCACTTTATAGTCATTCCGCATACATTCCTTGTAGTTTAGAAAAGCAGTTTCTGACATTCTATATCTTAGCTGTCTGTTAAGCCAGCTATAAAACCATAAGTACATTTTAAGAATTCTAACCTAAAGGCAGCTCTCTACCAAGCCAGTTCTATAATTTTCTGTTTTCATTTGCACTTAATCACTAATTCACCAACCCTGCACTCAGGGAGTCGCTACAGACAATTATGCTAATGCTCATAGCAATAGCAACTAACGTTTATGGAGGACTTTTTGGGCTAGGGACTTTCCTGAAGGCTTTGCATACATTATCCGGTTTTGTTCATACTATAGGAGACCTGTGGTATGGCATTAATGTATATTAATGAACTCTAATTTACTTTCTGTAGCTGGCCCAAGGCCCCAACCCCCCAACTCCTGAGCTAGGACTACTCATACCCCGCTTCCAGCCACTTCCTCTTTTCCATTGCCTCTCAGCACTCTCCTTTCTAGAAGAGCCACCAGTGCTCCTCCCCCTCCCTCTTGCGACGTTTTGGGAACCATGGCGACCAACGCTGTCCCTCCCCCTCCTCCTCCCCTGGCGACCCGGCTAGCACCAGGTGGGAGGATCTGCTACGTAACCGCGCGTGTAACTGCCTAGTAACAGTGCCCGCGAGCTGGAAGCGGGCCGAGAGAGGGGTGGGGCGAGAGAGCTGACGCCGGCACGCGGAACGTCTTTGCAGCCTCGCTTCGGGGGCGGAGCCTTATCAGTCAGCGGGAGCAGAGTAGCTAGCGATCGTCGCCCAAGCGCGCGGTTTCTTAGTCCTCAGCTTTGGACCGGGCAGCTTAGCTTTGAGGAGTGAAGACACTACGCAGTTACCCCACAATGTCTGGTGAGTTAGGTCAGCCTCAGGCCGGCCCCTCACATGCCGGGCTAGATTTTCCGAATCCTGAGAGAAATCGGGCTGGGGTCCCGGGAGGGGTGATCCGAAGGGCCGGTGCCCATGGGCGCAGGTCCTGGATCCAAAAGGTTCTTGAGCAGATAACGGATTCACCTCTGCAGTGGGTCACCCCGTCGGAGGTGGTGCCTGTCGCTGTGCTGGCCGTCCAGAGGTACCTGTTAGAGGATGAGCCACGCGACACGATACCCAAACCGCCCCTTTACTGTTATGATGTGACGATCTCGGACGGGGTGTACCAGGAGAAGTGCTACCTGGACCCCAGCCTGAACTTTCTCGTATATAAAAATATTCTTAAAGTTGGCATAGAAATGAAAATTTCCAGAGTCTCCTGTCTTTACAACGAGAAAAGATTAGGCCAGGGGATCCTGTGCATAGATAACGTCCACTGTGGGGAGACCCTGGAGGCTATTTCTCTAGAAACTCCGTTCAGAAATAGTGCGCACGAGGAGGTACCAGAGAGGCCTCTAAGAGGCGGGAAGAGTCATTACCTGGCCCTGTGGAATAACGAAGATCCATATGGAGATATTTGGTTAACCAACAAGCAACCCGAGGAACACAATTTTAACAGTAAGTAATGGGAGGGAATGATGGAGGGGTTAAAAAAAAATAGTTTTCGGGAGCTTGCGTTAGTGGGAAAGGAAAGGAGGGTGCATTGGTATTGTTCATTTCAAGCCGCGAGTGGGAATAAACAAATGCTCCTGGATGTCGAATTGGCGCTCCCTTAATGAAATTTGCACAGCCCGTGTCTTGCTTTGATTATTCAAGTGGCCATTCAGGAAGTGTCTGAATACATCTCAGATTTAATCTGGCATACCTACTTGGGTGTGCGTTTGCCTACGGTGGAATTATCTTATGTTTCATTCCCATTCACTTGTGGAAATAGTACTTTTCTATGTTGGTTGGCGAGTGTATAGATTTGAATTCGGCATAAAAGTCGTAAATATTTGTGGTTTTGCGTGTTGTAACCTTCATTCAAAAAAGGATGTTCCGTGATTTATTCCTTAATAATTTGCATTAATGAAACGCCATTTTTATGTCTTTGAGTGTAGCAGGTATGTAAATACTGCTTTTTTGAATGTGTGATTTTTGGGGACAGGCTTGGAATTTTCATTTTTATGTTTCTTGTTGCGTATCATGGACAATACTGACCTGAGAAGTTTAATTCTTCTGTACCAGAAGTAGGAAGTTAGCCTGAAAATGCCTGTTCGTCATCAGCAACTGCTGTAAAACATATTTAATCAGAGATGGAAGGGGAATGATAGTACTATAGGCATGTACGTATATGGAATGGGGACCAAATAAAACGCAAAAAGAAAAATAAAATAAAAGTGAAAGTACTCAAGGAAGAAAGATAATTTTCCACATTTACGGCTTTTCAGTTTTTTCTTTTTACATTGCAGTCATATTAGCTCATATATAGTCTTGCTGTGACGTGTATCAGCAACAGGCTTGAAAGTGAAAAGACAACGGGATCAAAAATATGCAGTTAAATTAATGTCCAGTTATAAGGGAAAAAAGATATTATAGAAATGTGTGGACAAGGATGACTTAAATAACTTAAGCTTTAAAAGCAAGATAGTCATTTCAGGGATGAAATAATGGAATGATTTTTATCTCAAGCATGGAATAAGGCGGCACTGCATTACTACTTTTAAGTGTTGATCATTTTTATATTTCAGATTGAATACATAAATGAAAAATTGGTGTCTAGAAGAATTAAGAGGGGAATAATAATTTGTAGAAATATATTTCATTTTTCTGACTATGAAAGTGATATCCATTATTGAACACATATTTTTATTACAAAAGGCAATGTCCATGTGCTAAAAAATCCAAACTATATTTAAAAGTATATTGTTGGCTAGCAAGAAAAAGAGCAGTAGACTGAAAAGCAAACACTTACTGAACACCTATGGGCAAGATAATATTAAAAGCACTTTATTTGTGTAAACATAAGAAAGTATATTGTATTAAAAAGGTAAGACCCAGGTATAGTAAAATTTTGATGACAAAATCTAGAAGTGGGTATATATTGGTGTTCTTTCAAGTTTGCTGTATGTTTAAAATTGTCAATAATAAAATGTTGGGGTGGAGTGAGAGACCCCTTTACCTCCTCCTCCTATGCCTTCAACTTTCCTCTCAAAACTCCAAAGATTCAACAGTTTGGTGTGTATCATTGAAAAAAAAAATTCTGTGGCGTGGCATGATTTGTTGTTTACACTTATCTCAAGCATCTTTAATGTACATCTGCACATACACACTTCCACAGTATGGGTATACCATAATTTATATAATCATGCCCATGTGAATGGGTAATTATCAATTTTAGGCAGTTACTGGTTTTTCAGGTTTAGATCCAGCACTGAACATCATTAGGATATACACATACTTGTTCTTTATGTTCAAGTATTTCTGTTAAATGGATAGATTCCTAGAAGTGAAATTGCTGGGTTAAAGAATATTTAAATTTTTTAATTTGATGGATATTGACACATCATCTTCTGAAAAGGTTTTACTAATTTACATTCCCACTAACATATGTATGAATGCCCATTTCCCCATATCGTACTAATTTTAAATTATATCTCTTGACTTTTCTGATTTCTTTGCTAATGGGTATTATTTGCTATATATTTCAAATGACATTCTCACACTCTGTCCCCTTTCTCTTAACATTGTTTATGGTGCATTTTTGTGCTTTTTTAAAACTTTTCTATTAAGGCATGATATGTACAAAGTGTTAAAGTCTTAAAAATACAGCTTAAAAATAAAACTTGAAACCATCCCCACCCCCACCCCCAGATCAAGGTACAGAACATTTTAAGCATCTCAAAAGTCTCCCTAATGCCCTCTCCTGGTCAATATCCTACTCCAAAGGTAACCAATACTGTGATCTAAAAGACAGCTTTTCAAAATGGAAGTTAGATCATGCCAATCCCCTGTCTAAATCTCTCCAGTGGCTCCCCTTTGCACTTAGACAACACTCCAGACCTCCTATCAGGGTGCGCAAGGCCCTGTGGTGTGGGCAAACTTTCTTTAAATGGCCAGATGGTAAATCTTTTTGCCTTTGTCGGTTGTATAGTCTCCAGTCACAGCTATTCAACTTGGCCAGAGTATAGCAAAAGCAGCCATAGGCAATATGTAAATTAATGGGTTTGGCTGTTTTATAGTAGAACTTTTTATTTACAAAACCTGGCAGCAAGCCAGATTTAGCTCAAGGGCTGTAGTTTACAGACCCCTGCCCTACCCCAGTCCCCTTACTCACCTCTCTAACCCTTCTCCTCCACCATTTTGTTTCCAGAATACGGGCCTTCTTTTTGATCTCAAACCTCCTTGCTCTTTCCTTCCTCTAGTATGTTGCTCCTGCTTTTTTCCTCTTTCTGGAAAGTTCCTTCCCATCTTCAGGTTTCAACTCGAATATATAAAACATGTTAGAAAAGGGTTGTTTAAATATGTATTCCCTCCCCATTTATTGTTATTGCATCACCATGGAAATGCCCTTCATAGGATTGATAACACTCTGAAATTATTATTTCTGTTGTTTTCTTTTTCCTCCCACTGATTTATAAGATCCATGAGGGCAAGGAGTCTGTTTTTTTTCACTGCTGTGAGGCATTTCTCCTATACCCAGAACAGTGTCTACCATGTAGTAGGCATTCAATAAGTGTTTGTTGAATAAAGGAATGCATAAAATAAATTACATTAATGGATTTTGTAATGTTGAGTCACTTTTATATCTCTACTTGGTCATGGTTGTTATATTTACATCTGTATATTTAAAGTGAATTTGTTCCATAGATTTTACTTTTTTAGGGGGTTACTATTTCAGCCCAATATTGTGATATCAGGTTAATTAATATTAGCGAGTAGAATGAGTTGGGAAACTTGCCTGTTTTTCTGTGCTTACAGAAATCATTTGTTCACTGAAGGTTTGGTAGAATTTACCCCTAAAACTATTTGAACCTGGGGCGGTGGTCCAGGATTGGGGGTTGAGTGAATGACTCCTTTTCAGTTTCTCATAGAAAAAGTAATGAAATCAATAACACTTCTTCTTGAGTCCATTTATGAGAGTTGGTATTTTACTAGGAAATCTCATTTCACCTAGATCTCAAAGTTGTATGCAGTAGTCTCTATTTTTTAAAATTTTAGTTTATATTTTTAAAATGTTTTAGTCTTGTTTCATCCTCTTTTACACTCCTAGTATTTATGTGTTTGCCCTTTTTTATGGTCAGCCTTGCCAGAGGCTTGTCTCTTTTATTAGTATTTAAAAAAAAACACTTTTAGCTTTACTAATTAAGTCTATATTGGGGAGATGTTTTCTACTTTATTAACACTATCTTTAATTTCTTGTATTTCCTTTGTTCATATATTTTTGTACTACCTTCTTAAGTTGAATGCTTGGTTCACTTATTTCCTTGTTTCTTTCTTCCAAAAGCGTTTAAAATTCCAAAATTTCCCATGGATACTGCTTTGGCTGCATACACTAGGTTTTGAAGTATAGAGATTTTATTTTTACCCATTTCTCATATTTTCTGATTTTAAATTTGAGTTCCTCTTTAACCCTCAAAATTTTAGAAAAAGCTTACTTATTATATATGAAGTCTATTATAACAAGTTTTTAAATTATTTTAAAGATTTTATTTATGTTGAGAGAGAGATCATAAGTGGGGGGCGGGGGGCAGATGGGAAGGGGCAGAGGGAGAGGGAGAAACGGACTCCCTACAGAGCAGGGAGCCCAGATGCAGAGCTCGATCCCAGGACCCCAGGATCATGACCTGAGCCAAAGGCAGCCACTTAGCCAACTGAGCCTCCCGGGTGCCCCTATAACAAGTTTTTTAAATTTTAATTAAAGTATTCCAGTTCTTATTTTAAATCGATTTTATTTGCCCATTTCTCTGAGAGGAATATTGGCTTCTCTTTATGACAGTGGTTTTGTTCATTTCTCTTTGTATTTCTAAAAGTTTTTTATTTAAATGTATAATGTATAAAGTTTTATAACATAGTAATATCTTGTTGGTGGATTTTTAACCTTTTATCAGTATGGAATTTTTTTGTCATTTTGTGCCTTGAATTCTATTTTGTCTTGATAGTACTATTTACTACTGCTGCTGTCTTTTAGTTGGCATTTTGGGCAGTGGTTCTCAAACATGAATGGACATCCATATCACTTCAAAAGTGGTTTTAAAATGCAGATTTCTGGGCCCCACCACCAGTTTCTGATTCAGTAGGTCTGTGGTAGGGCCCTAGAATTTGCATTTCTAAGTTCACTGGTACTAATGATGTTGGTGGTGCAAAGGCCACATCTTGAGAACTGACCTAGTGTATGTATCTTTGTCCATCCCTTTATTTCTATTTTGTTTTACATTTGTCTTTTTAAAGAAATACATAGCTAAGATTTTGGGGTTTTGACCCAAACCAATTCTTTTTCTTTTAAGAGATGGATTTAATCGAATTAAATTTAAAGTCATTAATGATGTTTTTGTACCTGTTCTCGCAGAACTACTTTATGTTTACTATACGGCATGCTTTATTATTATTTTTTTTTACTTTTGCAAGATTTAAATTTCTTTTTCTTCTAGTGCTTTAGAAGTTATACATTAATTTGTATTCTCCTAGAGGTTACCCTTAATGTTTCAACAAAATTATTTAAACTTTGATTTTTGTGTCAATCTCCAGAATTATTCACAAATTATAATATCTTCCTCTTGAACAATACAAGGTGTTTAGGACTCTACTTAGTCATGATACAATTTGGCATTTTGCTATATGGGTTTGAAAGTATTTGATTGAGGATATTTGCCATCATAAATGATTCGGATTTATGGGTTGTTTTTTTTCCTGTGTACTATTTTTGTCATAATTTTTCAGGATTTATCTATGTTTATAAAATTAATTGTTAGAACCTGGTGCCATTTTTAGAGGTCATTATTTGTGAACTTTTTCACTTTCTTCCATGGTTATTGACCTATTCCAGTTTTCTTCTGCTTAAGGCAATATTGATAATTCGTATTTTCCTAGATTATTAATTTCACTGATATTTTCAAGTTTAGTAATATATAATCACATATAATCATATTTTTCTCTAGGTTTATAGTTGATCACATTTCAAACATATTTTTGTTTTCTGTCTTCATGGTTGCACTTGTCAGAGGTCTACCTTTTCATTAATTTTTCCAGGAATTGTATTTAACAGTTCTATGTTTTTCTAATACATTATTTTCAGCTCTTTATTCCTTTTTGCATTCCTCAGATTTATTCTTTTGCAGTGGTTTTCATTGTATGGTTCAAGGACTTCTAGAGATGTCCCCAAGGCCTTTTCAAGGGATTCATATCAAAACTATTTTCATAATAATAATACTAAGACTTCATTTACCTTTTATCACTTTAATTCTCTGAAAGTATGCGTGGACTCTTCCAGAAGCTACAGGACATGTGACATTGAAACAGACTGAATGCCAAAGAAATATGAGTATCCAGCTGTCTTCTATTAAGCTAGACACTAAAAAGATTTACAAAAATATAAACCAGTGCCACTCTTCTCACTAGATTTTTTTGTTTTGGAAAATAGAGACATTTTTTCAAAAATATATATATATTTATATTATACATAATAGGTTTATTGTTTTTAAGGGAGTTAATGAATAATTTTTTATTTCTTAGTTTTACTTTATAATATGGCAAGTGTTGATAGATATTACCCACATAAATAAAAGCTTTTTGAGGTCTTCAGTAATTTTTAAGAATGTAAAGACTCCTGAGACCAGAAAGTTTGAGAATCACTGTTCCATAACTTGCTATCTAACATTTTATATTGAATATCTAGTTTATTTATTTTCATTCTTTCTTTTGAAAATGAACACATTTCTATGAATTTATACAGATTCTTCGTTGTCTGTGTATAGCCTGTAATTCCTTTTTGGATTTGAGGGATATGTATATTCTATGAAGTTTGTGAGTTAAAAACCCCACTGGGAAAACATTAACCAGGCAGATGTCTGATCAGAGCTAACTCTGTGGACTCAATTATAGTGGAAGCAGTGGCTTTTAGAACTCTGGTTTTACAAAAGCATATAACTCTTGAATTTATTCTAGTTAGTGAAAGCATATGTGCCTTCATTGACCAAGAGTGTTCCACGTACATTTCAGATAATTCAGAACTGATCCAAAATTCGTCTGACCTAATTAAAAAGGAAATCAGTTATGTCAGAGAAAATATTAGGACCTATGATTCTGAGCTATTAATGTTTTGGAAGAATATAGAAGGAAAATTATACAAGATATCTGAAGACTAAAAATAGTATGTTTTTTATGATACAGGTGTAACTACGACATTCCACTTAAATTCTTATTAAAAAGAAATTACAAATATGGTTTTCATATCAAAATGTTGAGTAGGTGATGCATTATGTAAATTAAAATAAGTGGGAGATATCTTGTGAAATGAAATACTGGAATAAATACAAATTCAGGTTTTAAAAGTTGGGATTGGACTATGAGAGAGCAAAATGTAGATGGAATTGCAGATGGAACCTCTCTTAACCCAAGGAAGAATAAAATAAAAAATACAAGTTAATCTTTTAAAGATGGTGAATAGCTTTTAAGCAGTTTTTGTATTTGCCAGCAGGCATGGAGATTAAAATTTCAAAGTAAATTATATGACATATGAGAAGATAATGAGTACTATGTAGAAAAATAAGATGGGACAGGGCATAAGAAAAGGGATCGGTTTTCAATAGGGTAGTAAGGGATAACATCACTGAGAAAGTGACCTTTGAGCAAAACTTGAAGGAGAGGAGGAGGGAAGTCACTCTGGTATCTAAGAAGACATTCCAGACAGAGGGAACAGTAAGTGCAAAGGCCCTGGTACAGGACTATGTCTGACATGTTTGGGAAATATAGAACTTACACATATAAAACAATGGTGAGGGCAATACAGAAATATGTCATAAAACAATTCTATAAATTAAACATGTAAGTGCTTGGTGGTGGGAAAATATTCCGTGGCATTGAGTTTTTCCCACAAAATTTCTTAAGGGAGACGAGTTTATTGAAGTATAATTAACATACAATGTTATATTGGCTTCAGGTGTACAATATAATGATTTAACTATACATTTCTCAGTGCTGATCAGAATATGTGTTCTTTTAATCCCCTTTATCTGTTTCACCCATCCCGCCACCCAGGGGGAGATGAGTTTAGATCCAAGTCTTTCAGGAAGTAATTACCCAGTTTGACAAGGCAGAGGACATTCAAGATGGAATAGTATATTAGTTAATATAAGTATTTACCTTTGTGCCAGGCACATAGTAAGGCATATTTATGTATTAGCTATTTTTTTTAGAGAAAGAGAATGCATGCGCGTGAGAGAGTTGGAAAGGTGGTAGGCAGAAGGAGAGAAAAAATCTTAAACAGGTTAAGCAGGCTCTCCACACCCAGCGACCCTGAGATCATGACCTGAGCCGAAATCAAGAGTTGGCCACTTGAGATTAAGAATTCCTCATATGAGGGTTGCTGGAGTGGTGGGGGTTGGGAGGGATGGGGTGGCTGGGTGATCGACATTGGGGAGGGTATGTGCTATGGTGAGCGCTGTGAATTGTGCAAGACTGTTGAATCACAGATCTGTACCTCTGAAACAAATAATGCAATATATGTTAAGAAAAAGAAGAAGAAGATAGCAGGAGGGGAAGAATGAAGGGGGGTAAATCGGAGGGGGAGAGGAACCATGAGAGACGATGGACTCTGAAAGACAAACTGAGGGTTCTGGGGGGGGATGGGTTAGCCTGGTGATGGATATTAAAGAGGACACGTTCTGTGTAGAGCACTGGGTGTTATGCACAAACAATGAATCATGGAACACTACATCAAAAACTAATGATGTAATATATGGTGATTAACATAACAATTAAAAATTTTTAAAAAATAAAGCAATTGTATGAGAAAAATATTTCTTCCATAAAAAAAAACTAATGATGTAATGTATGGTGATTAACATAACAATAAAAAATTTAAAGAAATAAAAGAGTTGGCCACTTAACTGACTGAGCCACCCAGGAACCCCTATATATTAGCTATTATTATTAAGGATAGCATGTATTATTAAGTTTTGTATGTGAGAAGTATATAGACTGGCTTAGCTGGTGAGTAGGAGTTGCTTTGGGGATGATCTAGCTACCATTTTTAAATTACAGTTTTTAAATTACATGACATATTAAGTAGGATTTTTTTTCTATCCTATCTTTTTATTCTAGATACCAAAATAATTTCCCTGTCTCACCTTGAAATGACTTGGGCTAACAGAAGGAATTTTCCTGCATTGCTTGTGAGAATCTTGCATAAATCGAAACTGCGATACTATGGAAAACCTGATAAAAAGATGATTGAGCCGTACCAGGTATAAGTAATGAAAAGAGATTACATGTTCATGTAATAGTTATAGATTATAGCTTATAGACCTGACTCCATATTAGGATAATTTATGTTCAAATAATATTTTATAAGTTTAATGTAATAATTTTTAAAACATACATACATGTCTTTTTCAAGGTATTTTTCTATGTAACTTCTTATACAAAAAGAAATTCTTTCTGTATTGGTACCTTGTAGTTCTGATTCAGCTGGTCTCCTCCATACTTTTTTCTGTATCTTCAACCTTTTCTTCTCTTGTGCTTTCTACACCAGCATAGAGACATACTCTAGTCTTTCATTTTAAAAAAATACAAAAATCTTTGACCTCAGGACTCCTCTCTTCTTCTCTTCTGGCAAGCTCCTTGGAGAAATAGTCTCTGCTAGGTGTTTTCACTTTCTTACCTCCCATTTACTTTCCAACACAATTAGTTTGACTTTTTTCTTCAGCTGGTCACTCACTAGAGACCTTCTCATTGTCAAATCTAGCTGATACTTTTCTGTTATCTTGACTCTCGGTGCCATCAAATGTCAATGAGAACTACCTTCTTGATTTCTGTCCTGTTTGGTTTCTTATTTAACATTTTACCATTTTTTCATGTGTTATGAAGAATTATTTTAGGTGTTTTATTAAGCTTTCATTATAACAGTTATACATACTTTGAGGGAATTTGGGAAATGCAGAAAGCTATATAAATAAAACTGGTAAGTAATATCACCCCAAATTCTACCAGAGCCACTATTAATATCCAAGCGTTTTATTCCCTTTTTTGTATGTATATATCATGTCTGCGTATATACATAACATATATATGCACATATCTCACATCTATGTGTATATGTACGCATATCCTATATTGCATGACTATGTCATATATTATCTTTCAAAATGGAAATCATATTGTACGTATAATTTTGTATCACTTAACATTTCCTTAAGTATTTTCTATCACTAAAACTCATAACTTTTCATAGTTACAGATTGTATCATAACTTATGCAGTCATTCCCCTATAGTTTTGCTTTCTTGTTCTTAAAATGAGAATGCCCTGAGATAAAAGTAACAAATATGCATGTGCTTTTTCACTCTTTTTTTCTAGACCTTTTTAGAAGTTGCTGACAGTTCAGGCACGGTGTCTGTGATTATGTGGAATGCCCTGTGTCCTGAATGGTATAAAAGTTTGCGGGTTGGTTTAGTTCTTCTGCTTCAGGATTATTCTGTTAAAAAGAGCTATCCATTCAGGATGCAGCCTCTGCCTGTGGATCCACAGATCAAACTAATTTCTACAATGGGTTAAGTATTCGATAAATGTATTGTTTTATGGCTATTTTGTTTGTATAAATTTGCAAAGTACCATATCAGCCAAAGGCTTCTAAAAATTGCTGAATCTGTTAGAACCTGGGGAACTTTTAATTTCCTGTATCTATACAAATTTTAAGCAATCGCTTAATAAATTATTTATTATTGCATTTATTAAGAAGAAATAGTATGAGATTTTTTTTAAGATTTTATTTATTTATTCATGAGAGACAGACAGAGAGAGAGAGAGAGGCAGAGGGAGAAGCAGGCTCCCAAGGAGCAGGGAGCCCGATGCAGAACTCGATCCCAGGACCCTGGGATCATGACCTGAGCTGAAGGCAGACGCTTAACCATCTGAGCCACCCAGGTGCCGAGTATGAGATATTTATTGTTGATTAATGAATGAGCTCCACTTAGGATGTACTTATTTTTGTTCTATTTTTTGTATTATAATACTAAATTAATGACGAATATACTTTTCTGTTACTGTAAGGTGCTATTCAAAAAGGCTTTTGTCGGCATTTTATTTTGAAATAATTTCAAACTTAGGTAAAAGTTGAAAGAATAATACAAAGAACTCCATATACCCTTTACACAGATTCAACAGTTGTTAACATTTACCTTTACTTTATCATTCCCCACCTCTCTCTATATATATATTTGTCCTCTGAAACATTTGAGAGTAAGTGGCAGCCATCACACATACCCCTTTATTTCAAAACACTTCAGTAATATTTCAGTGTGTATTTCCTAAGAACAGGAACATTCTATTCTATAATCACAGTACAGTTATCAAAATCAGGAAATTTAAAATTGATAAATTGCTGTTATCTAGCCTGCAGTCGGTATTCAAATGCAACTGAATTGCTGCAATTTTGAAAAGGCTTTTCCTAATTAGTATTGAAATCAAAGTTTTGACATCTTGGCATCATGCTAAATATTTTTGGAGCATTACAATTATTAAGTGGTTGTTTTCAGATGTGGATATGAATTTTTTGCCTTTCCATTTTTCAAAATGGTAGATTATATTACTCAAGTTTAAGTATTGTTTTGGCTCATACTAGTTTTATACTGGACCTGTAATTCTATGTATTTTAAATTCCCTACTAATACATTAAGCTTAATTACTTGGAGAATGTGCAGATAATATGGCCTTTGTTCACTGTTTCCTTAAATATATGTTTATTTACAAAAATCTCATATGATTCTTTATTAAAATCTTAAGGATTTGGTAGACATCAATCATGTCTTGCTGGATGAATAAGTCATTACCTAGTAGTTTAGTACAATTAGTCCATTATCTCATTGCTCTTTATTATAGAAAGGTAAGAAATTAAACTGATATTGATGTTGGGACTTGAGAATACAGGAAAAAACTGGCAAAAAGAAGCTAATTCGCAACATGTATTATTATGTCTGTCAATTTGTAAATTCTTTCCACAACCAAGCATATCTAGGTGGAAAAAAATGCTTTAGTAAAAATTGAGACATTTGTCAATAACAGATAAGGTAAGTAAATTTGTTGATGTCACTTAATCACTGGCACAGTGAAAAGTAAAACCTAGTTTTTCTGACCCCTAACCTAGTGTTCTTTTTATGAGATACACTGTTTTTCTGGTATAAAGAGAATTCATTTAAATCACAATTTTTACATGGCTGTGGGCAAATCTAGAAATGTGTCTGGTATTAATAGCTGTTTCTAAACCTTAAAAACATATGGAAAGTAGAACAATAGATAGCATGTGGTCAATAGATAAACAGCTACTAAAACGTAACACTGAAACTGAATCAAGCAGTATACTACCTCTGCTATACACAATTACAGGGCCAGATTTTCATAATGGAAACTCCCTTTAGATGTGAGAGGCTATTTATACTCTCAGGTAAATAATTGCAAATATAGAAATTATTTTTTTAAATGAGAGGCTTAGATGAGGATATATTGAAAATGTTTCTTTTAGTCTTTAAAACAGTTTTACTTTTTATCAGTGTTAGCATCAGTCTCCTTTATCCCAGACCTTTTTAATAAGGAATGGAACTTTTTCCCTCTTTATCAGGGGTCAGCGAGCTATTTCTATAAAGGCAATATAGTTTCTGTCATAAGTACAGAGCTCTGCCTTTATAGAGTGAAAGCAAACAGAGATAATATGTAAGGAATGGGCATGGCTGTGTTACAGTGAAACTTTATTTGCAAAAACAAGCAACCATCTGCAGGCTATAGTTTGCTGAGCCTACACATATATGCAGAGCTCAACCCTGGCTGGACATTAGTATCGCTTGGGGAGCCTGAAAGAACCATAGGCATGCCAGGTTCAGAGATTTTGATTTAGTTACTCTGAGGAGGGAACCAAGACATTGATGTGCCTTTAAAAATCCTCAGGCGATTCTAATGTACAGCTAGAGTTGAGAACTACTGCCTTATGATCTTTAAAAAGCTCAAATGGATTAATGATCTTTGGAAGGGAAATAACAGTTTTGTAAACCATGCTCGACACAAGAGATACAAAGGTAAGTAATACAGAGTTCTACCCTTAAAAAAAAAATTTAGTCGAACAGGGTAATATATTACACTGTATGTTAACTAACCAGAATTTAAATAAAAACTTGAGAAAAAAATAGTCTAATGGTACAGATCACTAAGATGAACAGATTACAATAAAATGAAGGATTAATGACAGTAAAAATAAGATGTGATGAACAAAAGGGGAGAGGAAATAAACAGAAATGTAGTTGAAGAAAGAATGAATGGTCAGGAGAATGGGAGAATGAGTTGGAGAGAAGAAAGTGTGAGTGGGGTTTACAAATAATACCAGGGTAGTTTAAATGTTATGAGTAGGATATATGAGAAAGAGTATATATTGGGGGCCAGGGTTGGTCAGTAAGGGAATAAGGGTTTGTGGTACCATCACTGCCTTCTAGGTATTGATGTTGAAAGACAAAACTATTGGGGTAATTGATCTTGATTTATTTTTTCATATTTACATGTGTAGTTCCAAGTTATAGACACTAAGATATAATTTTTTAAAGACCAAATAAATGGAAGCCTATAAAAGTGAAAATTCTCTTGTAAAACATAGGACATATTTGCTAGTAATGTATGGTTTTGTATATTGTCATTTGGCATATAATTCTGTCCTACCTTTTATCAAATAGTATTCAGCTAGCATCCCAAATAAACATTTTAAAATCTTGAGATTTTTCAGACTGTATTGAATAGTACCCATTGAGGTAATAGCATCAAGTATCTGCGGTTTTGGTGGGAAGGGGCTATTTATTTCATTCAAAATCTTAGCATTTGGGAGCTGGAAGGGAACTTAAATGTAATCAGGTAACTATGACTATGAAAGTACTTTGTAAAATGCAAACTATTTTGTAGGTGCAAGGTAATGTCATGTCATGTAATACAAACTTTCCTCACTTATATATGAAAAGACTGAAACTCTTAAAGGTAAAGTGAATTTTCTAATCACATGGCTGCTGATAGGCAAGATGAGAAATCAAGTATCTTCATCCTAGGTTTTTGTTTTTGTTTTGTTTTGTTTTGAGACAGACAGAGAGCATGCTTGAATGTGGGGGGGTGGGGAGGGGCAGAGGGAGAGAGAGAATTCCAAGCAGACTCCACACCCAGCACAGAGCCTGATGCAGGGCTTGATCCCAGGACCCTGAGATCATGACCCAAGCCGAAATCAAGAGCTGGATGCCCAACTGACTGAACCACCCAGGCGCCCCCTCTTCATCCTGTTTTAATCTTTGTTTGCTAAACAGCAAATTCTTAGAAAATATTACCTACTGCATAAAAGGGGATAGAAAGCCGTCTAAATAAATAGAGAAATATCCCATGTTCCCAGGTAGGAAATCAGTCTCAATTTCATAAGTATGTCAAGTACCCCCAAACTGATCAGCAGATTCAGTGCTCTTCTGTAAGATTTTTTTTTTTCCAGAACTGACAAACTGACTCAAATTTATATGGAGGCACATAATTATAGAGACTAGTCAAGACAGTTCTGAAGAAAATAGGGGGCTGTCGAGGGGGTAAAGACTTCTCCTACAAATGTCATGAGTTATTATAAAAAAATTATGACCATGTAATATAGGTATAGGTATGGACAAACTGACCAGTAAATCACAATATGATCGAGAAATAGCCCTAAACACACAAAAATTTGATATGACAGTTGTGCTATACAGATCATCAAGGAAGGAAGAACTATTCAGTAAATAGTATTGGAAAAAAATAATTACATACTTGAGAAAAAAAATGACATTATATCCCTATCTTACACCGTATAAAAAGTCAACTCCAGATATAGCGAATGTAAAAGGCAAAACTTTTAAAAGAACATATAGAGAAATAGGCATTTGACCTTGGATTAAGGAAGGATTTCTTGGCTAGGACACAGGAAATAGCATTTGTAAATGAATGATTAAGAAACCCAACTTACATTGAAATATTTTTTTTGGTTTCAATTTATCTTTTTATTATAACATGAACTAAATTTAAGAAATTAGTCTTTTGACTTTATTTCCCAGAGTTGTTGGATCTAAATGACAATATAACTCATTATGAAAATATACTGAAAAATACAAGAGCTGATGTAAAATGGTAATCAAGGTTCCAGGTATCAAGGGATTAGAGAAAGTGAAGAATGAAACCAGTCAGGCTGCAGCCTGATAGACGCAGGTTGCGCTGGTTTAGCAAGGTGCCATCAGGGAATAGGAAGATCATCAAATGTGTGGTGATAAGTCACAGCATGAGAAACATCTCCATCAGGCAACTTCCTACCCTTTTTTGTTGGGTAAATTGAGTTTTTCTTCATTTAATAACTTAGGATTCTCTTAAACTAACATTTCAAAATTAAAATAATTCATCAAACAGGATTCATTTTTATAGGTAAAGTAAATCACAGGATAATGTATTAAGAAGATTTTGTTCCTTTTTAAATCAGAAAGCCTTCAAGTGGTCAGGGATTGATGGAGTGCGGATGACAAATGTACATTTCAGATTTTCATCACCAATGAAAAAATAAAGCATTTTTATAGACTTAAAACTGTAGTGCATTTAGATTTTGGTGAAGGAAAATTTAAAGTACCTCTACAATAATACAATGTTAATAGAAATTGGCCATGTACTGAGGTCATTTTAAAAGATTGTCTCTAGAGGACATTTTTTGAGAACAGTGCTTTTTCAGACACATTCTGATATTCAAATTCACTTTATAGCACAATTATAGATTAACCTTTTAATTACATTTTTTTAAAGATTTTATTTATTTGTCAGAGAGAGAGAGTGCACACAAGCAGGGGAAGCTGCAGGCAGAGGGAGAAGCAGACTCCCCCCCTGAAGAGGGAGCCCAATGCAGGGCTTGATCCTAGGACCCTGGGATCATGACCTGAGCCAAAGGAAGACGCTTAACTGACTGAGCCACCCAGGCGTCCCTAATTACATTTTTCTTAAAAAGCTGTGAGATTTCTGTTTCTTTGGGAGATATTTTCACCACTGTGTTGTTCAGTTCCACAGGTTTAGCTTTCTTCATTATTATTAAGAACTTCATACATGTTAGAGAGATTGCTGTTCATTGCTTTCTCGTCTTTTCAAAAAGAGACAGGGAGACTTGGTAGACTAAGGCTGACGTCTTTAAAGGCATGCAACAAGAATATTCCCACAATGATTGTTAAGAAGTCACTCAAAGTACCAATGACATCATCAATAGGCTTATCTTGCCACTCCTTAAAAAGAAGAGCTGAACAAGTTAAAACTGATGTTGTGAAGAATAGGTAATATATTGGAGTCATAATGGAAGTGTTGAATATATCCAGGGCCCTGTTCAGGCAATTAATCTGTGTGCTCGCTCAGACTGTAAGGCTCAGCAGCAGGATCTCGGCCAGGGAATGTTGCAGCACAGGCTTTCCAGCAAACAGTTCTTTGATAGCAATGCCCAGGCCCTTAACACAGGAGACTGAAAACGCTCCGATTACAGAGCAGATTGTTATGTACACAAGAATGTTTGTCCATAGCGAGGTCCCACTACGAAGATTAATATCAATGACATAATGACCACAAGTGTTGCAAAGACCACAAAACCTGGATCTCCCTGCTTGTGAGACATTTCAAGTCTCGATCTCCTCTTCTTTTGGAGCATGAATGACCATAACTGTAGATCCTAGAATACTTAACCAAACATCCATTTTTCCCATGAAGATTAAGTCTCTCATTTAGAAAGTATGAAGAAGGAATGGCACTTACGAGGATGCTGAGAGGTCCTATTAGAGTCGCTAGGGTGGCTGGTGCAAAGGCATATGCAACAAGGTTGGCCACCCCACCTGCTCCCGTTGATAGCAATCCAGCCCACCACAACCATTCTTGAAGATACGCATGGCCACCTTGACCTGCTCTCATGGAGCCTTTCCTGGCAAGTCACAGAAGACTTTTTTTTTTTTTCCAAATGAAACTCCCGCCAATGAAAATGCTAGAGCTCATAGCCATTCCCAAACCAATGTAAAAGTCCTATTTTCCATGCTCCCGGATCATTTTTTACCAAAGTTCTTGTGAGTCACAACAGACAAACCACTGGTGCTGGAGGCAGGATTATGCAATCTTCAAATATGTAAGTTTAATATGATCTCTCTTATGAAAAAAAAGGCTGGAAGCGGTTAGAGATGACTTATTCATTCTCATTTCCTTGTAAATAATACTGTTTATTCTCATTTTAAGTTTTATACCCTGGCAGAGTAGCTCCAGCTCCACTTGGAGGTCGGCCATGCGGCTTCCCCATGTGGTGTCCCCTCCACTATCTGGCCCTGGCCCTGGTCACCTCTGCTCACAGGCCCACGCAGACCTCATAGGCGGCCGCCCCTTGAGCTGGGGTGAGGTCAGGGGAGGGTAGCACCTTCATCTCAGTACCGAAGGAGATGAGAGCATCTGGGGCTGCCACCTCCTCCATGGGGGAGTGTAGAGGGGAACCTACCCCCCACGACCTGTGACCCCCCGCTACCCCTACATTGAAATTAACTTCTTTTCATCAAAAGACACCATAAAAAGAACAAAAAGCAATGCACACATGGGTGAATATATTTGCAATAATATAGTCAACAAAGTATTAGTATCCAATATATATAAAGAAGTCCTTCAAATAAATAAAAAACAGGGGCACTTGGGTGGCTCAGTGGTTAAGCAGTTAAATGTCTTGGGGAGCCTAGGGTTGGAGCCCAGTGTCTGCCTCCCTGCTCAGCAGGGAGTCTGCTTCTCCCTCTGCCTCTCCCCCTGCTTGTGTTCTCTCTCTCTCTCAAATAAGTAAATAAAATCTTAAAAAAATAAGATAAAAATTCAGTAAAAAAGTGGGCAAAAGACACAAGCAGGTATTTCACAAAAGAGGGTGCATGAGGGGCTCATGGGTGGTGCAATTGGTTAAACGTCCAACGCTTGATTTTGGCTCAGGTTAGGATCTCAAGGTCATGAGATCAAGTCCTGCTTCCAGCTCCATGCTCAGTGCAGAGTCGATTTATAAGACTCTCTCTCCCTCTCCCTTTGCCCTTCTTCCCCACTCTCTCTCTCTAAAATAAAAATAAATCTTTAAAAAAAATTAAAGATGATGCATGGATGAATCATAAATATATGAAATGTTATTCAACATAATTAGTAATAAGAGAAGTACAAATGAAGACCACAACAAATTGTCATTTTGTGTCACTAAATTGACAAAAAATAAATTTGGTAGTAGCGAAGTTTGGAGAGGATGCTGATCAATGGGAATTCCTACACATTGTTGGTAGAACTATAAATAGGTTAATTACTTGAAAATAGTTTAGAATTAGCCTGTAGAGTGGAACTTTTGTACATTGTACAATCCAGGGTTTCCTTCCTGGGTATAATGCCCTAGAACAATTTTGCCTGGGTGCACAGGGAGATATGTACAAAAAGTTCATAGTGACCCTGTTTGTAATAGCAAAAACAGGAAATAATCCAGATGTCCATAAACACGATAATGGGTAAACAAAATTGTAATATATCAACACCCTGGAACATTGTTCAGCAGTGGGAATAAGAAAAAAAAAGCACTCCATGCAGGTACATGGGTGAATTTTAGGACCATAATGTTGAGTGAAAAGGGTAGCCCTAGAACACTGAATATGGTATGAGTTCATCCATATAAAGTTAAACAAAACAAACAGTATTTTGTTTGGGCAAAAACATATAAATGACAAAAACCTTTTTTTAATTAAGAAAAATGATAAAACACAAAATCTAAGAAATGGCTAACCTTTGGTCAAGAGATAAGTAGATATGATAATGTAGGAATAAGTAGAAGAAAGCTATTGATAATGGTCTAGTTCTTAGGATTAGTGGTGGGCTCAAAAGAGTTCAGTCTAATATTTTGCTGTGTAATTTGTGCACATGTATATTCTTTTATCTGTATTAAATGTCACATTAAAGTAATATATTTGTTTTTCAGAAATCTGCCTGAACCTTCGAGATCCTCCAACTAACATAATTATCATTCCAGAAAAGCAGGTGAAACCTGAATGGAGATTGCCAAAATTAAATCACCGCTTTATCACAAGGTAGAATACTCGTGTAAAATACCTTAAATATTTTAATTTTTGACTTTAGCCACTGAAACAGTATATTATTATTGCTCAAAATCTACCCCAAATTATGCAGTATCAATTATATAGATATATATTTTCACAATCATAATTTTAGAATGCTTCTTCACTGTTTAAAGATATAATATTTAACAATTTTGCTTTTTTTAGGTCAGAACTGGATGATATGCCAGAAAATCACATCTGTGATGTTATTGGCATTTTAGTTTTTGTAGGAAGGGTCCAGCGGTCAAAAAAGAAAGGTAAGCTTTTAATATTGAAAGCCATAAAAAATATTTTGGTGAATAGTTCTGTGCTCATATATGCATAATTGTTTACCTTCATTTATTCTAATATCCTATCCATATAGAAAACCGTGAAGATTTTTGGTCATATCGTTGGATTCACATCGCTGATGGGACTTCAGAACAGCCATTTATAGTGGAGCTGTTTTCTACATCTCAGCCAGAAATCTTTGAGAATATTTACCCAAGTACTCAATCCAGTATTTGCATCTTTTTATTTTTGGAAGTGGGGGCATTAACTTTAAATGTTAAAGTGTGTACTGATTTACAGGGTGGCATGATACAGAGTTAGCAAATTCAAGCAGTGTGATAGCATGTTTAAATTGTTTCTGTATTAATATTATATTTGGTATTACAGATACTAACCACCTTCTGGTTGTCTAGTCAGAATTAATTTGGGATTGAAACCAGTTTTTCAGAAAACAGGTGCTCTTATCAATTCTCATTATTAGCATTTCAGGCATAAAAGCTTAACATTCAGTGAAACTAAAACATAGGCAATCAGTTCCCTTTGAATCCATTTTGAAATTGAGCTAAGTAGACCACAAAAAAGACAATGAAGACTTTACTAATATCGAATTAACTGGTAGAGGATTGACAGACTGTGTAATTAAATAATGACAGTGGTAAGTATGATTTCATGTGAGTATTAAATTAATATTACACTGGCAATGTTATACCAGCTGGTCAATATCTTGGTTACTTTGGTGTTGACCTTTCCCCCTTGTATTTATTCAGATACAGAGGTATTTTGCCCACTAACTTTATTCATTTGAAAACATTTTAAGGTATGCTTCAGATCTATTATGATAAGAAAAAAGTATATTTAATACTTTTTAACAACTTCAGTGAATTTTTCCTTATACCAACTTGTACTGCTACAAAACTATAGCTGCAGTGTGTTATTTCACTATTTTTTCAAATGATTATATGAATAAAATACTGATTGTTAAATGTTTGTCAACACTGGGAAAACTCCCAATCTTGACCATACGTAATTTTTTAAATCAACAAGGTAAAAATTGTAGAGCATCAGGATACTTAGAGACCATATAAAGAGTTGTTCTGCTACACCTTTATTGGTTATTGCAAAATGGCATTCCACACCATTCAGATATTACCTACCATCTGCTTGTGAGATTAAAATTTTAAAATATATCTGGATGGAGCTAAACCTCACCCCAGCTATTGAGGGAGAGGGCAGAAAGAATTTTAGCCAAAACCAAGGCATGGGCTTCCAAGGTGAGTGGAGCTATGACTTCTCATGTAACTTCTCTCAGGGCATAAATGATTGATAGTGATGACTTCTCATGACAATTCCATTACCTCATTTTAGGTGGGTTTTATGGCCAGGGCCCTCTCTCTTTGTAGCCACTTGAAACAACAAGTTGACACAAGTTTTAGATAATGATTTTTTCACAGAAATGTTGCCAAGTATACATGTTCTATTTCTTCGGATAATGGGAAATACATCTTTCTAAGAAAGCCTTATACAGACCTTGGTGAGATTTACTCTAGTACAGTAGTTGACAACATTTGCAATTTATGTTCATATTTTGACCAAGATGAAAAAAATTATCAAATGAATGGTGAGTATTGAGGGGGCTTCAGGCCCATGAAGGGGAACATGATCAAGTATCTTCTAGAATAATACCAGACTCCTTTGGTAGTAGGGAATCTTTTTTACTTTTGATTAAGGAGAGTGAAAAACTAAGGAGAACTAATACTGAGTGTTTGCTATGTACCAGATGCTTGTACATGTTATCTCATTTTGTACTCCTAGTTACCTTCTTAAAAGTTGATGTTTTTATAGTTTACAGGTGAGGAAACAAAGGTCCAGAGGAGTTAAGTAATTTTTTGGATGTCAAACAGCTAGAAGGTGTCAGGTCGGAATGTCTGATTTTTAACAGTCATGAAATGAGAATTAGAAGTTTCTGTAATATTCCTATATCAATATCTTTAACCATGAATAACGACATATTTGTAGTTTTGTAAATAAAGGAAGAGTGATGTTAGCTGAGAGTTACTTTTAGTCATTTCAACAGATTTCCTTTATTTTTGTTGCTATAAGATAAAGAATTAGGAAATGTTAGTTACAGTAAATGAATTTATCGTTATTATCATACTCTAGGGAAGTATTATCTCAAATGAGAACTTACCATTATTGTGAGATACAAGTATTTACATTTATTTCTTCATTTCCTAGTTCATACGACCATAACCATTTTGGCTTGTGATGAGTTAAAATTTAAAAAAATGTTGTTGGCTTAATGAAACTTTACCTAACTAATTGATAGACAGTTGAAAACAATTCAGCAAGGTGAATAGTAAAGAATGGGTTGTATAAGCCCTGTCATGGAGGCTTAAAGTCTAATTAAGATAAACACATGCATAAGGAAATTCAAGTTAACAGTGTATACCCCTATCTGGTGGAAGGAGTCAAGAGTAATTCAGGGATCAGTGTTAGATTGGGTTAATCAGTAAAAGCATCCTGGAGAAACTAAGCGTTTTTTCTCTGTAGGAAATAACTGTTCACACTCAGTTGTATGCCTGATTAGAGAGACTTGCCGTCTTCAACTGTGCAAGCAGTAACTTCAGTTAGGTGCAGCCATTGTACTTTCTAAAGGAAAAGTGTTAGATCCTTTATCTAAAGAAGAAGGTAAGTGTTAGATCCTTGTTGCTCCCAGTGTGGTCAGAGGGCTGGCCACACTAATATCACCGAGAGCTTATTAAGAAGTGGAGAATCTCAGGCCCCACTCTAAAACTACTGAATCTGAATTTGCAGCTTAACAATTGTCCCAGGTGATTCCTATGTTCGTTAAAGTTTGAGAAGCACTGTGTTAGATACTGATCTTGGTATGTCCTCTTCGAAAGGCAGAAGTTTCTTCATAACTGTTTTCATTTTCTACAGTGACGTATTTCGTGTGTACACAGTTGAAAGTTGTCAGGAATGACACTCAAGTACCTAAACTGCTTTACCTAACCACTACAAATGAGAGTCGAGTGTTTATTACTGGTGAGCAATGTCTTGGTTTATACTTTATTGGAGATGTAATATATTTTCTATTAATTAAATTAATTTTTACATCACAACATTCAACCACAAGATAGCTTTGTTTTGACCTCCTTTATTGCTGTAAGGATGTTTTGGCAAAGAATATTTAGCCTATGAAATGTATTGCTTCTAGATTAATTATGACTGAAACAATGATTTTGTGACTCACTGGAGAATTGCATTTATGTCCTTGGGTTAACTTTAATTCCTGCTTGATGTCAGGTAGATAATCATAAATTGCTTTGATAGATTGAAGACTGTTAGGCCCTATATCACAATATGGATACAATAAACAATATTTTTAAATACTAACTAAAAATGTTCATCAAATTTTGGTCCCTGATCTCAGATTTTACTTATATAACAAGAAGAGTCTTATTAGTTGTCTACAAGCACATCATTTTTCTCTGTTCTTTCTGATAACGGGGTCAAAACAATAAAGCTTAAAGTTTCCAGAAGAGTGAAGAAATAGTGTGGAGTGGTATGCTTACTAAAATACTACCATGTTGATAATAAAAAAATTTGTCAATAGAAGAGTCCTAGGAAGGATGTAATACACATCTTTGTCAATACCTCATTTTATAAATACTAACAATAATCAGATGTAAATGGTACTGTTAAGTATGTTTTAAGAACATGAATTTAAATGCTGAGCTATATCATAGGCAACTCAGTTCAAACATGATGCTATACCTTTAGGTTAATACATGATTGAAAAATCAGTTTTTTAAGAAGATGCCAACCATTTTGATAGTTAGAAAAATCCAGATTATTAGTTTTCTTTTCATTATGACTTTATCCTGTAGGCAGCTATGGTTTAGTCCACTTAAATTCTAATATGTCTGATTTCCTTCTCAACGTAGGATTGGTTTACTGTCTTTGATAATTTTTGTATACATATTAAGTGTAATCTGCTACACAGTGAATAAATGAACTTCTTTTCTTGGTGACACAAGAGATTATTTGGATATACTGTTTTTATACAAAAAAAGTCCATACAATTCATTACAGTGAGTTTTTTTCTCATTTTTTGGTTTTACCCTTCTTGCAAAAAGGTCATAGGGGCCAGCCATATACCAACGACACCAAGGTAAAAAACTTTATTCATTGGATTAAAACAAGGACCGATTCTGAGGAAGTGAAGAATACTGTTATTGGTGGATATTACCCCTATCCACCAGTGCCAGAGACATTTTCGAAGTATAGTAGTTCTGTCAAAGGTACTAATGTAATTATTCGTCATGTATGATATGTTTCTATGACATATGTGTGATAGATATCATGAGCTAATATGTAGCAATACTCACTGATAAAAATTTTGTCTCTATGAAGATCTAAAAATACATGTCATGCCTCCTAAAGGTTAATATTTGGATTATATTAGACTAGAAGAAGGGAGAACATAGATGATGACTAACTGGACATCATATCTTGATTCAATGTTATTGAGATCAAATCTGACTTTAGTAGATCCAACTCCTATCAAGGAGACACTAGATAATTTGACATCAAGATACTGACACTGTGTTATGCTACTCTTGTGGAATGATATATATTGGATATTACACAGTTGAGCGCTACCTTTAAATAAAAATGACACCAAAATAAATGAGGTGCAGACTAAGTACTGATGAGAGGCCTAACATTAATTTATTTTAGTAGAATTAATATATGGTTGAAGAGTTTAATATAAGTATATTCTTTTTTAAAAAGCTGTGGGATAATTGCATGGTTTGGGGGAAAAAAGAGAAACCTTGAAATACTGACCTACCATCATCTAAATACTGGCATCTTCTTATACTTCATAATGCCAGCAATATGTAGTATATGGTTGTATATATTAAAATGTATATTTGTGTGCAGTGGCTAGGCAACACTTTATACTTTGAAATATGATGTGTAAATTACAGTTGACCATTGAACAACACAGGTTTGAACTTTACAGATCCACTTATATGTGATTTGTTTCAATAAATACACATACAGTACTATAAGTGTTTTTTCCTTAGGATTTTCTTAATGTTTTCTTTTCTCTAGATTACTTTATTGTAAGAATACAGTATATAATATTTATAGAAAATATGTGTTAATCAACTGTTTATGTTGTCGATAAGGCTTCTGGTCAACAGTAGGCTATTAGTAAAGTTTTGGGGGAGTCAAAATTTATGCATGGATTTTTGACTGCAAGGGGTTTGGTGCCCCTAACCCCCCTGTTGTTCAGTGGTCAACTATACATTTAATATGCAAAATTTCTGTTTCAAATTAAGACTCCAGACTAGAGGACTGTATCACAATTTAACTGATAACTGTATTTTGCCTATTTTACAAAAATTGCATAAGGCAACGATGTCAAGCATCAACATAAGTTTCACAAATTTAAGTTATGTAGCAAGTTTATGATTTCATGTTGTGAAATGACATTGCAAATCTAATTCTTATTTTTATCATTTCAGTTCTTTAAAACTTACAATTTCCCCGGAATTATTCTTTTGCAGTTGAGTCGCTCTTGACAGCTATAAGTGAAGTGAGGAAGGAGATTGAAGACTTGCAGTATAGGGAACAAAAGCGCATTGCAATTCAGGGGATAATTACTGTTATAAAGTATATCCCCCATGCCAGTGCAACTGAAAGTGCCTCAGCATCAGAAACACTTCGGGTATGGTGCCAGAGAATTAATAGTATATCTCTGAATGCACTGCGATCATAATTACAATTGGTACCTTGTACATTTTATTCAGAACTCACATGTATTGACGCTTAATGATGTAAACCTCAGAGGGGAAAAAAATCATTTATGTGTTTCGTTTGTTTCCTTTTTCTCTCATTTATTTTGGAGCAGGCTGGGCTGAAGTTCACAGCCTCTGATATTTCCCAAGGCCTTCAACACTTGGTATCTTATTTTTGCTTTCTGCATAATTTGAGCCTATTATGACTCTCTTTACTTAAATTCCCAGGTGGTATATATGATTATATTCTTTCCATTCCTTTTGTCCAGGCCAGAACTATAGGAACACTTTCACAGGAAATTTTTATCTTCATATCTGGCATGGCAGTCTCACCCAGATTTTTTAAGTCATAGCAATGACTCTTGTAGGATAAAGACTCTAGTAGAAAAGGCCATTACTGGAATCTAGGCACAATCAAGACAAATGAGTTAATTTTTTCTGTGAATTTATCTTTCAAAACTTATTTCTAGGATTTCTGTTCATATGGAAATAAGCATCTAATCCAACTTTTCAGTTATATTAGTATAAGAAGGACTTTTGTTTACCTTCCTTTAAAAAATATTTTAATACCAGATGCATTAGGATAAATATAATCCTATCTATAAATCAGCTTTATAAAAGCACTTTTATGATTACAAAAATGTTGTCATAACTCTTAAGATTATGAAAAATGGATAAACTAAAATTATAGTCTTTTAAGAAAAATAATTTTTGTGAATTAGTTTAAAATGTTTTCTCTAAATTTTTGGTTTTAGAATGCTAACCGACCCTCAACATCCCAAGCAGCTAGGAGAGAAAATCAAAGTCAGGAAAGAGATAATAATAATAAACGGCATCAAGATGATGATCCTATGAGCTCTCAGTGTTTTCAAACTGCATGTACAAGCTTGAGCCCTACCAAGAAAAAAAGAATTCTGCAAGGGCCATATGCCAAACTGTAAGTCATTTGTATTAAGTATACACATAGCATATTAATTTTTTTTTATTTCTACCATGTAAAATGACCAATTCCACTAGAAGTGGTATTAGTTTTCTAGGGCTACTAAAATCCAAGATCAAAGCATTGGCAAAGTGAGTTCCTTCTGAGGACTGCAAGGCAGAATCTCTTCCATACCTCTCCCCTAGCTTCTGGTGGTTTATGGCAATCTTTGGCATTCCTTGTCTTCTAGAAGCATCACTTCAATCTCTGTCTTCATTTTCACATGGCATTTTTCCTGTGTGCATACCTGTGTTCAAATTTTCCCTTCTAATAAAGATACCAGCCATATTAGACTAGGGACCTATTCTGGAGTACTGTTCTACTCCAGTAAGACCTCATCTTAATCAGTTATATCTTCTGTGACCCTATTTCCAAAAAAGGTCTCATTCTGAGGGTTATTGAAGATGTAATTGGTTATGTATTGGTAGTCATATTGATACTTAGTAGGGACATGGTTCAGCCCATAACAGTCTGCCATCTGGCCCCTAAAAATTCATGTCCTTCTCACATGCAAAATATGTTCAACCCATCAAAACATCCCAGAAATCTTAACCCGTACTAACATCAACTCTAAGTCCAAACTCTCATCTGAACATCGTCTAAATCATGTATTGTTGAAATGCAGGGTGATTTCATCCTGGGGCAAAATTCTTTACATCTGTGAACCTGTGAAACTAGACATGTTATCTGTCCAAAACACAATGATAAGACAGGCAGAGGATAAGCATTCCTGTTTCAAAAGGGATAAATTAGAAAGAAAGGGGGTCATGCATCACAAGCAAGTTCAAAACCTAGCAGGACCAATTCTAATTGATTTCAAGCCTCCAGAATTATCCTTTCTGGCAGGATACTGTATCTTCTGGGCCCACCAGGATGGTAGCCCCACTTCCTTGGCCCTGAGTGCTGCCCCTGCCCTCTGGAACTGAGGGATCATTGTCCCTTTTCTTGAAAGATAACACATAATCACTCTTGGTTATCTCTTATCAACTCATTTCCTGACTGTAGAATCCCAGAAATCGGATTTCATCCCACCTATATCCCTTTCAGTCCAAGCTAGCAGCATGCCTACTGAGATGGTTGATGGGATCCACAAATCACAAGGCTTGGGCAAATGGTTGTCCAACAACACTGTTGGTGTTCCTTCCAGAGCAAGCTTTCTCATTTTTGCAGTATAGATAGGCTGAGAATTTTCCAAGTATCAAAATTTTGGTTCCTTTTTTCTTAACAATTTCTCAACTTCTCTCTCCCCTCTTGTATTTTACTATAAGCAACAAGGAGAAACCAGGCTTCACCTTCAACACTTTGCTTAAAAATCTCTTCAGCTAAATGCAAGTTCACTGCATACAAGTTTCACCTGCCATCCAACAGAACACAATTCAGCAAAGACCTTTGCCACTTTATAACAAGGATCACTTTTCATCCAGTTTCCAATAACCCATTCCTCATTTCTGTCTGAGACTTAACTGGAAGCACCTCTTACATTCATATTTCTAGCAACATTCTGTTTATAACAACATATATATTCTCAAAGAAAGCATACATATTCTCTAAGACAAAAAGCTTTCTCTCAGAACTCTTTCAGCCTCTATGTAATACTCAATTCCAAAGCCACTTCCACATTTTAAATTATTTGTTACAGTAGCACTCCACTTCCTGGTACCCAAATCTGCATTCATTTTTTAGGGCTGCTATAATGAAGTACTACAAACTGTATGGCTTAAACAATGGAAACTTAAGACCTCACAGTTCTGTAAGCTAGAAGTCCAAGATCAGAGTTTCACCTGGGTCAGTCTGTTTTGAGCACTGTGTCAAAGAATCTGCCCCTTGTCTCTCCCCTAGCATCTGGTGGTTTTCTGGCAATCTTTGATATTCTGTGGCTTGTAGAAACCTCACCCCCAATCTGTGTCTATGTCCAAATTCCCCCTTTTAAAAGGACATCAGATACATTGGATCAGGGGCCCACCCATGCCAGTATGAACTTATTTTAACTAATTTATCTCTTCAGTGAAACTATCTCCAAATAAGATTACATTCTGAGGTACTGGGGGTTGGGACTGCAACATGAATTTTGGGGGACATAATATAACCCATGACAGAAGCCCTCTTATCTGCCACGCTTGGCATGGACTACTTGACAATGAGTTTAAAATGAGGAACTACAAAAAAAAATACATTTTATTTAAATTTAAAATATTATAGCTTATATTTGTTGACCAGTTATTTAAGCATGAATCTTTCCTATATAAAGTTTATCCATTATGAATTGTATATAATTAACATTTTTGGTTTTTCTGAAGCAGAAAGATAACCAAGACACTAATAAAGCAGTTGACGTATAGAATCATTTTAGATTTTAAGATTTTTTAAAACTCTAGTCTTTAATGGTAGTTGTGCCCAATCAGGGAACTGTTTTTGGTTGTATCCTGAGATTATATTCAGCAACCTTGATAAATTCACTTATTCTGAGTTTGTAGGTTTTTTTTTTAAATTTTCTCTGTATAAGTCATGTAATCTGCAAATACTTGTGGTTTATTTCTTCCTTTCCAATCATTTTGCTTTTATTTCTTTTTCTTGCATTATTGTACTGGTTAGGACCTCTACTACAGTGTTGAATACAACTGGTGGTAGAAACCATCTATGTCTCATTTCTTTTTTCTTTTTTTAGTGGTCTAAGGATAATTTATTTTATTTTTTCACAGCTTTATTGAGATATAATTGACATATATTACTTTGTAAATTTAAGGTGTACAGTGTGATGATTTGATACATGTATGTATTGCAAAATAATTACCACACTAAGATTATTTAACACATCCATGACCTTACATAACTATTATTTTTTTTATAGTAAGAACATTTAACATTTACTCTTAGTAACTTCCAAGTATGTATTACAGTATTGTTAACTGTAGTCACCATAATGTATGTTAGATCCCTAGAACTTAATTGTGCTTCTACTGGTACATCAATGTGTTCACCAACCATGAAGATCCACCAAGCCTTGATGTCCAGATTTGGGGGGGGGTATTTCATTACTTAGGCATGATAGATTAAATTATTGGCCATGTGATTGAACTTGATCTTCAGCTCCCCTCCCCGTAATAGAGGTTAGGCTAGTTCGGTGTTTCAACCTTTGAGCCGTATGCTTAATGTATCTGATAACGGTTCTTATCTTCAAACTGTCTAGTGGCTCACCATGAGTTACCTCATTAGCATAACGGAGGTACTCTTGTCACTATGGAAATTCTAAGGGTTTTTGGACCAGGAACCAGAGACAAAGACCAGATATGTTCTTTATTGTGCCATAGTTCTAAAGTTCAGCTATTTTCTTTCTCAGCTGTAGAAAGCCCATTTGATTCTTTTTTAGATATTTACTTTTGAAGTTGTCTATCTGTTTTGTCCACCTAGATCACCTGTTGATCTGCTTCTATTGGTATAATAATAAGAAATATGACCATTTAAGAGCTTATATTAACGTTTTAATACAAATGGTAGCTGGTAAACCATGGTGCTCTCTGTTAGATAGTAAAATGTAGTCAAAATCCATGTACTCATTCAAAAGTTAGCACTGAGAAATAAAATATAATCAACAGACATTAAAACTTCTTCAGTTCATTCTCTTGGTAATATTTACTCTATAAAGAGAGAAAATTAATCACTCCATGGTTAGATGAATCCTTAAAAATCATTTTCAAAAAAATCATTTTCAATTCTAAGAAAAGCAGAAGACACCATAGGAAAAGTTTTTAAATAATGGTTGTTGCCTAAAAAGCATTTGCTAATTTGAATCAATGATCACAAAGACTTTAGCATTTTTGATCATTGTAAATTATTGCTAATTTGCTTATATTAGCAATTTCTCAAAGGAATTCTATATTCTGGTTCTTTTTGTATAGTATCTTCTGCTTTTCTTAGGTAGAAGGCACTGAAAATATTCCTTCATCTAATTGTATAGAGAATTTCAATATACAATGTAAAATTATTTATATTACATCATCTGATCATCAACATCCCAGTGAGGAAGGCACACGATAATTATTTCAATTTTAAAAAAGAGAAATCTGAGATTCAGAAAAGATAAAATATACAATTTATACATATGTGTATGTATATTAAGTACTTTTAATTTCTGTGCATGAAAGATACTTTCTAAGACCTCAATAATGTTAATTATAATCCTGATATAAAGATGAGAGAATGACATTCTATAGAATCTGTATGACATTTACCTAAGGTCAATAAGTTGACAAAAGTGCAAGATTAGAGTACCACTTAGAGTCTCTGACATAATTTTTACAACATTCTGCCACTACCCAGTGTATGCAATGTTCTCTTCCTTTAGCTCCTCTTTTCCCTTTCTTCCTCAGTTATTTTTCTATACTTATCTTTTCACTTTTCATCTTTCTTTTTTCATTTTCCTCAGTTGATACCTGTAGACATTGTATACCTCCACTTCTGTCATTTATCCCCTCACCTTTAAGACAAATATTTAAGTCCTACAAATGGATGATTACATATTCCAGTAAAAATCTCCTAAGCTACTTTTTAAAAGTTCTGTACAATGTAATGGTGCTGTTAGGGTTTTGAAAACTATTTCTTGTAATTTGTTTCAGATGGAAAAAGTCACTTCCTAATCATATGTATTAAAAAGTAGATACATGCCGTTTAAGGATCTCCAAATGCATGTAATTTAACTATTTTTTAGTTAGATTTCTTTCACAAGTGATGTTTTCAGCTTTCTAGTTTCTAGAAATACCATGTTTTCAATGATTGAAAGAAGTTCAAATTACAACTATAAAATATGTTTTTATTTGCTGGGGTTTAAAGGTAAATAAATGGATGCATGCCTCCTTCATAAAAGCTACTTCTTTTTAGTCCATTAATAACTCATTAGCAAAATAACGAATACTACCTATAAGAAAAAAATCCATTGATAAAATAATTTGAGCAATATTATGTGGCATTCAACAATATGACATTCTGTTTTACTTTATGATTTAGTTTTGGAAATACAATAGAAAAAACCTCATCACAGAAATATGCTAATAGCCCACAAGATGGAAATCTTTCCTTATAAAAGTAGGCTTCTCCTCAGTTTCAAAATAAGATACTTCCCTTTTCCTCCATTTATTTCAGTTCAATAAATAGTTATTGAGTAGGTAATATATAGAGATACAAAAATAAATAAAGTCTATACTTTTGTAGACTTTATAACAGAGCTTATAGCAGAATCTGTTGGAAGAGACAGACTCATAAACCTGTAATTTCGACACAGAGTGATGAATGCTATAATAGAAGTGTATTCATGGTGCTATGACAGCAACAGCATGTACAAGGAGCAATGAGCTTTGACTAGAGATCAAGAATGGCTTCTTTTAGGAATTAATGCTTGAGTTAAATTTCAAAGGAGGAATACGAGTTTGAAGCAGCATGAGACTTATAGAAAACTTTGAAAAGAGGCTGGAGGCTGGACAGTTAGGCCAGACAGTTTCCCAGATATATGTATATAAGTCTGTCCATCCATCCATCTTTAGTTGCTATTTAATAAAGTTAAATACTTCCTTTTGTGGAATACGCCTTATTGAAAGAACATTTAAATCTGTAATAGTATTTGGGGTGCCTAGGTGGCTTAATCGGTTAAGCATCAGACTCTTGGTTTTGCCTCAAGTCATGATCTCAGGGTTGTGAGATCAAGCCCTCTTTCGGCTCCATGCTGAGCGGGGAGTCTGCTTGGGATTCTTTCCCTCTTTCTCTCCCTCCCCCTCTGCCCCTCCCCCTACTCACTCTCTCTCTCTCTTCCTCTCAAATAAATAAATAAATACAATCTTTAAAAAAATCTATTGCAGTATTTGAACTAAGTTATGTATGCATATTTGCTCATAACTTGTATATATTTTCCTTAAATTTTTAGTGCATTACTTTAAGAAACTAAACCTATATATTTTGTAAACTGATTGAATTAAAATAAGTTCTGAATGGAACCAATTAGGTTTTTTTTCATTCAAGTGTCTTTTTGTAATTATTTGTTACCTTTTTTCCATCTTTTGTAGGGTTCCCGTACCTCAGCCAGAAACTTCTGGACAGACAAAAGGAAATAAACCAGACGTGCCAAGCATTTTCCAACGTATGTTGCTTTGATGATTATTATTTATGAAATCTTTATGGAACATTATTATATACAGATTACTATTTGATTTTATTCTGCATTTTTCTGTCATGCCTCTCTCCAGCATAATATAAGTACTTTAAATAGATATATAATGTTATTTTTGTTTTTGTTTTTTATTTACATTAGCTTAGGTACTTGTCAAAAGTACTGGTCCCAGTTTTAAAACAATTTGATATCATCACCAAAGTGAAAGTAAATATAAACAAACCTATACTTACCAATTTGGTTATTTGATAATACATCCCTTCAAATATAGGGATTTTTAATTTTTAATTACCAGAAGAATAAAGTAGGAAGTTTAATTTTTATTTGAAAATAAATATAAGTAAAGCTTAAAAGATAGTTGTAGTTCCTTTCTTTGCTATTGGGTTGACTGGTTTGAATATTGGGTTCATTTCTGAAGAAATTTCGTAGTATAATTTAGTTCCTTAGAGTGATTGGTTTAAATCTGATCTTATAAGTGTCATCTCTCTGGACTGAACTTTTTAACACTTTATGTCTTTCTTGCTTTTTGAGTTATTCTTATTTTGGGGTTGACTTCTTGTCAATCTGGCAGGTCAAGAATCTACAAAAGGATCTAAAGTCTGCATCCCCCTCAAAAAAAATTAAAACAAAGAAAATAAGGGGGGAATCATTATAATATAAATATATGACCAAGCTTAGAACAAGAATGAAAAATCCTTAGGTGCCAAAAACAAAAGAATTTAAATTTAGTGGTGAGTAGGACTAAAACTAAAACTGCTCTCAGGCATTTCAGAACTGGATAGAGGCCTAATTGATTGTGGGCTGAGGTGTAATAACCATATGGAAAGGAGAGTCCAGACCACAAACCTCCTACATGCGAAGTAGGACTAATATAGAATTGGAAGGTTATGAAAGACCAGAGAAAGTAGGCCCATCAGCGTGGGGAAGTGTCAAGGAGCTTCCTGTATCCTCTGGGCAAGGGTTGGGAAAAAGTCCCACCTGAGAGAAATTGAAATCCCAGACCTGTGCAGCATGGAGGTGTGGTCACCGTTCAATTGACTATAATGGTGAGGACACTGAGCTAAGGAGTTAACAGTAGCATCTGGTCTGAAATCAGTGAAACCCTTAAAGTTTTGACAAAGGTAAGTGTGAAACTGTCTCAAAGGGAGACATCTTACAACCTAGGGTATTTGGGACTCCCATAGAAAATGTCTACAGAAGATGAATTCATGGTTAAAAAATTACAAATGTTCCAAGAAAATGAACTTCTTTGAGGCAATGTGATCAGATGTAATATGTGGGAAAATTTATAGCCTAGGAACTAGAAATACTAAACCAATCAGAAAGAGGCTTTAAAATAAATACATGTTTAAAAAGTTAAAGGAATGAACAGAAACTAAGTTAAATATATAAATACATATTAAATGTATATTAAATTTAAATTTGATTTAATAATTATATATTAAATTTATATTTCATAAATTATATATTAAACATGACACATTTAACTTAATATATAGTTATTAAGTAAATATAAAATTTAATTTATATATTTAATATATAGTTATTAAAATAATTATATGTATTTATAATATTGTATAAATTAATTATATGTATTTATCAAATTAAATATATAAACTTAATGTATAATTTATTAAATTAAATATATTAATTTAATATATTAAATATATGCTTTGAAGAGGAAGCAAATGACGAGAGAATTAGTACATTTGGAAGATAGATACAGTGGAAATCACACCAGAGATAGGTAAAGAGATTGGAAAGGTTAAAAAGAAGTTGGGAAACATGGTGGATAGGGTGAGAAGGTTCAATTTATATCTAATAAAAGTTCCAGGAGGACAGACTAGAGATAATCAGGAAGAAGCAATATTTGAAGAGGTACATTTTCAAAATTAAGGGTATGTATGAATCATTAGATTGAAGGATCACAAAGAATCCTAAGCAGAAAAATTAAATAAATCTATATGCAGACCTATCATAGTGAACCTGCACAGCATCACAGATAGTAAGTAAATATCTTAAAAACTGCCAGAAAGAAAATGCCTATTTATCTACAAAAGGAATATAATTAGACTGGAAGATTTCTTATCAGTGACAATAGATGCCTTAAATAATGGAATAATGTCTTCAAAATGTTGAAAGAAAATATTTCCCAACCTAGAATTCTATGTTTAAATGAACTTTGATCGGGGCACCTGGGTGGCTCTGATGGTTAAGCGTCTGCCTTCAGCTCAGGTCATGATCCCAGGGTCCTGGGATCGAGCTCCACATCGGGCTCCCTGCTCAGTGGGGAGCCTGCTTCTCCCTCTTCCTTTGCCCATTCCCCCCTGCTTGTACCCTCTCTAAAATAAATAAATAAAATCTTTAAAAAAGTAAATAAATAAACTTTGAGGGTGCAATAAATGTATTTTTAGATATTCAGAGACTGTGAGAGTTATTCATATTGTCTCAATAAGGGAGTTATTAAAGAATTTTGAAAGAAGTAAAATGAAACCAAAAAGAGGTATCAAACTCCAAGAAGAAATGGTGAGCAAAGAAGTTGGTAAAATATTGGTAAATATAAATAAAAACAGGCAGTAAAAATTAATAACAATGGTAAATAATTTCATGAGATTTGAAATAAAGTAAAACTAAAATACTATTTAAAATAAGATGGGTGGGAAGATGAGAATTAAAGCATTCTTAGGTTATTGAATCTTTATGGAGAAAAGCAGTGGTTGATGAACTGTAGGCTTTGTAAATTCAAACATGAAATTTAAAATTTTAAGGGCATGCTAAAAGAAGAGGGATAGAGGGTATAACTTTCAAAGCAGTAGCACGGAAAAAAAGGGGGAATTGTGAAAATTTAATCAGGACAGTGGAAGGTGGAAAAGAAGAAAAAAGAAAAGTGTGATTAAGAAAAAACACAAAATAACATAACTGAGGGGCACCTGGGTGGCTCAGTTGGTTAAGTGTCTGCCTTCGGCTCAGGTCATGATCCCCAGGTCCTGGAATCAGGTCCCACATTGGGCTCCTGGCTCAGCAGGGAGCCTGTTTCTCCCTCTGACCTTCTTCCCTCTCATGCTGTTTTTCTATCTCTCTCTCAAATAAATAAAATCTTTTAAAAAATATAACTGAAATAGTTCCAAATACATCAGTAATTTCAATAAATGTAAACATGTTAAACTTTCAGGTATCAGTTTTAAAAATTAATCTAGTTATATGTTGTATATAAGAGACACTTAAGCAAATTTATATAGAAAGGCTGAAAATAAAGGAATGGCAAAAAAATATACCTGACTTATCCTAAGGAAAGGTGGTATAGCAATATTAATATGAGATAAAATATGAAGCAGAAACTGTAAATAAAGATAAAACAATATAGAATGATAAAAGTGACATTCTACCCAGAAGATAATAACAGCCAGGAATGCATACATCTAATAATATAACCTCAAAATGTAAATAACCTGGTAGATTTATTTTTTTAATTTAAGGATTTTTTTATTTAAAGATTTTTTTTATTTAAAGAATTTCTTTATTTGTTTATCAGAGAGAGAAAGTGCATACACAAGCAGGGGGAGCAGTAGGCGGAGGGAGAGGGAGAAGGAGGCTCCCCATTGAGCAGGGAGCCCAATGCAGACTTGATCCCAGGACCCTGGGATCATGACCCAAGCCAAAGGCAGACGCTTAACCAACTGAGCCACGCAGGCATCCCAACCCAGTAGATTTAAAAGGAGCAACTGACAAATTTATGGTCATAGCACACTCCTCTCTTAAAGTAATAGAACAAGGAGACAAAAAGTTATTAAATAGGAAAGCGCACATATATTGATGAAAGCCAGTAATAAAAAACAATCTTAAAAGAAGCCAAAGGGAAAAGAAAAAAGACACATTATATACAGAGGAACAAAGACAAGTATAACAACAGATTTCTCTTCAGAAAGTATATTATCCAAAGGACAATGAAAAGACCTGTAAACCTAGGGTTCTATACACACTGAATACATCTTTTAAAATAGACAAAATAAAGATCAAAACAGAAACAGAGAATTCATCACCACCAGACCTGCACAATGAAAAATAATAAAGGAAGTTCTTCAGGCAGAAAAATAATAATACAGATGGAAATTTAGATCTAAATAAAGGAAAGCACCAGAAATAGTAAATGTACAGGTAAAATAAAATATATTTTCTCAGTTTTTATCTCTTTTAAATGAAAAATAAAAATGTAAATTCTGTAGTTTATATAGATGTAAAATGTATGACAACAAGTGCACAAAGGCAAGAGAGGATATGGAGATATACTGTTAGGAAGTTTTTACACTATATGCACAAAATGGCATAAAATCACTTGGATGTAGACTGTGATAAATTAAAGTTGTATATTACAAATCCTATAGCAACCCCTAAAAAAAAGCATAGCTAATATAAGTCAATGGTAGACCTAAATGGAATTATTTGTTACAATAGTCAATCCAAGAGAAGGCAGGACAAGAGAAAAAGGGACATAAAGAACAAATGAGTCAAATAGAAAAAATAGCAAAATAACAAATTGCAGCCCTGTCATGCTGTTAATTACATTAAAGTAAATAGTATGAACACCCCAATAAAAAAGCAAGTTTATCATATTGGATAAAAAAGTAAGACCCAGCTATATACCATCTCAAAAGACCCACTTTAGGGGCACCTGGGTGGCTCAGTTGGTTAAGCATCTACCTTTGGCTCAGTTCATTATCCTGGGGTCCTGGGATGGAGCCCCACATTGGGCTCCCTGCTCAATGGGAGGCCTGCTTCTCCCTCTCTCTCTCAAATAATAAAATCTTTAAAAAAATAAAAGAGACCCACATTAAACTTAAAGATACAATATAAAAAGATGGAAAATATATAGCATGTAAAAGAAAGCTGGAGCGGCTGTACTTATATCATCAAAGTAGATTTCAGAGCAGGGAATTAAGAATATTACATTATTTAAATTAGTCCAAGAAAACATGCCAATCCTAAATGTGTAGGCACCTCACAATAAAGCTTCAAAGCGCATGAAAACTATTAAATTGAGAGGAAAAACAGACAAATTCACAATTATGTTTGAGGACTTCAGCATCCTTTTCTCAGCAATTCATAGGAAAACTAGACAGTAAATCAGTAAAAATATAGAATAAATTAGCACTATCAACCAACTTGAGCTAATTGATATCTACAAAACACTCTACCTAACAATGGCATAATACATATTCTTTCCAAGTACACATAGAACATTTACCAAGATAAACCATATTGTCATAAAACAAGTCTCGATAAGTTTAAAAGAATCTAATAGAGAAAAGTAAACTCAAATAGATGGAAGGAAATTCTGTATGTCATCAATTCCAAGATACCCATTTTTGCATATTTTAACATCTCTGAAATTGGGATGCACATTCCAAAATGAATTATACATCATGATTTCATTGGCAAAGTATTTTTTTCTTAATGGCACATGAAATAATGGTGTTTTACAATTTGCAGTATTTTATTTTATTTTATTTTATTTTTATTTTATTTTATTTTATTTTATTTTATTTTTAAAGATTTTATTTTTAAGAAATCTCCACACCCAGTTGTGGGGCTTGAACTCACAACCCCAAGATCAAGTCGCATACTCTCCCGACTGAGCCAGCCCGGCACCCCTACAGCATTTTAGATTCAATAAAATAAAAGAATAAAATTAAAAACAAATTAGTAAAATATAAAACAAAAAAGAGAATAGCAGAACCTAAAGTTGGTTCTTTTAAGAGATTTACACAATAGAGAAACCTCTAGCAATACTGACCAAGAATAAAAAAGAAAGCTACAAATAAACAGTTGTAGAAAAGAAAGAGTATGAAACTTATAATAACCATTTTTAAAACTACAAGAGAGTATTATAATATA
Source organism: Zalophus californianus (assembly GCF_009762305.2). Classification (NCBI taxonomy): domain Eukaryota; kingdom Metazoa; phylum Chordata; class Mammalia; order Carnivora; family Otariidae; genus Zalophus; species Zalophus californianus. The sequence goes on along the minus strand of NC_045612.1, from coordinate 41,330,883 downwards.
ATTTGTACACATTTCTAAAATTATCCAAAGCCAAAGTGTTTATTGTTCATAGATACATATATAGGAATTTACTCTGGAATGGAAAAATACATAGCTAATTAATGATATTAGTTGTCTCTAGGGAAGGAAGGAAGAGAATACAGGAAGAGTAAAAGAGATTTAAACCTGATCTTCAATGTTCTATTTCATTATTTTATTCATATTCTATATGAAACCAAATCAATGCAAATAACTTATGAGGCAATGGGAAAAATAAGAACAAAATACTTGATAATATTTTTGAACAAAGTATTTGATATTTTGATAATTGATAATATTGAAAAATTATTAAATAATAATATAAGTGTTATATCATGTTTATTTTCTTGTTTTAAAAAGTCCTTATCTTTTAAAGATACACATTGAATTATTTATAGGTGAAATGATATCTCAAAAATTGGCTTTGAAGTAGAGCAGTAGAGTTGGGAGTAGTATAGTATATACATGAAAGAATGTTGGCCATGTGGTGATAAATGTTAAAACTTGATGATAGATACATGGGGGTTCATTGTACTCTCCTATCTACTTTTAATGTTTTAAAACTTCTACAATAAAAAAGTTTAAAACATGAAAATATTTGAAGCAAAGATGGTAAAATATAAGTCTGAGAATGTATAATTCTAGGTATTGGATATACTGGTAGTTACTATGGTATTCTATGTATTTTTCCAATTTTTCTGTCTAGAGAAGGTAAAAGTTAAGTTTAAAACACTAATTCCTAAAAGATGAATAGAGTTTTGTCGCATTAACTAAGTGTATATAAGCCTGTAACAGCTTTATCACAGGTACAAAAGTAAGACATTTCATGGAAATCTCAAGGAACCACCAACTGTTGAGGTGTTACTAGAGTGAGTATAAAGTGTTAAGGCAGGGAGTAGTCTAATGGCTGAAGAAATGTTAAAGATTGACATTAATGGAAGACCTGGTATGCCATATGAAGAAACTTGGACTTTCTTCTCTAGATGTTAAGGGCGAGATTTTGGAAGACATTAAGCTGTGGTGTGGTATAATTTAATTTACATTTTAATAGCTTACTCTGATGGCTATGTGGGGGACAGTTTAAAGAAAACAACTCTAGAGTCAAAGACACCAATGAATGATGATAAAGACCAGGAATAGAGCAGTGGTAATAAAGAAAAAAAGAGGAAGAGATGAGAGAAAAATTTGAAAATACAATCAATCATATCTAGGTATTGATTAAAACTGGAAATGAGAAGAGTCAAGGATGCCTCATTTACCTACTCCTTGTCTTAACTTAATGGACTTGGTATTCTAGTTGGGGTAGGCAGTTGTATTAGTTTGCCAGGGCTGCCATAAAAATGCCACAAAATGGCTTAAACAAAAGAATTTTTTTTTTCACAGTTCTGAAGGCTACAAGTCCAAGATCAAGGTTTCAGCAGGTTTGGCTTCTCCTGAGGCCTCACACCATGGCTTTTAGATGGCCATTTTTTATGCTGTGTCCTCACCTGTTTGTCTCTCTGTATGTACACATCCCTGGTGTCACTGTATATCCAAATTTTCTTATAAGGATACCAGTCAGATTAGATTAGGGCCCACATAACAGCTTCATTTTAACTTAATCACTTCTTTAAAGTCCCTATTTTCTTTATACAATCACATTGTAAAGGATTGGGGGTTAAGGATTCAAAATATAAATTTTGGGGTAATACAATTCAGCTCATAGCAGCAATGTCATTAAGAAATTTTTATTATGAAAAATTTCACATATATATGGAAGTGAACAGAATAGTATAATGAACCCTCATTTTAAAATATAGGTTTTATTTTTCTTTAGGTATGGCAAGTCCATCAGATCAGAAGACAACTGCCATTGAAAAAGTAGTCACTATATTCACAGATCCCAAGAGAAGGGGACACAATGAATGCCAAGGGAAGCACCAGGGTCAGTCAGGAGGCAGAGTGACAGGAAAACAAGGGCATGAGCCTTTATTGTGGCTTCTGTGAGAACAAGCAAGCAAGGCAGATGAGCAGATTTAGGATTGACTAGTTTCAATAATTTCAGCAGACTCAGGGTTGTAAGGGCTGACCCTAGTTGTCTGGTCCCTGTCCCGGGGTGATTTGGATAGGGGATTGGTGGCTTAGAGTATGAGAGCCCTATAAAGGTGGTTGGGGTGTGGGCTCTGGGTTGGTTGGTCTGCATATGAAAGGTGCAGCTCCAAGGCAAGTTGTTTACTGTCTCTAAGAATTGGCTAGCCCTGGGAGGGGCAGTCTGTCCTGGGTCAGCAAAGCCCCAGATGTCAAAGCATCAGAACACATGGTTAAGATAAATACTGCATGGTCTCACTTATATACAGAATCTAAAAAATTCAGACTCATACAGGCAGAGAGTAGAATGGTGGTTACCAGGGACAGGGACGTGGGGGAAATGGGGAGATGTCAGTCAGAGTACAATGTTGTATCTATGGAGGATGAATAAGTCTAAAGATCTAATGTACAGCATAATAACTGTCATTAATACTATACTGAATACTGGAAATACACTAAGAGTAGATTTCAGGTGTCCATCATGTATGTGAGGAGATGATATATTAATTATATGGTAATCACTCATATTACTGTATATATGTATATCAAATCATTATGTTACAAACCTTAAGTATATATAAATGTTATTTAAATACAAAATAAAATATTAAAAAATGGAAACTGAAAAAAAGAAAATTTATAGACTAGCCGAGACTGGAGAGTAAATATTGTCAGGATGTATACCTGACAAAAGACTGGTGTGCAAGACATAATTGAACTGCTAATATGCATAATTAAAAATGTAAAGTAACAATTAAACATGGACAAAAGATTTTAACAGATGATTTACAGAACAGATTTAAGAATAGCCAGTAAGGATATGAAAATGTATTCAACATTATTAGTCATCAGGAAAATTCAAATTAGTACCACAATAAGATATTACTACATTCCCACCAGAATGGCTAGCATTTAAAATCTGATAATAGAAAATATTTGTGAGGATGTGGAGCAACTGGAAGTCTTATACACCAGCAGTGTGAGTGTAAAGTGATACAAACACATTGCACAAAGTTCTGGCTGGCAGTTATAAAGCAAAATGTACACCTATCTTTGGACTCAGAAATTTCACTCCAAGAGAGATAAAAACCCTATATTCACAAAATGCTTATAAAGAATGTTAATAGTAGATTTACTTATAATAGCCCAAACTGGAAATAGCCCAGTTGTTCATCAACGGGAGACTACTGTGGTATAGTCATGCAGTGGAATACTATTCATCAATAAAAAGGAACCAACTACTGACACATGTAACAGAGTAGATGAAGCTCTAAAATATTATGAAGAGTTAAAGAAACATTACACAAAAGAGTACATCCTATGTGAATTCATTTATATTAAGATCCAGAGCAAGAAAAACTAATCTGTGGTAGAAAGATCACAACAGTAGTTGCCTTAGTAGAAAGGTTGAAGTGATGTATGGGGATTGACTGGGAAGGGGCACAAAGAAAATTTTGAGTGATAGCAATGCTCTATATCTTGAGAGGGGTTTTGGTTACCTGAGTATATGTATTTGTCAAGTGCACATAGTTAAGATTTGTACATTTCATTGTAAATTTTATATGAAAATATTTTAAACAAATATTAAATTGGTTAATGATATGTATGCTGAACCACTTATCAGAAAGGAAACAGAAGTCTACAATTTATTTGAAAAGAATACAAATAAGGTGGATTAATGGATGGATAGAGATGGACATAGCCTGTGCTTTAAAATGGGAGAAACTAAATAATGAATATATAATGTTCTCATAAAAAAATTTTAACTTTTGTTGTATATTTGAAATTTTTCATGATAAATTGATGGAGAAAATATGGTATGAAGGAAATTCTTATATGAAAAAAAAAGCATGGATAATATACCCATGTTATCCATCACCCAGTTCCCAATAGTTATCAACTCTTCATCAGTCTTGTTTCATCTATACTTACACCCACTCATCCCATATTATTTGGACACATATTATATCACTTCATCTGTACAAATTTCAGTATATATCTCTTAAAGATAAGGACTATTTTAATATGACCACAATGTCATTATCATACCTAAAAAAATTGGCAGAATTTCTTAATATCAAATATCCACCTACCATTCCAATTTCCAGTGGGCTCATAAATGTCATCAAAAACTTTTTTTCATTATTTGAATTAGGATCCAAATAAGGTCCTCCTATTGTAAGTGTCAGATAAATCTCTTACAGATTATTTTTTTTTAATTTTTATTTACATTTTAGTTAACATACAGTGCAATATTGCTTTCAGGAGTAGAATTCAGTGATTCATTACTTACATACAACACCCATTGCTCATCACAACAAATGCCCTCTTTAATACCCATCACCCATCTAGCCCATCTCCTACCCACCTCCCTCCATCAACCCTCAGTTTGTTCTCTATCATTAAGAGTCTCTGATGGTTTGTTTCCCTCTCTCCTTTTTTTTCCTCCTCCCATATGTTCATCTGTTTTGTTTCTTAAATTCCACATATGATTGAGATCATACAGTATTTGTCTTTCTCTGACTGACTTATTTCACTTAGCATAATACAGTCTAGCTCCATCCATGTTGTTGCAAATGGCAATATTTCATTCGTTTTGATGGCTGAGTAATATTCCATTGTATATATGTACCACATCTTCTACAATATTTGTTCTTAGTGTATACTTATTTCACTTAGCATGTTTTCAAGGTTCATACATGTTGTAGTGTGTATCAAGAGCTTCATTCTTTTTTATGGCTGAATAATATTCACACATACATATATATGCCAATATAAATATATATGTTAATGTATATATACATGCCACATTTTGTTAATCCATTTATCTGTTGATGGACACTTGAGTTGTTTCCACTTTTTAACTATTGTGAATAGTGCTGCTATGAACATTGGTGAACAGATATTTGTTTGGGTCACTGTTTCCAATTCTTTTGAGTATATACCTAGAAGTAGAATTGCTGGGTCATGTGATAATTCCTTATTAAATTTTGAGGAGCTGTCAGACTATTTTTCGTAGCAGCTGCAGCATTTTACATTCCCATCAGGAATGTATGAGGGTTCTAATTTCTCTAAATCCTTGCCATAACTTCTTTTCTTTTTTCTCTTTTTTAAAAATTATAGCCATTCTGGTTAGTGAGAAGTGATATATCATTGTGATTTTGATTTGTATTTCACTAATGACTAATAATGTTGAGCATCTTTTCAAGGGCTTTTTAGGCAGTTGTATGTCTTCATTGAAGAGATGCACATTGGCTTCCTTTGCTAGTTTAATTGAGTTGTTTGCCTTTTTGTTGTTGGATTTGGGTTTTTTTTTATTCTGCATATAAAATCCCTATCAGATATGTGATTTGCAAATGTTTTCTTCCAATTTATATGTTTTATTTTCACTTCCCTGATAATGTCCTGTGATGCACAAATGGGTTTTTTTTGTACATATCAATGTTTCCTTATAACAATTAAACAATAAAATAGTGACAGAATAAAAATTCCTAGACTTCAATAATAAGAAGAGGCATTTAAATCCATTCTCTACACTGGTACCAAAGTAATCTTTTCAAAACACTAAAAGCCTGTTCGTATTTCTTGCTTAAAACATTTCACGAGCTTCCTACCATTTGTAAAATAAGGTCCAACTCATCAGCAAGGTAAAATTCATCCTTCTTGGTTTACTCTTACTTATTTTAATGAAGTATAATTTATCAATTTTTCTCTTTCTTTACATACTTTATCAATACTTTATTAAATATTTCTTTCAATCTCATGATTTTAGTGTTATATCTAATATTCCATTGTCAAATCCAAGATCATGAAGATTTACTCCTATTTACGTCTATGTGTTTTATGGTTTTAGCTAGTATATTTAGGTTGTTGGTCCTAAATGTAAGAATATAACCTAAATACATTGTTTTGAGTTAATTTTCTGTATGGTGTGAAACAGGGGTCCAGCTTTATTCTTTGGTCTGTGGAAATTCAGTTGTCACAGTCCCACTTGTTGACAAGACTATTCTTTTCCCATTGAATTGGCTTGGTACCCTTGTTGAAAATCAAATGGCCATAAGTGTTATATGTTTCTTCTTGGAGTCACTTCTATTCTATTGGTCTATATGTCTGTCCCTATGCCAGCCAGGATCACATTATTTTGATTACTGTAGCTTTGTATTAAGTTTTGAAATTGGGATGTGTGAGCCCTTCAACTTTGTTATTTTTATTCAAGATTGTTTTAGCATTCAGGGCTCCTTGTAATTCCATATGAATTTAAGGATCAGTTTTTACCATTTCTGCAAAATAGGCTTTTAAAATTTTGATAGGGTTTGCATTGAATATGTAGATCACTTCAGATAGTATTGATATCTTAGTAATATTAAAGTTTCCAGGCTGTGGACATGTGATGTCTTTCTTTTCATTTATGTATTCTTTATTTTATTTCAGCAATGTTTTGTAGTTTTTAGCACACAAGTGTTTTACCTTATTGCTCAAATTTATTCCTAGATATTTTATTCTTTTAGTTGCTATTATACTTGAAATTGCTTTCTTAATTTCCTATTCAGATTATTTATTGTTGGTTCATAGAAACTCACCTGACTTGTGTGTGTTGATCTTGTAATCTGCAAATATGATGATTTGGTTTATTAGCTCTAGTTGCTTTTCCTGCAGATTCTTGCAGATTTTGTATACATGGGATTATGTCATATGCATACAGAGGTCATTTTATTTCTTTTTTAATATGGATTCATTTTATTCCTTTTTTTTATCTAATTTATTTGAATAGAACTTCCAGTACAATGATGAATAGCAGTGGTGAAAGTGGACATCCGTGACTTGTTTCTGTACTTAGGAGGAAAGCTTTCAGTACTTTATCATTGAGTATTATGTTAGCTGTGCAGTTTTTATAAAAACCTATTTTCATATTGAGGAAATTCCCATCTACTGCTAGTTTTCTGAGTTTTTTAATAATGAACAGGTATTGGATTTGGTCAGATGCCTTTTTTAAAAGTTTTTATTTAAATTCCAGTAAGTTAACATACAGTGTAATATTAGTTTCAGTTGTACAAGACAGTGATTCAGCACTTCCATACAACACCTGGTGCTCATCACAATACAAGCACTCCTTGATCACTTATTTCACCCATTCCCACTCCCCACCTCCTCTCTAATAGCTATCAGTTTGTTCGCTATAGTTAAGAGTCTCATGGTTTGCCTGCCACTCTCTTTTTTTCCCTTTTGCTAATTTGTTTTGTTTCTTAAATTCCACATATGAGTGAAATCATATTGTATTTATATTTCTCTTATTTTGCTTAGGATAATACTCTGTAGCTCCATCCATGTCACTGCAAATGGCAAGATTTCATTCTTTTTTATGGCTGAGTAATACTCCATTTTTTGTGTGTATGTATGCCATATCTTCCTTATGCATTCATCAGTTGAAGGACACTTGGGCTGCTGCCATAATTTGGATATTGTAGATAATGCCACTATAAACATCAGGGTACGTATATCCCTTTCAATTAGTATTTTTGTATTCTTTGGGTAAATACCTAGTAGTTCAATTGCTGGGTTGTGGGGTAGTCCTCTATTTTTCACTCTTTGAGGAACCTCCATACTGTTTTCCACAGTGGCTATACCAGTTTGCATTCCCACCAACAGCATAATAGTGTTCTTCTTTCTCCACATCCTCACCAACCTCTGTTGTTTCTTCTGAATTGATTTTAGCCATTCCTACGAGTATGAGGTGATATCTCATTGTACTTTTAATATCTAATTCCCTGACAATGAGTGATGCTGAGCATCTTTTCATGTCTGTTGGTCACCTCTATGTCTTCTTTGGAAAAATGTCTATTCATGTCTTTTGCCCATTTTTTAATTGGATTATTCATTTTCTGGGTGTTGAGTTGTATAAGTTCTTTATATATTTTGGATACTAACCCTTTATCAGACATGTCATTTGCAAATATTTTCTCCCATTCCATGGTTGCCTTTTAGTTTTGTTGGTTGTTTCCTTCACAGTGCAGAAGGTTTTTATTTTGAAATAGTCCCAATAGTTTATTTTTGCTTTTATTTCCCTTGCCTCCAGCAACGTGTCTAGTAAGAAGTTGCTACAGCTGGGGTCAAAGAGGTTGCTGCCTGTGTTCTCCTTTAGGATTTTTATGGTTTCAGATCTCACACTTAGATCTTTAATCCATTTTGAGTTTATTTTTGTGTATGGTGTAAGAAAGTAGTCCAGTTTCATTCTTTTGCATGTTCCTGTCCAGTTTCCCCAACACCATTGTTTGAAGAGACTGTCTTTTTCCCATTGGTTATTCTTTCCTGCTTTGTCCAAGATTAATTGAACATAGAGTTGTGGGTTCATGTCTGGGTTGTCTATTCTGTTCCATTGATCTATGTGTCTATTTTTGTGCTCATACCATACTCTTTTGATCACTGCAGCTCTGTAATATAACTTAAGATCTGGAATTGTGATGCCTCCAGCTTTGCTTTTCTTTTTCAAGGTTGCTTTTGCTATTCGAGGTCTTTTGTCGTTCCATACAAATTTTGGGATTGTTTGTTCTAGCTCTTTGAAAAATGCTGTTGGTATTTTGATTGGGATTGCATTAAATCTCTCAATTGCTTTGGGTAGTATAGACATTTTAACAGTATTTGTTCTTCCAATCTATGAGCATGGAATATCTTCCCATTTTTTTGTGTGTCATCTTCAACTTCTTTCATAGCATACAGTTTTTCATAATATTCTCTTATAATTGTTTGGATTTCTGTGGTGTTGGTTTCATTTTTCCTCTCTTCTTTATGATTTTATTTGGGTCCTTTCTCTTTTCTTTTTGATAAGTCTGGCTAGAGGCTTATTAATTTTATTAATTTTTTCAATAAACCAACTCCTAGTTTCATTGATCTGTTCTATTGGGGTTTTTTATTTTCTATATCATTTATTTCTGCTCTAATCTTTATGATGTCCTTCCTTCTCTGGCTTTAGGCTTAATTTGTTGTTCTTTTTCTAGCTCCTTTAGGTGTAAGTTTCGGTTGTTTATTTGAGATTTTTCCTGCTTCGTGAGGTAGGCCTGTATTGCTATATAGTTCTCTCTTAGGACAGCTTTTGCTGCATCCCAAAGGTTTTGGACCATTGTGTTTTTATTTTCATTTGTTTCCCTATATTTTTTAATTTCTTTTGTGATTTCCTGGTTGACCCATTCATTGTTTAGTAGCATGTTATTTAACCCCCATGTATTTGTGGTCTTTCCAAATTTTTTCTTGCGGTTGACTTCTATTTTCATAACATTGTGGTCAGAAAAGGTGCATGGTATTATTTCAATCTTTTTGTGTTTTTTGAGGTCACATCTATTTGTGACCTAATATGTGATATATTATGGAGAATGTCTTGTGTGCACTTGAACAGAATTATATTCTGCTGTTTTAGTATGGAATGTTCTGAATATATCTATTAAGTCCAGTGTGTCATTCAAAGCCACTGTTTCCTTATTGATTTTCTGTTTAGATGATCTGTACATTGACATAAGTGGGGTATTAAAGTCCCCTACTATTATCATATTATTATCAATTAGTTCCTTTATTATTAATTGTTTTATATATTTGGGTGCTCCATGTTGGGTACATAAATATTTAGAAATGTTATGACTTCTTGTTGTATTGTCCCCTTTATTATGTATGCTACCCTTCTTCACTTCTTGTTACAGTCTTTGGTTTAAAGTCTAGTTTTTCCAAGATAAGTATTGCTACTCTGACTTTCTTTTGACATCCATTTGCATGATAAATATTTCTCCATACCTTCACTTTCAATATGGAGGTGTCTTTAGGTCTAAAATGAGTCTCTTAGAGGCAGTGTATGGGTGGGTCTTGGTTTTTTATATACTCTGACACCCTGTATCTTTTTCTTAAATTCTTTATGTTAATCCCCATACATTACATCATTAGTTTTTGATGCAGTGTTTCATGATGCATTGTTTGCATATAACACCCAGTGCTCCATTCAGTATGTGCCCTCTTTAATACCCATCACCAGGCTAACCCATCCCCCCACCCCCCTACCCTCTAGAACCCTCAGTTTGTTTCTCAGAGTCCATAGTCTCTCATGGTTTGTCTCCCCCCCCAATTTCCCCCCCCTTCATTTTTCCCTTCCTGCTATCTTCTTCTTCTTCTTTTAACATATAATGTATTATTTGTTTCAGAGGTACAGGAACCTGTATCTTTTGATTAGAGCATTTGGTTCATTTGTATTCAGAGTGATTATTGACAGATATGTATTTAGTGCCATTTTATTACTTGTTTTGTCGTTGTTCCTGGAGATTTTCTCTGTTCCTTTCTTGTCTTTGTCACTTTTGGTCTTTCCCTTCCACTCAGAGTCCCCTTTAATATTCTTGACGGGCTGGTTTAGTACTCACAAACTCCTTTAGTTTTCATTTGTCTGGGAAACTATTTATTTCTCCTATTCTGAATGATAGCATTGCTGAATAGGGTAGTCTTCGCTGCAGATTTTTCCCATTCAGTACTTTGAATATATTATACCACTCCCTTCTGGTTTGCCAAGTTCTATTGAGAAATCTCCAGCTAGCCTTATGGGTTTTCCCTTTTAAGTTAGGGACTTCTTTTGTCTTGCTGCTTTTAAGATTTTTTCTGTATCACTATATTTTGCCAACTTAATTACAATATGTCTTGGTGTTGGCCTGTTTTTGTTGATTTTGATGGGTGTTTTGTGCCTCCTGGATCTGGATATCTTTTTCCTTCTCCAGATTAGAGAAGTTTTCAGCTATTACTTCTTGAAATAAATTTTCTTCCCCCTTTTCTCTCTCTTCTTCTGGGACTCCTATGATACAAATGTTACTACATTTGATGGAGACACTGAGTTCCCTAAATCTATTGTCTTATTGCATGATTCTTCTTTCTCTCTCTTTTTCAGCTTCATTATTTTCCATTATTTCATCTTCTAGGTCACTAATTCATTCCTCTGCTTCTTCCAGCTTAATGCTAATTGCATCAAGCCTGTTTTCAATCTCATGTATTTCATTCTTCATCTCAGATTGATTCTTTTTTAACTGATTTTTCTCTGTGGTAAGGGTATCACTGATGTCTTCTCTTCTCAAGCCCAGTGGGTACTGTATGATTGTTGCGTTAAATTTTCCATCAGGCATGTTACTTATATCTGTTTCACTTTGATCTCTGGCCATGGCCTAATCTTGTTCCATCATTTGGAGTAGATTCCAACATCTTGGCATTTTGTCTGTTTCTGCCTTCTGTGCATTAGAAAAGCCAGTCATGTTTCCTGCTCCTTCTTTGGTGTGGCCTCTTCTCTCCCTTTAGTTGTAGAGTTTTGTCAGTCTTCAGGTCTATTTATGGGGTATTTAAGGTATTTAGGATGATTTCATGGTTATCTAGTTGTGTTCATGAGACAAGATGTGCCTAGGGTCCTCCCTACTCCACTGCCATCTTCTTTCTCCTTTCTGGAATATTTGTCCTGCCAGAACTTATCAGAAAACTTCCTGGTTTATTAATTATTAACTTCTAGTTAATAACTTTCTGGTTTCTGATAATTTAAGCCATCCCAGGACACAGTGTCTGTTCAGCTAGGGAATGTGCTCCTCCCACATGTGCCCCCCAACTCAGGCTCTCAGATGCCTTTTTTGGCGTCAAATAAGATGATTATGTGGTATTTCCTTCATTCTGTTGATGTGATGTATTATATTTATTGATCTTTTTGTTGAACTACCCTTCCATTTCTTGGCTAGATCGTAGTTGGTCATGGTGTATAATCTTTTTAAGAAGTTATTGGAATTGGTTTGCTAGGATTTTGTTGAGTATTTATACATCTATTATTATAAAGAGATGTTAGTCTGTCATTTACTTTTCTAGTGGTTTTTTTATCTGACCTTGGTATCAGGGTAATACTGCCCTCATAAAATGAGTTAGGAAGTATTCTCTCATCTTCTATTTTTTGGATGACTTTTGAGATGGATTGGTATTAATTCTTTAAATGTTTAATAGAATTCACCATTGAAGTCATCTGATGTGGACCTTCTCTTGTTTGGGAGATTTTTGAAAACTCATTTAATCTCTTGTTACAGATCTGTGGAGATTTTCTATTTCTTCTTGAGTGAGTTTAGGTAATTTATTTCTAGGAATTTCTCTATTTCATCTAGGTTATCTAATTTGTTGGCATATGACAATACATAGCATTCTGTTATAAAACTTGCTATTTCTGTAGTGAATCCCATTTTCATTTCTGATGCTAATTATTTGTGTTTTCTCTCTTTTTTAGGGAGTCAGTCTAGGTAAAGATGAACAATTCTGTTGATCTTTCAAATGATGAACTTTTCGTTTCATAGATTCTCTTATTTTTCTATTCTCCATTTCATTTATATCTGCTTTAAGCATCATTATTTCCTTCTCTTAACTTTGAGTTTAGTTTTCTATGTTTCTCATTCATCAAAGTATAATGTTAGGTAGTTGAATTGAGATCTTTTTTAATTCTATTTCAGCTATAAATTTCCCTCTGGTAGCTATTTTTACTGCATTCCATAAACTTTATGTTGTATTTTTGTTTTCACTCATGTCCAGGTATTTTTAATTTCCTTTGTGATTTCTTCTTGACCTATTAGTTGCTTAAGAGTGTATTATTTAAAGAAATGCATGGGGCGCCTGGGTGGCTCAGTCAGTTAAATGTCTGCCTTCGGCTCAGGTCATGATCCCAGGGTCCTGGGATCGAGCCCTGCATTGAGCTCCCTGCTCAGCAGGAAGCCTGCTTCTCCCTCTCCCACTCCCCATGCTTGTGTTCCTTCTCTCGCTGTGTCTCTCTCTGTCAAATAAAGAAATACAATATTTAAAAAAAATTAAGAAATCCACATTTGCCGCAGGTTTTCTCTGCAGCTACTGCCCATTTTCAAGTCAGGGTTTAGGGCCTTAATAGTGTGCAACCCAGACTATACACACACACACACACACACACACACACACACACACACACACACACACAAGTTTATTGTTTAATTTCCGCATATTTGTGAATTCTTCAGTTTTCCTTCAATTATTAACTTCTAGTTTCATTCCATTTTGGTCATAGAAGATACTTTGTGTTGGCAAGGATATGGAGAAAAGGAACTCTTGTGTGCTGTTGGTGGGAAGGTAAATTGTACATTGATATGGCCATTTGGCAAACAGTATGCAGATCCTTTAGTAAACTGAACACAGATCAAGCTACCATTTGCTCCAGAAATCCTAATTCTGGTATATATCCAAAGGGAATAAAAAGAGTATCACAGATATATCTGCACTCCCATGTTCATTGCACCATTATCACAGCAGCCTATAATGGTAACAACTTTCTTGTCCATCAACTGATGAATGGATAAAAAATTGTGATCTGTCTATCTATATATAATGGAATAGCATTTGGCCATAAAGTAGAAGGAAAATTTGCCATTCTGACAATGCGAATAAACTTGGAGGACATTGTGCTAAGTGAAATTCCACACATAGAAATACAAAGATTGTATGATCTTACTTATATGAGGAATCTAAACAAGTAGAACTCAGAAAACCTGAGAGATCAGAGGTTGCCAGGAGCTGAGGGTTGTATGAAATGGGGACAAGTTGGTCATTAGATACAGACTTTAATTTATAAGATGAATAAGTTCTAGGGAATCTAATGTACAGCATAATGGCTATAATTAGTAATACTATATTTAATAATTTAAATTTGCTAAGAGTAGACTTTAGGTGTTATGACGAAAAAGGTAACTGTGAGGAAATGAGTGTTAATTAGCTTCATGGTGGTAATCATTGTACAGTATATACGTATAACAAACTATCACCTTGTATACTGTAAATATATACAAGTTTTGTCAATTATGTCTCAATAAACCTAAAAATAATGAAAACAAACAAACAAGATATTTTGTATAATTTCAAATTTTATAAATTTATTGAGGCATGTTTTGTGGCCTGATACATGGTTTATCCTGGAGATGTTTCATGTGGTTTTTGATAAGAATGTGTATTCCATTGTTGTTGAGGAAAAGTGTTCCATATATGTTCTAGTTGTTTTATAGTGCTGTTTGCACCTGTCTTTCCTTACTCACCTTCTCTGTAGATATTCATCCATTATCCAAAGCACTGTATTTAAGTCACCTACTATTATTGTAGAACTGTCTATTTATCCCTTCACTTCTGTAAAAGTTTTTTCACATACTTTGGGGCTGTGTTTTTAGGTGCATATTAATTTATAGTTATATTTTTTTCTTTAAATTTTTTTATTCTTAACTTAATCGCCATACATTATATCATTAGTTTTTGATGTAGTGTTCCATGATTCATTGTTTGTGTGAAACACCCAGTGCTCCACGCAGAACGTGCCCTCTTTAATACGCATCACCAGGCTAGCCCATCCCCCAACCCACCTCCCCTCTAGAATATTCAGTTTGTTTTTCAGAGTGCATCATCTCTCATGGTTCATCTCCCCCTCCGATTTCCCCCCTTCATTCTTCCCCTCCTGCTATCTTCTTCTTTTTTTTCTTTACATATATTGCATTATTTGTTTCAGAGGTACAGATCTGTGATTCAACAGTCTTGCACAATTCACAGAGCTCACCATAGCACATACCCTCCCCAATGTCTATCACCCAGCCACCCCATCGCTCCGACCCCCCCAGCAAACCTCAGTTTGTTTCCTGAGATTAAGAATTCCTCATATCAGTGAGGTCATATGATACATGTCTTTCTCTGAATGACTTATTTCACTCAGCATAACACCCTCCAGTTCCATCCACATCATTCCAAATGGGAAGATCTCATTCCTTTTGATGGCTGCATAATATTCCATTGTGTATATATACCACTTGTTCTTTATCCATTCATCTGTCAATGGATATCTTGGCTCTTTCCACACTTTGGCTATTGTGGACATTGCTGCTATAAACATCAGGGTGCACATACCCCTTCGAATCCCTACTTTTGTATCTTTGGGGTAAATACCCAGTAGGGCAATTGCTGAGTCGTAGGGTAGCTCTATTTTCAACTTTTTGAGGAACCTCCATACTGTTTTCCAGAGTGGCTGCACCAGCTTGCATTCCCACCAAAAGTGTAGCAGGGTTGCCCCTTTCTCCGAATCCCCGCCAACATCTCTCATTTCCTGACTTGTTAATTTTAGCCATTCTAACTGGTGTGAGGTGATATCTCACTGAGATTTTGATTTGGATTTCCCTGATGCCGAACGATGTTGAGCACTTTTTCATGTGTCTGTTGGCCATTTGGATGTCTTCTTTGGAAAAATGTCTGTTCATGTCTTCTGCCCATTTCTTGATTGGATCATTTGTTCTTTGGGTGTTGAGTTTGATAAGTTCTTTATAGATTTTGGATACTAGCCCTTGATCTGATATGTCATTTGCAAAGATCTTCTCCCATTCTGTCAGTTGTCTTTTGGTTTTGTTGACTGTTTCTTTTGCGGTGCAAAAAACTTTTTATCTTGATAAAATCCCAATAGTTCATTTTTGCCCTTGCTTCCCTTGCCTTTGGCGATGTTTCTAGGAAGAAGTTGCTGCGGCTGAGGTCGAAGAGGTTGCTGCCTGTATTCTCCTTTAGGATTTTGATGGACTCCTGTCTCACATTTAGGTCTTTCAACCATTTTGAGTCTATTTTTGTGTGTGATGTAAGGAAATGCTCCCGTTTCATTCTTCTGCATGTGGCTGTCCAATTTTCCCAACACCATTTGTTGAAGAGACTGTCTTTTTGCCATTGGACATTCTTTCCTGCTTTGTTGAAGATTAGTTGACCATAGAGTTGAGGTTCCATTTCTGGGCTCTCTATTCTGCTCCATTGATGTATGTGTCTGTTTTTGTGCCAATACCATACTGTCTTGATGATGACAGCTTTGTAATAGAGTTGGAAGTCCGGAATTGTGATGCCGCCAGCATTGCTTTTCTTTTCAACATTACTCTGGCTATTCAGTGTCTTTTCTGGTTCCATACAAATTTTAGGATTATTTGTTCCATTTCCTTGAAAAAAGTCGATGGTATTTTGATGGGGATTGCATTGAATGTGTACATTGCTCTAGGTAGCATTGACATCTTCACAATATTTGTTCTTCAAATCCATGAGCTTTCCATTTCTTTGTTTCTTCCTCAGTTTGTTTCATGAGTATTTTGTACTTTTCTGAGTACAGATCCTTTGCCTCTTTGGTTAGATTTATTCCTAGGTATCTTATGGTTTTGGGTGCAATTGTAAATGGGAGCAACTCCTTAATTTCTCTCTCTTCTGTCTTGTTGTTGGTGTATAGGAATGCCACTGATTTCTGTGCATTGATTTTATATCCTGCCACTTGACTAAATTCCTGTATGAGTTCTAGCAGTTTTGGGGTGGAGTCTTTTGGGTTTTCCACATAAAGTATCATATCATCTGCCAACAGTGAGAGTTTGACTTCTTCTTTGCCACTTTGGATGTCTTTGATTTCTTTTTGTTTTCTGATTGCTGTGGCTAGGACTTCTAATACTATGTTGCATAACAGTGGTGATAGTGGACATCCCTGCTGCATTCCTGATCTTAGTGGGAAAGCTCTCAGTTTTTCCCCATTGACAATGATATTCACTGTAGGTTTTTCATAGATGGCTTTTATGATATTGAGGTATATACCCTCTATCCCTATACTCTGAAGAGTTTTGAACAAGAAAGAATGCTGTGCCTTCTCAAATGCTTTTTCTGCATCTATTGATAGGATTCTTGTTCTTTCTTTTATTAATGTATTGTATCACATTGATTTGCAGATGTTGAACCAACCTTGCAGCCCAGGGATAAATCCCACTTGGTCGTGGTGAATAATCCTATTAATGTACTATTAGATCGTATTGGCTAGTATTTTGGTGAGAATTTTTGCATCCATGGTCATTCAATGACATTAGTCTGTAATTCTTTTTGATGGGGTCTTTGTCTGGTTTGGGGATCAAGGTAATGGAGGCCTCATAAAATGAGTTTGGAAGTTTTCCTTCCATTTCTATTTTTTGGAACAGTTTCAGGAGAATAGGTATTAATTCTTCTTTAATTGTCTGATAGAATTCCCCTGGGAAGCCGACTGGCCCTGGGCTTTTGTTTGTTGGGAGAGTTTTGATGACTGCTTCAATTTCCTTATTGGTTATAGGTCTGTTCAGGTTTTCTATTTCTTCCTGGTTCAGTTTTGGTAGTTGATACATCTCTAGGAATGCATCCATTTCTTCCAGGTTATCTAATTTGCTGGCATATAGTTGCTCATAATATATTCTTATAATTGTTTGATTTCTTTGGTGTTGGTTGTGATCTCTCCTCTTTCATTCATGATTTTGTTGATTTGGGTCATTTCTCTTTTCTTTTTGATAAGTCTGGCCAGGGTTTTATCAATCTTGTTAATTCTTTCAAAGAACCAGCTCCTAGTTTCGTTGATCTGTTCTACTGTTCTTTTGGTTTCTAGTTCATTGATTTCTGCTCTGATCTTTATTATTTCTCTTCTCCTGCTGGGTTTAGGCTTTATTTGCTATTTTTTTTTCTAGCTCCTTTAGGTGTAGGGTTAGGTTGTGTATTTGAGACCTTTCTTGTTTCTTAAGAAAGGCCTGTATTGCTATATACTTTCTTCTCAGGACTGCCTTTGCTGCATCCCAAAGATTTTGAACAGTTGTGTTTTCATTTTCATTGGTTTCCATGAATTTTTTTAATTTTTCTTTAATTTCCTGGTTGACCATTCATTCTTTAGTAGGATGCTCTTTAGCCTCCATGTATTTGAGTTCTTTCTGACTTTCCTCTTATGATTGAGCTCTAGTTTCAAAGCATTATGGTCTGAAAATATACAGGGAATAATCCCAATCTTTTGGTACCAGTTGAGACCTGATTTGTGACCTAGGATGTGATCTATTCTGGAGAATGTTCCATGGGCACTAGAGAAGAATGTGTATTCCGTTGCTTTGGGATGGAATGTTCTGAACATGTCTGTGAAGTCCATTTGGTCCAGTGTGTCATTTAAAGTATTTCCTTGTTGATCTTTTGCTTAGGTGATCTGTCCATTTCAGTAAGGGGGGTGTTAAAGTCCCCCACAATTATTATACTGTTATGAATGTGTTTCTTTGCTTTTGTTATTAATTGCCTTATATAATTTGCAGCTCCCATGTTAGGGGCATAGATATTTACAATTGTTAGATCTTCTTGTTGGGTTGACCCTTTAAGTAGGATATAGTGTCCTTCCTCATCTCTTATTACAGTCTTTGGTTTAAAAGCTTATTTGTCTGATATAAGGAGTGCCACCCCAGCTTTGTTTTGGTGTCCACTAGCTTGGTAAATGGTTTTCCACCCCCTCACTTTCAATCTTGGCTGTCTTTGGGTCTAAAATTAGTCTCTTACAGACGGCATATTGATGGGTCTTGTTTTTTAATCCAATCTGATAGCCTGTGTCTTTGGAGTGGGGCATTTAGCCCATTTACATTCAGGGTAACTATTGAAAGATATGAATTTAGTGCCATTGTATTGCCTGTAAGGTGACTGTTACTGTATATTGTCTGTGTTCCTTTCTGGTCTATGTTACTTTTAGGCTCTCTCTTTGCTTAGAGGACCCCTTTCAATATTTCTTGTAGGGCTGGTTTTGTGTTTGCAAATTCCTTTAATTTTTGTTTGTCCTGGAAGCTTTTTATCTCTCCTTCTATTTTCAGTGACAGCCTAGCTGGATATAGTATTCCTGGCTGCATATTTTTCTCATTTAGTGCTCTGAAGATATCATGCCAGTCCTTTCTGGCCTGCCAGGTCTCTGTGGATAGGTCTGTTGCCAATCTAATGTTTATACCATTATATGTTACATATCTCTTCTCCCGAGCTGCTTTCAGGATTTTCTCTTTGTCTCTGAGACTCGTAAGTTTTACTATTAGATGTCGGGGTGTTGACCTATTTTTAATGATTTTGAGAGGCATTCTCTGTGCCTCCTGGATTTTGATGCCTGTTTCCTTCCCCAAATTAGGGAAGTTCTCTGCTATAATTTGCTCCAATATACCTTCTGCCCCTCTCTCTCTTTTTTCTTCTGAGATCCCATTTTTTCTAATGTTTCATCTTATGGTATCGCTTTTCTCTCGAATTCTGCCCTCGTGATCCAGTAGTTATTTATCTCTCTTTTTCTCAGCTTCTTTATTTTCCATCATTTGGTCTTCTATATTGCTGATTCTCTCTTCTGCCTCATTTATCCTAGCAGTTAGTGCCCCCATTTTTTATTGCACCTCATGAATAGCCTTTTTGGTTTTGACTTGGTTAGATTTTAGTTCTTTTATTTCTCCAGAACGGGTTTCTCTAATAACTTCCAGGCTTTTTTCAAGCCCAACTAGTATCTTTAAAATCATGATTCTGAACTCTATGTCCTACATCGTACTAATGTCCGTATTGAGTAGGTCCCTGGCAGTCGGTACTACCTCTTGTTCTTTTTGTTGAGGTGATTTTTTCCATTTTGTCATTTTGTCCAGAGGAGAATAGATGAATGAGAGAACAAAATGCTAACAGGGAATAACATCCCCAGAAAATATACTCTAAACAAATCAAAAAAAGATCTGAAACCAGGGCAAAAGAAAGGGAAAGAAAGAAAAAAGAAAAAAAAGATAAAAACCAAAACAGAACAAAACAAAAAAACAAAATATGATCAGTTATGGTCAGGCTGGTGCATAGATCAGTGACACACACTAGATTTTGGGTGTATTTTGGTCTGTTAGAAGAAAGTGCCTCCGAAAATTTTAAAGAATGAAAAACTTATATATGTACAAAAATCAGGGTTGATACGATGAAGGGATGGAATATGACTGTAAAGATGAAAATTATAAAACATTTTATAAAAGCAATTGATAAGAAGTTGTTTGAAAAAAGAAAAGAGGATTTTAAAAAAAATGGGAGAGAATATGATCAGGCAGGAGACTAGAACAAAGCCATACACTAGAGATTTAGGGTATGTTTTGATCTGTTAGAAGAAACTGTATCTCAAAATTTTAAAGAGAGAACAACTTATATATATGCCAAAAATAAGGGTAACTACTATGAAGGGGTAGAATATGACTCTAAAAATGAAAAATAAAAATGTTTCTTAAAAAAGGGATTGATAAGATGTTGGTTGAAAAAGGGAAAAAGAAAAATTCAAAAAAGAAGTTAAAAAAATTAACTTTGAAAGACTAAAGAATCATGGTAAAATAAAAACCATGAATTCTATGTGCAGTATTCCCCTAGCGCTGGGGTCCTGCCGTTCTCATTGATCAGTAAACTTGGTCTTGGCTGGCTGTTCTTGCTGATCTTCTGGGGGAGGGGCCTGTTGTCATGGTTCCCAAATGTCTTTCCCGGAGGGGGAATTGCCCCGCCATTGCCTGGTCCAGGCTAAGTCATCTGCTCGGGTTTGCTCTCGGGAGCTTTTGTTTCCTGCAAGTTTTCAGTACAGCTTTGGAGGACAAGAGTGAAAATGGCGGCCTCACAATCTCCGCCCTGGAGGAGCCGAGAACTCGGGGCCCCGCTCCTCAGTGCGCCCCCAGAGAAAAGTGGTCAGTCACTCCCGTCTCCCCGGTCTCCGTGCTCACCTGGCCTTTGACCAAGCATTTCTATCTCTGCCATCCGACTCGGTGTGGAGTCTCCAAACCCAGGAGATCCCTGCGGTGCGCTCCCACCCCTCCTCCCGGGGGAGGAAGGGGGGTCTTCCCGGCTCTGCCGCTTGTTGGGTCCCTGCTGGAGGAGCAGTGGCCCGACTGTGCCGGTGATCATGGTTTATGGCAACCCTGAGCTGAGAGCCCGCACCTCAGCTCCGTCTCTGCAGCCGGCTTCCCTGCTCTGATACATGGTAGCTCTGCCGCACTCAGGCAGCCCCGGTCTTTCTGTGACCCTGAGGGTCCTGAGACCACGCTTTCCCGCAAGGGTTCCACTCCCCGCTTAGCCACTGGAGCAATGTCCCTCAGCTGAGCCGACTTCTACAAGTTCCGATTTTGTGTTCTGCGGCTCTATCACTTGCCAGAAGCGGCGGATGGAGGCCCCCTTCCCCGCCGTCTATCCTCCCGAATATCACCTCGGATTCACTTCTCTGCACATCCTACCTTCCAGAAAGTGGTAGTTTTTCTGTTCAGAGAGTTGCTGCTATTCTTTTCTTCGATCTCCTGTTGAGTTCATAGGTGTTCCAAATGGTTTGATCCCTATCAGGCTGAATTCATGGGACCAGATGAAATCCAGGTCTCCTCCTCTGCCATCTTGCTCCGCCTCTTTATAGTTGTTATATCTTTTTGATAACTTGACTCTTATCAGCATATAATGTTCTCCCTTGTCTCTTGTAACAGTTTTTTTTTTTTACTTAAATTTTACTTTGCTATTAGTATGGCCACCTCAGCTCCCTTTTGGTTACTATTTGCATTAAATTGCTTTTTCTATTCTTTTACTTTCAATTTATTTGTGTCTTTGAAGCTAAATTGAGTCTCTTATAGGCAGCATCTATTTGCCTGTTTTTTCCCACTTGCCAGTCTCTGCATTTGTAAAATTTAAGCCACTTATATTTAATGTAATTACTGATGGAAAAGGACATGTTTCTGCCATTTATTGTTTTCAATTTCTCTTATACCTTTTTTGCCCCTCATTTCCTCTATTACTGCCTTCTTTTGTGTTCAGTAGGTTTTTTATAGTGACTTGGTTTGATTTCCTTCACATTTCATTTTATATATCTTTTTAGATATTTTATTTGTGGTTGCCATGGGGGTTAAGTTTTACATCCTAAATTTATAACAATGTAGTTTGAATTGATATCAACTTAAGTTCAATAGCATATAAAAATTGTGTTCCTATACAACTCTCACATCCCCCCATTTATGTTCCTGTTATCACAGATTACAGCTGTATACATTGTATGCTCTATAACATGATTTATAATCATATTGTATTTTGTTTTATAGATGTTTGTATTTTGTAGAAAATAAAAAGTAGAGTTACAAACTAAAAATACAATTATACTGGCTTTTATACTTATCCGTGTAGTTACTTTTAGTAGAGATCTTTATTTCTAAATAAAGCTTCAAGTTATTGACTAGTGTCCTTTCATGTCAACCTGAAGGACTCCTGTTAGCATTTCTTGTAGGGTAGGTCTAGTGGTAACAAACTCCTCCAGCTTTTGTTAATCTTCTGATGTCTTACTTTCTCCCTCATTTTTGAAGGACAGTTTTGCTGGATATAAAATCCTTGGCTTACACATTTTTGTTTCCTTTTAGCAATTTAAATATATCATCCACTGCCTTTGTTTTCTCTGGATATAGAATCTTTGGTTGATGTGGTCTTTTTTCAGTACTTTAAATGTGACATCCTACTGCCTTTTAACTTTGTGGTTTCTGATGAGAAATCTACTATTAATCTTAATGAGGCTCCCTTACTCATGAAGAGTAACTTTTCTCTTGCTTTCCTGGTGACCCTTTTTTTGTTTTTCATCAGTTTGATTAGAACCTTCCTTGTGTGGATCTCTTTTAGTTTATCCTACTTGGAGTTTATTGAGCTTTTTGGATGGGTACATTCATAATTTTCATCAGATTTGGTGATTTTTGGCCATTATGTTTGTTCCTTTCTCTCTCATCTCCTTCTGGGACTTCTATAATGTGAATATCGGTCTGATTGATGGTTTCCCACCAGTCCCTTAGATTCTGTTTACTTTTCTTCATTCTTTTTTTTTCCTTTCTGCTCCTCAAACTAGATAATATCAATGAACTACCTTCAAATTTACTGATTCTGTCTTTTGCCTGCTCAAATCTGCTTTGACTCCTCTAGTGAATTTTTCATTTCAATTATTTAGCTTTTCAGCTCTAGAATTTCTATTTTGTTCCTTTCTATAATTTCTTTGTCTTTATTGATATTCTCTCTTTTATCATACATTATTTTCCTGGTTTCTTTTAGATCTTTGTTCATGTTTTCTTCTAGCCCTTTGAACATATTTAAGACAGTTGTTTTAAAGTGTTTGTATCAAATGTTCAAAGTTCAGACTTCTTCAGAGACTCTTTCTGTCAATTTATTTTGTTCATTTGAAAGGGCCACACTTTCCTGTTTATTTGTATAATTGTGATTTCTTTGTGAAACCTAGAAATAAAAATATTATAATATGGTAACTGTGGAAATTCTTCTCGGGATTTGTCAGAGTTTATTAATTTTTAAAAGTTGTAGTCCATTTGTCTAGTGACATTTCCCAGAATTTTTTCTGGCTATTTCTTGTTGCATGTGATCGTTGAAATTTCTTTTACTTAGCATGTATTAAGCTATTTTTTTTGACAGGTATTTCTTTGAATAACATGAACTAAAAACTGTGATTCTAGCCTTCCAGTCTTTGCAGATTGGCTCTATATTCAGGCTCTCTTTCAGTACTTAGCTAGACTTACACCTAGCCTAGGAATCAGCCCAGGGTAAAAGGTTAAGGTCTCAGTTCTTTTCTGCATATGCCTCTTTCCCTGAGTGTGCCCTTGGCTTTCTAAATTTCCCAAGATACAGGAATGCTTTTGAATGCACCAATTTCCCAACAAAACATTGTCCCTGGTTTTTCCTTTCTGGCCTTAGGGTGTTTATGTCTTAACTGTAATCTGCCCCAGGTGTCTGTGGGTGGTTTGTCTACCTTCTAATGTTTTCCAGCAATGACCACTGCTATTCCAGCCTATTTGAGTTCAAGATTAGGTGAAACAGAGACAGGATTCTTGTATCAGTCCGTCAGAAAGCTTCCAGACAAGTTAGAACAGACCTACACAATAATTCGTGAATAACATCTGCTCTGCTCCCTCTAGAACCTTGGACCAGGCTCCCATACTAGAAATGCAGGTTGCCTTCTTCAAGAATGCTACCCTGCTGGGGAGAGGGTGGGACAAAGGCAAGTAAAAATTCCACAAAGTTTTCCTAATATTTTTAAGTGACCTTTTTCCTTTCTTTAAGATTTTGTTTATGTATTTGAGAGAGCTAAAACAATTTGGTGAAGGGACAGAGGGAGAGGGAAAAGCAGACTCCCTGCTGAGCAGAGAGCCTAATGGGAGGCTTGATCCCAGGATCCTGGGATCATGACCTGAGCTAAAGGCAGACACTTAACTGACTGAGACACCCCAGCGCCCTGCAAGTGACCTTTTTCTTGATTTGGCATTCCCTTTGTTCCTGTAAACATTTGATTATTTTCTAGATTTCTGACAAAGTCATTTCTGACATTTTCTGCATATTTTTTAATGTTTCTGTGGGGGAATGGAAGCTTTGAGCTGCCTACTCTGCCATTTTGCTCAACTTATAAAGTTTTATTGTTTCTTTATATTGTTAGTGGCTGCTGATAATAAATGCTTAGGCCCATTAATTCATAAGAGGCTGCAAAGTGGTCATAAGCTAATTCTATCATTCCTTCATTTAGTAGCTGAAATAGCTTTATAAGGAGAAACTTCTAATTTATTATTTGGTTACTAAAACATACTGTTCATTGAGGAAAGGCAGGATAGATACTTGATTCTTTCTCTTTATCAATTTTCAAAATAATGAGTTGGATGCCTAGAATTTTCCAAAGATCTCCAATTAGTCTTTTGTTTGTTTTTGGTATTTTTAATAATGTTATAAACTCATGAATTTAAATATATTTGATGTGTTTCTTTCTGTCGCAATTACCATCCTCATCACTGGTCAAGCTATTTTATTTTTGACTAGTAGGAAACTCTGAAAATTTGCTCATGAGTCCTTTTGATATGACTTTAATGGTTTGCAATAGCTTTTTAGTATCCGGCTTGACAAAGTATATCCATGTTCATTGTGAACATTTTCTGCCCCAGACATGGAATCAGCTATTTCTCCACAGAGCTCTGGTATTTAAGGACTACAGATTAGGCGTTATGGGTTTTGATTGATATTGGTTTAGTTATTATTTCTAGGCCTTTGCAGGGGACAGAACTAGAAAATGTACTCAGCTGACTGGTTGGTTGCTTAGTTAAGACAAAATATGTCTTGATTTCATTTTTATATTTTCAATTCAAATTCACAACTACAGAATTTTTACTTAGGAGATAAAGCTAGAAGAGGCTTTTTTCCACTGGAAGAATCTTGTGTCTGAAGACCCTGGAGATGATAGAATCAGAATATTACATAGTAATTTGTTTGCTTTCACTCACCACATATAAAAACAATTCCAGAATAATCACCTGAACATTTGCATCAACAATTTTACTATAAACAATTGAAGGTTTGTTTTGTTTGTTTTGCAATTATTTTGTCTTTGAAATATGCCAACTAGGGATACATGAATTATTATTCATTAAAGCCATTTGTGATATTTCTCTCTGTATGGTTATACTATCAGGTGGATAGATATTTAGGTTCATTTCTTTTATTTTGTTTTATTTTCTTTTATTTTGATGCTTAAGGATTGCTTTATTTATTTAAATAAACACTTAATTTTCTAAATTATTTTCATGGTTCAATAGTCAAATATAGAAAAAGAATATATATTTAAAGAAGTTTAGCTTCTTTCTTTAGTTCCCTGCACCTGATTCCTTCTCACTCACTGTAGGTAACTTTTTAATTCATTTTATGATGTATTTTTCCAAAGTTTGTTTTATAATATAAGCAAATATGTAAGTATTTCAAAGAAAAAGAGTCATGCTCCCCTTTCTTATATAAATGTGGTTCTACTACTTTTGAGTAATTTGACAGTACCAAATATGTTATACCTTCTGACCTATGTGTTGGGTACACAAGGAGACATGCTCTAAGATATTTATTGGAGATATTGTAAATGATGGTACAATGAAGATAAGGATGTATGTATCTTTTCACATTAGTGTTTTTGTATTCTTTGGATAAATACCCAGAATTGGAACAGCTAAATCTATATGGTAAATCTACTCTTAATTTTATTAAAAACCTCCATTCTGTTTTCCTAGCAGCTGCACCAATTTACATTCCCACCAACAATGTGTTAGGGTTCCCTTCTCTCCACATATTCTCCAATAGTTATTTCTTGTCTTTTTGATAATAGCCATTCTAACAGGTGTGAGGTGATATTTTGTTGTGGTTTTGATTTGCATTTTCCTAGTAATTAGAGGTGTTGAACTTGTTTTCATGTGCCTATTGGCCATCTGTATGTCTTCTTTGGAAAAAATGTCTATTCAGATCCTCTGCCCCTTTTTTAATCAGGTTTCTTTTTCTAAATTGTTGAGTTGTATGAGTTCTTTCTGTATTTTAGATATTAATTACTTATCAGATATATGCAAATATCTCCTACCATTGAGTAGGTTGCCTTTTTGTTTTGATGATGGTTTCCTTTGCTGTGCAAAAACTTTTTAGTATGATGTGATCCCATTTGTTTATTTTTGCTTTTCTTTCCCTTGCCTTTGGAGTCAGATCCAGAAACACATCTCTAAGACTGATGTCTTAGTGCCTTAGGAGCTTACTGCCTATGTTTTATTCTAGGAATTTTATGGTTTCAGGTCTTACATTCTAATCTTTAATGCATTTTGAGTTAAGTTTTGTGTATGGTGTAAGTTAGCAGTCTAGTTTCATCTTTTGCATGTGACTATCCAGTTTTTTCAGCACCATTTATTGAACAACTGTCCTTTCTCCAATGTATACTCTTGAATCCTTTGTTATAAATTAATTGTCCATATATATGTGGGTTTCTTTCTGGGCTCTCAGTTCTCTTCCATTGATCTGTGTGTCTGTTTTTATGCCAGTACCATACTGTTTTGATTACTATATAGCTTTGTAGTATAGTTTGAAATCTGCCAGTATGATACCTCCAGCTTTGTTATTCTTTCTAAAGATTGCCCTAGCTATTTAGGATCTTTAGTGGTTCCATACAAATTTATAGAATTACTTGTTCTAGTTCTGTGGAAAATGCCATTGGAATTTTGATGGGGATTGCATAGAATCTGTAGATTGCTTTGGGTAGTATGGACATTTTAACAATACTGATTTTTCCAGTCCATGAAGACAGAATGTCTTTCGATTTGTTTGTGTCATCTTCAGTTTCTTTCATCAGTGTCTTATAGTACAGGTCTTTCACCACCTTGATTAAATTTATTTTTAGGTATTTTATTCTTTTGGTGCAATTGTAAATGAGATTGCTTTCTTAATTTCTCTTTCTGATAGTTGTTAGTGTATAGAAATACCACACATTTCTGTATATTGATTTTGTATCCTGCATCTTTATTGAATTTGTTTTTTGTTCTAACAGTTTTTTTTTTGTGGAGACTTTAATAATATGTATATTATGTCATCTGCAAATGGTGACAGTTTTACTTCTTCCTTTCCAATTTGGATGCCTTTTTTTCTTCTTGCCTATTGCTGTGGTTAAGCCTCCCAATACTCTATTGAAGAAAAGTGATGAGAGAGGGTATCCTGTCTTGTTCCTGATCTTAGAGAAAATGCTTTCAATTTTTCACTGTTGACTATGACAATAACAGTATTACTGAGATCATAAAACATTACAGGTAGCCTCTGACTTACACACTTTTTTTAAAAGTCTATTTTATACTTGCTACTGAGTGAAAAATACCCTGTTCTTTTCTAGCCTTGTAGATCTTATACCAAGGTGGAGTTAGTGGATGAAAGGGGGGAAGAGGCAAAGAAAATAGCTCCTCACCTTCCCAAATGCTTCCATACACCCCTGCCCATCATTTTTATCTATATAATAAAATGCTCAGAGTAGATTTTGTGAAGAAACAAAATTACCATGCCTACATACATACATTTATAATGTGTTTTTTTTTTACCTCACAACCTTAACGTGGTCTTCTAAAATTTTTCCCCACTAAAACATAAGTCTGTTCTCACCAGAAATTAGGGTAAAATGAATCATTAAAATAAGTTATCATTATAATTATAACAATCATATATATGTATGTACATATATATATGCAAAAACATAATTTTACTAGGGAATTAACCTGTATCTTTGTTGTGCATTAGGCTTAAAAACATAATGTGTTTCATATGGTAATTTCAGTAGTATTCAAACTAAAAATAAAAGAATTCCAGTTCATAATTTTCCATCATATTTTTAGAAAAACCTGAACTCTGGATGTATTTTTGTCTCCTAATTATTGCCTTTGAAATCTTACTATTCACAGTGACTGACAGTATCTCTTGAATTCATATCCATTTGTAATAATTGTGAACATATAATCAGGGTAGGGTACTTACAGTCCCAAGTTACCAAAATAAAAAACAAAGCAGGATTTTTCAGAGGAATTTTTCAAATAAACATTTGTACCTTGCCAGTCCTTGATATCAACACTCAAACAAAGCATAGCAAATATTCTGACTTATTCCTGACAGGGTCGGCCATAGGATTTTTTTTCCTGTAAGGTAGATGTAATTATTTAATTTTTAAAAATTGGAATAGCTTATAATTTGTTATTTGCATGCTATATTTTAGAACAAATAAGTCAGAAATGTTCACTATAACTTGAGTCATTGTAATAGCTACTTATTGTTCTAATTACGTACTTTTATTAGTTTGGGGAAAGGAGAACAATTTTAGAAAATAAAAAAGATTAAATCATTCTACAGTTCTGTTTACTCCTATTAACTGAGTTTTTCTCTTGGCTTTGATTAATTCCATTCTTTTTTCATGTGCAATTACATTTTTTATCCTTTTTGTTATCAAGCATTATTATAGGAAGTTAAGTGTGTTCATCAACTGAATTTTGAATTAAACTCTTTTGTAATATTGCAGTGGTTTGAATTCTTGGAGAGTAAGAAATGTGTATTCAACTTCTTTATTTTCTGTTACAACTCAGTCTAATACTCTACCCCATAAGAAATTTTTAGTAAGTCTCTGGATAGGTTTAAAAAACTAAGAAAGTGGTGTGGGAATAGGGTATGTTTCAAAAGCAGAAGTGGTATATTAACCACATTGAAACTTTGCTATTGAAACCCCCTTCAGCCTTAGCAAGGTTTTTTATGCTAGGATAATAATAAGCACCAAGGCACAGGCCACCTGCAAGGAAGCAATTCAGCAACCTTGGTAAACTCTGAAACAGAGTTGCTGTCAGTTTGTCTCAGCTAGCAGAACTGACAACATGAGAGTCTTATTCCAAAATCTATTTTTTCTGATTCTGCCATGTGTCTTCAGTTCCCAGGGTGTATTATTCAATTAAAATATTATTTTACCAAATTCTTTAGCACAGTTACTGGAATATATATAATAAGTGCTCAATAATTATTTGCTGAAAGAATGAATGAATGAATGAATGAATGAATGAATGAATGTCTAATGTGTAGGGGAGAAATTGTATTCTGCTTTATAAATTAAATGTGTTAGATAAACTGTACATAAGTGATAAATTGACTTGATAGAAAAAAATCAAGAATTGAAGAGATCTTTCATCTGAGTTTAGTTCCCTCTTTGTTTTCCATGTTATTTAGATCTGAAAGGAGTATCATATATAATAAGTGGTTTTCTTGAAGGAGAGTTATATCCATGAAAAAGACTGTATTTTGTATCTGTTCAGGCTCCTTTTAGCAAAGATTAACAAATTTTATTAGAAGCTTAAATTCCACCAATAGTGAGTGGTGGTCCCATCTATAAGAGTTAAGAATTTGACTTAACTTGAATTTGTCACTGAATATAAAAGAAATATATGTTTATTTAAGAGAGTTTATAAAATACAGAAAAAGTATAAGGAAGGTAATCACAAATTTTCATAATTCCAGCAACAGAGAAAAACAATATCCGTTTTTAATATTTTGGAGGAAAAGTTTATTTTGAAAATGAATTTAGTTCTCTCTTCACATTAATAAGAATTATCTTTTGGACATTCAATTTACATTTTATATGTGGTTGTTTGATTTTTAAAGTTAATTAAACTATTCCTCATTAATCTGTACTTTTTTGTACTGAATGACTTAATTTGGTTAGTTTGCAGGTCCATTGTATCTATCTCATTGTGTCTTTAACAGGTCGAGAAAGCGCAAGCACTAGTACTGCAGGAAAAGCCCGAAAAACTATAAGCGATAGGTGGGAAAGTCAGCTGTGGAGAGAGAAAAAGTTTGGCTTAATAGATCACCTGCATTACAGCCATGTTTATCCTGAAAGCATTCCACGAAAATTTATTTTCGAGCAGAGAAAGTTTCTTACTGAGCAGTTTAATTCTCAGCCTGCAAAGTACATACCACCAGAGGGAAGGCCCCCAAACCTTGATGACTTTAAGAGTGCCCGGAGCCTTGGACATTTTGAAGTAACCATCCTAGGTAAGTGAAGTGTTCTTTTCTTTGAATATCATTAATTTAATATTTTCAATATAGATGATACTATTTTGCTTGAAAAAATTAAGCTCCCTCCCCCAAAAATAAAGTCCAAGGAGAGCTCCTGTTTAGCTCAAACCAATGGAGGAATGGAGCACTAATTCTGGAATACATTAAGCTCTAATTGTGGGCTTTAAACATTGGCAAGTCCTGGGAAAGTATTTGGGCAGAGAAGAATGGGAACCAAGGGAACTTTCCTCACCCTTGACTACCTGACTACTTCTAAAACTGATTTTGTTTTTCTTTAGCCTCCACTTTCTTGCTCATGTTCTCTGCCTCTTTCTCAGTGTATCTGAACCACTGAAAGGTAAAATGTAGGTTAAAGAGAAAAAGGGTACTAATCGAGAGAAGCTCCTATGAACAGAGGTCTGTTTAGCCCCTATAAAAAATTAAATTCTCAACTAAACCAGGTTGCAACAGAAAGAAGCTAAAAAACTTCCCTGGTCTATAAGGAAAAATAAATGGATTTTCTCAGGTTGTTCAAAACTGAGAAGTACCCATAGAACTTACAGAAATTTAAAAGTCAATAAAAAAAAGATGAGGTGTATACACACACACAAACACACACACACACACACACACACACACACACACACACACACACACACACAAGCCAACATATTTTTTTTAAGAGAACAAACTGACAGTGACTAGAGGGAAGATGGGTGAGGGGACAGGTGAACGAGGTGATGGGGATTAAGGAGTGTACTTGTTGTGATGAGCACTGGGTGACGTATTAAAGTGTTGAATCACTATATTGTACACCTGAAACTCATATTACGTTGTATGTTCACTAACTGGAATTTAAATAAAAACTTTTAAAAAGTCAACACATTTTTAAACTTATATTTAATTTTGTCTTTCTTTCCAATGAATGAAAAATGTACACAAAAAATTAATTCTAAAATAAAACCATAGCCAAAATAAGCTATTCTCAGAGTCAAGAAAAATGTTTATTTGTATTTGTATCTCAAAAGAAGGTCTTGTTACCTTAAAATAAAAGAATGAGGAAATGTCATTAGCAAATTAATTTAATGGCTGAAAGAAAGTGCAGTTCGTAGATTTTTACATCTACAGTACTGGAATGAATTACCTTGACTTTTATCAGGATTCCTTTTTCATTTTTACTCTCTCACACTCCCTCTTCTCTGCCTCCTCACACACATACGTACATACGTGTGATTGTGTGTATGTGTACAATCTATGAAAAGTATGACTTTCCCCTGACTCTGTTAGACATGTCAGACCTGTTTCAAATACTTCTTTTTACTAGACTGTATTACTTGGTCTCTTTACATCACTTAAAAGCAAGAATCAAATGAAAAGGGCAAATGTGTCATTCTGTCCAATCAGCTCTAGTCCACATTACAATTATGCTGTTTTATATCCTACCTGTTTTCAAGGACTTAAGGTGGTTTACAGGAATAAAAACAGTGAAAAATAAGTCACAGGTGGATAAAACAAAACAGACCGTTTCAAAGGAAACAGAAAAAGTACATATTACTAGGTACCTGCAAATAACTATATTACCATTTGGCAGTAATTTTTGGTCAACTTTCTGGCAGGAAAAAAGAGGGGATTTTTTTTTCCTGATGAGGTATTTAATTTTAAAGTTAAAAGAAGTTTGGATATCATCTAGTCCTACACCCTGGCTAGGTAGAACCCAGGCCATGATTAGAAATCATGTTTCCTGAGTCTGTAAACATATCTCCTATTACAGAGAAAACAAACACTCCTATATAGGAAGCCTATTTTTTTCCTCTATTAAAACTCAAGTCAGGAGGCACCTGGGTGGCTCAGTTGTTAAGCATCTGCCTTCGTCTCAGGTCATGATCCCAGGGTCCTGGGATCGAACCCCACATTGGGCTCTCTGCTCAGCGGGAAGCCTGCTTCTCCCTCTCCCACTCCCTCTGCTTGTGTTCCCTCTCTCCTATCTCTCTCTCTGTCAAATAAAAAAAAATCTTAAAAAAATCTCAAGTCAGATTTTACCATATGAAGTTATTGTTTAGGATAGAATAACAGTAGGTTGATATTTTCAACTATAGTTTTTCTTTTTTAAAGATATGGAAATGCTCTTCAGATAATTGATTCTTCCATCAAACTTATAATATATAATCAGTATAATAATTGGTCAAATCTTAGTAACACATTTCTGTAAAGGAGTGTATTTTAACCTAATTATCACAA
The DNA here is from genome assembly GCF_009762305.2 of Zalophus californianus. Taxonomy (NCBI): domain Eukaryota; kingdom Metazoa; phylum Chordata; class Mammalia; order Carnivora; family Otariidae; genus Zalophus; species Zalophus californianus. Next base: position 41,298,378 of record NC_045612.1, on the reverse strand, counting down.
AATGCAAGTACTTAGCTCTCTAATGGTTAACTTAATACATAAATGAAATCTAGAGAACTAAAATAAATGGTACTGATCCATTGATTCTTTTCTTATATTTCAAGTTTTTATTTAAATTTTAGTTAACGTATAGTATAATATTAGTTTCAGGAGTAGAATCCAGCAATTCATCACTTACATATAACACCTAGTGCTGATCCATTGATTCTTATAGAACCTTGATGGGAAGAGGTAGCCTATCAGAATCATCTGAGGGAGACCTTCCCACACTCCATAAGATTCTGGTACACTCCAGAGAAGCAGCCTATTCAATGTCCGTTACCTTCCTAAGGGAGACTTACTGCTGCACCAGAGCCAGTGACAAGAATGTGTCCTGCTTGTCAGGTATGCAGGAATAGAATTAAGATTGAGAAATACTACTCTCTTAATAGGACTTGAAGTACAGATATTCTCAGATTTGGGGGGGTTTAAAAAATTTTATTTATTTATTTGAGAGAGAGCACCAGAGAGAGAGAGCAAGCATGAGTGAGGGTCAGAGGGAGAAAGAGAGAAACAGGCAGGGAGCCCCGTGCGGGGCTCTATCCCAGGACCCTGGGATCATGACCTGAGCCAAAGGCAGACACTTAACCAACTGAGCCACCCAGGTGCCCCAGATATTCTCAAATTTTGGTTAAATAAGTGGTGAATATCAGATATGAAAGTAGTGAATTTATTACAGCTTTTCTAAAAGTATGAAACTAAGTTGTATTATGAGACCAAATGGCCAATCCTTTGTAAGCATGGCATGAGCAATGAACTCAAAAGAGATGATTACATCTCTTAATAATGTACTCTTTGTTAAAAGATATAACCCTAAAACCGAAAGATAACCTTATATGTATTCAGTACATGGGGGTACACTTGTTCTGTAAAGGGCCAAGTAGTAAATGTTTGAGGCTTTGCAGGCCATACAGTATCTGTCCCAACTACTTAGTTCTGCTGTTTTAGTGTGAAAGCAGTCATAGACAATATATAAATGAATGTGCATGGCTCTGTTTGGATAAAACTTTATTTATAGATGCTGATATTTGAATTGCTTATAAATAATTTTCACATATCACAAAATATTCGTTTGATTTTTTTCAACCATTTATGATATAAAAAAGCATTCTTAGCTCATGGGTTGTACAAAACCAGGTGCAAGCTAGATTTGAACCCCCAGGCCATAGTTTGCTGACCCCTGTTCTAGACCTCTATTTTTACATAAAACTAGCTAAACCAATCCAGGCAGATAAATCTGTATGATATTTAAATTTCTTCCAACATGAGGATTGTCCACCTACGTTGATACTATCTTCCAGTGATTGATTATCTCTCTGCAGTATCTTGCTGATCTCTGGAGGACACAGTAATTTTGAAGTGTGTTATTCTGGGAGCCAGAAAGGTTACTCACACCACAACTCTGTTACAATCATTAACTCTGATTGGTCTAGGGTGAGTCATTATTGAGAACATCGAATGGAATTATGAATCTTCCTTCCTACAATTCTAATGGCTCCCAACAACCTGTTGCAATATCAGAAACCTATTCCAGAAATGCTGGTTCTTGTATTAAAATCCTTGCTATGCCATCTCACTTGTCTCAAATAAACAGATATTTTTAGTAAGCACTAAAACCTCAGTCCATTGCTTATTATGAAATAACACACATTTCAAAAAGAAGATACTGGAATGAAGTAACAAACTAAATTTTCAGTGCCTTTAGGCCCAGTTACAAAATCTATTGGTCAATCTCTCCTAATTTTAAGAATTATTCCCCCTTTAAATATAAGAAAACAGTTTTCAAAGCCTAGATGGCATTAGTATATCAACGACTCTGCTAACACTGATTTAGTTACCCGTGAAATGCTGTGAATCAATCAAAGCTTAAGAGCCCTCTCTTCAATTTGCCCTTGACTCAGGTAATAACGATCATAATTCAGCCAGCCTTCTGTAAACCTCTGAAGCTCATCAGCTTTGTCTCTTGCAAGTCAAGAGAAACCCCCTCAATTTTTTATATGGTTTGTTCTTTTACTTTTTTGCAAAATACATTTGCATTTTTAATAACGTTAATTATAACATCAAAGCAATTTAATATGTTGTAGTTATATTGAAATAATAAGGATTTACTTACCTTGACTTTTTTCTTCTATTAAAGCAACCAAGGAGGCCAACATAACTCCTCCCCTCCTTGGTACTAGCCTGTGGGCTCAGGGCAAATTATTCTTACCCATAAAATATGCCTCCTTCTTTGTTGAAGCCTATTCGAACCATTAACTGAGTAGCACTGAGTTTTCTCACTGTTGGTTCCCTCACTGGCTACATCCTCAGGATATCTTTTCCCAATGAGATTTCCCCACTCTTGTATCTCAGTAGAGCAGTACACTGGATTATATGGGTTCCAGAGCTAGATTACTGTTGCCATACCCTAATTCTGTCCCTTATTTCATTGCATAATTAATTATAATTTAATCATGAAACCTGAAGCACCTACTATCAGATTTTGTCATCATAAGACACCCTTTTTCCCCATACTTTAACATCTTTGAAAATCGATATGCATCTTATAATTGAAGTCATGTCTTTGTTCACTTGGTAGCATTTTTCTTAGTGGCATCTTAGATTAAGTAAAATATGGTATGTTGCAAGCATTGTGCTAAGTGCCAGGATTATAAATTGCCTCCCCTCCAATGCACACATATACACACACACTTTCACACTTTTTATTGCAAAAGAAATTCAGTGATCACAAAGAATTGAGGAAGAAGATATATAAATTGCATATAACACACATTACAAAAGAATAATATGAGCTTACTTGTTTGATCTTATATTTTCCTAAAATTTTGAATATAGTCCAGATATATGATCACATTTACCTAGACAGTAAGGTGTAAGTTACTGAAGTAACACAGAAACAGGAAGTCACCATTAAAGTGCATATGTATGTACACTGTGGGAAGGATATTTGTGTTCATCTCCTTTGGTAATAGGAATACAGATGAATTCATATTTGAACACATAATGCACAAATGTCTTAAAGTCTAGTATTTGAAAATTATAGGTAAAAAATGCACAAACATACATTCATTTGCTTGATTTAACAAGTATTTACTGAGCATCTAAGTGTGCCCAGCACTGTTCTAGGTCCTGAGGTTATGAGGTTAAGTGAGTGAACACAACAAATAAAAGAGCTTGCTGATAAAAGAGATGGTGATAAATGCTAGAAAGGGGTTGGAGAGTAAGGTAGTAGGAAAGGATTACATTTTATCTTTTTTTGGGGGGAGGGGCAGAGGGAGAGGAAGAGAGAATCTTTTATTTTTGCATTTTTTAAATTTTATTATATTATGTTAATCACCATACATTACATCATTAGTTTTTGATGTACTGTTCCATGATTCATTGTTTGCATATAACACCCAGTGCTCCATTCAACAGGTGCCCTCTTTAATACCCATCACCAGGCTAGCCCATCCCCCACCCCCTCCCCTCTAGAACCCTCAGTTTGTTTCTCAGAGTCCATAGTCTCTCATGGTTCGTCTCCCCCTCCAATTTCCCCCCCTTCATTTTTCCCTTCCTATTATCTTCTTCTTTTTAACATATAATGTATTATTGGTTTCAGAGGTACAGGTCTGTGAGTCAACAGTCTTACACAATTCACAGCACTCACCATAGCACATACCCTACCCAATGTCTATCACCCAGCCACCCATCCCTCCCACCTCCCACCACTCTAGCAACACTCAGTTTGTTTCTTGAGATTAAGAATTCCTCATATCAGTGACATCATATGATACATGTCTTTCACTGATTGACTTATTTCGCTCAGCATAATACCCTCCAATTCCATCCATGTTGCAAATGGCAAGATTTCATTCCTTTTGATGGCTGCATAATATTCCATTGTATGTATATAAAAGCACGTCTTCTTTATCCATTCATCTGTTGATGGACATCTTGGCTCTTTCCATAGTTTGGTTATTGTGGACATTGCTGCTATAAACATCGGGGTGCACATACCCCTTCGGATCCCTACATTTGTATCTTTGGGGTAAATACCCAGTAGGGCAATTGCTGGGTCGTAGGGTAGCTCAATTTTCAACTTTTTGAGGAACCTCCATACTGTTTTCCAGAGTGGTTGCACCAGCTTGCATTCCCACCAACAGTGTAGGAGGGTTCCCCTTTCTCCGAATCCCCACCAACATCTCTCATTTCCTGACTTGTTAATTTTAGCCATTCTGACTGGTGTGAGGTGGTATCTCATTGAGGTTTTGATTTGGATTTCCCTGATGCCGAGCGATGTTGAGCACTTTTTCATGTGTCTGTTGGCCATTTGGATGTCTTCTTTGGAAAAATGTCTGTTCATGTCTTCTGCCCATTTCTTGATTGGATCATTTGTTCTTTGGGTGTTGAGTTTGATAAGTTCTTTATAGATTTTGGATACTAGCCCTTTATCAGATATGTCATTTGCAAATATCTTCTCCCATTCTGTCAGTTGTCTTTTGGTTTTGTTGACTGTTTCCTTTGCTCTGCAAAAGCTTTTTTATCTTGATGAAGTCCCAATAGTTCATTTTTGCCCTTGCTTCCCTTGCCTTTGGCAATGTTTCTAGGAAGAAGTTGCTGCAGCTGAGGCCGAAGAGGTTGCTGCCTGTGTTCTCCTCAAGGATTTTGATAGACTCCTGTCTCACATTGAGGTCTTTCAACCATTTTGAGTCTATTTTTGTGTGTGGTGTAAGGAAATGGTCCAGTTTCATTCTTCTGCATGTGGCTGTCCAATTTTCCCAACACCATTTGTTGAAGAGACTGTCTTTTTTCCATTGGACATTCTTTTCCTGCTTTGTCGAACATTAGTTGACCATAGAGTTGAGGGTCCATTTCTGGGCTCTCTATTTCTGTTCCATTGATCTATGTGTCTGTTTTTGTGCCAGTACCATACTGTCCTGATGATGACAGCTTTGTAATAGAGCTGGAAGTCCAGAATTGTGATGCTGCCAGCTTTGGTTTTCTTTTTCAACATTCCTCTGGCTATTTGGTGTCTTTTCTGGTTCCATACAAATTTTAAGATTATTTGTTCCATTTCTTTGAAAAAGATGGATGGTATTTTGATAGGGATTGCATTAAATGTGTAGATTGCTCTAGGTAGCATTGACATCTTCACAGTATTTGTTCTTCCAATCTATGAGCATGGAAAGTTTTTCCATTTCTTTGTGTCTTCCTCAGTTTGTTTCATGAGTACTTTATAGTTTTCTGAGTGCAGAGTCTTTGTCTCTTTGGTTAGATTTATTCCTAGGTATCTTATGGTTTTGGGTGCAATTGTAAATGGGATCGACTCCTTAATTTCTCTTTCTTCTGTCTTGTTGTTGGTGTATAGGAATGCCACTGACTTCTGTGCATTGATTTTATATTCTGCCACTTTACTGAATTCCTGTATGAGTTCTAGCAGTTTTGGGGTGGAGTCTTTTGGGTTTTCCACATAAAGTATCATCTGCAAAGAGTGAGAGTTTGACTTCTTCTTTGCCAATTTGTATGCCTTTTATTTCTTTTTGTTGTCTGATTGCTGTGGCTAGGACTTCCAGTACTATGTTGAACAGCAGTGGTGAGTGGACGTCCCTGCCGTGTTCCTGATCTTAGGGGGAAAACTGGAAGAGAGAGAATCTTAAGCAGGCTCCATGCCCAGGGTGGAGCCTGATGTGGGGCTCGATCTCCCAACCCTGAGATCATGACCTGAGCCAAAATCAAGAGTCTGATGCTTAACCACTGGAGTCACCCAGGCACTCTGGAAAGGATGACATTTTCATAGAGTGGTCAGGGTTAGGGTTAGGTCTCCCTGAAAAAATAACATTTCACCAGAATCCTGATGGGGGTGAAGGAACAATCTGGTTATCTGAGGAAAGAACATTCTAGGCACAGAAACAGCAAGTATGGAGGCTCTGAGGCCTGTTTACTTATACATTTGTACTCACAACTCTAGTTTTAACCAAGGAACTCACGACAAATTTCATGAGTAATGATGAAGCTAAACACACCATATTTTATAATTTAGAAAATAATTCAAAAAGAGTATCAATGACACACTGATAATCAAACTACCTTCCTGAGAATATCAGGATTTCCAACTTCTGATATTTTCTCAATTCTAAGGCATACTTTCTTTTGTTATATTTGCAAGTTGGAATGCATCTTACCGTCAATGGGTACACTTAATGCTGAATTTCCTTTTTATTAAAACTGTTATTAAGTTGATGGTATATCTTAGAGTTAAATTTGGTCTTAGAATCAAGGAAATAAGAGGGGCGTCTGGGTGGCTCAGTTGGTTAAGCGACTGCCTTCGGCTCAGGTCATGATCCTGGAGTCCCGGGATCAAGTCCCACGTCGGGCTCCCTGCTCAGCAGGGAGTCTGCTTCTCCCTCTGACCCTCTTCCCTTCTTCCCTCTCGTGCTCTCTATCTCTCATTCTCTCTCTCTCAAATAAATAAATAAATAAATAATCTTTAAAAAAAAAAGAATCAAGGAAATAAGATACCAGCATGTGCACTTCCACATGAGTTTTGCAACATTGCTTAGAGTTACGGGGTAGTTATACTTCTTATACTGAATTGAAATCCTCAGTAAATTCTAGATACCCTGACCATTATAGTTTATGAATACCAAATTTTAGTTATCCTTAAAACCTTTAAGTAGCCATTAGTTGTATGTTAAATTAAAGCTGTGGAATTTTAGTGTCATTTGCCCATAAAAAGGAAAAATAATAGGGTGCCTGGGTGGCTCACATGGTTAAGTGTCTGCCTTTGGCTCAGGTCATGATCTCAGGGTCCTGGGATCGAGCCCTGCAACAGGGTCCTTGCTCTGTGGGGAGCCTGCTTCTCCCTCTCCCTCTGCCTGCCACTCCTCCTGCTTGTCCTCTTTCTGTCAAATAAATAAACAAAATCTTTTAAAAAATGCACTTGTTTTTCTGGATCAGTTTACAGCTTAACAGGAAGGAATTTGTTTACCTATCATTGGCCTAAGCACAGTAGTTAAGAATTGCTGTAGCGATGAGTAGAGGAGATATTAAGATCATAGAATCTATAAAACTTGCTGGCTGAATATCGGAAGAACAAAAGGAAGGAGTTAAGGATAACCTCCAGGGTTCTGTTTTGTGTGACTGGGTAGAATTCATAGGGTTTTCAAGCTGTGCTCTGTGTGTTTACCCTTCATCCAGTCAAGATGGTCTCCTTACTCTGATCTATAATTTTGGCTACTCCCTGCCCCACCTGAAATACCTTCTCTCTGTTTATTTAAATGCTATTCATCCTTTTGTACCCAGCTCAAAGCCTTGCCTCTAAAAAGTTTTCTTTTTAAAAAAAAAAAGAAAAAGATTTATTTATTTTAGTGAGAGAGCATGCAAAAGCAGGAGGAAGGGCAGAGGGAAAGAATCCTCAAGCCAACTCCCAGCTGAACACAGAGCCTAACGCAGGGCTCAATCCCAGGACTCAGAGATCATGACCTGAGCTGAAATCAAGAGTCAGACATCTGACTGACTGAGCCTCCCAGGCACCCCTACAAAGTCTTTTAGATCCACCCTGGTAGACAGTGACGCATACAAAGAGATGACCTTCACAGGCCAGGATTTACTTTGGTTGTTCCCCCATAGTCCCTTTTCTACTGCAACCTTTTATAGCCCTAATGGTGAGTAAATGAAGTTTGTATTGCATAATTAAGGACAGATGGGACCTTGTTTCTACCATCCCTGGCTTTGCTTGAGTCATACATCCTTAAGTGCAAATGGCAATAAGGGAACCAATAGTCATCTCTGAATTATTCTATTCTGTAATGGCCCCTGACATAATGACCAAGAAAAATATGCTACATGTCTTCATTTATGTGACCAAGCCATCCTATGGATATTAAAATTTAAACCTTCTATCAGTAGGTAAAACATTTTGGTTTTTTTCGTTTTTTGGTTTTTGGCAAAACATTTTGGATTGTTATTTCCAGCAGTGGTGATAGACTGCACTAAAGTGTCTCCTCTTTCAAACATTTGCATGTATTCATAAAGTTTTGCACAGCAAAGGGTTTAGTCCCTAGCTTTGAAACCATGCATTTACATGTGTGAAGCTATTTGGCACATGTCAGGATCAAACCAGCAAACCTGGCCTCATTAGCCTCCTGTACTAACCCACTTTTAACAAAGTGTCGTTTTTCTATACAGGTCTGAACCATGAGATCGCAATTGATGTTGCATTCCTGCCCATGTATTGTCCAGAAGATCTCCGAACATCTCAAATCGACACATTACTAACCTGCATGAATTACAGCTGTGTGTATCCGCAGGATGGGCCTGGAAATGACACACTGGTAGGTCCAAGAGCACTTGCAGGTAAGACAATCTCAGTATTCCTTTCACTCAGAAGATAAAATTAATATTGTAAACACTTCTAATCTTAAGATGTGATTATATAAACAGTTCTAGCCTTAACATTCAATATAATTTAAAGGGTTGTTTGGTAAATGTACCCCAAGACTTATAAATGAGAATATATTTTAAATAAAATTGGACAAATTTATGGTTTTTATTCCAGGCAGACATTAAGAATGTTCTCTTATAATGCATTTCTAAAAGTACATATTCATTAGATTTAAGTGGTATGCACATGGAGCAGTGCCAATTCGACTCTTCTCTCCTTTTAACTCAGGCGAAATGATTTGTCTTTCACTTTACAGTTGCCTGAAATTTTAAGACCTCCATAGTGTAGTACAGTATGGTTGTTTTCTCTTATAAATGTTTAGTTATTCAAGTGCTGTGCAATAAATTCCTTGAGGACTGCTAGGAGTTCATGTAATCCCAGTAGTGAAACCCTTCCACCAACTAATTGTTTAGGCTGCTACATAATTTACTGAACTCTATATTATTTCTATATTCCTGTAAAATTATGTATCCAGTTATAATTATCCACTTCCTATTGTCATCTCTATTTCCCAAGCAGGTAGTAAAGTTTCTAGCAGTTCTCACTGAGCTTAAAAGGATATTACATTTAAAAGAGCTTTTAAGACAGCCTTTATTATCTTGGGATTTTGTGGTGGGTCTTTCTAAGATGATGAAACTCTTGAGTGTATATTGTTTTTAAACAAGTCTTATGAGGTGCGCCTGCTGATGAAGTAACTTTTGGCAGTAATGGTTACTGCAAACTGAACTTGAATATCTGATTTTATGAGTCTTTTATTTTTTCCACAGTTCATTTTGGAGATGATATATTAGTTGACTTTGCAGTATTACTTCCTATATTGCAGCTCTTTAGACTTCCAGAAAGTCCAGATTTCTTAATTAGTGCCCTAATATATAGTTCAAATATTTGTGTATTCATTTTCTTACTGCACATAACATCTACTTCCATCACATTTCTTCTGCTATGTGTATATGTTATTATTGATATGAAATATCAAGGCAAAATTCTCAGTTGCTAATGCCAGTTGTTCTCCAGAAGTCACTAACATAGTCACCTGAAAAAACCTAGTATCATTCTGCCAAAGCAGTTAATATTTGAGACATGAAGGGCAAGAACCACTTGAAAAGTGATGTGGTAATCAAAAGCAAGGTGATTTGTTTCAAATAGAATATGTCCCAAACCGTTTGTTGAAGAGACTTTTTCCCATTGGATATTCATTCCTGCTTTGTTGAAGATCAGTTGACCATAGAGTTGTAGGTTAATTTCTGGGTTTTCTATTCTGTTCCATTGATCTATGTGTCTATTTTGTGCCTGTACCATACTGTTTTGATAACTACAGCTTTATAATATAACTTGAAGTCCAGGATGTGATGCCTCCAGCTCTGCTTTTTCAAGATTGCCTCAGCTATTCTGGATCTTTTAAAGTTCCGTATAAATTTTAGGATTGTTTCATCTAGTTCTGTGAAAAATGCTGTTGGTATTTTGATAGGGATTGCATAAAATCTGTAGATTGCTTTGAGTAGTACAGACATTTTAACAATACTTGTTCTTCCAATCCATGAGAATGGAATTTCTTTATGTCATCTTCAATTTCTTTCATCAATGTTTTATGGTTTTCAGAGTACAGGTCTTTCACCTCTTTGGTGAGGCTTATTCCTAGGTATCTTATTATTTGGATTGCAGTTGTGATGGGGTTGTTTTCTTAATTTCTCTTTCTACTGTTTTCATTATTACTGTATAGAAATGCAACAGATTTTTGTATGTTGTTTTTGTATCCTGCAACTTTAGTGAATTTTTTTATCAGTTCTATTTTTTTTTTTTTTTTGGTGGAGTCTTTAGGATTTTCTATATATAGTATCATGTCATCTGCAAATACTGAATGTTTTACTTCTTCCTTACCGATTTGGATGTCTTTTATTTCTTTTTGTTGTCTGACTGCTGTGGCTAGGACTTCCAGTACTGTGTTGAATAAACGTGGTAAGAGTAGTCATCCTTATCATGTTCCTGACCTTAGGGGAAAAGCTCTCAGTTTTTTCCCATTTAGGATGGTGTTAGCTGTGGGTTTTTCATATATGGCGTTTGTTATGTTGAGGTATGTTCCCTCTAGAACTACTTTGCAGAGGGTTTTCATCATTCATGGATGTTGTACTTTATCAAATGCTTTATCTGTGTCTATTGAAATGATCATATGGTTTTTAGCCTTTCTTTTATCGATGTGATTTATCACGTTGATTGATTTGCAAATATTAAACCACCCTTGCAACTGGGAATAAATCTCACTTGATTGCCCACACACACAGTCTTAAAGTTAAGTACACATAAATGGAATTATAGTAAACATAATTCCATAACCACCTTTTTCCTCTTGACAATGTAACTTGAATAGTTTCCATGTTAGTATATAGAGAGCTACTTCATTCATTTTAATACCTACAAATATTTCACTGTGTGGATGTACCAAAATTTACTTAATCAGTCTCCTAGTGATGGGTGTTGAGATTGTTTTCAAATATTTTGGCTCTCAGCAAAGAGTACTGCAATAAGTATCTATCTGTCTATCTCTGTGTGTGTATACATAATCTTTGTGCACTTATACACATATCTGTAAGATGAATTCTTGGAAGAGAAGTCACTGACTCAAAGATGTAGACATTTAAAATTTTGGTAGTACTGTCACATTGTCATCCAAAAGATTTATACTGATTTACACTTTTACCAAAAGCAAGAATGCCACTTTACTCACACCCTTAGAAATGCTAGATATTGTTGTTCTTGTTAACTTTTTGGCAGACTGGTGGCAAAAAAAGTTATATCACTATTTTCATTTGCATTTCTTATTTATTTCTAAGCTTGAACATCTTCATAATGTTTGTTGGCCATTTATATTTCTTCCCTCTATGAAATTTTATATGCTAGTTTTATTTTTTCCATTTTTCTATAAGAATGTTCTTTTTCTTATTAATTTATAAATTTTATTTACATATTAAAGGAGTTAATCCCTTATTGTGTGTTGCAAATACTTTTATCCTGTTTGACTAAATTTGTTCAATGGGAGGCTTCTTTTGGTATTTTAAGTAATTTTATTTATATGTACTCAAATATATCAATCTTTTATTTTTGTGGCTACTGGTTTTATGCCATAGTCAGAAAGACATCACTTAGTCCAAGATTATTTCTTTTTAAATTCAGTATGGGTTTTTGGTACTTTTATAGTTTCATTTTTTTACTCATATCATTTTTATTATGACAAAATTTACATAAAATTCACCACTTTAACCATTTTTAACTGTACAATTCAGTGAAATTGAGTATACTCACAGTGTTGTGCAACCATCACTGCTATCCATTTTTAGAACTTTTTTATCATCCCAAACAGAAATTCTGATACCTTTAAATAGTAACTCCCCATTGCCCCCCTCTCCCCCGCCCTTGGTAACCTCTGTTTTACTTTCTGTCTCTATGAATTTGCCTGTTCCAGATAACTCATATAAGTGGAATCATACAGACTTTGCCCTTTGTGCCTGGCTTATGTCACTTGGTCATCCATGTTGTAATATACATCAGAATTTCATTCCTTTTTACAGCTGAAGAATATTTCGTTGTATGTATATACCACATTTTGTGTATCCATTCATGTGTTGATGGACATTTGGGTTGTTTTTACCTCTTCGCTATTGTGAATAATTCTGCTATGAATATTGGTGTATGAGTATATCAAAGTCTTTGCTTTCAGTTCTTTTGGGAATATACCTAGGAGTGGAATTGCTGAGTCGTATGGTAATTCTGAATTTAACTTTTTGAACAACCACCAAACCATTGTCCACAGCAGCTGCACCATTTTACATTCCCACCAGCAATGCATGAGGATTGCAGTTTCTCCACATTCTCACCAATACTTGTTATTTTCTGTTAGTTTTTTTTTTAACAAACCACCCATCCTGAAATGGTTTCTCATTTTGGTTCTGATTTGCATGTCCCTAATTATGAATGATGATGGGCATCTTTTCATGAGCTCATTGGCCAGTTGTATGTCTTCTTTGGAGAAATGTATATTCAAGTTCTTTGCCAATTTTGAACTGGATTATTTAGGGTTTTGTTGTTAATATGGCTTAATTTTCACCATTGAAAATTTTAATCCATTTGGAATTTATTTTGGTATGGAAAGTGAGAAATGGACACAGCTTTATTTTTTTCCAAGTGGTTAGTGGTATTTCCCAAATCATGTATTGACTAATGCTTACTGAGATGATGTCCTAATTAGTATCATCTTTATGAACTACAGATACACACACACACACACACACACCCTCCTCCTCTTTGAACACATTGAGTTAACATCTCCATTGATAAACACTTCAGAAGCATAACATGATACAGAAGAGTTTTAGCACATGTAAGAAAACAGTTTTATTATTCTCTAGGTGATCAGGGTTTTCCGTATTCCTTTTGCAGGCAGGAATACCGCACTGGGTTACAAGAGAGGTTAGATGGTGCCGCAGTTACAAAGCCACTTCAAAGTCTCAGTGACTTTTAACACAATGGATGTTTATTTCTTGCTCAAGTTAAACCTGATGCACTAGTTATTAGCATTCTTCTCAGCGGTGATTCAGGAAGGCCGTCTGCTTCCATCTTGTTGCAGCTTCAGCAGAAACAAGTGGCTTCTAGGGCTGTGTAGGCAGAGCAAGGAAGAGATGAAGGAGATGTTACTTTTAATTATGTTAGACTGGAAGTGACACATCATTTCTATGCACATTCTCATTTGCCAAAACTTACTTACACGATCCCAACCTAGCTACAAGAGATGCCGAACACTTTGGCTTCCCATGTGACCATGAGGAAACGGAGTGGAGAACTTCTACATAGCACTGCCTTTGTCACCCTCACTGCATGCATCTGTGATGTTTCTAAAAAAGTACGGTTTTTACACAGTTCTAACAATTTAAAGTGAAATGTAGAGAAGCTCATTTTATAGGTAAAAATCTGTAGTCCTTTTAAGAGAATCCCTATGTGATATAAATAACAACATGCTAATTTCATACTAAGTTTTCTTAAGTAGAAAATGATTGTTGCTGGGGCACCTGGGTGGCTCAGTTGTTAAGCATTTGCCTTCGGCTCGGGTCATGATCCCATCGTCCTGGGATCGAGCCCCGCATCGGGCTCCACACTCAGTGGGAAGCCTGCTTCTCCCTCTCCCACTCCCCCTGCTTGTGTTCCCTCTTTCACTGTGTCTCTCTCTCTGTCAAATAAATAAATAAAATCTTAAAAAGAAAAAGACAAGAAAATGATTGTTGCTAATACCTGAGTTCTTGCTCTGTGTCAGCCACTATTCTAAGTGCTCTACATCCTGAGTATTTAATCTTCACAACATTCTCTGATGTAGTACTAGATGAGCAGTTTGAGAGGTCTTCATTTGCTCAAAGCATTAACACAAGTAGGCAGAGTCTCTCACCCAAACAGTAGATTTACTTACACTTTATGTTGCAGGGACTCTGTAAGTGATTACTTGTAAAAGTCAATTTATGATAACAACTAGAATTATTAAGGTCTGGGTTGTTGCTGTTAGCATCAAAGCTAAAGATCTCGAAATCTTTCCAAAGCATCTAGGTTAAAGTCCATCCCATTCAAAGAAGAAGAAAGTTATATAGTTATTTTCTAGATTTGTTGTTATTATATTCATCATGCATTAGCGAGTTTGCACAGTTATAAACCGTTCAACAGATTATGTAATATGTCTAGCGGACGTGGCTTTAACTGTGAAGCTAACAAAGACTAAGCCTGAGAAGCCCTCACTTGCTTCGGTACTGTATATATAAAGGGGGCTTCTAAATAGTATGCCCTTCAGGCCCCACAAAAGCTAGATCCACCACTGGCTTTTAGGTACAGTTTTACAGAGATGTAGCCCTAGCATACAAAGGTTAAGAGCACATGCCTTGAGGCCAGACTGTGCAGATTAGAATCACCATGAGACTTTGCATAAATTTCTTAACCTCTAAATGTTTTCATTTTCTCATACATAAAATGAAGTCTTTGTCATGTGTAGCCACTGGTGTCTGTGATCCGTTAGCTCAGCGGTGGTCAGTTAGTGCTTTGGAAGAGTTTCTTTAAACACCTGGAGGACAGAAAGGGAAAACAAGGACAAAAATGATCTCCAGTTTTTGCCATTGGATCTGTGTTCAGTGTTTACCCAGGCTGTTTACAACCCTGTCTTAGCTTTCACTTCCTGCTCTGCAGAGCCTGCAGATGGTCAGCCAGAGGTGAACAATTGGAGTTTTTCTCAGGCCTTTTCTGAGTATGCATCCAGCACTGGGCATACATGTAGCCTTCTTGATGCCCCAGTGTACACAGGAGCTTTTAAAAAGCCCTTATCCCTCCCACATGTGTCTTTTCCCAACCCGTTCCTCCTCAGGCTTTTTGATCTGTCTATTGCTTGTCCCGGCTTTATACTTTGCCCTAGCTGCTCTGGCTAGTGTTTTTGCCTTCATATGCTTTCAACAAAAGCCACTGGGGAAGCTACCCCAGTTGTGGGAATGCCCCCAATCAGGTGAAACGAAAGCAAGCTCTTGCATCTGCCCTTGAGGGAACTGCCTAACAGGTCCAAACTCACAATGTCTTCGAGAATAAGTTCTGCATCGCATCGTCTGGTACTAGCCACCTACAGCAGGAGTGCGAGCTGCCGGCTTCATGGCTGCTGCTGATACAGGGAGTAGATGGGCAATTTAAAATACCACAACATGGGGCACCTGGGTGGCTTAGTTGTTAAGCGTCTGCCTTCGGCTCAGGTCATGATCCCAGGGTCCTGGGATCCAGCCCCGCATCGGGCTCCCTGCTCCGTGGGAAGCCTGCTTCTCCCTCTCCCACTCTCCCTGCTTGTGTTCCCTCCCTCACTGTGTCTCCCTCTCTCTCTGTCAAATAAGTAAATAAAATCTTTAAAAAATAAAAAATAAAATACCATAGCGCAGGGCGCCTGGGTGGCTCAGTTGGTTAAGCGACTGCCTTCGGCTCAGGTCATGATCCTGGAGTCCCGGGATCGAGTCCCACATCGGGCTCCCTGCTCAGCAGGGAGTCTGCTTCTCCCTCTGACCCTCTTCCCTCTCGTGCTCTCTATCTCTCATTCTCTCTCTCTCAAATAAATAAAATCTTTAAAAAAAAATACCATAGCGCATTCTTACCACAGTGCAGCAGCTCTCTCTCTATTCATCTTTCCCCTGATTGTTTTAAGTTTTTGTATAGATTCCAGAGTTCTGCAGAAGTTGATCTGAGAGTTTTTGTCAGCCTGTAAGTTGCTTTAGTGGGGGGACACAGCCCTAAAACTGCCTACTCCGCCATATACAGTAGTGTCCCTCCCCTGATCCATTTTTGATAAAGCTTCTTGAGAGTATCCAAAGCTAAGTGTTATAGTTAATAAAGCTGCTCCAAAGGAAATATACTTTGAAAAAAACTTCAATTACATATATGCATTTTGCTTTACGTCTTGTAAGTTTTGTAAAGAATTGATAAATTTCAAAATAGAAAAAAAAATGATTGTTGTACTCCCTTGAAGTGTAAACAATAAGTTGTTTACTTGGTACCATATAAATAACCTTGAAAATATATAGACTTACTCTACTCCACCAAAAAGATTCAAGAAGTAAAAATAACTAAATATGGCTTTGGAATACCAGCCCATATCTTGACATTGGTAGTAGCATCTGTGTGATATAGTCATTGTTATGTGCAGAAGTTACCATAATGTAACTTCGATGAACGTGTGATAAATTGGAGGGAAAAGGGAGATGAGAGACATTGTTAAGGCTATAAGAAAAAAAAAACATCAGCTTATGTGATACTAAATCCAAGTAAATATTTAACTATTTTACAATACTTACCATCTGCTTTTTACTTTTAGGTGATATTATAAAGGCTGCGAGTAAACTGGATAGAGTGCATATCGTCGGTATCTTGGATATCTGTAATTTGGGTAACAATAAAGTAGAAGTCTACCTGCACAGAATTTATAGTCCAACTAATACTTCTTAAAAATTGGCAAGTGAAATGATTACAGGCTCTAAGGAGGGCACTGCTTTAAAGATATTCTGTCATTTTGTTGGTAATTTCAGCAACTGTTTTTTGGCAAGAATATTACATAAGCTCTAAAGTTATTAAGTGGTTTTATGTTCACCTTGTGTTTGAAACTAACACACTTCATTTTAAATTCGTTCCTGAAAAGTTCATCGAAACAATTTTTGTGTATCAAGAAAATCTACCTTACTTCTATATATTTTCTTGACTTGTAATCATTTGTGTTCACTATTCTATTTGTGAAGTGCTTTTATTCTCAAGCCTCAGCCAAAGGCATCCTGACTTACAAGAGTAACTTCTCGTGAATATTTAACATCCTTCCACTTTTATTCACCCGTAGTGGGAAATTCTGAATTGCTAATTTGAAGATTAAATTCTCCTAAAATTTGGAGAGGTCCTGGAGGTGTCAACCTGCATTTTTCATGACTGTGGTGGTTACTGTCATTTTCAAAAAGCACACATGGAATTGTTATCGTCCAGTTGCCTTGGTCCTTAGTTTGGTCAGCTGTACAATGAGTGTGTTAAATTGTCTTAAGACTTTCCACTCTTTATTGTGACTTCTTATCCTTTGACTTTCTAAATGTTTTGACCAGTGCGTGAACTTAAAAGCCAGAGAGGCTACAATAGGTCTCTATTTTTGCTGTATTCATTTGTAGTTTTGGTACATGTAATGTGAGTTTAAATAGTGAAATTTTATCTCATATTAACATTTTAAGTGTGCATATTGAAAATATAAAACAGTGACTAAGGGGATTTTATTCTGGTTATCTATTATACTTCATTTTAACTGTAAATCACCATTCCACATTTGCGAAGCCCTGTGGTTGACAGTTATGTGGTTAGTTAGATGACCAAAATGACCATCACATGAGTTAAAAAGTATTCAGTGTCAAGATCAATCTGAATCTAGTTAAGCAATTACCTTGTGGGTTTTATTCTAGCCCTATGGTTCTGTGACTTCATATACTATGTATTTTAAATGTTTTGGGCAGCTCATGAATCTAAAGACAGATGCTGTACTTTGTTCATAAAAGCATTCCACCTTCTGTTCCTTATAATTGTGTTTAAATGTTAATTAAAATAGTGAATCCTTCTTGCGTTAAAATTTTGAGTGTATTATTAAAGTAAAAACACAATAACTTTTTTGGTCTCTTGTCTCATTTTTAATGTATTTGACGGCCCTCCTCCGTATTTTTTGGCCAATAATAGACCTACATATACTTGCTAAATGAGCCAATATAATTCTTCCCTATGGATTGAAGACTTGTTTATCAAATGGAATCTGGGTTTCTGTATTAAACCATTATAAACTTTAAAAGGCAGTTCAATTTTACTGACATGTAAATGTTGGGGAAGGGAAAAATTAATACTTACATGGCTATTGACTAAAAACCTCAGGCTGAGATTTCAAAGCTACACACTTTAACAGGTATAATTTCTGTTCTCATATTGAATGAAAAATATGAACAATTTTTGAAAATTTAGGATCTTTAAAAACAACTTTCCTGGCAATTTATTTTGTATTCTAGAAGTGTTTCTATCTAAATTTGGAGTTACATTTCTGTGTCCACATTTCTGGTTGTTGTAAAATGGGAGAGCTATGGGAGCATTTCCTAAGAAAAATACCAAACTACCCTCAGAAGAACTTACCTACAAGTGACAATATGTGTTCATTAATTCCAAAGCCACACAAATATATTACTGTGATGTCACCTTCAAATTAAGGAATCAGTTAGTAAATTATGAAATATTATATAATCTACTGGAGAACCGCAGTCTCTCTCTTTAGATGGCACATGAGATATGCACATTGAAATCCTGTAGTAAGCTATTAAAGAATCTGAGTATCTGCTCTTCTATTTTTATTTCTTTATGGAATTACCCTGCATTCATTTTATTCATATTAAGAAAAGGACTTTTAAGAAATGACTGTCACTCTTATTTGATGACAGTAATAACGTTTGATATTTTTAGCTATACACCCTCTGCCAATATGGACATAGGTTATAACCAATTCTTTTATTCCAAAGGCATTTCTATGGTTTACACTGCTTGCTGTTTCACTGGTTTGCTTTTCAGGTACATTTCCTTCTTTTTTTCTTTCTTAAATATTGCTACCAAAGAATCTGCAGGTACACTGATGGGAAGTGAAGTATGTATTATTCAGTCCTGATTATTTTATTTTTTTTAAGATTTTATTTTTATTTGAGAGACAGAGAGAGGAGAACACAAATGGTGGGGAAGGGCAGAGGGAGAGGGAGAAGCAGACTCCCCCACCCAGGAGGTTGCCCAATGAAGACTCGATCCCAGGGACCTTGCAGATGAAGAGTAAAATTCTAGGGATGTGAACCCAACCAGCTAGTAGGAGCCTAGATCCCTGATATTGTGGAACTGCCATACCAGCTTTGTACTTCTTACCTGTTTGGGCTGTTACATGAGGGAAAAACAAACTATCTTGTTTATGTCACCACTATTTTGGGTCTCTGGCAGTCCAACCTGTATACTACTAATGCAGGGGGCAGAAGTGAAAGCAAGGGGACCAGCTCGATGACAAATGAGATTGGGAGCAGCTATAGTCCACATAAATTTCAGAGATAACATTAAAATATAGATTCAGGTGTCTTGCCCAGTTCTAATGATCCAGTTCTTAACAAATTCTCCCTGAAAGAAAAAAATTTTAACACTCACAAAATTCTTCCCCTCCCCCCTCAAGATCACAAAGGCAATTTCTTAGTTACCAAGTAAAATGTAGATGACTTTCATGTATCTTTGCTGTCATATGGTCCTAGGCATATTTGACTTTGGACATCGAGTGATTCTGTAATATCAGATCTCAGTTATTTCTTTTATTCAGCTTAGGCTAATATTAAAATTAATTTTTATTCCTTTTGAACATACACCAAGTTAGAGTCACCCAGCCCACAACTGGAAGTTTGCTATGAACAGTCAAGGGTTACCTGTATTCTATTAGAAATGCAGCTGTGCTTTCTCATCTTTCAATGGTGGGTTTGCCATAACTGTTGTTCAGTCATATGGAGAAATTTGAAATGTTCCTTGCCTAAGAGATGAACAATTCCCTTCTCTATGCCTTTGTTAATATTATGTACCTTTGCTAAGATAGTTAATATTTATTAAGGTACAAGTAATCAAAAAAGTCCAGGAATATTAGATGTTTGAACAATACTGTATAGCCGTGGTTCTCAGACTTGGCTTCATATTGGTATTACCTGGCAAGTTTTAAAAAATTACTATGCCTAGGTGTCATCCCCAAGTTTCTGGTTGGTGTAGCCTGGGCATCGAGGTAGTTAACAGCTCCCCAGGTGATTCTAATGTGCAGACAAGATTGAAAACCCCTGCTATATAGTACTGTTTAAAGCACTTACCAGTTTTATTAAAGCTCAAGCTTTACCCAATACTTTGAACTTAACCTCTCCTTTAGGTGCTACAGTTTCAGCTACTCTCAATGCAGTTTCATCATGAATTGTGCTGAAAGGAAGGAAGAATTAAAAACTGATAGTTTCTAGGGGCGCCTGGGTGGCTCAGTCGGTTAAACATCCGATTCTTGATTTCGGCTCAGGTCATGATCTCAGGGTCATGAGATCAAGCCCCGTGTTGGGCTCCACGCTCAGATCAGAGTCTGTTTGAGATTCTCTTCTCTCTCTCTCTCTCAAATAAATAAAATCTTTTAAAAAACTGATAGTTTCTAAACAACTTTTATTTTCAGAATGCTAGCATATCAGGTCTGGAAAAGACCTTGTGGGTAAATAAGTTCTAATCCAACCTCTTTTATTGTGTAAATGAAGAAAAAGTCCCAGAGAGGTTTTTATTTTTGAGGATGTAATAGTAGCTGTTGCAGAATCAGCACTTATGCCAACTTCAGGTTTGCAATATACTTCAAAAATGTTCAGACTTCTACCTAAAGTACAAACCAACAAATATAGATTGTACCATATGTAGGCGTACACTATATAGATAATACAAATATAGATTGGAAGCTGAAGCACAACGAGGTTGAAATAAAATGATGGCGCAAGTCTGTCAAAACTACAACTAGATCCTGCACCATTTTCATCATGTACAAGTTCATGATCTCAAGTTCTTAAATTGTAAAGTGCATAAGAATTACCTGGAGAGCTTATTTAAAATGTGAATTCCTAGATATTTCCCTCAGATTCTGATTCAGGATGATTGGGGGTGGGACCCAGAAATCTTCATTTTTAATAAAATTCCGAGTATAATGTAGGTGTTCCACAAACAAAACTTTAGGGGCACCTGGGTGGCTCAGTCAGCTAGGTGTCTGCCTTCGGCTCAGGTCATGATCTCAGGGTCCTGGGATCGAGCCCCACGTCAGCCTCTGCTCCTCAAGGAGTCTGCTTCTCCCTCTCCCTCTGCCACTCCCACTTGTGCTCTCTCTCTCTCTTTCTCAAATAAATAAAATCTTGAAAAAAAAAACTTTAGAAACACTGAATAAGCACTAGACCACTCACACCCCAGCAAATTACCTTAAGAGTTAACAGAAAAATTACATTGGTGGGTGTTTATTGTTCTGGGACTAATTTTACTTATTTGCAAAATTTTTAAAAACAATCTAAGATTATCTTTGTAAGTTACAACTCTCTCTCTCTCTCTAAAAGTCATAAAAGGAAACATAAATGCACCTATGTACAAGATATATAATGCTGGTTACCATATAAAGTCATGCACTTCAACCTTCAGAGCAATTTTAAAGAGTTTAGTAAAATTATCTTTAATAACCAGCACTGCCACAAAATGTTACAGGAAAGTTGTCATTTTTAAGGCCTGTAATGATTTAACTTCTACAAAAAATATAATGTGAAGATTTGAAACTATTAAGTTACGATGAACAAAACTTAACTTCTAATGGATTTAGCTAATTTCTCACTAATCTGTTTTTAAACTATTTCATGAGAAGTTTCTCCTTGAGAAGCAATTTGATACCTGGTAGGAAAAACGAAATAAAATTTCTAGGACTTGATTAATTATTTGCACGTTGCATGCTAATGTTGCATTTATCAGAGATGTCTATTGGCAATCAGCAAACTAATGGTTTTAGCAATAGTAACACTTCCCTTTTCAATTTGACAGTTTTCTTTGTCCAGTGAGGACAGGCTTTATTTTGAGTTTGAACATTGAAATCATAGTCTCAATAGCAAAATAATAAACTATTTGCATTTACTTTTAAGTAGATCACAAGCTAATACACCTAGACCTTTAAACTTTCCAGTTCAATTCCATGAATAATTATTAACTGATTACTATGTGTAGGTGTTTATAATAATAGATAGTGGGGAGAGGGGATACACAGATGAGTAACCGACAGCTATAATAGGATAGAAAGGTTAAATCTGTAGCGTGCATCTGTTGGGATTTATTCATCAGTTTCTATTGCACATTTCCTGAACTCCTCCCTTCTGCTGAATAGTGTTACTGTTCATTCCTACCGCAGGGTCCACTCCAACGCTGTTATCTCAGATGCCTAAGGATAGACAAGAAGTAGGGGAAGAAATATCTTCATTGATTATCTCGTTCAACAATGTCTCCTACTTTCCTATTTTCTGTTGTCCTGTTCCCTTGGCTCTAGTAGTCTTTCTGGTTCCAGACTACTTCCCTTGGACTTCAGACCACCATTGTGCCTGCTTTCCTTTTGACCTGGTGTCCTCGGCTTCTCTGAGAGCCTGATGCCTGTTTGTCTCATTTGCTGACTCTTGGCCCAGACTCCTGATATCTCTATCTTGTTGTCCATTTATCTACTTCTTCACCAGCCCTTGGCACATATAGCAATCTCCCTAGTCCGGCCACTTGCCCAGACTGGTTAACCCCTCAGCAATACATATCAGTTGCACTCCTGATTAAAAGCAGAGCTTATAATAAAGGAAGTGACAAAATAAAAAGTCTGTCTAGACATCTGAAAGCACTAGAATTAAAAATACTAAATATTCACAATTAAACCTTGACCAATCTTTTGTTACAGTATAACACATGGGACATAACAATTAATGGAATGCAGCTACTCAGGTATCGGGCAATCAACAAATATTTGAGTGCCTACCATGGGCAAGGCACTGTACTTGGAAGGATCCCTAGCCACTGAAATATGTTTACTTTTCAATGGATAAACAAGGTGGCAGAAGATATTCCTTGGGGAGCCTGTTAAGAAAAATTCCACAAAGAAAAGGGGGAAAGGCTATGAAACCAATTCCACTCCTACCATAGCAGTTAAACTTCTGGATCTTAACTCCTGGCTGAACTGGTTGATAGCATATTTTAGCAGGGCTTGGAAAATCAGTTTGTTTTAGATATTCTGAGAGAGGTGACTTGCAGCCTCGTCACGTGGGATTCCCAAGAGTCCAGTTCCTCATTCCGATCCACTCCATGTTTATGAAATTGCATTAGCTGGCACATTAAGAAAAAAATCTCAGTGCAAGAAGTCATCCAATCCTGATAAGTTGACATGTAGAATAAAGTTTATGGTGTTATTTATTGCTAAGGTAGTCCTGGTTAAAGGTTACATGTGTACAGCTGGAGGAGGGGCAGGCAAGGGAGAATGTAGATAACTAAAGTGAAATAGAGCTGATGTATTCAGAGCTTACGTTGCTAGAGGTGAGATCAGTTACCTACTCGCAACTGAAATTTCAAACTTCTGCTTAGTAGGGACCTGAGTGGACAAATGGTGACTGATAGTTGGAAATACCGGCAGACATCTTAAGTTTTATGCTCAGATGAACGAGCAATGAACCAGGAGAGTAAGTCCAGTTGTTTTCGGCTGCTTGTAATTTTTACCTTCTTATTTAAAATCACAGCGTCTTTTTCAACGAATGCCTATGTGACTGTGACTTATTACAATGAAACCAGCAACTACACTACAACAGAGAGGTGTGAATGTGGTGTTTATGGATTAGCTTCGCCAGTGGCTAACGCTGTGGGGGTGGTGAGCATCCCTAAGAACAATAACTACCAAGCTTGTGACTACAACACTGAGTTTACTAATACTAACAGTCCCTGGATTGCGCTGATAGAAAGAGGTAATTGTACATTTTCGGAAAAAATTCAAGCAGCGGGCAGAAGAAACGCAGATGCTGTTGTGATTTACAATGCTCCAGACACTGGCAACCAGACGATACAGATGGCCAATTTCGGTAAGTAATGTCCAAGTACCAAAGAGGGTTTATGTCTTTGTTTATCTTAAAATGGTATTTCCATCTAGAATTACTCTAAGATCTGGCAATGACATTGTAAAACAATTTACTTAATTTTTTTTTTTTTTTTTTTTTTTGCCCAGCACTACTTGGAATCACTTTACTATTATTACTTAATATTTGTAATTAATTTGCTCCAAGGACAAAAACAATTCATGAAGTGATCCCTATCTTCTTTCACAAGTTTCTTAGTTGTATTAGTTTGCTCACTGTTTATTACATAACTGCTTTTTATGAAAATGTACCTTACCTCTGAACATTAAAGAAAACATAAATATTGTATATCCATTTTCAATTTGTGCTTTTCAGTTTGATTCATTTTCTTAGGCAGAAAGGATTGTATGTATTCAAGTATGCAGTAACTATAAAACTGATTAATTATTATGAGTAAACAATAGCATATTGTAAGTATACAAAATGTTTACAGAAATGAGAATTCGACTATCTGCTGTGTATGAGATTTGAATCTGTTTGTGGGACTAATACATATAAAACTACTAAGAAAAATTATACATTGGAAAAGGCATGGTAGAAATAGGATCACACTGAAATTTACATCAAAAGTAAAAGTTGCCCTTAGAAGTATTTACTTAGGACTTCATAAGTAAATATAATCATCTAATTTATTAACTTCGTATTGGAATTTACTTCCGAGAATTACTGTTTTTATTTTATTTGTTTTGTGAAACAATGCCACTTTCCAAGTATATGGTGTTTAAACTAGTAAAGAGCTAGATTTCTTACCCAAGTTTTCTAAACTATGGGCAAGAATGGGTATTTCTAGCCCCAGATGGCTAAAGAAAAAAGAAAAAGAAGGTAAGAATTTCAAACAGGGTAAGAGGTGCAAAAACACAATATCAGGATAACTGGTTATCACCACCAAACTTGGCCCCTGAGGAAATTAATGTAAATTCAACACATTTCAGAATTATAAAAGAGAGAAAATCAAATTTGTGTTAAGAATAGTAGCGATTGGAACATGCAGGAAATGTGGGAAAACCAAGCTGTTGTTTCTCTGGGTATCAGAATGCCAGGTAAAGACGGTCTTTCAGCCATACAAAATCATCATAAATGTACAAAACGCCACTCACTAACTTTTGTAATATATCCTGGACACTCCCAGAGCTCAGGCATTCACACTTTTTTCTTTTGGAGTTCAGAGAACTCCAGAAGCCTTCCCTGTGTATTCCTACATTTTTACAGGTGACTTTTATTTTTGTAGAAATAGAGACAGCCTTCTCATGAAAATCAGAAACTCAACCTGTTCTGAGGAACCTACTTCCCTAATGTTTCAACTTGGATTCCGAGTGCTCTAGGTTTCCTTTTGCATGGACAATCGCCTTGTTTTCACTCCCCTGCTATTTTTGAAGTGTAAACAGTACCAAACTAAATAGCAGTCCTGTTTTCAAAACTTGCTTTGCAACGTGCAGTAGGGGCCAACATCTAGTGGAATGTGGGGACCCAACCACTGATTTGAAAAGATTTACCAAAGGTCATTTATAGTAAATCTCGCCAAAAGGCATGCACACCGTCATCTGAACATCTGACTCCAAGCAGAGTATTAAAAACAAGGCAGTTACATTTAGCACTCAATATGTACTTCCGGCGTACTCAAGGATACGTGATCAAAAACATTTTTTAAAGCTACTGCATTGTCCCTCTTTTCAAATAAGTGCATTGAAAAAGAGAGCATAATGATAGTCATTGTAATAGTTTATATTTGTTGCCCTTTACTATATGTCAGGCACTGTTGTTGGGCCTTTATTTTATTTTTTCACTTTTCCTATTACCACTTTATTTTTTTATTTAAATTCAATTAGACAACATATAGTACATCATTAGTTTCAGAGGTAGAGTTCAGTAATTCATCAATCTTATATAACACCCACTGCTCATCACATCACGTGGCCTCCTTAATGCCCATCACCCAGTTACCCCATCCCTTCACCCCCTCCCCTCCAGCAACCCTCAGTTTATTCCCTAGAGTTAAGAGTCTCTCATGGTTTGTCTCCCTTTCTGATTATTGATCTTTAACATTCAATGTTCTCAACCCCGAAGAATTAAAATTGTAAGTATAGTGTTTTGCAGTTATAAGACCTGTCAAGTAGCGTGTTATTGGAGTTCTCCCTTCCCAGAAATTTCCCTTACACAGAAATTATTAGATGATGCAGTCAACAAACAGTGAAGCAAGTGTGGATACAAAAACTCTATGATCAACTTCCGGACCATTAAAAACCGAGTCACTATTTTGTAACAGAAGCCAAAATGGTGTGAATTTTTGCTGTCTTTTCATTAGTGTTCTGGGTTTGTTTGTTTTTTTTACTTTTGTATTATTCTTTTTTATTTGTTTAATTATTATGTTCAATTAGCCAACACATAGTACATCATTAATTTTTGATGTAGTGTTCAATGATTGTTTAAGCACAGAGGGTGGGGCAACAAATCCTCCTCCTCCTCCTCCTCCAAAACCTCCCGGCTTCATCTCCATCACCTCAACTTTTATCACCCCTAAAAACCACCTTTTCAGAAAATTGCACTCTGGCCCCCTCAGGGCTGTAGCACCCTTTCCGTCCTGCCCTGTTCCACTTACCTCTGCATTCCTTCGGTCCCATTTTTCCATGCTGGGCCTTGGGAGCCTTTCCACAATGTTGTGCCTCCTTGCTTACTGATGTCGATGCCCTCTGACCAAAGACCCCTAGGGGCAGACCTGTAGCTGGAAAAGTTAGGTTTATTATTTACTGCAGCAAAGGGAGAATACGCACCATGGGACGCCATGGGGCACATCAATAAGAGGGTGGTAGAAGGGACTTAAAGGATTTGGGCTTGCTTTCGATGATCTGGACGAGGGTTTAGGGAAGCAAGCCATTTACCAACCATCCCAGTTCCCCTGGGACTGAAGGATTTCCTGGAATGTGGGACTTTCAGTGCTTAAACCAGGAAATTCCTGGGGAAACCAGGCTGAGTCAACTACTCTAGCTGGTTTTGTTCTTGGTTTAGAGGCTATCAGAAAGTGGGGGCAATTCTGCGACTGGATTTCTAAATCAATCTTCTCTCTAAATGGGGAAGACTGACCTGAAGCTAGAGCAGTAACTGGTAAAGAAACAGCAGTCACTTGTGTTAGCCAGGATAGGAGATGTTTGGTAATTTTTGTGGATTGGACACTGTTCATCTTTTGACTATGTTCAGATATGATGGTGGAGTGGTCTTATTTTTGTCTTCATCTGTCATGGTTGCAGAGCGACCTTCCCTAATGTTGATGTTCTGTGAGACTATGTTCAACAAGAAAACACCAAGGCCCAATTAATAGTGGCAGGCTGGGTTCCAGATGTCAGAGGCTGCTTGTCTCTTTCTCACTGACAATACACTATGCCCGTGCCTTACTGTGGTGCAAATACATTCTCCTCCCACTGCCCACCACCACCGCCATTTTATATTTCTGGGCCTCCTCATCCCCTCTAGGCTGCCTTCAAATTCCCCAACAAACATAAAGGATGCCTCTGCACTCCTTGCCTCTCATGGTTTCATGATGTGGGTACAGAGTGTCCTTACTCCTGGGCCCAGTCTATTTATAGCCTCCCTAGTAGCAGGCTTCTTTTTTCTGAAGGGGACAACTTCGGTCTGAGAAGAGTGTCCACTGAGGAGGAATAATGGATAGCCTAATGCTTGGAGGTGAATCTTTAATTCAACGTTGTCCAATTTGCAGTCTGTTTTGACTTTGCCCTTTGACGGTGTTGGAAACAGGAAGATATGCTTATGGTATCCTTAAGTAATGATGTAACATCTTAACAACCCTTCCCAAATGTTCCAGACATCCATCCCGTTCTGTCCCAGACATGCAAGAAAAATCAAGAGGCCCATTATGAAAGTCTAAAATTTAGAACCTGTTAAGTACTTACTGGATAAGTAAACAGGTCCTGAAAGTGAACTATGCTATTAATAGGTAAATTGCCTTAAGAAATGCTTAGGTTTTAATGCAGTTTATCTCAGCCAGGTCAATAATCTGGAGGGGATAAAATGGTTCTTACGTTTTTATCATTTCAACTGTGTCAAATGAAGGGGGTCTCAGGGTAAGGTTTGAAGCGTTTCAGAATCCTCCAATCTCATCAATTCCTGACCAAGTAAATGTAGGGATAGGAAGGATTTAATCAGAGCAGCAAATGCAAATGCTAAATGTTTTGGGAAAATTTCTTCTAGAAATGAAAGAGGAAATAAACACATAGTACCTAAATGGAGAAAATAATTTAAAAACTTCACTAAGGTTAGACTCAGATATACACATAAAGAACTTAATTCAAGAAAAGTAATCAGTTCCGCTTCAAAGGAATCTCACATCCGTCCAGTTGTACCATCTCCAAGACTTTATCCTCAGACCGTTCCAACAACTTCCTCACTGATCTTGCTTCTCTTGGCCCCTTCCAAGCCGATCCCCACACTGAAGCCAAAGTGGCTTTTGAGAAAAGATAAACCACACCCTGTCTAAAATCTTTTAGTAGCTTCCCATGGCACTTAGAGTAAAGTCAAACTCCCTCCCATGTCCTTACCTAGCCGTGAATCACCTGGTTCCTGCCTACCACTCTGACCTCATGTCCTCTAACCTCCCCGCCTCCCCACCTCCACTGCCCCCACCCACCCCCGCCACTCCCTCAGCTCTAGCCACACTGGCTTCCTTTCAGTCCCTCCATTCCTCTGAACTCTTCCCTGCCCTTGAGCCTGAAAGTACTTGACACCTCCCTCTTCTTCACCCTTATATCTCATTAAACATGAAGTCCTGTTGATTTGACCTCCAAGCATTATTTTTTTAAGTTTCTATTTAAATTCCAGTTAGTTAACATACAGTGTAATATTAGTTTCAGGCATACAACAGAGTGATCCAGCACTTCCGTACACCACCCGGTGCTCATCACAAGTGCCCTCCTTAATCCCCATCTCCTATGTCACCCAATCCCCAACACCCTCCCCTCCAGTAACCATCAGTTTGTTCTCTAGAGTTAAGAGTCTGTTTCTTGGTTTCTCTCTCTCACTCTCTCTCTCTTTTTCCTGGCTTGTTTGTTTTGTTTCTTAAATTCCACATATGAGTGAAATCGTATGGTATTTGTCCTTGTCTGACTTATTTTGCTTAGCATTATACTCTCTAGCTCCACTCATGTCATTGCAAATGGCAAGATTACATTCTTTTTATGGCTGAATAATATTCCATTGTATATATATGTGTGTGTGTGTGTGTGTGTGTGTGTGTGTGTATATATATCTCTCACAACTTCTTTGTCCATTCTCGTATCGATCCACACTTAGGATGCTTCCATAATTTGGCTATTATAAATAATGCTGCTATAAACATCAGGGTGCATGTATTCCTTTGAATTAGTGTTCTTGTATTCTTTGGGGGAAATACCCAGTAGTTCAATTGCTGGATCATAGGGTAGTTCTATTTTTAACTTTTTGAGAAATCTCCATACTGTTTTCCACAGTGGCTGCACCAGTTTGCCTTCCCACCAACAGGGCTTGAGGGTTCCTTTTTCTCCACATCCTCATCAACACTTGTTTCTTGTGTCATTGATTTTAGCCATTCTGACACGTGTGAGGTGATATCTCATTTAGTTTTGATTTGCATTTCCCTGATGATAAGTAATGATGAGCATCTTTTCATGTGTTTGTTGGCCATCTGGATGTCTTCTTGGAGAAATGTCTGTTCATGTCTTCTGCCCATTTTTAATTGCATTATTTGTCTTTTGGGTGTTGAGTTGTATAAGTGATTTATATATTTTGGATAATAACCCTTTATCACATATATCATTTGCAAATATTTTCTCCCATTCAGTAGGTTGCCTTTTAGTTTAGTTGATTGTTTCCTTCACTGTGCAGAAGCTTTTTATTTTGATGCAGTCTCAATAGCTTATTTTTGCTTTTGTTTCCCTTGCCTCAGGAGACATATCTAGTAAGAAATTGCTATAGCAGTTGTCAGAGAAGTTACTGCTTACATTCTCTTCTAGGATTTTTATGATTGCAGGTCTCACATTTAGGTCTTTAATACATTATGAATTTACTTTTCTGTATGGTGTAAGAAAGAGTACCAGTGGGGTGCCTGGGTGGCTCAGTCGTTAAGCGTCTACCTTCGACTCGGGTCATGATCTCAGGGTCCTGGGATCGAGCCCCGCATCAGGCTCCTTGCTCAGCAGGAAGCCTGCTTCTCCCTCTCCCACTCCCCCTGCTTGTGTTCCCTCTCTCTCTGTGTCTCTCTCTGTCAAATAAATAAATAAAATCTTAAAAAAGAAGGAAGTGGTCCAGTTTCATTGTTTTGCATGTTGCTGTCCAGTTTTCCCAACTCATTTGTTGAAGAGACTGTTTCCCCATTGGATGTTCTCTCCTGCTTTGATGAATATCAATTGACCATATACTTGTGGGTTTGTTCTGGGTTTTCTATTCTGTTCCATTGATCTATATGTCTATTTTTATGCCAGTACCATACTGTTTTGATTACTACAGTTTTGTAATATAACCTGAGGTCCGGAATTGTGATGCCTCCAGCTTTGCTTTTCTTTTTTCAAGTTTGCTTTGACTATTCAGGTTTTTTTCTGGTTCCATATAAATTTTAGGATTGTTTGTTCTAGCTCTGTGAAAAATGCTGTTGGTATTTTGATACGGATTACAGAAAATCTGTAGATTGCTTTGGGTAGTACAGACATTTTAACAAAATTTTTCTTCCAATCCATGAGTATGGAATGTCTTTCCATTTCTTTGTGTCATCTTCAATTTCTTTCATCAGTGTTTTAAAGTTTTCAGAGTACAGATCTTTCCCCTGTTTGGTTAGGTTTATTCCTAGATATCTTATTATTTTAGGTGTAATTGTAAATGAGATTGATTCCTTGATTTCTCTTTCTGCTGCTTCATTATTGGTGTATAGAAATGCAACAGATTTCTATATGTTGATTTTGTATCCTGCAACTTTACTGAATTCGTTTATCAGTTCTATCAATTTTTTGGTGGAGTCCTTTGGGTTTTCTATATATAGTATCATGTCATCTGCAAATAGTGAAAGTTTGACTCTTCCTTACCAACTTGGATGCCTTTTATTTCTTTTTGTTGTCTGATTGGAGGAAGAATGAAGGGGAGTAAGTCAGAGGGGGAGAGGAACCATGAGAGATGATGGACTCTGAAAAACAAACTGAGAGTTCTAGAGGGGAGGAGGGTAGGGGGATGGGTTACCCTGGTGATGGGTATTAAAGAGGGCACATTCTGCATGGAGCACTGGGTGTTATGAACAAACAATGAATCATGGAACACTACATCAAAAACTAATGATGTAATATATGGTGATTAACATAACAATAAAAAATTTAAAAAAATAAAAAAAACTAATGATGTATTGTATGGTAACTAACATAACATAATAAAATTAAAAATGGGAAAAAAAAGTGGTGAGAGTGGACATCCTTGTCTTGTTCCTGACATTAAGGGAAATGTTCTCAGTTTTTTCCCCATTAAGGATAATGTTAGCTGTGGGTTTTTCATATGGCCTTTATTATGTTGAGGTATGTTCCCTCTAAACCTGCTTTGTTGAGGCGCCTGGATGAATCAGTTGGTTGAGTGTCTGACTCTTGGTTTTGGCTCAGGTTGTGAGCTCATGGTCATGGGATCGAGCCCCAAATTGGGCTCCCTGCTCAGCAGGGAGTCTGCTTGAGGATTCTCTCCCTCTGCCCCTCCCCCAACTCGTGTTCACGTGCACATGCACGTTCTCTCTCCCTAAAATAAATAAATAAACCTTTAATAGAAAATAATAAAAAATAAACCTACTTTGTTGAGGGTTTTATCATGCATGGAAATGATCAGGTAGCTGTAAAATGATCTTATCCTTTCTCTTATTGATGTGATGCATCACATCAATTGATTTGATGCATCACATCGATTGATTTGCTAACATTGAACCACCCTTGCATCGCAGGAATAAATCCCACTTGATCATGGTGAATGATATTTTTAATGTATTGTTGAATTCAGTTTGCTATCATTTGGTTGAGAATTTTTGCATCTATGTTCATCGGGGATATTGGCCTGTAGTTCTCTTTTTCAATCGTGTCTTTATCTAGTTTTATGATTAGGGCAATATTCATAGAATGAAATTGGAAGTTTTCCTTCCTTTTCTATTTTTTGGAATAGTTTAAGAATAGGTATTAGTTTTTCTTTAAATGTTTGGTAGAATTTGCCTGTGAAGCCATCTGGTCCTGTACTTTTGTTTGTTGGGAGTGTTTTGATTACTGACTCAATTTCTTTTTTGTTTTAAAGATTTTATTTATTTATTTGAGAGAGAAAGAGCAGTGGCAGAGAGAGAAGGAGAAGCAGACTCCCCTGATGAGCAGGAAGCCCAACACGGGGCTCAATCCCAGGACCCTGGGATCATGATCTGAGCCATAGGCAGATGCTTAACCGACTAAGCCACCCAAGTGTTCCCCAAAACTAAAATGATTCTGATGCAACCAGTTTGGCACCAATTTGGGATGGGCATTCAGGAACCATGGAGTAAGACAATAAAGACAAATATGAAGGATTATTTCCAGATGGCCTTGGTTAAACTACATGTATGTAATTTCAGAGGGCTTTTTTTTTTACTATTTAGTCTTTTTTTATTATTATCTTGTTCAGTTAGCCAGCATATAGTACATCATTAGTTTTTGATGTAGTGTTCAACGATTCCTTAGTTGTGTATAACACCCAGTACTCATCACCACACGTGCCCTCCTTAATACCCATCACCTGGCTAGCCCATCCCCCCACCTCCCTCCCTTCCGTAACCCTCAGTTTGTTTCCCCGAGTCCAGAGTCTCTCATGGTTTGTCTCCCTCTCTGATTTCTTCCCATTCAGTTTTCCCTCCCTTCCCCTCTGGTCCTCCACGCTATCCTTATGTTCCACATATGAGTGAAACCATATGATAATTGACTGACTCAATTTCTTTGCCAGTTATCAATCTGTTCAAATTTTCTATTTCTTCCTGTTTCAGTTTTGGTAGTATATGTTCCTAGGAATTGTCCAATTTGTTGGCATATAGTTTTTCATAATATTCTCTTATTATTGTTTGTATTTCTGTGGCGTTGGTTGTTATTTCTCCTCTCTCGTTTGTAATTTTATTTATTTGAATCCTTTCTCCTTATTCTTGATAAGTCTGGCTAGAGGTTTATCAGTTTTATTGATTTTTTTTCCCAAGAATCAGCTCCTGGTTTCACTGATCTATTCTTATTTTTTTTTTTTTTTTAGTTTCTATAACATTTATTTCTGCTCTCATCTTTATTATTTCTATTCTTCTGCTGGTTTTAAGCTTTTTTATTGTTCCTTTTCTAGCTCCTTTAGGTGCAAGTTTAGGTTGTTTGACATTTTTATTGCTTCTTAAGGTAGGCCTGTATTGCTATAAACTTCCCTCTTAGAATGACTTTTGCTGAATCCCAGAGGTTTTGGACTGTTGTGTTTTCATTTTCATTTGTCTCCGTGTAATTTATTTATTTATTTTTTTACTTCTTCTTTGAGTTCCTGGTTGACCCATTCACTATTTAGTAGCATGTTATTTAACCTCCCTGTATTCGTGATCTTTCCAGATTTTTTCTTGTGGTTAACTTCTAGTTTCATAGCATTGTGGCCATAAAAGATGCAGGATATGAATTCGATCTTCTTGAATTTGTTGAGGCTTGTTTTGTGGCCTAATATGTGATCAAAATGTCTCTTATTTTGGGCAGTCTGCCTCAACCACAGTATTTCCCATCAAACCCTGCTGCTCATTTCTGTTTAAATGTCTTATGATGTGTAATTATTTCATTATTTGTTTGTTATCTGCTTCTCCCACTTGATTGTAAGTTCCAGGAGGGCAGAAACCATGTCTGTCCTGCTTGCTATTGTATCCATTGTACTGAGCATAACTTGTGGTCTTCACTAGTTGTTGAATGAATCAAAGTTTAATAAACTAGAAAGCAATTTCCTTTTACGTATTAAAATATGGGCAAATTTCAGTGAAATTAGGTGAATTCAGCAAACTATTGCATTTTAAAATTATTTTTATTTTTACCTACACAAGTAGTACTTTCTCCTTTAAAAAAAAAAAACACTAGAGATTAAAGTCCCCCTTGATTTTCATCCCCAACCTCGGTCCTTTCCCAAGAAAAAAACCATTGTTATTCATCCAGTAGGTAACCTTTCAGATTTTTTTATTGATTTTCACATATATAAAACCTATAGAAAATACAGTCAACTTGTGTTTTATTTTTAACATTGATGAAATTATTCTGCAGCTTGCTTTTATTACTCAACTGTAGGACTTGGGGCTATTTCCATGCTAATACATTTACATCAGATCTAATTAATTCAACTATTGTGTAATATTTCATAGTGTGTACACACACATAATTTTCTTAACCACTCCCCTATTAATGAACATTTAGGTTGTTTTCAACTCTGCTTTTTTTACTTCAATGACCATAATTATTGCTGATACCTAAGGGAGCTATTGACATTGAATTTGCACCACTATTGATATGGATCTTGCCTCTGACAACCTTGTCTAACTCCTATTAATTTAAATAGTTTGACCATTGATTCTCTTGAATTTTCAAGATAAATGAAAATTGTCTCCACAAAGTTTTGCCTTGTCTTTTATATTAATTACATCTCTTAATTCTTTCCAGTGGTCTTATTCCATTGTCTAGGGCTCTAGTAATGATAATCGTGAACATCCTTAATTTGATCGTGATTTTACTAAAAAATGTTCCCACTGTTCCACTATTGTGTTGTTTGATAGAAGTTTCTGAGAGATGCCCTTTATCAAATTTCAGGGCTTCAGTAAGGCTTCTGGATCTTGTTATTCTTACTGGCAAGCTAGGATATAAATACATATGTATATTGATACATATATGTGTAGATCAATGTAGATATAGATCAGATATGTTCACTATTGTAGAATATGACCCAAAGGGAAACCCAATAGTTTACAGTCAACTTAGGGGAAATAATAAAGTGAAACACTGAAATAATAGGTAAAAGGAACAGTTTTGTTTTTCCTTTTTTTAGATATAATTTTATTGGTACCTTGAATAACAGTATTGAAAACATTTTTGTTGCTTATACATATGACTCCAAGTTGAGTGTCAGGTTGTAAAACACAAACAAAATGTAAAAGCCTCTTGACAAATTAGAAAAATTGTTTATTAAAACAAGATAAAGTGAACAGTAGTGAATAATAAACGTAGAAACAGATGTAAAATAGAAAAACATGGGCAAAAAAGGACAGGTTTATTAACAAAATATTTAACAATCACATTGTATGACAAGTTAAATAACGAATGACACAGTTAGGGGCTCCTGGTTGGTGCAGTCCATTAAGCATTTGACTCTTGGTTTCGGCCCAGGCCATGATCTCAGGGTTGTGAGATTGAGAACCATGTCAGGCTCTCACCCAACAGGGGAGTCTGCTTGGGATTCTCTCTCCCCTCTCCATCTGCCTCTTTCTTCCCCTCTCTCTCTCATGTAAATAAATAAATCTTTTAAAAATGCTCTTTAGGGGTGCCTGGGTGGCTCAGTCGTTAAGCATCTGCCTTCAGCTCAGGTCATGATCCCAGGGTCCTGGGATCGAGCCCCTCATCTGGCTCCCTGCTCAGCAGGAAGTCTGCTTCTCCCTCTCCCAATCCCCCTGCTTGTGTTCCCTCTCTCGCTGTGTCTCTCTCTGTCAAATAAATAAATAAATAATCTTAAAAAAATGCTCTTTTAAAAATAATGACAGTTATTTTAAAAACTGGTATGATCATGAGATGTACTAACAAATATATAACATGTTAGGTCTGGAAAATATCTCAGCTATGCTTACAACCAATGACACTGCAAACATCGCAAGCCTTAATATAACCTAGCTTACAATAACAGGATTTTGATACCTCTTTCTCATATATTCCCAAGAGCCCCTATCTCTCTTTCTCTCTCTCTCTTCCCTCCTCTGCCTCCATAGAAGTACATACATACGTAATCACATAAGAGTTTATCTTTGTATGGGGAAGTCAAAGGTACAGTAACTCTGGATGATGGTTTCAGGGAAAAAAAACAAAATGAGTCAATTCACTGTGAGCTCTTTAAAGTACTTTTTATCTCCCTTTTCTCCATTTTAAAATCAAGAAATATTTTGTAAGGGTCTAAACACATGCTTTTTGTTCATTAACATATTCTTTGCTTAACTCTTGGCCCCTTCCTCTGAAGCTTTTAATGTTTATTTATTATACTGTGATTTGCTGCCGGGACATTGATTTTCCCTCACATTACTGATAATTATTAGGAAAGAATGTACACATGCACGTGTGTGTGTGTGTGTGTGTGTGTGTGTGAATACACACAGAGAAATACCTGAGTAGGATTGTACAAATAGGCTAGTTCCCCTTAAGTACTCTCTCCCTCTCTTTTCAGCAATCCATGATTCCTAAGTCCTCTTACCCCAGCTACCCCTCTTCCGTTACTCAAACCTACCTTCCCTAGGCAGCAAGGACTTCACGTAAATCAGTCTTACCCATTTCCACCTAAACTCGCGAGTCCTATGTCCTACTCATTTAGGGAATATTTAGATATGCAGGAACTACTTTGATCAAGTATCCAGGAGGGAACTTCACTTGTTACCCCTGGAAACAACATAACTTATGTGAATAAACCCGATTTCCAACTGGTGATAATAACAGGACCTTTGACAGAACCATGCCACAGTAAATTTGAGTAAATTAGATGTTAGAGCACCCCTCATCACATCATGTCAGCAACAACCTATTCCACCTACACTCAGAACCTGCCACCATCAAATAAGTGTTTAACATTATAATAACATTAGTTACAACTTTCTGGATTTTTCGATGTATATCATATTTTTATCCAAATTTTTAATAACATACATTCTCAGCGGGACCTTCTAATGACTTCATCATGCAATGATAGTGACACCATGTGGTCAAATAAACTGGTCTCTGGCAAAAAATCAACAAATAACATTAGCATCCCCTCTGTGGGAAGTACAAATAGAGAGAGATGAAAATTTGCTTAATAATTCACTTGCTTTCCATTTCTATTTTAAACAACTGTCTCTCAGTATCATTATTCCTAATAAGTGGAGCTCTTTTTTCTTTCAATATTGCATCTAATTCCTATTAAAATTTGTTTTCCCTTGCCCTTTATGGAGGCAACTGTTAATAGTATTTTATTAACTACGTGCCAAGCATTCTGCTAAGTGTAATCATCTCGGTAACTCCTTGAGGCACATAGTGTTAGTATCTCCATTTTACATATAAGGAAACTGAGGCATAGAGAGGTGAGTTAACTTCCCCATGGTCATACAGTCCGTAGGTCGCAAAACGGGGGTCTGGACCCTAATATCCTGACTCTAGAGTCTGTGCTTTCATTTAGTACATGATACTTCCTCTCCAGTGATCATATACTATGCAAGGCCCTGTACAAAAATGGCACAAAATCTTTTTTTTTTATGGTTCCTTCCAGCCAGGCTGGAGGTAAAATGCATATTTTATTTTATTTTATTTTATTTTATTTTATTTTATTTTATTTTATTAACATATAATGTTTTGTTTCAGGGGTACAGGTCTGTGATTCATCAGCTTACACAATTCACAGTGCTCAACATAACACATACCCTCCCCAGTGTCTATCATCCAGCCACCCCATCTCTACCCCCCCCACTCCAGCACCCTCAGTTTGTTTCCTGAGATTAAGAGTCTCTCAATGGTTTGTTTCATTTTTCCCTCTCTTCCCCTATGATCCTCTATCTTGTTTCTCAAATTCCTCATATCAGTGAGATCATATGATACTTGTCTTTCTCTGATTGACTTCTCTTAGCATAATACCCTCTAGTTCCATCCTCGTCATTGCAAATGGCAAGATTTCTTTTTTGATGGCTGCATAATATTCCTGTGTGTGTGTGTGTGTGTGTGTGTGTGTGTGTGTGTGTGTGTGTGTGTGTTTATACCACCTCTTCTTTATCCATTCATCTGTTGATGGACATCTAGACTCTTTCCATAGTTTGGCTATTGTGGACATTGCTGCTATAAACATTGGGGTGCACGTACCCCTTCAGATCACTACAGTTGTATCTTTGGGGTAAATACCCAGTAGGGCATTTGCTGGGTCGTAGGGTAGCTCTATTTTCAACTTTTTGAGGAACCTTCATACTGTTTTCCAGAGTGGCTACCCCAGCTTGCATTCCCACCAACAGTGTAGGAAGGTTCCCCTTTCTCTGCATCCCCGCCCACATCTGTCATTTCCTGACTTGTTAATTTTATCCATTCAGACTGATGTGAGGTATTATCTCATTGAGGTTTTGATTTGGATTTCCCTGATGCTGAGTGATGTTGAGCATTTTTTTCATGTGTCTGTTGGCCATTTGGATGTCTTCTCTGCAGAAATGTCTGTTCGTGTCTTCTGCCCATTTCTTGATTGGATTATTTGTTCTCTGGGTGTTGAGTTTGATAAGTTCTTTATAGATTTTGGATACTAGCCCTTTATCTGATATGTCATTTGCAAATATCTTCTCCCGTTCTGTCGGTTGCCTTTTGGTTTTGTTGACTGTTTCCTTTGCTGTGCAAAAGCTTTTTGTCTTGATGAAGTCCCAAGAGTTCATTTTTGCCCTTGCTTCCCTTGTCTTTGGCGATGTTTCTAGGAAGAAGTTGCTGCGGCTGAGGTCAAAGAGGTTGCTGCCTGTGTTCTCCTCAAGGATTTTGATGGATTCCTATCTCACATTTAAGTGTTTCATCTATTTTGAGTCTATTTTTGTGTGTGGTGTAAGGAAATGGTCCAGTTTCATTCTTCTGCCTGTGGCTGTCCAATTTTCCCAACACCATGTGTTGAAGAGACTGTCTTTATTCCACTGGATATTCTTTCCTGCTTTGTTGAAGATCAGTTGACCATAGAACTAAGGGTCCATTTCTGGACTCTCTGTTCCATTGATCTATGTGTCTGTTTTTGTGCCAGTACCAAACTGTCTTGATGATTACAGCTTTGTAATAGAGCTTGAAGTCCAGAATTGTGATGCCACCAGCTTTGCTTTTCTTTTTCAACATTTCTCTGGCTATTCGGGGTCTTTTCTGGTTCCATACAAATTTTAGGATTATTTGTTCCATTTCTTTGAAAAAAATTGATGGTATTTTGATAGGTATTGTATTAAATGAAAAATGGCACAAAAACCTGATCATTGCCCTCAAGGAGGAAAATGTGGTAGGGAGAACTGATATGTATACAATCTGTAGAAGGCAGTATATGACACTATAATCAAAGTGTTAAGGGATGCCTGGGTGGCTCAGTCAGGTAAGTGGCTGCCTTCAGCTCAGGTCATGATCCCAGGGTCCTGGGATTAAGTCCTTCATTGGGCTCCTTGCTCAGTGAGGAGCCTTCTTCTCCCTCTGCCTGCCGCTCCCCCTGTTCATGCTCTCTCTTTCTGTGACAAATAAATTAATAAAAATCTTTTTAAAAAAAGAAGTGTTACAGTTATTGGAGCTGAAGTGATTAAGAAATTATGAGGTCAGGGTATTGGAAGGGTCATCAGCATGGATGTTAAAGTTAGAGATGTTAGCACAGAAGTCAAAGATTAGTAGTGGGCATATTAAAAGGGAGAGTTCTCTCTCTCTCTCTCTCTCTCTCTCTCTCTCAAATTAAATAAATAGTAAATAAATAAATAAAATCTTGTTTTAATAAAAAGGGAGAGCAACATGGTAGGCCATCAGAAAGTAGGGTATTTCTGTTAGGGTTTCAGAAGTTGAGCACATCAAGATGATGATAATGGCCAGAGTATGGCCATGGCAGTGGGGTGACAGAAGTGGAATGGAGGCCAATTCCCAGAATTTAGATAACAATGAGTCCAGAGTATTGGATGAAGGAAGGACTTAGCGTGGAGAGGATGACTGTGATTTGAGTGACAGTCTTCATATATGTGGGCAAATGCCTGGGATGTTGGTCCATGACTCAACAGGCCGGGAAGACATAGAGGGTGGTCAAACCAAGTGCCATGAGTCCCTTGACTACCCACGAGTCTCCAAGAAACCGGAGATTTATTCATGAGGGTGAGGGGAGAGTGGTCTGGAAACCACGTGGGAATGAGAAAACCCCTTATAGCCCTGAAATATGTGGAGTACAGAAGAATGAGCTGCCTCTACTGAAAGTTACTGAAGGAGAAGTGGTATCTTCAGGGGTAGTAAGATAGGTCGGGGACCACAGAGAAACATCATAAGACTTCGTAAAACCCTCACTGAAGAGAAACGAGAAAATTGTACCTGTGAAGCATGTGTCATGGAGCCAGAGATCTTGAAGACACAGTGGAAACTTATGGGAGGAGAGCAGTAAAAGATGAACGAGCAGTATAGAGAGGGGAGAACAGAACTGAATATGAACCAAATTAGCTTCCAACTGGGTTAATAATAACTAAGGATGGCAGGAATGTGAGACCAAGGGGCATACAGTGTAAAGGTTTCAAACTAAATTCTGGAATCAAGGTATCTCAAACAAGTCCAGGACTTGAGGGAGCAGTGTAGGCTGGCAGTGCACACAGAAGGTTAAGAGAATTATTCACAAGAGAGCAGGCACTCTTGGAGGAGCTGAGAAGAGCAGAGCTGAATATGGTAGAGATAAAAATATGAAAGAATTTAGACCAAAAGGGTCCTAGAGCTGTGGCTGCAGATTACAAGGGCGAGGCGGGGTGGGGGCGGGGGATTGGGCAAGGAGGGAGAATACAGTGGAAGGTAACAGGTGCTGAAAGGCCTGAACGTCAAACTAACAAGCTGGAAGGTTCCAAATGGAACTGTTTTAACGTCTGCAGTCAGGTGCAAGTTGGGGCTTGAGTTGAGTGTTACCTGAGTATCTGGAGGATGTTGCATAAAAATGTGAAATCATTATAAAGAAGGAGCACACGATAGAATTCTTTCAGGCATTTTAATCAATCAAATGTCCTGGGAAATGATCTGTTTGTTATGACGAATGCTAATTACCTATCTCTGCATTGAAGAGATTAGGATTTCAGTAAAAACTGGTAGAAACGTAGTCAAGGCCTTAGGATGTCAAAATTGCAATCATTAAATGCCTGGATGCCCTGCATCCCAGAATTGAATTAAATCCAATCTACGTTTGCTTGTGTATATTTTTAGCTTTTAAATGGAAATGGAAATGGAGTTCTTTTCCTCAAAGCAGTCGATTCAGTGGAGGATGAGGAGGAGGAGTGTATAATCAGTCAAATAGGATGTTTAACATTATTTTAGCTCTAAAAATGTCTACATGGACCCAATAACCATTTTTCAAAATAATTTTTCCATTGATTATTTTTTATTAGCCTCATGCAGGATAACACCGGCATCTAAATGCACAGTAACTTATACACGGTAAGGTTAGCTGCAGTTGGGGGTCACAGCCGTTGATTCTGAGAAATTTAGTACCATCCCAAACATAGAGGCAAATGCTCTTAAAAAAATTAGTCTTGCTGTTGAATCACAGATCTGTACTTCTGAAACAAATAACGCAACATATTTTAAGAAAAAAAAAGAAAAAGAAGAAGATAGCAGGAGAGGAAGAATGAAGGGGAGTAAGTCAGAGGGGGAGACGAACCAGGAGAGATGATGGACTCTGAAAAACAAACTGAGGGTTCTAGAGGGGAGGAGGGGAGGGGGATGGGTTAGCCTGGTGATGGGTATTGAGGAGGGCACATTCTGCGTGGAGCACTGGGTGTTATGAACAAACAATGAATCATGGAACACTACACCAAAACAAATTATGTAATATATGGTGATTAACATAACAATAAAAAATTAAAAAAAAAATCTTAAGCCAGGTTGCCTGGAGATTATACCGTAAAAATAAATAAATAAATAAATAAATAAATAAATAAATAAATAAATAAATAAAAATAAAAAAATTAGTCTTGTCAAAAAGCCAGAAGATACAAAGAGGCCATATTTACCAAAGGGCTCTGTGGAGAAATTTTGGAACAGAACTCAGATGGAGAGAAGGGTAAGTTGCATTTTGGCTAAAGGAAGATGTATAATTTCTCTGACCATTTGACAGACACATTCTTTCTACCCTGAAAACTGCAGCCTTTTGGCTCCACAAGAGGAATTCAAGAATTCCAAAGAGAAATACGAGGGCTCTAACCTGATGCATATTACTCCATGATACCTGAGGTTAAACCCTAGAGTATAAAGCCCTGGGGAGCTATTTGTTCTTGTTTACATAACCATAGCCTGGGCCCAGGGAAGCTCTGCAGCAGTAAACCCTTAGGAGAGCAAACTGGCTCACAATTAGGTTTTCTAACATGAGAATAAAATAAGACATAAAAATGGTTTTTTTTTCATCTAAAAAGCAATGGCTTACTATCCACTCAACAAATATTTATTGAGGACCAACTATGTGTCTTGCCTTGCCACATTTTACATTTCAGAGTTCTCTCTCTGAGCCCTCAGGCAAACAGCATGGGTTTAATGAGAAGCAGTGGAATGTGGTAGTGAATCAGGGCACGGGCTCTGTAGGGAGATGGACCTGTGTTTGAATATCAGACCTACTATTTGTTTTCTAGCTGTGTGATCTTGGACAAGTTATTTAACCTCTCTGGATTCCACTCTTCTCAGCTCAGGCATCTCAGCCACAAAATGCGGACACTACAGTACTACTTTACAGGGCGGTTGTAAAGTCTAAATGAAATAGCACACGTAGGGGCGCCTGGGTGGCTCAGTGGGGTAAGCATCTGCCTTCGGCTCAGGTCATGATCCCAGGGTCCTGGGATGGAGCCCCACATCCGGATCCCTGCTTCACGGGGAGTCTGCTTCTCCCTCTGCCTCTGCCTCTGCCCCTCCCCCCCGCACTTGTTCTCTCTCTCTCTCTTTCTCTCTCTCTCTCATAAATAAATAAAATATTTAAAAGTAAATAAAAGAAAGAAATGGCACATGTAAAGAAAGCAGCTAGCATGGTAGTTATTCTATAGTAGACACAAAAATATGGTAATAGTAAGATAATGCTGATGAAGGCATCCCCCTTCTTGGTTTATTCTACCTCTTCTTCTTCACCTGTCCATGTCTCTTTCTCACTTTAAAATCTTGGACAAGGGACACCTGCGTGGCTCAGTCGGTTAAGCGTCTGCCTTCAGCTCAGGTCATGATCCCAGAGTCCTGGGATCGAGTCCTGAATCGGGCTCCCTGCTCAGTGAGGAGCCTGCTTCTCCTTCTCCCTGCTCTGCCTGCCGCTCTCCCTGCTTGTGCTCTCTCTGTCTGACAAATAAAATATTTTTAAAAATTAAAAAAAAAAACTTGGACAAAAGGTATGTGCTATTCGAAACCTTTCTCGACTCACAGTTTACCCTGATCTCTCCATTCTTTGGCACCTTGCTGATGCTTATAAACATGGGTCATGTTCATTTGCTTTTTGCCTATTCGTCTGTATTCTTATGTATTATTTGTGTCCCTCCTGGATTCCTAATTCTCGTAGAGTAATAGATTCACAGAGCAAACATAAAAGAACATGTCTTCCATGTACATCACGAATCCCTTCAACTACCGTTGCATCCGGGTGCCATCCATTTACTACTTGAGCACTTCCAACGACAGAGATGTCACCATCTCACCAGGCAGGCAGTTCAGTTCATTGCTGGACAGCTTAAGTTTTCAGGAGGTTATTTTCCAAACTACACCAAAATGTACCTCCCTCTATCTTTTCACACATTGCTCCTAGTTGTGCCCTCTTGAACAACATAGGACTAAATATAGGTTTATTTTAGGATCAATATAGGATTAAACTGTTCGCTACATGAAGTTACCTTCTATTTGCTTTATATCATCCATTCAATTCTCAGTCAGTGGTATTGACTTTTTGGTTTTTTTGCTAATGACAAAGTTGAATGTCAATGTTTCTTACCGCTATCATCTTTTTTTTTTTTTTTTCCTGTTGATGGGGAGGGGGCATTGCCTTTGCGTCTTGAGAATGACTTCACTCTTTGAGTCTTGGAGAGAATTCAGGAGCCAGTCACCTGTGTGATGCAATTTGTTGGGTCCCAGGATTTCCCCTGCCCCAACAAGATCCTCCTCCCTGTGATATCTGAAATTCCATCCATCATGAAAGCAGCATTCCATTGGGTTTTAAAAAGCTCTAGGGTTTTTGAGGCCCTGTTTAAAAGGAACGTGCTCCTGGGAAAGGTAACATCTTCACCTTCACAACTGATACCCACAGCAGGGACCAAATCATTGATAGTGACTTGAGAGCAAAATATTGGATAAGATAAGGCATGACCTGGACGCTGTGGCAGACCACTGGAGGTCTAGCGACTTCGTCTCGTTCATCTCAGGATACATAGCACTGAGCACAGTGACTACTGCTGGGCCTCGGTGATGAAGGAATGAATGAACGAGGCTGAAAAGGGGAGTATATGCCCATCCCAATCAATATTACCGACCTTGCTAATTCTCTCTCTAGCCAATGGAGTGTGGTCACACCAGAAATATCGGGATTCCTCGGCTTGTTAACAGCCTAGCTGGCTTTTACCGTCAGCTCTCCCTGAGGCTATCTGG
This sequence comes from Zalophus californianus, assembly GCF_009762305.2. Taxonomy (NCBI): domain Eukaryota; kingdom Metazoa; phylum Chordata; class Mammalia; order Carnivora; family Otariidae; genus Zalophus; species Zalophus californianus. The sequence goes on along the minus strand of NC_045612.1, from coordinate 41,254,120 downwards.
TGTCTCACCTGCAGCTAGCAGCCAGAGACATGACTTCTTTGTTAGGCTGCTTCTATATAAAGCTCTGGCAATGGGAACTGCCTAGATTACCACCGGTGACTCACACACCTACACAGAGAGCTTACACCCCCACGGGGTCATGGAGTGAAGCACCCAGATTCCCATTCAGGCCTTGTGTCGCTGCAGAGTATTGTGAAATTAACATTACTCTTTCACTTATTTGTATAAGCTGTTGCAGATGTAGGGATCTGCGTTGTGCTCTGTGAATTTGGGAAGAGTGTAGTAAAACCCTCATTAATTCTTGCCAGTTTTTAATCTAAGTTAAAAATCTGGGGTTGGCACTTGAAGGAGTGGGGAGATGATGAAGTGCCTTCAGAGAATAGAAACTCTTGTTAAAGCAGTACATAAAAGCAACTCTTTTCCTGCAAACAGTCTTTGCCTTCATTAAAGGACATCCAACAGTGCTTCTCTTTGGCATGATTTTAGTAGCAATTCATTTGTGTTATTGTATTACTTGAAAATAATAAAGCTGCATTTTGTATTTTGTTAAAACTTTCAGAGGAAGCCCTATCTGACAGGAAATCAATGAACTCTGGAGGGGTATTTTTTTAAAATAGCTTTTTAGACATCTATAGTAACGTAATCAAGGCTAATGAAATATAGGACTCTACTTCAAAAAACAATGTAAATGGTTTTAATTAATAGTCCAATTGCTTTATGTAAATGAATATTTCCTAAGGCACTAGAAAAATTGGTTTTCTCATTCAAGGTAACTGTTCCCAGTGCAGAATTTAGAGACACCATGAATTCCCTTTCATCATAGAATGAGTACTAGCCTTTCTCCAAAATAACGAAAGCTTTCTATGTACTGTAATTCCAATTATAGAACTTGCCAACTCCAAGCCACTCTGATTTAGTAAAGTTCTACTCTATTTGCAAAATAATTTCATAATGAAAGTAGAGTTCTATTTTTTTGACTCTGCATTCTTGGACTGTACTTCCAGCAACGAAAACAGTTAAATCTAAAAGAATATCCACGTTGTTTCCAAAAACTGTTTAAACTATTGGATATGCTATCAATATGTCTCTGAAGAAATATTTGTCCACAGCCCGTTAATCCTCGCTCTATGAACACTTAAAATGTTAGTGAAGTGGTAAATACTGACAAAATGTGTCTCCTTAAAGCAGTAATACATTACAAATCTGGGACTTTAGGCTTCTGTTTAATGGCCTGTGCCCTTAGCCTGAATTACATTTTAAAAACATGAAGTTGTGGTATTTTGTGGGTTTTTTTTTTTTTTTGATGTTCATCTGTGACATTTTCTGGTATAACTTCTTATGGGGATACTTCCATTTCTTTACAGTAAAATCAAAGATCTCGGAGAGAGCATATTCTCTATGAATGTCTTCTGAAGTCACAATACCCATTTGCACTTTAGACAAAGAAAACATTACTCAGAGTAGAAGGGTGATTCAAGATTTCTTTGCCTTCTGCCAAACAAAATGGCAAAAACAGACAAATAAAAACTCTTACCCTTAATTACTGCATAGATGGTATTCTGATTTCTGAGAAGCTAAACAGTGAAGTACCATGTTCTACTGAAATATGAAAAAAATGTATAATCCCAATTCCTTTAAATATACTTGTTTTCCTGTCCTTGAGTCAGTTTCTCCCGTCTTTGACATGGCACTAACATCCATACCAAAAGGAAAGCAGTGAGAACTAACACAGCAAAAGGCAAATTTCTAGTGCTCCAAGCATTAATTTTGCACCTGTTATTATTTGATAATGGTGTAAGCAACTGAGGACAATGTGTTAGAAAACTCAGAGAACAATGATTTAATTGAAGGCATTGACTGAAATAGTCCAGAAGAACTTTCAGTGTGATAAAATGGAAACCTTTTAGATTCCCAGGGGTGTGAGAAGCTGATCTTTGTGCTTAGGGAGAAATTCATAAAGAAACTAGCCAGCTATATTCTGGCCAGTTCTATTTTTTGAGTGCCAGTTGGCGCTGGGGAGAGTAGAAACAATAGTCTCTCTAGATTCCGTGTAGTTTCAGGATTTGCTTCTTTTGAAGCTATAAGCAGGAAAATGTGGTCAACTAAAATGTGGCTATGTGTACAATTTACACAACTGAGTTGCGTACAACTCCACTAGCTGTAAAGGTGGTTGTCTGGAAGATAGTTGCTGGATATTTGTTACTTTACCACAGAGGCTGTTAAAAAATATTTTGATCCAAGAAAAACGTATAAATAACTTTTGCCAAAGAAAACACTGACTCTAATTCCCCCAATCTTCTTCATAAGCAAACCACCCATTTAATTTATAGGACTACATACTGATTTATAAGATTGGGCCTCAGAGAAAACCATGGGGACGGGGGCAGTGGATGGAAATGCATCTTTGCAAACCCTGCAAAATTCTTGAATTCAAATTCAACTCCTCACAGCTGTCCTCTTGTGGCAGAATGACTGAGTTGGTTTACATAGTAATGCAATAATTACACAGTAACGTAATGATGGTAGGATTATTTAGTTGGTTTGCATATTTACGGAGAGATTACTGGACAATAAAATCATTTCATCTCATAAAACACAGGGGATTTCCTAAGCACATAACAAAGTTTCGGTTTCTTTGCATCTAGATAGCATTTTAAATCTTCCTTTTGAAACTACGTGAGCCAGACATCCATTCCAGAAAGACTTGTGAATTGATATTTATGGTTTGCTCATCACATGTAGTACTTACAGTGGAATACCTTTCTTCAACCCACTGTACAACCAGATGACACAGCACTTTTCTGTTCCAACGTTAGAAAGGCCCAGCAGAGGGCACGTTGAGCATTTTCATGGTTAATACAAACACCTTGGTACTTAAGCATATTTAAATAGTAACATGCTATCTCGGCATCTGAATCACAATTTCCAATGTCTTTTGACACCATATGGCAACACTTTCAATTAAGAAAACACTAAGGGGGTGCCTGGGTGGCTCAGTCATTAAGCGTCTGCCTTCAGCTCGGGTCATGATCTCAGGGTCCTGGGATCGAGCCCCACATCGGGCTCCAGCCCCACATCCGGCTCCCTGCTCAGCGGGAAGCCGGCTTCTCCCTCTCCCACTCCCCCTGCTTGTGTTCCCTCTCTCACTGTCTCTCTCTCTGTCAAATAAATAAATAAAATCTTAAAAAAAAGAAAACACTAAGATACTCAGTTAGTCAAGGTCAGCCAAATAGATTTGAATAAAACAAAAATCAATCTAATTGATTGATTAAAACCAAGCGCCTTGATGATGTAAATAAATTCCCAGAATGAATAAGACCCATGAGTCCACAGATTCTCTTTAGTGGTTACATGCTCACGGGAGTAAGGTGATATACAGGATATAAATATGCTAAGTTATGCCAATAATTTAATTATCTGAATTCAGCTAGTCCACTGTCAATGCTGAAATCTAAGGCTAACTGTCTTTGATCACTCATGCTACTTCAGAGTCACCTCTTATGGGTCTGAAGGGAATGCCTGAGTAAAACATAAAATGAAAACGTGCTGAAAAATGCATTTCAAAGCCAACTCCAAGTGTCTTTTGATTGTCTGCTGTTTTGTATTATCTATATCACTGCTTCCCATCTACTAGTATCTATAATTGAGATCTCACTCAATTCTTTTGTAGGAGACTAAGAAACAATGACCCTGAGAAAACTATATATTCAATATAAGAATTCTGATGTGTACCTAGCTTTAGGTGGAAAATGAATTTCAATTCAAAAAAGAAAAAAAGTTATTTCAATATTTGAAGGAGAAAACCAGGGAGGTAAGGATATTGTTTATGTTTTAAGAATATAACTCTTCTAGGAGTACCTGGGTGGCTCAGTTAAACATCTGACTCTGGATTTCGGCTCAGGTCATGATCTCAGAGTCGTGAGTTCAAGCCCCACATTGGGCTCCATGCTGGAGTTGGAGCCTGCTTAAGATTCTCTCCCTCTGCCCTTCTCCCACCAAAAAGAATATAATTCTTCTAATAAGGAAAAGATCATCAGAGCTTTTGTAAATGACTGCCACTTAAAGCATGAATGCCTTCTATTCCTAAAGACTTGACAAATTCAGTGAACCAGAAAGCTACTTATTGCAAGACACAAGTGCCCTTACATTTTCTCTACCTTTTTTCTGCCTACACATCTAAAAATGTGAGACAGGAATCCATCAAAATCCTAGAGGAGAACACAGGCAGCAACCTCTTTGACCTCAGCCACAGCAACTCTTACTAGACACGTCCCCAGAGGCAAGGGAAACAAAAGCAAAAGTGAACAATTAGGACTTCATCAAGATAAAAAGCTTCTGTACAGCGAAGGAAACAGTCAACAAAACTAAAAGGCAGCCTATGGAATGGGAGAAGATATTTGCAAATGACCTATCAGATAAAGGGCTAGTGTCCAAAATCTATAAAGAACTTATCAAACTCGACAGCAAAAACCAAAAAATCCAGTCAAGAAATGGGCAGAAGACATGAACAGACATTTCTCCAAAGAAGACATACAAATGGCTAATAGACACATGAAAAAATGCTCAACATCACTCATCATCAGGGAAATACAAATCAAAATCACAATGAGATACCACCTCACACGGGTCAGAATGGCTAAAATTAACAAGTCAGGAAACAGCAGATGTTGGTGAGGATGCAGAGAAAGGGGAATCCTCTTACACTGTTGGTGGGAATGCAAGCTGGTGCAGCCACTCTGGAAAACAGTATGGAGGTTCCGCACAAAGTTAAAAATAGAACTACCCTACCCAGCAATTGCACTAGTATTTATCCAAAGGACACAAAAATAGTAATTTGAAGGGGCATATGCACCCCAATGTTTATAGCAGCAATGTCCACACTAGCCAAAATATGGAAAGGGCCCAGATGTCCATCAACTGATGAATGGATAAAGAAGATGTGGTATATATACAATGGAATATTACTCAGCCATCAAAAAGAATGAAACCTTGTCATTTGCAATGACATGCACGAACTAGAGGGTATTATGCTAAGCGAAATAAATCAGTAAGAGAAACACAAATACCATGTCATTTCACTCATATGTGGAATTTAAGAAACAAAACTGATGAATATAGGGGAAGGGGAGGAAAAATAAAGTAAGATAAAAATGAGAGGGAGACAAACCATAAGAAACTCTTAACTACAGGAAACAAACTGAGGGTTGCTGGAGGGGTGGTGGGTGGGGGGATGGGGTAACGATGATGGGCATTAAGGAGAGCACTTGGAATGTGATGAGCACTGGGTGTTCCATGCAACTGATGAATCACTAAATTCTACCCTTGAAATTAATAATACACTATATGTTAACTAACTCGAATTTAAATCTAAAAAAATTTAAAAATAAAATGTTACTCACTCAGTTATTTGTTTCCCATCACAGCATTTAAAATCTTGTTCTTCCTTCTCTTTCTATTTTAATAACTTTTACCACAGTTAGTGTCATATGTGTTTACATGACACTAAAATAAATAAAAATCCTAGTTGAACAAAGCAACTGAATGTTCCACTTTTAACGGATTGTTTTGTTATTATGTAGATGAGCCTGACTCTTGACTATCTCCTAATATCTATTCATCTATACCTATCTTCTCCTCCAAAAGTACTTCATGCACTTGAAACAATGCTTCATACTTGCAAATGCCAGCCCTGTCTTCTTCTGCCATTGTATATAATAATTGAAATGATCATAATTTTGGTCTATAGTCTACTTAATTCAAAGGGGATTTAAATTAGTCCCTTGATTAAACCCAATAGAAAAGAAAACATTTATAGATAAAATATAATCCACCTAAAGAGGAGGTTCATAGGCTGGGCGTGGCGGGGGGGGGTCCTTGGAGGTGCACAGGTGGGTCACACAGGGTCTTTATGCAGCTAAAGTATTCTTGAAGTTATAAGTACGTGCTTTTTAAAATATAAAGTAAATCTTAACCTAAATGTTCTACAGCAATTCAGTTCAGTAGAACATTCAGTTCTGCCTCTGTACTAATATGTAACTACAGGCTAGCTACCTGTGGCCATTGAGCACTTGAAATGTGGCTAATGTGCCTGAAGAACTGAATTTTTTATTTTATTTCATTTTAAATAGTCACATGGGGCTATTGGCTACCATATAGAACAGTATAGCTGTAGACCAACATTAACATGGGGTCATTGGATAAACTTCAGGAGGCCCATAAAACCCCTTGAAATTGGGCACAAAACGGTATGTGCTGGGGGGGCGGAGCAAGATGGCGGAGGAGTAGGAGACCTGGATTTCGTCTGGTCTCAGGAATTCAGCTGAATAGGGATCAAACCATTCTGAACACCTACGAACTCAACAGGAGATCGAAGATAAGAAGAGTAACAGCTCTCTGAACAGAAAAGCGACCACTTTCTGGAAGGTAGGACATGCAGAGAAGTGAATCCGAGGCGATATTTGGGAGGATAGACGGCGGGGGAGGGGGCCGCCATTGGCCACTTCTGGCAAGTGCTAGAGCCGTGGAGCACAAAATCGGAACTTTTAGAAGCTGGCTCCGCTGAGGGATGTCGCTCCAGTGGCTAAGCGGGGGGTGGAACCCTCGCGGGACAGTGTGGTCTCAGGAGCCTCGGGGTCACAGAAAGACCGGGGGGTGCCTGAGTGCAGCAGAGCTCCCAGGGAATGGAGCGGGGAAGCCGGCTGCAGAGACGGAGCCGAGGCGCGGGCTCTCAGCTCGGAGTTGCCATAAACTGTGATCCGCGGCCCAGTCGGGCCACTGCTCCTCCAGCAGGAACCCAACAAGCAGCAGATCCGGGGAGACTCCCCTTCCTTCCCCGGGAGGAGCGGCGCGGAAGCGCACTGCAGGGATCTGCTGGGTTTGGAGACTCCACACGGGGTCAGGTGCCAGAGATAGAAACGCTCGGTTACAGGCCGGGTGAGCACGGAGTGCAGCCGGAGACCGGGGAGACAGGAGTGACTGCTTTTCTCTGGGGGCGCACTGAGGAGCGGGGCCCCGAGTTCTCAGCTCCTCTGGGCGGAGATTGGGAGGCCACCATTTTCACTCTGGTCCTCCAAAGCTGTACCGAGAGCTTGCAGGGAACAAAAGCTCCTGAGAGCAAACCGGAGCAGCTTGCTTAGCCCGGACACACAAGGGCGGGGCAATTCTGCCTCCGGCAAAGACATTCGGGAACCACGGCAACAGGCCCCTCCCCCAGGAGATCAGCACGAACAGCCAGCAAGCCGAAACCAAGTTTACCGATCAAGGAGAACGGGAGAACTCCAGCGCTAGGGGAATACTGCACATAGAATTCATGGCTTTTTTACCATAATTCATTAGTTTTTCAAAGTTAAATTTTTTAACTGTTTTTTTTGAATTTTTCTTTTTCCCTTTTTAAAACAACATCTTATCAATCCCTTTTTTAAAAAAATATTTTTTATTTTTCATTTTTAGAGTCATATTTTTATCCCTTCATAGTAGTTACCCTTATTTTTGGCATATATATATGTTGTTCTCTCTTGAAAATTTGAGATACAATTTCTTCTAAGAGATCAAAATATACCCTAAATCACTAGTGTATGGCTTTGTTCTATTCTCCTGCCTGATCACATTCTCTCCCTTTTTTTTTCTTTTTTCTTTTTCTTTTTAAATCTTCTTCTTTCTTTTTAAAAACAACTTCTTATCTTAAATTCCTTTTATAAAATCTTTTATAAGTTTCATCTTTACAGTCATCTGCCATCCCTTCATTGTATCAACCCTTATTTGGTACATATATAAGTCTTTCTTCCTTTAAAATTTTAGCAGGCACTTTCTTCTAACAGACCAAAATATGCACAAAAGCTAGTATGTGGCACTGATCTATGCACTAGCCTGATCATATTTGATCATATTCTGGGTTCTTTTTGTTTTGTTCAGTTTTTGTTTGTTTTTATCTTTCTTTTTCCTTTTTTTTCTTTCTCTTCTTTCTTCCCTTTCTTGTCCCCTGGTTTCAGGTCTTTTCTGATTTGTATAGAGTATATTTGCTGGAGACGTTGTTAACCTGTTAGCATTCTGTTCTCTCATTCATCTGTTCTCCTCTGGACAAAATGACAAGACGAAAAAAATCACCTCAGCAAAAAGAACAAGAGGTAGTACCATCTGCCAGGGACCTACTCAATACTGACATTAGTACGTTGTCGGACCTAGAGTTCAGAATCATGACTTTAAAGATACTAGCTGGGCTTGAAAAAAAGTGTGGAAGTTATTAGAGAAACACTTTCTGGAGAAATAAAAGCACTAAAATCTAACCAAGTCGAAATCAAAAAGGCTATTAATGAGGTGCAATCAAAAATGGGGGCACTAACTGCTGGGATAAATGAGGCAGAAGAAAGAATCAGTGATATAGAAGACCAAATGATGGAAAATAAAGAGGCTGAGAAAAAGATAAACAACTACAGGATCACGAGGGCAGAATTCAAGAGATAAGCGACACCATAAGACGAAACAACATTAGAATAATTGGGATCCTAGAAGAAAAAGAAAGAGAGAGGGGGGCAGAAGGTATATTGGAGCAAATAATAGCAGAGAACTTCCCTAATGTGGGGAAGGAAACAGGCATCAAAATCCAGGAGGCACAGAGAACCCCTCTCAAAATCAATAAAAATAGGTCAACACCCCGACATCTAATAGTAAAACTTACGAGTCTCAAAGACAAAAAGAAAATCCTGAAAGCAGCTCGGGAGAAGAGATATGTAACCTACAATTGTATAAACATTAGATTGGCAACAGACCTATCCACAGAGACCTGGCAGGCCAGAAAGGACTGGCATGATATCTTCAGAGCACTAAACGAGAAAAATATGCAGCCAGGAATACTATATCCAGCTAGGCTGTCATTGAAAATAGAAGGAGAGATAAAAACCTTCCAGGACAAACAAAAACTAAAGAAATTTGCAAACACAAAACCAGCCCTACAAGAAATATTGAAAGAGGTCCTCTAAGCAAAAAGAGAGCCTAAAAGCAGCATAGATCAGAAAGGAACACAGACAATATACAGTAACAGTCACCTTACAGGCAATACAATGGCACTAAATTCATAACTTTCAATAGTTACCCTGAATGTAAATGGGCTAAATGCCCCAATCAAAAGACACAGGCTATCAGATTGGATTAAAAAACAAGACCCATCGATATGCTGTCTGCAAGAGACCCATTTTAGACCCAAAGACACCCCCAGATTGAAAGTGAGGGGGTGGAAAACCATTTACCATGCTAATGGACACCAAAAGAAAGCTGGGGTGGCAATCCTTAGACAAATTAGATTTTAAAACAAAGACTGTAATAAGAGATGAAGAAGGACACTATATCCTACTTAAAGGGTCTATCCAACAAGATCTAACAATTGTAAATATCTATGCCCCTAACATGGGAGCAGCCAATTATATAAGGCAATTAATAACAAAAGCAAAGAAACACATTGACAACAATACAATAATAGTGGGGTCTTTTACACCCCCCTAACTGAAATGGACAGATCATCTAAGCAAAAGATAAACAAGGAAATAAAGACTTTAAATGAAACACTGGACCAAATGGACTTTACAGACATATTCAGAACATTCCATCCCAAAGCAACGGAATACACATTCTTCTCTAGTGCCCATGGAACATTCTCCAGCATAGATCACATCCTAGGTCACAATTCAGGTCTCAAACGGTACCAAAAGATTGGGATTATTCCCTGCATATTTTCAGACCACAATGCTTTGAAACTAGAACTCAATCACAAGAGGAAAGTCGGAAAGAACTCAAATACATGGAGGCTAAAGAGCATTCTACTAAAGAATGAATGGGTCAACCAGGAAATTAAAGAAGAATTAAAAAAATTCATGGAAACCAATGAAAATGAAAACACAACTGTTCAAAATCTTTGGGATATAGCAAAGGCAGTCCTGAGAGGAAAGTATATAGCAATACAAGCTTTTCTCAAGAAACAAGAAATGTCTCAAATACACAACCTAACCCTACACCTAAAGGAGCTGGAGAAAGAACAGCAAATAAAGCCTAAACCCAGCAGGAGAAGAGAAATAATAAAGATCAGAGCAATAGAAACCAAAAGAACAGTAGAACAGATCAACGAAACTAGGAGCTGGTTCTTTGAAAGAATTAACAAGATTGATAAAACCCTGGCCAGACTTATCAAAAAGAAGAGAAATGACCCAAATCAACAAAATCATGAATGAAAGAGGAGAGATCACAACCAACACCAAAGAAATACAAACAATTATAAGAACATATTATGATCAACTCTATGCCAGCAAATTAGATAACCTGGAAGAAATGGGTGCATTCCTAGAGATGTATCAACTACCAAAACTGAACCAGGAAGAAATAGAAAACCTGAACAGACCTATAACCAATAAGGAAATTGAAGCAGTCATCAAAACTCTCCCAACAAACAAAAGCCCAGGACCAGATGGCTTCCCAGGGGAATTCTATCAGACAATTAAAGAAGAATTAATACCTATTCTCCTGAAACTGTTCCAAAAAATAGAAATGGAAGGAAAACTTCCAAACTCATTTTATGAGGCCACCATTACCTTGATCCCAAAACCAGACAAAGACCCCATGAAAAAGGAGAATTACAGACCAATATCCTTGATGAACATGGATGCAAAAATTCTCACCAGAATACTAGCCAATAGGATCCAACAGTACATTAAAAGGATTATTCACCATGACCAAGTGGGATTTATCCCTGGGCTGCAAGGCTGGTTCAACATCCGCAAATCAATCAACGTGATATAATACATTAACAAAAGAAAGAACAAGAATCATATGATCCTCTCAATAGATGCAGAAAAAGCATTTGACAAAGTACAGCATCCTTTCATGATCAAAACTCTTCAGAGTATAGGGATAGAGGGTACATATCTCAATATCATAAAAGCCATCTATGAAAAACCTACAGCGAATATCATTCTCAATGGGGAAAAGCTGAGAGCTTTTCCCCTAAAGCCAGGAACGCGGCAGGGATGTCCACTCTCACCACTGCTATTCAACAGAGTATTAGAAGTCCTAGCCACAGCAATCAGACAACAAAAAGAAATCAAAGGCATCCAAATCGGCAAAGAGGAAGTCAAACTCTCACTCTTTGCAGATGCTATGATACTGTATGTGGAAAACCCAAAAGACTCCACCCCAAAACTGCTAGAACTCATACAGGAATTCAGTAAAGTAGCAGGATATAAAATCAATGCACAGAAATCAGTGCCATTCCTATACACCAACAACAAAACAGAAGAGCGACAAATCAAGGAGTCGATCCCATTTACAACTGCACCCAAAATCATAAGATACCTAGGAATAAATTTAACCAAAGAGGCAAAGGATCTGTACTCAGAAAACTATAAAATACTCATGAAAGAAATTGAAGAAGACACAAAGAAATGGAAAAATGTTCCATGCTCATGGATTGGAAGAACAAACATTGTGAAGATGTCAGTGCTACCTAGAGCAATGTACACATTCAATGCAATCCCCATCAAAATACCATCCACCTTTTTCAAAGAAATGGAACAAATAATCCTAAAATTTGTATGGAACCAGAAGAGACCCCGAATAGCCAGAGGAATATTGAAAAAGAAAAGCAAAGCTGGCGGCATCACAATTCCGGACTTCCAGCTCTATTACAGAGCTGTAATCATCAAGACAGTATGGTACTGGCACAAAAACAGACACATAGATCAATGGAACAGAATAGAGAGCCCAGAAATGGACCCTCAACTCTATGGTCAACTCATCTTTGACAAAGCAGGAAAGAATGTCCAATGGCAAAAAGACAGTCTCTTCAACAAATGGTGTTGGGAAAATTGGACAGCCACATGCAGAAGAATGAAACTGGACCATTTCCTTACACCACACACAAAAATAGACTCCAAATGGTTGAAAGACCTAAATGTGGGACAGGAGTCCATCAAAATCCTAAAGGAGAACACAGGCAGCAACCTCTTCAACCTCAGCCACAGCAACTTCTTCCTAGAAACATCGCCAAAGGCAAGGGAAGCCAGGGCAAAAATGAACTATTGGGATTTCATCAAGATAAAAAGCTTTTGCACAGCAAAAGAAATAGTCCACAAAACCAAAAGACAACCGACAGAATGGGAGAAAATATTTGCAAATGACATATCCGATAAAGGGCTAGTATCCAAAATCTATAAAGAACTTATCAAACTCAACACCCAAAGAACAAATAATCCAATCAAGAAATGGGCAGAAGACGTGAACAGACATTTTTCCAAAGAAGACATCCAAATGGCCAACAGGCACATGAAAAAGTGCTCAACATCGCTCGGCATCAGGGAAATCCAAATCAAAACCTCAATGAGATACCACCTCACACCCGTCAGAATGGCTAAAATTAACAAGTCAGGAAACGACAGATGTTGGCGGGGATGTGGAGAAAGGGGAACCCTCCTACACTGTTGGTGGGAATGCAAGCTGGTGCAACCACTCTGGAAAACAGTATGGATGTTCCTCAAACAGTTGAAAATAGAGCTACCATACGATCCAGCAATTGCACTACTGGGTATTTACCACAAAGATACAAATGTAGGGATCCGAAGGGGTGCGTGCACCCCAACGTTTATAGCAGCAATGTCCACAATAGCCAAACTGTGGAAAGAGCCAAGATGTCCATCGACAGATGAATGGATAAAGAAGAGGTGGTATATATACACAATGGAATATTATGCAGCCATCAAAAGGAATGAGATCTTCCCATTTGCAACGACATGGATGGAACTGGAGGGTGTTATGCTGAGTGAAAGAAGTCAATGAGAGGAAGACATGTATCATATGACCTCACTGATATGAGGAATTCTTAATCTCAGGAAACAAACTGAGGGTTGCTGGAGTGGTGGGGGGTGGGAGGGATGGGGTTGCTGGGTGATAGACATTGGGGAGGGTATGTGCTATGGTGAGCACTGTGAATTGTACAAGACTGATGAATCACGGATCTGTACTTCTGAAACAAATAATGCAATATATGTTAAAAAAAAGAAGAAGAAGATAGCAGGAGGGGAAGAATGAAGGGGAGTAAGTCGGAGGGGGAGACGAACCATGAGAGATGATGGACTCTGAAAAACAAACTAAGGTTTCAGAGGGGAGGGGGGTGGGGGGATGGGTTAGCCTGGTGATGGGTATTAAAGAGGGCACATTCTGCGTGGAGCATTGGGTGTTATGCACAATGAATCATGGAACACTACATCAAAAACTAATGATGTAATGTATGGTGATTAATATAACAATAAAAAATTATTAAAAAAAACTATGTGCTCATTTATTCTGTACATAAGTTTCATCAAATTTTCATAAGTAGCTCTGACTCTTTTTTTTTAAGACTTTATTTAATTGTCAGAGAGAGAGAAGAGAGAGCAAGCACAAGCCAGGGGAGCTGCGGGCAGAGGGAGAGGGAGAAGCAGGCTCCCTGCTAAGTGGGACTCGATCACAGGACCCTGGGATCCCAGGACCCTGGGATCATGACCTGAGCTGAAGGCAGACGCTTAGCTGACTGAGCCACCCCGGTGTCCCAGAAGTAGCTCTGACTCTTAAAAAAGGTTTAGAACCACTCTAGGAGAAGCAGAAGTAGTTGCCCTCCTTGGGCTCCTTGTTTCTTAACAACATAGCTGAAACTAGAAACATGGGAAATTTTACTGTTGGGGTTTTTTTTTTTAATGCCATAAGAAAACATCCAAATTCCTTGGCAAAAAAAACAAAAATAATTTCCTGAAGTTAATTCAAGTAATGCAGTATACATTTCTACAACCAACACATATTCCTCTCTTTAAAAAACTTTTTATTTTGAGAAAATGGTAGATTCACGTGTAGTTGTAAGAAATAGAGATAACATAATAATAAAAAAAAAAGAAAAGAAAAAAGAAATAGAGATATCCTATACCCTTCATCCAGGTTCCCCCAGTGATATTACCTTAAGTAACTAGAGTGTGTAAATATCACAACCAGGAAATTGACATCGATCTAATCCACCCACCTTCTTTGGATTTTACTAGTTTTAAGGCACTCATCTGCATGTGCTATGCAATTTTATCACGTGTGTAGGTTTGTGTGACCATCACCACAGTCAAGATTCAGAGCAACTGCATCACTACACGCTCTTTCGTGTTGCCCTTTATAGCCACCCCACCTCCACCCCACACTCTCTCTTTAACTCTGGGCAACCACTAATCTGTTCTTCATTACTATAATATTCTTGTCTCAAAAACATTATATAAATGGAATCATACTGCAGGTAGCCTTTTGGGATTGGCTTTTTTTTTTTTAACTCAGCATAATTCTCTGGAGATTTATCCAGATTGGTCCATATATTCATAGTTCATTCCTTTTTATTACTGAGTAGTATTCCAGAGATGGATGTACCACAGTTTAAACATTCATCTATTGAAGAACATCTGGGTGGTTTCCAGTTTGGGGCAATTATGAATGAAGCTGCTATGAACATTCGCATTCAGATTTTAGTGACCATAATTTTTCATTTATCTGAGATAAAGGCTCATGACTGAAATTGCTGAGTCATGTGGTAGTTGAATGTTTAGTTTTATAAGAAATTGCCAGACTTGTTCAAGAGGGGTGCCTGGGTGGCTCAGTTGGTGTAGCATCTGCCTTCAGCTCAGGTCCTGGTCCCAGCATCCTGGGATCAAGCCCCACATCAGGCTCCCTGCTCAGTGGGGAGTCTGCTTCTCCCTCTCCCTCTGTCCCTCTCCCCCACTCATGCTCTCTCTCGCTTTTGCTCTCTCTCAATAAATAAATAAAATCTTTAAAAAAAAGGGGGGGAGAAAAGGCTAGACTGCTTTCCAGATTGGCTGTGCCATTTTACATTCCCATCAACAATGTATTTGTATATGTGATCTGGTTTCCTCACATCCACATCATCATTTGGTGTTACTACTTTTTTTTTAAGCCATTCTGGGAGGCACCCCGTGATATCACATTGTGGTTTTGATTTGCATTTCCTTAATGGCTAAGGATGTTAAACACCTTCTCATGTGCTTATTTGCCATCTGCATGTCCTCTTCGGTCAAATGTCTATTCTAGTCTCAGAGGAAAAGCATCCAAAGTAGGAAGGGGTTCTTTTTTACATAGAAATCTGGGTAATACTGGTGGGTAATATGGTTTTACAAAAGGAACTAATGCCATTAAGTTGGGACTTGTTTATTGGCTCTCTGCTGAAGATAGAAGCCCTAACATAAATTCTTGCCCCTGTGAAGATGTTTCCGTGGAAACTAGGAAAAGAGGATCCAGGAACAATACTGGGCTTTTTGATACCTTGACTATAGAGAGAATTGAGCGAATACAAATGAATGGAGAGATAAGGGAGCTTTTTGTAGGTGTTGGATTTGGTCATATCACGAATACACATTCTAGCAAGGACTGTTAGTGCAGATATTTTATATCTTTTGTATGCTTTTGATATATTTCGATGTCATTTGTTGCCCTGTTTTAAGAGTCACAGTTGTGGGCGCCTGGGTGGCTCAGATGGTTAAGCGTCTGCCTTCGGCTCAGGTCATGATCCCAGGGTCCTGGGATCGAGTCCCGCATCGGGCTCCCTGCTCCTTGGGAGCCTGCTTCTCCCTCTGCTTCTCTCTCTCTCTCTCTCTCTCTCTCTCTCTCTCTCTCTCTCTCTCCGTCTCTCATGAATAAATAAATAAAATCTTTAAAAAAAAAAAAGAGTCACAGTTGCACACTCACCCCGACAGGGGACAACAACTTACTTCAGCTCTGGCGGGACAGCATTAATTACCTGCAGGCAGAAGTATTACTCTCCTCAGAGAAGAGTCTGAATCGAAAACCTTCAATGGCTGACCACCGCCTCATAAAATCAAGACCAAATTCTTAAATAGGTATTCAAGGTCAGCAAAACCCTAACCTACATTTTCTGCCGTCTCCCACTTCTCCTCCTCTTGTACCCTAACTGAAGCTTAACAGGGTTTTCTAAATCCACTCTGCTCTCTCCTGATTCTGAGCTTTTGTTCCTGCTGTATCCTTTCCTGATAAACCGTCCCTTGCCATTCATACCTATAAAAACCCCACCTGTCCCTTAAGGCCCTGCTCAGATGTTACTTTCTCCATGAAATCTCCTCTAATTCCTTGAGTCAGAAGCAAACATTCCTGTCTCTATACTCACACAGGACTTTGTACCCCTCACAGCACCCATCTCTTTGACAACTCTTTTGTTTAAATGTCATGCCAACGCAATAACATGGATGAATCTCAAATGCATTTTGCTAAGTGAAAGAAGTTAGACACAAAAAGCTACATACTGAATGACTCCATTTATCTGACATTCTGGAAAAAGCGAAACCATAGGGACAGAAAACAGACTAGGAGTTGCCAGGGTAAGGGTGCAGGGCAGGGTTTTGACTATAAAGACATAACACAAGGGAAGTTGGGGAGTGATGAGAGTGTTCTGTGTCTTGATTGTGGTCGTGGCTACACAACTATACGTTTGTCAAAGCTTGCAGAACTATATACACTTAAAAAGGGTGAGTTTTACAGTATGTAAATTATACCTTAACAAAAACAATGGGAAAAGTTCATACCAGATAAACAGTCTGCCCTTCAATTCTGGCCAGCCATTTACTCATTCTTCCAACATACACTAAGGTGCCAGGGTAAGAGCTGGGGCTACCAAGAAGAAAAATATGCGGTCCCTCCTCTCAAGGAACTGTCCCTGATGGAGGTGATAGATATTTAGGGAAATAAAAGTAGCAGAGTCTGGAAGATGCTATCTATATAATACAGGTCCAGTCAGATACAGTGGAGGCGTAAAGGAAGCAGTGCTCAGATGGACCGCGATTGTGGAGGACTAGCCTTTCAAGTTTAAGAGTTTATATTTTATTCAATATGCAATGAGAAGTGACAGAATCATAGCTATGTTTCAAAAAGCATAATATGGTAGTAAGATGAAGGATGGTGTGGAGTGGGGAGAGACAAAAAGCAGAGAGATCAATTAGAAAGCTATTTACAATAGTCTAAGAAAATTAATATCACTGTTCCATTAGTAGACATTTGAGATTGGACGAAGCTTTCAATTAAAGCTTGTATTGCTGATAATCTAGATGCATGCAGGTAAAAACAAAGAAAGAGAAGACCCACAAAATTTTTCTTGATACAATTTACCCCCAGTAGCCTGAGATATTTAATGGAGGGACCATGTTGCATTGATCTTTTTATCTTCCCCAGCAACTGTCATAAGACTTTGTAGATATTAAAAGCCCTAAAAAGTTTATTATACTTTTTTTTAAAAAAGATCTATTTATTTATTTGAGAGAGTGAGCAAGAGAGAGAGCACAAGCAGGGGGAGGGGCAGAGGGAGAGAGAGAAGCAGGCTCCCCGCTGATCAGGGAGCCTAGTGCACTTGGGGCTTGATCCCAGGACCCCGGGGATCATGACCTGAGCCGAAAGCAGATGCTTAACCGACTGAGCCACCCAGGCGTCCCCCAAAATTTATTATTCTAATGAATAAGTTAGATAATGGGTGAATTTCATTTTAAATCACTGAAACTCCAAAAGAGAAAATTATAATTCCTGCATGTCCAATGATACTTGCTGCTTACAATTTTGTATGTCAGCCCAAAGGGTCAAGGTTAGTAAAAATGTTTTATCCCTAAATTTATATACTGACTGCAGCGATTGGGTGGAATTAGTCTGGCAATTTTCTCCCCCAGAAAGTCTGCTTCTTCTTTGCTTGTTCACTGCTACCTAACACAACTTGCAGTGACAGGGGTAAGATTCTGTGAAAAAAAGAAAGCAGGCATTATAAATACACTTTTTTTTTTTCACTATTACCTCTTAGAACCTCTGCTGAAAATGCCTATGAGGGGCATAACTGAAAGCACTGATAGCTGCCTTCTTGAAATGTGTGTGAAGTTTTCATCCCGTCTTGAATCCAACCAAATAGCAGGTCCTGAAATCAGCAGGGTGCGCCACGGTAAAAACGGTGTGTAGGTCCCCAGCATATGCTCTCATCAGGTCTCTAAACACCTCGGCCATCCCCACCTCAGATAAACGAAGACACTTAATGAACTGGTGCGATTATTGCAGGTAAACTTGACGAGCCTCTTCTTCAAACAAACAAGAGCTTCAGGCTTTCAATTTCTGCTTTTTTTTTTTTTTCCTCACGAAGAGCAAACATTACTGAGCCACTTCATTGCCTCTGGTGAAAGGCTTTCTGTGGCTCCAGAGTTGACAACATCCAGAATATTAAGCAGTCACTGACTTCCGAGGCTGCACCAGTTTGCTATGAAGAACATGAAGTATACTGATGCTATCTGCCCCCAAAGTTACACAGAGACAACTTAGGAAAAAAAAAGTGAACCTGCCCCCTGCTAATTGGAAGATTGTCAGCTAAGGGAGAGGCATTTTGTAGATTCCAGAGCGTGCTGTGGTTCAGTGGATCTGGACATTTTTTTCCTTTGGATGTTCCCGGTAGCACTTTTCCCCCATTAATATTTCTACGCTTTACACGGCATGATTTGTGATGAAGTCAAACCAAAGTAAGTTTTGTAGCCACAAATACCTTTTGTTGAAGGTCTGCTTGTCCCTTGCCTGGTTCCTGCGACCAATATAACCATAACACTTATCTAATTCTGGTGTGACAGAACTTAGTTATTGTGTGAATTATGAGTGGTAAGCCAGCCAATTTCAGTTGTCTCAACTATGTGATAGCACCGGGTCACTTATTGCCAAATACTTGTTTACTACGTGTCATTGATCAGTTTTGAGCCCTGGCCAGCTGTGGCTAATCCTAATGCATATAGTTGGCATCTGAGAATTTGCGACTTTGCCCCTTGGAATACAAAGGCTGCCTTTGCCCACACTCAGGCAGACTTGAGCTTCTAAAAAAGCAAGGCTTGACCTCAGTAGGTGATTGCGATACAATATAAGCATGTTTATTCTTAAATTGCTTTTCAGAAATCCCAGGTCTACTGGGAATTATCAGATTATGTTCTTATTAAAAAATGAATCCCAGGGGTGCCTGGGTGGCTCAGTCAGTTAAGCATCTGCCTTCGGCTCAGGTCATGATCCCAGGGTCCCGAGATCAAGCCCCAAGTTGGGCTCCCTGCTTAAATAAATAAATAATAATATAAATAAATAAATAAATTTAAATAAATAAAATATTAAAAAAATAATTAAAAAATGAATCCCATTCTGTCTGTAGGTTAAACAAAAGAAGACCTCCCCTCCTCACTAATTTAGCAAACAGATCCTATCCTCGCCTGCCAGGCCCACTCCCTTCTGTCATTTGTCCTGGGCAGTCGCAAGATCAGAGATAATTCTTTAGATATAATATCTGATTTGTTAGGCTTTAATCTGAGGGAACATTACGTGGTTCAAAATACGGCTATGTAATTTTGCATTATTATTATTATCCCTGTTTTATAGTTGAACAAGAAGAAAGAGAAACTTCCTCAGTGTCACATAACCAGTCAACAGTAAAGTTAAAAATAACAAAAAGGTGGAATGGGGGAGTTGTGTGAATCTAGTCTAGTAAGTAGCAGGAATGGGTTGGAAGTAAAGCTCAAATATGTGTTCATATCTGTAGGGCAAATTCATTACAAATATTTTTCTCTGGATGCCTGGGTGGTTCAGTCAGTTAAGCGTCTGCCTTCAGCTCAGGTCATGATCCGAGTACTGGGATCAAGCCCCACATCGGGCTCCTTGCTCAGTGGGGAGCCTGCCGCTCCCCCTGTTTGTGTGCTCTCTCTCTCCCCCCCTGACTAATAAGTAAATAAAATCTTAAAAAAAACAACCACATTTTTCTCTCCCATTTTCTCCCAAGTAATTGTTTTCCTTTCTTTCCATAGCATATATGTAAATCTCTTACGGTCACAGATTTATTTCTTTTGAAACCTTCGTCTGAAAAGGCAAGCAGAGGAGACTGCCTGTGACCAGATGAGTCTCCTGATACTGGCAGTGGAGGGTAAAAACCACTCCCACTCGAGTCCATAGTCCTTTCCGGCCCTGCCCCCCCCCCCCAGCACCAGCCCTGCCCAACGTTTCCCTGAAGCCCTTCCTTCTCCCCATACCTTGGGCTCTTCCCCACCCTTGTTCCTCTTTAGCAATCTGGGATCCCCTCAATCATCTCTCCAAACTCAAGATAGCTAATCTGATCCCCCAGTAGCAACCAAGTCGACACAGTTGAGCACAAATTTTCTGCATTGTCCTCCATCAATACAATTCCTTTCTGTACCAGTTTTCATCAATGGACACAAAACGCCCTTTCTGTACATGACACACGTTCAGGCACTCCTCTCCACACATTCATGAGTGCGAGTGTGCTCAACGGAAAACGTAGGCATTTATAAATGACGATGATGCGCTTGACTAAATGTACTTTCATAACCTCTGTTTAGGAATTTGGGGGCTGCACGGCAGGAAATCAGGGCACTCTGGTGAGGGGGTTCTTAGTATATTAAAGTATGTCACTGGATGTGGCTGTAAAAATACCCATTCCTTATTGAGGGGGTGTGGTGTTGAACACTAGGTTGTTATACATAACTAATGAATTGTTGTACACTACACCAAAAACTCATACAGTGGCTAACTGAACATAAAAACAAAACAAAAAAACACCCATTCTTTCCACCCTCTAATAATATCCTTACTATGTATGTGGAGAGACATATGGCAGAGTGAAAATGGCAGAGAATTTGGAGTCATACTCCCAGTGTGAGTTCCAACTCTGCCACATACTGGCTGTGTGACCTTTGGCAAGATACTGTACCTTTCTGAGCCTCATCTTCCTCATCTGAAAAAAAATGGGAATTATAATAATTATAAGTACCATGGGATTTCATTACCTGTTCTAAGAATCAACTGATAGAATTAAGGCATGTACAGTGTCTGGCACATAGTAAGTTCTCAATAAATACGTTGCCTTCCTACCTCTACTTTTGAAGGCACTGTTGGATAGAGTGGCAAGTGGTGTAATGGGAAGAGCGTAGCTTTGTACTAAGACATGGCGTCAAATTCCAATTCTGCCATTTGGTTACCATGGGTCACCTCAGCAAGTTACTTAACCTGAGCCTCAGTTTCTTCTTCTGTAACAAGTAGCATATAATACTTACCTCATAGGTAGAAAGTACCTGGCCTACGGTAGGTTCTCGATGGTAGCTATTAATGTTATGGATATGAGAAGACTGCTTCAGATACAGCAGCCCCACGATTGTAAAACCCCTCTCTGAAATTCTGTGTTTTCTTTGAGTGCATGAAAGCTTGGTTTAAAAAAAAAAAAAAAAAAAGATGCCCTGTTTTCTAATGGCTGTATACCCACCTGAGCTGAGAGGTACCTGCACTCAGAAATGATGTTATTTTGAAGTATGCTGCACCATCCCATTTTGGGCTTTTTGTTCTGTTTGGCTGCTCACTCTCTCCACACCCCCCATCCATTTCTTCTTGCTATGCGCAGAACAGCTGCCTGGAGCAGAAATTTGTGGTCATCCCTTCTCTAGGCATTCTCTACACCTATGTTGTGGAGCTGCGTAGCCACGACATTGCTTAGATGCCAGGATACTATTTGTCCCAGATGGTGCCTTGCCATTTATCTAATGGTAAGAAGCCAGATGTGATGTCTCATTTCTTGCAGACATATTAAAGGTGGAACGCTATCGTCCCTCTTTGAGCCTCTGCAGCAACTCAGTGTGATGGGAAACTTAATCGGCCCACAGTCATGCCTTGCTGCTGCTTTTGCAGGATGCTTCTCGGCTTATGAGTTCATTATTAGATAGTGCACCGCTCAGGGCAGCTTTCATTTCAGTACTGCTGGTACAAATATTTGGCAGGGTTAGCCTTGTGGTAGGATTTGAGGAATTCAAAAAGGCTCCTGGCCCAAGTGCGTCTCCCTCACGGGTTACAGTGCCTGAAATGCATACAAGAAACATTTCACTTGAACTGCCTTTGGTATAAGGCCGATGTTAAAATGCGAATGGCACCCTCCAGAGGGAAGATACGGCTGTTAATACTTAAGAGTCAGAACTGCACTGGAATCCTGATTCTGTGACTAGTCATATGACCTTAGGCAGGTTGCTAGTTCTCTCTGAGCCAGTTTCCTCTTCTGCAAATGGGGATAATAATGGACGATTGTGAGAGTTAAATGAGATAATGCATGTAAAGTACAGAGTATAAACGTTCAATGAACAGCAGCTGTTATTAATTAGCCTTAGGGACGGCAGGACCCCGAGGGAATACATCTAGGGCTAGGACATTTGGTTTGAGGGTATAAGGAATATATATATGAATAAAGTGAGGTCCCAGGACTGAGGCAAAATCAAACTGAGCTTACACAAACTTCCCAGCAAGGAAAGTATAGCACTACTCAGGATGCAATGCTCTGACACTGGGAGTGTTCAAGCAGAGGCTGGGTGCTGGCTACCCATCAGGAATACTCTAGTCTACCCCAGGGCTTCTCAAACTTATGTGCGTGTACAAATCAGCTGGGGATCTTGTTACAACGTGGGTTCTGACTCAGCAGGTCTGGGGTGGGACCCGACATTCTTCATGTCTCACAAGCTCCCCGCTGATGCTGATGCTCCTGATCCACAGACCTCATTGTTAGCAGCAAGGCTCTGTTGCAGTTTGAAAAGAAATCACAGCGAGACAGAGGGATATGATCGGAGAAAGCCATGGAGTTACCCAGACAAGTCCCCACAGAGGGGAAGGACTTTGATGCAGTCGTGATGCGCAGTCTGGCTCCTAGCTTTGTAGGCTTTGAAATATGATTGGTAGTATAACCAGAGACTGGGCTCCTGGGGACTGACTCACACTTCACCAAATTCACAAGAGACCAATACATACGCCAGAATGCCAACTGATTAATTTATAATGAGAAGTAAAACTTCCAAGTGGACCAGACACTGGTGTTTGCTGATCAGTGCATTATCTCCCTGTAGGCATATTTACATAAGGCACTGAAGGATAATAAGGTTGCTTGGTGAGAATGGACTCAGAGCAAGGGGAGTTCATAGGATGATTTTAACGGTTCATCGTCTGATACCTCCATCTCCACAACTGGGCTAGACCTCCATAATAGTGCTGTGGAGGTTAGCTTCCTCACTAGTCCCTCTGCCTCCGGTCTTGTCCTCGTACAACTCAGATGCTCTATTTAAGCTTAGGTCTGACAACAATCATTTATTTGCTCCACTGACTTTCATATAAATTCACGATTTAAAACTCATCATTGAAAAATGCTTAAAATACAGAGACAAGTTGAAAAAAATAGTACAGTGAGCACCTACAGACCCACCATCTAAACTCAATGGTTGTTATCATTTTGCCATATTCACTTTGTGTGTGTGTGTAAGTACATATGCAATGAGTTGACACTCTCTAGCACAATTTTCTAAACTCTTCATGTTCTGGCATAACCTACTTGACCAGCTTCACTTCCCCTGGCTTTCCCTTTGCTACTTGCCTCCCAGCCATACTTGACTAATTAATGTTAGTTCCCTGAAAGCTCCTGGTGTTTTCAAGTAATAGACTATTGCCTCTGCCTCAATATCCTTATTCTCTTTGCTTGGTTAACTCTATTTGTTCCTAAAGACTCAGCCACACCCATGTTGCCATAGTACTCCGTGTTTTTCTCAGTCATAACATTTATTAAACTGTGCTGTTATTACCTGTTTACCTCTCTGACTTTCCTACTAAACTGTGAACTCATTGAGGGCAAGGGCAGGGACTTTTTTTTTTTTTTTTTTTTTTTTGGTCTCTGTATACCTACACCTCGCCAATGGCTTGCGCTTGGTAGGTGTTCAGTAATCAGAAAATCCAACTGCCCACCAGACAGTGCTACCTAGTTACATCATTGGCACCTCAAGATCAACAGGTTTACACTGAGCTCATCTCTCCTCCTACCCTTTCTACACATTTAAAACCCTCCTCCCGATTGAATGCCATCCAGTCTTCCAAGCCAAAAACCTCAGAGCAATCCCTAATTCATCCCTCTCTTTCATCCTCTAAAATACATTTCCAATCTGTTCACTTCTCTTCATCTCCTGGGTCTGGGCTGGGCCACCTTCATCTCTCACCTGGAGCACTGCCAAAAATCTTCTCTCTGGGCTCCCTGCTTCTAGTCTTGTCCCCTCCAATCTATTATCCACAGAGAAGCCATAATGATCTCTCAAATTCAGATCTGTTTATATTACTCCATGCGTAAACTCTGATTGTATTACTCCTTGCGTTTGGATAAAGTCCAAACTCCCTAGCTTTAATGAAAGGCCTCTCAAGAACTGACCTCTATGTACCTGCTGAACTTTATGTCTTATACTCTGGGTTCCAACCCTTTTGTGTTTATAGAGCCTGTAGTACTTGCTGTCTCCCAACATTGTCAGTTTCATGCCTCAGTGCATTCATTCCCTTGTATTATTCTCCGCCTAGGCAGGCTAACCTTCTTAAGCTCAGCACAGGTGTGACCTCCTCTGGGCAGCTTTTCCTTACTTCCCAGTCTGGGTGAGGTTCCTCTTTTCTGTTACCCATTACTGCCCTGTGCACACCTGTCATAGCATTTGCACTATATACATATAGCACTCTATACTGCAACTATCAGTTTGCTTGTTTGTCTCATAAAAGCTAATTTACAAATTTTTTTGACAGGAGAGTTAATGTCTTATTTGGTTTTTTTTACCCCAATGCTTAGCCCATGGCTGGCATACAGTTGAGGTGGCGTAAATATTTAAGAATGGATACTAACAAATATCTAACGGTCATTTTTGTAGATGCCTTATAACAGATCTCTTTAATTTTAAACACAACATTTCTTTAAAGTACAATATAGCTGATTGCCATGCAGGCAATAGTTATTGAATTTTGAGTGTTTTTCGCCAACAAATTCAGACAATTCCTGGAACTACCATTTCTTAGAGAGGATCGATCCTACCCTTTCTTTTTTCCCTAGGTAATTTTTATCCCGGAGATTAACATCATCAGTAGTTGGGGGTGCCATGCTATTGGCCTCCCATACCAGCCTTGACCTCTAACATAACATCCTTTTCAGTATATAGGGTTTATGTTTCACAGAACTGCCCATTTATTTGGATTCTACAGGCTGTTTAGTTATGGTGTTAATTTTCCTCTAGGTTTCTCTCAAGCCATAAGAGTATCAAGTGAAGAACTGTCCCATGCTTAATCTTTGGGAATAATACTGATTAAGTAAATGTTGGGCCAAGGACTGAGGGGACTGATTGATTGGGAATTTAACAAATGCTGGGCTGGATAAAGTGAATTATATCCCTTTGAACTGAAAAAGTGGCTAAAACATCCTGAACATCATTTTCTCTGATTTTTATCTCAAAGTGTCAACTTTAAGATTATTTAAAAGGTATGGTGGGGTCCCTGACCCTGTTTAGTAATAATAGTATTTAACAGATATATTTTTTACACTCTGCTAAGCACTGTTCTCCATGCTTTACACGTATGAACTCATTTAATCGTCTGAACAACTTTATGAGGTAGGTAATATTATTATCCCCATTTTACAGATGATGAGGAATCTGAGGCACAGAGAAGTAATTTCCCCAAGGTCAAAAGTTATCCATTGCTGTCATAAAACAGGTGTATTAACTCAGTTCAATCCAGTCATAAAACAGGTGTATTAACTCAGTTCAATCTGGAGCACTTATTAAATGCAATAATAGACTGGGTAGATAAAACTTGTACACTTAAAGGAAGGAGGAATCATAATGCAACCGTGCCATGAATGAACCGCCAAGGTGAGTCAGGGCCCTTTCAGTTGGCGGGAAATGGGGAAGGATTGTGTAGTTAAGGTCAGAAATAGTGCAGATATATAGATTTGAGTAAACCTGGTCTGTGGAAGATGAAGAAAAGAGGCTTAGTTTTGAGGTGTATGGAAACGTTAATTCTTTTGAGGACTAAGATTACTTTCAGAAGAGGCTTCTGATGCAGTCTATTTAGCATGAGGTAAGCGTAAGAAAATACCCAGGTATGACGCCTGTCTGGAGCTGGAAAGGAGAAAGGTTAAAAAAAAAAAAAAAAAGTAACCACGCACTTTTCCTGCCCTTCCCCCCCCCACACCGGAGACTCAATATGAACAGCTGCCCCCAGCACCACCCACCTACCCAAAAATCCCTTGACTCCAGCTCAGACCCTTCGGATCTGTGCTTTTCAGAAGTACTTTCACATTCTGGCACCTTAAGCCTGAAACGGCCTTTAGGCAAATGTTCGGAGGGAAAAACCCATTCTCGCAATTCAAAACGGACTCGGATCCTACCGGAGAGCTTTTATGGTCGCAGATTCTGTAGTTCCCGGCCTGTCCATCTTTTTAGAACACGCCGCGACACACCTGGCCGCACAGCCTGAACGCCTACCCTAACGCCTGCCCATCCCGTTACCCTTTTAAGAGGCGGATCCCGCAGTGTCCTTTCCTCCCTCCCTGCCACCTCTACCCCCAGTCGTCTGGGCGGAGCTTCTTGCTAAAGCCCCAGAGCCCGACGCGGCCGCAGCAGTAGCGGAGAGCAGAGGACCGGAGCTGCGAGGAGCTGCATCTGCCGCAACCGCTCGGCGCGACGCTACGTGCCTCGCGGCTCCCACCTCGCTCCCCGCGCGCGCCGGCCCCTCCCCACCTGGCACGCACCTGGGCCCGGCCGGGGTCCTGCGGAGAGCCGGGAGGGCGCGTGCCAGGGGCCCTCGGGAACCGCAGAGCGCGCGCGCCATGGGGCCGCCGCCCGGGGCCGGGGTCTTGTGCCGCGGCGGCTGCGGCTTTTCCCGATTGCTGGCGTGGTGCTTCCTGCTGGCGCTGAGCCCCCATGCCCCCGGCTCCCGGGGAGCCGAGGCAGTGTGGACCGCGTACCTCAACGTGTCCTGGCGGGTTCCGCACACCGGAGTGAACCGCACAGTGTGGGAGCTGAGCGAGGAGGGCGTGTACGGCCAGGATTCGCCACTGGAGCCTGTGGCTGGGGTCCTGGTGCCGCCCGACGGGCCAGGGGCGCTCAACGCCTGTAACCCGCACACGAATTTCACGGTGCCCACGGTCCCAGGGGACTGGGGAAGCACCGTGCAGGTCTCTTGGTTGGCCCTCATCCAGCGCGGCGGGGGCTGCACCTTCGCGGACAAGATCCATCTGGCTTACGAGAGAGGGGCGTCTGGAGCCGTCATCTTTAACTTCCCGGGGACCCGCAATGAGGTCATCCCCATGTCTCACCCGGGTGAGTGCAGCTACTACATTGCACCCCATCAACCCCCTGCCGAGGCCAGTTTTTGTTTTTTGTGGCTTTTTTTTTTCTTTCTTATTTTCCTCCGTGCTGTCTTCCCCCTATCCCCTTGCTCCGAAGGAAAGCGAGTGTCCTTTCTGTCTCCACCGAGTGAGGCAGGGTCCTCTCCTTCCCGAGATTTCACCCTGCGTGGGGGGTTGGGCGAGAAAAATCCTCCAGATTTTGCCTGGCTGGGGGGAAAAGGGTAAGACAAACCGAGTGCGGAGGCTGGCAACTCGAGAAGGACTGTTTGGGCTCTTTGCGTCGCCTTTTCTTGGTGTTCCACAAGGGTGTCTTGCCCTGGCTGCTTTGGTGGTGGGCACTGGCTTTGAAATAATGACTGGAGAGAAGGCGGCCTGGAAAACCCTTCCTCACTCTTTCCCTGTTTAACAGCCTCAGGCCCAAGGCAGGGCTTTCCCTCTTCTCTCCCTGTTTTTCTCTCCATGTTTCCTAGTATCAGGTACGAGATTGTGTTACTGTGTCCTGTTAACCTCATTGCAGTTTGGGCAGAAAGTTTGCCTAGTTCTTGGGCTCTTCTCTGCCCCCGGGGGGTGGGGGGTGGGGGTCTCAGGTCCCAAGTGATTGTCGGTATCAGTGCTTTTGTTGGCCTTTGAAAAATCCGATTTAGGTTATTGAGTGGCGAAACAGGTGATTAATGTTACTGAAAAAAGAGCTTTGTGCATGAGGGTAGCAAAGGCCCAGACGTTCGGGAAAAAGTAGTCCGGGTGGGTCTTCAGTTTGTGGAGATGTTGTGGGTTACTGTTTTTCCCTGTTCGGTGATTCTTCCAGAAACCTTATTTGTGATTAGGTAGTCTTAGCATATGTATGATCCTAAGCCCCAAAGGACAGAGGAAAAAAAATTGGATAGAAGGGAAGGGACACATAATAGTAGTATATCATAGTTGTTGAGAGCTGGGGGGCCCAAGTCAGACCTTGGGTAGATTCCGGCTCCATTGCTAACTAGTCCTGTGACCTTCGGCAACTTATTTGAAGTCTTGGAGTCTGTGTTCCCTCATCCATCAAAAGGGAAAGAACTAAGAAAGAACTACTCCCACAGGTTTGCCTTGAGGATGAGATGAAATAATGCCTGTAAAGAGTTTAACACATCATCCTTCTCAGTAAAGGCTAGCTGATAGGATTAGTCTTTTAGGGAGTCACTGGGGAGATGAATCTGCTTATTTAAGTGCTAGAGGTTTTGCGTTTGTCTTAAAAGCAGTGGTTTTGGCCCTGCCTAGAGAGAGCATTCGCATTGAGTGGCTGGGTGGTATAATGGAAAGAGCACTGAACTGGAACTCAGGAGACCCGAGTTCTTTTGGTCCCTTCTGTGCCTCTAGCAGTTTTGTGACCTTGTACAAATTACTCACTAGCCAAATAATAATAGAGAGGTAGAGGGTGGAGGCCAAACTGGCAGAGTGTGCAGAGGCAAAAGCGAACTAGATGAACTCTTAAGATCCCTTCCAGCTCTAAATTGCTGTGATTCTTAGATTTGAATGTCTGTTAAAGGAGCAGCTGTATCTCTCTTGGTTGATAATTCATTGGTTAGAATGAAATTACTTTTTAACGCCTAATAAAAATGACAGCGAAGGATTTGGTAAAATTTAAAGTCCTTAAATTTCCATTGGCTAGGTAAATGGAAGGGTTTGACTTTGTCTCCTCCAAATGAGATTCATTTGCATAGATGATTGGGAAATGAAGAGTACCCTTTAATTAAAATTCCCGTTTAGAGTGCTTTCATCCTAATTCTGTTAAGAATATAGGCTTATATTTGTCCGATAGTTTTGAGGGACAATAAAATTAACTTTTGTTGAGCTCCCACTGAGTGCCAGGCACTCTACATACATCTTACTCATATGTTATTCAGAGACCATATGGTGCACTAGGAAAAGCACAGGCACTGTAGTCAAGAATGGGTATCAAATTCTGGTTTTACTACACAATAGCTTTGTGTCCTTGGTCAGGTTCTTTAACTTTACTGAGACTCCATTTGTGCCTCCGTAAGATGGAGATACTTACATGGCCATGATTCTTAAGGATAATAAATCTAAACCACCTAGCAGATAGTAATTACACTCAATTAAAGTTAGTTATTACAATAGGTTAATGCTAACAAGATGCAGAAAACATACAGATAAATGTTCATGCAGCTGTCAGTTTGAATTTAATCATGGCTGTTTTGTTTTAGGATACTATATAGTAATAAAGCCCTAAATATTGACCGCTTAGCTAAATTACAGTCAGAAAGGTATTTGGTGACTTTAAAATTTCTTCCGGATATGATAACTATAGCAAACTTTACCATTAGGGTAACTAGCCATCAAAAAACTAGCTAGTTACTTTAAGTATAGAATCACATTTCTTCTGTAAACTCCTAGAGAAACGGCTTTTCAACACAGGGGGAGAAAATCACTTTGCATTTCATGCACGTGTGTTGTTGAACATTTGTTCCCAAAGTTCTGTGTGTTTTGCTTTGTTCATTCCTGAGAGTAAGCCTAGGGTTCATTGTAATCTCTGGTCAGAAACAACTTACCCGGGATCTTCGTGGCAAAGAGGTGGGATTGAGGTTTAAGTGTTGATTAATTCAATGAGTATTGGCTTGAATTATACAAGGGCCACCAAATGTTGAAAAGCCATTGCTGTCCTAGGTGTTTATGAAACCTCCCTTGACCCACTCTCAGCGGAGCCTGTGCTGGAATTGTTTGTTCTTTAAGTTTATGCTGAACATCCATACTCTCACCTATCACAGGCCTGGGAACATGAAGACCCATTTCTTTGAAGTAACAGAACTAACTGGTTTAGAGCAGTTGCTTTAAAACTTTTGTTTATTGGAGAGAAACTCCACTTTAAAGAGCATTCAATTGGGAAAATGAGGCTTTTTTTTAAAGATTGATTTATTCAAGAGAGAAAGAGAGAGAGAGCACCAGCTGGGGTTGGGGGGGGGGGGAAGGGCAGAGGGAGAGGGAAAACAGGCTTCTCGCTGAGTGGGGAGCCAGATGTGGGGCTGGATCCTAGGACCCTGGGATTACAACCTGAGCCAAAGGCAGACGCTTCACCCACTGAGCCACCCAGACACCCTGAGGCTGTTTTTATATATACCAAAATGTCACAGAAGGTGGTTTTAGCCTTGCATCAAGCAATGCGGTTTGTTCCCATATCTCATTTTGGTTGCAAAGTGTCCAGAAAATCCTGATTCACACAGATAAATAATTGCAAATGATAGATGTTTACTAACAGTTTGTCTTGCAGTCTCTGGGTATTTTTCAATCAAATTGATCCAGAATCCTGGAAGAAAATTAGAAATTTTTGGTTTCCAAGGTTAATCACTATTCATATAGCTTATCTGAAGTATGAGAATGAAATAAGCAACCAAAACTGAGAGTAAGCACAAAAGCCATGTAAAATGTAGAATTGTCACTGTGAGACACACTGCACTTGCTATTGTGCAACTAACTGTTCTGCTTTTCCCAGGCAGATGGGCCTGAACCTTGCATGCTGTCTAATTGAGCACAGCCCACAGGTTGCAGTGGTGTAGGTACTTGCTTGTACAATTTTCCTTGAGTCAATATGTGCAGACATGAATTAATTGAAAGAGAGCTACAACCTTTCTAATCCATGACACATTTACAGGAACTTGAAACATATTCAAAGGCATGACAGGAGAAGCGTTATTCCTGAGGGCTGTTAAAAAAAAAAAAAAGTGAATAAACCAAGCAGTTTAAGTCAATGATTTGGTGGTCTCCAACGGGATGTATAAAACAGTTGCTTTGTATACATTGTTGAAACACATTAAGAGGTCGGGCTCTGCCACTTAAACTACAGAACTTCCTCGACTTATGACGGGGTTACGTCCCTGATAAACCCATGGTAAGTTGAAAATATTAAGTCGAAAATGTGTTTAATACACCTTAACCTACCGAATATAGTTTAGCCTAACCTACCTTAAACGTGCTCAGAACACCTACATTAGCCTACAGTTGGGCAAAATCATCTAACCCAAAGCCTATTTGATAAGTATTGACTGTCTCGTGTGATTTATTGAATGCTGAAATGAAAGGGAAAAACAGAATGGTTGTATGGTACAGAAGGGATATAAATGTACAGATTGTTTACCACCATGACCGCTTGTCTGACTGGGAGTCCCTGGTGGCTGCCGCTGCCCAGCGTCCTAAGAGCGGATCTCCTGCAAATTGCTAGCTCCCGAAAAGATCAACGTTCCAAATGTGAAGTACAGTTTCTACTGAATGCATTTTGCTTTGATACAGTCATTAAGTTGAATCATCGGAAGTCAGGGACTTTCTTTATTTTTAAAATCTTAGGCCGTTTTACTTCTTTAAGTCTCTGTTTTCTCCTGTTTAGGTTGGGCATAATGATAACCTTGCCTCATAAGATCGCTGGGAGGGACACCTGGGTGGCTCAGTCGGTTAAGCAGCTGCCTTCGGCTCAGGTCATGATCCCGGGGTCCTGGGATCGAGTCTTGCATTGGGCTCCCTGCTCAATTGGGAGCCTGCTTCTCCCTCTCCCTCTGCCTGCCGCTCCCCCTGCTGGTGTGCGCGTGCTCTCTCTCTCTCTCTCGCTCTCTTGCTCTCTCGCTCTCTCGCGCTCTCTGACAAATAAATAAAATCTTTGAAAAAAAAGATCTCAGGGATTAAATGAGATAATGCAAATACAGTGTTTAACACAGTGCCTGGCATATTGGAAGCTACTAAAAAAGTGTTTTTATGACAATTAAGATAGTTAAATGTATTTTAGAAAACAAAAATGGAATCTGATGTTGGTAGTACATCATTTGAAGATGAATAGCCTGGAGTACTTCAAAGTCCACATTACCTAAAATGCTAACTTCAACACTTTAGGAATTGGCTGAGTCGACTGAATTCTTTACAAGAAAATGATCTTTGGGCCCACCTGTGTTTGTCATTCTTTTTTCATATAACTGCTTCTCCCTCAAGCTACCAGTCTTCTCCTTCACAAAGGACTTTGAGATAATATTTTACACTGATTTATCACCACCCAGTCCCTTGTCAGCCACATGACATTTAATTTTTAGTCTGCTTTTTTTTGTCTAGGATGTTGACTTTGAAAAGAACCTTTTTTAATAGAGAGTTTCCAAAGAGGATGAGAAGAGACTGGGTCGTGATGATTTACCAATGTAAAGTACTGGTTCAAAATCAATTTCTAGATACATCCTTTTTGATATCTCTGCAGTACTGTATTTAACACTGTTGACCACTCCTTTGAAATTCTCCCAAGCAGTCTTGTTTCTCTTGCTTCTCTTTTGTTTTATTTCTGTTGTTTTATTAATTCATTCATCCAACACCTCTTCTTCCTTACATTCACACCCAGGCCACCAGCAGCCCCAACCTCCGATGAATAACTGCCACGTCCAGATGATTTCTATCACTTTAAATCTTCTCACATAATGTCCCCTTCTTCCTTTCAACTGTTATTACCCTGCTTTTAGTTCCTGTGTCTTCTCATAGGAACAAATGCTTAGGCTTCTTTTTTTTTTTAAAGATTTTATTTATTTATTCATGAGAGACAGAGAGAGAGAGAGAGGCAGAGGGAGAAGCAGGCTCCCAGGGAGCAGGGAGCCTGATGCGGGACTCGATCCTAGGACCCTCAGGATCACCTGAGCCGAAGGCAGACGCTTAACCATCTGAGCCACCCAGGCGCCCCAATGCTTAGGCTTCTAATTGGTCTCCACCTCCAGTCGTTTCTTCCCGGTGTTCTTACACATATACCACTGGAACACAGCTCTGATCCCATCTATGCCATTACTTACGAATTTTAGACTGTATTTCCCAGCATGGCACATAAGCCTCTGAATCTGGTCCCGACACCCTTTCAAAGCTCTATATACCTCTTCTCTCATGTTGACCCCTAAATGCCCTTTGTCCTTTCTCATTATCATTCCTTTGTACTGCTTTTGCCTCCATACCCTTTTCTTCCCAGCTCAGCTGGCCAAAAACTTACCTATCCTTCAGAACCCAACACAGATGCCTCCTCATCTTTGAAACCTTTCTCAATTCCTTCTTTTCCTCTTCCCACCACAGCCCACACCAAAACCAAAATAATCCTTTTGTTTTGCTCTCATGGCACTCCATGTCTTATAGTACTTTTTGCATTTCGCTGGTAGTTATATGTTTACTTACCTTACCTTCCTACTGGACTGTAACGTTTGATTAATTTTCGTCTTCCTCATGGGAACCTTTGTACTCTACGCTCTAAAAATGCTTGTTGGGTTGCTCTAAGTACCCAAGAATGCCAGAGGGTCACAAGATTTGCTAGAAAAGTATCTAATAGGGAAGGGGATTAATGTTCAATTCATTGAGGGGCGCCTACATGGCTCAGTCAGCTAGGCATCTGCTCTTTGGCCCAGGTCATGACCTCAGGGTCCTGGTATCAGGGCTCCCTGCTTAGCGGGGAGTCTGTTTTTCTCTCTCTGCTCATGTTCCTTCCTCCCTCGGTCTCCCTCTCCCTCAAATAAGTAAAATCTTTTAAAAAGTTCAATTCATTGAGCTTTTATCAAGGATCTATTGTATGCATACTGAGCTTCTTGCCTGAATATCTGAAATAATTAAGGTAAAGTAGAAGAAATAAGAGTGTACAAATGCTTCCAGATTGCAAGCCCCCTAATTTTTATGGTGATTACCATCATAGGCCAGTTTATGGGGTTTTAATGATGAAATGACCTAGGTAACAGATAGAGTGAGTATTTACATTGAACTTTCCCTGTTCTGTTTTTTTGTTTTGTTTTGTTTTGTTTTAAAAACTTGGTTTACACCAGCATTCAATTTATGTCTCCAATCAAAATGCTTCCATTGAACATGTTGGTGATATGTGGAATTCCATTACATAAAAACCTTAAAAAAAAAAAAAAGAAATATACCTTGATCAGCAAATTGTTTTTTTAGGCACATAAAGAACTCCACATCCCCCTCAGTCCCTGGAAGATGTGTTATCTCCTACAGAATGCCATATTTAATCTCTGTTCCCAGGCTTAAATGGAGTAAACAGGGGAGTATCAAAGACATTTTCCATGTTATTTCTGATGATAAAATTAATCCCGCTTCTTGCAGAAAACTTGGAAAATACAGAAAAGTATAAAACTAAAAAGCTATGCATAATTCCAGTAATATTCCTTCTTGTCTCCTTTTTCATGTATAGATAGGGTTTTATATCCTGCTTTGATCATAACAGTTTTTTAACGAATATTAATGTAGCATTAAAATACAATTTAAAGAAAAACATAAAAATCTATAGATATAACCATTTTAGCATTTTGGGGTGTTTTTGTTGTCATTTTCTTCTTTTGCTCTGCATATATATTTAAAGAATTATAATTATATACTGTATGTACGATTTTGTATCCAACTTGTTATTGTAAGCATTTCCCCATGTAATTAAAAATAGAGGATTTCCTTATAAGTTGAAGGGGGTAGTTTTTGACTGGGGGGTTAGGGATCAATCTTCTCTTTCATTAACCAGCAGAAAGGAAGTGCAGAAATGGTGACAGGGAGGGGTATGAATTGGAAAATTTAAAACAAAAAATATGCTCTATAGAGCTTTACCTAAATGGATACTTCTGGCCATAAACGTGATCTGGTCTAACCCATATGCGTTGCCTGTTGTGGCCTTGATCTTTTGAGAGGTTTGATCACCTCTCAAAAAACTAAAAAGCATACAATGATCACCCTGTGTGCTTTTAGTTCCTCTTCTTCTATGATATTCCTAGAAGTGATTCTTTGTCACAAATGAGGTTTGCACCTAGTTTCCCTGTTGCTTGGTTAAGTAGCACCTTATTGGCTAAAATGGCTTTTCGTTTTCATGATGGCCACTGAACTGTACACTGTTGTTGGAGTTTTGCCCAGAGTTTACTTGATAGGGTACTACAAATATTTTCTGGGGATGAAGAATTTTTTGTATATGCAAATTTTGTTGAAGTGTAACATACCAAAAGGGTACAGAAATCATTAGTCTGTAGCTCAGTGGATTTTCACAAAGTGAACATGCCTGTGCAGCAAGCGCCTAGATCAAGAAACAGAACCGTACCAGAACCCTGAAGACTACGTCACACCCCAAGATGAAGAATTTTTGAAGTTTATGTCCTGAGGGAGTGACCTCTTGTTAGCGTGTGGTAGGAACTGAGTCACCCACAGAAACCGTCACCTTGCTGCTCTGGAGCTAGTTACCTGTGGTGATCCTCAGCTACATACTGTAGGGGAGTGCTTTCCAAGCACAGAGGACGTGCCCTTTTTGATGCAGTTACCAAGCCAGTTCAGAGTTGCTACATTTTGCTGTTAACACCCACTTTGGAGCCCAATGAGCAAAGCAGAGCACAAGGGCTCTTTGTTGTCCTATTTCCTGTTCTTTTTTCTCTTTAAGTATGTATGTATGTCTTTCTATATATCAGGGCACATGCTTGCTGCTTGAATTTACCCATAGGTTTGTTACAATATTGATTTCTTTGGAAAAGAAAGTTTGGTGATTCATGCCTGACTTCATGGAGGCTGTTAGGTTCAGAACCTAGTCGTGATTTACTTGGTTTTAATGCTTGAAAGCTCAAGTTAGCTACAAATCAGTAATTTTAAGTTAACCCTATTTATTTTGAGCTTTTTTGAAAGAAGATGGTCTAGAACTCACTTGATGATGATGATGATGATGTGTGTGTGTGTGTGTGTGTGTGTGTTTTTCTCTCAAGATATTAGTCATTATTGTTTCAGATAAAATGTTGAAGTAGCTTAGTGAAATGCTGCCTGCAACTAAAAAGTCTTAGTTTAAATGTTAACCTTGACTATTTCCGGTTGGCAGAATTATGGACGATTATTATTCTTTTCATCATGTTTTTCTGTATTTTCTGAATTTCCTATGCGGAATATATTTTATACTTGTAATCAGAAAAAATCAGTTATTTTTTAAAAACTCAAAAAATATTCCTATAGCATTGATAATCCTAAAGAAAGCATTAATAATGTGACTATAGCAACAATAGGAGCAAATCCTATCTGATAATAGAAATGATTTACAGACTATTACGAAAATTTAAAGAACTGCTTTTGGCCTTTTGAATATATCTAACCCGTATAATTATTAACGTGGTCCTTTCTTGTTAACACTAATTGGTTTCTTCATATGTAAAATAACCTTGAACACCAAATAATTTTAAAGACTGACTTTTCCTATTTTAATATGAACTATTTCTCTTTACCCTTCCTATCACTATATATTTCCCCTCCCCCCCCCGCACCCCCCCACCCCCGCTTACACATCCGCACACCTCTCACCTTTCTCGGTATTTTTGTTTCTTTCCCATAAGAAGCCTGCTTCCCCTCACTTGCCCCCTTCAATATCTGTTCTTTTCAGTGCTTCTAAGAAAAGCGCTGCTAAGTTTAACAGCTTTGTATGAAGAATTTGATACATTGGCAATTCTTACCTATGACACACTGGGTTCATCTGATGACGGTAGTTTTTGTCATTCAAGAAAAGAGGAAAATTTGTTAGAGTAAGGGCAGAGGAGAATCATGGTGTTCTTATTTTACATTTTATTGGTGATATGCCGAACATACAAGCTCAATCAAGATGATATTTAAGACATCATTAACATTGAATTACTTGTTTTTAAAATTAGCATTTCCCTTGAAGTGATAGTCTGCTAGACAAAACTCCACCAATTAGCAGTTCACATAAGAAATTCAAATTCAAGGGTACCTTCTGTACCACTTCTTTTCCTCTGAGGACAGATTTTTGTATCCTACTTTTCCACCCTCTTCCCCTGCCTTTCATAGCTTGATTAATTCTACCTTAGATAATCTTGCACATACACACACACACCCTCACACACTCTTGGAGCCCCCTCTTCGTTTTTAAAAAATCTGAGCTTCCAGGGTGCCTGGGTGGCTGTTGATTAAGCATCTGATTCTTGATTTCAGCTTGGTGATGATCTCAGGGAGCCCCAGTCGGGCTCCCTGCTCAGTGGGGAGTCTGCTTGAGATTCTGTCTCTCCCTCTGCCCCTCCCCCAGCTCACACACTCTCTTTTTCTCTCTCTCAGATAAATAAATAAATCTTTTAAAAAGTCTGAGCTTTCTTCTATGTTGTTCCACTTCTTTTGAAGTGAAATTAAACATCATAACAAATCACTGCGGTCATATCTAACAACCTTGAATGTGTCCATAATTTACTCCTGTAATCTCCACAAAAACCTCCCAAGAGCCATGTAATCCTCCTGATTAAATATATATTTTCTTATGTCCTAATATTTAAGATAAATTTGAAATGCTTTTGTTGGTTTTGCTTTAGGTATTCCAGTGATACTCTTTCCTGCAAAGTTTTATTACAAATATGGGTTAAATAATCATATTTGCTTTGCAGTTTTTAGTCCTCAAAGCCTTTCACGTGCAATCGTTTGTGGGCTCATTTGGGAACCCAAACACTGTTTAGCAACATTACTATGGGAAAATGTGTTGCCTCTGCTTCCCAACAACTGACTTAAAATGAATTTTTGAAACACAACCCATTAGGGTTTCCTGTGTGACTTTTGTTCATAATGATAGCCTGGTGAGATACAGTTTGTTATATTTGTCCCAATCATGCTGGTTTAGGATTTTCTCTGCTTATTTATTTTCTTTGTAATGTTGACTCTAGCTCCAGCTTACCTTTTCCATGTGTTTCACCTTAAGGATTCTACATATTTGTTTTTCTTTTTTTTTTAAAGATTTTATTTATTATTTATTTGAGAGAGAATGAGAGCACGAGAGGGAAGAGGGTCAGAGGGAGAAGCAGACTCCCCGCTGAGCAGGGAGCCCAATGTGGGACTCGATCCTGGGACTCCAGGATCATGACCCGAGCCGAAGGCAGTCGCTTAACCAACTGAGCCACCCAGGCGCCCCTACATATTTGTTTTTCTAACCTGTGGTCTAACCTATGGTGATCTCAGAAGTTGGCTTATTTTAATAGCATTTG
Organism: Zalophus californianus; assembly: GCF_009762305.2. Classification (NCBI taxonomy): domain Eukaryota; kingdom Metazoa; phylum Chordata; class Mammalia; order Carnivora; family Otariidae; genus Zalophus; species Zalophus californianus. Next base: position 41,215,909 of record NC_045612.1, on the reverse strand, counting down.
TAATGTTCCCGAAAGTTTTAAGAACATAACTATGATTTGTAACTTAGCCATTAATATATTTTCAAGTGGTGCATCTTTTCTATTTTAGAGGCTCTCAACAATCATTTAGATGAAGGCTAGAAAAATGTGATTATGTTGAGTGAGGTCTCCATTCATAGACCTATGAGCAACCTGTGTTTAACATTGTCCCAAAATACTTTGAGCCTAGTGGTATTTCAAAGTCTTGTTTTCCGCCACCTTCATTTCATTTTTGGCAAGAGGACAAGGATGTTTAAGAGAGACTGAAACTGGCTAGTGCCAGCCCACCAGTCACCTCCCTTGCCCTAGCCCCCGTCCTCCAACCCTTTCTGCCATTCCTATTGGACTGATGCTTTTTGGTTGAATGGGTGAAGAAGAGGTTGTTGACTTGCCTTGAGTAATGTAATTAAAGACTAACAGATTATTCTTTGATGATAAGGAGAGCTACATGATTGCTCTGTTTTTTTTTTAAAGATTTTATTTATTTATTCATGAGAGACAGAGGGAGAGAGAGAGAGAGAGAGAAGCAGAGGGAGAAGCAGGCTCCCAAGGAGCAGGGAGCCCGATGCGGGACCCGATCCCAGGACCCTGGGATCATGACCTGAGCCAAAGGCAGACGCTTAACCATCTGAGCCACCCAGGCGCCCTGATTGCTCTGTTTTTATTTCAATCTAGTGTACCAAGGATGAATGTGTTCTATTTGAAATTGAAAGATAGCATATTACAATGGAAGAATGGGTGTCCTTGAGTCAGACTGCTGAGCTTGAATTCCAGTTCCACGAATTAATAAATATGTGATCTTGGGCAAGTTGCGAACCTGGACTTCATTGATCTTGTTCATAAAACGTGGAATAGCAATACCCATTTTCTGTGATTTTGTAAATAAAATGTTTGACATGGAGGGACATTTAGCAAATGTTAGTTCTCTTGAACCTTTTGCTAACGGTTTTGTTACTAAACGTAGTATTTCTCCTTCCGTTATTGTAGCTGTTCACTACCACGTTTTGAAATATGTAATTGTTTTATATGTAAAAGCAGGGGGGAAAAAAACCCATGACGTCCAAACTGCTGTTTTTCTGGCTAGTTTTTGAGAAACGCAGGGAGAAATCACATAATCAAGAAGCTGAAACAACTATCTTGTTCTTCTCCCTGTGCATTTCCATTTTAAGCAGTAACAACTCCTTAAAATCAAGATGTTAGACTATAACAATAGAAATGGCTATGGACCTTTTAATGGCATGGTGACAAAGAGAGGGGACTTAGGAATCAGATGGATTTTGATTTGAATCCCAACTCTGTCATGTAATAGCTTTATAACCTTAGCCAGATTAACCCCTTTAAGACTCAGTTTTTTCGGGGCGCCTGGGTGGCTCAGTCGTTAAGCATCTGCCTTCGACTCGGGTCATGATCTCAGGGTCCTGGGATCGAGCCCCACGTCAGGCTCCCTGCTCAGCAGGAAGCCTGCTTCTCCCTCTCCCTCTGCCCCTGCTTGTGTTCCCTCTCTCGCTGTGTCTCTCTCTGTCAAATAAATAAATAAAATCTTTACCGAAAAAAGACTCAGTTTTTTCATCTATAGAATGGGAGGTGATAATCGTACCTACCTTGTAGGGTTATTGTGAGGGATAAATCAAATAGCATATAAAGCACGAAGTACTACACAGCCAGGTTCTTTAAAGGATAGTTTAACAACCTCCTTACCCTCATCTGTAGCACTTTTTTTTGGAGATTGGCAAAGCAGATCACTGCACGGCTTCTCAGAGCCTCTGATACGCTAAAGAAGCACTGTTCGACTTTGTTCCATGGATCATTTTCTAAACTCACTGATCTATAGAACCCTTTTTTTCTTAAAACACTTACCACCTGAAATAGAATTTGGAAAACACTGATATTGCCATGCATTTGATAACTCCTCCCTCCTTCTTTCCTCCTCCCTTATTTTATTAGCCTGGCCTCAGATTTCAACTGTATCAAAGTATTGTCAGTGTTAAGGAGTGACTAAACTAGTTATCTCACTCTGATAAGAACAGCATGTTTTAGACCGTTGATGACAAACATTTTAGTTCTATTTCTTTGTACTAATTGTGGTTGGTACCTTTTATATCAAGTTAATGTGACTTCAAAGTATAGTTCTCTACAGGCTAGGCTTATTTTCCTTACTGACTTTCAGAAACAATTTATTGTGAAAGTATAAAAACACAAGCGAAACCGGTTTATGTTTGTTTTTATATTTAGTGTGTGAACCTTCGTACAAAAAGTTCGCTTTTGTAATACTTCACACAGGAGGAAATTTAATATTCTCAGTAGAGTGTCTTTGTTTATGAGTTTTTTAATACTAAATGATACCAAAATTTCTGCAAAGGCATACCAAATTCTCTTTTTCTCTAATCCAGAGACCTAATAGAATACTAATGGGACATCTGTGACTTTTGTGCCCTTGGGTTCTTATGGTCAGGTCAAGATGAATACCAGATCTCTAAACACAATGCTCTTCCTAATTTTAATGATTAATGAAATTTCCAGTGTAATTCCCCTATCACAAACTGTACCTAAAGAGAATGTGTGCAAAAAGAAGTTCCAATTTAAACACAATTTTGAATACCCTTTATGACCAGCACTGTGCTGGGTGTTGTGGTAGGAGAAGAGTGAGCAGGGAGTAGCTAAAGATAAACAATGACGTGGTCCTTTTCTTCCAGGGAGCCCTGCTTTTCAGCCCTTATTGCATTTTTTTTTTTTTTTTGGCCAATGATATTTTAGTCTGACACTAAAACATCAATTTAGATGGGGCTTTTTAGATCTACACAAAAATGGCACTCCCTAGAGTTTGGAAATATTTAAGGTACAAAGTGCATGTCCCTTCCATACATTCTTGTACTAGTGTCACCTGGTCTGAAAGGTTGAGGGTAAAGTGGCAAGTAGTGAAGACCATGTCCCAGTTTCATTGGAAGTCTAGGTTGTGGCTTGGTTTTGTGCTCATATTTTCCCTGTGGTTACAGCAACAATTTATTCACTGGAATTCTCCGTCCCAAGGTCTTATGTTACAGGGAAACAGAACTGATTAATACAAGGACAAAGGATCACCATAATTTCTTACACTCTTTTGTCTAAGTTTCCTTTGCCCGAAACCCCTAAATCTCTTATTTATCCTTTTTTACTGCCCGACAAATATAATTGTTTTTAACCTGTGGTGTCGATGTTGCTAGTCAGTAGTTGCTTCACCTTGCACCATCAAATATTCTTATCTTATCAGAGTCTGAACAGCTCTGGATATTGCACAATTTATTATCCCAAAGGATTGAATAAATACATTGATGCTGTAGAGTTTACCGACTAACCTTCCTCCAGAAAACATTAATAAACAGCAACAACAAATGTTGAATTTGCTTTCTAGAAACCTTACTACCCCAAAACAAAAACTTTGACAATAGAACTTTAGCATAAAAATTTTACTACAATTACAGAATACCCTATTAATGAAATAACATACATACTATAGTTTCTGCATAGTCTTGCAATAGCATATCTTATTGTTTTCTTCTCCTTAGTATCAGCACAAATTGAAGGTTGTATAGACATTAAACCTCTTCCAGCTGTTTCCAGACTTCTCTTTTATGTCCTCTGAACCTCCTCATAAGTGGCTAAATTACCAGTCTCCCAGTGAGCCAGGATGACTGGGTTCTAACTTGAGCTTGGGGCTGAAATGGCATCTGTCCTAGCTCCTGAATGCAAATGGGAAACTGAGGTATGGTCAGGCCCCGGGTTGGAGAGGGATTAGTACCACCATTAGTGCTTCCCTGTGGCAGTAGGCGTCACATTAAACCCAAAGTCTATAGAGTAGAATTAGTGCTTAACTTGTTATCTGTGTATATATAATGTGTCCTTGCTGTAGGCAGACATGCCCTATCAAGATAAGCCGTCTTTGACTGTAGGAGGAGGCACACCTTAGACTCTGTTCTCCACCATTATCTTTAAGGATAAGATTGAATCACGATTCAGATTATCACTACGTACAGCATACTTAACATGACATTTATCAAACATTTATATGACGTATATTATGTGCCAGGCACTCTGCTAGATGTTGTAGATACAGTGATGAAAGACAGTCCCTAACCTGAAGGAGTTCATAGTTAGCAAAACTCAAAAAACCCAGATAACTTCAAGGGAGGTCTGTGCTAGACAGTGGAAAGCTGAATTCCTAACCCAGATGGGTCGGGATCTTATAAAAGGAGGTTGAACTTTATTCTGTAGGTGAAATAGAGCTCCTTTAAGGGCCTTTAGCAAAGGAATAGTATGAACATTTTTCCACTTTAGAAAAATTTATCTGGTAGCTGTGGAAGAATGAATTGGAGGCTAACACCGGTGGCTCGAAGACCAGTTAGGTTGTTATAGAGATTTAGGTAAGAAACAATGGAGAGGCAACGGAGATGTATTCTAACAGGAAGAGAATGAGCCTGTTTCTGATGTGGCTAATTTTTGAACTTCTCTGTATGAAGTACTTACTGATAAAAAGCAAAATAATTCCATTGGCGGAGTTCTTCTATGCAGAGTGAAGGATTAGTGTTGATCTGGCCAGAGAGAACCACTATCTTGAAATTCCTTGACCATAACATCAAGCTATAATTCAAACTCCAGCCTAGTATCTCTGAAAGTATGAGCCACAGACCACATGCAGCAAAAGAACCCGAGAACTTGTTAAATTACAGATTTCTGAGTCTGGCCTTAGACAGACTGAATCAGGGAATGGGGCCCAGGGAGTTCAGTGTTGTAACAAGTTTCGCAAGTAATCATCATGCATATTAAAGTTTGAGGACCATTAATCTAGCCCAACAATTTTAAAAATATAACCTGGGACCACTGGTCCCTCAGACTCTTTCAGGGGTCCATGAATTGAAAACGGTTTTCGTAATAATACATAGACATAATTTGCCATATTCACTGTGCTGATGTTTACACAGCTGGTGTAGAAGCAACGGTGGGAAAATACTGTTGGCACCTTTAGCAGAAATTAAGACAGGGGCACCAAGATGTAGCGTATACTATACCTCTATGCATTTATAATAAAAAAAAATCCAGTTTCACTTAGGAATGTCCTTGATGAATCAGTATGCATAATTAATTATATTAAATCTCTGCCCTGTCATGCACAGCTTTTTTGGAATATTCTTTGCGATGAAATGGGAGGTAGGCATAAAGCACTTCTGCACCATATACCAAAGTATGAGGGTTGTCAGAAGGAAAAGCACTTGTATGACTGAGTAGTGAGCTGAAGTAGCCTTTCTTTTTTTGTGTTGTTAAAGATTTTATTTATTTATTTATCTGAGAGAGAGAGAGAGAGAGAGCACAAGCAGGGGGAGGGGCAGAGAGAGAGGGAGATTCAGACTCCCTGCTGAGCCGGGAGTGCCACACTAGGGGCTCATTCCCAGGACCCCGGGATCATGACCTGAGCCGAACGCAGATGCCTAACCGACTGAGCCACGCAGGCATCCCGTAATAGACTGTTTTAATTAAAAATATTTCCCCCAAAAAAGTAATAAGAGTGGCATTGTCATTTGTGCAAACCTCTTTAATGTCAAACTTAATAGAGGACAGCTGGATCTTCATATCTGCATTAGATCTATTGTGATCTGTTCTTTTGGTTTAGGTAAATGAAGGAAATCTGTACTCATGTAGATTGGTAATTAGAAAATTATATTTATAGCACTTAATAGCATTTTGAAATAATTGTAGACATCTTTGGTACTGCACCAAAACTCAACAAGTGGCAGTTTCTCTCTTTCTTTCTTTCTTTCTTTCTTTCTTTCTTTCTTTCTTTCTTTCTTTCTTTCTTTCTTTCTTTCTTTCTTTCTTTCTTTCTTTCTTTCTTTCTTCTTTCTTTCAAGATTTTATTTATTTATTTGACAGAGAGAGACACAGCGAGAGAGGGAACACAAGCTGGGGGAGAGGGAGAGGGAGAGGGAGAAGCAGGCCTCCCGCCGATCAGGGAGCCCGATACGGGGCTCGATCCCAGGACCCCAGGATCATGGCCCGAGCCGAAGGCAGACGCCTAACGACTGAGCCACCCAGGCGTCCCAACAAGTGGCAGTTTCTTAAAGGTTAGGTGCAAGGTAGAATTTGAAACTGTATCGGTGAACTCTTTGTATTAAATAAAAATGCATGGATCTGTCTTACATAGCAAATGGATCCTTTATCCATGCATGGTTTTGTAATTCATGCATTGGTCATTTGGAAAGTACTGGTTCCCTGAGTTATGCAGATCTTATGGTGATTCAAGATTATACAATATCAAAAAATCATGGTTATTTAATATCATCACTGATCTCATCAGAAAAATCTAAGTATTAGGAAGTTGTCAAGTTCATGTGGTGGATAAAAGTTTTCCAAAATTCTAATTTTTGCTTGAACACTTACATTTTACCATTAGCAACAAATGCTGTTATTTTTTTTCCCTTGAAATGACAGGCTCACTTGATTCAATTTTTAGAAAAGGTCGTCCAGATACCCAAGTCTTATTAATTGTCTGTCAGTAGTACTTCTAAGTTAAAAAGGAGCTGTTTAAAGAAAGGTTGCTTCAGGGGCGCCTCTCTCTCAAATAAATAAAATCTTTATAAAAAAAAAGTCTGTTACATTAACATCTATTCACAATTGTGATTTTGAATGAATATTTTAAAAATTTTCCAGTGTTAGAAAAATTTTCCCACTGTTTATTTCTAATATGGTAGCTATAAATAGAAATAATGAACATAAACAGCAGTTCTTTGGATTCCTCAATAACTTTATAGAGTATAAAGGAGTCCTGAGACTAAAAACTTGGAGAAATGCTTATCTAGCCCTTTGGTTCTTAACAATATGCTAAACATACCCTAATGAAAATCAGAATAGTCTGGACAGGGCTAGGTATTTTTAAATAATAATTCTAAGAATTGTTTACCTGTGAATATAACCTGTCATCCACAAATTATGAAAATGTGACCTTTGAACAGTGCTGCTTCTAATTCCCTAGTGTCTTTAATATGCTGTTTTCTGAGGACTCCCCAGTGCCAGAGATTTTTGGTGCTATATCAAATCTGAGACCTATTCCATAATGTAGTATTGTTTTCAATACCTGTAGCAGAAGTATCTGTGGGTTCAGGGCAGAAAGAAAAGCAACTTGCCATACTAGGCATGGTTGTCCACCTCAGCATCTTTTTTTTTTTTTTTTTTGGCTTAAAACAATGATTACAGTCCTGCATTGGGCTCCTTGCTCAGCAAAGAGCCTTGCTGCTCCCTCTGCTTGTGCCCCGCTCCGACAAATAAATGAATAAAATTTAAAAATTTAAAAAGAATGATAATAAAAGGTGATTTTAGTTTTTTTTGCTGTCACCATCCCTCCCCCAAAAAAGGTAATTTGTTAACAATACAGAAGGTTGGGACGCCTGGGTAGTCGGTTAAGCGTCTGCCTTCAGCTCAGGTCATGATCCCAGTGCCCTGGGATCGAGTCCCGCATCAGGCTCCTTGCTCAGCAGGGAGCCTCTCTCCTCCCTCTGCCTGCAGCTCCCCCTGCTTGTACCCTTGCTCACTCTCTCTCTCGCCCATGCTCTCTCTCTAACAAATAAATAAAAAATCTTTAAAAAAAAATACAGAAGGTTAAGAACCATTGCTTTACCCAACAGCTAACTTGTACTAATGCCTGTTTCATATCCTGCAACAGACTAGAATTTAACTAAAAGGCTAATTAGGAGCATAATGACATATTTAAAGAGGTGTGCAGTACTGATTTGTCTGATTCCCAGTGAATCACAGGCCTATATTTCCAATACCTTTGAGAAATCATTTGTATGTCTGTTGGGATGCAATGGTAGAACTATTTTTTTAATTGAGAGAGTTGATGTGAAGAAGTCAATTTAAGAAACCTAAATTTGGTTCATCTGTGGCTGGAAGCAATCAAAAGGGGGCAAAAAAAAGTCACAAAACAGGAATTTGAAGAAAGATAAGCTAGTCAGGCTTAAAAGTTTACATAATTTTTTTTTACTAATTTAAAAAATGCCACTTAGGACTCCTTGGTCTTAAGACCTTTAGTGTTCCTCTTTGAAATACATTGACCTTCCCTAGTTGCCCAAAGTTGAAATATGTTGACCTACCCTAATTGCTATGGGGGGGGGGGGACTGAGTCTTTGAAAGCTACAGTGAACAAAATGAATATTCAGAAGTCTACTTGAATTGGTTCTAGATTTTCTAACGGAGGAAATGTTTGTTGGAGAATCATACTGCAATTCTTCACACCTAGATCTTACTCATCCTACATATGAGTGAATTCAGAAGTGCTGACCTCACTATATTATCAAGATGTTGGGCAATATTGAATGTGAGCTTAGTTTTGGAAGAGCTACTTTGGCCTTCAATAGCCCTTACTAATCTTGGAAGTCATTCATTGCAGATACCCTCTTTCCTAATATTAAAAGTGGAATACTGGTTGAAAGAGATACTAGAACAGCATTCCACACCCCCTTGTATTTTGTGTTTGAACGCCACAGTGCTGGAGGTGTGCCATCATTATACTTAGACTATTTCATATATTGTAAAATGCTTTAGAATTTATTTTACATTTTGACACATTAATATTTAAATGTAGGGGGGGAAGGTCCAGAAGCACAGAACTTACTACATAGTTTGTACTTGATAAATATTTGTTCAGTGAATTTGTCTGTGTTCACGAATCAGTAAGATTAGGCCAAAACCATAATATCATTAGCTTTTTGAAGATTTGAAATGAAAGGGCTGGGCCACCAACAGAATCTGAGATCAAATTCCTATATATTATGAATCATAACTGGAAAGTGTCTTTCACCAGTAGTGCCAAGGATGGACACACTTTATTTATATCAACATTTTAATTAAATGATATTCTGTAAGAATATAAGAGTTGCTACAGTCTATTTTATTACCTTTGTTCCCAAGATAGGCACCGGCACAAACCATTATTCACTGTTGAATATTTGAAACTGGAGTATTTCTTCTGCATAATTGTTACCTATTCCTAATCTGTCCCTTCTCCCAAAATATTTTAGGTAGCCGAGTGAAAATGTAAAAAACAAAACTTGAGCTCCTTGGTGGTGTTAATGATTTTTAAGTAGCAAGTTCAAGGATTCCTTCTTGAATTGAGTGAATGCTATCAAGATAATTGTACCCAGGGGCGCCTGGGTGGCTCAGTCAGTTTAGCATCTGACTCTTGGTTTCCGGCTCAGGTCATGATATCAGGGTCCTGAGATCTGAGACCCTCTCGGACTCTGTGCTCAGCAGGGAGTCGGCTTCCTCTCTCCCTCTCCCTCTGCCCCACCCGGCTCAGGCGCGGGCGCTCTCTCTCAAAATAAATGAATCTTTAAAGAAAAAAAAAGGTAATTGTACCCATATTTTCCCAACTGTGCACTCATATGGCCAAGGGAGGATTATTTACACCATGGAAATTCACACGCACTACACATCAAGGCTTCCTCCTTGTTAAATATTTGCCACAACCCCCCTCATCCTGAATGTATCTATTTAATTTTCATTTTACAGTAAAATAATAGCTTTAGGTTTCACTGTGATGTAGAATGGTGGTGAAGAGACACCGGAGCCAAACTTCTGCGTTCAGATACCAGTTCTGTACTTACTAGCTTGTGTTATCCTAGGCAAGTTACTCGATCTTATCTTTAATGAGATAATAGCAATGTCTACCTTATGGGGTGGATATGAGGATTAAATATGTTAATGCATGTAAAGCACTTAGAACAGGGTCTAGTTTATAGATAAATCTTATCTGGCAACCTCAATTATCCAGAGCATACCCAGGATTCAGGAAGCAAACAAAAATGTCACTGAGCAACCAATATAAATATCAGAGGGTACTTGCAACTGAAGCCCTCCAGCTCTCTTTGGAAGTCTGTTTTACTTTTTCTTTAGACCAAAGCTTCATTGACTTTTCAGGGTTGAAAGCAGATTGGAAGTATAAAATTAGAAAGAGGGAGAGACACTGCTAGAGGCAACAAATAAGAACCTCCCCCACCCCCCGACCAAAAAAAAATTACCCAAAGTGAGAACTCAAAAATGAGTCAGACTGACCCATCCCCCTACCCCCCTCCCCTCTAGAACCCTCAGTTTGTTTTCCAGAGTCCATCATGTCTCATGGTTCGTCTCCGTAATATATGGTGATTAACATAACAATAAAAAAATTTTAAAAAAAATGAGTCAGACTGGATGACCCCTAAGGTCCATTCTAGCTCCAAAAATCTATGGCTTTGGTGGAAAATCTTAACAGTTTGGGGACAAATAACCTTACCAGTACCATCTCAAATAATGGCTCACAAAGATGATCCACTGTCAATAATAAATCATAATCAGTATATCTCAGGAAACTAGGACAGTATAGATTACTTTTTTAAATGTTTTAAAATTATTTGTATAAAACCTTTTGTTACTTGGAAGTTTTACTTTTACAGGATATCTAATTGCCTGACAATACCAGTTAAAGGAAAGCATTACTATAGTTCATTAAAAGACAGTCTCTTTCCTTAAAATGCTCTTAATTTAGAGAGGGACTACGACACGCCAATTGAAATGCAAGGGAAAATGAAGTATTAGACAAAGGTTAAAAACCAAGGGACAAGGGAACAAAGAGGGAACATTTACGTTCTCTCTGGGAACTTGGGAAAAGAATATAGGAGGCAGCATGTGAGCTGGGATTTGGGTGATGCACAGGCAGAGAAGGAGGGGGGAGTGTCAGCAGATATAGGAGATTTTAGTCTGAGGGAACAGAATGAACAAAAAGGAGAATTATAAAAAGTGAATGACAGTAGCCCATGCCATGTGCCTGGATCTGAGTGTTCATGAGATGGGGTTGTAGTGGAGATATATCAAACTGGAAAGGTCAGGTGGGACCAGATCATAAAAGTGTTTAAATGCTAGGCCAACGAGTCAGGAAAGACTTTAGAGCCAGAAAGAGGCATGATGCAACCAAGTGATGGCAAAAGTCAACCAGGAAGGTAAACTCTGATGAAACTTTAAAGGACAGGGAAATATTGGATATAGAGTGACAAATTAGGAGATTACTGAAGGAGTTCAGGCAAGGAAATTAGGAGGACCTATATTAAATAGGTAGCAGGAATGGAAGGAAGGATCTGATAATGGGAGACACCAAGGAAATCGCATCTATGTGACTGACTAGGTTAGCAGTGAGTATTCAGACAGGATTCTGAGTATTCACAAAGGATGACCAGAGGGTTGTGATACCATTAACTGTGACTGGGAAGGGAAGGAGGGAGCAATTTTTAAATAGTTGCAAAGGTGTGGGGAGGAGGAGATGTATAAGAATATTTAGAAATAGGTCTTGTATATGATTAGAAAACTAATTCAGTAGATATTTGGACTATATATCGCATGTATGAATATGAATTTGGGACAGTTGAAGCACAGCATTGTTCCCTATGTGTAGACAAAGTACATTTCTTGACTTTCCTTGTTTTTTAATCTCCATCTGACCACAATGGTCCATATGTTCCTGAGCATCCACCCCTGCCACCCACCTCATATCTTTTAAAAGAATTAAAACTTATTTCTATTAGTCAAAAAGTTTAGGACACATCTGTGATTTAAAAAGAAATCTTTAAGATTAAATTCTAAAGCTTGATTTTTAGAATTATCTCTACTTTTCAAAGATTATACAGGTTACAATATCAGAAATAAATGCTGGGTTATATAATAAATCTTTATAACCCAAAATTTTCCTGACAGATGGCTTGTAGAGGAAAGACAAATAATGACAAAAGAGAATTGAAATAATATCTGTGCTTTTAGTGCCAAAGCTAGAAATGTAAAACTCCCAAATAAATAGAAAAATTAGCTGCTGTCTTGCAAAATAGCCAATTCTCTAGATCTGTAAGGGATATTTGGGTCATATACTAATAGAGGGAAAAGATATATCAAAAGGCTTTTCAGACCCCTCCATTTCCCATTGCTTTCGAGATTTTCATGTAAATGAGAAGAGAGTAAGTCAATATCTACCAAACTAAGTATTGGCAAATTAGCAAAGTTGTAAAAGGTTTTAATTGAATGGCTCTCATATATTTTTTAAAAAAAGTGTCATTAGAACTTTAAGGATCTGTAATAATACCCTATGACTCTGTTTTTTGAATTAGTAACTTCAAGTAAGATCATCTTGATCTATTGAAGACTTTGGCCACTAGGGACCATAAACTTAAGGGATTACTCGGGTAGTAATTCTGCTATGTATATTGCCATTTAAGGTTTGTACTCATAATTTGACCATTGAAAGTATGAATACTATTTCAGTAATGTACTTTTGTGTTTAAATTCTAAAGTCTATTACCTTATAAATTGAGAAAATTATGTAGTTAAGTCTAGTTAAAGAGATTAAGCCTTTTAGAGTCGTGTGTGTGTGTGTGTGTGTGTGTGTGTGTGTGTGTGTGTGTGTGTGTGTGTGTGTGTGTGTGTGTGTGTGTGTGTACGCACTCACAGGTGACTGTGTGGGTGGGTGTGGGGTTGTGTTTATTCCAGATTGGAGTTTGATCATTAACCAAGATTAGTACCTTAACCTAGTATCGGCAGGAGGTTTCTCTGGTTGGTAATCTCTTAACATTCAAAGAACTCTATTCTTTTGCTTAAGATTATTGGTCTCAGGTCATATAAATTAGAAGGAATATAAACCTTGATAAGCATTGGAATGGCATGAGTAATCTGACGTTCTCACAACACCGGGAAAGATAATGTTTGTCCTTTATTTTTTTCACAAGATTTATGTAGTTGGGGGTAGAGAGGGAGGTGTCAAAGAGATTAAGCCTCTAGACTAAGATTTAGCCTATTAGACTGTTAGTCTAATTTCAGCCTTGACCTTAGTTGGTGTTGAATAGAACCATACGTTACTATTAATTTTACATGCTCTATTCATTGCTAACCTGATTAGGTCCGTGAAAAACTTTAGAGTACCTTGGACAAATTTTATATTGCTTTAGAGGATATGGAAAAATGGCACATAGAGATAGATAGATAGATAGATAGATAGATAGATAGATAGATAGATAGATAGATAGATAGTATGTTTGGGCTGGTAAACATCTCAGATTACTACTCCTGATATGTAAATTCTTATACATTTTAGTAGTGAGCTCATGAGACAGTCTATCACCTTATAAACTGGGAAAGTATGTAGTTAAGTATTTCTGTCTTCCCCAAATCTCAGATTCCCTAGGATGTAAGCCCTCTTCTTTACCATCTGGAGGACTATTTATCTTTAAGAAAGCCTTCATGTGGGGCGCCTGGGTGGCTCAGTCTTTGGGCGTCTGCCTTTGGCTCAGGTCATGATCTCAGGATCCTGGGATCGAGCCCCGCCTCGGTCTCCCTGCTCGGCGGGAAGCCTGCTTCTCCCTCTCCCTCTCCCCCTGCTGTGTTCCCTCTCTCGCTGTCTCTCTCTCTGTCAAATAAATAAATAAAATCTTAAAAAAAAAAGAAAGCCTTCATGTAAGAGGCAAATTTGGCCCTAAGCTCAATACTGTTGAATTATAGGTGGTTAACCTGAAGAGAGGGGAGGTGTTTGTTATATGTCATAGCTTCCTTACTAAACTATGAGGTCCTTAAGATCAGTAACCAAGTCTCAGCATGTTTATATCCCCTATAACATATATGCATAGTAGGTGCCCAATAAACGTTAATTGAATGAATGAGTATCCTCCCATTGTCTCACTGGGAATACTGTAAAATCACTTTAGCAATTGGATTTTTATACTCAGAATGCTTTACCAAAACTAAAACTGAATTTCTTTTCTTTTACAGGTGCAGGAGACATTGTTGCAATCATGATTGGCAATCTGAAAGGCACAAAAATTCTACAATCTATTCAAAGAGGCATACAAGTAACAATGGTCATCGAAGTAGGGAAAAAACATGGCCCGTGGGTGAATCACTATTCAATTTTCTTCGTTTCTGTGTCCTTTTTTATTATTACGGCAGCAACTGTGGGCTATTTTATCTTTTATTCTGCTCGAAGATTACGGAATGCAAGAGCTCAAAGCAGGAAACAGGTTTGCAGTGGTTCTTTCTTCCAATCTAAAAACACTTTTTTAAAGAAGATTTTATTTTTAAGTAATCTCCACACCCAGCGTGGGTCTCAAACTCACAACCCCAAGATCAAGAGTCACATGCTCCACTGACTGAGCCAGCCAGGAGCCCCCAAAATACTCTTTTAATTGTAGTTTCAGAGTCATGCATTTTAATATATTTCACTTGCTAGACAGTGGTCCATGCATGTTTTATGAAAACTGGTAGTTTTTAACGCATACCAGCTTCCATCCTCTCAAAAGTTTTATTTTCTGTAATTTGTCTATGGCCTTAATCCTGCTTGATTAAGTCTTCTGACACCTCATTAGGGAGCACAGCCAGCATTTAATTATATATGAGTGTAAACGCATATGTTCTTTTAATTTTTTTCTAAATTATCAAAGCATTTCATGCTCTATATAGAAAATTTAGAAATCAGAAAGTACAAAGAAAAAACCTTCACCCAAACCCCATATAACAAAAAACTGCAGTCACCACCGAAAGGTAACCACTGTTATTTTACATGTATGTGTGTGTCTGTGCATGTGTGTATTTGCATGTGGGATCAGGGCTGGGAAGAGAGACTAAGCTGCATATCATGAGAAGGCGGGTTTAAAGATCTGATGGTGCATGATATATTGCTAGGCTCCAGTCACATATTCATAATTTCTATCATATCATATTTTAACAACTGATGTATAAATAGGTACAAAGTATAGAATTAGTAGAGCGAAAACACAGAAGCATCACTGAACCAGGGAATTACCTGTGGTTGTGTGCCATTGATCCTAGCACTTTTAAACTGTCCCTCATCTCCTTGATATCCTTACTTCTCTCCTTCCCCACCTTCACTTCCATGGTCACTTCCACGAATACATCTTCAGTTCCTTTGGTCCTTCTCTCTCTTTGTTACACTTGCTGTCAAAATCCAACCCTGGTTAAATCCTACTTCCTCCCTACTCTGTGCCTGCACTTTGAAGTAGCAGAAAAAACACTGACCTCAGTACAGACTAATCTCACTTTAAATTTATGACCACAAACTTGGAGTGAGCCCTTAATGCTGCCAACAATCATACTACGTTTTCTTAGCCACCCCCCTGCTTTCACAAGTAACTAATCATACATGTTCCTTTCTCCTTAAACCTGCAGCACCTCCTCCAACTTTACTCTCTGCTTGTAGTTTGGATCTTATCCCACTGAGGAAATTGAAATGATCCAAAGAGTACTTCTCCTTGCTTCCACCACAGCTATTCATCTGTGTGTATCTGTGTCTGTATCCTATGTCCTCTGCCCTGTCTTCTGTCACTGTGAACACACAAACATGCTATTATTGCTTCCCTTTTCAAAAGAACTTCTCTTGATCCCAGGCCAGAAATCTTGGAGTTATCCTTTATTTCTCTTTTACCTCTCACTTCCCATATAACTTCCATCAAGCTTTGTGCAGTGGCAGTATTGTAGCCAATGAGGTTTATCCGAGGCGCGACTATTGCTAATTGAAAACTTTTCCCATATAACTTCCATCAGCAAATCCTGTTGGTTCTACCTTCATTAAATATCCAGAATCCACTTACTTCTTACCACTTCCATTGCTTCCACCCTGGTCCCAGCCATCATCATTTCTTAGCTCCTCCGCCTCTCAGGTATTCTCAACACAGTACTGTGCGGTGCTATTTCTCCAGAATGCTCAGTAGGGATTTAATGCATTCAGCTGATCATATAGTAAGGGCAGGAATACATTTTTATATGTACTGAGAAGTTCCTCCCAAGGCAATGAAATTCTGGCCACTTATGTACCCTCTTTCCAAGAAGGAAAGGTGAACCCAATTTATTTGGGAGTGGGGGAGCAGTGAAGATTTCTATATTGAGGTTAATTGAATTTAGGAACAGACTAGAAATTGAAATCTTATTATAAAACCTTCATAAAGATTAGACACCAGTATATGGTAATGAATGATGATTATCTCAATGTTTAAAGTTAATTAACTTCTGTACCTCTCCTGAGAGAAGCAGCTTATCACATTGGTGGCAGGTTCAGCCTGTTACTAGCTGTGGTCAAAAGGATGTTTAAAATTCTTATGCCAAGCCATTCAATAGTTTCACAGTGTGTTAATATTTGACATTTATATATTGTGCTGTTTTTATCTCTGAGGTTGGAGAGAAATTGGTATCCAGTATGACTATTAAAGGTTATGGATACAATGACAAGAGTGTTTGGTTTGTATATGTTCATGGTGGGGTATGTATTTCTGAATTCTAAGTGCTATAATCTGTTAACATGGCATTAAACGCTATCAGAAAGTAATACAGTTTATAAAGAACTGACTGGTGTCACATAACTTCCATTGAATATTTAACTCTGGTCTCATCATTCATTTAAGTAATTTTCATAGTTTATTATATATTTTATGAAAATTAAGTTGTGTAAAGAATAGCATTACATGGTGCCTGGGTGGCTCAGTCAGCTAAGTGTATGACTCTTGATTTTGGCTCAGGTCATGATTTCAGGGTCATGGGATCACGCTCCCAGCGCCAGCCTCCGTGCTCAGCGCAGAGTCGGCTTAAGATTCTCTCCTTCTCCCCCTACCTCTCCCCCTCCCCCCTACTCATGTGCGTGCATGCTCATGCGCCCTCTCTCCCTTTCAAATAAATAAATAAAATCTTAAAAAAAAAAGAATAGCATTAAAACTTCTCACCTCTTAGAGAAGGCTTTGGAAAGGGCTTCTTTCACTACTTAGTGGGCTATTTCTGTGTATCCTTTGGTGACTAAAGGATTAGATATATGACTGGTAATCCCTTTTGCTTATTAATATTTGAAGGTGTCACAATGTAATTTACCTGTTGTTCAGTTTTCCTGACTTCCTATTTTTATTTTTATTTTTTTAAAGATTTTTATTTATTTATCTGACAGAGAGAGACACAGCGAGAGAGGGAACACAAGCAGGGGGAGTGGGAGAGGGAGAAGCAGGCTTCCCACCAAGCAGGGAGTCCGACGCGGGGCTCGATCCCAGGACCCTGGGATCATGACCCGAGCCGAAGGCAGACACGTAATGACTGAGCCACCCAGGCGCCTCCTGACTTCCTATTTATTTTTAAAAGGTAGAGCTTGATATACATGATGGTTATAACTATCACTAAATACTTAACCGCATTATTCCCATTTTACAGGTAGAAATGGTAATGAAACTGAGTTATGGAAACTTGCCTTCATTAGAATATGAGGAATTCATTAGAGTATTCAGGAATGTCTTCCCTCTGAACTATTATAATGCATAGTATATAATGTCAGGCAAACTGATGAATACATAATCATAAATTTTGATGACCAAGAGCCCAAATATAATGGTCAGCACATAATGGCCACATGCCTGAGATGTCATAGTACGATGTGTGAGAATACACATCATCCCTGTTTCTGTGCATAGAAAGCTTTTAAACAACTGAAAAGTATCAATGGGCTGTGAATGAAAATAACATATCAGGCATTACATGGTGGATTTGTGTCCACACTGGGAACAACCCTAACCTGAGACCAGGAAGATTATGGAAAACCTTATGGTGTGCTCAAACTAATGAATTTGGGAGTGACCACTATAACTTGATTCTGGCATGGGACACCCAGAATTTTGGTGTGTGGTGCATGTAGCCTAACTGTACTTAAGCAGTTAATACTCAGTGGCAACAAGGCATGTGTTGGATTAAACATTGGCTTAGTGAAATAAAAGAGGGCTCTAGGTGAAATAGAAGCTGGCCTAGGTATAATGGAAGAAGCTGAATTAACTTTTGAAGAGTGACTTTCAGAAGAAAATCTTTGAAATTAGGCATTGGAAGGAATCATCTGCCAGGAGGGGAAAAATGGGAATCCACTTGGAAAGAGGGTAAAGCCTTGATAATATGGTCATACAGACCCAGTACATAATGCTAGAGAGTGCTAACACTCAACACTGGGAAAGAGCATGTTTCTAACACAACAGGGTCTGTTAACTATTTTACTACAAATGGAGGCCCAAGGACCCACGTAGTAATGGCCTCCCATTTTTAGCTATGGAAGCTCAGGGAGAACATCTTTGAGACACATGCAGATCCCCAACCTTGTGGAAATTTTTTGAGTGAAATTGTAACTTACATTGCTGATCTCTAACTTACCTTGACCAAAGGGATGGACCAAAATAAGACGAGCTAGTAGGAATAATATTGAATGATACCCATGTATTCTTCATGGGAGGGAGATGGCCTTTCCTGCACAATAGTCAACGAGAACATATAACTATATAATAGTGTGATTTGAGCCAAGTGATTTGTTTTTTCCTCAGCTAACATGGAACCTAGAAATGACAGAGTCATCCTCACTGGTGATAACACTTGTCCATAATAATATCTAGTATGTGGGCAAAGAACAATTCTTCTAGGAAGGTTTAATAAACACTTCTGTGGTACTTCCTGATTTATTTTGTAACCAAACCAAACTGTATCCTAACCATATTGTAATATGGTGTAATACTAGTATTGTTGGCAAAATTCAACTATCTTATATAAATAAATCACGTGATAGTCAAATGTATTGGGAAACCGAACTAAAACCTCCAAAGAATATGATACCAATGGAGAGTGATTGGCCTGAGGAAGAATTAGATTTAGTTCCATTACCATATTAAATGGCTCTATACAGTTTTATCACAAAGTTCAAGTAGTCATAGAACAAGGAAGTAAACAGGTAATTAAACTGGTACATCAATATAAAGATGTTTGCAATGGTCTTACAGATTAAAAGAAGCCCATTTATGCCCTTCATTGGCTTCTGCAAGTATTAGGTATGCTTATGTTGTTCTTACTGCACCTTACATATAAATGCTGTACTAACTGCAGAAGTCCAAATAACTATGACTATTTTGTTGTTAAAAAGACCTTGATCAAGAGATAGGGGGTGGGGGGCACCAGGGTGGCTCAGTTGGTTAAGGGTCGGACTCTTAATCTCAGCTCAGGTCTTGATCTCAGGGGTCATGAGTTCAAGCCCCATGTTGGGCTCCACACTGGGCGTGGAACCTACTTAAAAAAAAGACTAAAAAGAAAAAGAGAGATAGGGGATGGATTGTGATGAAAGGCAGCACAGTAGATCTAGTTGCTTACTCCTTACCAGTCTCCAAGGGAATGATGACTGGCCTTTGGGAATGTGGCCCTCAAAGTGTTTTTTATGTTAGTTATTGATGATTTTGTTATACACACCTGGAGCAATGGACCATGTTGTACCAGCTTGTCATGCTTGCTTGGCACTACAGTCAAGATTGATGATATGCACCTATTTTCATTGTTGGGGTCCTGAGTTTCAGGCAGTATGGCCAGTTGCTAGCAGGATTATCTAGTGACCAGCCACCCATCTGAGCCTCAGACCCTGAGACTCAAATTGGTTCCCTGGGCAAAGATATGCCACACATGTCTTTGTAGTTTGCTGCCAGAAAGATAGCACTCCTTTGTGGTTTCACATGAGGAAAACTAAGATACGTTAATATCTTAAAATTTGTCCTTGAACTTAAAGCATGACTAAAAATATCTGAAATAGTTCTGGTTACTTTAGGTTTTCTTCACTAGTACATGAAATTAACTGGAAGACTTATCAGGTGTCTGCATATCTACCACTGTCAATATACACATATGTGTCTTCATACGTATGTATCTGTTCCTGCTCAAATTTGAGACTTATTGAAGCCTTTTGCAAAATGATTATTTTGGCTCTTAGATAAGAAGAGTGGATTAAATAAATTATTCTCTTAGTAGGACCTAGTTTTATAGTCTTTCTCTGACTCTCACTGAACAAAAGGAAGCTCTTAAAATGGGTCTCAAGATTTTTGTATATTTACTTACTCTAATCTTATATTTACATCACTAATTCTAAAGGTTTTGATTGTCTTTTTTGAAAAATGCAATAATCTGAGTCATAACTTACCTACTGGGTCAGATTCCCTCTTCCCTCACTGCTCTTCCTTATAGTGCATTTCCTCACACTGTTCACAGTGATCACCTTCGGGCAAGTAGTCTGTACTCTTATTTATCCCCATCTCCATAGTTCCATAGACTTATGGGAAACTGTTTTATAGCCTGTACCTCTTCTTTCCTTGAGGAATCCTTCATTAAAATATGCATAGGTTTTTATTGGAAAAAAAAAGATTTCTTTCATTTCTCATATGTCTGAACAGCCACATGACTCAGACATTGATTTTGTTCACAGGAATAGATCTGAGGGAAAGAATCCTGTTACCATAAATCTTGATTCTGTTCTATAAATTCTGAGTCAAACTTTTATGAAAATTTTCATTTTAAAAGAAGTGATGACTTAAAGCAAGAAAATCTGGTTTGCTTATATCCACCCTCCTTTCTTGCTTTTGCATACCCTGCTCCCCATCAAGTAATTAGGTTTGACTACATGCCTAGTGTTATTCATGTGGGTTTCAGTTATGCTAAAAGCTGAATGCCTTGGGACCAAAAACCAGGCTGACAGATCACCAGCCTGGAACATTTATTTTACTTAGTTAGATGTAAATACACAAATAAACTAAGAATATCTTTGAGTTTATAATTTAAAAATTGAACATTGTAATATAGGATAAGAATTGGCTTGACTTTTCATTTTCAGCCCAAATAAAGTCTCACTCAGAACTAAGAAAACTATATAGCCGAGATTTCTTGAGTGACTAGAATGATCACAGCTTTTGAATAGAGTAATGACATTAAGCTTCTGTTAAGAAAATTGGCCGACCACCAAGCTTTTTGGAATTAGTCTTCAAGTCTGTTGCCAAATATTCTTACACCAGGTATCTCTGGATTGGAGAGGAGGCAGGGAGAGTCTGTTGGTATAAAATACTTGCTTAAAAGAGTTCCCCCAAATCACAGTAAGTAGCGAATTTAGGAAGGATTTGAAGATTGGATAATAGCTGACTTTGAGGTTTTTGTTTTTTTTTTTTCTTATTTCTTTCATTTATCTTCTTCACAAGGAATGTGAAGCCTTTTAAAGGCTTCTTTGCTATTACACAATGGAGGCAGTGTACTATAGTGGAGAGATCATGGGCTTTAAAGCCAGATAGAACCTGGACTTGAATTGAATCACAGCTCTGCAACTAACCAGCTGCCTGGACTTTAGTCAAGCTTCTGAACCTTTTCTTGTCTATAAACCTTGGATATTAAAATACCTATTCCATAAGGTTGTTAATGATTAAACAAGATGACACATGTAAAAAAAGCTTAGAGTTGAACCTGACCACAGTGGGGGACAATACCTGTTCCCCAAGCCTTTCTTTCCCCAGTTTTTGTAGAATAGAGGCTTTTAATGAGTACAGCTGTGACTTGGATACAAAAATCATGAAAATCTGTTTTGATTTCTAAGTTCAGAAGCTATTCTTTGAGCAATTACTAGGCTCTATGGGAAATTAAAAAAAATGTTTAAGGCCCAGTCCTCCAGCTACTTGCAATCTAGTAGGAGAGAAAGACACAGGAATAGTACAATTACAGAATATGGTAAGAGGTAGAGGGGCACCTGGGTAGCTCAGTCAGTTAAGCGGCTGCCTTTGGCTGGGGTCATGATCCCAGGGTCCTGGAATCTAGCCCGCATTGGCTCCCTGCTCAGCAGGGAGTCTGCTTATCCATCTCTCTCTCTCTCTCTCTCTCTCTCTCTCTCTCTCTCTCTCTCTCTCTCTCTCTCTCCCTCCCCCCCCCCCCCTCCCCCCCTGCCCCTCCCCCCACTTGTGCACACTCTCTCTCTCAAATAAATACTTTTACAAAAAGAGGTAGAAACAATGTGCTATTGGAATTTATAAGGTAGGAGGGAATTCTGAAATGGTGGAAAGGCACCGAAAAAGTGTCCAGTGTAATTTGTGGAACAAACTAGATATATGCTTGAAGTTCTGTTTTTAAGGAATAAAATACAAATTAGTTTGCTTTGGGACACATTTTCTTTAAATGTAGAGGCATATTTGGGCACCCAGAAGTTTGATTTAAGTAATATATCCAAACATATGTATTTAATATAAACTGCTTAATCTTAATGTTCTCATATTTCAGTTTTCAGAGGAATGAATGCATCTGGGAAACTCTTGCTATCAGTGTGACAGTGAACTGTTTTGAGTACTAATGGCAGTTTTGTGAGTGATCTTCATTTAAGCTCTAAAAACACAGTTTGTGCTTCTTACTAAAATCATGTGTCTCACATCCATATTTAAAGAAAATGGTTTTCCTTTTCTTTATAAAATTCAGTAGGAGTTATTGGAATTACCTGAATTTCCTTTTAAAGAGCTTTTTTTAATTCCAAAGCTGCTTTGTTAAACATTGGTTTATACTATGATACAAGTCTTTTAGAGATCCTTCAAAATCAAGTCCCTTGCCTAGGATCTTCTGGCATCTTGGATTTTGCCGTGTTTTTATATCCTCCTTGCTTTTTTTTTTTTCTTTAGCATTGGTCTTAATGTGAGTTCCATTCTCATAAGCGTAGACTTGCACATTACATTTTGAGCTTGCCTTTGAGCCCGTCCCTCAAATTTGCATTAGTCTTGCATATAATTAAACAAAGTTATATATTTCACAGTCATTCCTAATAAATTAATAAGCACTAGCACTGGAGACTCAGGCATTTATATTGTGTTGAATTGAATATTTTGGAATGAGAAATCAGACTACATAGACTCAAGTAAATACACTAGAGATGTATCACCTCCTTGTGAGTACAATTCCCCAATTATGTCACAGAGCTTGTTTAAATCAGAAGTGCTCTAAAGACAAAGTGCACAATGATTGTCAAAGACTTACCATCAGCCACATTTTTTTCTTTTCCTGCTTTTCTTCTTGGCGCCTTTTTTTTTAAACCATTTGCAGTTTTCACATCTAGGTTTCTAAATAGCTCATGATCTATGTGAAAAGAAAATACTGATGTATGGAAGTCTAGGCCAGGGCCAGGACCCTTAGGTATACTGGTTGTTCGCTATAAGGACTGGCCACAATTTCACAGATCATAGAATCCAGGAGTTGGAAAAACTTCAAAAGGTAGCCGAATTACAGATGTATTGTAATGGAATCTTGTAATATGAAGAGCAGAGTCCCAGTAACAGCTCTGTCATTTCGAGGCTGTGTGCCCTTTTGGATGAGTTATTTAACTTATCCAAACCTCCATTGGCTCATCTCTAAAATGGGAATATTATCTCCTTCAGGGGGTTGTTAGGATTAAATGAGGTAATAGACATCAAAAATAATTTTAAATGATAAAATACATAAATATAAAGAAGTAGTACTAGTTTCCTGCTGCAAGCCACAGTAAAAAAAAAAAAAAAAGAAAGAAAAGATGCTACCTTGATATTAGGGGAAGGAACACTTAACTCTAGGCTTTAGTGGGACTGACACCAACTCTGTGAGTTTGATTTTACGTCTTCCACTGTAGGCATCAGTTTTCTTATCCGTCAGATTAGATGAATTCTAAGAGTTCTTCCAGCTCTAAAGTTCCTAAGTGTACTTCCTTTCATTGTCCCTCTATTATTTACTTATGATGCAAGTAACAGAACTGAAAACATGTGAGCATAAAGTACCATCATTGAATTGCCCTTTTCTTAAGATTTTATTTGAGAGAGAGAGAGCGAGCACAGAGGGAGAGTAAGAGGGGGAAGCAGATTCCCTGCTGAGTGGAGAGCCCGACGTGATGCTGGGCTTGATCCCAGGATCGTGAGGTCATGACCCGAGCTGAAGGCAGACGCTTAACCAACTGAGCCACCCAGGTGCCCCTGAATTGCCCTTTTGAGTTAACTCACAATTAAGTCCCAAAGTGGGAGTGAAAGTGTCTCAATTAGCATCCTTCCTTCGAAGGACTAGCTAGGCCTTCCTATTAACTTTCTGTTAAGCTATTTCTGCTCGTCAGGTAACAATCTAAGAAGTTTCTGCTATTCCTGAGACAGCAAACAAATAGTTTGGCTAGTAATCTCCTTGGCATTAAGCCAGATACTTTTCACAAAATGACATATAGGAGGCAGGTTTGGGCATTAAGGAATTTCCTCATATACCTATACTCATGGATTATTCCCTTCCAAAGTGTATTTGCTACAGATGTGTATAACCATGTTATAAGAACCTGTTATGGTTATTGATGAATAGTAGTTTATATGTTCATTTAATAAACATTTTATTGAGTGTCTGCGATATGCCAGATGTGATGCTAGATACTTTATATTATCTCTAATTTTCACATATTCTTCATGTCAGTTGGGGGTTTTCCTGCTGGGGATGGAGGTACATAGTCACAGTGACTGCTGGTTCTGAGTGCCTACTGTTTGCTGAATTTCTACTAAGTTCATTTTACACTACAAAAGAGGAGATTTGCTAATCTTGCCATGCTGCACATGCTGTGTCTCTATGCCAAACAGCATCCGCCCAAGTGTGAAAGCTGGCCTTTTCTTCAATTTACACATATATTCACTTGAGACATTTGTGTGGGTGATAGATATTAACTGAAAGGGAAGGAAGGATTTATTTGCAGCATTACAAATAATTTTAAATCAACACTAAGTATCTCACACCACCTGGGATTTTTTTTCCATTTGGCCACTTCACCCCACAAAGAGGGACAGTCTTTCACTGATTCTTTCTCACCTTGACCTTACCTCTTAGATTTCCTCCTAAACCCCAGATTCACTTCTTGTACTATTGAGGTAAAATTGATATATAACATTAGATTTTAGGTGCACAACATAATATGATATCTGTATGCACTATAAAATGATCACTACCAAAAGTCCAGTTACCATCCATCACCATTCATTTGACCCCCTGTACCCATTTTGTCCAACCTCTTCCCCTCTGGTAACCATCTAAGATGATGATATGATTTTTTTCCTTCATTTTATTAATGTGGTGTATCAGGTTGATTGATTTGCAGATGCCAAACCATCCTTGTATCCCTGAAATAAGTCCTACTTGATTGTGCTTAATTATCCTTTTAATGTTTTGTTGAATTCAGTTTGTTGAATTTTGTTGAGGATTTTTACAGCTGTGTTCCTCAAAGATATTGGCCTGTAATTTTCTTCCTTTTTTTGCCTTTTTTTTAAAGATTTTATTTATTTATTTGACAGAGAAACACAGTGAGAGAGGGAACCCAAGCAGGGGCAGAGGGAGAGGGAGAAGCAGGCTTCCCGCGGAGCAGGGAGCCCGATGTGGGGCTCGATCCCAGGACCCTGGGATCATGACCTGAGCCGAAGGCAGACACTTAACAACTGAGCCACCCAGGTGCCCCAGGCCTGTAATTTTCTATGTGGTGTTCTTGTCTGGTTTTGGTACCAGGGTAATGCTAGCCTTGTAAAATGAGTTTGGAAATGTTCCTTCCTCTTCAATTTTTGGAAGAGTTTGAGAAGCATAGGTATTAAATATCCTTTGGATGTTTGGTCGAGTTCACCAGTGAAACCATTTGGCCCTAGGCTTTTGTTTGTTGGGAAGTTTTTCATTACTGATTTAATCTCCTTACTAGAAATCAGTCTATTTAGATTTTCTATTTCTTCATAATCAGACTTGGAAGGTTGTGTGTTACTTGCAATTTATCCATTTCTTCTGGGTTGTCCAACTTGTTGGCATATAATTGTAGTAATTTCTTAAGATCCTTGTATTTCTGTGGTATCAGTTATAAATTCTCTTTCATTTCTGATTTTATTTACTTGAACCCTCTCTCTTTTTTTCTTGTTTAGCATAGGAAAGGTTTATCAATTTTGTTTATCTTTTCAGACAACCAGCTCTTAGTTTTATTGATCTACTGTCTTTTTAGTCTTTGTTTCACTTATTTCCACTGTGATCTTTATTATTTCCCTTAAGGTGTAAAGTTCCATTTGTTTGAGATTTTTCTTGTTTCTTGAGGTAGGCCTATATTACTATGAATTTCCCTTGTAGAGGTGCTTTTATTGCATCACATAGGTTTTTGGTATGATGTATTTCTGTTTTCATTTGTCTCTAGATATTTTTTTTTATTTCTTCTTTGATTTTTTTCAGTGACTCACTGGTTGTTTAGTAGCATGTTTCATTTCTACATTTTTGTGTCTTTTTTCCACTTTTCTTTAATTGATTTCTAGTTTTCTACCAGCATGGTTGGAAAAGATACTTGATGTGATTTCAGTCTTCTTGAATTTGAGACTTGTTTTGTGCCATAACATGTGGTCTATCCTGGAGACTGTTTCATATGCACTTGAGAAGAATGTGTATTCCACTGCGTTTGAATGGAATGTTCTATATATACCCATCAAGCCCTGATCTGATGTGTTGTTTAAGGCTGATGTTTCCTTACTGGTTTTCTGTCTGGATGATCTATCCAATGATGTAAATGGGGTGTTAAAGTCCCCTACCATTATTGTATTGCTGTCAATTTCTCCCTGTAGGTTGGTTAATATTTGCTTTCTATATGCTGGTGCATAAAGTTGGGTCTTTTTTTTTAATCCATTTACCCACTCCGTGCCTTTTGATTGGAGAATCTAGTCCATTTACATTTAAAGTAATTATTGATAGGCTTGTACTTACTGCCATTTTGTTACTTGTTTTCTGGCTTTTTTGGTAGTTTCTTCTCTTCCTTCCTCTCTTTCTC
Organism: Zalophus californianus; assembly: GCF_009762305.2. NCBI lineage: Eukaryota > Metazoa > Chordata > Mammalia > Carnivora > Otariidae > Zalophus > Zalophus californianus. The sequence goes on along the minus strand of NC_045612.1, from coordinate 41,189,247 downwards.
TTCCCTTGTGGTTTAATGGCTTTCTTTAGTGTTAAACATTCAGATTTCTTTCTTATTTTGTGTATTTACTAAGGTTTTTGCCTTGTGGTTACCATGATGTTTACATATAACATAATGGGTATATAATGATTGGTTTTAAGTTGGTAGGAACTTAAATTTGAGCACATTCCAAAACTTTTTAGTTCCCCCGCATTTTATATCTTTGATGTCACATTTTATATCTTTTGTTTTATGCAACCCTTAAATAATTACTATAGTCTTAGTTAAATTTACTAATAATGGCTGTTGATCTTATACTTGCTTTGTAAGTGATTAATCCACTATCTTTACTATATATTTACCTTTTCCAGTGAAATTTTTACTTCTGTAAAAATCTTCTTGTTATTTGATTAGTGTTACATCTTTTTAGCTTAACGAAGTCCCTTTAACATTTTCTGTAAGTCTGAATTAATGGTCATGAACTTGTTCAGTTTTTAGTTATCTGGAAACCTCTTAATCTCCCCTTCAATTCTGAATGATAACATTGCTGGGTAGAGAATTCTTGTATGGATTTTTTTTTTTTTTTTTTTTTTTACCTCCAGCACTTAAATATGTCATACCACTCCCTTCTCGCCTGAAAGTTTCTGGTGAAAAATCTGCTGGTAGACTTATGGGCTTTCCTCTATAAGTAGCAATTTATATTCCTCTTGGTGCTTTTAAAATTCTCTCTTTATCTTTAACTTTTACCATTTTTAATTATAGTGTTTCTTGGTGTGGATCTCTTTGGGTTCCTCTTAGTTGAAATTCTTTGGGGTTTCTGGACCTTGTTCTTTCATTTGGAACATATTCCTCTCATTTTGCCTGATGTTCTATGCTTATTTCTGTGTATTAGGCAAATCAGCTACCTCTCCCAGCCTTGAAGGAGCGGCCTTGTGTAAGAGATGTCCCATAGAGCTCCAAAGTGCTATACCCCTGGCCACCTGCACCAGGCCCTCAAGGGATGACCTCTGTGTGAGCTGTGCATTACTGCCTGCTTTGGTGGGGCCACAGCTCTGGCATGGGGATGGGTGGAGCCCTCAGTGGGGTGTACTCTCTAGCACCAACAGGCTAGAGGAAGAGTTCCCAATTGTCACTGCCAGGACCAGCATCAGCAAGTTAGAATGAGTTATCAAAAATGGCACTTACTAGTGTCTCCATCCCCCAGTAGAGTCCCAACACGTTTCTGGCTCTCTGGTGGACACTTCAAACTGGTGTTTTTATACTGGGTCTGGTGGTGATTGAATCTGTGCATGAGCCTTTTGAGAGGGGATTCTCTGTTCCCTATACGTCTGGAACTAATCCCAGTTGGTTTTCAAAGCCAGGCATTTTGGGGGTTTGTCTCACCTATGCAAGATGTAGGGGCTGGGGTTTCTAATGTGAAGCACAGACCCCTTGCTTCTTAGGGAAAAGTTCCATATTTGTGAGATCCCTCTCAATTGTGGATCACTGTATCTGGGGTGGTTTGTTTTGTTTGTTTGGTTTTGGTGAGACTATATCTCTGCCTCTCTCACCCATTTTGATGCTGATCCTTTGTTATGGAGGTTCCATTCTATTTATCCGGTTTTTAGCTCTTTTTCAGAGGAAATTATTACATATGTTAATTTGTTGTGTCTGTGGGAGGATCAGGATCAGGATCTTCCTATGCCACCATCTTGAATCCCTCAACTTCACTTCTGATCAGTTATGCATATTTTAGTCCTTATTCCTAAAATGAGCCTTGGGCTTGCTGTTTCATATCTGGACTGATATACGTATATGTTCAGTGAAACAAGAAAGGCTTATTACTTTCAGAATCCACCCTCCTTATAATGAGGCAGTAGTGGTTATAAACAGCAATTTTCCCCCAATGCAAAATAACACTGTATGGATTGGTATTATCCTCATTTTAATAGGTGAGTTAACAAGCTCAGCAATTTAATTACCTGTCCAGGATTATTCATTTAGTAAGTGACAAACAGAGATTTTGAATCTAGGTCCATTTAAATCCAAATCCTGTGCACTTTCTACCAAACAAGACACGATTCAAAAGAGAAATTGGGAAAAGATGCATTTTAAGATACTCAAAGGCTGAAAATAGGAAAATTGCTTTGAAAATTCATAGCATCTGAATCCATTTGGAATAGTAGATTTGTCATTGTAGCCCAAAGGTGCTATTTAAGAACGTTGGGAAACATAAGTGAATAGTTTAGTAATTTGAAAATTCTGCCTGATAGCAGATAAATAGGACATTTATTATGGTTAATTAAATTATATCTTTTTAAAAATACACTTATACATTGACTTGTACCTGATATTTATTAATCCTCTCTACCATTTTAATCTTATTCCTTTTAAAATAGTTTTTCTAATACCTGCTATTTCTATTACAGAGACAATTAAAGGCAGATGCTAAAAAAGCTATTGGAAGGCTTCAACTACGTACACTGAAACAAGGAGACAAGGTGCATATTTGACTTTTAAATGCTGTTTGTTTTATTTTTTTTTTATTTTTTTTTAATTTTTTTATTGAAACAAGGAGACAAGGTGCATATTTGACTTTTAAATGCTGTTTGTTTTAAAGCAATGCTACCAAGTTAACGTTAAAACTAAATGTTATTCCAGAGTATGCTTTTCAGTGGAATTTATCAATCTTACTGACTTTTTTAATCTGTATGATGCTGGAGGTAGCCTGAATAATGGCCATTGGGGCCATAGATATCTAGGTTTTAATCCCTGGAACCTGTAAATATTACCTTACATGGCAGAAAGGACTTTGCAGATGAAAGTTAAGGATCTTGAGATGGGGAGATTAGCCTGGATTATCCAGGTGGGTCCTAAATATAATCACATTTGATTGTTGTTATAAGAAGGAGGAAAAGGGAGATTTGACTGCAGTGCAATAGAATATTTAGCAAGGGAAGTAAGAGGTTATAGTGATGCAAGAAAGGGGCCATGAGCCAAAGAATACAGACAGCCTCTAGAAGCTAGATAAAGGCAAGGAAATGGATTCTCCCCTGAAGCTTCCAGAAGGAACATAGCACTGCCAACACATTGACTTTTAGACTTCTGATTTCTAGAACAAGAGAATAAGTCTGTGTTATTTTAAGCCACTAAGTTATGGTCATTTTTATAGCAAAACCAGGAAACTAATACAATGCCTTAGTGCAACTTTACTTGAACATCCTTTTTTAGATTTAGGACAGTTAAGAACTACCTTTGGTGTGTAAAACATGTATCAAAAAATAGCTATAGAACATACTGAATTAAAAATTACCATTTATAATAGCACCAGAACCATTTAGTACTTAGGTATAAGTCTTGCACAATATGTACATGATCTGTATGCTGAAAACTGGAAAATACCAATGAAAGAAATCAAAGAAGACCTAAATAAATGGAGAGATATGCCATGTTCACAGGTCAGAAGACTCACTGTTGTCAAGATGTCCGAACCCCCCCAACTAATCTATAGATTCAGTGCAGTTCCAATTAAAATCCTAGTGGGATCCTTTGTATTTATTGACAGGTTGATGCTAAGTTTATATGGAAAAGCAAAAGAACTAGAATAACCAAAACAATTTTTATAATGAAGAACAAATTTGGATGACTCATATTGCCTAATTTGCAGAATTATTTTAAAGATACAGTAGTCAATATAGTGTGGTATTGAAGAAAGGATAGATCTTTAGATCAGTGGAACAGAAGAGAGTTCAGAAATAGACTCACACATATATGGTCAATTGATTTTTGACAAAGGTACACAGGCAATTAAATGGAAAAAGGGTAGTCAATTATTGGCCCTCCATAGGCAATGATTGGGTATCCTTTTGCAAAAAACATGAACCTCTATCCATACTTCATACTGTCTACAAAATTTAAGTCAAAATATGTCACAGACCTAAATATAAAACCTAGAGCTATGAAATTCTTAGGAAAACTTTGGAGAAAAATATCTTCAAGACTTGGGTTAGGCAGAGAGTACTTAGATATGACAGCAAAAACAAGCCCATTAAAGAAAACAACAGAAATTTGACTTTGTCAAAATTAAGAACTGTTGTTCTTTAACATGGTTAAGAGGATGAAAACACAAGACAAGCCACAGACTGGGAGGGAATATTTGCAAATCACATATCTGAGAAGGGACTGTATCTAGACTATATAAAGAATTCTTAAAGCTCAGTAGTAAGAAAACAAACAGCGTAGGGAAAAAGGGGCAAAACAGGCATCTACCAAAGAAAATATATGGACGGCAAAAAAGCACATAAAAAAGATGTTCAACATCATTAGTCATTAGGGAAGTGCAAATTAAAACCACAATGAGATACCACAGCACATTCATTAAAATGGCTAAACCAGTACAACTGACAATACCGGAGAGCTCGCCAGATATGGAACAGCTGGAACTGTTATGCATTTTGCTGGTGAGAATGTAATGTATAGCCAGTTTCAAAAACACTTTGGCAGTTCTTTGTGAAGTCAAAAATAACACTTTCCAAAGAACCCAGCAATCTCAACTACTAGATAGTTAACCTAGAAGAAAAAAGCATGTTTACATAAAAACTTGTACATAATTGTTCATGGCAGCTTTACTCATAATCACCAAAAATGGAAAGAACCCAGATGTCCTTCAGATGGTGAATGGATGAACAAACTGTGGCACATCCACATCCTAGAATACCATTTAGCAATACAAAAGGGTTTGCGTTGTCAGTGGAGACCCTGTTGATGCACATAATATCATGGATGATTATTAAATGTATTAGGTTAAGTGAAAGAAGCCAAACACAGAGGCACGATTCCATTTATATGACATTCAGGAAAAGCAGAAAGTATGGGAACTGAAAACAGATTAGTGGTTGCCAGAGGATGGGAGTGAGAGTAGAGGTTAGCTACAAAGGGGTATAGAGGAATTTGTTGGGGCCGTAGAACTATCCTATATCTTGATTGCAGTGAGGATTGAGTGAATGCATATTTGTTCACATTTGTAAAACTGTATACTAAAAACAGTGAATTTTACTGCATGTGAATTTTACCTTAATTTTTTCTTAAGCGGAAAAACATAGCTATAGAACTTGTACAAATGGCATTTTAAATAAATGTTACCTATTCTTCTTTGTACTGTTCCTATTTTGGTTGACTTTATTCTTTTATCTTTTTTAAGTCTAAATGATCTTCAATCAATTGTATAAGAGTGTTATCAACTGTGGTCACAATGTTTTACATTAGATCCTCAGATCTTAATCGTATTATAATTGAATGTTTGTACGCTTTGACCATCTACTCCTTATTTCCCCCATCCTCCAGCCTCTGGCTGCTCTCTGTTTCTAAAAGTTTGACCTTTTTTTAGATTCCAGTCAGGTCTAAATTTTACATCGCTTATTGAAAGAATCTATGCAATTTAAGTACATACATATTCTGACCTTGCTCTGTAGTTTAATGTATCTTTTCTTATCCATCAGAGTAACAATAACTATTTGCTCATAGGAAATTGGCCCTGATGGAGATAGTTGTGCTGTGTGTATTGAACTATATAAACCAAATGATTTGGTGCGCATCTTAACCTGCAAGTAAGTTTGATTTTCTTTTATATCATCAATAAGAATATCTGGCTTATTGAAATGATTGTAATGAAGGAAACTATTTTGAATGTTTCCAAATTGATGTAAAGAAAGTATTTTCATTTAAATATAGGTGAATGCTTTATATATTAATATCATTGAAATTGGTATAAGGCTAATTATATAAAGTTCCCATAATCTGGTACAATTTAGAAACTAGTTCCATATAAAACTAAGAACCTAGCCAGCGACACCATAATTTACACACACATGCATAGATAGGTAGATAGATAGATAGATAACTGGATTATTTAAAATCATTTTAAGAATCCTATTGAGGGAAAAAATATAAATCAACTCAGTGGCCACCTATTTGGAAGTATTCATTCTTTAGTTTTCTGTTACCCTTCTCCTGGAAGTTGTTCTTAACACTCTTTCTTTTAGCTATTAAATAGTGGTGTTCCTAGAACTGATCACATGACCTAAAGTATCAGCATTATCTTGTACTCTGTACTATATTATTGAGAATGACTGTGCTATTTTTATAGTTAGGGAATAACAAGATAATAAAGATCTGAAATACTGAACAAAGTCTTAGGTCAGGTAACATCTTAGCCATTTTTGAAGTAATAAGTATTGAAAATAGTTTTTTTTTGAAGCTAAGGTAATGAGGCTTTTATATTTAAAAGTACTGTATTATGAGCCAGATGGCAGAGGAGTAGACCTAAATTTCGCCTGGTCCCAGGAATTAAGCTAGATAGTTATCAAACCATTCTGAACACCTACAGACTCAACAGGAGATCAAAGAAAAGAATAGCAGCAACTCTCTGAACAGAAAAGCAACCACTTTCTGGAAGGTAGGACGTGTGGAGAAGTGAATCCAAGGTGATATTCAGGAAGATAGACCTGGGAAGATTGCAGGGGGCTCCCATCATCCGACTACCACCAAGTGATAGAGCCGCAGAGCACAAAATTGGAACTTTTAGAAATCAGCTCTGCTGAGGGATGTCACTCCAGTGGCTAAGCGGAGGGTGGAACCCTTGCAGGACAGTGTGGTCTCAGGACCCTTGGGGGTCACAGAAAGGCCGGAGGTGCCTGAGTGTGGAAGAGCTCCCAGGTATCGGAGCAGGGAAGCCGGCTGCAGACACAGAGCCAGGGAGCGGGCTCTCGGCTCAGGGTTGCCATAAACTGTGATCCGCGGCCCACTCGGGCCACTGCTCCTCCAGCAAGGACCCAACAAGCGGCGGATCCGGAGAGACTCCCCTTCCTCCCCTGGGAGGAGCGGCGCGGAAGCACACCGCAGGGATCTGCTGGGTTTGGAGACTCCACACGGGGTCGGGTGCCAGAGATAGAAACACACGGTCACAGGCCGGGTGAGCACAGAGTGCGGCCGGAGACCAGGGAGACGGGAGTGACTGACCACTTTTCTCTGGGGGCGCGCTGAGGAGTGGGGCCGCGAGTTCTCGGCTCCTCCAGGGTGGAGATTGGGAGGCCGCCATTTTCACTCTCTGCCTCCAAAGCCGTCCGGAAAGCTTGCAGGGAACAAAAGCTCCTGAGAGCAAACCCAAGCAGATGATTTAGCCCAGACCCAGCAAGGGTGGGGCAATTCTGCCTCTGGCAAAGACATTTGAGAATCTCTGCAACAGGCCCCTTCCCCAGAAGATCAGCAAGAACAGCCAGCCAAGACCAAGTTTACCGATCAATGAGAATGACAAAACCACAGAGCTAGGGGAATACAGCACATAGAATTCATGGCTTTATTCCCATGATTTTTTACTCTTTCAAAGTTGAATTTTAAATTTTTCTTTATTTCTTTCCTTTTCTATTTCTCTTTTCTTAATTTTTCTTCTTTCCTTTTTCAACCAACATCTTTCTTAACCATTCCTTTTTTAAAATCTTTTCCAATTTTCATCTGTACAGTCATATTCTATCCCTTCATCGTATTTACCCTTATTTTTGTATATATATATAAGTTTTTCTTTTTTAAAATTTTGGGAAGCAGTTTCTTCTAAAAGACCAAAATGAACACAAAATCTAGTGTGTGGCTCTGTTCTATTCACCAGCCTGATCATATTCTTTTTTTTCTTTCTGCCCCCACTTTTCGGTCTCTTCTGATTTGTTTAGTGTATATTTTTCTGGGGTCATTGTTACCCTTTTATCATTTTGTTCTCTCATTCATCTGTTCTTCTCTGGACAAAATGACAAGACAGAAAAACTTGCCTCAAAAAAAACAAGAGGCAATACAGACTGCCAGGGCCCTAATCAATACAGATATTAGTAAGATGTCGGAACTAGAGTTCAGAATGACAATTATAAATATACTACTAGCTGGGCTCGAGAAAAGCATAGAAGATACTAGAGAATCCCTTCCTGGAGAAATAAAAGAACTAAAATCTAACCAAGTCAAAATCAAAAAGGATATTAATGAGGTACAATCAAAAATGGAGGCTCTAACTGCTAGGATAAATGAGGCAGAAGAGGGAATTAGTAATAGAGAAGACCAAATGATGGAGAATAAAGAAGCTGAGAAAAAGAGAGATGAACAACTACTGGATCATGAGGGGAGAATTCGAAAGCTAAGTGATACCATAAGATGAAAAAATGTTGGAATAATTGGGATGCCAGAAGAAGAAGAAAGAGAGGGGGGCAGAAGGTATATTAGAGCAAATTATAGCAGAGAACTTCCCTAATTTGGGGAAGGAAACAAGCATCAAAATCCAGGAGGCACAGACAACACCCCTCAAAATCAATAAAAATAGGTCAACACCTTGACATCTAATAGTAAAACTTACAAATCTCAGAGACAAAGAGGAAATCCTGAAAGCAGCTCGGGACAAGAGGTCTGTAACCTACAATGGTAGAAACATTAGATTGGCAGCAGACCTATCCACAGAGACCTGGCAGGCCAGAAAGTGGTGACATGATATATTCAGGGCACAAAATGAGAAAAATATGCAGCCAAGAATACTATATCCAGCTAGGCTGTCATTGAAAGTAGAAGGAGAGATAAAAAGCTTCCAGGACAAACAGAAACTAAAAAAAAATGCAAACATCAAACCAGCCCTACAAGAAATATTGAAAGGGGTCCTCTAAGCAAAGAGAGAGCCTAAAAGTAACATAGACCAGAAAGGAACAGAGACAATATACAGTAACAGTCACTTTACAGGCAATACAATGGCACTAAATTCATATCTTTCAATGGTTACCCTGAATGTAAATGGGCTAAATGCCCCAATCAAAAGACACAGGGTATCAGATTGGATAAAAAAAACAAGACCCATCGATATGCTGTCTGCAAGAGACTCATTTTAGACCCAAAGACACCTCCAGATTTAAAGTGAGGGGTGGAAAACAATTTACCATGCTAATGGACATCAAAAGAAAGCTGGAGTGGCAATCCTTATATCAGACAAATTAGATTTTAAACCAAAGAGTATAATAAGAGATGAGGAAGGACACTATATCCTACTTAAAGGGTCTATCCAACAAGAAGATCTAACAATTGTAAATATCTATGCCCCTAACATGGGAGCAGCCAATTATATAAGGCAATTAATAACAAAAGCAAAGAAACACATTGACAACAATATAATAGTGGGGGACTTTAACACCCCCCTCACTGAAATAGATCATCTAAGCAAAAGATCAACAAGGAAAAAAAGGCTTTAAATGATACACTGGACCACATGGACTTCACAGATATATTCATAACATTCCATCCCAAAGCAACAGAATACACATTCTTCTCTAGTGACATGGAACATTCTCCAGAATAGATCACATCCTGGGTCACAAATCAGGTCTCAACCAGTACCAAATGATTGGGATCATTCCCTGCATATGTTCGGACCACAATGCTTTGAAACTAGAACTCAATCACAAGAGGAAAGTTGGAAAGTACTCAAATACATGAAGACTAAAGAGAATCCTACTAAAGAATGGATGGGTCAACCAAGAAATTAAAGAAGAATTAAATTCATGAAAACACAAGTGTTCAAAATCTTTGGGATGCAGCAAAGGCGGTTCTAAGAGGAAAGTATATAGCAATACAAGCCTTTCTCAAGAAACAAGAAAGGTCTCAAATACACAACCTAACCCTGCACCTAAAAGAGCTGGAGAAAGAACAGTAAATAATGCCTAAACCCAGCAGAAGAGAAATAATAAACATCAGAAGAAATAAATGAAATAGAAACCAAAAGAACAGTTGAACAGATCAACAAAACTAGGAGCTGGTTCTTTGAGAGAATTAATAAGATTGATTAAACCCCTGGCCAGACTTATCAAAAAGAAAAGAGAAAGGACCCAAATAAATAAAATCATAAATGAAAGAGGAGATACCACAACCAAAACCTAAGAAATACAATCATAAGAACGTATTATGAGCAGCTATATGCCAGCAAATTAGACCATCTGGAAGAAATGGATGCATTCCTACAGACGTATAAACTACCAAAATGAACCAGGAAGAAATAGAAAACCTGAACAGACCCATAACCAGGAAGGAAATTGAAGCAGTAATCAAAAATCTCCCAAAAAACAAGAGCCCATGGCCAGATGGCTTCCCAGGGGAATTCTACCAACCATTTAAAGAAGAATTAATACCTATTCTTCTGAAACTGTTCCAAAAATATAGAAATGGAAGGAAAGCTTCCAGACTCATTTTATGAGGCCACCATTACCTTGATCCCAAAACCAGACAAAGACCCCATCAAAAAGGAGAATTACAGACCAATATCCCTGAGGAACATGGATGCAAAAATTCTCACCAAACTACTAGCCAATAGGATCCAACAGTACATTAAAAGGATTATTCACCACAACCAAGTGGGATTTATACCTGGTCTGCAAGTTTGGTTCAACATCCGCAAATCAATCAATGTGACACAATACATTAATAAAAGAGAGAACAAGAACCATATGATCCTCTCAATAGATGCAGAAAAAGCATTTGACAAAGTACAGCATCCTTTCTTGATCAAAACTCTTCAGAGTGTAGGGATAGAGGGTACATACCTCAATATCATAAAAGCCAACTATGAAGAACCCACAGCGAATATCATTCTCAATGGGGAAAAACTGAGAGCTTTCCCCCTAAGGTCAGGAACACGGCAGGGATGTCCACTATCACCACTGCTATTCAACATAGTACTAGAAGTCCTAGCCTCAGCAATCAGACAACAAAAAGAAATAGAAGGCATCTGAATCAGCAAAGAAGTCAAACTCTCACTCTTTGCAGATGATATGATACTTTATGTGGAAAACCCAAAAGACTCCACCCCAAAACTGCTAGAACTCATACAGGAATTCAGTCAAGTGGCAGGATATAAAATCAATGCACAGAAATCTGTTGCATTTCTCTACACCAACAACAAGGCAGAAGAAAGAGAAAATAAGGAGTCGATCCAATTTACAAGTGCACTCAAAACCCTAGGATACCTAGGAATAAATCTAACCAAAGAAGCAAAGGATCTGTACTCAGAAAACTATAGAATACTCATGAAAGAAATTGAGGAAGACACAAAGAAATAGAAAAACGTTCCACGTTCATGGATTGGAAGAATAAATATTGTGAAAATGTCCTTGCTACCTAGAGCAGTCTACACATTTAATGCAATCCCTATTAAAACAGCATCAACTTTTTTTCAAAGAAATGGAACAAATAATCCTAAAATATGTATGGAACCAGAAAAGACCTCGAATAGCCAGAGGAATGTTGAAAAAGAAAAGCAAAACTGGTGGCATCACAATTCCAGACATCAAGCTTTATTACAAAGCTGTCATCATCAAGACAGTATGGTACTGGCCCCGAAACAGACACATAGATCAATGGAATAGAGCAGAGAGACCAGAAATGGACCCTCAACTCTATGATCAACTAATCTTCAACAAAGCAGGAAAGAATGTCCAATGGAAAAAAAGACAGTCTCTTCAACAAATGGTGTTGGGAAAACTGGACAGCCCCATGAAGAAGAATGAAACGGGAGCATTTCCTTACACCACACACAAAAATAGACTCAAAATGGTTGAAAGACCTCAGTGTGAGACAGGATTCCATCAACATTCTAGAGGAGAACACAGGCAGCAACCTCTTAGACCTCAGCCGCAGCATCTTCTTCCTAGAAACACCACCAAAGGCAAGGGAAGCAAGGGCAAAAAGGAACCATTGGGACTTCATCAAGATAAAAAGCTTTTGCACAGCAAAGGAAATAGTCAACAAAACCAAACGACAACCGACAGAATGGGAGAAGATATTTGCAAATGACATATCAGATGAAGTATCCAAAATCTATAAAGATCTTATCAAAGTCAACACCCAGAGAACAAATAATCCAGTCAAGAAATGGGCCGAAGACATGAACAGACATTTTTCCAAAGAAGACATCCAAATGGCCAACAGACACATGAAAAGGTGCTCAACATCACTCGGCATCAGGGAAATACAAATCAAAACCACAATGAGATACCACCTCACACCAGTCAGAATGGCTAAAATTAACAAGTCAGGAAACGACAGATGTTGGTGAGGATGGGAGAAAGGGGAACCCTCCTACACTGTTGGTGGGAATGCAAACTGGTATAGCCACTCTGGAAAACAGTATGGAGGTTCCTCAAAAAGTTGAAAATAGAGCTACACTATGACCCAGCAATTGCCCTACTGGGTATTTACCCCAAAGATAGAAATGTAGTGATCTAAAGGAGCATGTGCACCCCGATGTTTATAGCAGCAGTGTCCACGATAGCCAAACTATGGAAAGAGCCTAGATGTCCATCAACAGATGAATGGATAAGGAAGATGTGGTATATATATATATACAATGGACTATTATGCAGACATCAAAAGAAATGAAATTTTGCCATTTGCAACAACGTGGATGGAACTAGCGGGTATTATGCTAAGCAAAATAAGTCAATCAGAGAAGGACAATTATCATATGATCTAACTGATATGAGGAATTTGAGAAACAAGACAGAGGATCATAGGGGAAGGGAGGGAAGAATGAAAGAAGACAAAACCAGAGAGGGATACAAACCATAAGAGACTCTTAATCTCAGGAAACAAACTGAGGGTTGCTGGAGTGCAGGGGGTGGGAGGGATGGGGTGACTGGGTGATGGACATTGGGGAGGGTATGTGCTATGGTGAGCGCTGTGAATTGTGTTAAGACTGATGAATCACAGACCTGTACCCCTGAAACAAATAATACATTGTTTATTAATTTAAAAAATGTAAATAATTTCATGAGAGGGATTATCTCCTGGCATAGAGTAAGAGACAATAAAAATGTGTTGATTAACATAAAAAATTTTTAAAAAGTGAAAGTACTGTATTATGAAACTTCCTAATTTTGTTTCTGTGGCTCCTTCGTAGTGTTTATGCTGTAATGGTATGCTTAAAGGAAAAACCGACATCTGTTAAAAAAACTAAATAAATATATAAGGTAACCTGTTATATATTAGGCTAAGTGTTATTGCTGTTTCACAAGTGATAACCAAATTATGTGTGTTTTTTTTCTTTCATTAGCCATATTTTCCATAAGACATGTGTTGACCCATGGCTGTTAGAACACAGGACTTGTCCCATGTGCAAATGTGACATACTCAAAGCTTTGGGAATTGAGGTAAACATTACTAAACTATTTATATGAAGGAACTTAAGTTATTTATGTACCTGGGCCTTCAAGAAAGTAACATCCTTAGTTTTTAGCTGTGTAATATGCTAGACTTGTGATTTATATCAAAAATTGGACCTATTTACATCATAATGACGGTAAGGTGCCATGTTGGACCACTTCCATTTTCTTTCTTCTTTTCTCTTATTATTTGGTCAGAATTTTAAGTGATGACCACAGACACTACCAACTGGCTTCTGGTACATCTTGCATTTTTGCTCTTACTATTGCACAACGACTGAACTTGTAGTTAGATGAGCATTTTTATTTTGAAAAAGCATAATAAATATTAAAGTATAATTGTATTTGGTAAATGAAGTAAAACTTACCTATTTTACAATACACCAGCAACAGAAAGTCAAGCTCAACAAAATCTTCCTGACTTCAGGAGATACATAGATGGTACTGATTCTCAAATCCCTTAGGGGACAGCATGAGATGTTGTTGTTAAATAAATTTTTTATTTATGAATAATTTTAGATTGACGGAAAAGTTGAAAGGACAATACAAAGAGTTCCCACATAACCCTCACCCAGTTTTTACTATTGTTAACGTTTTGCATTATTGTGGTATGTTTGTCAAAAGTAAGAAACTGACATTGGGTCATTGCTATTAACTAAACTTCAGACTTCATTAGAATTTTACCAGCAGCTGCCTTTTGAAAACTCCGGGAGGTGAACTTGATTCAGGGTGGAGGTTTTTTTTTGTTTTTTTGTTTGTTTGTTTGTTTGTTTGTGTGGAGTGCCTACCTTGTAGCAGGCATTGTGTTATGAAGCACTGGGATCAACCAGATGAATGTCAGATGTGAAGGCAATCTGCCTATAACATCTTCCACCCCATTTTGGACCCAGTTACTCCAACTGCTCTGGCTAGGACCAGCAAGAGATTTTTGTGATCATCAAAAGGGATTATAGGTTTAAAAGGTTAAGAAGCATTGCTCCAATAAGTTACCTATGCAGAAATTTTGTAATGACATGTCAGGAAAAAACAGGTACTCTGAGAGTCTTTTAATTTGTTCCAATGCTTTCCAAAGGTGGATGCTGAAGATGGATCAGTGTCTTTACAAGTCCCTGTTTCCAATGAAACATCAAATAGTGCCTCTCCTCATGAAGAGGATAATCGCAGTGAGACTGCATCGTCTGGCTATGCTTCTGTTCAGGGAGCAGATGAACCGCCTTTAGAAGAACATGTGCAGTCAGCAAGTAAGCACCATGCTGAGGGGCAGTGAGTGCCCAACAGTGATACATTGTGGAGCATATATGCCTGGCAGAGGGCTCCTGCTTTTTATTGTTTGTTCCTTTCATCTCATTAAACACATTCCAGGTTTTTTCTAGTAACAATGATGGAGTGCAGGACACACCCCTACCTTAGCTTAATAGGCACATATCCAAGTGTATCTGAAACAGATGAAATACATCAGGAGTGGGCATTCTTCACAGACTAAAAAGATTTTTTATAGGATAGCTTCTCTCTGATGCATTTAAGTATTGGTTATTAACTTACAGAGGCTGAGGAGAAACTTTAAGCTTTGGAAGCCATTGTTTATTGTAGAGCAATCAGAAACTAAGATAACTGAGTCCTGAAATGGTAAGAGAGAATTCAGTTTACAAAAACTTGATTTATATACAACTTCCTAGGAACCCATCTTTTGCACAGATCGGAGACTGTAAGAATACGTGCTGCCACCTGTTGATTATTTACCATGAAATTAACAAACCGTGGAAACTAAAATTGAATATATTATTTTCAAACTTCATGTGAATTGAGTCAGCGTTGTAACTTAGTAATGTGCCAGTGGAGAAAGTTCAGGGACTTTTGTTACCTTCTTCCTTAGGAAGGGAAAACCCTCATGCAGAAATTAGTTTTCTTCTCTTTAACTTCCACCTTTTTCATGGTTTTTGTTGGTTTGATGGTTTTCTCAATCCTCATGTTGAAATAACCTAATCCTGGCATAGAAGTAGAAGAAAACTAGATATTAAGATGACTTGTGAGAGTTTCAGCTTCCTATTGACATAAGCCTTTATCCTCAGTATAGACTTATCAGTACCATACACATCATTCCCGAAGATGTCACGAGGAGTACTCTCATGCAAGTATACACCTCATATTTCTTGTAATCTAATCTTCAAACATTTCCCGGAGTACAAAGTCATCATAAGAATCTTAGTAATCTGTAGATTATTCTACCTACAATAGAGAATCATTGTCTATTTGCCCCAGGTGATTTTTTTGATTCCATAACTGTGTGGTAATAGAATTCAGTGATGATAACGGAGAGTGTACTGGATAATTCACTGTATTGCTAGGCTTGTTGTTTTTTTAAAGTTCTGATTTACGTTTTTTGTGTGTTCTCTTCTTCTTGTGAGGCAGGGTGGTAAATAGAACAGTTTTTGCAGAGAATATGACAAGCAAATGAAATGATCCAAATTCCTCCCCCTATATTCTTTATCTGGATGAATGGTAGTAACACCCATTCAGGTGCCTCAAACCAGAAACTAGGGAGCTCCTAGATTCTTCCCTCTCTTTCTTATTGATTCAGTATCCCTTTCTTTAATCCATCTCCTAATACCCAACCTTAATTCCACAGTCATAATTTGAGCCACTGTTTTCTCTCTGCTCATTCCTTCCACTCTCATTCCTTCTCCCAAGAAACTGGGGAAGCCTGGTCTAATTCCTGTTCATCCTTTAAAACTTACCTCTTTTGAAAAGCCTCCCTTGACTCACATGTGTGACCCTACTGTCTGCTTCCATAGAACTTACATTATTGCATTTATTGTACTGAATTGTATTAAAACTTTTAAACATTCCTTTGGATAGGAACAGTGTCTTATTAGTCACTACTGTATACCCAGCACTGAGAACAGCCTGCCATGTAGTAGATACTCAAACAGATGTTGAATGAATGACCATATAGAGTAGATTTTAATTTTATCTATGATTATATATTACTAGTTTGGGTATCTTGCCCATTAGCTATTGATTATTGTGGTGATAGTTGATTTAAATAACTTTGCAAACATATAATTGATTTGTTCATGTCTGTTTGTCCCATCATTGCAGTAAGTTCTGTTAGAACACTGGGTTTTAAAACTTACACGTGCATCAAGTCACCTAGAGGGCTTGTTAAAACAGGAGAGGAAGAAAAGGGGAGTATGTCAGAGGGGGAGACGAACCATGAGAGATGATGGACTCTGAAAAACAAACTGAGGGTTCTGGAGGGGAGGGGGGTAGGGGGATGGGTTAGCCTGGTGATGGGTATTGAGGAGGGCACGTTCTGCATGGAGCACTGGGTGTTATGAACAAACAATGAATCATGGAACACTGCACCAAAAACTAATGATGTAATATAGTGATTAACATAACAATAAAAAATTAAAAAAAAAAAAAACAGATGGGCTGCCACCTGTTTGTGACTCCATAGGTTTGGAGGAGGACCTGAGAATTTTTGTTTCTAATAAGTTCCTTAGGTGATATTGATGCTGCAGGTCCAGGGACCACTCTTTGAGAACCACTAAATAAGGGCCCTAGTTCTTAACCCTAGCTACACATTAAAATCACTCAGAGAATCTTTAAACATTACTGATGCCTGGGCTCTTCCCCAGAATGGTTAAATCAGAATCCATGAGGGGTGTGGCCCAAGACAAGTATTTTTTTAATTTTTAATTTTAATTTTGATATAATTTCAGCCTGACTAAAAATTTCAAAAATGGTACAAATAATGCCCATATACCCTTCACTCAACTTCTCCAAATGTTAACATCTTATATAATCATATATAATTATTAACACCAGGAATTTAACTGATAAAATGTTATTAACCAAATGAGAGATCTGAACTCAGATTTCACCGATTGACCCACTAATGTCCTTTTCTCTGTCCCAGGATCCCACATTGCATTTCCCTTTCACTCTTTTTTTTCCAGATTTATTGAGGTATATTTGACATAAAATTGTGTAAGTTTAAGGTATACAACATGATTTGATACACCTATATTTGCAAAATGATTACCACAATAAGGTTAGTTAACAAATTCACCATATAATTATAAATTTTGTGTGTATGTGGTGAGAATATTTAAGATCTACTTTCTTAGCAACTTTCAAGTATATCTAAAATTCCACTACTATTTACCCAAAGAAAACAAAAACTAATTCAGAAAGATATATGTACCCTTATGTTTATTGCAGCATTATTTGCAATAACCAAGATATGGAAGCAACCTAAGTGTCCATCAATAGACAAAAGGATAAGGAAGATGTGGTATATATAATACAATGGAATATTACACAGCTGTAAAAAAGGATAAGCTCATGCCATTTGCAACAACATGAATGGACCTATAGGTTATCATGCTAAGTGAAATCAGTCAGACTGGAAAAGACAAATACCATATTATTTCACTCATGTGGAATCTAAAAAACAACAGATGAATAAACAAACAAAAAGCATAATCAGGCCTATAAATACAGAAAACAAAGTGATGGTTGCCAGAGGGGAGGGAGATGGGTAAAATGCGGGAAGGGGATTGGGAGATCCAGGCTTCCAGTTATAGAATGAATAAGTCATGGGAATAAAAAGCACAGCATAAGGACATAGACAATGATACTGTAATAAGACACTAAAAAAGCTAAGTATAGTAAAATGTATAAACTTTAAGAAGTCTGTAATATAGTATTATTAACTGTAGTCACCATGCTGTACATTAGATCCCCAGAACTTAGTCATCTTAAAACTGAGAGTTTGTGCCCTTTGATCAACATTTCCCCATCCCCTCTGCCCCTAGCCCCTAGCCCCTGATAACCACCATTCTACTCTCTGAGTTTGGCTTTTTTTTTTTTAAGACTCCACAGATAAGTGAGATCATACAGTATTTGTCTTTTTTCTGTCTTATTTCATTTAGCACAAATGCCCTCAAGGTCTACCTATGTTGTTGCAAATGGCAAGATTTCCTTCTTTCTCATAGCTGAGTAATATTCCTCTGTGTGTGTGTATCACATTTTCTTTATCCATTCATCTGTCAACAGATATTTAGGATGTTTCCATATCTTGGCTATTGTGAATAATCTTGCACTGAACATGGGAGTGCAGATATCTCTTCAAGATAGTGATTTCATTTCCTTTGCATATATACCCCAAACTGGAATTGCTGGATCATATGGTACTTGTACTTTCAATTTTCTTGAGGCACCTCCATACTATCTTTCATAGTGGCTGTGCCCATTTACATTCCCATGAACAATGCACTGGGGATCCCTTTTCACCACATCCTCGCCAACACTTATACCTCTTGTCTTTTTGATAGTAGCTATTCTGACAAGTGTGAGGTGATTAGCCCATTGTGTTTTTGATTTGCATTTCCCTAATGATTAGTGATGTTGATCATCTTTTCATGTACCTGTTGGCCATTTGTATGTATTCTTTGAAAATATATCTGTTCAGTTCCTCTGCCTATTTTTAATTGGATTACTTGTTTTTTTGCTGCTGAGTTGTAGGGGTTTCTTTTATATTTTGTATATTAATCCTTTATCTGATAAGCAAATATTGTCTCCCATTCTGTAGGTTGCCTCTTCATTCTGTTGATTATTTCTTTTGCTGTGCAAAGCTTTTCAGTTTGAGGTAGTCCCACTTGTTGATTTGTGCTTTTGACCTCCTATACAAAAAATTGTTGCCTAGACCAATGTCAAAGAGCTTTCCCCCTATGTTTTCTTCTAGGAATTCCATGGTTTCAGGTCTTACCTTTAAGTCCTTAATCCATTTAGAGTTCATTTTTGTGGCTGGTGTAAGATAGGGGTCCATTTTCATTCTACCATATGTGAATATCCAGTTTACCCAACACCACTTACTGAAAAGACTATCTTTTCCCTTTTGAGTGTTCGTGGCTCCCTTGTCAAATATTAGGTGACTGCATGTACATGGGCTTATTTCTGGGCCCTCAATTCTGATCCATTTGTCTATGTGTCTATTTCTATGCCAGTATACTAGTTTTGGTTACGGTAGCTTTGTAATATAATTTGAAATCAGGAAGTATGGTGTCTCCAACTTTGTTCTTTCAGAATTGCTTTGGCTATCCAGGGTCTTTGTGGTTCCATATAAATTTTAGGATTGTTATTTCTGTGAAAAATGCCATTGGAATTTTAATAGGGAATGCATTGAATCTGTAGATGGCTTTGGGGTATATGAACACTTTTTTTTTAACAGTATTCTAATTCATGAACATGGATATCTTTCCATTTATTTGTATTTTCTTCAATATCATCGATGTCTTATAGTTTTCAGGACAGATCTTTTACCTCCTTGGTTAAATTTATTCATAAGTATTTTATTGTTTTGATGTCATTATAAATGGAATCGTTTTCTTTATTTCTCTTTCAAATATTTCATTGTTAGTGTATAGAAATGTGACTGGTATTTGTATGTTGATTTTGTATCCTACACCTTTACTGAATTCATGCATTCTAACAGCCTTATTGGTGGAGTCTTAATCATTTTCTTGATATAAGGTCATGTCATGTAGAAATAATTGCTCTTCTTCCTTTCCATTTTGATGGCTTTTATTTCTTTTTCTTGATTAATTGCTCTGGTTATGATTTCTAGTACTATGTTGAATAGAACTGGTAAGAGTGAGTACCCTTGTCTTGTTTCTGATTTTAGAGGAAAAGCTTTCAGCTTTTCACTGTTGAGCATGATGTTAGCTGTGGGTTTGTCATAAAGGGCCTTTATTATGTTTGGATATATTTCTTCTCCACCCAATTTGTTGAGAGGTCCACATTGCATTTAATGGTCATGTCTTTTTCATGTCCAATCTGTGATTGTTCCTTAGTCTTTCATGACGTGGACACTTTGAAAATTGCTGGTCAGTTATTTTGTAGAATGTCCCTCACTTTGAACTTGTCTGTTTCCCAGTGATTAAATTCATTGTCTATTGTGTATTTCTGACAAGAATACCACCAAAGTGATATTGTGCCCTTCTCTGCCTCCTAGCATATAATGAAGCACATGATGTTCTTGTCTTATTACTGATGGTTTTGCTTACTTGGTTAAGATAGTGTCTGCCAAGCTTCTATTTTTTTTAAGATAGTGTCTGCCAAGTTACTATTTTTCCCTTTGTAATTATTATCTTATAGAGAGACACTTGGAGGCTATGCAAATGTTCTGTTTCTCATGTTTTTAACCACTAATTTTAGCAATTGATGTTTTTTTCCTTGCAATAATTATTACTGAATTGTGTGCCAAATGATAATTTTCTATTTCCATCCCTCTTTCTACATTAATTAAGCTTCTATTTTAAGGAAAAGCTATCCTTTCTCTATTTATTCAGTTATTTTTATATAATAGTATGGACTCATAGATATTTCTTTTATTCTGTAATTTTCTCGTGATTTATTCATTGCTTAGATTGTCCTAGATTTGGTCATTGGGAACTCCCTCAAGGTGGTTTCTGTGTTCTTTCAACATGCTTCGTTATTTTTTTGAGCACTTTCTGGTACCACAAGATGTTCTAAGCCAGGGATTGGCAAACATTTTCTGTCAAGGGTCTGATAGTAAATATTTTAGGCTTTGAAGGCCATAAGTCTCTGCTGCATTGGGAGGGGGAAATGTTTGACTTACAAACTTTTAAAAATGTGAAAACCACTCTTAAGCTATTGATTTGACTTGCAGGCTGTAGTTTGCTGACCTCTAGGTTACAAGGGGTTAATCTTGTACTCTCCTTGCCCTAGCCCTAGAATCATCCATTTCGGGGGAGGGTGGCTTTTTTGGAGAACAGTACTTCAAAACCAGGATCTGGGCACTAGATATGATCATTGCTATGGGAGTATCATTGCTATTAGCCCTTTCAGTGAACAAAGCTAGGAAATAAGTGTACGTACTCAGAAAAATGCATACACACACATCTATATACATCTGTCTCTCTATCTGAAAAACAGTGAGCTCAATACTGATACATCTGATTCTAGTTAAACACCACAGAGTTTATTCTGGCCTTCCCTTTTCCTTATTTGTAACTCACAATTTCACTAACAAGTGTCCTTTTTGCTTTTAGCCTTATCGGATATAGTCAAAATACTGTTTTCCTAAGTTACTTAGGTTAAGTTCTTTTCTTCCCCACTGTTTTCAGGATGGTTCTATATTTCCTCTGTTATATAACTATGTTCATCTGTTACTGTTTGTACTCCTTTTGGGGAACTCCTTCTACCTTCCTGTTTGTTTGCTTTATAAGTCTGTGTATCTATCTGTGCATATGAAAAAGCATAGGTATTTTTTAAAGCACCTAGGTGATTGAAATGTGAAGCCAGGTTTAAGGATGAAAAAGCAGCAGAAGACATAACTTTTGCTTTTAAGGAGGCTATAATCTAGGTAAACACACATGTGAATAAAAGAAAGTAATTGTAAATCAGTTTAATAAGGTCATATATGCCTTGTGTAAGACATAGCCTAAGTCATATAATTACTAAAGGAATAGGGAATGAGTATAATGATCAGAGTATGATAGACAAGAAAGGTTTCTTAGATGTGAGTGTTGAATTTTGTCTTAAGAGAGGGATTAAATCATCCTAAAATTGCCATTTCTTTTTAAAGATGAAAATCTCCAGCTAGTAAACCATGAGGCAAGTTCCGTGGCAGTGGATGTTGTTCCTCATGTTGACAACCCAACCTTTGAAGAAGATGAAACTCCTGATCAAGAGACTGTTGTTCGAGAAATTAAATCATAAAATCTGTGTCAATAGAAAACTTGAAACCTTAATAATAACAGAACTGCCAATCAGGGCTAGTTTACTATTAATGAACTGGATAAACTTAATTAAATAAGAATGATACTGAAAGTGCTGAGATGACTACTATAATGCTATAGTTAAATTACTTAAAATATTCAATCTATTAACTTTTTCCCACAAACATAATGTTTTTCATAGGCAAGTGTCCTCTTGGTAGTGATAGCAACATTTTTAAACATTTAAAACTCTCTTCAAGTAGTCATGTTTTTCATTTATAACAATTTTCTTATAAAAACATGTTGCTTTTAAAATGTGGAATAGCTGTAATCACTTTATTTTATGATAGTATCTTAATTAAAAATACTACTATTTTAGCTTGGGCTATATGTGTCAGGGTTTTTCTCCAGGTGCTTATATTGATCTGGAATTGTAATGTAAAAAGCAATGCAAACTTAGGCTAGTACTTCATGAAATGTCTCTCTAGGCTACATTAAGTTGATAGAACAAGATTAAAGCAAAATACTCATTTTAACAATTTCTTGTTTTTAAAAATTAGGCTAAATGTACTTCATGTGAGTGTTGAGCATAGTTTATCAGAGAATATGGACTGGACTGGATTGATTGGTATATCAATGACACCAATTTGACATAAGATTATAGCCATAAGATTCTTTATAAAAATGCTGTATAACTATTTCTCAAAATTATGGGATTTTCAAAAGCAGAGTATATAAATTATCATACTATTTGAAAATGATAGAGTAAGTCACACAAAAATTGGTAATTGATCTTTGTGTATGAATTAGTCTGCAGAAATCAGTCTGTAGAAAATGTTTTCCAATGTCAACTTTGAAAATTGAGTTTACATTTTACCTAAATGGGCTAAAATTACATTAGGTAAACTAAAATTTGTCCATATAGCTATAAATTTTGTGAACGCATTTTCTTGGTGTTTGAAAAAGAATTGGGGGGGTGGGGAGAATTCCAGGTGCCTTAATATAAAGTTTGAAGCTTTCATCCACCAAAGTAAAATAGAGCTACTTAAAAATGCACTTTATTTGTATTCTGTGTGGCTTATCTTGGTTTTAAAGTTGTGTTTCCAGTGCAAATTCCAGCAGAATTTAGGCAAAAGCTGAACAGACATGTATTTTTGTTTGCTAAATGTAGAATGGACAAAACCATTGCATTCTTGTACACTGATTTGAAATGCTGTAAATATTTCCCGATTTGTATTGATTCTCTTTAAATATAAAATGTAAATAAAATATTCCAATAAAAGTTTTTGTCTGGTGTTTAGTTCAGTTAGCCTATACTAACTTTTCACATATGCTTGGATTTGGGAGGGAAAAAATGGTTGATATAAATGGTCATTGATATATTTGATGAATAAAAACTAAAACTTTGAGATATATATTTATACATTTCATTTCATAAAGAGGAATTGCTATCATTGTAATATAACTGAACCACCATGAATTATTTTTCAGTGTCAGGTAAATAATGAGCTTGACCACTGATAAGCTTAGAAAAACACATTGATGCCAGTCCATCTTTATACTACCCAAGACAAAAAACCATTTTATTACTTTAAAATTTCTTTTCCTTCAGCCTTCTCTTTGGCAATATGGTTGCTGGGATGCTGTTAGTGAGTTAAGTGCATATCTCTTTTTTGTCAAACATGGGAGGAATAAATATGCTTGGGACACCTCAGAGCCATGATTTTCAAACCAGGGTACACATATGTCTTATGAGGCAATATGCCAGGTATACGTGTGTGATGCCACACAATAAACTTGACCTATATTCTTATTTCTTGTTTTGTGCGGGGTTCTTTTTGGGGTGGAATTTATAATTTTTAAAATTGTCAACATCTGTATTGAAGTATAATTAACATACCAAAAAATTGCCCATTATAAATGTACAGTTCCACAATGTTTAGCAAATGTATAGAGTTGTGCAACTGTCATGGCAATCCAGTTTTAGAACATTCTAACTCCAAAAAGTTCCCTCATACCCATTTGCAGTCAATTTTTGCTCCATTCCCAGACTCAGGCAACCACCAATCTGCTTTCTATCTCTATAGATTTGCTTATTCTGGACATTCGTATAAATGGAACCATGCAGTATGTGTGTGGTCTTCTGTGACTGGTTTCTTCCACTTAGCATATTTTCAAGGCTCATTCATGTTTGAGGCATGCATCAGCACCTACCTCATTCCTTTTCATCAATGAATGATATTCCATTGTATGAATATTCCACATTTGGTTATCCATCAGTTAATGAACACTTGGATTTTTCCCACTTTTATCCACTATGGATAATGCTGTTATGAATATGTGCAAGTCTTTGTGTAGATGTATGTTTTCAATTCTCTTCAGCATATACAAAGAGGAATTCCATATCACTTGTGAATTTTCTTTTTTTTGAGAACAGATCATTTGAGCAACAGACTTTATATTACTCTCACATAATAATCAAAATATAAACTGATTCCTTTAACAGTGGCAGGAGAAATATATGTACAAGGAGTCTCCAACTTAAGGAGGGGTTTTCAGAGAGTTCATCTATAGGTTTAGCAGAAGTTAATTTGTATTATATTACAAATAATAATAATGGTTCCCAGGCATTTAAAGACACAGTTGGAATGCTAGGAACACTCCTTTCCCCCACCCCCATCTAGTTTTCATTTACTAAGTATTTTAATTAAACTCTGTAACATCCGGAGAAATTTTATCACCCTAGGCTGTAACAAATAATTGCCTCTTCTGTTCAGAGTGAGTGAATTTTAAATATGTTTTTAAACATTAAAAAATATAAAAATTTATATTTACATACTACGTTAAGAAATTGATTACAGTGGACACTTTGACCTCCAGAGATTCATTGTCCTCTACCTTAGAGCTAATTTGGTGTAAAGATTTAAAAATACTCCCCACTAGCTTTTTTTCTCCAAAAACATCATGAATGTGAGATACTTGTGGACATACCTAGATTTTGATGGTTAGAGAATAGTATATATAAATAGGGTTTAGCATGGATAGTGGCAATTTCTCCTTCAATCAATACCCCAATTCTCAACCACTGCCTTAGAAAAATTTAATGGGCATGTCCTGATACAAACTTTTTTAAAAAGCAATTCAGTCATCTAAAAATCTTTAACAAGGCTTATTTTTAAAAGATGCCTATGTAGGTCTTAATGGAAACATGATTAATCGCCCCCAAGTTGTTGTAGAGTTTGATTTTCAAATATCTAATTTGCTTAAATCAATGCACCTAAAATTTTAATGTGCCTACACATTACCTAGGGATCTTGTTAAAATGCACATTCTGATTCAGCAGGTCTGGGATGGGGTCTGAGATTCTGAGTTTCTAGCAAGTTCTTGGGTGACACAGATGTTGCTGGACCAGAGTCCGGATTTTGAGCAGCAAACCTTTAAATGGTTCTCCTCCAGCAGTGCTCCGCCTGTTTTGAATCTTACTGTTTCTCAACCTGCCGTAGGCTGTAAAGTGTCAACTAAGCTTGTGAAACTCCTTTCAAATAAGAATCCAGTAGAATCTTTGACAGCCTCAGTTTTTCCATGGCATAGGGTTTGGAATTGCTATTTAGGGTTTTCAAGTACCTTTTCTTTCTTTCTTTTAAGATTTTATTTATTTATTTGAGAGAGGTGGGGGGAGAGCACAGAGGGAGAAGCAGACTCTCCACTGAGTAGAGAGCCCGATGTGGGGCTCAATCCCAGGACCCTGAGATCTTGACTGGAGCCGAAGGCAGACGCTTAACTGCCTGAGCCACCCAGGTGCCCCTCTAGTATCTTTTCATATAGGTGTCTTAGGCCATGATTTAGAAGGCTGAGTCAGCTGAAAGATTGACTGCTAGATAAATGAGGTATTATCTCTGCATGGTATAACATTATGTCCATAAATATGTGGCTTGGATAAACCAGAAAACAAGAATGGAAGCAGACAGATGAGGTGAGATGCTATTAAGAGTGTAGGCGGAAAGTGATGTGAGGCTAATCTGAAGTAGTAATAGGATGGGATGGACTTTTGAAAAAAAAGTAGAGGTGAGTAGATGAGTGTGTGAGTGTGTGTGAGGCAATGAAGGTGGTGAGAGTAAGAAGTTCAAGATTATTCCAAGGTTCTTAGCTTGATCATCTTGATAAACAGTGGTGTTCTGAACTATGAGAACCTAGAAGGATAAATAACTTTGGGCAGGGGAAATATTGGAGAATTAAGTTTGGCTTTGGACACATATTTGAGGTATCTACAAACCATATGCATAGGTGGTATAGTGTCATGTTTTGTAGTCAGACAGATCTAGGTTCAAACCCCAACTCTGCTACTTATTTAGCTGTGTGATCTTAGGCAAGTTATTTAAATTTTCTGAGACTGCTGTTCATCTATAAAGTAAGGATGTAAAAGTGTGCAAGTTTATTAATAAAGATTAAATCAATATTATACAGAGGAACTATCCAGTTCCGGACAGCCCTTGTCACAGTTGTAACCATTAAGGATATTGGGAAAGAATGTGGTTTATTGAGGAAGAAAATTAAAAGGAGAAGGAAAGGTAAAAGGGGCACCTTACATCTCTGCTACATTTACCAATCTTTTACCAGGAACATGAGAAATTCTCTTCCTTAGTATACATCCAAATTGGGATGGCTTTCCCCAAAGATACATTGCAGTTTGGGCTCTGGGAAGAGTGTCTCTTCCCATCTTCTCCAGAAAGCTGCCTTGGGACTATTTACCACCTTTTAGCAGTAGAGAATCCCAAATTGACCCTTTTCTCATCCCCAAGAAAAAAATCCCTGCTGTAGCACACGCCTGCCTCCCTTGAGCTGGCCCACATCTTGCGAGGTGTAAGCCAGAGACACTCCTCCAAGGCACAGATCTTTGGCTCCTGGTTGTGCCCCACCCCATTTTTTTTTTTTTTTTTTTTTTTAGTGAAATGGCCTTGAGGCTTTATTCTCAAAAGAGCATACCAAGAGCTCCTTTTTTTTTTTTTGTACATTGCCCCCCAACTCTGTCTTCTCGAACAAAACCGTTTTTGCGTTCAGTGCACTCTTTAATTCTGGCGGTCTCAGTTATCGAAATAAATAAAAACATCCCTCAAATAAGTCCTCACTGCGAGGTCATACAAATCACTGACCTCATTCACCTTAGTGTTTAAGCAGATGCCAAGGGTACAAAGAGGTGAAGGCTACCCTGAAAGGGATTTTTTTTTCCTTAAAGAGTTCAATAAAAGGGAAAAAAAATGCTCATAAATTGTTTAGATCCTGAAAAGGAAAGTCGGAGAAGACATTTTGTGTGGCTGATTGCAATAGTTAAATAAACAGATTGGGGTGGCAGTGGCGGGAGGGAGGCGCCCATGGCGTGAAGAAAATCCTGTGGCTTTTGGAGATTTTATAGTCTTCCTGTATGGGCAGAAAGAAACTGAATCTAAGATTTTGAATTAGACAAGGAATTGTATCAGACTCCACTTAATCGCGTGACCTTGGGTAAGTCACCTCACCCGTCTGTGCTCTTGTTTATTTATGTGCAAAGTGGGAAATAATATCCACTTCGCAAGACCTCTGTGAGAATTACGTGAGATAATGTATATGAATTCGCTTTAGTACAAAGTAAGAGCTCATTAAATGTCAGTGCTGCTACTGCAGCTTCCCAGAATGGGCCGTTCGTTACTCCAAAATTCCAGAAACTTTGTTTTCTACAGTTTATCACCGTCGGCTGTAAACGGATGAGAAGAAACAACACATTTATACCTGGGGCTCACTTATTTGAACAAAAAACCGCTTTAAACTTTAAATAGGCAAAATACACTTAAGTGGTGGCGGGACGCGCTTTGAAAGCACCCCCACCCCGTTCTCATCCCAGTGGATTGTGGAAATTGTAGTCCCTGGCTCTCGTTGTTTGGGCACAGAAAAGCGAGTAGGAAACTACAACTCCCAGGAGGCAAAGAAGCGGGACTATTTCCCAGTCGGGCGGTAGAGCTGTAGGAGGGAATTGGCAATCTCGCTGCCTACGTGGGAGAGAAGGGAGGGTTGGGGGAAGCGTGGAAAACCTGAACCCAAGCCGCTGCAGCCTGAGGAAGATTTGGTGGGAGAAGTAGAGGGAAATAGACGGGTGGAGGAGGAGGTGAGGAGGGCATCTGGGTCGCTGCTGCTGGGCGGCACAAAGTTCGCGATGTGGCTAAAGCCTGAGGAAGTGCTCCTGAAAAATGCGCTGAAGCTGTGGCTGATGGAAAGGTCCAACGACTACTTCGTGCTGCAGCGGCGTCGGGGCTACGGTGAGGAAGGCGGAGGGGGTCTCACAGGTAAGCTGCGGCCACCCGCACCCACCCCGGGGCCGTGCTCGCTGCCACTTAAAAGGCGGTGAGGGAAAACAGTTACTCGTCGCCACCCGCCGCTCGATTCTAAACCCCTGGCGGAGGGGCTGGGGTTCTTCTCCCGCCACCACATTTCCGTTGCCCTCCCTGAGTCCTGAGAATGTCTCACCGGGCGAGCAGCTGCTCTTTGGGTGGCAGGAGGAAAGGTTGGAGGGGTCCTTTCTGAGGCGGAGGAACAATCAGAGGCAGAGGACGGGTTCTTGGGCAAAGTACCTGCCCGGTCCCTTCCCACGGGGGCGGGGGCTGATGACGAGTGTTAGTCCTCGACAGGTAGCTTTGAAGCTGGTGACAGGGGCCAGTTCGCAGTTGTGGACTTAACTTTTTTCACAAAATCCCCTATCGATAATCACCATCCTGGGGAATGCGGGATGTGTGTGTGTGTGTGTCTGTGTGTCTGTGTGTGTGGGGGCGGGGAGGATGGTGAGGAGAAAGGGAGGAGCCCCAGTCACATCCTGAGGGATGGGCTTCAAATGAGAGATTAGGAAGCGGGGTGGGGGGAGCAGATCGGAGTGGGGGGAGGGCGAGGGATAGGTCTCAGAATTGCTGACCTCTCCCAATTTAGCATCTTTTACTTTGTCACCCCGTTTTCAGTCCTTGGGATCTTATTTCAGAGTAACCGTCGTAATTCGTTTCCCTCTCGAGGGTTTGGCGCTGCCCTTTCTTTCAAAGCCATGATTGTTACCAAACCCGTGAAACAAATGAAGTTTAACTCTGGCCGCCTAATCCATCCTGCCTTCAGTGATTTGATTTGCAAATCCAGAACTGTCCCTTGGTCAAGTGTTGAAAGCCTCCAGAGAATTTTGAGACCTCCCGTCTGGGGCGGGGGCATTCAAACTTTTGGACACTGGGGCACGCAGAGCTCTTTTTCGTGACAATTTGCAGTTTGGTATGGTGGCCTTGAAGTGGTGGGCCAGACTTCATTTAGGCAGCGTGATGTAGCGGAAAGAGGGAAGAGCACAAAAACCTGCGTTTTAGTCCTACGCTCATGTCTTGTTGAATGGCATTCGACAAATTCTTTAACTTATTCAACCATAAACGTCTGCTCTGTGCCACATGGAATGCTAGTGTACAAAGACAATTAAGATTCACTTCCCCCCCCAAAAAAAAAGATTCACTTCCCCGCCATTGAATTAATTGCTCATAACCTGGATAAGGGGGGAGAGGATCGGGTTAGGGGGAAGTAACCAGTAAACCAGGCAAATTATAATTATAACCAGTAACTAGTAAATCAGGCAAATTAGAATTAGAACCAAATAACTGAAAGGTTGTGTAAAGATTCATGCAGGAGATGGCATGGCTTTTCCTCTTCTGTGAAATGGTATCTACCTCACAGAGGTGAGAGGATAAAATAGGTGCCAAATCAATGTATGTTGTTAAGATGCTGATAAATGTGCACTGTTCTTTCCTCTTTTTCAAGCCCCCCCCCCCCCAGGGTGGAGATAATTCTGAGGTTCTGCAGCATTTTTTTTTTTTTTATTTTGCAACACCTCTTCATCTCATCCAGCATCTGAAAAGGTATTCTTGAAAATATGGCAACAAAAATTGCCTCATTAAACTTCACATTTTGTCATTTTCTGATTTTTAAAAATTACAAGTGTTATTTTGCAGAGGAGCCTTTCCATTTAATAGATGCATATATTTTCCAGATTAACATTTGAGAATCAGTCTTGATAAATACCAAGTGACATAATTTACCCTCTTTAGTCCATGGAGGACAGGTCAGAGTATATTTAAAGTAGATCTTATAGCCCTGTGTTACAGCATAATATTTTGGTTCCCCATTTTATTTGACCAGAATTTTGATGGTGCTCTTGTCCACATTACCAAAGAAGTATATTTCACTTTGTACAACTGTGTTCCTGGAAAATAATAGGTAAATCAAATTCTTGAGAATCAGATCAGTGTAATGTAGTATGAAATAGTTTTTCACTTCTTGCAAATTTCCTTTAAATAATCATTCCTTGTTTTCTGTTTTTAGTTTTTCATTTGACATATTTTCTTAAAACATGGACCAGTTGCACCAGTTTCTCTATTCCACCCACTCCCATGTACCCTTCAAACGCATATCTGTAGAATAAGAGATTTGTCCGCAGAAATAAACCAAGATTTCTATCGCACATGTATGTTGAGAATAGCCATAACCCCATATTGTGGTCAGTGTGTCTGTCTGCATGAATCAGTTTACCTGTGGTATGTTCAAAATGCTTGAAATTTCCACATGAGTGCTGCCACTATATTACATGTAAATTAAGCAAAATGGGTCAGAAAGGAGCAGAGGTGTTTTTAAGCTTTGTTTGGTTCTTTTGGGTCCAGAAGAAAAGTGTGTGCTGAGTTTCATAACTGCTCAGTTACTCTATTCTGACTTAAATTTGTGAAGCCAAGAGCTTTGCTATGCTTTACCGCAAATCCACATTTGGATTAGCTCTCACAGGAGTTTGGGTGCCAGCATAAGCTTGCCTTTGTCCATTTTGTTTGCTGAAATCCAATGTTATGTGCTACCCTTTTAAATGATTCCATTATACATTTTGTTTAATGAGGAAGAGATAATAACCACCTAGAAATGTTAATAGTTGTACTTTCTTTAAGATTTTATTCCTTTGCCATGTGATAATTGGCAATAACCACCAGCAATGTAATGACTTGAGCTGTGGATTTGAAGTTAGTTGACTCTGTTTTTTTTCTAATAATGGAATTGGGGCAACAGAGAACCCTAGGGTGGTTATAACAGGAGACTAATTTGTAAGTTAGAATTCTGAGGTCCTTTTCTAAATGAAACACATCTAAGGGATATCTTGTAGATTACCTATCACTTGCCTAATTTATCTTACTTAATTGTCCTGGTTCACAGCAGGGTAAGATGTCTTGTGGATATTTTTGTTATACATAAATGTTATTTTATAGATAAAGTAATTTTCTTTCATTTAGGAAGAAATTCACCCTTCTGGATTTTTGCAGTTACCTTACATTATCCCTTGATCATCCTGGCTGATAAGGGTAATGACTTTCCTGTGGCATCTAAATTTAGCACCTGGCTTTATGTAATTGAAAATAATTTATGCATATTTGGCTTATTAAGCACAAATCAACAATTTGCTCTGCTTGATAGATTGGAGCTACTACATGAGTGGAATTATGGGGCTACATTCTGGTGTATGGGACTTAGGAAGACCTATCAATCAGGAAGCTTTAATTTAGATTATTTGTTGAGACTATTTTATTCTTGAATATTCCATATCTGAAAAATGTAAGCAGGTTCTTGTGTGTTACATTGACAGTCTCCCTCAGTAGACCTTGTTTGAGGGTTGTAGAACAATACTAAAAAGTAAAATTTATTAAAATGGAGAAGTTTTAGACATTCTGTTTTCTTATCTCCTCTTTCATCTTAGCACCATTATTTTGAAATTAAATCATATGTAAAAACTAGAACATAATAACGTTTTAAATAAGCTTTCCATTTCAAAATGTTTTATGATTTTTTTTTAAAGATTTTATTTATTTATTTGACAGAGAGAGAGAGAGCACAAGCAAGGGGAGTGGCAGGCAGAGGCAGAGGGAGAAGCAGGCTCCCCGCAGAGGAGGGGGAGCCCGACACGGGACTCAATCCCAGGGTCCTGGGATCATGACCTGAGCCGAAGGCAGTCCCTTAACCCAACTGAGCCACCCAGGCGCCCCAAAATGTTTTATGATATTTATATAAACTTAACAAATCACCATGTAAATGATTCATCATAATTATACACATACATAATAAACAATAAAGTAGCCTTTTAAAGAATTTCTTAATGACCATCCCTCAAAAATATAAGGCTTTCTCTCTTTTTTCCCCACTCCCAACTCAAGGAGTCCAACTCTGAAAATGTTTTCATTTTTTTCTTAGCAAAATATGCCTGCATTCCATGTTCACAAAGGAACTATCTGATAAAATTTTTGGCTTCCCAGGTACCTTATTACTGGGACTGGAGTACCCAAATGGTGGCCATGATATCACATTTTAGATAAGGAAATATCAAATCCCCCCCTACACACACTATAAATTAATAAATATCATTTTGACTTATTGAAGAGAAAATCCCATAGGGCAAACTTCGGGAGGACAAATCACACTGTGTGCTTCCCTCCTTTACTCCCTCCTTGGAACATTTTGATCCATGTGAAATCAAGTAAAAAATTATAGTTGACCCTTGAACAATGTGGAGGTCAGGCATACCAGTCCCCCTATCCCCACCCTGCCATGTGCAGTCACAAATCCACATATAAATTTTGACTCTCCCAAAATTTAACTACTCACACCCTACCATTGAGGGAAGCCTTACCAATAACATAAAGAGTCAATTAGCACATATTTTGTGTATTATATACTGTATTCTTACAATAAAGTAAACTAGAGAAAAGAGAGTGTTAAAGAAATCATAAGAAAGAATAAATACATTTATATTACTGCACTGTATGTGTGGGAAAAAATCCACGTATAAGTGGACCTGCACAGTTCAAGCCCATGTTATTCAAGGGTCAAGTGTACTTTATTATTTTTTTTCAAGTGTACTTTAAAGATGGCTAAAATTAACAACATAGGAAGCAACAGATATTGTCGAGGATGTGGAGAAAGGGGAACCCTTTTGTGCTGTTGGTAGGAATGCAAACTGGTGCAGCCACTCTGGAAAACAGTATGGAGGTTCCTCAAAAAGTTAAAAATAAAACTACCCTAATATCCAGCAGTTGCACTACCAGGTATTTACCCAAAGGATACAAAAATACTGATTCAAAGGGGCACGTGCACCCTGATGTTTATAGCAGCATTATCAACAATAGCCAAATAATGGAAAGAGTCCAAATGTCCACCATCAATTGATGAATGGATGGAGAAGTTGTGACGTGTGTGTGTGTGTGTGTGTGTGTGTGTGTGTAAAATGGAATATTACTCAGCCATAAAAAGAATGAAATTTTGCCATTGCAGTGATGTGGATGGAGCTAGAGAGTATTATGCTAAGCAAAATAAGTCAGCCCGAGAAAGACAAATACCATATGATTTCACTCATACGTGGAATTTAAAAAACAAAACAGATGAACATAGGGGAAAAAAAGAGAGAGGCAAACACAAGAAACAGACAACTATAGAGAACTAACTAAGGGTTGCTGGAGGGGAGGTGAACAGGGGTGTGGGTTAAATGGGTGATGGGTATTAAGGAGGGCACTTGTTGTGATAAGCACTGGGTGTTGTATGTAAGTAATGAATCACTGAATTCTACACCTGAAACTAATATTGCACTGTATCTTAACTTGCTGAAATTTAAATAAAAACTTGAAACTACAAAAAATAAAATAAAGTAGAAAAATAAAGATCTTTTTAAAATAATTATCTAATTCCAGTATACTTAACATACAGTGTTATATTAGTTTTAGGTGTACAATATAGTGATTCACCAATTCTGTACATTACTCAGTGCTCATCACAATAAGTGTACTCTTAATCCCTTTATCTGTTTCACACATCCCCCACTCACCTCCCCTCTGGCATTCACCAATTCTGTATATTTAAGAGTCTGTTTTTATTCATCTGTTTGTTAATTTATTCATTTGTTTTGTTTCTTAAATTCCACGTATGAGTGAAATTATATGGTATTTGTCTTTATCTGACTTGCTTCACTTAACATACCCTCTAGATCCATCTATGTTGTTTTGAGTGAGAAAGGACAGCTTCATTGGTGGTCTAATGACTTGAAAGATGATCATTGTCACCACTTTCTCTTGGTAGTAGTGGAAGGATTATTGACGGCATACCTATAAGCCTCAGGAGTTTTTTAGATACCTGTTGATAACACTGTTCTCTCTTCTTTTCCCCTCCCTTGCTTGTTGCTGGAGTCTTTCTTTCCTTAAGCATACAGGAAACCACTACTCCACTTCACCTTAGGATCATGAATCTTCAATCCTCAAGAGTTAAGTTAAAATAACAATAATGAGGGTGCCTGGGTGGCTCAGTTGGTTAAGCGACTGCCTTCGGCTCAGATCATGATCCTGGAGTCCCAGGATCGAGTCCTGCATTGGGCTCCCTGCTCAGCGGGGAGTCTGCTTCTCTGTCTGACCCTCCCCCCTCTCATGTGCTCTCTCTCTCTCTCATTCTCTCTCTCAAATAAATAAATAAAATCTTTAAAAAAATAATGATGATGTGGATTGTATAGAGAGGGGTTTTTTGGCTAAGATATTGGAAATTTATAATGTAAGTAGGAGACTAGTATTTGCTCTCAAGTGGATTTCATTCTAATAAAAAGACTAAACAAATTTAAAAAAGTGATGATATTGACCAACTTTCATTTTTCCAAACCTCTTATAAAGCTGACCTTTCTCATTCAAAGAGATCTTTAAAAGTAACTTTTTACTTGATTTCACATGGATCAAAATGTTCCAGGGAAGGAACAGAGCACAGTATAATTTGCCCTCCCGGGGGTTACCCTATGGGATTCTCTTTTTAATAAGTCAGCTACAAGCCAACATCCATAAATACATCAATATACCACTGAGTTCATTGATTGCACTTGCCTCATTAACTCTACTACCTTTGTCTGCCCTGATTCTTTAATATTTTTATGTCTCTATTCAGCTATAATTGTTTTATAAAGGCTTTGTTTCCTCATCCATAAAATGGAAACAAAACTTGTCTTCCCTACCTCATGACATTGTTCTGAGAGTCAAATGAGTTTTAAAACTTGTGAGCAGCTATATAAACATCTGATATTCATTTATCTATTAATGGAGTGCCATTTTCTGTAGGGCCAAAGGAGCATCTATATTTATACCATTTTCCATAGTAATTACTTTTCCCATGTTGTATACAGAAATTGATTTGGAGTAGTAACATTGAATATGTCCAATCTGCAATGATTCCATTACAAAAGTAAAACACTGATAGTTATTCAATAATTTTGGTATGATTGTGATTATGCATTTATGATTTAAAACCAGAATAATATACAAGCATTTGAATAAAATACCATAGCAGCATTTCATTTTGATCTATGATTGCCCCAAACCTGGAAGTTCCCCAACAGCACTTCTACAGATAAAAGCATCACTTGTCTTACTGAGTGATATTGAAGAATACATATAGTTTTAGTCACATTAGTTATATTTTTCAAAACATGATACTTGAAGTAGAAATGAGTCAGCTGATGAAAACCCATGCTTCTCGTGGACTATGGATGTAAAGTAAGCTAAAAACTAATAATAAAATAAATGGCTCTATAATGTTTACCCTGTTGGAGTACCAGCTATGACATGTATTTTATGTTACCTTTACGTTAGAAAATCTGCCCAATTTTCCACCTTTTGCTGCTGCTATATAAGCACAAAAGATAAGAAGGAATTTTGTATGTGGTTGTAGAGGATACATTCATTTAACAGATACTTACCAAGTGCTTTCTAAAAAGCAAGCACTCTTTTAGGTGCTGGAGATAACAGCAAATGAGCAAAACTAAATCCTTATGCTCATGGGCTAACATTCTAGTTGAGGGAGGCAAATAAACAAGTACTACATGGCTGGTGGTGATAAGCCATATGAAGAAATACAAAGTAAGGTATAGTGATAGGGGAGGAGGTTGGTATTTTAGATAAATTTGGTCTAGGAAGGCCTCTTTAAGGTGACATATGAGCAGAGACCAGAGGGACTAGAGCATATGAAGCCAAGCGGATATTTGGAGGCCGAGTGAATATATATAATTCTTCTAGGAATTTTGCTATGAAGAGGAACAGAGAAATGGGGTAGTAGCTGGTTTCTGCCCTGGGCATTGGGTATACAGTAGTGAATAAAACAGAAATAGTTCCTACCCTTACAGAGTTCGTAATTTAGTGGGACAGACAGATAATAAACAAGTAAGCAAGCAAATATATAATTACTGGGGTAGTCAGTAATATCTCCCTGATTTTGGTGACTTACAGTCATGAATGAGGGGTGTTTGAGACCCCCAAACAATTTTCCAAGGCCAGTTCTGGTGTGAAGTATGCTTATCAGATGTCCTGTTAAATGATACAAAGATTCCTAAAAGCAGTGATTAATAACAATAGGTGGTATTCTGGTGGCAGAATTCCAATGTGATATCTCAGGAGCATCTTGTCAAAAAGCAGTTTGTATTGTTTTTGAATTAAATCAGCCAAATATGAAAACTAATAATATCTGGGATGTGGTTTGATAGAGAGAAATGAGGAGGACATTCTAAGCAGGACAAATAATATGATAGTATAAAATCAAAAGATGGCAGTCATTGGGGACACAGCAAATATTCCAGATTCATTTCTTTGCGGTTGGAAATATGAGACTCAAGATATAATGCCCTTAGCAACTAGAAAAGGTTGTTGAAAAGGAATGCCCGTATCTATAGAATAGGAAAACCTGATAGAGAATTAAAGGTACTTGAGAATTAAACCTTGTGTTTTTTGTCTCCACTATTCTTTCAACTCCAGTCTAGATGGTCTTGTTTTTTCTTCTCCCTTACTCCAGTATAAAGAAGTGAAGTTTTAAAACAATCACATTTGTTGATTTTTTTATCATTGTATTAGTTGTCCTCTCATTTTATACTAATGAAGATTATGGTCAGCTTTAGGTCTTTTTTTTTTTTTAAGAGTTTATTTATTTATTTGAGAGAGAGAGAATGAGAGACGGAGAGCACGAGAGGGAAGAGGGTCAGAGGGAGAAGCAGACTCCCTGCTGAGCAGGGAGCCCGATGCGGGACTCGATCCCGGGACTCCAGGATCATGACCTGAGCCGAAGGCAGTCGCTTAACCAACTGAGCCACCCAGGCGCCCCTAAATAACATTTTTAAAGTGCTGTATCATTTGTATATCTAGTTTTCAAGTAAATGTCTTTAAAAGAATGCAGGGAGAGGAAAAACAGGACAAAGAAGAGTTATTTTTATTAACTGTTTTCCAAAGCTCTTAGTGTAAAGTTGGCAGCTTTCAAAATGCCAACTGTGGCTATTGGATTATCCTAAAATAAGCATTCACAGTCCTGTTTTAAGGGCTTAGATCTGGTAGCAAAAGCAATAGAATCAAGAATACCCACAACCTCTGAGAACACTACTTTCTCCTATTTGAAAGTATTTTCTACTAAGTGTGTTGGCAGTTTACTAATTAGTTTGTTCATTAACATTTAATGAAGTTGAGATTATAAAAAATTCAGTAAAGGTGTACTTTTTTGACTTTGTAAACATGACAATTTATGACAAGATACAGAATCCACTATAAAGTTCTAGCAGTCATTTCTATGGCCAAAATTTATAATCAAACATTTTACTTAGAATGTAAATAAATCTTGTTTGTAATTAAGAAGTTCATTTAAATGACTCTTCTGCAGCTAGAGCAGTGTTGCCTTACACAGTGCCCTCAATCTAGTTTACAAGCAGAAAGAGACACTTGTCAAACTAAAAGTGTGCAAAATTTGTACACTGATAATGAGTACCACCTTCAAGCTGTGGCTGTTTTAACAGCCTCTCCAACACTCAGCCCTTGGGGTCCTACCTGTTTGTCATTATTATTGACGTAATACAAAAAAGAAATGTTTGGGGCTCCTGGGTGGCTCATTTGGTCCAGTGGCTGGCTCTTGATTTCAGCTCAGGTCATGATATTGGGGTCTTGGGATCAAGCACCTGTGTCCCGCTCCATGCTTAGCGAGAAGTCAGCTTCAGGATTCTCTCTCCCTCTGCCCCTCCCCCGGCTTGCTCTCTCTCTCTCTCTCTCTCTCTCTCTCTCTCTCAGATAAATCTTTTAAAAAATTTTATATGCAACTAATGAATTGTTGAGCACTACATCAAAAACTAATGATGTACTATATGTTGGTTAACTGAACATAATAAAAAATAAATTAAAAAATTTTAAACAATGGGGGCGCCTGGGTGGCTCAGTTGTTAAACGTCTGCCTTCGGCTCAGGTCATGATCCCAGGGTCCTGGGATCGAGCCCCACATCGGGCTCTCTGCTTGATGGGAAGCCTGCCTCTCCCTCTCCCACTCCCCCTGCTTGTGTTCCCTCCCTCTGTGTCTCTCTCTGTCAAATAAATAAATAAAATCTTTAAAAAAAATTTAAACAATTTAAAAGAATAAAAATTTTATCAAATTTGCAAGTGTCTAAAAATTGAAAGGGACAATTAACACCATAGATCAGTTATCTCAACACTGGCTGCATATTACGTTCAACTGAGAACCTTTTAAAACAAAGTAAATGACTTTAGGAGGGATGGATGACAGAAGATTGATGAAATGTTCGTAATTATTGAAGTTAGGTGATGGTCACATAGAAGTGTCAATATATTATTTTCTCTATTTTTTTTTACATTTGAAAAATTTTATAATACAAAGTTAAGGGAAAAAATAGAATACCCAGGCCATATCCCAGATAAATTAGAATCTCTGGGCTTTAGTAGTTTCAAAAACTCCAAATGATTCAAATTTGAAGTTTCAGTTGAGAGTCACTGTCATAGAAAATAAAATCAAGATTCATAAAGATCTGGACAAGTTCGAATGCTCAGTTGACATCAGTGGAATAAAATTTAACATGGATAAATGTAAACTGCATTTAGGGGTTTTTTGTTGTTGTTGTTTTAATCAGCTGTACAGGACAGAGAATACCTAGGTTGGTGCTTGTACTTGTGAAATAGATCAAAGTAGATTAGTCAATCACAAGTTTAATATAATATGACGTAGTGGCTTAAAAAGCTAATATGATCTTAGACTGCATTAATATAACCTTGGAGCCCACAATATAAAAAACCTGCATTTATTCAGACCATATCTGACATTCAGGTTTGAATGGCACATTTTATAAGAGACTTTGACAAATAGGTACGTTAAGAGAATGGTAGAAGAAAAATCTCATATAACAGACAATCTCATACAACAAACAATTGAAAGAACTAGGAGTATTTTAAGCTAGGAGAAGAGAAGAATAAGCAAGGGGAGACAAGATAATCATAATATTTGAAGACCCATTGTGTTGAATAGAGAATATGTTTTGCATGGTCCCAAATGCTACATGGAAATAGCATTTTATTTATTCTGAGAAAGACCTTTTTTTTTAAGTGTATAAGAAGTAGCTTTATTTTTTATCTAAAAAAGGTAAAAAATGTTCATTGTAAAAGTTTCCAAAAATATGTATAGGCATTAAGAAAAAATGATCACCCATCATCCTGCTGCCCAGTGATAACCACTGTAAGTAGGATCACCTACCTTGTTTGTGGGGCCCAGTGCAAAATGAAAATTCAGAGCTCTTTGTTCAAAAATTAAGAAATTTCAAGACAGTGACAGCAGAGAATTAAACTAAGCAGGGGCTCTTCTGAGCATGGGGCCCTTTGGACAGGTCACAAGCTCTTGAAGCTAGCCTTGACTATAACATTTAGATATATAAATCCTTTCATATTTTAGAAAGGACTTTCCAATTTTTTATTGTGTTTAGTTAGCCAGCATATAGTACATCATAAGTTTTTGATGTAGTGTTCAAGGACTTTCCAATTATTAGAAAGTCCCACCAAAACAATAGTCTACCTTGGGAAAAGTAGGAATATATAGGAATATAAAGGAATAAGCCAGGCTTTTTATCAGAAATACTATAGAGTGAATATGCTAGAGGTTGGACTACATGACCTGTTAGCATATTTTTCAGCTCAATGGTGCTTTATCTCTATCCAGCAAAAGAGAATTGGTTCATGAGCAATAATCATTACCTGCAAATAGCCTATTTAAAAAAATGGTAGAACCTTGCTTTTTTGTTATCTTCCTATGCCATTTAATAAAAGTATTGTGATGGTGTATATCCTTAAGAAGTTTGGTGTTATTTGTATGGCTGGATGCTACCAAAACCCCATAGACATTACCAGGATCTAGAGCTTTGGTACCTTACTCAATATAGACATTCAAAGGATGATTTGAACTTCTTTATAATTTTAAATCTCTTGTTCTGTCTTGTAGCTATTCTCTCAGTGTCTATTCTCTTCCCAATTTACTATAGCTATAGAAATTCCCATGTGTAGGCTGATTGATGACCTTGGATGTTCAGGCTGTCAGATAATAAACCTCTGTGTACATAGAAAAGCAACCCAAAGTTATCTGCTTGTTTTCTTGTACTTTTACAACCCAGACATTGGCACATATTAATTCCTGATTGACTTGCAAGGACTTGATGATGATTATAGCTTAATGAGCTAGAAGAGTTCCCCAAGTGACTGGAAATGTATTCTAGCGCTAGCTTCCAAATTATTTGTCATATAGCTTTATATTAACTGACAGATTTAATGTACTTATAAAAACTGAACAATTTCCTTTCTACATAGTGTAAGGCACTTATAATCTTGTGAACACATTTCTGCTGCTGCTGCTGCTGCAAAAAAAAAAAAAAAAAAAAATGGCCTTTCCTGTCAGTGATTTTGACTGCTTTGTCCCCAGTCTCACAACTTTCTATCAGAGAACTAATTGTTATTATGTTACTCAGGAATGGTTATCTGTGGCCTCTCCTTTCTTTTCTGCCTCCTTACACATCCACTCTCCCACCATTATTTTTCAGCTGAGCCATACTTTTTTTTTTTTTTTACCATTTTGCTCTTTCTCCTGTTCTAATATTACTTTTTCTAATGTATGTACGTAAGGAAATAGAATTTAAGCTAGTTTTATTTAAAATGTAGTAAAGCCAGGGGTGCCTGGGTGCCTCAGTGGGTGAAGCATCTGCTTTTGGCTGAGGTCATGATCTCAGGGTCCTGGGATCCAGCCCCATATGGGGCTCCCGACTCAGTGGGGAGTCTGCTTCTCCGTCTCCCTCTGAGCCTCCGCCTGCTCCTGCTCTCTCTTTCTCTTACACTCTCTCTCGCAAAAATAAATAAATAAAATCTTAAAAAATAATAAAATGTGGTAAGGGCAAAATAAATGATTTTCCTTATAAATTTGACAATACTTTTTTAAAATTTTTAGAATTTAAGTTTTTGGAAGGCAAATCTAGCAGCTAAAACAGTGCTGTTTAATAAATGCTTTTATTTAAAGTTATAATTCCTTTATTTTGACAATGTTGTCAAGTTGTTATATGTATATTTATATACACAGACATTCATACCCTTGGTTTTGTTTTTCAACTTGAAGAGAGTTACCTCTTTTGGTTCTTTTACTTCTACTCTTATCTTTCTTCTGAATATTTTCACTTTCTGGTCTTCAAACTGAGAACATTCTCCTTTTTTTCCATTTCCTGAATAATTTCAATCACATTGCTATGAAGAGGCTATCTGCAATGTTTAGCTCCTACTTTTCTTTATCCTTGATCTCTTAGCCAAATCCAGCTTCTCACAGTACCTTTTTCATGCTGGAAGTGATAGAATTATTTTTTTTCTTTTATCTCCAAACCCTCCAGGATTTCCGTCATTATTAGTTGAAATATAATCACTTCTTCTCTCCTCCTCATTCCCATTCTCTTTTCCCCAGCACCTCCTCTTTCATAATATTGTCTGGATTTTCTTATTTCTATTTCTTAAATTCTTCCATTCATACCAGATTTTTTTTTCATATCAGATCAGTTTTTTTCTTTGTAATCTGTACATGTTGCCATTGCCAAAATCTTCCTTGATACTTTACCTCCACTATCAAAACCCTCTGTCAGGTTGCTAATTGATATTATATAATGCTGCATTTGTGACCCCTGTTTTTATTTTTTATTGATTCTTACATTTACTCTCTTACCCTTTCCTTTCAGCTGAGCCAAATTTCTCTTCATATCTCTATTCTACCACCTAATCTTCTAATTTACCTCCCTCAATGCTCATAATAACTTCCTATCACACATCTGCCAACCTACCTATATTCTCATTCAAAGCTTGCTTGTAATCTTAACTCCTTTTAAGTGAGTAAAGAAAGGAAAATAGCCAAAAGCCTACTTTGTAATTGGTTTGAATTTTTTCTCAAATCTATATGCTGAATTAAAAATACCTTATAAAACAACACCAACACTCAACCAATCAAAGCTTACAGGAAAGGAAAGCAGTTTTATATATTTCAGTCATCTCATTGAAATTTTGCCCCTGTTGTGCCCAGCAACATGTTGAAAGTTAGGGGGCATACAAACCCAGAAGTAGAAGACATGATTATTGTCCTCTGAGAGCTAACATTCTAGGTAAAGAGACAATATGTGAAGTGTTTAGAAAGTAGCTTTAATAACTAGCCTAATAATCAAAATGCTAGGTTGTATTGTACAGACTTTAAGTGTTCAAAGTAATCAGGGAAAAGAGAAAGCATTATTACTTGGGGTTGCTAGTAAAGATTTTATGTGGGACGTGGGTCTTGAGGAAAATGTAGAATCTGGAT
This sequence comes from Zalophus californianus, assembly GCF_009762305.2. Classification (NCBI taxonomy): domain Eukaryota; kingdom Metazoa; phylum Chordata; class Mammalia; order Carnivora; family Otariidae; genus Zalophus; species Zalophus californianus. The sequence goes on along the minus strand of NC_045612.1, from coordinate 41,146,613 downwards.
TCGCGGACTGAGCTAGAAGACTTGCATTAACATGCATAGGTAAAAAGAGAATTGCTTAGCAAAGACTCTAACAGAGGAATTAGCTGATTGTTAAAGCAGCAAACTTTATTCTAGGGAGGAGTAGGAAATATAATCAGATAATTACATTGGAACTAATTGATCAAAAGCCTTGAATTCAAATTGAGGAATTAAAAATTGTTAAAAAGAAAATCCCCTTCCTATACATTTATTTAATCAACGTTTTACCTTGTTTAAATATCCAAGATTTGTTAACATTGAGTGCTTTATTATATGGTAAGCATTGTTCTAATTTTTATATGTAATAATAGCTCATTTCATCTTTTTAACAACCCTTTGTGGTAGGTTCTATTTTAACCCCCTTATTTTACAAATGAAGATGAAGAAAAAATAAGTACAGCTTGTTCAATTTGACACTAGTGACAAGAACCAGTATTCAAGTCTAGTAGATCTCTGGTACCAGAATCTACATTCTTATCTGCTATATATACAACCTTATAAAGGATATATATAAGTGCTGTAAATATATAGTGAGATTTGGACAATTGAACCTGACTTATGTTTTATTGAACGATAATTTTCTCAAGCACTACTCATGTTGGAGCACAGTAATCTCTTCATCCTGAATATATTTTTTCTTTAAGAAAATCTTTATAAGGAAACTTTGGGCTAGAAATTTTAAAAAAGATTAATCCATTGGTTGTTCTTCAGATGAAGTGATATTGGTTTTATGTTTTGTAAAATCTTTATTTCAATGGTCTCTTTATTACACCAGGGCTTCTGGTTGGGACTCTTGATTCAGTTTTAGACTCTACTGCTAAAGTTGCTCCATTTCGCATCCTACACCAGACACCAGATTCTCAAGTTTACCTGTCAATTGCATGTGGTGAGTACGATTTTTAAAATGTATAATCCAGGGGCGCCTGGGTGGCTCATTCCTTAGGCGTCTGCCTTCGGCTCAGGTCATGGTCCCAGGGTCCTGGGATCCAGCGCCACATTGGGCTCTCTGCTCAGCGGGAGGCCTGCTTCTCCCTCTCCCACTCCCCCTGCTTGTGTTCCCTCTCTCACTGTGTCTCTTTCTGTCAAATGGAGAGGTGAAATCTTAAATAAATAAATAAATAAGTAAAATGTATAATCCATTCTATAGTGGTTTGCCATTAGGATATTCATTCAGATAATCTTTTCCTACTAGGAATTACAAACTTTAAACACTTTTTAAACCTTAAAAATATTTAAAAACATATTAAAAGGGTGTGTTAGTCCCTACATTTTTCTTTACTAATCATTTCAGTTTTTTTTCCTTTGGATTAATTGGGCAAGGAAGATACTTCAGTGTGGAATATTTATTGCTCAGTTTGAGTGAAATAAAGGTTTATTAGTGGGAGGCAAATATAACATTTAAATAGATGAAGTTTGAGTTGGAGATATGGTTTCTGAGACATTTTGACTTGTCTTTTTAAATGCTTTATTTTTTAAACACAATTTATTTGGATAAAACCATTGGGACCACCAGCATTGCAGTAGGACCTGGGTAGGGACCGGAAGTGCTCGGCAGGGCAGCAGCAACCTTACTCCTTTTATATAGTGTGCACCCTTGTGCAGATGCATTTAAATCTTACACTGTGGTGAAGGGATGATTTTTACAATGCTGCAGTAGAATTGGATTACTAAACTGTGTTCTTGTCTGATATAGAAAATAAATGTTTGCATTATTTCCACATGGGGGAAAAATGTATAATCCAAACAAATAAGGATACTAAGAAATTGAATATTTACATTTATTTATACTCCCTAGTTTTAATTTAGAAAGGAGTTAAATGTGTAACTCTACATTGAGAGAATAGCAAGACATCTAATTGTTTAGGGAAGAAGGATTACAGATTATTACAATTTTTTTAAAAATCCATTAGTGTGAAGGACCTGAAACATGTGTTCCAGCAAATTTTGAGCAAACTTTGGTCAGCACTACTGCTATATGATTCCTTTCTTCAACTTACATCTGCTTCACCCAACTGCTGAGAAGATGAGAACTCCTCACACTTCATCTGTAATAACTCAGATTAGGGGAATCAAGCCCAAAACTAAAGATTGTCCCCTAAGAAAGTTTAAGCCTGAAAAATTGAAACATTTTTAGTTACACACCTACTTTCTCACAAAAGGCATTATATCCTTGAAATAAGAAGAGATGTCTTACTGGTAATGCTACATATTCATTCATGCTGAGGTAGTTCAGATGCCTCCATATATATATATATATATATATATATATATATACACACACACACACACATTGTAGATAGAAAATGAATTAGGATATTCTTCCTGATAAAACAACTCAAAATTAAAAAAAAACCCACAATGACAGTTTACTTCTTTTATGATGCCATTATAATGTTCTAAATTAAAAACCCGGATTTCTGGCCTTATTAATGTTGAAAGACTGCCTTTTTCTCTTTCATCTCCCCCTCTCTTAAGTAGAGAGATACACTTAAAAAAAAAAGCATGTGAGTTCCTGGATAGTTCATATGTGTGAACATACAGCATACCATGGATTTTTAAAGATATGTGGCTTATCTTTTGCATCTCCCTATATTTTTACTTTAGCATTGCCAGTGAGTGTTTTCTCTTGGCTCTCTTAAAAAGAATGCCATCTAAACTAAATGAAGAAAACATTATACCTGCTGATGTTATGAGACATTTGTAACCTCAACTCTAAACCTAGTTGGTAGAAATTATTTAGGGAAAAATATCCATTCTACTTTAAAGAGGGGGGATTATTATGTAACTTATTCTCCCAAATTAACATGATGCAGAAATATAATAATTACCAACTTGAAGCTTCCTTATACATAAAGGACCAAAATAAAGGCTTAAAATTTTCCCATGGCTTTTATTTGTGATTCATTAAAAAAGTTATTACACTTGGTATTGTGACTTTAGTAACATGAATACAATTTTTAACTGGATTATAAGAAATAGGCAGTTTTGCAATTTCAGTTAATATATCACTTGCATGTATCATAAAACATACTAAGGAGCCAAATGTGTCTTTTGAATGATATTTTTTATAATCCACAAAGCTGGGGAGGTCTTAAAAGTATCTTAAAGGTAAAGATCTTAAATATCTTTTTTAATCCGCAATGCTGGGGAGATCTTACAGGCTTTAAGATCTTAAAGATCTTAAGTTCTTCAAGCCAAAGCAACCCAGAGCTAACTGTAATATTTGACCCTCAACAAGCTACCTAACACTGATCCAGCAGGTCACATAGATTTACTTGCTACAGGGTTTCTAACCTCTTTGCTGAAACTTCTTTAGGTTAACAAGGCCTTTTAATGAAAAGGGTGACTGAGCAAAGGCTTCACCTTCTAAGATAAGTAGAGTTGCCACAGTTGAAATCCACATTTATACAGTGTGCATAGTATTGTCATGTGCATGCTGTTTGCAGTCACACAGATTATAGGGACAGTACTGACTGTATTACTTGAAGACCACGGATTAAATTATATATTTATGTTCTGGCACTCTATATATTCTCTTAAAAAACATTGGTTGCTGTAGGCACCAGTTATTGGCATCTTGTTTTCAGAATTTTATATCTTTTGTCATGAGTTCTATTTACTTTTCCCCCTTTCATTAAATATTTTAGTCTTTCATTTATAATAAAAAATAGTATTTATCCCTACATATACAGATGAAGTAGAGAATAAGTGTAATTAATATCTTTATTCTTTTATGATCATCTTTTCTGAAAACGAGCGAATATAATTTTATTTCTTTTTAAACTGAGCTTGTAAATATCAAGAGCAGTTTTGTTGTGGAGTTTCCCTTGAGTCTTTATTCTCTTTCATTATTAATCAGGAGCCAACAGAGAAGAAATAACCAAACATTGGGATTGGTTGGAACAAAATATCATGAAGACCTTATCTGTGTTTGATTCAAATGAAGATATTACTAATTTTGTACAAGGAAAGATAAGAGTAAGTGATGGATTTATTTTGTAGATGGAATACTATATCTTTGACCCTCTTATTTTAGGATCAAAGGCCATGTGGGAAGGTCATTGTTTTACTGACACCTTTCAGGATTGGCAGAAGTACACATATGAATGTCAGAATCAGTGCTAAAGAAAATTATGAGGTCAATGATTAGTTTTTGGTGCCCTTGTGAGTGCTCTTAGGGATATTTTCATTTCAGTATTTCATGAGTTTGGAATTTGGATGAATCCTTCACTCAATCAAAAAAAATATTTAGCAGCTTCAGTCCTGGGTTTCGGCACCAAAAAAACCCAAAAAAACAAAAAACAAAATATTTAGCACCTACGTTTGTGGTAGCTCCTTGTGAGGCATTAGAAAAAGCCTTATTACGAAATTAAAGAAAATTTGCTCACCTCTCTCCTAAGAGAAGCATTTATGTACACACATTTATACATATATGTAGCTTGTAGATATATACAGTTGTATTCAGTGAACTGTTTAAATATATAAAATGTATTTTTATTAGTAGGTAATAATTGTCAGAAAATATTTTGTCTCCTTTAGGGATTGATTGCTGAAGAGGGAAAACATTCTTTTGCAAAAGAAGATGATCCTGAGAAATTTCGAGAAGCTCTTTTGAAATTTGAAAAATGTTTTGGTTTACCAGAGCAGGAGAAGTTAGTGACCTATTACTCATGCAGTTATTGGAAAGGACGGGTTCCTTGTCAGGGATGGCTCTATCTTAGCACCAACTTTCTGAGCTTCTATTCTTTTTTGTTGGGATCAGAAAGTAAGTGGCTTCTGTTGCTTACCATGACTTTGAACTTGCTGACTGACCTGTCAACTCTGTGGGGTTGTTAGGTTGTATATAAAGCAATAGGATTGATATTAAGAGTAATTAAACTGTACATTAAAAAGTTCACTTCATCTAGAGAAAGAATCCTTAACATAGGAGCCATTGAAAGTATATATAGAATGCCTTGCATATTGTGGGAAGTGAGTGAATATTAAATGATGATGGTGACCTGGCACATAGCTCCTTTCTTTGTCTTGTTCTAAACCATAGACTCTGCAATTCATGTTTTAATCCTTGTTTTAGAAATACAGTATAAAAACGGTAGCCATAGTATCTAATGGCCCGCAGTTATAAAGAAGAATCAAACAGTAATGTTCAGAGCACACATATAGTTTTTACATCAGTGATTATGCAATTATGTAAAGTAACAGATTTAAATATAAAAGCAGAATAATTTTTTAAAAATTCTTTAAAATTGTATCTGTTCCTAGAATCACCAATTATTGTATGTTAATGGTTATGCTTCAAAATTTTAACTAATCTTGTAGTCTAAAGTATTTTAGTTGTTCATAGCATTTTTCAAGTGGTTAACTATTGTTTTAAAAGACCCGATTGATAAACGTTAATCAGTATTGAGAAATTTAATCATATCTGCTTATAATTCTTATTTGCAGTAAAACTCATTATCTCCTGGGATGCAGTCTCAAAACTTGAAAAGACTTCAAATGTTATACTAACAGAGAGTATTCATGTGTGTTCCCAAGGGGAGAATCACTACTTTTCAATGTTTTTGCATATTAATGAAACATACCTTCTTATGGAACAGCTGGCTAACTATGCTATAAAGAGACTTTTTGATAAGGAAACATTTGCTAATGACCCAATCCTTGATGATCCTCTACAAATCACCAAGAGGTATTCAAAGCTTAATTAATACTTTTCAAAATACTGTTTTACCAAAGAACAGTAACATTGATTATCATTAAAAGTTAACTGTTCTGTGTTATATGATAATTTTTCTTTGGAATTAATCATTGATGTGTGGGGTATTTTTTAGTTTATTCATATGCATTTCACAAATAGTATTCCCTCCATTAAGTTTAATCCTAAGAAGTAATAGAAGTTAAGTTTGAAAATTACTTATTGAAACCCCAGTAGGATTTGCCCTTGGAGTGCTTTTAGAAATAGAGATTTTTATACGCCTGGTTAGTCTACATTTCTCTATGAGTGGTCTAAACAGTTTCAGGTATGATATTGTAAAATGTATTGTTTATTTTTAAATATAATTTGTAGACAGCATCATTTTTTTAAAGATTTTCTTTATGTATTTGGGGGGGAGGGGCAGGAAGAGGGACAAGCAGGCTCCGTACTGAGCGCGGAGCCCCACTTGGGGCTCAATCTCACAAACCTGAGATCATGAGCTAAGCTGAAATCACGAGTTGGCCACTTAACCAACTGAGCCACCCAGGGGCCCCTAGACAGCATAATTTTTATGAAGAGGCAAGTTAGTGGAGCCAGTGGAACATGGGCTTTATAAGGAGAGTACAACAATGCTTGGACAAGTCATTATCTCTCAGGACCTTAATATCCTCATGTAACATTTCTACCTCAGAGAGCACTTGTGAGGAATGAACACTCTAACGTGTGAAAGCACTTTGTAAACATATGAAACACTAGATAAATGTTAATCATTATTAATGCCTACATGAGAAGTATCTCTGATAGCTGTTTGCTTCTCTATTTGGTTTGCTGAAACTGACCAGAGCCCTTTCATACTGCTCAACACTCAGAACAGTTGACTGAAACAAGCATGCCAAAGGAGAGGGAAAGAAGAGAGGATCTAGAAATAGCTAATGAATGCACCTTCTGGCAAGGAGCATGCGGGTATAGACTGTATGGGAAACTATGAGAGGAACCTAAGCCGCAGTCCTATGGATAGACCAGAACAAGTGACCTAGAGGGTTGTGTGATTACTACATAGCCCTAACTGGATATGGTTGTTCCATTTGCCTATTTCTAACCATTTCTAAAATCTGTATATGTAAGGACTTCTTTGTGAGTGTGTCTGCTTTTCTGGAAAATAGATCAGCAAGATGAATTTTTTCTATGTCCCAGTGTGCATGATTTATAAATAGAACTCTATAAGGATTAGGAATTCAGTTTATGTTATATTATAGTTGAGCATTTGTTTTTGTAGTTTGTTTCTTGATTGGCCACCATAAACATAAACTTTTTAGCCATTTTATTTCCCTTAGAATATCCTCTAAAAAGCCATCTATCAAGGAGTTATTCATTACCAAGTCTGTATTTAAATGATATAGGAAATCCATTTTTTGTCTATGTGTATTTTTAAGAGAGCCTACTGAAAATCATAGATATCTAAATCCTTTTTTCTAGTAAGTTAAAAAGAACAATAGATTATTTAGACTTAGCCTCCAAATGACTTTTTTCTAAAATTGAGTATCTTTATTGCTTCAGCTTATTGTTTTTACAAATATGTATTACTTCTATAATTTAAACAGTATACATTAGCAATAGTTTCGGTGTATATCCTTCCAGACTTTTTAATGCATTAATTAAAAAGTATTTGCAAAAAACATGATTGGGACTAAACATTACATATTATTCCATAGTCTGCTGTTTTCCCCCCTTAAAATAATATATCATGGACATCTTTTCATTTATATAAATAGACCTCATCTTTTAAAATAATAATAACCCACCAAATTATAATTTAAGTGAGGTAAAATTAATGTGGTTTTCTGTTCATCAGAATTATTTTGAAAGACATGATGAAATGCCACATATTCAAATAGTATATGCTGGGAGGATGAATTTGGTTTTAACTTTGTTGGCTTTGAGTTAGAACTTGCATAATTTACTTACTACCCCAGATGGCATTGCTGCTTAACACAAGTGTTTACTGCCTCTAGAAAAATTGTACTATTTTAAGCAATTGTTTTTTATTCATATATTTACATATCAGTTAACAAGTCATCTTCATTTCTTGACGCCTATCCTGTGCCCAATACTGTGCAAGCAGTGTTTATTTTGCTTCTAGTATGGCTTTTTTTAAAATGTTCATTTAAGTGTTTGTTTCACTTAATTTTAATATTATCTTTTATGTACTGTTCTTGTCTAAATTTTGATCCCATAAATTTTCATTTTTAAGTTTTCTCTTTTTTATTTTTCATTTTTATTTTGTTTGAACTGGGTGACTTGATTTTCTGATAACTACATATAAAAATTGTTTGCCAATATTGGTGTTAGCCATATTTGCATATTATGAATATATAATAATATAATAATAATCTTCCAGCAAATCACCCCTTAACAGATGGTTTAAAGTCCTACATCATCTCTAACTTTTGTGCATTGTAATTTAGTAATAAAACAAAATTGGAATAGGGAACAAAGAAAATGAATTTGTTATGAATCCGTGTGTTTCTTCCATTACATAATTTGTTGAAGAACATAGCATGTAATATTTCTCTTTCTGCTTTGGAGTACATTTAGATTAGTCAATATGGGCATGTGTGTACTTTAGAAGTCCTTATTTGAGCCCTCTTTTTTCTTTTCTACAGAGGTCTGGAAAATCGAGCCCACAGTGAGCAGTTTAATGCTTTTTTTAGGCTCCCCAAAGAAGAGACTTTGAAAGAAGTACATGAATGTTTCTTATGGGTACCATTCAGCCACTTTAATACTCATGGAAAAATGTGCATCTCAGAAAACTATATCTGCTTTGCTAGCCAGGATGGCAATCTATGTTGTGTAATCATTCCATTACGAGAGGTAATACAAATTTGGTTACATATCAATTTTAGTTTGAAAATGCTATCATTCACAGAATAAAATATCATTTAATTCTGTAAATTATTGAAAACTCTATATGCACCACCCTTTTAGTAATTTTTAAGAATCTTTTTTTTTTTTTTGAGAGAGAGAGAACACATACGAGCAAGTGGGGGGCGAGGAAGGAGGGCCAGAAGGAGAGAGAGAATCCCAAGCAGGCTCCATACCCAGTGTGGAGCCCAGTGCAGGGCTCCATCTCACAACCCCGAGATCATGACCTGAGCCAAAATCAAGAGTCAAACACTTAACCAACTGAGCCACCCAGATGCCCCAATAATCGTTTTTTAAGTTCAGTATTATTCTTCAGGATAAGAGTACTAGTATAAGAGCATTATAGCTCTCATTAAAAGTAAAAATAGAAAAAAATTAAAAATTTACAAACCAGATAAGGTTCAGGATGACTCAAGATGGAGCATGATTGCCCAGACATTTATAACATGAATACCAAGACTTAGACTATTATATTTGATACACACAGTCAAAAAGAATATAATTGGTAGCTTTTATGTAAGTTAGAAATAAATTGTCAGCATTGTAGCCCTGAATTTTTACATTTATATTGTCATTTTTTAAGGCTACATGTTAATTAAACCTTTTTCTTGAGAAGTGAAATAACTTGCACTGAGTTTACTTGTGTCAGTGGTGCAACTAGTACCCAAAGTCTATTTCTTAATAAGTCATACCATGGACCAAAGCTTTAGCCACAAAAGATTAAGCTAAACATATTTTGCCCGAAAGCGTCAGCAACAAGGGAGAATGGGATTCATTTATGTTTTCACCCCCCAGGTCTTAGCTATAGATAAGACAAATGATTCCAGCAAATCTGTCATCATTAGCATCAAAGGAAAAACAGCTTTTCGCTTCAGTGAAGTTCAAGACTTTGAGCAGCTGGTGGCAAAACTCAGACTCAAGTATGGGGCAGCTTCAACTCAGTATCACGATGTTAGCACAGAGGTAATTATATAGCAATCAAATCATTTTTTTTTAAAGGTTGTTTCATGTGCTCCATTCTTTCAAAGGGAACTCATAGTACTTTTTTTATTCATGCTTAGGTTTAAATGACTAAAACCAAAGAAATTACATTCTCTAAGCCACATTATAAAGCAGAAGTGAGAATTAACTTTATCCTTCTTTAGGAACTCATATTTTAAAAATTATTATCATTTGATCCTTCTTGACTATATCTGCAGTATCTCAGATACACACATCTTGTACTTTCATGTGACATGGCTTTTAATAACTCAAACTATATTTGAAAATTTAATAAGGCCTTAAAAAAAGGACTCTCCTCTGACTGCTGTAGAGAGACAGCAATTTTAAACCAGTCTAAATATCTTTTATTTAATATTGAGTAGTCCAGCCTCACTTACATAATATAGCCCAGAGCAAAATAGTGGCAAAGCTATTTACTAGTAAAATATTAGAGAAGGCAAATATTCTTGGCGAAGGGTGCTTAAGAGACTGATTTTGATATTTAGTGTGTCCTTTATGTAAATGTAGATACTTTCAATTCAAATTAATTTTCATTTTCAATGCCTAGGAAACTCATGTTTTAATAGAGTGATAAAACTTATCACATTTTAACTATTGTATTTTAATTAAAAATTCAAAGAAAAAATCAACATTGGCTTTATTGGCTATATTATTTGGATAGGATTATAGCAGCTTTTACCTCTCCAGAGTAGAGACTAAAAATATTATGCTAAGTCAATTATAATGCAGTATTGATAAGACTAGCTTTTTCCTTGATATTAGAAAAACATAATGAAAACATGTAATTAAAAGATACATATATCTCTGTTCCAGACCCAGAATCTTCATGTTAACCATCAAGAATTTTCATGCCCCAACTTTATAATCTTTCATTCTCTTCACGTGTGCACCCAGGATATTCCTTAGTTTGATGTTGAGGACACAGGTAAAACCTGATCAGTCCTGGTAGTTTCTCTCGCAGTGCTTCCATATTCTTACTTATATCACTTTTTTTCCTGTCCTATTCCATTTCAGATTCATTCTCTCTGTTACATTTAATGCTCTGCTTCTCTTTCTTTCTCCTCAATTTATCTGTGTCTCTTAAACCTGAAAAACTGGAATTTTCCCCCCAAAATTCTCAGGTGCCTCTAGTAGTTGGGTGTGATCAGTTCTGAGAAAGGATTTTGTCTCAACATGAGTTTATCATCTTTTCAGATGTATGTCAGAGTTCTAAGGTTTTCTAGTTTCTCTTCCCATTTTTAAAGGTTTTAGTAAAGGTATGTGCAAAATACCAGTCAGTATACTGGTTTGCTAGGAATTTTTTTTTTAAGTGTACCCTTTAATCCCCATTCCCTATTTGCCCCATCTACCACCTACCTCCCTCTGGTAACCATCAATTTATTCTGTATTGCCAAGAGTCCATTTCTTGGTTTGTCTCTCTCTTCTTTTTTCCTTTGCTCACTTGTTTTGTTTCTTAAATTCCACATTATGAGTGAGATCATACGGTATTTGTCTTTCTCTGGCTGACTTACTTCGCTTCTCATTATACTCTGTAGCTCTATCCATGTTGTTGCAAATGGCAAGGTTTCATTCGTTTTTATGGCTGAATTACACACACACACACACACACACACACACACACACACACACACACATATACCGCACCTTCTTTATCCATGTACCTGTCCAAGGACACTTGGGCTGCTTCTGTAGTTTGGCTATTGTAAATAATGCTGCAATAAACATAGAGGTGCATGTATCCATTTGAATTAGTGTTTTTGTATTGGTAGGATAGTTCTATTTTTAACTTTTTGAGGAAACTCCATACTGTTTTACAGAGTGGCTGCACCAGTTTGTATTCCCACCAACAGTGCAAGAGGGTTTCTTTTTCCTGCACATCCTCGCCAACACCTCTTTCTGGTGTTGTTGATTTTAGCCATTCTGACAGGTGTGAGGTGATATCTCATTGTAGTTTTGATTTGCATTTCCCTGATGAGTGATGTTGAGCATCTTTTCATGTGTCTGTTGGCCATCTGGATGTCTTCTTTGGAGAAATGTCTGTTCATGTCTTCTGCCCATTTTTAAGTTGGATTATTTGTTTTGTGGGTATTGAGTTGTTTCAGTTTTTTATGTATTTTGGATACTAACCCTTTGTCAGATACGTCATTTGCAACTATCTTCTGCCATTCAGTAGGTTGCCTTTTAGTTTTGTTTATTGTTTCCTTCACTGTGCAGAAACTTTTTATTTTGATGCAATCCCAATATTTATTTTTGCTTTTGTTTCCCTTGCCTTAGGAGACATATCTATAAAAATGTTGCTACAGCTGATGTGAGAAATATTACTGCCTATGCTCTCTTTGATGATTTGTTATGGTTTCAGGTCTTACATTTAGATCTTTAATCCATTTTAAGTTTATTTTTGTGTATGGTGTAGGGAAGTGGTCCAGTTTCACTCTTTTGCATGTGGCCGTCCAGTTTTCCCAACACCATTTGTTGAAGAGACTCTTTTTCTCATTGGATATTCATTCCTCCTTTGTCAAAGATTAATTGACCATATAATTGGGTTTATTTCTGGGTTTTCTGTTCTATTCCATTGATCTGTGTGTCTATACCAGTACAATGCTGTTTTAATTACTACCACTTTGTAATATAACTTGGAATCTAGAATTATGATACCTCCAGTTTTGTTTTTCCTTTTCAAGATTGCTTTGGCTATTTAAGTCTTTTGTGTTTCCATGTACATTTTAGGATTATTTGTTCTAGTTCTGTGAAAAATGCTGTTGGAATTTTGATAGGGATTGCATTAAATGTGTAGACTGCTTTGGGTAATAAAGACATTTTTACAATATTTGTTCTTCCAACCCACGAGCATGGAATGTCTTTCCAGTTTTTTGTGTTATCTTGAATTCCTTTCATCTGTGTTTTATAGTTTTCAGAGTACAGGTCTTTCACCTTTTTGGTTAAGTTTATTCCTACTTTATTGTTTTTGTTGCAGTTGTAAATGGGATTGTGTTCTTAATTTCACTTTCTGCTGCTTCATTGTTAGTGTATAATAATGAAGCAGATTTCTGTACATTGATTTTGTACTCTGCAACTTTACTGAATTCATTTATCAGTTCTAGTAGTTTTTTGGTAGAGTCTTCAGGGTTTTCTGTATACAAAATCATTTTATCAGCAGAGACAGTTTTACTTCTTCCTTTCCTATTTGGATGTATTTTATTTCTTTATCTTGACTGATGGCTCCAGCTAGGACTTGTAGTACTATGTTGAATGGGAGTGGTGAGAGTAGGCAGCTTCATCTTGTTCCTGATCTCAGGAAAAGCTTTCAACCTTTTACCTTGGAGTATGATGTTAGCTGTGGGCTTGTCATATATGGCCTTTATTATGTTGAAGTATGTTTCTTTTATACCCACTTTGTTGAGAGTTTTTATCATGAAAGGATATTGAATTTTGTCAAATGTTTTTTCTGCATCTATGGGTATGATCAGATTATTTTTATCCTTTATTCTATTCATGTGCTATATCACATTTATTGATTTGTATATGTTAAACCATCTTTGCCTCCCAGGGATAAGTCCCACTTGATCATGGTGTATGATCCTTGTAATGTGTTGTTGAATTTGATCTGCTAGTATGTTGTTGAGAATTTTTGCATCTGTATTCATTTGGATTTTGGCTTGTAATTTCTTGTAGTGTTTTTATTTGGCTTTAGTATCAGGGACATGCTGGCCCTGAAAAATTAGTTTGGGAGTGTTCCTATCCCCTTCACTTTTTTGGAAGAATTTGAGAAGAATTGGCATTAATTCTTTAAATGTTTGGTATAATTCACCCATGAAGCCATCTGGTCCAGGGTTTTTCTCTGGTGGGAGGTTTTGGATTACAGATTCAGTGTACTTACATGTTATTAGTAAGTTCAAATTTTCTATTTCTTTATGTTTTGTTGATAGTTCATTTTTTAATTGCTGAAAAATATTTCATTATCTGGATATACCACAGTGTTTGTACATTCACCTCTTGATACCTTGTTTGCCTTCAATTTTTGGCAACAATCAATAAAGTTGCTATAAACATTCACATGCAGATATGTATGTGTAGACATACATTTTCAACTATTTGGGTACATACCTAGGAGCACAATTCCTGAATCATATAGTAAGGCTATGTTTTGCTTTCTAAGAAACTGCCAAACCATCTTCCAAAGTGGCTGTACCATTTTGCATTTCCACCAGCAATGAATTAGAGTTCAAGTTCCATATCCTCATTAGCAAGTACTTGTTACTGTCAGTGTTAGAGATTTTAGCCATTTTAATAGCCAATAGTATCTCATTGTTTTTTTAATTTGCAATTCCTCAATGATATAATATTGAGCATTTTTATACAATTATTTGTCATCTTTACATCTTCTTTGGTGAGGTCTCTATTCAAATCTTTTCCCTACTTTTTAACTTGGTCTTTTATTTTTTTAAAAACATAATTTCCTTTCATTCTCTTAATATATTTACAATAGCTACCTTACATTCTTAGTTTACAAAATCAACTGGACCTCTCAAAGCCATTTTCTATTGGTTGCTTTTTTTTAATAGTTCCTGTTTTTATTTTTAAACCTGGCTTTCTTGGATTACCCCTAGTATAAGTTGGTGGTCAGCCAGTGATGGGTCAGAAGAGCTCCTTAAATGCCTTGAACCATTAAGTTTTCTACTTTTTACCAAGGGAATCTTTATGTGAAGATATACCTCAGATTTCAGGCAGTTTATAAATCAGTCTAGGTTTCATTGCTTACCTTCACAAAGTCAGCCAGAATTGAGTGACTGGGGCCTTCCACTGTCCCGTTTCTTTCCTGGGCAGTTTCACATCCCTGTACATGCATACATCCATCTACATCTCCAAGAATATGTTAGAATCTTTCAAAGTTCCCTGTGTTTATCTGGTTATCCAAATCTTCCTTTTAGATTTTTAGCCAGGCTCTTGTTTGCCCCAAGCTGAATCATAGCTTTAGGCAGCTGTGATTTTATCAGCAGATTACTATGGCCTTCTGTAATGCCCTGGGGATGGGGCTTTCTTCATTCACAGACCTGAGCTCTGAATCAAATCAAATGATAACACCCTGGGAATGGAGATTTTCTAGGTAGCTGTTAGTTTGGTCAAAATACTGTGTTCTGGGGATGGGGATTTTAGTGATCCACCAAAAGATCCACTGGCTGTGTTAATGTAGGCTTTCATGGCTACCATTACCTCTGAGCTTGGGAGGGAGGGGTGATGAGAACAGCCTCAAGTCAAAACTTCACAGAATCTGGTGTTCCTACTACAGTTCATTAGTTTCACTTGTATCAATGCTTTTCAGTTCATTCTGTACCTTTGGTAAATTTCCAGTGCTCTGAACTGGTACTTTTTATATCTTTTGCCAGTATTTTGTTGTTTTTATAGGGGAGTGGGTTCACTGAAGTCCTGAGTATGCTGTTCTAGATGTTGATTTGTTGATGTCTCTAATTTTGATAGAAAAACAATGTCTCTGTGAGACAGTGCTTTAACCTTTATTATGTAGATTGATTGTGGTTTATAAATGACAGATAAAGCATTAGCACTTTTTCTTCTTGCAGAAACTTAAGCATACATTTGGGACAATTACATTTTTTTCTTTTTCAGATTCCTATTAGTTCTGATTCTACAGACCCATCTGATAATACTGAAGTACGATCTTTGACATGTCAGAAAGAATGCAGTAAAACTGTGAACACTGAAGCCTTAATGACAGTATTTCACCCTCAGAATTTGGAGACTCTTAATTCCAAAATGGTAGGAAAACAAAATATTTAAATCTATGGACTGAAACAGTTGATCAAAAATAAAAATCTTAGAGCAGACTAGAAGGTATCACAACTGAAAACTCCTCTTTTGGTGGTTGAAAAGGTTTTCCAGCAGGTACTGTTGTGTGACTTGTTTCATTCAATTACACAAAAGGGCTGTTAACAAACAAAAGGGCTGTTATCAAGAATTAAGATAAGCAATGAAAATTGAACATTGGGTTTTATTTGCATGGATTGTCAATAATCCTAAAATCAAGGTGATTGGGGAGAATGATGGTTCAAAGCTTTACCTCTGAAGTATAATGCTTTTCCCATTTTTATATGAGTTTAGGTAAGAATTAAAATAGCAAATTAAAGCTGTTATGCTCACATGGATTCGGAAGATTTGTGATGAGTGGTCCAGTGTTTGGCCCCTCTGTCAATACTGATTTTGACTTTCTGTGTTCTTGATTTCCATAGGTATTGTTTCACAGTGAAGAGAGTTTTCAAATTATTTGAAAGAAGTTAATTTCTCACCATGTTTACTTGGTTGATTTTTTTGTTACAGTTGAAAGAAAAGATGAAGGAACAGTCATGGAACATCCTATTTGCAGAATGTGGGCGTGGTGTTAGCATGTTTCGGACCAAAAAGACTCGAGATCTGGTTGTAAGAGGGATTCCAGAGACCTTAAGAGGAGAGCTCTGGATGCTTTTTTCAGGTATTACATATATTCACTTTATTTTTTTCTTTTTTTTAAAAGATTTTATTTATTTATTTGACAGAGAGAACACAAGGAGGGGGAGCAGCAGAGGGAGAGGGAGAAGCAAGCTCCCCGTGGAGCAGGGAGCGCAATGTGGGGCTCAATCCCAGGACCCTGGGATCATGACCCCAGCCAAAGGCAGTCCCTTAACCAACTGAGCCACCCAAGCACCCCATATATTCACTTTATTAACAGACAGTAGCTATGCCCCTTCTAGAAGTTATGCACTAAGTAAGAATAATTACAAAGATGGCTAGAACAAAGACTTATTCATCATGAGTTCAGATTAGTCAAAGAGACTAAGGTAGTTCCATGTATTTACCTGCATATCCACACATCTACTGTCTGAGCAAATTAGTTTATTAGGCAAGATATGGCTAATTGGAGGTATCTCTATCTCCAGTGTCAAAGGAAAGTTAAGGGATAAAAACAGTTCATGAAAATTCTATTGGATAAAATTGGTATCCTGATATTATAGATTCTAGTGAAGCCTTTTCTTTTGTTTGTACTAGGACATTAGTTGAGTATAAAGCTAAATTTAAAGTAATCCAAATCTTTATGTATATATGCAAATATATAAATAGGTTTATTACATTCCTCTTCTTTTGTATGTTAATGCAATCATCTGTACAGGTGCTGTTAATGACATGGCTGCTAATCCTGGCTATTATGCTGAAGTGGTTGAGCAGTCCTTAGGGACCTGCAACTTGGCTACTGAAGAAATTGAACGTGATTTGCGTCGCTCCCTGCCTGAACACCCAGCCTTTCAGAGTGACACTGGCATATCTGCTCTGAGGCGGGTACTCACTGCTTATGCATATAGGAATCCCAAAATTGGATACTGCCAGGTATGGCTTCATTATGAACCCATCTCTATGTATGTTCCAAATGGTAAAATTAAATAGAGCTCCATTAATTTGAAAGTTATGATAAAGACAGAAGTTGGACTGAGATTGATATAGGGGGTATTTTTAAGTAGGATGGTAGTGGGAATACTTAAGAGAATTGATATTACTTCATTTTTCTTGTACATTTAACAAATATTTATTGAATTCCTGCTCTATAAAAGATACTGTGCTAGGTACTTAAGACATATAAAGATGAATCATATAAGGATCCTGCCCTTGAAAGTAACAGACGAGTAAGTATTAAAACATATTCATTAGCAAATAAAAATGAGTGGGGCAAATTATTAGAGAAATATAAAGTTCTATTAAGATTTATAATAGGGATAAATTAATTTCATCTGGAGGAATCAGAAATGGCTTCATGGAAGAGGTAGCATTTGTAGGTCTTGATAATTGGTGAATTTTGGATGTATGGAGATGGAATGAAAGAATGTTCTAGGTAAAGGGATTAGTGTAACAAAACACAGGGAGGTAAACATGGAATATATATAGAATCATGTTCTGTTCAGTAGAAATGTAGGGTGAATGAAGCGAAGTAGATAGAGAAAAAAATCAATAAGGTAGATTGGAATAGGTTAGGAGTTTGAATTTTATTTTGTAGGTAGTGGGGGAATCACTGAAAAAAAATCCTTTAGGAGCACACTATATTAATTAGGGATGCTAGACTGCTAACACAAATAATCTCAAACAGGTAATAGCTTAAACACAATAGAAGCTTCCTCAAAGGAATAAATAGAGAAGAGCAAGTATTTAAGTCAGTAGGCAGCTCTCCTTCATGAGATTATTCAGGGACTCAGGCTGACAGCAGGCCCTGTCATCTTCAAAACATGGCTTCCAAGATGTTCTTTCATTGTCATTACCCTTCACAGGAATCAGGAGAGAGCATGGAGAAACAATTGTGGTAGATTTTATTGGCTTGTAGGCCTAGAACGTGTGTACATCACTTCATCCACATTATGTTGGAGGATCTTGGTCTTATGGCCACACCTATTTATAAAAAAGTCTGCAAATTAGAGTGTGACTGAGCACATATATGTCCAGATACTATGGAAGAAGGGGAGATTAGAATGTGGTG
This sequence comes from Zalophus californianus, assembly GCF_009762305.2. Lineage (NCBI taxonomy): Eukaryota > Metazoa > Chordata > Mammalia > Carnivora > Otariidae > Zalophus > Zalophus californianus. The sequence continues at coordinate 41,128,473 of NC_045612.1, read as the reverse complement.
GATAGCTAGTACTCTCAGCCACACATTCCTTTATAATGAGCTGAGCTCTCATAATGATTATGTATCAATCCTATCTTCTCATTAATCTTATCAATAGAGAATTTTTTGGAAAGCAATTTAAGTGAATGGATCACCTAAATTACAAGTATTTAGTGTATTTTAGGATCTCTGAGAGGTAAAAAAGAAGTGTAGTGCTTTTTTCCTCAAAGAACTAACATTGACAGAGTCTATGATGTTATCTGTATGTAGGAGTGTAGTGGCATCTTCAAAGTAGGTGGCACTTGCTTTTAACTTCTAAAAGATGAGAGAGGCTCCTGGGTGGCTCAGTCGGTTAGGCATCTGACTCGTGGTTTCAGCTCAGATCTTGATCTCAAGGTTGTGGCATCGGGCCCACGTTGGGCTCCAAGATCAGCACAGGGTCTGCTTGAAATGTTCTCTCTCCCTCTCCCCTGCTCACACACTCTCTCTCTCACTCACTCAATAAATAAATAAATAAAACTCTCTAAAAGATGAGAGTAAGGTTAGAAACGTGGAGGGCAAGAGGAAAGTTACTCTGAGTTAAGGTAATAATATAAGCAATACTGTTCAGGTGAGAATAAGCCTGCCATGGAGATCAGACTGGCTAGGTTCATGTTGGAATCAAGAATTAGGTTTGTGTGGGACAAGATCATGCAGAATCATTCAAGCCTGGGAAAAGTCTGAATTTGCTAAGCAAGTTTTATTGCTTTTGATCAAGAAGCCATGTGAGCCGTACTGACTTATTAGGACTGACTAGCTTGCTTATTTACTTTTTGTTCTATCCTCCCTCCCTCCTTTCCTTCCAGCTATTTGATCTATTTTCTTCCTTTTCTTTCTTCCCTCCCTCTCTTTTGTCTTTCCTTTACTTTCCTTTAATCTATCTTGAGATAAAACTCACATACCACAAACTTTATCCTTTAGTGTTTTTAGTATATTCACAATGTCATGCAAACACCATCACTACCTAATTCCAAAACACTTTCATCACCCCCAAAAGAAGCTCCATAACCATTGTTACTCCCCATTCACCCCACCCCCAACTCTAGGCAATCACTAATCTACTTTTCCACCTCTATGAATTTGCCTATTATGGACATTTTATGTAAATGGAATGATACAATATGTGGTCTTTTGTGTCTACTTTCTTTCACTTAGGTTCATCCATTTTGTGGCATGCATTAATACTTCATCCCTTGTATGGCTGAATAATACTCCATTGTATGGATATGCCACATTTGTTTATTCAGTGGTTGATGGGCATTTTGTGTTATTTCAATATTTTTGCTATTATGAATGCTGTCATGGATATTCATGTACAGCTTTATGTGTGGATATTGTTTTTTATTATTTTGGGTATATACCTAGAAGTGGCATTGCTGAGTTATATGCTCACTGTATGTTTAACATTTTGGGGCACTGCCAAACTATTTCCCAAAGAGACGGCACCATTTTATCTTCCCACCAGCAACGCATACTGAGGGTTCCAATTTTTCACATCCTTGATAACACTTTTTGTTGTCTTTTTGATTATAGCCATTCTAGTGAATGTGAAGTGGTATATTCATTGTGATCTTGATTTCCATTTGCCTAATATGCTTATTGGCTATTTGTATGTCTTCTTAGAAGAAATGGCTATTCAAATCCCTTGCTCATTTGTAAAGTTGGGTTCTTTATCTTGTTATTGTTAAGTTTTAATGATTCTTTATATATTCTGGATAGCAATCCCTTATCAGATATAATATTTGCAAATTTTTTCTCCTACCCTATATGTTGCCCTTTCACTTTCTTTTTTTTAAATATTTTATTTATTTATTTGCCAGAGAGAGAGAATGAGAGCGAGCGAGCACAAGCAGGGGGAGCAGCAGGTAGAGGGAGAAGCAGGCTCACCGCTGAGCAAGGAGCCTGATGTGGGACTTGATCCCAGGGATCATGACTTGAACTGAAGGCAGACGCTTAACCGACTGAGCCACCCAGGCATCCCATCCTTTCACTTTCTTAGTGGCGTCATTTAAAGCACAAAAGTTTTAATTTGTTTTAATTTAATCTAAGTTTTTTAAAAAGTTTTAATAATGTAGTCCAATCTATTTTTCTTTGTTGTATGTGCCTTTGATGTCCTATCTAAGAAGCCATTGCCTAATCCAAGCTTAAAAAGATTTACTCCTATGTTTTCTTCTGAGAGTTTTATAGTTTTGATGATTAAATTTAGGTCTCTGAGCTATTTTATGTTAATTTTTGTGTATGATGTATGGAGGGAGTTCAGCTTCGTTCCTTTACTTGTGGATAACCAGTTGTTCCAGTGGTATTTGTTGAAGAAACTATTCTTTCACTCATTGAATCACCCTGACACACTTGTTGAAAATCAGTTGACCATAAATATTAGGGTTTATTTCTGGACTTGCAATTCTATCTCATTGATTTATATTTCTGTTCTTATGCTAGTATCACACTTTTTTTTTTTTTTTACTACAGCTGGGTAGTAACTTTTGAAATAAGGAAATGTGAGTCCTTTAACTTTATTCTTTTCCAAGATTGTTTTGGCTCTTTTGGGTTCCTTGCATTTCCACATGAATTTTAGGATTAGCTTGTTAATTTCTGGGAAGAAAAGAAAAAGCCAGCTGGGATTTTGATAGTCATTGTATTGAATCTGTAGATGAACTTGGGGAATACTATATATCAACAATATTAAGTTTTCTAATCCATGAGCACAGGATATCTATCCCATTTATTTAGTTCTTTTTAAATCTCATTCAAAGTTGTTTTATACTTTTCTACTGCCTAAGCCTTGTACTTCTTTGTTAATTTTGTTTCTAAATATTTTATTCTTTTTGATACAGTAAATAGAATTGTTTTCTTGATTTAATTTTTGGATTGTTCACTGCCACTATATAGAAATAAGATTGATTTTTATATATACTGATCTTGTATACTGCAATCTTGCTGAGCTTATTAAGTTGTAGCAGATTTTTTTGTGGATTCCTTAGAATTTTCTACATATAAAACCATGGAATCTGAAAGGTGATATTTTTACTTCTTCCATTCCAATCAGGATATCTTTTTTTCCTTTTTCTTGACTAATTAACATGGCTATAACCTTCAGTACAGTGTTGAAGAGAGGTAGTGAGAATGCATATTCCTGTCTTACTATTTATCTTAGGGGGAAGCAATTAGTCTTTCATCATTAAGTATGATGTTAGCTGTGGGGTTTTTTTGTAGGTCCTCTATCAGGTTGAGGAAGTTCCCATATATTCCTAGTTTGTTGAGTGTTTTTATCATGAAAGGGTGTTGGATTTTGTTAAACAATTTTTGTCTATTGAGATAATCATGTGATTTTTTCCCCTTTATTCTATTAATATCCTGTATTACATTAGTTTATTTTCACATGTTAAATCACCTTGTATTTCCAAGATAAATCTCACTGGATCTTGGTGTATAATCCTTTTTATGTGTTATTGGGTTCAGTTTGCTAGTATTTTGTTTAGAATTTTTACATTTACATTGATAAAATATATCTATACATAGTTTTCTTGAGATACCTTTGGTTTTGGTATCAGGGCCTCATAGAATGAGCTGGGTAGTATTTCTTCCTCTCCTGTTTTTTTGAAGAGTTTATAATGAATTAATGTTAATTTTTCTTTAAATGTTTGGTAGAATTTGCTAATGGAGCCATCTGTTCCTAGAGTGTTCTTTGCAAGAAATTATTTCATTACTAATTCAGTCTCTACTTATTATAAGTCTATTCAGATTTTTCTATTTCTTCTTAATTTGGTCTCTGTAGTTTGTGTTTTTCTAGGATTTTATCCATTTTATCTAGGTTATCTAATTTGTTATCACATTCCTTTATAATTCTTTTTATTTCTGTTAAGATTGGTAGTAATAGGGGTGCCTGGGTGGCTCAGTCGTTAAGGCTTAAGCTTCTGCCTTCAACTCACGTCATGATCCCAAGGTCCTGGGATCGAGCCCCGCATCTGGCTCCCTGCTCCATGGGAAGCCTGCTTCACCCTCTCCTGCTCCCCCTGCTTGTGTTCCCTCTCTCACTATGTCTCTCTCTGTCAAATAAATAAATAAAATCTTAAAAAAAAAGATTGGTAGTAATGTTCACTGTTTTCTGATTTTAATAATTTGAGTCCTTTCTCTGCTTTTTATCTTTTTGGTTAGGCCCCTATGGATATCTCATTCCCCAGCTATTCATTTTAACCCTTTTTTAGCCTATTGTTTGGCCCAACTGTTATCCATTTCCTCAGCAAGCCATACTTGTTCAATAACTGTCTCCATTTGTTTCCAGCAAACACTCTGGGGAAAAGGCTCTTTGCTTACCCTGAACCCTGTGTTAGGTCAAATAAACACAGCCTTGTGAGTGGCGTCTTTCTGTGGAAACCACCAGACAGGTCAAATAATGACAATTATGTGGAAATGGGGCTCCTAAAGAGTTCTAGCCCCTGTCTGTTCCCTAAGGTGGCTCTCTGCTAGGTATTTTTAATCACGATTGCTGGAATGTTGGTTTTTAAGACTACTATGAGGCTGAGGAGGGGGGCTGGGTATAGGGCAATTTAAAATGCCGAAGAGCTCACTTTTTTACTGAGATTCAGCCATTTTATTAAACAAATGCTTTCTGAATTGCTCTAAGATTTTAGTTAATTTTCACAGTTCTGAAAAATTGACTCTGACAATATTCACCAGTGTTCTTGTTGCATGTATAGAGGAGAGCATTTTCAGAGGGACTTACTCTGCCATTTTCACTGACATCCCCTCCCATTATGACTTCTTGAATAGGAAAATTGACGGAGTAAAAACTAAACTTGAGGGGTACCTGGGTGACACAGTCAGTTGAGCGTCTGACTCTTGGTTTCAGCTCAGGTTGTAATCTCAGGGTCCTGAGATCAGCCCCACATTGGGCTCCACGCCTAGCAAGGAGTCTGCTTGAGATTGTCTCTATCATTCTCCCTCTGCCAAGCCACCCCCTCCCCTCCCACCTCACCTCCCACCCCCGCCTGCCGCTCAGGCATGCTTTCTCTCTCTCTCTCTCTCAAATAAATAAATCTTAAAAAAAAAAAAAAACTGAACTTGAGGTCAAATACTGTGCCAGATCTGGCAAATAATCGACATCCTTAGTACACATATCTATAAGAAAAGTATTAAAATATAAAAATGAGCAATGAACATGAAAAGATTAGTCATAGAACCAAAAGTACAGATGGGTTAATAAAGGCAAAAAAAGAAAGTTCAGCTTCAAAGAAATTCAAATTAAAACCATAAAATACTATTTTCACTATTAAATCAACAAGGACAATTATAATTTTTACAATTCTCAGTAGTATTGGCAAAGAAGGAGTGAAATAAACATTCAAACACTATTGGTCAGAAATATAAATTGGTACAGTCTTTCTGGAATACAATTTGGTAATAATGTCATGTCATTTAAAAGTAGTATTCTTGGGGTGCCTGGGTGGCTTAGTCAGTTAGGTGCCTGCCCTCAGCTTGGATCATGATCTCAGAGTCCTGGGATTGAGCCCTGCATCCTGCTCCCTGCTTAGCAGGAAGCTGCTTCTCCCTCTGCCCCTCCCCCCCATTTGTGCTGTCTCTCCCTCCCTCCCTCTCTCTCTCTCAAATAATAAATAAAATCTTTAAAAATAAAAAATAAAAACAGCATTCTTTGACTGAATACTTTCATTGCTGTGTATCTTTCCTGAGAGAAGAGTAAAACATTTGGATGAAGATTTATATAAAAAGATGTTCCTTGCAGTGTTATATATAATAGTGGAAAATTGGATCCAAACTAAATGTCCAACAGTAGTAGATTGGTTAAGTAATTTATAGTATATTCAATTTACTAGATTATATCATAGTCATTAAATACACTGAGAAGAATTATTTAATGCATCGAAAATGTATATATAATGTGATGCTAAGTGAAAAAATCAACAGTTTGTTCCAAATTTTAAAAGGTGAAAAAGGAAGGAAAATACACACACACACACACACACAAATACATCAACTTGTTAACAGTGGTGATCTCTGTGTAGGTAGGATACAGGAGATTTAATTTTCTTCACACATTTCCCTTCTTTCCAGATTCTATACATTAAGGTTTTATTCCTTTATAATAAGTGCTGTGGCTGAATGTTATATAAAGGTAATGATCTGACATTTGTATACAAGATAGATTAGGAGAAGGTTGGGGTGGGATAGAGAGGATAAAGCAGATCTAAAAGACATTTTATAAGAAGAAACTCTAGGCTCTAAAGATAAATTGGATGTGGCAGATAAATGGTTTCTAGCATGATCAAAATTAGGATAGCGAAGAAGAGAATCCTATTTAATAGAAAAAAGATGTTTATTTTTGAACACAATTGAGGATGATTGACATCTAGAGGGATGTTCTCTAGGTAGTTGAAAATACAGATGAAGTTTGTTTCTCCAATTTTAATATGTTTTTGAGCATTGTGGGTTTTTTTTCCAGATTTGCGATAATTAAGATATTTTACTCATTGAAATTAGTCTCAAATTACAGAGGTTTTACTTATTTTGTTCTATAGTCATATTACTGCTTTATTTTCTTTGAATTTACTGTTAAGTAACTGATTAGCAAATGTTAGCCTGACTTCACCTTGTTTTGCTTTGGACTGGCTCAGAATTCTTATGTTTCCATTATGATTATTTTTAATAGTTTTTATTGCTGAAAACTAAGATTTGAAGAAGAAATGTAATTATCACCCGAACAATATATATATATGTATATATATATGTATGTGTGTGTGTGTGTATATATATATATATGTATGTATATTTATTTATTTTTCTGTGAATTTTAGGCAATGAACATCTTAACTTCAGTGCTGCTTCTGTATGCAAAAGAGGAAGAAGCTTTTTGGCTTCTGGTTGCTGTGTGTGAACGAATGTTGCCTGATTATTTTAACCGTCGAATCATTGGTAAAACACACACATCCCATATATAAGCACATATTTCTTTTTTAAACAATTTATATGTCTCTTGTCTATCCAGTTATGTATCAAATGGAAGAAATGATCAATTAGGTTTTGAAATATACAAAATGCAAGCAATATCAAAATGTCACATTCACTGACATGCTCAAGAGAAGAGCTTTTTGTACTGAATGGGTGATTGGAAAGATTGTTTAATATGTTGCATTTTTAAGATAAAATACTTGGTCTGTCTCTTAATAAAATAGAAATTTTAAGTATACCTTGTCTGTATTGCTGAAACAGTGGCAATCTGAAGTATCCAGAGCTACTGGAACATTTTTAGTAGTTTCTTGATGAGAGAGATTTTTAACCAGCTTATGTGAACTGTATTGATATTTGCAAGATTTGAAAAAAGGATCAAGTTCTTGGTTAGTTACTTATATAATATTTTCTTCAGTCATCAAATATTTACAGATTTTGACACTACCACAAAACCACAGGTGGTCTCTACTTTATGCCCTCATAAGCCTTCAGTATCATCGCTGGGTTATTGATTATATTGTCTTTCATTACAGTTATTTGTATATTTATCTTAAGTTCTACTAGATATTAGGCCCTCTGAAAGTGAGGCTATTTCATTAATTGGTGTATCTCTTATGGTACCTATTACAGGTTTCTGCACATAATATTCAATAAATTACTGTTCAAATGAATTTGAACTGAGTTTCTCAAGTGCTTCTTTTTTTTTTTTCCTTGATGCATGACACTTTGCTAGCAGATAAAGAGATGTGTGAAATATAGAAAAGGCCCTGAAGAAGTTCATAATTTAAGGAATAGAAATGAGATATATTGGCATTCTAACAAGCGGGAAGGTATCAGAAACAAATCCTATTGAAAGGTGTTCATTTTTAAACTTCCTTTTATGTTCGCCAGGTGCCTTGGTGGATCAGGCAGTCTTTGAAGAACTTATCAGGGATCACCTTCCCCAGCTGACAGAACACATGACTGATATGACATTCTTTTCCTCAGTTTCTCTCTCATGGTTCCTCACACTTTTTATTAGTGTGCTGCCAATTGAAAGTGCAGTGAATGTGGTGGACTGTTTCTTCTATGATGGAATAAAAGCCATTTTACAGCTGGGATTGGCAATACTTGACTATAATTTGGACAAACTGCTCACATGTAAAGATGATGCTGAAGCCGTGACAGCTTTAAACAGGTACTGTCAGAACCATAGAGTTTCAATCTGGAGAGCCCCTTGGAATGTTGTTCAGCTGCCTTATTTTACAGATGAGGAAACTGAGCCCTAGAAACTTTAAACAGTTTGCCCAATGTCACAAAGCTAGTTGCATGAAAAATCTAGGACTAAAGTCCCCTTCTCTGTTTCCAAATAGAATATAGTAAGAGTAAATCCCTTTTGAAGTAAACCACTTGGTAACATACACATTTAGACTAATATTGTTGATTCAATATGCTGGGACTTTTCATAGTCCCAGTTTGAGCTATAAAGTGTTATTGTGTAAAAGTAATTTGAAAGGGGAAGGATGGTTGACAATGTTAAATATCCAGTGGGAGAAACTGGTCTGGTTTTCAAGTAATTTCAATCAGGTAGGCTGAGTTTCATTTATTCAGTGCTTTTTCTGTGAATGTTATTTTATATTGGAATATTTGTGTGTTGTGTGTGTGTATGTATGTGTGTATATGTTAAATGAATGAATATTTGATTAGGGTAACCATTGGAATGGTTCATCAAATATATTTTGTACAGAATAAAATCTAAACACTCTGGCATTCAGAATACCCTTGTGTTAAGGCCTCAAGGTACCTTTCTTATTTCTCCTCTCTTGCCTCTGCACACCTTATATTCCATCCTTACTGGGCTATGTGGTATTTGCTGAGTACTCTCTGAGCCTGTTTGCTTTCCTTGTGCTCTCCTCTCTGCCTATGAAATAATTTCTTCACCATCCCATTCCCTGCTCCCTTGTCCTCCTAATGCTCTAACCATCTTCAAATTCCACTTCTTCTTAAGACCATCCTTTGTCCTCTCAGTTGACATTAACTCTAACTAACTACAGAGAAATTAGCTGTCATTTCTTCTGCATTTTACTTCCACTAATTCTTGTATTACTGTTACTTTTGGATAGGTTCTTTGACAATGTCACTAATAAGGATAGCCCACTGCCTTCAAGTGTTCAGCAGGGTTCAAACATGAGTGATGAAAAAAGCAGTCATATTAGAGTGGATATTACAGATTTGATTAGAGAGTCAAATGAGGTAAGTTTTTTTTTATACCACAAATATAATTACATAGTATAGTTTAAATGATCGGTACTATAGTTCATAGCATAGTTTAAATGATTGGTACTGTAGTTCCATCTCTAGTGGTACATTAAGAGTAAGATGATAATACAAGTAAAAACATAATTTAAAATCCAATTTCACTTAGTGTATTTTTATTGAGGTATAGTTGACATGCAATGTTTATTAATTTCATGTGTACAACATAATGATTCAACATTTGTATTGTATACGTTGTGAACTGATCACCACAATAAGTGTAGTTACCATCTGTCACCGTACAAAGTTAATACGATATTATTGACTGTATTCCCCATGCTGTTCTTTAATCTCTATGGGCTTACTTGTTTTACAACTGGAACTTTGTACCTCTTGATCCCCTTTACCCATTTTGCACCCCCCCAACTCCCTTCCCCTCTAGCAACTACTGTTATGTTCTCTGTATCTGAGTCTGGGTTTTGTTTTGTTTATTCGTCAGATTCCACTTACAAGGGAAATCATGTCATATTTGTCTTTCTCTGACTTATTTCACTTAGCATAACACACTCAGGTCCATCCATGTTGTTGCAAATAGCAAGATTTCCTTCTTTTTATGACTGAGTAGTATTCCACTGTATAAAAATGAGTTCTGTGAACTGTTCCTAGGTTATATAGCCTCATGTGCTTCAGTTTGCTATCCTTTAATGAAACGCTATTCACTTGCTTTCACGGGTAATGACCACTTTTAAATATCTATCACTGTATAAAAAGGTGAAAATTATTCTCTTCTTAGAGACTAAGAATTTTTCCAATGTTCTTGTACTTAGGCTAGACACATAGTAGTTGGAATTCTCTCCAGTAAATATATAGAAAAACTGAAACGTGGGAGGTGAAAATTTGCATAACCACTGAACAAGTTAGGAAAATAGCTAGAAATAGAACCAAGGCCTCTGAGAATTGAGTCTGGTGAAATTCAATTGTAGGAAAAGTGGATATTTATTATGAATGAGTATCTACTGAAATCATATTTTTTGCAGAAATATGGTAATATTCGCTATGAAGATATACACAGCATGCGCTGTCGAAATAGGTTATATGTCATACAGACCCTAGAGGAAACGACAAAGCAGAATGTGGTGAGTATCTACCCTATGGGGGGAAACCAACTGGAGAAACAGTTTTTTTTCCAACTTCCTTTAAAAAATTGACATTCCATGTAAAGAAAATGAATATAACTAAATTTTTGAGCTAGATTCTTACCACAGCTTAGCTTACTGTAAATTTTTTTGAGAGGAAGTAAATTATTTTCTTCTAGCTGAATTATGTCGATTTCTCCAAAATATTTTGTTATTTGACCTTTAATATTGAATGCTATGATATAGGCATTTAAGCATAACATCTTTGTGATGTGCTTCATCAGTAAGAACAGCTGACCTATATAGTAGTCAGTGTTGCTAATATATATTATCCTTGGAAACCTAAGATAAGGTTAAAAAGATATAAAACTGTGCTTTAAATACTCTCTTTTTTAATATTTGGGTGGCTACATAAGAAGCTGTTAATATTCGTTGCCTCTGGTGAATGGGATTAATAGATTGCTAGTTGGAAGAGGGAGAGTTTTACTTTGCTGTATATACATCCTTCTGTACTGTTTGAGCTTATCATTAGCATGTATTGTTTTTGTAAACCTGCTTGCTTAAAGGCCACGTCCTCAGAGATACCAATCTGGGAAAATAAACATTTCTGAAGATTCTAGGTTTAGCTTTCAATTAAATAATTCAGTGATGTTACTGTGATGTAGTTAGCATAGCCCCCTTGTTTTGGTTTTTATATATTAATATTTTTTAAAGATTTTATTTATTTATTTGACAGAGAGAGACACAGCGAGAGAGGGAACACAAGCAGGGGGAGTGGGAGAGGGAGAAGCAGGCTTCCCACGGAGCAGGGAGCCCGATACGGGGCTCGATCCCAGGACCCTGGGATCATGACCTGAGCCAAAGGCAGACACTTAACATCTGAGCCACCCAGGCGCCCCTTATATATATTAATATTAAAAAATAAGTCATACACGTTTGCTGTAAATAATTTAAACATGACAGAAATGTAAAAAAGTAAAGATTCCCTATCCCAGGAGCAACCAGTATTAAAATTATTTGGCATATATCCTTCCAGATCTTTTTTCTTTGTATCTGTAGACATAAATGTGTGTGTGTGAGGGGGATGATATAGTTTGTTAAATGAGATCATATCAGTTACTTTGTTCTGCAGCTTACTTTTTTCAATCAGAAATATATGATAATCATTGCATATCAGTACATATAGACCCCCCTCACTTTTTTTTAACATACTGAATAGTATACCATAGTATGGATATACTATACAGTTGACCCTTGAACAACACAGGGCCCCGGTTCCCTGTGCACTCGAAAATCTACATGTAACTTTTGACTTCCCAAAAAGTTAAGTACAGTTGACCCTTGAACAACATAGGTTTGAACTGTGTGGGTTAACTTATACATGGATCTTTTTTGATAAATACAGTACTGTGAATGTATTTTCCTTATGATTTTCTTAATATTTTCTCTTCTCTAGCTTACTTATTGTGAGAACACAGTATGTAATATATGTAACATACAAAGTATGTGTTAATCTGCTGTTTAGGTTGTCAGTAAGGCTTCTGGTCAACAATAGGCTATTAGTCGTTAAGTTTTGGGGGAGTCAGAAGTTATCTGTTGATTTTTGACTGTGCAGGGGGTTCAGTGCCCCTAAACCCCATGTTGTTCAAGGGTCAACTGTACTAATAGCCTACTGTTGACCAGGAGCCTTATTGATTCATTCATGTTCAGACATTTTTAAAAAATGAATATTGAATGTTAACTTTGATCAAAAGAACTTTCCATATCTTGAGATTATATATTTTTCCAGCTTTGTTAATGTAGTAAATTATATTAAGGAATTCCTAATGTTAGACTTCTGTTGGATTCTTGAAATGAATCCTATTTGATGATGTCATATTGTTATTTTAATATCCTGCTTTGATGATTTTGCTACATAGCTTAGCTATGGTCTTTACATCTGTGTTTAAGTTACATTGGCTAACAGTTTTCTTTCTGTGTGTGTGCTAACTTTAGTTTTCATATCAGAGTTGTACTCATGTCATAGAACGAATTTTGGAATAAATTATATTTTACTATGCTTGAGATTAGTTTAGATCACATAGGAGGGGTACCTGGGTGGCTCATTCGGTTAAGCGTCTGCCTTCGGCTCAGGTCATGATCTCAGGGTCCTGGGATTGAGCCCCGCGTTGGGCTCCACACTCAGTGGAAAGCCTGCTTCTCCCTCTCCCACTCCCCCTGCTTGTGTTCCTGCTCTCGCTGTCTCTCTGTCAAATAAATAAATAAAATCTTAAAAAAATAGATCACATAGGAATTATACATTACCTGAAAGTTTGAGTAATTGAGCCTATAAAACCATCTGGATCTGCTGCCTTTTGGTAGAAGGCAGATTTTTTTTTATTACCTTTTCAGTTCTATCTGTTTAGAATTTGTTTTTCCTGGCTTAATTTTGGTGCTTTATTTTTTTCCTAGAAAATTACCTATTTCATCTAGACTTTCAGATATATTGATATAAAGCATATAGAATTCATTCAACAGATATTTAATGCTACCTCCTCTGTGCTGGACACTTTTAATAACCTCTATACCTATGTTTATATTATCATTTTAATGATGTTTATTTGTGCTTTCTTTTATCTCCCTTGTCAGATATGTGTCATTTTACTTTTTTAAAATTAGCCAACTCTTTTATTTATGGAGTGTTTTATTTTTACTTATTCGTTTTATTTATTGTTTTTAATTTCCACTGTTTTATTAATTCTTTTATCTTCGCTCTTGCTTTTAAATTTCCTAAATACCAAAACCATTGTACCATTGATGCTTATTCGTCATGTAGTAGGATAAAACTACATGTTTTCTAAGCTTCTTCTTGGATTATGTTTTTTGGCACAGAGAGGGGAATACACATCTCTCAGAATGTCTTTGAAGTGTTTAATGACAGCCACACTTGATGACTTGACAGACTGCTTCTGTGGCAAGAGAGGAATATGTGGAATGAGACTTAGAATACTGTTGCTTATATTTATAGACATTAAATGGATGTCCTTTGGCAATGATCTCTGGGTATGAAGGGATGAAGGTGAAAGTACATGTCAGAGTAGAATTGAACTGTAGTCTATGTACAGCCTTTTCAAAGGGCAAAATTGGTGCATTTATCTTTGTTATTCTTTTTAAAAGTTAGAAGAAATTTATTTTCTTCTAGCAGAATGAGATTTCTAAATGGATTCAAGGAGAATTTCAATACTGAAGTGTTAAATTCTAAATTGCTTTTAATCTTTTTACAGTTGCGTGTTGTATCACAAGATGTGAAATTGAGCCTTCATGAATTGGATAAACTTTATGTCATCTTTAAGGTACTGTTGTTCTTCTTCAAGTGAAAAAATAATACTTTTAAGCAAGATTTTACCACAACCACTCTTGAATATTTTATCTTTAATTGTTTTAGTAGGCATGCTTAAAAGAAAATAATTTTATAAAATTACTTTTTATGACTTACTGATTTTCCTCTTATTTGTTTTTCACAGAAAGAGCTGTTTTTTTCTTATTATTGGTGCTTGAGTTGTCCAGTCCTGAAGTACCATGACCCCAGTCTGCCATATTTGGAACAGTATCAGATTGACTGCCAGCAGTTCAGAGTGTTATATCATTTGTTGAGTCCCTGGGCTCATTCTGCAAACAAAGACTCACTAGCCTTATGGACATTCAGACTGTTGGATGAAAACTCTGACTGCCTTATAAACTTCAAAGAATTCTCCTCTGCAATTGGTAGGATGATGTCCAGTAATTTTCTTTTTTAAAGCCAAAAATAAAGGTACCCCTAGAAATAATTGGTACTGCCTGTTACTGCCAGTTTAGTCAGATTTTATCAGCCTGAGTTACATTATCTCCAGCTTTAGCAGTAAGTGGACCTTTTTCTGGGTTTATTACTAAAACTAAGTATATTGGTCCCATTTTGACCCAGCCCTCTCAGAAAAGCAAGCTGTTAGATATGGATGTTTTAAAGTTAACATGAAGGAAGCAAATGTCTGTGTCTCCCCCCACTCAGGCACATGGATACTTCAAAAGGAGCTTCCCCCTCAGTAAAAATCAACCACATAACCTAGAAAAGTGGTAGAGAAATAATCCAACAAACATGTACCTGCAGATAGTTTACCAGTTACATTGTTCCTTTGCTTTTCCAGACACCACAGCATACTTTCTTATCAGGGATTGCCCCCTTGAAGAGGAGTTCTCTCCTCAAATGAGTCATAAGGCCTCATTCAAAAGAAAAAAGAAAATTTAGGTTACGGGGAAGGGAAATCAGCAGGTGAGCATTTTTCCCTCTGATAAAGGGTATTTTGCTTATACTTGAAGGAGAGAGAATCTGGCTGACTGGGTGGTGGTTTAACTGTTAGCTTAAGTAACGGAACATTTTTGAATCCTAATTACTGACTAATATCTTCTGTAGCTTATTAATCTGTGTCGCTAGAATTGACTGAATGGTCTTTGAAAACATGATAATTTGTAATTGAATTTTATTGGACAGATATAATGTACAATGGAAATTTCACTGAGAAGCTTAAGCTGCTTTTTAAGCTGCATATTCCTCCAGGTAAGAGTTTAACAATCTTTAATGATATACAGGAGTTGATTCCATTTTAACAAGTATAATTACAGATATTCAAGTTTAATAAATCACATAATTTTCAATATGATAAAAGGTCATTACTTCATTATGGCCCATGGACCGTATGTCCAGTACTTTTGCTGATATATAGTTACAGTGAAATCTATGGAAGAGATTCTGTGTAACAGATGGGTTCACAAGTTTCCTTCAAGTTAGTGGTCAATTTAATGATAATTCATGTATAAGAACTACCTGACATTTACATATTGGTGTAATATTGAAATGTGATGTTGTTGTTATTGTTGTCATTGGGGAGTAGAATTTAACTTTAGACAAACTGCCAAACTCGTGGAATACTACAGATTATTCAGAAAAACTGAGACTAGGCAGCAGGAATGTTAAACATTTGGAAAGGAAGCAAAATAAAAGCTACCATTTATTGAGCACTTGCTCTGTTGAGGCATTTGCTTTACATGTATTCTTTTACTTAATTCTGACCGTATCTCTGAGAAGTGATAATGTCCTTCCAATTTCGATGATAAGGAAACTAAAGCTCAGAAAGGTTAAATTATTTGGTCAAGATCACATAGCTAATAAATTGCATAGCTGGAATTCAAACAGGTCTGACTCCAAAGCTCAGGTTTCTTTCTATTCTATCATACTGCCCTAATGTTACCATATAATGCCAGTTTACTTCAGTGTTTTCCACTGACCTTAAGAGGCTGCTTTCCCAGGCCTGATCCATATCTTGGGAAAAGAGTCTTAGCCTTTAAGCTAAAGGAACATTGCAAAAGTACCACTTAGTTTAGATAGGGTTAATTCACACAAGGAAACAGCACCTCGTAATTTGTCTAAAGCTACACCTGGGATTTCTTTTAGTCTTCCCAGGATAGCCAGGAACCATTCTTTTTTTTTCTTTTTTTTTAAAAGATTTGATTTATTTATTTGAGAGAGAGAGAATGAGAGACAGAGAGCACAAGAGGAAAGAGGGTCAGAGGGAGAAGCAGACTCCCCGCTGAGCAGGGAGCCTGATATGGGACTCGATCCCTGGACTCCAGGATCATGACCTGAGCCGAAGGCAGTTGCTTAACCAACTGAGCCACCCAGGCGCCCACCAGGAACCATTCTTTACCAGACCAAAACTCTAAAAGCTATCTTTGACTCTTCACACACTGAGATCACAAACAGAGCATTAAAAACCAAAGATAAACCACCTAATAATTTAATTATGGAGGACTTTACATTGTCAAGTCAAATTACTGTTGGAATGTTTAATGTTGCCATGGAATGAATATGCTTTCGGTAGGGGATCAAAAATGGAAAGAAAAACCACTGTGTATCTGTTACAGCACTCAGCTTCATGTTTGCCTTATTATTGAAGATGTTCTTAAATGACTGAGGTTACATTTTCAGAGATTTCAAAATGCCAGATTTTCTTATTTCAACTTGTAATGGCTCTCAGAAGACTATTAAGAAGCAAGTAAGAGAACTAATAGAACTCAGAGTGATCAAGTACTTCTTGTTATTTGCTATAGAGTAGAACCTCTTCTACATTTCTTCACATGTGTCTTTCTTATAGTGACCTTTTATTTAACTCTCTGCCCCCAGATTTGCTTGACCCGTTTCTGTCCCTTATTGTTAGTAAATTGATTTGGGTTATCTGTTTTCAGCTTATACTGAAGTGAAATCTAAGGACCCTTCAAAAGGAGATGAACTTTCCAAGGAAGAATTACTTTATTTCAGTCAGCTCCATGGTAAATATCTGTTTAAAATGTATCTTTTTTTGATGATTAGTCAGAGATCTTCCTGGCTTTAAATAATTTTTTACCCAGCTACCATTAATAAAATTTGAGTTAATTATACTTTATATTTCTTTTGTGCTACCATAACACTTAGCACAGTGCTAAATGCATGGTAAGTACCCCATAAATACTTGACTAATTAACTGAAATGTGTTTTGGGTTTTGATTTATGGAATTTTTTGTCTACTGGAGGATTAGAAAGAAAAAGCATTTTGTTTCTACTTATATGGCAGAAATTTCTAAAATGTATCCCACCATTTTCATGCCTTGTTAAAATACAGTGGAAACAGTAGAATCTTTGATGATTGAAGGTCATAGCTATTATTCCAACAGTGAATACTCATTATAAATCACTGTAGGTGTAGGAGACAGGGATGAATCTGTCTCCAAGACATAATTTGGAAGTGTTATGAGCTTATTTTTGTATCCTTTGCCTCTTTTTCATAAACATGAGTGTCTTATAGAGAGATAGGTCCTGATTAATGTATGTTTATAGCTACTATATGTTGGTGTTTGAACATTAAGTTTGAAGAAACCTTATAAATCATCTCGTCAAATCCCTTAATTTATATAGATAAGGGCACGGAGACACAAAAAGGAGAAGTGACTTCTGTAAGATTTCACAATGAGTTATTGCCACAATCAGGATTAGTAGCTCAGTCTTCTGATCTCCTGCATGCTTTTTTTTCCCCCCAATAATAAAAGTAACACAGTTTAGTTTGAAGAAGGCCACAAGGAAGAAAATACCACCAAGAAATAAGTAATATTTGTTATACTTCTAGGATTGTTTAATATAGATTTTTTTCCCAGTGTTCTTTCTACTATAAAAGTTCTTGAAATTTTGTCTTCTGATGAGAGGAGGTCATGTCAGCTAAAATTGGTTTCCTGAATTGAAGAAAATAACATGTGCCTAAGTCTTTATATAAAATATTATTTTACTTTCAAAAGGTATTTACTTGTTAAATATTTTACAAAATGCAATTGTTTTCCTCTAGTTTCTAAGCCTGCAAATATGAAGGAAGCAGAATCACCAAAAAACAGCCCTGAAAAAGGTACTATGATTAGGAATATCATTTAGCTTAAGTTACTGTTTTTGTGAATAGGGTTAGCTACAAAGGCAAATAGTAGATTCCCTTTAAAGGCTATTGATTTGTCCTGAGAGCCTTTTCACTTTTGTGTTAGTTTAACAATTTAGTCTTTCTTGTCTTGATACTTAAGTCTCACAACTTAGAGTACATGACCCATATTCATTTTACTATTTTGAAAATTATTATGTTGAATTACAAGAGTTAGTAGATAATAAAAGAAATTTAAACAGAAGTCTTCATACCCCCACTGAACTCCACCCTGAAGTAAATGTGAAAGCATTTTTTTCTGTATCCTTTCCGGACCCATTTCTATGTATACACAAACACATATAGACATCTCTTTTATAAAAAAAGAAACATTCCATAAATACTGTTCTACAATTTGCTTTTTCAATTTTGTGATATATCATGGACATTTTCATGTCAGTACATTTGGATACAACACCTTCCCTAGGTTGTTAAGTGTATCTACATAGTTTTCCAATAAGTCTCAAGTAATTATTAATAGTCACATTAATTATCTTCATTAAACTCTTCAAATGAATGAATGGATAGTAGTATTTTGAGATTTTTTAAGAAGAGCCACCATAGACCACTTCAGAATCTGCATATTAAGAATATCATATAGAAGCTATTTTAAACTTAATAGTATGCATGAGAACATCTACATGAAATTTACATTGTCAAGCCAGAGTGTACTGTTTAATCTAAAATGTGTCCTTCTCCCTCTCTCTTCACATCTTCCCTAATCCCCAGCCTTCCCAAAGTAAAAGTTTTAGTTTAATGGAACTAGAGAACATATTCTGAAAACCAGTGGGTGAAATAAAAGATAAATTCAGATAATTTTCTGGGTTATTTAAAGGTAGAATCTTGTATTTTAAATAATTTCCAATTGTAGTTATTCCTTCTGAGATTTGGGGAAATAAAGTGAACTGTTCATTATGAAATGGTTTTATTCCACTCATACAGGCAAAGAGAAAGTTGATATTCAAGCATATCTAAGTCAATGGCAAGATGAGCTTTCCAAAAAAGAAGAAAACATTAAGGATTTACCAAGAATGAATCAGGTATAGTATTTTCAAAGAAAAAATTCTAGGTTCTTGTTTGTTTTTATGAATGTGGATGTATCCGACTCTAAAATAGTTAATAATACTATTACAAAAATAGTTAAGTAATCTATGTATCATCTCTGTAAGCTTCAGATGAGCACAGAAGAGTAGGAGCAAATTTTTAAATGATTTCTTACTTTAAGCACTTAAATGCACTTAGTGTTTCAGAATAGTTCCTCTGCTATGACAACATTTGTGACTATAGAACAGATGTATGTATAAACATACATTTCAGTGTTTCCTATTTCCAGCTTTATTAAAAGTGTTCATTTATTCAGTAAACATTTTTTTTAGTGCCTACTAGATGACAGACCCAATGTTAGGTACTAGGAATAAGAAGTTACTAAAATAGGTCACATGCTGGTTTCTAATCATCTTGTATTTGAACCTGCTCGAACAATACTAATGACTACTACTTGACACAATTCTAAAGCCATCTCTTAAACACTGTTCGGTCTGTTTATGTTCTTATGTTTTTTAAATTAAAATCTATTGGTGATTAGATACTGAGGATTCCCAGAACTTTACCAAAATGAGAACTATCAAATAGCGGTGTTCCTCGTGGACTGGCTAATTTGGTAGCTGAATAAGTACTTTTTAAAATGAATTAATATGATTTTAGTCTAAAATTTTTTATAAATAAGCAGTACTACAGACTAAGGTAGAAAGAGAAATAAAACTTAAGAGTTTGATACTATTTATTTTGATTAAGTACATCCTTTGCATTTGCTTTTATTTACAGATAAACTTTTCTGTTAGGATGATTGACTTACTGTGTTAGAATTATTTTTTTTAATTGACAGATTCTTTTAGGAATGTCTATGGATTATTAGGGGCAATTAGCAAACACAACGGTTTATTTCTCCACTTGGGTCCCACCTCAGCCTTTAAAGAGAAACATGTCTAAATGGGCCCTGTGGAGCTACCTTGTACTGCTAGATAGTTCCCAAAACATTCTTCCATAAATTTAAGTCGTCCTAGTTGAGCTGCCCACACTGTAGCCCTTGAGAGTGATCTCCTTATTAAGCCTTTCATTAATATTGATTAATGAATGAATGATTAACATGTAAGGAAATAGGTGAATTTGCCTAATTAAAAGTACCACCGGGGCGCCTGCGTGGCACAGCCAGTGGTTAAGCGTTTGACTCCTGGTTTCAGCTCAGGTCATGATCTCAGGGTCCTGAGATCAAGCTCTGGGCTCAGGAGGGAACCTGTTTCCCCTCTTCCTCTCCCTCTGCCCCTCCCCCCTCGAATAAATAAATAAAAATTTTTTTTTTAACAAAAGTACCACCTACAGTCTTCTGGGTGGCTCAGTTGGTTAAGCATCTGCCTTCCGCTTGGGTCATGATCCCAGAGTCCTGAGATCCAGCTCCTTGCTCGGTGGGGAGGCTGCTTCTCCTTCTCCCTCTGCGGCTCCCCCTGCTTTGTGCTCTCTCACTCTCGCTCTTTCTCAAATAAATGAATAAATAAAATATTTTAAAAAAAAAGTACCACCTAACATTGAGGGAATGATGGCAGGTAAGCTGCCCAAGAATTATTGTGTGTGTGTATATGTGTGTGTGTGTGTGTGTGTGTGTGTGTGTGTGTATAATGTACTGCTATTAGGCAACATATGGGAAGATTTAAAAGGCATTTTAAAGGGCATTTTCTTCCATGGTTTATACCCATCTTTCTAGAACCAAGATTTATTTGTTTTGCTTTTTTTTTTAACTTCTATGGTGAGGGTTAAATGGTACAAATTCTAAATAGGAGACTGTTTACTTCTAAGTTCTCTTTCTTTTTGCTAAGTCTAATATCAAATGTGGTAATTCTAACTTATGTCTTTCAGTCACAATTCATTCAGTTTTCAAAGACCCTATATAATTTATTTCATGGACACCCTGAAGAAGAGTCGTTATATCAAGCCATTGCTGTTGTAACCAGCCTTTTGCTCAGGATGGAAGAAGTTGGAAGGAAACTACATAGCCCTACAGCATCAGCCAAAGAATTCTCTGGTACAGTCTGTGCTTCTGGAGGACCCAGTGAGGGGAAAACAGAGAGCCACTTGAAGAAAGATCCCTCCTCTCTGAGGGAAGAACCTCAGTGGTCATTTGCATTTGAACAGATTCTTGCGTCTTTGTTGAATGAACCAGCATTGGTGAGGTTTTTTGAGAAACCCATAGATGTAAAAGTGAAACTAGAAAGTGCAAAAACCTCTCAGTTAAGCTGTAGAACCAAGATATAAATCTCTTAACAGGAATTGCCTATTATAGACAAGTTTACTAAGATTCCTATAGCTGTCAGTTTGATTCTTGGGAATAGGGATCAGGGATTTATCTTGTTACCAATGTGCTTGAAGGTTAAAAAGGAAAAGATATGTGGAAGCACAATAATTCATTGCTTTGTGGTAATCTCTAATTTTGATATTCTTCATTACAAATGAACTTTTTATAGTTCACATGATATGCACTATCAGGGGAACATGCTAAATGTTACCACCAGAGGGCACTACCATATCACTTTTAGTAAGAAAATGCCTAATTTGTTCTGCTATTTACATATGAATTACTGACGATTTTGAAAATGTGATGTTATGTTTGAGTATTAGTGATGCTGACATGTCATCGATAAACCCTACTTTCTAAATTGCCTCAGTGCTATTAGAATGCTTTAGAAATCCAGGCTCTTAGATCTATAGCCTTAATTATCTAAGGGATTACCATACAGGGACCTCATTTTCAAGTTATCTAACTGAAATAATACTAACTTTTTAAAGTTAATATCATTCAGTTTTCTAATAATAAATGGTTTTTTAGTAACTTCTACATTCTTCCTACCTGAGAGCAGTTCAGAAGCTGCTGACACACTTCTAACTCTGTGACTGATAAAAACAAGTCAAGAACTCAAAATTCTGGGATTATTATTATAAGGAGAAACAATATTGGATTTAATTTTAAGCTGGATAAAGCCAGTCTCTTCAGAAGGGTTAAGAAACAGTTCAGTTAACTATATAGGTCTCATTAGACTGTGCAATTACTTGGAATTCTTCTGAGCACTGCTGTTTGTGGCATTTGTCTCAGAGTAGCCTGTGACTGCTTTGGTTCTAGCTTTAGATTTTGAATTTTCACCAGTCATGTTTTAAGCTACATTAGATAGACTGAATTACTGTGTTAGTCTGGCAAGTTCATAAAGTATACTTGTGTGTAATAATAGTTAAGGTAATTGCTGGTGTCTATCTAAAACGTTTTGACCATCTATCTGATTTAGATATGTGATTTCTATATTTTATGCTGCTTATATTTCAGTCATTACAATGAAAGCCCATTTAGAGATGATGGGCTTTTGTTAGCACTTTAAAAAAAAAACAAACAAACAAGCAAACCACACCTATTCGATCTTCTGTGCTATTTTAGACAAGAGCAATTTATTAATCAATTGACTTAGGAGATTGTGGGGAGAGATCATCCATTGGAGCTGCTTTTTTCACAAAAGGCTTTGGTTTTAAGCCCTTTGACTTTTCAAATATGAAACAATAAAAGGGCAAAAATTCTTTAGAGTAACCCAAGATGACGCCCTTTCTGGGAAGGAATTGGTGTAGTCAACCTTTGACAAGAGTCCACTGTGAACAAGGCCTAACACAAAGGGTTTCATCATCACAGAATGTTATTTTCAAAGAGATTCAAGGATTTTAAGTTGATCCTTTAAATTTCATAAATTGGACTTGGCCAAACACTTAATAGTGTTGTCTTTAAAATGATTTGGTCAACTTTTTCTTTTCAAGGAAATTATCACTTAAAGATACAGTTGGTAAATAAGCATCTATGCCTTTTCTCAGAAATAATTTGCTGAAATGTATCCAAATTTTAGAGTTTAGTTAATAGTTTATATGTAAACTATCATACATCTGCTATTTTGCAATGATTGTTAAATTATAGTAGGTCTAGAAAGACACAAGGTTCTGTGCTTATATACAAAGGTACTATTGCACATACTCTGTTGGATATTTTGTCAATTATATTTACAAAAAAAGATACTTTCTTAAGAGCATATGTTATTAATATTTGATATGATTTTAAAGTCTGAATATTGAAGTTTAACCTATATTAATAAAAATTGAATACTTAGATTTTTGAATTGCAAAATGATTATAAATGGAAGTTTAAAAGGCAAACATTTATTTTCTGAGTCTGCAAGAGAAATAAGATGAACACATAGTTTTATAGTTGCTACCTTGTTAAGCAAATGAGTTGTTCTTAATATTAAAAATCTTATGTAGTTGTGTTGAACTGAACCACTGCATTATACCTTATACATTAAATTAAATGTGTTATAAGGTGGCTTTACTTGTCTTTATAAAAATAACTATTACAGGGGTGCCTGGGTGGCTCAGACGTTAAGCATCTGCCTTCGGCTCAGGTCATGATCCCAAGGTCCTGGGGTCGAGCCCCTCATGGGGCTCTCTGCTCAGCGGGGAGACTGCATCTCCCTCTCCCGCTCCCCCTGCTTATGTTCCCTCTGGCTGTCTCTCTCTCTGTGTCAAATAAATAAAATCTTGTAAAAAAATAAAACAAATCTATTACAGTAAACATGAAAAATTGTTTACTAAAAGATATTACTGTTATTTATTACAATGTATTTTTATTTACACTTAATTCAGTTATCACTTGAGGACTTCTCTATTAGTTAAGGTTAGGTTGCAGAGAACAGAATTCACTCTAATTAGTTAAGGCAGAAAAGATTTATTACCAGACATGAAGTGGCTTACAGAATTATCAAGGGGACTGACTCTAAATTGAACTTTCAAGAACAACTTCCAAAACTACACCACAGAACCAGGCCACCAAGGGAGTTGCTAATTCTTCTGCGATTAGGAAACTGCTGCTTCCTGCTACCATGATGAAAAGCCAACACCACAGCTGCTACTTACAGATCCATGCTCCACCTGCTATGATTTATACCAGCAGAAGAGATGCCAAGGATCCCACCTCTCACCACCCACACTCTAGTGACTAAATTGCAATAGAACAAGCAAACGTCTTCGCAACCATGTTTACCAGCAGAAATGGCAGAAGCATAGCCTTCACCTCCCTTCTGCCATTCAAGTCTCAAGAGTATGCATCTGAGTGACCTATAATATATCCAGAATCCTAGTTGCAAGGGAATCTGGAAAATATCCTTTTAGCTTTTAAGCCTCTGCAGTACAGGAAGGTACACTAAGAGGCTAGAATGGACATTGAGCACTGCATTTGTTTTCTATTGCTGTGTAACAAGTTACCATGTCACACATTTATTATCTCACCATTTCAGTGGGTTAGAACTCTGGGCTCAGCTTAGCTGGGTGCTGTGTTTAGGCTCTCACAAGGCTGCAACCAAAGAATCAGCCAGGCTGGTTCTCAAGGAAAGGCTCAACTGGGGAAGAATCGACTTCCATGCTTACTTAGGCTTTTGGCAAAATTTATTTCCTTATGGCTATAGGTCTGGAGGCGCCAGCTTCTTGCTGTTAGTCAGTCAGAGGCTGTCCTCAGCTCCTAGAGGCTTCACTCAGTTCCTAGCAGCTGCCCTGAATTTCTTCAGGCTGCCCACAGTTCCTTGCCATGTGGACTTCCCCAAAATGGCCACTTACTTCATCAATCTAGTAAGGAGTGTCTCTAGAACAAGACGGTATTTTATATAATGTAACATCTCACAGTGGTGGCATCTCATCCCCTTTGTCAAATTCTGTTGGTTAAAGGCAAGTCACAGGCCCTACGCACTCTCAAGGGAAGGTTACACAGTGACATGTACATCAGGAAGCAGGGACCATAGGGGGTACTCCATAGAGTCTGTCCACTACAAGTACCTATCTATGTTATCCACCTCTTTTACCATGCAACATACCCTTCTTCCCATATTTATACATAAGAGCTAATAGCATCAATGGCCAGCTGCTGCCTGTCATGACCTAAATCCTCATACAAACAAAAATACATTAATCCTCTCTCCTGAGGGAAGATCCAAGTTTCTATTTGGTCACTTGGATCCATGGATGAGTGATACCTACTTGTCCTAATTCAATCTCAGTCCCATCTTGATATCCTGTAACGTGAACTAAAAAAAAAAGTTAATTACCATAAAACTCGCCTTATATAAAACAATAGAGGGAAAGTAGGGAAATAAACTGATTGCTATATGTAATTATGTACCTTAAAGAGAAAGGGAGAGACTATGGGTAGCTACTATGGTCCTCATTTCTGCAACTAGTCATGAGGCCGTGGTTGCGTTTTATTTTTTTAATTATCACACAATAAATTAACTTCCTTTTGCTATACACTTCTATGAATTTTAACACAGGTATATATTCCTGTAACCATCATCACAATTACAGTACAGAACAGTTCCAGCACCCCCCAAACTCCCTCATGCTATTCGTTTATAGTCACACTCTCCTCCCACCCAACAACCACTCATGTTTTCTGCCCACCATATAAAAGACCAGATGTTTGCTTTCCCAGAATCCCCACCTCCTGTGGCCCTGTGACCAAGGATTGCCTAATCAGATGCTTCTGCTTGGAATTTCTTAATATACAGCAGAGCATGATGGAAAGTGAGGTATACATTCTGGTGGCAGTGGTGGCATCCTCACATTAACATTCTGGTTCTGACATAGGACTTAAAGTGCTTTTGGATGCCCAGACTTTATTCTCCCTTTTGGGGAGAGCTTCTTAGTGGACCCATGAGCTCAACAGTTCAATAAAGTCTTTTTCCACTTTTCCAGCCAAAATCCGTTTCTTTGGCTATTTAAAGTAAGACTGATACATATGACACTGGGAGCCCTATACCACTAGATCCCTCAAAGCAACGCAAACAAATTATCCCGGTAGCTACATTCCTCGGCTTAAAATCACCAGTAGAAGGGTGTTTTATCCTTCATCTCACATTATACTGCAACTTGTTTCTATTATCAGAACCACATCTTTCTCCTATCCTAGAAGCATCAAGCAATAGATTTCCTAGCTTCTAATTCTACTTGTCTTCCTCTGCAGGTAATGTCTCCTTTATGGCTGCTTTTAAGACCTTGGTCTTTCCGGTGTCCTGCAGTTTCTTATGATTTATGTAGATTTTTAAAAATCCTGTTTGGGATTAATGATTAAATTTTGATAATCAACTATCATTCCCCAAGACCCATGTACCTTCTGCACCAGCCAAACAGGCAAGTTAAATGAGGATGTAATAGAAATCCCTCTCCCGCCTCCCATATGACTACATACATCCCTTATATCTTTGATGGGCACTCATTTCTGTGATTTCCCCAAGGATACAGTATTGACAGGTACAGCAAACCCTTCGTGGCTCTTCCTACCATAAATAGTCCTTACTACATTGGTCAGAGAGAAAATGTGATAGATCTGTCAGTTGCTGAGTATGGCTATTTTATTTCTTTTTAATATTTTATTTCTTTGTCAGAGAGCACAAACAGGGGGAGTAGCTGGCAGAAGGAGAAGCAGGCTCCCCGCTGAGCAAGGAGCCCCATGGGGGACTCAATCCCAGGACCCTGGGATCATGACCCAAGCCGAAGGTAGATGTTCAACTGACTGAGCCACCCAGGCATCCCTGAGTATGGCTATTTTAAATATACATCCATAAACTAAGAACTAACCATATGAATATTTGCAGATCCACTGGACCCACTGTAGATGGATTCAGGATAAAATTCTGTCTCTTGACTCCGTAAGCCCTGACTCTCACCAGTAGATGACAATTGTATTCTAAGTGGCCCTGGATAAGTGTGAATTCAACGTCAGTGTCCAGTCTCTGAAAAGTATGAGTATTTCTAGTTGCCCAGTCATGATTACCCTGGTAAATGGCCATAGGCCCCTCTGGCCAGAAAGAAAAAGGAAAGCCAGAAAGAAAATGTACAACATGCTTATGGTATTCATTGTGGAGTCCTTCTTCAAGTGTACCTGGCTTTCCCTTCAAGGGCCTCTGGGTATGTGAACTGACTCAGGCCTGCAAACTGGGGTAGAGGCCATGAATCTCCATCACAGTGACTTAAATTAGATCTTTGTTCACCAGACACATATTTTGGCTATACGGATCAAGTAAAAAATAAGTAGGCTGCTCATTTATTTCCATCTAAGGAAACTGAAGAACAGTTAGCCACTACCAAACTACTCTGCAAGTCAAAACATTCAGATTACATCTCTGGCCATGCTTCTATCACATTAACCATGCTCACCCCATCTCTTGTCATTAAGTGCTGCCACTTCGTCTTTGCCAGTCTAAGATCCCCTTATTGAAATTAGCAAGTTCCTTTCAGTGGCAGCATCTCTCATTTTTATCCCTGGCCTACTGAAGAGGAATAATATAAACTGTAGCGTGTTTTGGGAATAATAAGGCTCTTCTCATAAATATATTTTTCAATGCCTTGGGAAAGAGAACATCCCCTGGGTCCTCTTGGGAGACATAGTTAGGATGTAGGTTAGTGAGTCATATATCATAAATGTACTCCATTGTTTCTATTTCCTTGTCTTTGGAGTATCTCCTATACATTATACCAAGGAATATCTGGCATATCAACTTTATTTAATATGGGCTAGTTTTTAGCCTTTGGCTTCAGTCAACTGAGCAAAAAAGAACCACTTCCAACTGGGCAAACTAGTAATTTTTTTTTAAAGATTTTATTTATTTGACAGAGAGAGATAGCGAGAGCAGGAACACAAGCAGGGGGAGTGGGAGAGGGAGAAGCAGGCTTCCCGCGGAGCAGGGAGCCCGATGTAGGACTCGATCCCAGGAACTTGGGATCATGATCTGAGCCGAAGGCAGACGCTTAACGACTGAGCCACCCAGGCGCCCAGGCAAACTAGTAATCGAATCCAGAATCTCTAGTAAGTATTCAGGTGTTGATATATTTGACCTAATCTAAAATTACATTCCTTCCTCCATGGTATAGTATTCTCAAAATACATTCCTACACATATTCTGCAGATTTCTGCCACTATAAATTAGCAAAATTCTGTAATTATCTCCTCCCAGTTCAGACTTTTATTTGTATCCTTGGAGCAATTCTGTGACCTATAACTAGTTACAGGTCTGGAAGCAATGAGAGGAGGAAGGGGTGGTACCTGAGGA
This sequence comes from Zalophus californianus, assembly GCF_009762305.2. Classification (NCBI taxonomy): domain Eukaryota; kingdom Metazoa; phylum Chordata; class Mammalia; order Carnivora; family Otariidae; genus Zalophus; species Zalophus californianus. Next base: position 41,100,450 of record NC_045612.1, on the reverse strand, counting down.
AAATTGACATTCCCTTGCAAGTAGCTTCAAGCAAGCGAACATTCCCTTCAAGCAACATTCCCGAGCTGGTTCAAGCAAGGCAGAACCAGCCTCATCAAATAGCATACTTCCACGGGCAAGTAAGGCTCATTGGTGAAATACTTAGAGTCATCTGAATTCACTCAAGTGTCCCCATTTCTATTCTAGGTTGTCTCTCTAATCAAATAAATGCCCTTACTTTCATAAAAGTGACCTGACAAGGCTGTGAGTTCAGCACATACTGTAATTGAACAACCCATGGGATCAGACTCTCATTTTCAGCTATGTCAGCTCTACTGCAACAAGGGGTAAGGGAATAGAAACTCCTAGTCCTCTTTTCTTTGAGCTTAGAATTTAAATCCTGCGATTGCCATTTTCTTTCTTAAACCTCTAGAGCACAGTTAGAAGTTATTCTACTCCACAGTCTTTGGGTATCATTAGCACCAAAATAATCTGTAGTAGCAGTTACCTGGTCTATCAAGCCTTGCCTTCAATAGACACTTCATGGTAAATGCCCACTTGTGATAATTTGATTGGTTTGCCATTATGTGCCATAGACTATCAACATCCCATCTTCTAATATTAACAGTATCATCACTGCTTTCAAATCCAATCATGCTATCTAATCGATCTGAGTTTCCCAGTTTCTTGAAACGCTATTGCCTTTAAGCACTCCTGCTACTACATTCTTTATTGGTCAGGGTTCAATTTTAGAGAACAGAAGCCACTATAGCTGGTCTGAGGAAGCAATTTATTACAGGGTGTAAAATGGCTTAGAGAGTCATTCAGGAGAGCTGTAGAAACAGATGCTGAGCCTTCAAAATGACTCTCAAAGCCACATCACAAAGCTAGGCCATCAAAGAGTGCTGCTTGTCTCTCCATACCATCAGGAAATTTCTGGTTCCAGAACCGTGTTACTCTTGCCACAATTGGGAAGCCCTTACTATTGCTATCAGTTCCAGAAACATGCCACCTATAGTACAACCTGCACCAGCAAAATGGGTGCCCTGTCACTGCCTCTGGACTCCCATGTAGTTAATATCTAGACCATGGGACCTCTGCTAACCCTCCTGAAGAATAACTAAACCAACTCAACCACTGTGCTTCTCAGCACAGGCAGCAGAAATGAAGCAAAAGCCATATTACACCTTCTGAATCGCATGCCCATGCATCGGATTAGCTGAACCTAAATCATATTCAGAGCTTCAGCTGCAAGGAAGTCTGGGAAGTGTGTTTGTATGTATACTTTCCATCACCTGCATTACAGGTTACACTCTAGGATGAGGATGGAATGGAGCTGAACGCCAAGTCACAGTATCTACCCTAGCTTTCATCAAAGACTTAGTATATTTGGCTTGAACCCCAATTCCAGGATCACAGGAAGCTCAGAGTTCTTTCTGTGATTTTGTCTCTATTTTCTTACGTTTCTCTGAATCATTCTCTGCTTCTAAATGCACACAGGCTTCCTGAGGCCTCTAATCAGAACCTGGCCCAAAACTCCAGCCCTCCACCATCTTCTAAAAGAAATCAAATCACACTTAAGCATATGATGACTTATGCATTCCGCCCCCCAAGATTTGTGAGGTTATAGGGGAGAAAGGCCATATCAAGGAGCATATAGCCATCTGCCATCTCATTGGGCCTCTTTTTTCTCACTTTCGCTTCAAGCTGATCCCTCAAGTTCATAACCTTCCACAAGTCCACACTCCACATATGACTGTCCCTGCCATTTGAAGCACTATGAGAAGCATAGGACCCTTCTTCTGCTCTGGGCTATTTCTCTTGTATGGTGAAGCCCACAAGTCCTATGTACAATTTCTTCAGGCTCCCCTGAAATTCCAGTAAATAAAGTAGTTTTTTTCATTTCATTATTGGTTACATATTTCATTAACTGTTATTGTTCTAATTTGCTAATCTTGTATCTTATGAAGAGTAGCTTATGTCCTCATGTTTTCAAAAGGAGTAAGAAAAGGAGAAAGAGCCAAAGACCAGTCACTTTAAATAAGACATGAGAAATATTTCGTTCATCTCCACCTCGGGGACTTGGCTTTTTTACATCATTATTTCAGTAATTTATTAAGAGTTGCTACCTATTCCCTGGTGACTCATTAATGGTATCCTAAGCATCTCCCTTTAACGAGTGAGACTTGCTCACTTCCTTGCTTACCACTCCTGGAGGAATCTCCTCACATGATTAAAATTGAAAATTGGGATTAGCAGTGGCTCTCTTCTTCCTGTTTCGTAATTTTCAGATGCCCAGGCTAATTGTTCCTCTCCTAAGCCAAGACCCAAATCAACAATATGAAAGTGGATGAATTCCAAATACTGGCTTTTATCTGATTACCAATTTCTAAAGAAACAAATACATAATATGGGTCAACTTTTTTTTTCTTTTTCTTCAAATTTATTAGATTTTTAAACAATAAAAACAAAGAAAATATTCTTGAAAAGACAAAGCTATATTGATGGGGAATAGATCAGTGGCTGCCAGGGGTTAGTGGCAGGGGAAGGTGTGATTATAAAGGGAATTTGGGGGGACTGATGGAACTATTCTGTATTCTGATTGTAATAGTGGGTACATGAATCCATACATGTGTTAAAACTCATAGAACTGTATGCCAAATGAAAAAATCAATTTCACAGTATGATAATTTAAAATAAAAATTTTCAGAAGAAAAAATCTTTTTTTTTTGTATTGCACAGGATGTATCTAAAAAGGTACACAAGATGCACATTTCAGTGATTTCCTCTGAGGAAGGCAACTAGATGGAAAACAAGTTGGAGAAATATCCTTATTCCTTGTTTACCTTGTGTTTTGAATTTTTTAATACATTATTTCATTAAAGTATAACATAAGCATACATTTAGATGAATTATCACCAAGTGAACACACCCACCCACGCAACCACACTAAGGGCACAATAAGGAATATTGCCAGCACCTCAGGAGCCTCCCTCCTGCCGCCTCCCATTCATTATCTTTTTCTCTCCTCCCCAGAGAAAACCACAATCTTGACTTCTATGACCACAGATTAGTTTCACCTATAAAAATTTATATAAATGGAATCGTATAATATGTACTCCTTTTTGTTTGTCTTCTTTCACTCAATATTATGGGACTCATTCATATAGTATATCGGCAGTTCATTTCCTTTTATTGTGGTGTGATATTTCACTGTATGGATACTCTATAAATTTTTTATCCATTCTACCATTGATGGACATTTGGGTTGTTTCCAGCTTTGGAATATTACGAATAATGTGGTTTCAAACATTCTTGTATTTGCCCTTTGGTGCCCCTATTTTATATATCTCTTTTGGGTTATCTTTTACATATCTAGGAGTGGAATTACTGGGCCAATAGGGTACATACATGTTCAGCTTTTTGGTTTTTTTTAAGACTTTATTTATTTGAGAGAGAGAGAGAATGAGCAGGGGGAGGGGCAGAAGGAGAAGCAGACTCTCCACTGAGCAGGGAGCCAGATGTGGGGCTCGATCCCAGGACCCTGGGATCATGACCTGAGCCAAAGGCAGACTCTTAACCGACTGAGCCACCCAGGCGCCCCACATGTTCAACTTTGATAGATGCCAAATGGCTGTACCAATTAACACTCCAATCAATTGCAAATAAGAGTTCTGGTAGCTGTGTATCCTCATCAACACTTGGAATGGTCTTCCTATTTTCATCTTAGCCATTCTGGTGAGTGTATAATGTCATCTCGTGGTTTAAATTTGCATTTTCCTCATTGTTTCTTAAAACAAATTCTATTGAGGTATAATGTACATACAAATTAATGCATTCACTTAAAGTGCATATTTTGATGAGTTTGACAAATTTATATACCCACACCACACTCAAGGCATGGAACATTTTCACCACCCTAAAAAGTCCCCTTGTTCCCCAACCAGGACAACTTCCTCTACCCTCATGCCCAAGCAACGCTTGACATGCTTTCTGTCATATAGTACATTTATCTTTACTAGAGTTTCATAGAAATTGAGTCACACAGGAAGTTCTCTTTTATGTCTGCCATTTCTTGCTCAGCATAATGTTTGTAAGATTCATCTATGCTGTTGCCTATACCAGAAGTTAATTCTTTTTAGTATTCCATTAGTATGAATATTTCACATTTTGTATATTTATTCACTTGTTCAGTGTCATTTGGGTTGTATCCAGCTTTTGGCTATTATGAATAATATTGCTAGGAACATTTGGGTACAAGTCTTTTTCAAAACATGTTTCATTTCTCCGGGTTAAATACCCAGAAATGGGAATGACAGGATATATATATTTTTAATCTCATAGGGAACTTCCAAACTGTTTTCCAGATTAGCTGTATCATTTTGCATTCCCACCAGCAATATATGAGAGCTCCAATTGCTTCACATTCTTGCCAGCACTTGGCATTCTTAAATTTTGTCTTTTTAATTTTGGCCATTCTCGAGCATGTGTAGTAGTATTTCATATTGTAGTTTCATTTTGCATTTCACTGATGACTGATGAAGTTCAGCCTCAATTAATGTACTTATGGGCCATTCTTGCATCTTCTTTTGTGAAGAGTCTGTTAGACTCTTTCATTGATTTAAAACATTTTTTAAATCAGCTTTATTGAGGTGCAAATCACATACAATAAAATTTACTGATTTTAAACAGTCTGCGGAGTTTTGAAGAAACTTTACACTCATTATAATCACCACTCCAATCAAGATATAGAACATTTCCATCAACCCAAAAAGTTCCCCTGGGTCCCTTTGAACAATCCCCTCCCTCCACCCGTGGTCCTTGGCAACACTGACATGCTTTCTTTCTTTCTTCTTCTTCTCCTTTTTTTTTTTTTTTGTTTTAACACTGATCTGCTTTTTATCACTATAGTTTTAGTTTTGCTTTTTCTAGAATTTCACATAAATGGAATCATACAGGATGTAGCCTTTCTTATAAGATTTTATTCTTCGTTTTCATATACTTCTAAAAACAGCTTTATTGAGACAATTTACATACTGTGAAATTCACCCATTTCAAATGCACAATCTGATGAGTTTTAGTAATCTTACAGAGTTGTACATGCATCATCACAATCTAGTTTTAGAACATTTTCATCACCCAGAAAAGAGAGTTCTTAATCTTCAGTCCCACTGCCAGCCCAGGTAACAAATGATCTACTGTCTATCTGGCTACTTTCACTTATAATGCTTTTGAGATTCATTCTTGTTAGCCAACTATCAGCAGTTAATTCCTTTTCATAGTCGAGTAGTATTCCACTGTGTGGCTATATTACAAAATGTATATGTATTCGACAGTCAATGTACATGTGGATCATTTCTACCTTTTAGCGTTCCGTGGTACAGGTTTTGTGTGGTCCTATGCTTTCATTTTTCTTAAATAGGTACCTAGAGGTGGAATTGTTGGGTCATATGCTAACACTATGTGTGACATTTTGAGGAACTGCCAAATTATTTTCCCAAGTGGCTGCTCCATTTTATATTTCCACCAGCAGTGTGTGAGTTGTCCAATTTCTCCGTATGCTTGCCAACACTTGTTGTCTATCGTTTTTATTGTGGCCACTCTAGTGGATGTGAAGTGGTATCCCACTGCAGTTTTCACCTGTATTTTCCTAACATCTAATGATGTTGAGCATCTTTCTATGTTCGTACTAGCTGTTATGGGCTGAATCGTGTCCCCCCAAAACTCATGAAGGGGAGCCTTGTCTGGTTGAGACGTAGTAGTCAGCCCCTGTGTGGGGCTGCATGGCACCATGGCCTGAAGAGGTAGCTGAGCTTGCATCCACCTAGAACCCTACCACACCAGACAGCATCCTTGACAGCTTGCTGAGGGCTTCCCTGAGGCCTGGCAGAGTTGGGCTTAGAGGCCCCGAGGCTGGCTAGTCCAGCTCAGAGTGGCTACCAGCGCTGCCATCAAATCATGGGTTGGGGTGGGGGGTGGCCTGTGGTTCACTGCTGCTTCTGGGTCTGAGCCCAGCCAGTGTCAGCCATGGAGAGGGCTCTGGGTCTCGGCAGGAAAGGGGTTGCAGCCCGCCCTTTTCCCCCCACCCCAGTTCGCCTGTCTCCACTTCTCACTGCCCATTCTTTTTTTCATATTCTATCTCTGAAATCCAGTGTGTATTTCACACTTACAGAACATCTGAACTTGAACTAGCTGCATTTCAAGTACTCAATTGGCATGTGTGGCCAGTGGCTACTGTATGGGACAGCACAGTTCTATAGCTTTACCAATATATTTTGTCTACTTATTCTGTCATTGACAGAAAGAGGTATGATAGAATTGTCCTATGACTATGGATGTATCAACTTTTATTTCTATCCAGTTTTGCTTTAAAAATATTGAGTCTAGGGTATTGTGTACATCAAAATTTAAAAATTTTATCTTTTTTTTGGTGAATTGAGTCTATTGTCATTGTGAAGTGATCCTTGTTATCTCTAGTTCACGCTTCCTGCATGAACACCTTAACCTCATTCATTCTCATCATGACTTATTTGCCATGGTTGCTGTGTAATTTAATGCTCTGTATATTGTTGACCTTACATGACATTATTATTATTGTTGATTTATACAATGTTTATTTAAGATTTCCTAACAGATTTACTATTTTTATTGTTCTTTATCACTTCTTGCATCTCTAAGCTGCCATCTTGATCACCTATATTTGATATTTCCTTTAGTATGAATCTGCTGGTGACAGATTTTCTCAGTTTTTGTCTGAAAATATCTTTAGTTCACCTTCTTTTTCTAAATCTTTTATTATGAGATCATTTAGGTTCACATGCAGTTGTGAGAAATAATATAGAAAGATCCCATATACCTTTTACCCAGTTCCCCCAAAGGTAACACCCTGCATAGATACGGTACAATATCACAATCAGGAAATTGACATTGATTCAATACACTGACCTTATTGAGATTTCTTGTTTAAATGTATTCGTGTGTGTGTATTTCATTCTGTGCAATTTTATCACTTGTAAAGATTCTTGTGACCACTACCACATCCAAATGCAGAGCAGTTCTCTATCAGAAGGCACTCTGATGCTACCCTGTTACAGCCACATCCATCTCCCTGCTGCCCACCCCAGCTCCAAAAACCACAAATCCAGTCTCCTGTTCTAAATTTTATCCTTTCAAACATTATATAAGTGGAACCATACAGTAAAGTGACCTCTGGGGATTGGCTTTTTTCAGTCATCACAATTCCCTGGAGATGCATCCAGGTTGTTATGTATATCAACAGTTAGTTCCCTTTTATCCATGATATGGATGTGCCCCAGTTTGTTCAACCATTCGTCCACTGGGGTACATGTGGACTGTTTCCAGTTTGGGGATATTATGAAGCAGCTATGAACATTCATGTATAAGTTTGTGCATGAACATAAATTTTCCTTTATCTGGGATAAATTACCAAGAGTGCAATTGCTAGGTTGTATGGCACGTACATGCTTAGTTTTGTGAAAAACTGCCATTCTCATTTCTCAGAGTGGCTGTACCATTTTACATTCCCACCAGCAATGTGTAAGTGATGTAGCTCCTCAGCATCCTCCCTAGCATTTGGTGTTGTTACTATTTTTTATTTTAGCCAATCTGATAAGCATGTAGTGGTATCTCATTGTGGTTTTGATTTATTTATTTATTTATTTATTTATTTGACACAGAGAGAGAGAGAGAGAGAGAGCAAGCACAAGCAGGGGGAGAGGCAGAGGGAGAGGGAGAAGCAGACCCCACTGAGCAGAGAGCCCGACACGGGGCTCGGTCCCAGGACCCCGGGATCATGACCTGAGCCGAAAGCAGATGCTTAAGGACTGAGCCACCCAGGTGCCCCCTCATTGTGGTTTTAATTTGCATTTCTGTGATGGTTAATGTTATGGCCTGAATGGTGCCCCATCCCCACCAAATGTGTACGTTGAAGTCCTAACCCCCAGTACCTCAGAAGGTAACTGTATTTGGAAAGGTCTTTAAAGAGGTGATTCAATTAAAACGAGGCCATTAGGGTGGGAACCTAATCCAATATGACTGGTGTCCTTATAAGAAGAAAAGGAGACACGAGGGGCACGTGTGCCTAGAGGGACGTCTAGGTAAAGAGGCTGCAAGAGAACAGCCAGCTGGTGTGCCTAGGTGGCTCAGTCATTTAAGCGTCTGCCTTTGGCTCAGGTCCTGATCCCAGGGTCCTGGGAGAGAGACCCACATCAGGCTCCCTGCTCAGCGGGGAACCTGCTTCTCCCTCTCCCACTCCCCCTGCTTGTGTTCCCTCTCTCACTGTGTCTCTCTCTGTCAAATAAATAAAATTAAAAAAAGAGAGAGAGAGCGAGCAGCCAGCAGCAAGCCAAGGAGAGAGGCTTCAAAAGAAACCAACCATGCCAACATTTTGATCTTGGACTTCTAGCCTTCAGAACGGTAAGAAAATAAATTTCTGTTGTTGAAGCCAGTTTGTAGTATTTTGATATGGCAGCTCTAGCCAACTGATATAGGTACTGATGTTGAACATCTTTTCATGTGTTTATTTGCCATGTGTCTATCCTCTCCACTGAAATGTCTCTTCATGTCTTTTGCCCATTTTCTAATTGGATTGATTGGGTTTTTTTACTGTCGAGTTTTGAAAGTTCTTTTTCTATTTTAGACATGAGGTTTTTGTTGGCCATGTGGTTTGCAAATGTTTTCTCCCAGTATACAGCTTGTCTTTTATGTAATTCATAGGATTTTGATGAGGTCCAATCTATCAATTTTTCCTTTATACTATGGTGATTCTGCTGTCAAATTTAAGAATTATTTGGCTACTTGTAGATCCCCCAAATTTACTTCTATGGTTTTCTCTAGACATTTTAGAATTTTGTGTTTTACATTTGTCTGTTATCCATTTTGAGTGAATTTCTGTGTAAGGTGGGAGTTTAGGTTGAGGTTCATTTTTTGCCTCTGCATGTCCAATTATTCTGGCACCATTTTTTTGAAAAGGCTCTTTCTTCATCGAATTGCTTTTGCACTTTTGTAAAGAATCAACAGGACATATTTGTGTGGGTGTGTTCACTTTCTCTTTTGAAAGGTATTTTTGCTGGACATCAAATTGTATATTGCTTTCTCATTTTTAAAAAGTTTCCAGCTGTTTGACAATATCATCACATTGTCTGTTGGATTCTATAGTTTCCATTAAGCTGTCAGTTTTATTGTTGCTCTTTTGAAGTTAATCTTTCTTTATGACTGCCTTCACCCCTAACAGTCTCAAAACAGTGTAGGCTTTTAAAGTAGCATTTGGAAAAAAGAGAACATGAAGTAAAATCACATCTAATGTTACCACCCTACCACAACCCCAGATTTGCACTTTTGGATACTAGTTTCTGTAAGCATTTTTAATTATGGCTAATTCTTTAATCCTCTGCCTATTTCTTTTAAATCATACCCTCTTCCATATGTTTTCAGTTGCGGTGTCCCCAACCACAATGTAATATTCTTGCATTTGCAAAACTAGATAATAAGGAAGCCTTGCCAACATCTACGTTTATAATTCTTATCTTCTATTCAGTAGTAAGAGATTTTTCCTTTCAACTAACTCTGCATGGGTTGATTTATGGTTTTATATATGCATTGGACATGCAGAGGCAAAAAATGAACCTCAACCTAAACCCCCACCTTACACAGAAATTCACTCAAAATGGATAACAGACAAATGTTATATATGGTTTTATATACGCCTAAGAGGGGAAAGGTACACAGAAGTGTCTAGTACATTACATAAAGACTAGTATCTCCACCCTTCTCTTTTTTAAAAGTAAGAAGAAACTTTCTTACTTTCAGTAATTTCATTTGTATTCCCATGACTCTGCCTTCATTTTCTTTTTTGTTTCAGCAAATATTTTGGTCAGTTGGAATTTCTCCTACCATTTTTGGTGTTGTAATTCTTTTATGGATTATTTGTAGGTTCCTCCACTGTTTTAGAGATTCTTCTTTTAATTTCCAGTAATTTGGGGGGGGGAATTTAAATAGTATGAATCCACAAAGTGGCTTCTAGAAAAAAAAATCCATTTTCCTAACATGCTGAATACATTCAGAGTGGCATATGTTCGTTTTACTCAAGTGTGCCGGCAGCCTACCTTGTGAGAAAATAGCATAAACTGAAGATTCTGTAAGCCATTACCAATGGTAACAATCAAAAGTCACCACTCCCTGCAATTCAAGCAAAGTTACTGCTTCCATATTCAGTTTTGTACAATACGGAGCCTCTTTGATAGCTTCCCCAAGTTGAGTAGGAAACAGAGTATCCAGGAAAGGTTGAGCAGACAGAAAAACGGAAATATTTCAGCAACCTCTAGGAGCAAAGTCGCGAGCTTTAACTTCTCTAGTAATTTTCCTGAATATCTTTTATGTCAGATCTCCAAAGGGTTTTTCTCCCAGAAATTTCTGGGGCTTGTGTTTGTGTTTTGAAAGGCAGACGATTACACTGAAGTTCCTTTCACGGTGCTTATTAAAAGACAACTGCATATAACATTTTACAATTTTCAGAGTGGTTTCATCATATAACCATCCACTCAAACCTCATTTCCAACAAAGCTGTGATGTTGATAGGCTAAAGACTGTCCCCATTTTAGAGATGAGGAAACTAAGTCAATTGTCCACGATATTACAGATAATGAATGACAGGACCTGAACAAGCACCTGAGTCAAGTCGGCTGATTCTGGTGCCCCTTCCTTCCCACCAAACTGCCCCCATGTGGTTTGCAAATGTTTTGCAATAACAGGATATATTAAATAGCCACGAATAAAATCTCCTAAATTTACAAAGAATGGATTTTTATTTTAAGCTTTTCTTACCTGTGGAAATTGCCCATCAGTTTGCCAGAAGCATTTTGATTAATTAAGTAAGTTCACGTGGATCTGTCTTAGCAGGGGATATTTTCACTCTTAGCCCAAGGCAAAGCTCCTGCTCCCAGGCTAACAATTTCGCTACATAGGTCACTTCTGAGTCCCCATGAGAGAGCCACCCACAACTAGAAGCTCAATATGAAATTTGAATTTAAATTGAATTTGCTCGCCAGGTAATCAGAGATCAGTGGAAGATGAAGAGATTTAATAAGTGCACCCTCTCTGCCTGGTGTAGACATAGGCTGGGACAAGACCAATCCTGGGCTAACCTTCCTAGATGCTATGGGTTCAAGGAGGAGTTTTTATGCCTGAATCCTACCACTCACCATTCTCCTCAAAGCTTTCCTCTCCGAATGCTGTAAGCACAAGGAACAATTAGCAGAACAGCAGGAAAATGTCATTTACTAATAAAAGCTTGATTTGAGGAATCAGCTTATGCCTGGTAACCCCTCTTCTCTTTCTAGCTTTCTGTTGCAGGGTTCTTTGGTTCTTACAAAAAAAATTAATTGGAAAATGCAGCTTATGCTACCCCCTCCCCTCGGAATCTGAGAAGCTAAGGTCTTCTCTTCAGAACAAATTGGCCTGACTTAAAATCCAGAGCAGAGGGAACTGACTATATATATAGTCAGAGATGTATATTACTTTTCACCGTGATGACCTTGTGGCCCTAATGATTCATCTCAGACCACTCAGATTAGTAGCTCCAATGCAGGGCGATCTAAGAAAGAGGTATATCAGGCACCTGCAATTGTAGGTGAGAGTATTTGCTCTCTGCCATGGACCAAAGCTGAAGCGTGGAGAGATGGTTAAAAATGTTCCCCTTCTCGAACATGAGAGAGAGAGCGACGGAGAGTACACTTGCTCTTCCACATACGTCTATTGGGGAAAGGATTTCAATGCTGGCTCCCTCTCTTGGGTTGCCATGGTGATGAGAGCGTGAAGAGCAAGTGACAGCAGAAAGAGGAATTCAGTGCCATCCAGAGATCCAGTGCTCTGGGGGAAGTAACGAGATTCTCCTCTCAGCAGAACCAAGCTTCCCGGGGCTTCAGGGTCGCACAGAGGATAAGGAGGGGGTCTTGCGCTCGATGATTTGTTATTTCAGCTGTGCTTGTGCTGTTGACAATGTGTCAGAATGAGAGCCGGCCAGCCTCCAGTACTGACGGTCGAACCTGCATCCTCTACCCCCAGAATCATGTCACATATTGCTTCCCTCGGTGCTTGCAAATAGGTGCTGCCCTCAGCACCCATGCTCATGGCGCCCATCAACACGTCCCAGTCCTCATACTAAGGACAGAGTTGCCCTTTTGAGCCCCCGATGGTTATGTCCAACAGGAGATGAGTGGCTAAAGCAAGCTGGCTGTGAGGACTGGGCAAAAGTTAATTTCTCAGCAGGGCACGCAGCTTGTTTGGGGAGATACTGTTCATCTCTCCTCAAACTTCTCATCTAACATTTAATTGTATTCTTGGCATGTGTTGGAGATGTGTCAGTCTCGGGCCACCAGTCCTGGGAACTTGCTGCCCTTCCTTTTAGGAGAAGAGTCATAGTTTAAGAGTTTACCAGAGATACAACTTGGCCTCAGTAGAGGCAAGAAATTTGTTGTCAGAGTGCAGCGATGTGGCCTCCAAACAGTAAGTCATGTACTGCCTTATCGATGCTCCATGTTTAGCCAGAGCTCGGGGCCCTGGGCAGTTGCAAGGGTTGGTGGAAAAGCGCTAAGACTCAACACAAGATTCTGGGGTCCAATCTTAACTCCTGTGCTGAACAAGTCACTTCTCGTCCCATCATCTTCAATCTCCTCATTGAAAAACGGGAATATATCTCCCTCTCTGATTTCATCTTATTTTATTTTTCTCTCCCTTCCCCTATGATCCTCTGTTTTGTATCTTAAATTCCACATATGAGTGAAATCATGTGATAATTGTCTTTCTCTGACTATTTCGCTTAGCATAAGACCCTCTAGTTCCATCCATGTCATCACAAATGGTAAGATTTCAATTTTTTGATGGTTGAGTAATATTCCGTTGTATATAGATACCATGTCTTCTTTAGCCATTCATCTATGGATGGACATCTGGACTCTCTCCATAGTTTGGCTATTGTGGACATTGCTGCTATAAACATTGGGGTACAGTTGCCCCTTTGGATCACTAAATTTGTATTCTTTAGGTAAATACCTAGTAGTGCAATTCCTGGGTTTGGGGGTGGCTCTATTTTCAACTTTTTGAGGAAACTCCATACTGTTTTCCAGAGTGGCTGCACCAGCTTGCATTCCCACCAGCAGTGTAAGAGGGAGACTCTTAATTCTAGGAAACAACCTGAGGGTCGCTGGAGGGGAGGACGGGAGGGGATTGGGGTACCTGGGTGATGGGCATGAAGGAGGGCACTTGATGGAATGAGCACTGGGTGTGATATGCAACTGATGAATCACTAAACGTTTGGCCCCCAAACATCCCAACCTCTGAAACTAATACACTCTATGTTAATTCATTGAAATTAAATTTAAAAAAAAGGAAAATGGGAATATATCATGGGGAGTATTACGAGATTCAAATGAAATCATGGATGTAAAGCTGCTCTGAAACATAGAAAGAGCCTGTGTAAAGCAAGCTTATTAACATTCACAGGATGTACAAAGATGTGGAGTCCAAGATTCTTGAGAGTATACATGGAGGGAAACACCTGTCTTAGCCCCGGTCTTGCCCGTAAGCCTTAGGTGAGTGTGTCGACAGTGCCTGCCTTGGGAGACAGCGGGTGTGCGGGCATCCAGGACTTAATAGAGCACGTTAGGGACGTCAAGAAGAGTCAAAGATGAAACTTCTAAAATGGTAAGATGTGTCAAAAAAGAACAGTGCTGGAGTGCCTGGGTGGCTCAGTCGGTTAAGCGCCTGACTCTTGATTTTGGCTCAGGTCGTGATCTCAGGGTTGTGAGATCGAGCCCTGTGTCAAGCCCCTTATTGAGCCCCACGTTGGGCTCCACACTCAGTGTGGAGTCTGCTCGAGATTCTCTCTCCCTCTCCCTCTGCCCCTCCCCCCAAGGCGCACACACACATACACACACTCTCTCTCTCAAATAAATAAATAAATCTTTTTTTAAAAAAAAGAACAGTGCTATATATATCCTTGTACCTCACATCTATAATGTGCCAAGTACTCTAAGTCCTTTACATGTATTATCTCACTTAATTCTTACACTAACCCTTGAAAGTAGTAGTAGTATCCTTATCTTACAGATGAAGAAACCGAGGTTTAAAGACCAATGTGCTATTTTGCCCATGGTCACTTAGCCAGCAAGGAGGAGAACTAAGATTTGAACCCAGGTCTAGTGTGACTCCAGAGCCTGTCCCCATAACCACCAGGTGCTAAATGGCTGGTCATAGAATCCTCTGGGTCAGTGGGCCTCTGGATCCCTTGCCTAGTGCTAAAGGTCCAGGCTCAGTCTCGAGCTCGGCCACTAGGGGGCAATGCATCTCGTGCTGTTACTAGACACCAGTTAACTTGTTGGGGCCTTGTGGGAGTTGGCCATTCTCTCCCAGGGTTGGAAGGCTTTGGGAAGAACCCAGAGCTTGACTCCAGCTTGTTCTTGGGCTTTCCCTCAACCTCCTTTTAATTTGCACTTGGCTCTAGGCCCCAGGTGTCCCCAATGATGAGGATAGAAATGCCTTTGCATGGCAGGTTACATGCTTCTCCTCCATGTCCGGCACAGGAGAGCATGCGGGCTGCATGCCCTTAAGGGCCTTTCAGGACTTCCCTGGGGGACTCAGTAGAGGGTGGGAGGAGCCTAGTAGTTAGGAGCCAGGACTCTGTATCTACACCGCCAGAGTTTCCCCTCAGCTTCCCCACATCCTGGCTGTCACTTAACCTCTCTGAGCCATTTCCTTCTCTGTCAATATGAGCATGGCACCACCCACCCTCTGGAGTTTGGTGAGCCTTGTTTGGGATAAAGTGTGTGCGGTGCAGGGCTCAGTGCCTGGCGCACCACCTAGGCAATGGGTAGTTCCTCCCTCTGGGCCCAGATTCTTCGGCCAGAAGGAAGCACGCTCAGCCAGGGCCCATTCCACTCAGAGGCCACACAGCACTGAGGGGCAGGAACAGAAGTCCCTCATCAGCCCCTGGCCCCTGGTAGCCCTGTGCCCGAAGAAGCCCAGGGTCTGTGGGAACCTGCCACTGCCGGGCAGGAGGCCCCCAAACGTCCCAACCTTGGTGACACCTTTCAGCATCCCTCAGTTTTTCCTGGCCCGGCATTATTCCTAGCCTCTGACTCACTTCCCTCCCGCCAGAAGTGAACCTTTGTTTCTCCCTGGACTCCCACAGACTTAATCCTTCCTCAAGCCTGTAGATTTCATCCCTTGAAAGCGTGGGGTTCTGGAAGGAGACAGACCTGAATCCTGCTCCTGCTGCTTATCATCATGGGGTAACCTGAGGCACGTGCTGTAATCGCTCAAAAACTGGCTCAGCCGTTTATTAACTGTGTGACCTTGAGCAGATTCCTTAATCTTTCTGAACCTCAGGTTTCTCATCTGTACCTAGCACTTACGATTCAGGACTGTTGTGAGGATTGCGTGAGGTAATACATGTAAAGTGCCTGGCACTTGGAAGGTGCCATGGATTACCAGCTGTGTGATTTGGGGCAAAAAAGAAAAACACCCAAAAAACCAAAACACTCTAAGCCTCAGTTTTCCTAACTGTACCTTTCCTTCGGGGTTGGTATATTACAAGAGTTCACCCTGTCAGGTTCCTAGCCATGCACCCAGTCCATAGTAAGAATTCAATGATTATCTGTGGTGCGCCTGGGTGGCTCAGTCAGCTGAGCATCTTCCTTTGGCTCAGGTCATGATCCCAGGGTCCTGGGATCGAGTTCCGCATCAGGCTCCTTCCTCAGCGGGAAGCCTGCTTCTCCCTCTCCCTCTGCTGCTCCCCCTGCTTGCGCGCTCTCTCTCTCTCTCTCTCTCTCTCTCTTTCTCTGTCAAATAAATAAATAAAACCTTTAAATAAAATAAAATAAATCAATGATTATCTGCTGTTGTAACTCTTATCCTCCTAGCCACCCTGTTGCCTATTCCCTCTGGATAGGGAAAGCTTCCTCTTCTGACTCAGTGTTATTATCTCTGACCCACTGACCCCCAACCATGCACACGTGGTTATCTAACGGGCAGGATGTCTCCTTTCCTCCCTAGCGCCCTGGTGTAAAAGGGTGGCCCAAGTTTCCTACTCTGACCTGTCAGGGACCTGGTGTCGCCTACTGTGTTTTGGGTTTACCCCCAGCAGGCAAGGCTCAACCTCCATGCAAGCACACAAACCCAGGTACAAAGACCTTGCTAACTCTTAGTTTTCTCATTCATAAAGGGGCATAATAATTGTGCCTACCTCCTAGGCGATCGTGGATGTTACGTGGATAGCAAGTAGATGGCAAAGAGTGTTGTACTCACTCTTTGTCAGGCTTTTGTACCTGGGTTTCTGTGCTTTGCGTGGGGGTTGCAAGAAGCTTTCCCACCTGGGAGTAAACCAGAAACACAGTACCCAACACCAGGCTCCTGACAGATCCAAACAGGGAACTCGGGCCACCTGACCACCTTGTTTGGGAGTAGGATCGGCAACCCTTTTACAACAAGGGGCCTGAAGCAGAAAGGAGACAAAGTGCCCACTAGATGAACACACAGGCTCAGTTGGGGGGGAGGGGAGAGATGGGGGTTGGTGATACCCACTGGGGCAGGGAAGGGGGCTTTCCTTGCCTAGAGACAGAGGAGAATAAGCAGAGAGCTGACAGCTCATTGACATCTGAGTGGAGTGGGCCTATGGGTAAAGGCATCCTGCGGCAGATAATGCGATCTGAACACGGGCACATCTGCCTGCAAAGCCCATACTCTTAATCATTACAATATTAATGCCTGGCACAGAGTAGGTGCTCAACGAGTATTTGTGTAATGAAGGAATTTATACTGCTGCCTCCTTCTGGAAAGTGTTCTCCCTCCATCTTTCCCTGAGCCCATCCTTCAAAGCCCAGCTCAGATGCAGCCTCCCACTAAACTGATGTGTCCTCTCTCCGTTGCTCTTGGGTGGGGGAAACCAGAGGCATTAGTGCTGGGGTAAGGAAGTGTGGGGCGCGAGGATGGGCCAGCTGTTGTGGAGCTGGAGGAAAGACTCTTGAGTTTTGCACAGAGACTTCTCTCCTGAGTCTGTGTACTGGATCTGAAGTTGCTACAAGGACCGGATACACCGATGACAAAGCAACTCACACTGGGCTCTGGTTACTCATAACAGTGAATTCCAATCACTTAGCAACCATGTGTGGGGAGGAGAATTGGAAGCCATTTCAGGGCAGGGGCCTGGGAGGAAAGGGAGACAAAATGTCTGCCACTGACCAATAGTGCGTGTGCACTGAGGAGGAGGAGGGGAGGGAAAGTGAGGGGAGCTCATTCTGACTTAAGAATTACTGCTCCAAGGGTTTTAGGGTCTTTAAGCACCTGAGGATTTAGGGATTTGTAATTCTATGCTATATAATACCCTAAAACCAAGGATATTGGGATTCCAAGGATTTCAAATACCTATAACCTATGGTACAAGGACTCAAGCAATTTTTGAGCTGTGAAATGCGGGGAGCTTAGGACCCAAAACAAGGATTTTAAACGGAACACTGGACATGTTAAAATACTAATCCCCCTTCGACTTCAAATCAATCTTGTTTTAACCCTTGCGACAACGGTTTCCAAAGGGTCTTCCCAACAATCTAGGGATCCCTGTGGGTGCCTCACAGAGGAGTGGAGAGAGTTAGTTTACAAGGGAGAAGACAGCAGGATGGGAATTCTGCATCAGCCATTGTGCCTTCCACCAGGGCAACTCCATCTTCACTTGGTTTGTATATTGGGCTGCTGTACTCAATTCAAAAGAGGGGTGTTCCTGGGGCGCCTGGGTGGCTCAGTCAGTGAAGCGTCTGCCTTCGGCTCAGGTCCTGATCCCAGGGTCCCTGGATCGAGCCCCGCATCGGGCTCCCTGCTCAGCAGAGAGTCTGTTCCTCTCTCTGCCCCGCACCCTGCTCCTGCTCTCTCTCTCTCTCTCTCTCTCTCTCTCTCTCTCTAAGAAATAAAATCTTAAAAAAAAAAAGAAGGGTGTTCCTGCTAAAGCACAAAAAAGAAGTTTTGAAGCTTCTGTCCTAGGAAAAAGGGACCAGAAACCTGCAGAGAGTGGCCCAGGAAGCCACATTTGACCTCTGTTGTTTGTTTGTTTGTTTGTTTGTTTTTTACCAAACGCCACAAAGATTCCTCAACTGCTAAACGAAATGGTGCCAGGGAGATCAGGTGGATCAGGATAAATCAGTCATTAGTTGAGTAAACCAGTCATTAGCTGACTCTACTGATAAGCTCTGCTTATCCGTCTGCTATAAAATTAATAATAACCACCACTAAAACTATAATTGTGATGAGTACTAGCGTTTATCGAACACTTTTACTATGTGCCAGGGGCTGTGCTAAGTACTTTACATGTATTATCTCATGGGATCCTCACAACAGCCCTGAGAAGAAGTATTAGTTTCCCCATATGACAGATGAGGAGACTGGGGCTCTGAGTGGGTAAGTAACTTGCCCAAGGTCATACAGCCAGAGCACGGTAGAGCCCGCCTTACTTACAAACCGAAACAGAATGGACTCCAGAAATCCCAGTAGCCAAAGTTCAGCTGTCTGGTGGCCTCGATTAAGGAATGAGGTTAAGTTTTGACCAATAGATGGCACCAGCGTGTGTGAGTTTGGTGGTCTGCTCAGGTCCGTCCAAATTCAGGCACTTCGCAGCGAGGGCTCAGAACTAAAGCAGCCCCATCTCAAGTTGAAGGAGGAAAGAAATGGCTAGCATTTTGGTCCTGAATCAGATGACATTAGCCGGTCCTGTTTGTAGCTAAGCAAAGATACGGGAGACCAGCAAGTGGAGGGACAGAGGCGGTTCTTTAAGAAGACCCGAGAATCTTTATCCTTCAACATTTCCTGGGCATGTCCTTTGTACCAGGCAGCGTGCTGTGTGATAAAGTCACATGGGGATATCAGACACAGCCACATAGGGACAGAGGCAGATGCTATGGTAGACGAGGTCCTGAATATATGGGGGCAACCCAACCTGGACTTGAAGGTCTGGGGAGGCTTCTCACAGGAATGGTGTCTGAGCTAGTCCTCTGGGCTGAAGGGGAACTTACCAGACCTACGAAAGTGGTAAGGCATTCCAGACAAAGGCTTAAAGCCACAAAAGTGTTAAAAAAACATGACACATTCAAGGACAGGAGCCATAGGCTTCAACTGTCAAGAGAGGAGTCTGAAGAGACAGGCAAGAACCAGGTGATTGAACAGCCTAGAATATCAAATTAAGGACTTCATTGGTGAATATATGAATAGAAAAGCCATAGATTCTCAAGAGGATCTGTGACCAAAAGAAAAAAAGAAAGGTAAGTCCCAGTTGTTGGGGAAGCAATGAAGAGCCACGGTAGGGCTTTTGGCAGGAGGACACTATGGTCTGATCTTGTGACCGGTGGGGAGGGCACATGGCAAAGGCGCCTGCAGAGGCAAGAACATTAGTTGAGGTAGTTGGGACGGGATAGGCATGAGGACCTGAGCTGTGGTAGATACAAAGGGAATCAAGGAGATAAAGTTGACGGGACTTAATAACGCCCCCTCTTGAACCCCCTCCCCGCATGCATACACTCATCTCCAGAGCTCAACTGAGGTTGTACCTCTGACTTTTCCCCCCAGCCACACTCCCAATTTTCAAGCTGCTTTTTGGGGGCCTTTTTGCTCCTTCCCTAAGCTGCCTTTGAAGTTTAATGGAGCCTGCCTGATTTCACAAGTTGACAGAGAAAGCCTGGCCCCATGCTGGGTCAGTCCCTGGCCCTGGATCCCCATGGAGTAGAATCTGTCAACTGACCTCAGGTAGGGTACTGAATTGGCCTTGAGCTGGTCTCTGACCCTCTGCCTGTGGCTTCACAACATGGCCAGAGTTCAGTTAAGAAATCAGCACAGTTCCAGGAAAAGGGCACCCATCATCTAGTTTATTTTTCTCCTGATTCATTTCATACCAACACACAGACCCCAGTGGATAGCAGGCAAAATGGAGGGAGGTCCCCAAAGCAAGCTGATTTCCTACATGCCCCCTTCCTCTCCTGCAAGGCTCCTCAGAGAGGTGCCCCCACTTTGCCTGGATCTGATGCTGGTGTCACTGGAGGCGAAGCCAGAAGTCAGGTCTTCTGTGGGGAGACAGGACTCTGGAGCCAGCTGGAAGGCTGGGGAGTCAAAGAACCCCGAAGAGTAACTGGTCCTCTCTGCATGGGTAGCCACTGTCTTGATCTGCTTCCGGGGGAGCTTCAGAAAGCTGGTCTTCCCCTAGAGCTCCTTGGACCCTCTCACTGTCTCACAACAACACAGACAATGAGATTCCAGAGGCCTGGGTCCACAGGCCAGCTGAATATCACCGCGGTGAGCTGGGGACTCAAGGACCCAACTTACAGTCTAGAGAGCTATGTCTGGAGATTCCTGGCTCATTGATGCTCTAGAGCCTTGCCAGTCATACTGAACCCCAGGCAGACTCTGACCGGTTCAGTTTGGGCACGTCAGGAGCGGGGAAGGAAGAGGAGCTGTGGCCGTGTGTGGGGCTGACCCTGGTACCCTCACACACTCTTCCAGCCCCCTTTCGTCTGTCTCCTCTTCTTTTCCTCTTCTTTGTCCTTTTCTTCTTCCTCTTCCTCCTCTTCGCTGTCTGAGTCCTCATATAGGTTGATGGTTGCCTGGACGGGGAAGTTCTGCAGTAAAATCTCCCCATCACTGTACAGGTAGTCAAAGGAGCGTGCTTTAGGCCAGAAGAGCCTGTGGACAGAGAAGAAATATGGCCCCTGACTTAGGTCTTTTACGTGCAGAGAGGCAAGGAAGGCCACGAAGGGAGTCAACCCCTAAATTCCTTCTCCTGCCTGCAGTAATGAGGTGAAAGGGAAAAGAAGGAAGCAAGCATTGTAACAGAACCTTCTAGATGGTTACAAAATGGCCCCAGGCGGGAAGGTCATATCTGGTGGGCCTAGAGCTGTGGGGAGCCCCTGCCCCGGTATCTGTCAACTCTGACATTGGTCCCATTCTCCCCCCTGCAGCCCCCCACTTCAGAAGTCTTCTAGCCAAGAATTCTCTAGCCCTGTGTCCTCCATGTCCCACTAAGGCTTCCTTTGCTGACCCCGCCCATAAGGGCTTATTCTTAGGGGTCACTGACAGATCCTCCAAAGAAGGCAACCTTGGTCGACTCCCTTAACCACCCTGGGCTTCAGTTTCCTGGTCTAAGAAAGAGCGATCCTGGCACTGCCTACCTCCTCCGGCTCCACAGGGCTGTTCTGAGGACTGGAAGAGCCGACGGGCCTACATCAGGTTCCAAGCTGGGCGCCACAGGCTTACCTGACGGGGTGATGGAACTCAGGGTCAGCCTTCGTGACTTCAGCCCCTGTTGGCCCACCAGTAGCCTGTCCAAAGCAAGAGCTAACATGTCGCTCAAAGTGCATGGCCACACGACTGCCTCCTCCATACCAGGGGTCACAACCCTTCATAAGACGATCTAGAAGAAACCTCAGCCATCTCTGGGGGCAGCCCCTGTCCCCCCCACCACCACAACAAGGGGCTCTATCCTGGTTCTGGTTGTAAAACAAGTGCACAGAGTCCTGGGGGTTGTTTGCTTTCCTGCCCCTGTTCTAACACCTGTTTGGAGACTGGCCAGGAGACAGAGTTCTACTGAGCCGCAAAGATTCCGCGGCGGGGGAGGGAGGGGGAGAGCCCTGGGGCTGCATGCCAGGAGACCAGGATTCTAGCACCAGCTCTCCCACAGGCTAGCTGTGGGGCCTGCCTAAGTCCCTCCCCTCTCCTGGGCACTCGTCTCTTCATCTTTCCCATTGCAGCAGAAACCCCAGGGCGGCCCTCCTCCCCCAGCTGTTGTGGAATCAAACGTGACCGAGGCTGTGGAGAGGCTTTCCCACGTCTGCAGCCCTGGCCCGAGGGCAGGGGTGCTCTGGAAAGGGACCTGCCTGGCCACTGTGAACGCACGTGGCTGCCTATGCACGTGACCGTGGGCCACAAGGGCTCAAACTCACCGAATCTACCGGTCTCCTCACCTGCCCCGGCAGGTCACTTGTAGAGGACAGCCAGGGCCTCCAGAGACAAGCTCCTCTAGGACAAAGAGGCAAGATCAATCTGTGGAGGAAGGAGACCGGAACTTGGCTCCAATGTGGGCTCCAGGAAGCCTGTCATGAGGCCCCTGAGCCCAGGTCAGTGCTCCTCCCCCCTGCTTCAACAATGTGATCATTGCTCTTGTCACGCTGGTTTGTAATGATCTGTTTACTCGCCGTTGAGCTTCTTGGGGGCAGACTTACGTTTGATCGTGTCTGAATCCCCAGTGCCCAGTACAACACAGTAGGCATTTCACTCATCGGTTGTTGACTGTTACATGCTTAGAGGGATAAAGGAGGGTTGGGTGGAAAATATCTGGCCCCCGGCTCTCCTACTCCAAGAAGTAGAGCTGAGAGTCCTACCATCTTCCTGCGCTGGGGAAAGGGGCCCGAACTATTCCTGGGCCCACTGCTTCCCCACTAGACTCCCAGAGGTCCGGACAAAAAGCAAATGGGAATCTTAAGGCGTGGTCAGGGAAGAGACTGCCGCCCAGTCTCTTTTGGGACTTTGGTCCTCTCTCACCCCCTCTTCAGCCTGGGTCAATGGAGGCCACACTCCATGGCAGCCTCAGTGGACTAAGCCACTTGGCCCACGAGGGCCTGGCTGCTTGGCTTTCAGCTTTGGCAATACCCCCTGTTCCCCTCCTGCCACCCAGAGGGATGAGTGAGGCGAGAAGCCAGTTGAGACACTCCAGCCTGAGATGTGGAAGGGGCAGTCTCTGGGGGCTGTGAGGCCTTGCCCTACCCCTCCACAGAGAGCGGGGGCACCCTGGCCATCTCATCCATTTCGTTGTCCTTCCAATCCCGGGACCCCACTAAGCCCGAGTTGGGGTCGCCAGAGGCCAAGTTCCACTTACCTTTCTCTGCCACCTACTCGTTGTCCAGAGGAGACAAGGGGCGATGGACTTAATAGGTCAAGGAGTGCCCGGGGGCACTGCACAGGGTTTGGAGCTAGGGCCAGGGCTGGGACCGGGGCAGCAGCAGCGGGAACAAAAGGGTCCATCCTTAGGGGGTCGAGGCCAGGCAGGCTGTAGGGGCTCTCATTTCTCAGAACCTCCTGCATTCTTTTGGCCTTTCCTGGGAGACCCTTTTATAAGGCCTGCCTGGACTCATAAATTATTCAGGGCCGAGCAGGGCTGGGGGACCTGGGAGGAGGGACGAGGATTTAGAACAGGGAGCTCACGGAGGGGGGAGCTGGGTCTCTGGGTATGAAAGCCCTCCCAGTTGAATAAACAGAGAGTCGGTGGGGGGTGAGGGGTTTTCTTTACCTCCAAGTCAGAAAGGAAAACACAGAAGGGGCAAATCACACACCATTTGTGCAAATTCCCCAGGCAGTAGCAAGGCTAGAGGCGGGAAGCTCATTAGCACCCCAAACCACAGAAAGCTGTCAGGCACAGAGGCCTGGAGAGACAGGCCTTTGGCAAAGCCAGTTCCCAGCAAAAAGGGACAGCTGACCCGGCTAAGGCGAGCAAGGGACTCACACATTATTTCGGCTCAAAACCCGCAAGAGATGTGCCAAGTGGACCTGATAGAGGGTGACTGCCATTAAGCATGCCACCTGGGTCAGGAAAATAGCAGGTTGGGGGTGGAGCAGGTCCAGCTGCCTGTGGGGTGACCCTCAAGCCTTCCTTCCACGCCCTATGCTCTCTGGGTCGGTTCCTTTGCAAAAGTGCCCAAATCTCCTCTCGGGCCTCAGCAGTAAGTGGTCTGGTAAAGGAGTGTGGGCAGCATTTCAGGGCTTGGAGGTCAGATTCCAAGTCTCAGAGCTCAGCCCCCAGTCCAGGAGCCAGGGTCCTGGTGGGGGTGTGGGGGGGGCGGGGGGCGGGGTGAGGCAGGGTTCCTTCTGGCCGCTAAACTGCCTCAGAACCATCCCCGGCCCAGGGGCCTCTATTCCCTCATGTGTGAGACGAGAGTGCAGGTCCAGTGGCCTCAAGGGGCCCTGCCAGCCTGAACACCCTTTGCTGGGTAAAGGGGTACTGACCCCGGGCCGGGGGGCAAGCCTAGCGGTTCCAGCACAGTCTTTGGCCTTAGCCAGTCTTCTGGGCCTTTGCCAAAAAGCTTCCAGTTACAACTGTTGGCGGCCTCCTTGTGCTTTAGAAGTCCCGGAATATTCCTCCGGAGCCCCAGCGTCCAGCAGCAGCATGGATTTAGCTTCTTGGGTATTCATCCTGGTCAGGTTTGTGATTGTCCAAAATTTGAAACCACCTCAATGTCCAATATTAGGAAACCAGCTACATTCATTAGGGTGAGCCTTTGCCCGTGAATACTAAGCGGCACTCACAATCAGGCTCTAGAAGGATAATCATCAGCACAGAAAGTGGGAAAGAACATCAGATCCTAACATCACCTGAGCACTTCGATTCAGGGGCTCCTCTTCTCTCTGTTCGCCCACCCCCTACCCCTCCCCACTTCGAATTCTAGCCCCACCGTGTGCCCTGTAGCAAAGGAAAATTGGAAACAACATCGACAAATGCCTCACTTTAGAAAGCAGGCTCAACAACTCCTGGAACAGTGAGACAATTGCACATTCAAATTGGCTTGGTGGAAGACTGGGGAAAGAAAACAAGTGGAGACTATCCAGGATGCCGGGGGCGGGGGGGGGGGGGGGGGGGTGGGGGAGGCTGCTTGGAAGAAGGAAGAAGGTGACTGCGGTCAGTTCTGGGAATAAGACTGTGGGAGATTTTTACTTCCTGCTTTGCGCTTTTCTGAACGTCCTCAAAGGTTGCACAGGATCCTGCTATTCTTTGGGCAAGAGAAAATAAAGACATGGGAAAATTAAAAAGAGAGAAGGAAATGCCTATCCGGGGAGCAGAGAACCCTCTTGGGGAAATGACCCATGCTCTGTGGGAGCAAGGCCGAGGCCCATGGCAGAAGCTACAGGGAGACACATTTTGGCTCCATCCAAGGAAAACTTTCTAACAGTCCAGCCGCCACCTAACCCAAGGGCCTGGCATGGCACCAGCCCTCGATAAACAGAGGTTTATTATATGTGTTGAAATGAGGGCAGTGGCATGCGTGGCCTCGGACCGAGGTAAGCTCTCTGGCCCTGCTTTGTGCGAGGCAGGCTGGATCCTGGGTCCCAGGGAGGGCAAAAGGAGGGCTGCTGGGGAGCCCTGAGTTCCTATCAGTCTCTGAGGGTTCTTGCTCAGTTGACCTCCAGAGGATGAGAAATTGCTGGGACGGCTTGGCCTCGCCAGCTCCAAGGAGGAGTGAGGCTGAGGGGGAGGAGCCTGGTGGAAGAAAGGCCTGGAAGGACCGGGGCCTGCGAAGGAGAAAGAAGCCAACCTATTGGCACTCCCCGGGATCTTTTTGACCTCTAGGTGGCTGTGAGTTCCGCAAGCAGGCAGGAGGGAAGAGGGAAGAGGGAAAGGGAGGAGAGGGAGACATTACTCCTGAGCCCAAGCTGACTCAGCCATTGCCACCCATCTTGCCACCTCCGCCCTTGAACCTGTGTTCATTCCTCCTTCCGTGTATGGGAGACGAAGCCCCTGGCCCCTCTCGGTGGGCTCTCCCCAGCCTGAAGGATTTTTAAGGCCTGCAAGTGCCGCTGGACAAATGTGGGAGCCTGGCTGTTTTCCCTTGCAGTCGGCACAGAACAGGAATGAGCAGGATGGCCAGCAGGGTGGCAAGGAAAGGCGTGGAACAGCAAAATGCATAACTTCTTGTCAGGTGATTGCGAGCCCACCTGTTTCCCCTAACAGCCCTGGAGCATCTCTGGGTTTGGTCAGTGACTACTTTGCCAGGCCCTTCTGAGAGAGCACCTCCGCCGGTCGACACCCCGCTGGGCACTGCCTGGCAAAGGGAGGGGCGAGAAAGAGGAAAGTGCTGAGGACCCTGCCTCCAGGTGCCTACAGGCTAGGGAGGGAGATAAAACCTGCACAAGGGCCAGGCGGACTCAAACAAGCTCTGGTGGGCCCTCGTACCCCTCAGCCACCCTCGAGTGTGTTCCCCTGTGAAGCCCCAACCCCAGCCTCCACATTCCCCTGGGCGCCATTCCAAACTTCCTTCAGCTCCCTACCATGTTCCTGCCCCACCCCTCTCCTCCTACTTCCCTGAGAAAACAGAGGCCTTCAAGCATGAATTACCTCAGTGCCCTGCCCCACCCCCCCAAAAGTGGCGGGCCTCTCCAACTTCCTTCTCCTCCAGCCCTCCCTTCTCAGGGGACAAGGTGCCCCTCTTGTTAAAGGCTAATCCCTTTATCTGGGCCTTGGCCTCATCCACGTGGACCTCCTTCTCTGGGCCCTTCCTCCAGACATTATTCCCCCTTCTCTTCAGGAAAGTCCAGTTTCCTTATACTAGCTCTTTCCTTTCTGATTGTAAAATGGTGGTCTCTTTTATGCCAGAAAATAAGGCCCCTCCCTCTCCAGATGTGTTTTCTTGCTCCCCTAACAAGTTCTCCCTCTCTCTCTCTCTTTTTCTCTCTCCCCTCCCTCGTTCCCTCTCCCTCTTCTTCCCATCACCCTCAAATGTACCTCAACCTACTACAATTTGGCCCCTGCCCCATCTTCCTAGTCAACAGGCACCACCAAAGGTCACCAATAACCCCCTAATTGCCAAATTCAGTGATCTCTTTGAACTCTGGGTGTCAAGAGACTGGGGGCCAAGCCCTCTTTTCTTAAACCCTCCTTCTGCTCTTGGCCTCCACAATGACTCTCTCGTTTTCCTCCTGCTTCTGGATCCACTTCTCTTGGTCTCTGTTGCTGACGTCCCTTCCTCTGCCCATTGGCCAGACCTGTGGTTCTCAGTTACAGTCCCCGAATTGGGCTGATACACAGTGACCTTTTCAGTGGGTCACGGCAAAACGGGAGACACATCCAAAGGAAAGCTTTTCAATAATCTAAACTTATTCACTTATAAAAAGGACTGTCTTTTATTCTGAGATTATGCCCTTCCTATTTGGGCGGGTGGGATAAGCAAAATAGTCTTTCTTTTGTGAAATGATCGCAATGGTGGATATTCGTTTTTTTTCTTTAATGAGGCAACTTGGCAAAATAAAACTTTGGTTTCTCTATGTCAGTCCCGTTAATGTTTGTTGAATGAATCAAAACCTGAGAATGATATTTCCTCCTCCGCAAAACTCCCCCGTACCTACCTCAGGAACCGGCGTCATACAGGCCGAGTCATTCAAGCGAAAGCCTCAACCATTTCTCCCATCTGTCTCCTCCGGGCTCCCCCACTCACCCCATTGTTTCTTCAACTGTAGCCTCATCCGTCCTCTCTCACCTGGACGCCTAGAACGACTTCCAAGGAGGTTTCCCCTTGTCTTTGACTTGGCCTTTCCACTCCATCCTCCCCAACAGCCACCCCAGTGATCTTTCTAGAACACACACCTGAGTACAGTCCTCCTGCACTGGAGAACGTCCAGTGATTCCCAGTTGCCTAGAAGAAACGTCCAGACCCCTACGAAGGGGATGACACCTGAGGCCTTTCGCTGCCTAAGCCCAGCCTGCTTCTCCAAGCTTCTGCCTCCAGTGGCCTCCACGCACCCTCCACTGCAGCTCCCCTTGACTTGACCTCCTCTCTGTAAACAGGCCATGGCCTTTCACCCCTAATCCTTTCAGGGTTTAGGGCCTCTGGAGGTCTTAATCCCACCTTGTGTCGGGCTTATCGTGGACAACGCTGTGGGTCACAACCAATGGCAGGGCTTAAAATCGATGGAGGGGGTCGGGGCCAGCATGAAGCCAAATGAACGAACAGCGACTAGAAGCGTGGGTCACATCTGGTAAGGATGCAGGTCGTTCTGTGAAATGTTTGCTTTTGTCATATGGAGATGGAGGTGGAGATTGAAGCATGCAAAAATGCATGTACTCTGTACGCCGTGCTGCAAAATACGTTTCTAGCTGTGGGTCACGGTCACCGGATTTGCACTCCGGGGCCTACACGTTGTTCTGTGATTCACTTGGCACTGCCCGTGTCACAGTCCTTGCTCTCCAAATGGGTGTAGTCTCCCTGGGGGGCGTAACAGAGGTCAGGTGAAGGGGCAATGCCGGGGAGACCTCTTGGAGGAGGGGGTGGTTGAGCTGGGCTCGGCTTAAGTCGGCAGAGAGAAGGGGACGTGTCATCCTGGCAGGCAGAGCTGGTACAGGAGCAGAGTAAGAGGAGGGAACATTTGTTAAACATTTATGTACCAGGCACTGTCCTAAGCATTTCGCATGGATTAATTTGTCTCACAAACAACCCTATGAGGAAGATACTGCTACAAGCCTCATTTTATAGATGAGATTAAAATACTTGCCCAAGGTCACAGAGCTAAACGTGACCAACCTGGGATTTGAACTCAGGTAGTCTCCGTGCTTTTAACCACTGTGCTGCACCACGGCTGGGGGTCGGGGAGGAGAGGGGGCCGTCGGGGGGACAGTAAGAGCCCAGGCCCTCAGGAAGAGGGCCGACAGTGGCAGGTGGAAAGGCCCAAAACAGGTTCTGCGCTCACCTTGGCAGAGATCTTACTCTTTCCCTCCAGCCTCTGACTCGAGCGGGGGCCCGCCCCTGGGGGTGGGGGGCAGGAAGCCCTAAAAGGTCAGTATGGGGGCCCGGCGGAGGCAAGAAGCAAAGCAAGGTCTGCTCTGAGAGAGGAAATAAGGGGAAGGTTCTCTCCCTCACCCCAGTCTGCCCCCAAAGCAAAAATAGCAAATGGTGCATGGGACCTCTGCCCTCAAGTCCAAATGTCCCAAATGTGCCAAATCCTGGACCCAGCCCCTTGGGTTCCTTGGACAGGGGGTCCCCTCTGGAGAACAGTTTGTTGCCGGGTCAGCCCTCCTCCCGCACCCTCTGCCTCTTGGCCCGCCGCTGGAGCCAGGCCGTGACCCATGTGGTGCAGGGCTCTTTTGGCAGACCCCCTCGCAGCTCCCCATTTGCTCCTCATTTGAACCACAGGGGCCTAGAAAAACAGAGCTCCGAGGAAGCAGGAGGGGCCGGAGGGAGGGTGCCTGGGGAAGGTCATGCCCAGCCAGGCTCCTTCCCTCCGCCATTCAGCCCATCCAGCCCCATCCCTGGCTCCTCTGGCCAGCCTCGCCAGCCCCTCTTCTCTGAGATGGCCTCTTTCCCAGCCTGGTCCCGGAAGCCTCTGGAAGATACGGAATTCTCAGGAGTGCATTCTCTTCTCTTTCCCCTTTGGCCTCGGAGTCCTGCTGATCATGCCTAAGTAAGGCCAGATACTGCCAAGTAGTGGCAGGTGTCTCCCCGGGAGGTGGGTCCCGACAAGCTAATGAGAATAGCCATCAGCACCACAAAAATAAGTGAGCATTTATTGAGCGCTTACGATGTGTCGGGCACTGTGCTAAGCACTTCTTTCTTTATTTCTTCATTTACTCCTTCAGGAGATCCTATGAGGTAGGTCCTGTTACTGCTCCCATTTCAAGGTGAGCAGGAAACTGAGGCACAGAGAGATGAAGTGACTTCCCAAATAGCTGGCGAGTGACCGATCTGAGATGGGAATGCAGGCCTGTTCTGTTTCAGCACCCCCAACCCCCACAGGAGACTGTAGAATACAGCTGCGTGGAGGGTGTGATCCCTTCAGTGGTCGCCCGCATGGGCTGCTGTGGCAGGAGGCAGAGGGCAGAAGGGGCCAGTGGAATTGGGTGACCAGTGTCACAACCTGAGCAAGTCTCCCCTGTCCCGTCACCAGTGCTCTGGGGCGGGGTGGATCCGTCAATGGCTCCACCTTCCAACTACAAAACGGGGCGCAGCTCTTCACTTCGCCCTCACCAGCCGCTGCTATGGATGGCTTGGGCTGCCACTCTAGCTCAGGTCCCTGTCAGCTGGGGTCTGTGTATCTGTGCTGGATCTTCACGTGGAAAAGCTTGGGCTCGTGACTCAGATACACTCAGGTGCGTCCCAGCTCCAACACCTAGCTGTGTGGCCCAGGGCAAATGACTTAACCTCCCATTTCCCAGTGTCCCCGTGGGTGAAATGACATAATAAGGGTTCCTACCTCGCAGTGTTGTAGTGAAGGTTTCACGAGAGGGAGTAGAGGTTGTTCAGTCGGACACGTCCTTAGCCATCAGCCTATGTAGCCTGTTATCATTATTATAATTATTCCTCTCTCCCCACTCCATCCCCGTGGTGAGGCAGAGCTTAGGCTTTGGGAAGCGGGCATGAGTTGGAATCCCTCCTCGCTAGTTTACCGCCCAGGTGGCCTTGGGTCAATTAACTAATCTCTCTGAGCCTCAGTTTCCTGGGGAGTGGAGTCATGCCCGTATCACAGAGCTGGAGTTGAGGATGAAATGAGATGCTGTAGGTACATTGGTGTAGATTCTTTTTGTCCGACATGCTTTCAGTTGTTTTCTGCACACGTGGCCACATTTGCCTTCTTACAACTCAGCTTCCACCCTGTTCACAAACCTGCACCAGCAACCCCATGACTGGCGGCATGTGACAGTCACGATTTTCCCTGAATTTTCAGCCTCACCTCCAACTCCCCAGCATTCCCTCTCACTTCCGGTGGGCCTTGCTGCTACACAGGCCCTGCACATGATCATCCATACCTCCCTGCCTAGGTCTAGAATGCCTCCTCTCTCCCCCCATGATTCAAATTCTACCTCTCCCTTCCATGTCCTCTTGGAACCCACACTGACACGAGGAAGCTTTCAAGACTTGCCATTATCCACTGCCTTTTCATCTGAGCTCCCTTTTCAGATGTGATGAGCCTCCCCAACGAGGTGATCAGGGAAGGGGCTTTGTCATCTCTCCTCCCTCCCATTGGCACCTGGCAGAGGACTGGGTCCACAGCAGGTTCTCATTCCATGTGAATGGAAGGTCTTTTGATGGCGGAGAAGTCAGTCCGAGACTATTCAGTCTAGCAGAGCCTTGGGGCTCTAGTGTTGGGTAGCAAACAGCCATGACAGGTGTAAGGGCCACAATGAGATTCTCTGTTAGTATTTTGGCCTTGCAAAGACAGAGCATCCAAAATCCCAGAAGGGGGCACTTTTAGAGGGTAACTTTTGACTTGGCTGGGACAGCTCAGGAGCAAGGCATGTCAGGAGAAGAAGGGGTACAGCAGAGGTCCTTGGGGGAAGAAATCTAGAAATTCTTTCCTCCTTTTTATTCCCAGCTGCCTCCTCTATGGGCAGGACAGGAGTTTCATCTCCAGGGGTACCTGGATGACTCAGTTGTTGGGTGTCTGCCTTCGGCTCAGGTCATGATCTGAGGGTCTTGGGATAGAGCCCAGCGTTGGGCTCCCTGCTCGGGTGGAGAGTCCGCTTCTCCCTCTCCCTCTGGCCCTCCCCCCTCCCGCTCATGCTCGCTCTCGCTTTCTCTCAGATAAATAAATAAAATCTTTTTAAAAAGTTTCTTCACCCTTCTGCTTACCTCCCCTTCCAGCTTTGGCCTAGACCAGCAGCCCTAAAAGTGTGACCCAAAGACCACTGGGGGCCACTAAGATTCATTCAGGGGACTCAGACAAGACTACTTGCATGATAATACTAAGATGTTATTTGCCATTTCACTGTGGTGACATTTGCCCTGATGGAGCAAAAGCGATAGTGGGTAAAAATGCTGACACCTTAGCTCGGATCAAGGCAGTGGCACCAAACTTATATTCATGTTATTCTTCATCACCAATGTATTCCTGGTAGAAGAAATGTCAGTTTCACTTAAGAATGTCTTGGTGAAACAGTAAAGATTATTAATTTTTATTAAATTTCAATGCTTTGAGTACATGTCTTTTCAAATAGTCTGTGTGACAAAATAGGAAGGGTGTATAAAGCACTTCGACTGCGTACTCAAATATGATGAGTGTCGTGAGGAAAAGCACTTGCGTGATTGAATTGCAAGCTAAACTAACCAGTTTTTCATAGAATGCTCTTTTTAAAAAAGATTTATTTATAACTGAGAGAGACAGAGACAGAGAGAGCATAAGCAGGGGGAGAGGCAGAGGGAGAGGGAGAAGCAGACTCCCCGCCGAGCCAGGAGCCCGAAGTGGGGCTCGATCCTAGGACCTGGAGATCATGACCTGAGCCAAAGGCAGATGCCTAACCATCTGAGCCACCCAGGCATCCCCTCCCCCCCCTTTTTTAACTTGAAAGAATGATTGACAGACAAACTATGATTATTCAGACTCGGGCCAGTGTTCTGTTGAAAATGAATGAAGTGATTCTGTCATCTCAAAACAATCAACTGATCGTATTTGTTGTCCATGATAACATTTAAGCTTTCAACTGAAAACCAGAATTTTGGAAAAGTTTATCTGTCACCGTGAGCTTGAGAGTTTCTTAATACCCTAAAGACATTTCTGATAAGATATTAATGAATGCAGTTTTTCATCCAATGAGTCAACAATTGGAAGATCTGTATAACTGGGTAGGCCAGTATTTCCCAAATGACTAATGCATAATGTTACCAAATCATGCATAGATACTAGATCCATTCAAAGTGCAAGATAGACCAGTGGGTTTTAATGTAACAGAGTACAAAACATTCATTGATAAGGTTTCAGAGTCAACGTCACAAATAAGCATCAGGAAACTACCACCTGTGAAGTTTAGGTGTAGTATCAAAGAATATCCGCAAGGTATTAGTTTTCTACTGCTGCCGTAACAAATTACCACAAACTTAACTTAATACAGCACCTACCTCTTATTTCACAGTTCTGCCGGTCAGAAGTCCAGGTGGGTTCACCTGAGGTCTCCACTTGGGGTCTCCCAAGACTGAGGTCAAGTTGTCTTGTCAGCTGAGCCGGCCCCTTAACTGGAGGGTCTGGGGAAAAGGTCTGCTTCTAGGCTCACTCAGAATGTTAGAAAAATCCAGTTTCTTTAGGTTGTAAGTCTGAGGTCCCCGTTCCTTGCTGGCACTCTCCTTGGAAAGGACTCACATGACTACATCAGGCCCACCTGGATAATTTCTCTTTGCCAGATAACTACTGGCATGATCATGGAAGTAATAACATCATGAACACCTACTCTCAAAAGGGGAGGGAATTTATACACAGGTGAGTGTCATTTGGGAGTATTCTTAGAATTCTGCTTAAAAAGCTATTTAAACAACACCTGTCTCTACGACATATCTTTGTGAGGCTGGATTTTCTTCATCTATTCTAACCAAAACAACACATTGCTACAAACTGAATGCAAGAGCAGATATGAGAATGCAGCTGCCTTTTTATTGAGTCAGATACGCAACAGATTTTGCAAAAATGTAATACAATGCTACTTTTCTTGCTAATTTTTTTGGTTTGGAAAATAGTTATTTTTTCATAAATATATGTTACCTATTTTAACATGCAATGGGTTTATTGTTTTAAATGTAAAAATAAATAGTTTTGGGATGCCTGGCTTTCTCAGTTGGTCGACCACGTGACTCTTGATCTCAGGGTTGTGACTTCGAGCCTCACATTGAGTGTAGAGACTACTTAAAAATAGAGTCTTTTTTAAAACTCAAAACAAAACAAACAAAAAAAGCAGAAAAAGATCTATAAATGCAGAGGACAAACTGATGGTTTCCAGAGGGGAGGAGGTGGGGGGGGCTGGACAAAATGGGTGAAGGAGAGTGGGAGATACAGGCTTCCAGTTATGGAATGAACGTCACGAGAATAAAAGGTACAGCGTAGAGAAGATGGTCAGTGATAGTGTAATAGTATTGTGTGGTGACAGACGGGAGCTCTGCTGGTGGTGAGCGCAGCATAACGTATAAAGAAGTTGAATCCCTATGTTGTACCCCTGAAACTAATGTAATGTTGTGGGTCAACTATATTACAGTAAATAAACAAATAGCTTTAAAACTTATCAGTTTTAATTTCTAATATGTTAAATATTAATAGACGTAACCCATAAAAAAACGCCCTATTGGAGTTTTCAATAATTTTTTTAAACTAATACCTTTTATTTATTTATTTTTAAGTATACATGTATGTCATTTTAATATTCTGCCTGACAGAATGTGGAAGGACACATAAAATTCATGCTTTTGAGTGTGCAGTTCCACGAATTCTGACAAATGCGTAAAGTTATACAACCATTCTGTAATGCTTCCAACACCCAAAGAATTCCCTGTGCCACAGCATTGTGGTCACCCCCTTCCCCCACCACTAACCTCTGGCAAGCACTAACCTGGTCTTGTCATTTCAAGAATGTCATGTACATGGAATCATACCAGAAACAGCCTTTTGAATCTGGCTCCTTTCACTCAGCACAATACATTTGAACTTCATCCATGTAGCTGCCTGTATCCATACTACATTCCTTTTCAGTGCTGAGTAGTATTCCATTGTGCAGATGTGCCGCAGTTTATCCATTCACTAGTTGAAGGACATTGGGTTGCTTCCTAAATAATTTTTCAGGGTGTAAAATCATCCTGAGACCACAAATCTTGAGAGATGATGGTAAGAAAAGGTAACAGAGGTATCATTTTTACATGGGAAACAAGTAGGTGGATGAAAGAACCATATATGGGAAGTAGAATTGAAAGGATTTGCAGATTGGATGAAATGGGGTATGGAGGGTGATAGGAAAAAAAGTGAAATTAAGTCTAATTCTGAGGTTCCTGACTTAAACAACTGGCTTTCTCAAACGGAGAAGACTGAGGTTTTATTTCAAAGGGAATCAAGGATACAATTTGGAGATGTTGAGTTTGAGATGCTTTTCAGTTAGCCAAATGGAGATGTCAGTATATAGGGGTCTGGCTTTTAGAGGAAATGGGCGATTTGGAGTCATCTGAGTACATGAGAGATAAATGGGACCTCCGAGAGTGGGAATGTAGAGCCAGAAGGGAGGCAGAACTAGGTCAGGCTCTTGAGGAACACAGATTTCTCGGAATCTAACAGAGGAGGAGGAGTCAATGAAGAAGTAGCCAGAGATATAGGAGGAACATCAGGGGAGAGTTGTATCACAGAGGTCAAGAGAAGCAAGGGCAAAGTGATCGGGGCACTGAGTTACGCTTAGCGGTCAAGGAAGTTAGGGACTGAAAGGTGCCCATCAGGGGCGCCTGGGTGGTTCAGGCGGTTAAGCGTCTGCCTTCAGCTCAGGTCATGATCTCAGGGTCCTGGGATTGAGGCCTGCGTCAGGCTCTCTGCTCAGTGGGGAGTCTGCTTCTCCCTCTACCTTTGTGCGTGCTCTCTCTCAAATAAATAAAATCTTTAAATTTTTTTTAAAAATTTAAAAAACGAAATGTGCCCATTATATTTGATGACATGGGGTTGGGGGGGGGTCATTTGTGACCTTGAGGAGAATATCTTGGTTTGGTGGAATGATAGGGATGGAATGTCTCAAATCCTCTCTCTGCCCGAGGTCCTAACTCCTTCTCCCATTGTCTTCTCATCCCTGCCCCTTTTGCCCCTAGAATCTCTTATTTCTCATTCTAGACTTATCTCTTTGTAGCACCATCTCCTCCCTCTCCCTCAAGACCTTGCTTTATACAGACCTCTCTGAGATTTTTTCCTCGAAGACTCCTACCTCTCCTTCTGCTCTCTTTCCTAACCCATCTCTCCCCAGACCCTCATTTTCCTGCCTTTATTATGTCCCGGCTCATTCTTCTCTTTAAGCAGATGCTGCTTTTGCCCAGACTGCTATTTTTTGCTCTTTTTTTCAGGCCCCTCTCCATCCCCCCACCCATCCAGGTTCTCTGGCTCTCAGCAGGGGTCTTAGTTGGTGACTAAGGAGCCTCGCAGACTCAACACTGAAGAGTCATATTCTCTGGCAGGATTCCACCAGGATGTGACAGTGCTGACCTGGAGGAAACACGGTGTTAAAACCGAGTCTTTGAATGATTGCCAGTCTGCTAACCACATCCTGCCAACACAGTGCCCTCATCCGCCCTGGCACCTGCCACTGAGATTCTGCCTTTTCCTACCCTCAATTGCACAGAGTCACTATGAGCTGATAAGGTGCCCCTCTACTACAAATTCTATCTTTCACTCAACCGAGGTTTTGCACTTGCCAGAATGCTTTCATATTCATTAGTCCGGCCTTGGGAAGTCAGCAAGGTGAAGTCTGGAGAAAGAAGATGTGAAGACTTGCCCCGGGTCACACAGCTGGTTAGAGGATTAGCCTGCTACCCCTCCCACCCCTTCAGTTTTGCTTGCTTTCATGCCCCCCCCCCCAAACTCCCCGGGCCTGAGCTCAGGCATGGCTGCCCTTTTAGCTTGTTGCAGCCTGCCAAGGGGTAACCCCTGGAGAGGCACCTGCGCGGGAGCATGGCCAGGGGGTGGTACACCAGTCACACTTTGCAATACAGTTCTGGGCCCCTTGGAAAAGAGGAAGATTTCTGGTTTGCTTCACTGAATTCACAGTAGGCAACAAATTTGACTGTTTGCTTTGATATGACTTCAAAAATGGAGTACAGAGTAATGAGTAAGAGTCAAGGGCCAGAGGTGGCTGGATTTGGTGCCCAGACCTGGCTCTGCTCTGCAGTAGCTCAGTGAGACAATGTATATGAAAACCCTCAGCGAGTTCCTGACACCCAGCGAGTGTTCAATGAACAGTGGCCACTGGCCTTATCATTTTTCCGTAGGAATCCTTGGGAGGCAGTTAGCGTAGTGTACTGGAAAATTCCTGAACCAGACACCTAGGGACTCAGAATCCAGGTCTAATTATCACTGCTCAACTTGCGATGCTGGCTGATTCGTTCATTGCATCTCATCAGGCCTAGACTTTCTCATCTGTGCATAGTAATGGCAGCCCTAGTTTTGCAATACATTGTATTAGCTTTTAAAGCTAATTCCGTATCATGTGCAAAGAGGTTAGGTTACGGTGAAAACACGGAAATAACAAAAATGCCTACTAGCGAATGGTTAAATAAATTATATTTCCATATGACAGAAGACAATGCAGCCTTAATGAATGATGAAGATCCGTTGTTTGATGGGCATAGAAATCAGGCCATGTCATAGCATTGCATTGCTTAGCAATGATAGAAGGTTAGCGAACTGTAGGGTGTAATACGATTCAATCATGGAAAAATATTTCTGTTCATGTCTTCTACAGTACATCAAAATGTTAACATGATTAGCAGTATATCCCTTGCCGGTGGTATTATGAGAACTTCTATTTTCCTCTTCATATTTTATTTTCGGAGTTCTTTGCAGTAACATCTAGTATGCTTCTAATCAGAAAAACAACAGCAAACAAACAAAAAAGCTCTCTCTTGCTCCAGTCCGAGAGGCAACCCAGTCACTGCTCTCTGCTCCACAGAACTTTCGAGATCCCTAAATGGCATGGGTTGGGTACGGTACTGCTGTGCGTGGGACTAAGGGGAGGCCCGTGGTAATCACGGCTGCGTAAGTCCCACCTTGTAGGAAACTGCTCTTTTGAACCCACCAGAGTCTGAACCCAGAGGCCACATGTTCGCCTTTGCACTTTGGGGGATCAACCGCAGGGGTGGGGTAGGGCTGGGAGCTTGCTGGAGAATAAAGCTGGGTGAAAGAGTCCACAGGGCTGTCTGCAATGCAGAGCTGCTTGGGCAGTGGCTCACCAGGGCTGTGTTTATGAGGCTTACTTCCTGCTGGGCCTCAAGGCCCATAGCCAGGGACACCTAATGGGCCTAACAGGAGCCCCCTCCTCTCCCCCGCCAAAGCTGGAATGTTCCGAATTCCTCCTTGGGCCAAACCCCTCTCCCCCCAAGGCCTCTCCTGGGCTCACAGAGATCACCACACAAAAGCCCAGCTGGAGTTTTTGACAGGAAAAACACAAAACTCACCAAACTTTTTTTTAAGTACCTCAATCTTCCACAGACTCCAGGGGTTTAATTCTGATCTGTAATAAGTCTCTGACCCAAGGCTGAGATTTGCAGATGGATTTTGCAAAGCTGTGGCTAACAATTAGAAATCCTTTATCACCTCAGCCTGGGGCCCCTTGCACCTTGCTCCCCTCCCTCAGGATCCTTTCCTCCCTCTCCAGGGCCATACATCTCCTCCAAGGCTCTGCAAAAGAACCACCTCGTAAGTGTCTCCATTCTGATTTATTTGCTGCCTCTTAAATTCACCTGTGGGCTCTTGTTTCCTAGTTGCTATCAGTTTGGCTCGTGGCGTCGCGAGGCTCGGCCATCTTGGGTTTCTGAGGGAAGGGCACGGGAGGGAAAGTTCAGGTGGCACTTGGGTTCGTAGCATTTGTTTCCTCAAGGCCACCACAAAGTTTCCAGTGTTTGAAGCTACAGGGCCAGAGGAAGCACTCTCCAAATCAGATAATCATTTCTGAATGGAGCTTTTGAGGGCAGAAGGACTGAGCTACCAAGATGGGAGGAAAGGAGCGACAGTTTACTCCTGTGCCCAACTGGAGGGGGATGAGTAGGACTGGGGGGGCGCCCCCCCCAGCCAGCTTCAGTGCCTGCTTCGCCCTGAAGCCTCAGGGGGGTCAGCAGAAGGCGGATTTCTGAATGAAGTAGTAGTCTCCCCCCTCAACCTCTTAAATAACCCTTCCTCCACGGGTCTGTAAGTCTGTCAGAAATTCCTTCTTTGAAGGAAATCCTGCCATTTGCGACAAAACGGATGGGCCTTGAGGGCACTATGCTAAGCGAGATAATTCTGGTGGAGAAACCAAATAACTGCGTGAGTTCTCGCCTCTTGGTGGAATTTGAAACAAAACAAAACAAAACAAAACAAAACCCAAGCGCCAAATAGAGAGAACAGACCGGCGGTTGTCAGAGGTGGGGGTGGTGGGTGGTGGGTGGTGGGTGGGTGAAATGGGTGAAGGGAGTCAAAAGGTATCAACTTCCAGCCGGAAGATAAATTCTGGGGCCATGAGGCACAGCGTGGAGACGGAAGCTAGCAATGCCAGATTGTATGTTTGAAGGTGGCCAAGAGAGTAGATCCTAAAAGTTCTCATCAAAATAAAAAGAATGTGTAGCTATGTGTGGCGAGGGATGTTAAGTAAACTTACTGTCGGGATCACTTTGCCATGTAGGCATATATTAAATCATTCTGTTGTACCCCTGAAATTAGTACAGTGTTACATGCCAGTTACATCTCAATACAAAAAGAAAGTTCTTCTTTGGACTGAGGCATTATTCTCTTCAAGTGTCCTCTCGGAAAATGGAGCTGGAAACAAAACATTAACCGCCTTTATAGCTCGAGAGATTGTAGATGATGTCTGTTCTCTAAATTGGGCCTGTGTTTTCTAGCATGGTAAAGTGCGAGCACTTTCCTTTGATGGTCAGGACAAAAAATGAACTTCTTTTTAAAGCAATTAGAAAATCCCTCAATCTGGTTGTAGTTCCCGGAGCCGATCCATCAACTGCTCCGAGGACACACCTTCCAGAAAGTTAAGGGCTTCAGGGGAATGGCTTTGCCACTTACTAGAACCCTCAGCAGCTGGGGGCGAGATGCAGAGAGGAGAGCAAGGGTCTCAGATTCCTGCAGGGGAGGGGGGGGGACTGTCAAGTCAGGGGATGGAGAAATGAGGCTGACTGGCAGAAGAGGGCTGTGGTGGCCTCCATCACCCCCCAGGACATCACATCAGCTCCTTCTTTGAGCCTGAGAACCCCACCTGTCTTATCCGGCTCAGTCTTACGAGGCCCCAAAGAAGGGGTGCCAGGCACAAGACTCTTGGGGCAAAACTAGGGAAAGGCAGGGCAAGTACCCAGGCAAGAAGGGGTTAATTCAGGAGCCGCTGTCAGTCCTGACCCTCCTAATCCTCTCCTGCCTTCCAATCCCTCCCCTAAGGAAGATTAGGTAAGGATCCTAAATGAAGCCTTCTTGCCCAGCCCTTGGGCCATGGAGTGTGGTGGCCTCATGCCCAGAAGACAAATTCAGCTGTCAATGCCTAGAGTTTTCTGTTTCTCCCAACCAGCCAGGGCTGGACTTCTAGGAGGATCCCCGAAAAAGAGGAATTTCCTTTAAAGCTGCCTGCTTCTAATAACAGCTGTTCAGTCTTCTATATTTGTCAACGTGGCTTCCTGTCCCCATTACCTTAATTGAGACTCAAAGGCTTGGAGATGAGCAGACTAGCGCCTGGACAAGTTAAGGGGACTTCCTCACCAGGTTCCAGGCAGGACTGAGACTCGAAGTCAGTCCTGATTCTCACTCAGGTCAGGGCTCTTTCTCTAAACCATCTACTGCTCATCACACAAATGAAAGCAGAATCTAGCCTGCCCACTATCCAACCGCCTGTTATTTTGTCCACTCCTGCTTTCCTGACCCTGGCTGAAAGCTGACCTCCTTTGGCCCATCTCTCCCCTTTGAATCAGCTCCAACAATGGGTTCTCCCTCCTGCCCAGCCATGCCAAGACAGATTCTAGAGACGCCCAGTCTCAGTGATGGCATTTTTAAAAAAAATTCTGTCTTCCCCAAGCTACTTTTCCTACTTATGCCTACTGAGTCAGGACTGACTCTGGGGAGAGGCTCTCCTTTTGGGGACACTGCTGACTCTCATGGGAAACTCAAGCTGGGCTCTTCTGCCACCTTCCCAACAAGGCTGAAGCAGGAGCTGCTCTCTGGGAGGCAGCGGGTCTGCTCCCTAAACACCTCAAGGTAGCTCACCAACACTTGCTAGAGACCCACACATAGATCGGAAATACAAAGGAAAAGTATGTAACCCAGCCTGGGTTGGAAGCGGGCGTCCAAGGAAGGTTTCAAGGGGAGGATGAGTCCTGAAGGATGACCAGCAATTAGCCAACCAAATGTTGGACAGTAGAATAGCATACTCAAGGGCTTAGAGACAGAGAGAAAGGCAAATTCAGAGAAATACACCTGTTCAGGTATGGATGGATTGTGTGTGTGTGTGTGTGTGTGTGTGTGTGTGTGTGTGTGTGAGAGAGAGAGAGAGAGAGAGAGAGAGAGAGAGACAGAGAGAGATAGAGACAGAGAGACAGAGAGACAGAGAGAGACAGAGAGCATAAGCATGAGGTTGGAGGTTATTGGTTGGAAACGAGGCTGAAAAGAAAATCAGGAGCCAGACAATGGAGAGCTTTCCTGGTTTCCTATTCTAGGGAGTTTGAACTTCATCTTGAAAGCAGTTAAGAGGCCCTGAAGTTTTTAAAAGCATGGCAAGGGGGCAGGGTGGCGCTTAGGATTAGATTTCCATTTTAGAAAGATCGTTGGTTACTGGGTAGATAATTGATTGCAGAAGTGGAATTAGAGACCAATTTGGGGTGCCTATGAGATTTCCAATTTCAAAATGAAGTTTAGGTAGTGGAGATAAAGAGAAGTGGATGCATTCAGAACATATTTTGAAGGTAAATCTCATAGGACTTTATAATTGATTACATGTCAAGAAGAAGAGAGGAAATCAAGACCGCCTGGCTTGAGTTGCTGGGAGGGATGGTCCTAGTGAGATAAGGAACACTGCATGAGGAATAGCTTGAAGGTAGTGAAGAGAGCAGATGATTTCAGCTTTGCGAATGTTAAGTTGAGATGCCATGAAAACATTCAGATGGGGTCATTCCAAATGCAGGTGATTATACAAATCTTGCGTTCATGAGACAGATTGATGAGACCACCTTAGAGAATGTGAAGAATGAGAAGTCAAAAAGTCCAGAAGAAACCCTGCAGGGAATAGTCAGATTTATACAGAGGGCACAAGAAGAAAAACTTACAAAGAAGACTTAGAAGGGGGCATGTGCATTTGCAACGACGTGGATGGAACTGGAGAGTGTTATGCTGAGTGAAATAAGTCAATCAGAGAAAGACATGTATCATATGACCTCACTGATATGAGGAATTCTTAATCTCAGGAAACAAACTGAGGGTTGCTGGAGTGGTGGGGGGTGGGAGGGATGGGGTGGCTGGGTGATAGACAGTGGGTAGGGTATGTGCTTTGGTGAGCGCTGTGAATTGTGCAAGACTGTTGAATCACAGATTTGTACTTCTGAAACAAATAATGCAACATATGTTAAGAAAAAAGAAAAAGAAGAAGATAGCAGGAGGGGAAGAATGAAGGGGAGTAAGTCAGAGGGGGAGACGAACCATGAGAGATGATGGACTCTGAAAAACAAACTGAGGGTTCTAGAGGGGAGGAGGGTCGGGGTATGGGTTAGCCTGGTGATGGGTATTAAAGAGGGCACGCTCTGTGTAGAGCACTGGGTGTTATGCACAAACAATGAATCATGGAACACTACATCAAAAGCTAATGATGTAATGTATGGTGATTAACATAACAATAAAAATTAAAAAAAAAGAAGGGGGCATGTGGGTGGCTCAGTTAAGTGTCTGCCTTTAGCTCAGGTCATGATCCTGGGGTCAAGCCCCGCATCAGCCTCCCTGCTCAGTGGGGAGCCTGCTTCTCCCTCTCCCTCTGCTGCTTCCCCTGCTTGTGTTCTCTCATTCTCTCTCCCTTCCTCTCTCTCAAATAAATAAATAAAATCTTTAAAAAAAGAGACTTAGAAGAATCATTTTAAGGGCAGGGAAAACCGGGAGTAGTATCACAGAAAACAAGGGCGAAGACAGTTCTCTGAAGGAGAGGGACAAAGTGAGATGACAGAGATATGACCATTGGATTCGGGGACAAGAAAACAGTGGGCAACCTTAGTTTCAGAGAAGGGCTAATGGCAGAAGCCAGACTGCAGAGGATTGAGCAGTGGGTGGGATGGGAAAGAAGTAGAGACACCAACACAAAACAGCTCATTTAGGAACCTTGACTGTAAGAAAATGATGAAGATAGGGTAGTAGCTGCACAGGGAGGAGGTTGGGAAGGGGCCTCAAAAAAAAAAAAAAAGGTGGTGTTTGAAGCAGTCCCCAGGAGATGCTCACCAGGGAGAAGCAGGACTTCCGAGCGGCACTGAAGGTGCCATTGAGGTGCCCGGTCATGATCAGGATAGGGTAGAATCGTGCCGGCTTCATGGTAAGAAAACCAATGCGTGGAAAGGACAGGTGCAGTGTCACAGCTGCTGAGCTCTGGAGCTGAGATTCGAACTAGATTTCCTTCCCACTCCCATCAGATGTGTATTGGGCCCTGCTCCACACTGCTTGGCATCCACATTGGCCTTGTCATGCTCATCACTGAGAAATAGTGTTGACTGGCAACTCTGTACCCGATGCTGCCGAGGCACAACAGAAGTGTAATTGAGGTTTACAATATTGAATAATTAATAAGTTTAATATATTTCCTCCCTCAAGTGGTTTAGAATTGGAAGAGACAAGGTATTCAGCAAATGCATATACACAGAAAATAAGAAATTCTGTTTCGCTCTCTCTTTCTCTCTCTGGCTCTCTTTCTCTGTGTTTGTCTCTCTGTCTCTCTGTCTCTGTTCTCTCTCTCTCTCTCTCCCCCTTTGTCTCTCTTCTCTCTGTCTGTCTGTCTTCATTTCCCTCCATCCTCTGATTCCCTCTTTCTACCCTCTTTCCCAACAGTGGGCAGCTCTCGCCCCTTACACTGAAGTGTCATTGGCTCCTTTAGAAAGCCCACATCTTATAGTCCCTCAAACCTCTTTACCACTTTTATTCACTCATTAAGAAGATATTTTTTAAAGATTTACTTATTTATTTATTTGAGAGAGAGAGAGAGAGAGAGAGAGAGAGAGTACGCA
The DNA here is from genome assembly GCF_009762305.2 of Zalophus californianus. Classification (NCBI taxonomy): domain Eukaryota; kingdom Metazoa; phylum Chordata; class Mammalia; order Carnivora; family Otariidae; genus Zalophus; species Zalophus californianus. The sequence goes on along the minus strand of NC_045612.1, from coordinate 41,057,029 downwards.
AGCACACAGAGGCAGAGGGAGAAGTAGACTCCCGGTTGAGCAAGGAGCAGGGAGCCCAGTGCAGGGCTCAATCCCAGGACCCTGGGATCATGACCCAAGCCAAATGCACTGAGCCACCCAGGCGCCCCAAGAAGATATTTTTGAACACCTGCTCTGTGTGTCATACTCTGTAAGGCACTTGCGATCCAGAGATTAAGACGATATAGTCCTTGTCCTTATGTAGCTCACAGACTGGGGAAGAATAAGGGTTTAAACAGGAAATTGCAACGCAGGGCAATAACTACTATTTGTAGCACAGTTTCCTCATCTATACCATAGGGATGATTAGCACCTACCTCATAACGTTGTGACGGTTAAGTGAGTTAACATGTATAGAGGGCTTAGAATCTATACATTGGTCACATCGGAAACACTATGTAAGTGTTGCTATTATTATTATTACTATTACTGTTGTTATTATTACTGTACTACCATGAGGGAGGTAAGGAAACACAGAAAATGCTGCAAGAACATGGAGGAGGGGCACTTGATCCCAGCTAGAGAAAGAGACATAGGAGTTGAACCCTAAACGGAGAGAAAGCAATATAAACAGAGGGAGAAGAATGCCAGGCAGCCTGCATAGAAGGAACAGCCTGCCGTCAGGTTTGGAAGCAAAAGACAACATGACATGATTGAGGAACTGAGAGTAATTTAGCTCAGCAAGAATATGAGGAGGACAATGGCAAGAGATGAAGCTTGAGAGGTCATAGAGCACAGACGAGTTTGGACTTTATTCTTTAGCCAATGGGGAGCCACAGGAATGTTTTATGTAGACACTTGATCAGATTAATGTGTTGAAAGATCACCTTGGCAACGACATGGAGAACGAATCGTAGGAGACAAGACTGGAAATAAGACTAGTTAGGAAGTCATTGCTACAGTCTGGGGGAGAGAGGGTGGTGATGCACTGACCCGGGCAAGAAGCAGTAGGGATGGGGAGAGGGTGCCATGGATTTGAGGTATATGCAAGAGGTAGACTTGGTGAGACACTGACCATGGAAGGTGAGGAACCAAAATGAAAGAGGTGTCAAGAATCACTCCCAGGATTTTGGTCTGGTGGAATGGATAGAGGTATGGTTCATTGATCCCCGGGGACCCAGGGAAGAGCTGGGTGCGATAGGAGTTTGGGGAAGGGTGCAATAGGAGAGGTGATAAGTTCTTTTTTGAACGTGCCAAATTTGAGGTGCCTATGGCATTTCCAGTGGACATTTTATTTATTTATTTTTAAAGATTTATTTATTTATTTGAGAGAGAAAGAGGGGGCACAGAGGGAGAGAGAATCTCTAGCAGACTTCCCGCTGAGTGCAGAGCCCAACGCGGGGCTCGGTCTCACAACCCTGAGATCATGACTTGAGCTGAAACCAAGAGTTGGATGCTTAACCGACTGATCCACCCAGGCGCCCCAAGGTGGACATTTTAAATAGGTGATTGCTCTGGTAGTCTTGAAGCTCAGGAGGAAGGTCTACGATGGAAATTCAGATCTGGAAGTGTCAGTGGATGGGTTGGAGACTAAGTCATGGGGGTGGGTTAAGTCCACTTAAGTCATGATCCCTATTTGCTCAGGGACAGAGGGTTGACTGAGAAAAGAATGGACTTCTGAGGCATACTCACATCGAAGAGATGATCAGCCTTGGCAAGTCCCTGCAGGGGTTGCTCCTTGAACACCACACAATCCTAGACAGCTCTGAGATTCTCAAGGATCAGCTCAGATGCCTTCCTCTTACAAAGCCTTCTACGGTAGAACAGCTTGCCTTTCCTCTGTCCATCCTAGGCTATCTGCTGGAAGATAGCCTAGGGAATTTCAGGACTCCCACCACCCCCAGGCCTTGGCACAACTTTTGCTCCAAAATCCTTCCACATTATCTCTGAGGCTAGGGCTGATAGGGGAACCTATGAAGAGAGCAGACAGGAAAATGTCGTTAGGCTGGCCTGTGGAGGGAATCTGGGCAGGGCTGGGCGGACCTGAACTCTCAGAGTGTGGACAGAAGTCTTTTTTGCCGATCCCAATCCGCCCTGGTGTCGATGTTCCCCTGCAGGGACTATGACCCGAAGGCCAGACCCCAGCTCTCCGGGCCCCTGGAGATTTGAGAGGCCTCTAATAAGCCAGAGTCCACAGCTATACCCTGGGACCCGTTCCTCCTGTTCCAGGCTCCCAGAGTTTGGCCTCGGTCTGCAGTTGAGGGGCCCTGTGGCAGTATTGCTGGGCAATGCATTAAACATCAGGCTGGGGAGACAGAACCGTGCCAGCCGAGAGCCTGCCTGGGAGCTAATGTGGCCGCCACAACCGCCACCTTCTCGGAAAGGAGCCACCCGTCCGGCCTCTGGCTTTGTCTGGCTGCCAACCCAACCCAAGGCATGTGCCTACGCAGGAGGCGATGACATTTTGGCTCTGCTTTCAAAGTTCTTTTTTTTTTCTTTCTCATGTGTTATTTCTAAAGATAACAAAGGTCAAAAGGCATCCAGCATTTTCTGGTTTCTCATAAGCTTCTGGTCAATATTTAATCTGGTTTATGGATTTTTTTTTTTTAGGCCTTCTAGATGCCTTCTTGAGCCTGCTTGTGGCCACCCACAGACACTTGTAAGGAGGAGAGAAATCGGCCCGCTTACAGACACTCTGAAATGAAGGATTAGAGGCCAGGATCCAAGGAGCAAGAACCACAGCCCGAAGGCAAGGGAGCAGGCCCCGACGACGCTACTGCTGAGAGGTCTGCCATGGCCTCTCTTGGCCTCCAACTCGTAGGCTACATCCTGGGCCTCCTGGGGCTGATGGGCACCCTGGTGGCCATGCTGCTTCCCAGCTGGAGAACGAGCTCCTACGTTGGTACCAGCATCGTAACGGCGGTCGGCTTCTCCAAGGGCCTCTGGATGGAGTGTGCCACACACAGCACAGGCATCACCCAGTGCGACATCTACAGCACACTCCTAGGCCTGCCCGCTGACATCCAGGCTGCCCAGGCCATGATGGTGACATCCAGTGCGGTCTCTTCGTTGGCCTGCATTGTCTCTGTGGTGGGCATGAGATGCACAGTCTTCTGCCAGGACTCCCGAGCCAAGGACAGATTGGCGGTGGTGGGCGGAGTCTTCTTCATCCTCGGAGGCCTCCTGGGCTTCATCCCAGTTGCCTGGAATCTTCATGGGATCCTGCGGGACTTCTACTCCCCACTGGTACCTGACAGCATGAAATTTGAGATCGGAGAGGCTCTTTACCTGGGCATTATTTCCTCCCTGTTCTCCCTGGTGGCTGGAATCATCCTCTGCTTTTCTTGCCCATTCCAGGGAAATCGCTCCAACTACTACGATTCCTACCAGGCCCAGCCCCTCGCAACTAGGGGCTCCCCAAGGTCTGGTCAACCGCCCAAAGTCAAGAGTGAGTTTAACTCCTACAGCCTGACAGGGTATGTGTGAAGAACCAGGGGCCAGAGCTTGGGTGGGGGGCGGGGGCTGGGTCTGTGAAAACCAGTGGACAGAGCCCACACCCCCATCCCCCGGGGCCACAGGTGAGGGACATTGGCACTGGATCATGTCAGGTGCTGCTGAGGATAGACTGACTTTGGCCGCTGGATCGAGGGAAGGCAGAAACCGGAACTGGTGTGACAGCATGTAGGGTGGATTGTCAAGATGCTTGCCGAGCCAACCTTTCTGTTTCCTTCACCTTGCCCACGGCCCTGCAATCTCCCTTCACCCCCACCCCAGTCCGAGTCCCCAGCCCTAACTCCAAACTCCACCCCTTAGCCTAGGCCATGCCACAGAGGCTCCCCTCGGCCTTTTGGTTGACCCGCGGTCCGTCCCCAAACCCACGCATTAATTGCATCCCACTGACTAAACCTCTCTGTGATCAAAGACCCTCCCTCTGGCTCATGCTGGCTCTTAGCTCATTGCTGGGGTGAGGTGGGGGTAAGGAGGGGTGGTGGCCTTTATGGGCATGGCTCTCACCAACCTCCCAAGCTTCTCTCCAAAGAAACTGGCCAGTAATGGAGCCCAGAGCATCCATCCCATTGTTCTTATGACTCCACAGTGTTCAGACTGGTTTGTGCATGGACTGAAATAAAACCACCCCGCGGTACCGAGGGAACAGAGAGCAACCGGGTGCAGGATGAGAGGGAGGGAAGGCGGCCAAGGACCAAAAAAAGACCTGACTCACAGGCCCGGGGCATTTCCTGGAATTCCCTCCCACTGTGGGTTGGGGATCTAGCCACCCCCGCTCCTGCTAGGGGAAAGCACAAAGAAAGAAGATAGGGTGGTAGCTCAAGGCAGCAGTGGATGCTAATGCCGCTGAGGAACTGCCTCAGGAGCTGCAGCCCCAACTTTCACCGAAGCCCCTGCCTCCCTCTGACCTGACCCCCTGCTAAGAAACAAGGCTGCGGGTCCTACACGGTGGTTTCCTCAGGAAGGGGAACCTGACTTTTCTAGAGATGGCTCTTGGCTGGGGGATGACTGCATGAGAGCCTTGGGGCTCCTTAGCGGAGACCACTCCTTGATGCGGCCTGAGAAAGAGTAAGAACTAGGGTCTCTAAGAAGCTGGGTGGGCATGTGAGGTGGCTCCAGTGGGTGTTTCTATCGGGCAGAGAGAGGTGGCTTCCCCAGACGGTCTTCAGACCTAAAAGAAAAGCAGCCCGAAGACTGCGATCAGTCCCCCAGGGTCTCCCCACAGAGCACTACAGAACCTCTGAGAGACGACAGCCCCCGGTGGGCCCCCTGTCACCCTTCAGATGTGCCCCGCCATCCTTCGCCAGACACCTCCGAGTTGCTAGAAGGCATCTGAGGGCTTTGGCATAGAGCAATAACGCCCAAGGAGCTGTGGCCCCAATCTGAGCGAGAGCTGAGCCGCTGCCTGGAAGTTCAGTTCCGGGGGCGGGGGCGGGGGGTGGGGCAGTGGAGAATATCTCCCAGGCAGACAGTTCCAGCTCCAAGGTGTGGAAATGCTCCATTTCCCCAGGGTGGGGGTGGGGGTGGGAGTCACAGATAGACCAAAGGCATTTTCCCTCATCCCCGCACCCCGCAAGCACTCCCGGCTTCTGACAAACTCCAGTCCACCTCCCCAAACCGCAGTACCAGCAGAAGGGGCTCACTCGTTGTCTCTAACATGCCTCTTGCCTCTCCACCTTCTTGCTTATGATTAAGCTCTTCTCCCAAGCTGGAAGGCCCTGTCGCCTTAGCTGAGTCCTCCTGCTGCCCGGAGAACTTGCTCAGCACCACCTCCTACACTGAGTCTCCTCTGACCACTCCGTCCCTCTTCTCCCCTCCCTCCTCCACCCCTCAGTGTATAACTATTGCTTCTTTGATGCTTATTATTCACAATTTTTGATGGATAGTTATCTTTTTGTGTGAGCGAATCTGATTTCACAAGTACATTGTAAACTCTTGGAGGGTAGGGGCCATACCTGAGATCTCTCTGTATCCCCCAGACTGTCTGTAAGAGTGCGGGACACATAGTAGGTGATCAATAAACACTTGTTGATTGAGTAATTTGGTTATTGTTTTATTCATTCAAAGGGGACCCAGGCAGGGCAGGTGTGAGAGAGAACTGGGCCGGGGGAGGGTAGGATGGAAACTGGCTCTTCTTCCTATTGGGTGGATAAAAGAATTCTAGACTTTACCAGAGACATTATGAAAACAAGACACCACCACCACCCCCCCCCCCACCTTCCCAGCGAAGCTTTACCTTTTCATCTCACTCAGGGCTCCTCCCTCTCCACAGTTCTTTCATGGAAGTTGTTTACTAAATGGCTGTGTGTTTATTCCTTTCGTTCTCTGAACCAGCACCGTGAGGTAAAGGGAAGTCGATCTGACAATCTCCATGCAGCAGATGGGGAAACGTGAATAAAGAGATTGTTTTTCCCAGGGCCGCATTGCTGGTGTTGGTGCCCCAGACTCTAGACTCCCCAAATAGGACTCTGCTGATCCACTCATTGGGAGAGCCTGCCAGGGGTCCCCCCAGGCTGCCGGAGGAAAGCAACTCATGGCCAGCAAAGACACACTGGGGACACACACAGTTCTCCTGGAGATCTCCCGTGGAGGTGATCTGGGGGAGCAGGACCAATTCACATTTGAATGAGACACGACACCTCCGTTCTAATTTCCCAAACTCCGGAGGTGTGAGAGTTTGGGAGGCCAATGATTTGGCCGTGTTCAAACCTCCGGGGGGAATGAACAAAGCCCAGTTCATAAAGATGTTAACTGTGGCATTGCTGACAATAACAGCTCCCCCTCCCCCAAGATTCAGCTTACGCAGGCCCTGGAGCGAGTGGGCTCTCCGAACAGAAGTTGAACAAAGGGTCGTGTCTCTGGCCTGGCACCAGGAGCCCCAGAGCGCTTGACTCGGGGAGGGGGCAGGGGAGGCTGCTAGAAGGGGTTACTTTGTTGTGTTGTGCTGAGGGCGCAGCCGTCTGGTCTGGGCTCTGAGGACCCACCACCTGGCAGCCAAAGCGCTCTCAGGTCCACAATTTCCTCGAATTGCCCAAATACCCGAAATGAAGCCAGTCTTTTTACAGGAGACAGAATGGAGGCCTCCTGAAAGTCACAGTGTCGGAGTCTGACTGTGAGCTTGGAAAATTCTTCCACCCAACAGCAACGTGGGCCTGGGATTCTGCCTGGGAAGGTGGAAGAGTGCCTTCGGCTCCTCAGACTCCCAAAGCTGCTTGCGATAGAAGGGCCTTCGAGGGAAATAGGGCCCAGGGCTTCCCCTCGTCTTAGGATGAGGCTGCCCTGGGACGTCCTCCTTCCTTGTAATCTGGGAAGATTGGACAGAGAAGTTAGAATTTCATCCTTAACTAGAAAAATCAGGGCAGACCGATAAAGAACAGCCGCTCCTTTTGGCCGGGTAAGCAAGGAAAGCCTTGCTCTAAATAATTTCCTCGAAATCTCTAGGTGTCTTGAGTCCACGTTGAACGGCTTTCAGCTCATGCCATTGCCTTCCATCATAAAGTAATTTAGATTAGCCACAACCGAAGGGACAGTGAAGGCCATTGTCGTTATGCCCCAAACTGATGGCTCTGACCCTTGCACAAGGAAAGACGTTTCTGCCCTCCCTCATTCCTCTGATAATAGTGTGACTCATGTTTTCTCCCCCTGGGGGCCCTAGTGACCTACAGCTCTGTGATCATTAATAGGGCAGGGGGAGGCTGAAACTGGCTTCTTGGGGGAACGGCGAGCTCGGGCTTCCTGAGAGACTTTCATCCGGCCACTCCAACAAGCCATTCAATGGGCTCCGCAGCCAGGGGGCCCAGACTGCCTGCACCCCCACTCCATGTCAGATGATGTGCGGAAGGCTCTGAGGGCAACGAGGGCGAACGGCGAGGTAAAGTCTGTGCCTTGCAGGAGGTGACCGCTGATCCAGGGCCAGATAAGACATGCACACCGAAGTGTGGTACAGGCATGGTACGGTGTGTCCTGTGAGAGATCGGAGGAAAGTGCCGGAAGGTAGGGGTGTCAGGAGCTACTTCGAGAAAGGCTTGTAAGTCCCCTCAAACCCCAATCCGTATGAAGGGAGGGCCTGGCACCACTTGAGCTTTGGAGGGGGAAGGTTGAGCCCGAGAAACTGCCTCCTGCAGCTGAAGGACCATGGGAAACGGAGCAAAAGGGTGGACAGCAGCGCTGAGGAGGAAACAGGGTTCCACGGCACAGCTCACCCAGAACCCCTTTGAGTTTGCCTCGCAGGACTCCTAAGTGGCTCCAGGGGAAAGAGAGGCCCTGGGGCTCGGCCTCTTCTCCCGCATCTGCTTCTCTTGGGCGGCTCTCTGGAAATTGGTGGGGGCAGCAGAGGCAGCGCCCATCTGGGGAACCTGAGGCCTTTTGGCCCCGGACCAGAGGAGAAACCCAGATGTGGGAGAAGGGAGAGAGGAATGAGAAGGGCACGGCACTAAAGGCAGGCAGTGGGGCCTGGGCAGGGTCAGCTGTTCCCGCCCACTCAGCCCTGGCTCCACAGGCAGGAGACTCTTCTGCGCCTGTGGCTGCCCGCTCTGAAGCCTGGCCTTTGCCCAGCCTGGTCTCTCTGCCCAAGCGGCTGCTGGCTTTGATGAGAAATCCTGTTATCTCCCCGGGAGAGAAAACCTCAAACAGGAAGTCCAGCAGGTTATCTCTCTCTTTTGCCCTAAGTGGTGGCTTCTCCGTGCTGGGTGCGATGTGATCACTGATAAAATATTAACAGGTTGTTATCAGGCCCGGCGATACAGAAGCTATAAGGGGACCATCCCTCCGCCTCCCACAAGCTACCACTTTCCCGAGAACTGCTGCTCAGGAACTCCAAGCCCACTCTTGCCTGCAATTCTCTGCTCTGGGCCTCATTTCTCCACAAGACAGGTGGCAGTGGCTTCGGGCTTAACAAAGCAGGAGGTCACTCCACAAGGGCAGCCCATCAGGTTCCGCTTTCCTGTCATCCCTGAAGTCCCATTCCTCCAGAATGGCACCCTCGCCACTTCACAAGTCACCTCCGAGGAGGGCTTCGAAGAACTTTCTATTTGTGAACACGGCCTTGTGGAGGGAACACTGAGAAAGCTCACAGGCTTTCAGACAGATACGTATAATGCGATGTGAATCAAGGTGCCCAATGAGTATGAGTAGAGTGGCAGTCAACCCCGAGTTTCAGTGGGAGCCCCTTTACTCCAACAGCACTTCCCGAGCCTGTGACATCTGACAAAGTTCCGCGTGGGTTGCTCAGGAGAAAGGCCAATCACACCCAAATCACAAGCAGCCTCTTCGTTTGCTTTCTTCTGGATTCACCCAATGGGAGGCAAGAAGGTGCCTCAGCATCCCCCACAAAGGCTATCTGATGATACTGTAAAGACTCTGCTCCCTTGGTTTAAAGGCACTGAGGGCCTTGATGGGGCGGGTTGGGGGCGGAGCGGGGAAGCACGTACATTTTTCTAGCAGGATAAACCCATTCAGTCATAGATTAGCCACTGATGTCAGAATTTGCACTAGTTTCTCAGTTTAGCGCTTTTTTTAAAAAAGAGCCCAAATGAGAAGACGAGTCCAGGGAGCTTAAGAAAAAATGGATGATCAATTCAGAGGCAGTGGACGCTGGAATTTGGGGGAGCAGGGGCCTTCTCTGAGTAACGCGTGCACTCTTCAACTAAATGATTCAATAGCCTTCAATGGAGATGAAATAGAAATCAAGAAAAAGGCAGACAAGACGAGAAAGGTGGTGCCATCTTTTTCTCGGCAATTCCAGAGGCACCTCATGTGGTTAATTTTACTCTTCTGTGTGTAATAATAAACCGGCATGTTCTCAAGTGTCACTTTCTCACTCCCTGAGAAACTTGCGCACCTCAGCACTGTCTGGGGTGGGGGTGCGGTACCAAGGAGCCAGTGAGAACCCTCACAGGCAGAGGCCAACAAGTCCAAGACCTCCTGGAGTGAAAGAATAGGATCTCGATGGCTGTTTTGATATCAGGAAAGCTGCCAAGTGACAGCCCTGCGTGAAAAACCCAGTCAAGAGGAAATGAATTTCCACATTGTTTGGAGGGATATTCGTTACATAAGTGAACGATTTCCTGATCATGAGGGCAGTTAAACATTGTGTGGGATTGTGGAACTTTCTTCCTTGGAAATTCCTATTAGCGTGGGCTGGCTTTGGCTTTTTCTTATCAAAGGGACGAAGACGAGACTAACCGTTTTCAAGACAAGCCGTACGGTGTCGTGGGCAAAGAGCCTGGGCTTTGGAGTCAGACAAACCTGGGTTTGGTTTGGCCTCTGCACACTCCCTAGATGTGTGGCCTTGGGAGAGGCACTTCAGTTCTCTACACTTTAGTTTCCCCATACATCAAATGGAAATGATGCCTGCCTCTTAGCGTGGTCATGGCATCTGGTAGGTCCTTAGCAAGGGGTTAACTGTGGTCTAAGCATATTGGTGACCCAAAGGGTAGTGTCAAAGTCACACCAAAATGTGTGTCTGTGGGGAGCGGGGGCAGATGACAAGGTCTATTTCCCACCACAGATCTGAATCTACATCAGCAAGGGGTATTCTTTCCCAGGTCAAAACTTCTCCAGATTCTTCCCCAAAGTCTAGATACCTTGAAGATTACATTAACAGAGGCCAGAGGAAAAGCAGACTCGAGAAGTTGGAGAAGAAAGGAGGGGTGATGGCTCTTTGCCCTTCATCAAGCTCTGTGAAAATCTGAGGTGGAACAAAACCATGATCAATCATGTCCTGCTTCTAGAGAAAACCTTAGTCCAAGGGAACTTCAAACTGATTAATGCCCCCAACTCTGGGGACAATTGGGGAGATACAACAACCACTTTTCTAGTTCATAGCCTACAAGGGCTCCATTGGTAAGCAGATTTAGCATAGCCCCCCTCTTGCTGGTATTCCCCAGCCCTTGGTCCATTCTGTTCCTTATGCTTCAAATTAAGTAATTCAATATTCCTCAAATGCACTTCGGTGTTCCTGTATTCACAAACCGCCCCCCCCCCCCGACCACCTAGTCCAGTGACTTTACTTATATTCTTCCCTACAACCTGGAAAACCCTCCCCACACATCTCCACCATTCCGATCCTTACAGGTTTCCACAGCCTTCTGGAAAATCGGGGCTTTTGGGAACACCTTCTTGAGCCTCTGCCTAAAGTCATCGTGTCTCTGCCCCTGAGGACCCAATGGTCAGATGTATGAAATGTGTTTGGTGAGTAGAAGGCACCCAAAACATTTGGACTAATCTCATCTAAAAGGAGGTTGGGGTTTCTGATGATTCACCTCAAAACTTTAGACTTGGGGTTGGGGGCAAGTAACAAAACACGTTCCTTCTGCAGAAAATGAATGCTATGTATGTCTCCCCTAATGACTAAAGCTACAATCTGCCCAAGACGATCTAGGTTAGTATTTTCCAGCTGTCTAGTTTATTACAACCGTGTGCCCTGACTTTGAACTCAGAAAGTATGGTCCCTGAGTTTCCTCTCTGCCTAAGAGAAGTCATAAGTCCGGGATGTCCTTGTCATCAAGAACAAGGTATTCTTTTGGGGAAATTACGCTTGACTTCGCCTGAGCTCACCCCTGACTTTCCGGAGCATACCCCCATGCTTCACTCCTAACCCCGTACTACAGAAAGAGTTTTAATTCGTAGTACAGAACTCTGAAACATGTTCTATCTGGGGATTACCCTTTGGGAACCGAGAGCCTGCCAATTAAGCCTCTGCTTCAAAATTATTGCCCCAGATCATCTGTAATCACCGGACAGGGACAATGCTATCTTTCTGCTCCCCCTGGGATCACCAAGTCTCTGACTTGGTCCTCTGCTAGGAGCCCATTTGTTCATCCCACAAGCATGTACCGACTTCCTAACACGTGCCAGGAACTTATTTTCTTGAGGCTTGCTCTGTCTACTCTCTTTATGGATAGCTCCTGTTTCTTTTGTTCTTAACATTTTTAAAATTATTTATTTAAAGATTTATGTTATTTTAGAGAGAGAGCACGGGCAGGAGGGGCAGAGGGAGAGAGAATCTCAAGCACACTCCACGCCAAGCGTGGAGCCCGATGCGGGGCTTGATCCCGAGACCCCAAGATCGTGACCTGAGCCGAAACCAAGAGTCGGATGCTCAACCGACTGCGCCACCCAGGCGCCCCCGTTTCTTCTCCTGAAAGACACTATCACTGCTCTTGGCAAAAGGGAACAGAAGACCCCTCAGAGATTTTTTTTTTTCTCCTTTTAGTTCTCACGCTCAAGATGTGCTCTCTATAGGCTTCTCCAGATTGTATTCTGTAATTCTCAGTATTTTAAAATTGCATGCTAGGGAGCTTCCTTTTGATAACATTCAGTCTGTGAGAAAGAACACCCATATTCCTTTTTTATTTTTTTGCCTTTGGTAGCCTCTCCAATTATTCAAGTGAAAACTCAGCTACAGAGAAACGTTGGGTCACTCCAGCTCACCCTGCCTGCCCCCCCGAAACCTGAAGCACTTATGGTCTGTTTTGCATATGCAGTCTTTCATGTCCAGCACTGTTGCTTCCCTCACTCATTTAGCCAGCCCCTTCCACGAATGAGCCACTGCTACAGGCTCCTGAGGGAGATGGAAATATTGACATGTTCCCAACATTAACTGATTCGTTAAGAATCATTGACTACCTACTATATACCAGGTACAATGATAAGCTGTGGGATAAAGGGATTGGCCAAAATGGCGTGGCCCTTCCCCTCATGGACCTTATTAGGGAAAGAGGCGGACAGACATCATGTGGGTTGTGTTCCCAGCTATCACACAGCACATGGTAGGTAGCCACTGAGTATTTGTTGAACGAGTGCAAGTCAACAGCCGAATATGTAACAGCAAATTGTGAGAAGTGCCAGGAACTGAAAACAGGAAATGATAGAATAGGGGAGAGAGAGGAAAAAAAAAAAACGCCGCACAGAAGGCCTGTCTGAGGAAATTGACACTTAAAACCGAGACCTGAAGGATGAGGCTGAGGCATCCATGCCCAAACCGGAGGTGTGAGCATTCTAGAAGAGGGAACAGTATGGGTAAAGGCTCGGGGGGAAGTAATAGCCTGACGTGTTTCCGTGGGAAGACCACAGTGAGCGAGGGGAAGAGATCTGATGAAAAGCGGCAAGACACAAAGCAGAGGAAGTAGGGAGGATGGATTTTATTCTAAGTGCAGTGAGAAGACACTGCAAGGCTTTCAGCAGGGAGTTATGTAATCTGATTTGTATTTTTTTTTTAATCTGGCTGTCGTGATAAGAGAGTTGTGGGAACGAGAGTGGAAGCAAGGACACCAGTTAGGAGCCGCAAAAACATCTATGGGAGCCGATGGTTGTTTGGACTAAGGTGGCTGTGGTAAAAGTCAGTGAAATCAAGATATACTTTGGCGATAGAACTGACAGACTTTCTGACAGACGGGATGTGGGGGACTACAAAAGAGGAAAATTTAAGGATGACTTCCAGGTTTCTAGCTTATGTGACTGGGTGGGTGGAGGTGCCATTTTCTAAAATGAGGAAAACTGGGGGAAGGAATAGTCCCGGGGTGTGTGTGTCACTGTTTATTTTTAACACATTTTATTTGAAATGCCTGTGAGGCATGTAAATGTAAATGCCAAGTAGGCAGCTATATATTTGAATCTAGAGCTTTCTAATAGGAAGACAGGACAAGGAAGTTTGTGATTAAAAAGCCTTGCGACACAAAACTTACGTGTTCAAAGAAAACATTATGACTGCCCGGGTTAATTGGGAGAACTTGGGGCGCGGGGGAAGGTTGACATCTGAGCCAAAGGAAAGATGAGGGAGAACGTTCCAGGTAAAGGGAACGGAATAGCAAAGGTGGAGGAGAAAAATCTCCAGGCAGGTTCGGAAACAGAAACAGTGCAGCTTGGACGGAATGAGGTTTGTTTTTGGACTGTTAAAAGAGGAGTCTGGAGAGCACAGGGACGGCCACGGGGGTCTCTGTACTGCGCTTGCTCAGCAACTGGGAGCACTAGCATGTCTTTGAGCAGAGGCATAACCTGAGGAGGTCATTCAAAGCAATTTCGTGACAGTGAGGAGAGCGGATGGAAGGAGTGTGAACGGGAGGAAAGTGAGGCCAGTTAAGAGCCGATTTCAGTTTTCCAGGCATGAGATAATAAGGGCCTAAATGGATTGTGGAAATGAAAAGTTAGTGTAAATAGGAGGGACGTTTGAAAGGACAGTTACGATCCTGTTAACCTAACTGGACAGCCGGGAGGAGGCACCCACTTTTTTCTTCCGCTGTCTTTTGCCTCCACGGTACATAAGCTTTGGTAAGGCTGGGGGACACTTTTGAATCTCTCCACCGTGGCTTTTAACATTGGTTCAAGGGGCCTCCCGCTGGTGTGGTTTCACTGCAAATAGGTATCAAAGAGGTAGCTCCGGCATCGCAGTAGATGGACTCGCACCACCTAACTGCGGCTGGAAGCAGCGGCGTGGGGCTGGGCCTAGGAAATGGGCGGAGAGTAAGCACTAGTAAAGAGGAGTTACATTTTTCCAACTTTTTTCTTTTTTCAACTTTTTTCCCCAACTCTTTTCTTTTTAAAGCCCAATTCCCCATATTCTTTCCTACTTTGCTCCTCACTCACCCAAAGCGTGTGTGCATGCGCACGTACACACGCACGCGCACGCAGGCACGCACCCCTCACACACGCTTACCCTCCGCCTCACAAGCTGAACCTTTAATGCTCCGATTGTTTTTTCCGACACCACCTTCCATCCATATTGTCCATATCTGTGCCAAGTCCCAGCTTTTCACAGCCCCCTTCTGAAGAATAAGTATCATTGAGAGGACAGCTGAAAACGCCTCCCCACCGCCCGTTTCTCAGTAATATTTATATTTATTTAGACAACGGGGGCCTTCAATATCCTAGTCCAAATGTCCTGCATGAAAACTAACCAGGCTGCAGGCTAGAGGTGAGGTGCGGCGAGGGCCCAGGGCCGGGGGCAACTGTCAGCACTCATTCTGAGGCTGAAGCCTGGCTCGGACCTCCCCGCCTTGGCCTTACGGTCTCCCTGGAAGACCTGTTGATGGGCCTCCTCTCCAAGGAGGTAAAATAAGCTTGGGAGAGTCTTCCAAAGTAACCTCTGCAGGGGAAAACAGGACAAATATCCGAAACATTCTTCTGCACTACCGGATCCTATTGCGATTGCTTGATCCCACGCCCACCTCCTGTGATTCTTTCTCCTTTACTTCTTCTTTTTCACTGCTGGTATATTTTTATGTGTTCATTGTTCAGTGTCTTGTGAAGAGTACCTTGAACTCTTTGGAGCGTATGCGCTATATAAATATAATAAAGCAATGGGTCAACAAAATGTCTACTTTGACAAGAGTGTTAGGTTTTACAATTTCTGATAATATGAGACCAACCCCTTACTCAGCACTAGCCTGAGGGAGTATCAAACAGATCTCCCTGCTCTAAAAGAGCTCCCCCACTTCCTGAAATCCCAGTTTGGTGGCACGTATATTTTGAATTTGAGCCCTGAAGATTTCTTTTTTTCAAGAATTCCTTATTGACATGCAAATGCCACGTGAGGGTGAGTAGATGGGTCATGATTTAACCTCAGTTCCGTTTACATTAACCCATCACTTCTACCAAACGTCTTTTTCACATTCCAGCTTTTTCCATGCTTTTGTTCATGCTATTCTTCCAGAGGTAATGCTAAATATAACATGAACTGTAAATATAAAATTACCTTATATGTTCAACAGAGTCTCTCAACTGATATCTGAATCCAAACCTACTCATTCTTTTTAAAAACGATTTATTTTTTCCAATGTAAGAAGAATAATGGGTTTATTATAGAAAATTTGAAAAAGGCAGGAAGATAGCAAGAAGAAAAAAATATCAACCATAATCCTACCCCCTAAAGAACAACCATTGTCGCCATTGTTGACAGTGTGGTCGTGCTCGTTCTTTAAACAAATCTCAGTTTAGGTCCCATTTCTGATGTGATGCCTTCCTTCAACTTCCTCCCCCAGAACTTCTCTATCATGTTTGTACCACTCACTTGTAGCAGTTAGTTAACTTGGTGTGTGTCCTGCACTTTCAACTAGGTTGTTAGCTCCTTGAAGGCTGCAACCAGGAATTATACTTCTTAATTTATCCCCGAACATCTACCACATTGGACCCAGTATTTGCCGACTGATTTAACGTAAATGAATACAAACCATTTCAGAAAGGGTGTAGAAGAGGCCAAGTTGTCTACATCATGAAAATTAAAGCTTTCAGGTCACCTGGCTTGGTGACTCTCGCTTTTCTGTTCCTGGAACCCCTGAAAGCCTAATAACTAGCCTCCTTCTCCACACCAAAACTGAGTAAGAAGCAGACTGAGTGAGAGCCAGGATTTACTCAAAGATTCTCTATATAAGGCATAAAGGTGTGAGAGAGAGATGGGGGGGCGGGCGGAGAGGGAAAGGGGGAGAGGGAGAGAGAGGAAGGGAGGGGAGGGGGGAGGAGAGAAGACAAGAGTAGGGTAGGGTATAGGAGGGTATATAGAGTATATAGTCCGGTGCTCAATCCAGTATGTGATTTGCCTCCAGCACCGTATACAGGATCCCATCCACTTGCTCTGAGTCAAACCCGATCTCACGAAGCTCCAAGTGAGGGAGGACAGAAGTAAGGAGATAGCTGACGTGGATACGCAGCCGCGTAAGCTTTGCCAAAGCCCTGTATGATGGAGTGAGGGGGCAGAAGAGATGACATGAAGTCATTAGCCAACAGAACAAAATGAAGCTCCTTAAAAATGGGCCTACGTCTCTCAACAATGATGTGTCCATTAGCTAGACAGAAAGAAGAAAGCACGGTGCCACCACGCACAGGGAGACTGACTGCGGCTCTCTAACCAATTCCTCGCTCCTTGGTGGCCTACAAATTAATTAAGGCTTCCTCCCTTAGCTACGGCCAGTCACTGGGGGTCCTAAGGGATGCTTCCCGGTAGCACTCCCAAGCTGATAACTAAACCCTGGGAATTAACCTTTCTAGGTCATCTCCCTCTGGGGTCCGGTAGGAGACCTGAGCCTTCTGCAGCACTTCCAGGTGCGTCTCTGTCTCCTTCAGTTTCTCTTTGAGTTCCTGCTTTTCTTCCTTGGTCCTCTCCAGCTCAGCTTTCAGAATCTGGAATTCGGCTTGGCGATAGCCCATGTGTTTCTTGCTCCAGTACAAGCCTTCCGTCTCCTGGGCGGTGTAGGTCCCCAGCTCGCTCTGGACTTTCTTGAACTCAGAATGCCAGTGATTCCTCTCCTGCTCCAGCTCCTCCACCTGCAGCCCAAGAAACAGAAATTCAATGAGCCCCACGTGCTAGGCGCGCGCTGAAACGTGTCCCTGATAACATTCACTCTGCAGTTCCTCCGTACACGTTCCGCTCAGGGCCCTGCTCGATCCCCAGATAGGGGCGGTAAGCCCACTCGGGGGCATTCAATCTGAGACACCACACAGAATGAGTCGATGGCTTCTGCTGTGTAAAGGCCTCAGAGCAGGAAATGGTCAAGAGCCGCGACTCTCTGGTCTCTTGGTTAAAAGGATCTCTTATTCCCAGTGGGAAGGTGTTGCCCTAACCTTTTGCTGGAACAAGTTCCGCTCAGCCAAAACGCGTTCCAGTTTTTCGGTGGTTCTTTTCAGTTCTTCCAGCTCTCTTTGGTTCTTCATCTTTGGCGTACTGCGACCTCCGCTCTCCTCATAACCCCGGCCCTTCTCCCCAGCGGCTGCGGCAGGGGCGGGACCAGAGGCCACGGAGGAAAAAGGCACCGGGCTCCAAGATTCCACTGTTTTTCTCCTCTCAGCCAGCTCCTCTCTGTTAAAAGGGATCAGCTGAATGGGAGCTCCTGAATCTCTAACGCCTTTTGCAACACCCACAACGGCTACAAAAGGTCCCTTGTTTACTTCCTCCTTGTTTACGGTTGTGCTGCCTCTGTTAGATTCTTCTGCTACCAATCTTGGCATCTGATCTTCTAATTCTTCAGGGAGCAGGGACCCCTGGTGTTGGTCTTGGGCCCCTGAATACAGGACTGACACCTCCCTACTCTGACTGGTATTCTTGCTTGCGTCTGGGTATTCTGGAGAAAGGTACGGTGGTGTGCTTCTCTCGGAACTGGATTTATCATGGCTGTTCTCCCCTTCTGGGTAGGCGACAGGTGCCTCCACCCTCCTGTAAGGGCCAGGCATTGAATAATCTAGAGGAGGTGTTGTCATCTCATTCTGGAGCCTTCTTCGTTTCTCCGCCGGCTCCTCTCCCAGGATCCATTTGTACTTACTGCAAGAAGAAGAGGGAATTCAATGTTAAGCTGTCAAAATACAAGCTCGGTATATTCCGATCCTATGGAGCCTCTCTCCAAACTTCCCGCGTTTAAAACTGACCCTAGCTGTTATCCACAGATCATTTCGGGTTAGGAAAATACAACTCTACCCCCGAACTCCAAACCCTTCCCTCATGCACCTTGCTGAGATAGCAACCAGTCTGAACGGAGAGATGAAATCAAAAGGTACGAGAGTCAGTGTCTGGACATAACAAGACCAAGTTGATCTTGGTAAGAATTCTGAAAATAGGATTGAAACCAGCCTGACTTGGAAGTTTCCAAAATGCAAGGAAAAGCAGCAAAACAACCACACACACACACACACACACACACACACACACACAGAGAGAGAGAGAGAGAGAGAGAGAGAGAGAGAGAGAGAGAGAGAGAGAGAGAGAGAAACACACATGCAAAATCCCCTAACACGAGAATGGAAAAAAAGGTCATAAAAAGCCTAGTAGAGTATGCGGAGGAAAGCTGAGCCAGCTTGTTAATTTTAAAGTGTCACAAAAACCTCCCAGCATCAAAGACTTAGGCACATTTTTTATATTGCAACAGAACACCATGCAGTTCCTTTGCCAGCCAACTGGATTGTGGCTATTGCCCATTATTCACTTGTAAAAGTTAATTAAAACACAAGGCCCTAGTCAGAATCAAACAAGTGGAAACGGCCAATTCGAGTCATTGCCCTCTTAGGGCAAAAGAACTCCCCTCTGTCAGGGCAAACAGGCACTCCCTCATTTCTTCAGGAAAGTGCAGGAGAGTAAGCGCAAATCGCCTTCCATTTCTGGCTGCTATATGCACTAAGTGTTGAAGGAACTAATGAAATGACTGGCGCCTGTGAAATCCACAGACAATTTAAAATCCTGCAGTAGGATGGGACCCCCCCCCCTTGCCGGCTAATTTTTACCCCTATAACTATTTTGTCCTCCCTGCAGAAAACCCAGAAATCTCAAGGTAAAAACCAAATTTCAAATTTTCAATGAGAAAGAGTCAAGCATGTTATCTATCAGCCACCTCACAGTATTTCAAAGCTGCCCACTTTTCTCTGCAAGTTCTGAGAACGTCTGTAAGACATCTCAGACCTTAGCTTCTCACAGCCCCCTGAATGTTCTTCAAAACTAGTGTTCACCCAGAAATAAAACTGGTCTACATCCTAATAGGTCTTGCTGTGTCAACCTTAGGGGGAAAGCAAAAGTACTTAGGGGCAATGTGAGAACAAATGTATTCATCTAGAACAGGGCCACTGCAGAGGGTCCCATTTAGCTGTGGTATGGAGGAAGAGAGTCAAACAGTCACTTCGGAGGTATGAAGGAAGAGTATGTGATACCAGATAGCAACACCAAACTTCTGTGAAAGGCAATTAGAGTCAAATCATCTGCCTTCTTTTTGTTTTCCCACCTCCAAGGGTTCTGTCCTTATTTCTCTCCTCATATTTCTTTTCTTTGGTAATCTCATACCACCTCTTGGCTATAACCTCTGGTCATCCTCCCAGCCCTGATCTCTACTGAATTTCCAATAGCCCAGCACACATTCCTTCCTCGCGGTCCCACTGGTGTCTCAGGATGTAGAAAACTGGCCTTCCGTTGTTAAGGTCAAACCCTGTTTCCTCTCCTATGTCCCATTTGTGTTATGACACCAGCAAACTCTCAGTAATCTTATATAGTTCTACTACTATCAATACTCAGGTTGAACCTCACATTCCCTCTCCTGAGCTCTTGCAATGGCTTCCCCCAGTCTCCCCTTCTCTCACCTCCAGACTGCCTACTGCCAAGTTAATAATCTTCCCAAGGTGTTGCCCTGATTGTGTTACACCCTTATTTGAAATCTTTATTTATTGCTCCCCACAACATAAAAGCTCAAATGCCTTAGCTTGGTATTCCATCCCCAAATGTAAGAAATGTTTATTGAGCACCTACTCTGCCAGACAGTGTGATAAGTGCTTAATGTGTATGGTCTCACTCAGTTCTCCCAACAACCCCAAGGTAAGTGGTATGTTTATGTGCATTTGTTAACGAGGATGCTCAGACATAGAGAAGTTAACTTTCTCAAGGTCATGTGGCTAGTCAGGGGCAGGGCTGGGACATCGCTGGGCCCCAGCTTTCTGTCTCATCACTTCCCTTCAAAAACACCACCCGAAAGAAATGCCCATGGTTTCTCATGCTGCTTCTTTTGATTGGAACGCCCTTCTCCTACCCAACACCGCGTGTCTAAAACTGGCTCAAGTGCTACTTCTGAATTCCTACCGCACCTTAGCACTCGATTATAATATACATCGCTTTTTACTGTGTGCGTGTGTGTGTCTTGTAAGTTCCCTCCTAAAGTACTAAAGTATAAGCTCCTTGACAGAAGAGAGCTTAACTAACTGCTGGATGGGAAGGAAGGGACAAAACTCTGCACAGAAGAGGAAATCAAAAAGAAACTATCATGTGAATGAGAGAAAAAGAAGTGGATTTTACTTAGTGGCTCTAGAAGTACTTACTAGCTCTGTAAGTAAAGGTCTGGTTCTTCCCTTTAGGGACTGATTCTTATTCCAGGCCTGTATTCACTCATTTAGAAGGGCTAATTGTGGGTTTATACACCAGGAATTCTTTTCCAACTATATAACTGGTTTCTTCTCATTTTTTTTTTAAGATTTTATTTACTTATCTGAGAGAGAGAGAGAGAGAGAGAGAGTGCACGCGAGAGAGCACAAGCAGGGGAAGTTGCAGAGGGAGAAGGGAGAAGCAGACTCCCCACCGATTCGGGACTCGATCCCGGGACTCCAGGATCATGACCTGAGCTGAAGGCAGACACTTAACCGACTGAGCCACCCAGGCGTCCCATCTTCTCATTTTCTTTCTTTTTGACATACTCCTCAATTGTCTGTCGGCAGAGGAGCCAGCTGGTATTTTGATAGGAGACTGCATCGAATCTGTAGCTCGATTTGGGGAATATTGCCATCTTAACATTATATCTTTTTTTAAAAATAAAATCTTTTTTTTAAAGATTTTACTTATTTATTTGACAGAAAGAGATAGCAAGAGCAGGAACACAAGCAGGGGGAGTGGGAGAGGGAGAAGCAGGCTTCCTGCGGAGCAGGGAGCCCGATGCGGGGCTCGATCCCAGGACCCTGGGATCATGTCCTGAGCCGAAGGCAGACGCTTAACAACTGAGCCACCCAGACGCCCCAACGTTATATCTTCTGATCCATAAACACGACATGTCTTTCCATTTATTTCAGGTCTTCTTTAATCTCATTCAACGGTATTTTATAGTTTTCAGTTTACAAGGTGTACTTGCACTTCTGTTAAATTTATTCCTAAAGACTTCATTTTTGAAGCTACCGTAAATGGAATCATTTTACTGTTCTCTTAAATTTTTTGGTGGCTATGTATTTATTTGAAGTACGGTTAACATACAGTGCTATATTAGCTTCAGGTGTACAATACAGTGATTCAACAGTTCTATTACTCAGTGCTCATCACCAGAAGTGTACTCTTAATCCCCTTCATCTATTTCACCCATTCCCCCCCCCCACACCTCCCCTTTGGCAACCACCAGTTTGTTCTCTGTATTTAAGAGTCTGTTTTTTTGATTCTTTTTTTTCTTTGCCTTTTGTTTTCTCTTTGTTCACTTGTTTTGTTTCTTAAATTCCACATACGAGTGAAATCACATGGTATTTGTCTCTTTTTATCTGACATATTTCACTTAGCATTATACCCTCTAGTGTTGCAAATGGCAAAATTTCATTCTTTTTATGGCGGAGTAATACTCCACTGTGTGTGTATGTGTGTACACAACATCTTCCTTATCTATTCCTCTATCAATGGACACTTGGGCTGCTTCCTTATCTTGGCTATTGTAAATAATGCTGCAGTAAACATAGGGCTGCATATGATCTATTCAAATTAGTGTTTTCATTTTCTTTCGGTAAATAACAGCAGTGGAGTTACAGGATCAAATGGTAA
Organism: Zalophus californianus; assembly: GCF_009762305.2. NCBI lineage: Eukaryota > Metazoa > Chordata > Mammalia > Carnivora > Otariidae > Zalophus > Zalophus californianus. The sequence continues at coordinate 41,035,323 of NC_045612.1, read as the reverse complement.
TTCTATTTTCAACTTTTTGAGGAACCTCCATACTGTTTTCCAGAGTGGCTGCACCAGTTTGCATTCCCACCAACAGTGAGAGAGGGTTCCCCTTTCTCCACATCCTCACCAACACCTGTTGTTTCTTGTGTTGTTGATTGTAGCCATTCTGGCAGGTATGAGGTGATAGCTGATTGTGGTTTTGATTTGCCTTTTCCTGATGATCAGTGATGTTGACCATCTTTTCATGTGTCTGTTGACTATTTCTATGTCTTCTTGAGAAATGTCTATTTAGGCCTTTGCCCATTTTTTAACCAATTTTTTTATGTTTTTTTTATGTTGTGTTAAGTTCTTTATGTATTTTGGATATTAACCCCTTATTGGATATATAATTTGCAAACATCTTCTCCCATTCAGTAGGTTGCTTTGTCATTTTGTTGATGGTCTCCTTCACTATGCAAAAGCTTTTTATTTTGTTATTTGATTTCCACATATTTGTGAATTTCCTAAATTTCCTTCTGTTGTTGATTTCTACTTTAATTCCATTGGGACTGGAGTACATCTTTTGTATGCTATAAATCCTTTCAATTTATTGAAGCTTGTTTTCTGGTGTAACATGTGGTCTATCCTGCAGAAGAGTCCACGTACACTTGAGAAGAATATGAAGTGTTCCACACATTTCTGTTAGGTCCAGTTGGTTTATGGCATTCTTCAAATCTTCTGTTTCCTTGTTGATCTTCTACCCATAATGGAAGGTGGGCCATTGAAGTCTTATTGATATCTATTTCTTCTGTCAATTCTGTCTGCTTTTGCTTCATATATTTGGGGGGCTCTATTTGTTAGGTCCACATATAGGCATAATTATTACATCTTCCTGATGAACTCTGTCATTATAAAATGTCCTGTGTAATATCTAGTAACATTTTTTGTTTAAAGTCTATTTTGTCTGATATTAGTGTAAGCACTCCAGCTCTCTTATGGTTGCTGTTTGCATGGTTTATCTGCTTCCACCCTTTTATTTTCAACCGATTTGTATCTTTGAATCTAAAGCATATCTGCCGTATACATGGATATTAAAGAAAAATCCAATCTGGTATTTTCTGTCTTCTGATTGGATAGTTTGAACTAGCTGTATTTAATGTTATTATTGAGATGACAGAATTTACATCTGCTATTTAGCTTGCTGTGCTCTATATGTGCCATGCCTTCTTTGTTCCTTTCTTCTTCTACTGTTCCTCTTTTCACATTATACGGACATTTTCTGGTTTAGCATTTACAAGTCTAACACATTGCTATCATTATTACTTTATGTAATGTTGTATCTTTTGAGGAAGCTGAGAGAAGAAAGCAGAGCAATTCCATATTTATAATGCTTATAGAATCTGCTAGATCAACCTTATTTTTCCATTGAAAATTTTCTTCATTTCTTATTATGGTGTTCTCTCCTTACTGCAGTACTGCTTTGCTCCCACTCACCTCCTTTGTGCGGTTATTGTCAAACCTTTCACATTTGTGGATGAGCCCAACAATAACATTGTACACATATGTAAAATTATATACAAATATATACATATTGTTTTATTAAATTATTCTTTAAATTAACTTAGTTAAGAATAGAAACAGGAGGGGGCACCTGAGTGGCTCAGTCGGTTAAGCGACTGCCTTCGGCTCAGGTCATGATCCTGGGGTCCTGGGATCGAGCCCCACGGGCTCCCTGCTCAGCGGGGAGTCTGCTTTTCCCTCTGCCCCTCCACTGCTCATGCTCTCTCTCTCTCAAATAAATAAAATCTTTAAAAAAAAAAAAAGGAATAGAAACAGGAAAAAATGCCATGATATTGTCTTTTATAATGAATTAGTTACCATTGCCAGTACTCTTGTTTTTTCATGTGAATTTGAATTACTATCTGGTATCACTTGCTTTCAGCCTAAAGAACTCCCTTTAGTATTTCGTGAAAGGGAGTTTTGCTAGAAACAAATTCCATCTGCTTTTATCTGGGAAATGTATCATTTCACCTTCATTTTCTAAAGAGAGTTTTACTGGATTTAAGATTCTTGCTTGACACTCTTTCTTCTTTTACTACCTTGAATATGTGATCCGACTGCCCTCTGGTCTCCACTGTTTTTGTTGGTTGGTTGGTTGGTTGGTTAGTTGGTTATAGTTTCAGAGGTAGAATTTAGTGATTCATCAGTTACAAATAACACCCAGTGCTCATTCCGTCAACTGCCCTCCTTCATGCCCATCACCCAGTTATCCCTTCCTTATAATGGCTGCCTAGAGGTCTTTGTCTGCTAAATCCAACATCTGGGTCTCTTCAAGAGCAGTTTCTATTATCTGCTTTCTTTTTTTCTCCTATGTACAGGTCACACTTTCCTGTTTCTTTGCATGTCTCATGACTTTTTTTTGCAGCCAACTGGCTATTTTATCTTTTTAAAGACTTTTTTTTTTTTAATTTTAAAGTAATCTCTACAGCCAGCGGAGGGCTTGAACTGACAACTGCGAGATCAAGAGTCGCACGCTCCTACAACTGAGCCAGCCAGGCGCCCTGACAGTTGGATGTTTTAGGTAACACAGCACAGCAACTCTGGTTACTGCTCCCATCTCCCTGGGTGGTTGACGTCGTTGTTCGCTTGGTTGTTTATTTAGTGACTTGGCTGAAGAAATCTGAGCAGGAATATCAGAGGCTGTATACTGTAAAGGAAACCGATTTCTTCTTGGTTTCTCCTCTTACCTGGCAATCTAGGGGTCAGCCCTGGGTCAGCATAGGCCACTGACTGGTCAAAGACTGTGCTTAAGCCCCCTCAGCCAGTTAGATTTTTACCCTTTCCCATTGGATGTATGTGTGGCGTGGAGGCCGCTATCACAGTTCAAGGAATCTGTTTCGGCCCCACATCCGGCCAGGCAGTAACGGCTTGGATTTTTCCCTCTTGAATCTCCTCGGAGAGGGCACAACTTTGAGCACGTACGTGGTCTTCCAGTCTATCAGGATATGTGTGATTTCTTTTTCAGCCTGGTTTCCTAGGAATTGTTCGTGGGTCAGAAAAGCATATGAATGGGCCAGTGGTTGGTCAGAGGCTGTGCGTAAGCCCTTAGTGCCAGTGAGGGCCCTGTCCTTTTGTTGTTTGATCTGCGTGAGGCTCGAGGACTGATGTAAAGTCCACTGCATGTCCTGGTCTGACTGCTCCTGAGTAAATGGAGCCTTGTGTTTATGCACAGCCTTCCTAATCCAGGGCTGACTGTGATCCCAGGAGAGTTCTCTTTTGACTGGCTTTCTCCTTGGTTCTCTCTGTTACCAAACTTCTGACCTCTCGGCCATTTTGCTCATTGTAACGTGTATCACAGAGCTGAGTGCTCCCTTAATTACTGCTCACCGAGATCTCCGTTATTTTTGACAATGCTTTTATGAATGGAATGTTCCGTGATCCGTTCCATATAATAAAAGTCAGCTCCTTCCGGTAGAGCCAAGTTCTTCATCTTTAAGGCCTCTTGCCCTAAGCAGAACCTCAGTTCCACTGTGCAGAAGTGGCATGAAATAAAGAACATTTTCTTTATGAATGTGGATGCTGGCATGTTTTCTTGGGCTTGCTGCTTCCGGCATGAACCTCTGTCCTATAAGCATGCTGGGGCTAGAGCAACAGGAGTCCAGTATCGTCAGCACGCTTTCCCTGGGGGAGAGCCTCCACCCTGAGTGGGGGCTGGGTGGGAGGAGAGAGACCTAGTCCTCCGGGTCTGCCTGGAATAGAGCTTAGGCAAGACAGAACTAGGGGACACGAGAAATGTCGGAGGCCTGTCCGACCCAGGTGAAACCACAGCTCTAGACTGGGAGCTAGGGAAAGAGGGAGCCCGCAGCTTCTTGACCGCACCCGGCTGGATTGGAGCTCCCTGAGAAGTTTTTGTAAAATACAGCTTGGAGGGGGACGGGAGCAAGCTAAATGCTGAAGACTCTTGCGGTTGTCTCTGAGATTTCATAGGTTTTCTTGAATGAATATGTATTTGCTAAATGCCTCTAGGACAATTTCCAGGAACTTCAAATGCTTGTTTTGTTTAATAATATTTTCCAGTTAAATGGTTATTTGTTGGTGAAAGAGTCCATGACACTTCACATTTCTCCATTCTGGAAGTCTCTCTCATTAAAATGTTAATACTGGCTGCTGAATCCATCTTATTCACTTATAAAATTGTTCTTCTGTTTCTACCTTGTGTTTGTTGTTTTCAAATATTCCTTCAAACATATTAGGATGTCTGTCTTCCTCTCCTTCGACTATTACAGTGTAATTTGGATGGTCTCTTTTTGTTATCCTTTTTAAAACATGAACTAAGGGGCGCCTGGGTGGCTCAATTGTTAAGCGTCTGCCTTCGGCTCAGGTCATGATCCCAGGGTCCTGGGATGGAGCCCCGCATCGGGCTCCCTGCTCGGCGGGAAGCCTGCTTCTCCCTCTCCCACTCCCCCTGCTTCTGTTCCCTCTCTCACTGTGTCTCTCTCTGTCAAATAAATAAGTAAAATCTTCAAAAATAATAAAAAGATAAAAAATAAAACATGAACTATTTATCATTAGCCTTTGACATACAGTTTATTCAAGGGGTCTCTAAACATCTAAATAAATTACAGCTACTAATTCTCTCCTTTGTCCATATGCTAATGGATACTTTGGACCTTACGTTTGTAACCACACGTATGAAACCTAGCATGTATTGGGGATACTTACATGTATAACTTTGACTGCCATAAGCTCCTTCATTTTTGATTCCATCGCTGCCTTAGAACATTGCCTTTCATACAGCAAGCACTCAAATATATGCAGTATGAATGAACAGAAAGGACTATTTCCTTTAACAGAAATAAGCTAAACGATTATGCCCACTTGCATCCTGGCTGAACTTACTCTCCACTGCACGTCCTCCCATCCCCTTGGCTAGTTTGTGAAACTCACAAAGCTATTTCCAATGACCCTTCAGGGGCCCCTGCTAGGTCATATAACTTACCCCGCTCAAACTTTTAAAAAAACTCTCTTGGATAGTATGGGCTTTATTTTATCTAGAGTTGGAAAGCTATACTACATGACCCAAGGACCCTTATCAGCTTCAGGTTTTGATAATAACAAAGGAGACCTTTGTAACTCCTAACTAAACCTATTATTTCATTAACATTGTTGTACCAAGAAAACCCTGTATATTTTACCAAACTCTTGTGTACCTTCATTTCTCCCTATGAAAAGGCGGATTCTTTGCGCTCAATCTGAATCCCCTTATCCATGTAGCTTAAAATGACATCCTCAGCTTACTGAGCCTACATAAAATATGACATTAGCAACATCAATGATCACGTTATCTCTTTCCCTTGAAAGAATATTATTCTCAAATTAAAATTACACACAAATGATGTACTTTGCCTGTCCTCTGTAGCCAAAACCCAAATCTGGATGTGGCCGTTCGGTAAATAATGCTTACAGAAATCCCATTAAAGCCTGATGAAGTCTGCCACCCAATGGTTATACTGCCATACTGCACACATTAAATACACACATACATGTATCCGCGTCTGTGACCTCCTTCAGGGGACTGGAAACCACTCTAGGGTAACAAAAGAAACACTGAAGAAAAAGGAAAAGACAGTGGTCGCAGCAGGGAAAGGACAGCCTTCAAGAGCTACGACAGCTTGAAATGCCAATGGCAATTTGGATGCGTGGCCACCTCAAGGAGATCGAAGCAGAGAGGCAACAAGGTGCTTCAAAAACACACAGCGCTTTACTGTATGTCCCTCCCCACCTACAACGGGAGTTGGAAAACTACGGGTGGGAACAGACTCAAATGAGACTCAAGGCCCTGAGACGGACTGGACTATATTTTGCTGCACAGTTCAATCTTAGAAACGGCTCCTGCCACAGGACTCCGATTTCACAGTAGTTACTGAGTGCCTCCTAGCTTCCGAGGCATCATTCTAGGTGATCTCACACCGATTCTCATTTAATTCCTTCAGAGTTTTGTTAGTGTCGCTCCTAAGATAGCTTACTTCCTCTCAAGACCTTTTGTTCATGTTCAGGGGGGTCATGGGCTTCTCCCAATGTCTACAGGGCTTAATTGTGGAAGAATCACAGAATAGGGGACTTGGCCACATGTGGAGATGTTTGTCTAGATGAGAAGCTGAAAAGACCCACCTACGAAGCAAGACACAAGGAAAAGAATCAGTACCATCAGGGGGGAAAGCCAGGAGTCGTTTTTTGGGGGGTTTTGTTTGTTTGTTTGTTTGTTTACCCTGTTATGTATATACCATCGCTTCTATCCTAGACTAGATTAAGAAAATACCCCAAATGAAGAGGTCAACGAAAAGTTCATAACCCATGATATAACAGTCACGTTACTGATGACTGCAGAAGTTTCTACTTTTAAGAGCACCTCTATCCATGCCTTATGGTCTGGCCCTGCCAGAAGCGAGAAGCATAGCAGAGAGGAGAAGCCAAGTCCTAACTAGGAGTCCTGAGTTCCAGTATCATGGTGGTAGAGGGGCAGCCGTATCTTCCAACACTTCAAATACCCCTGTTATTTAAGAAAAAGAAAAGGTATGCGCCTTCCTGTTATAAAGACTAACAAAATTATACCGACGAGGTGCTAGAAGATGCACAAGTGAAACCCAAAACTAACTCATATTCACAACTGGCTCTAGGAGACAATGAACGAGAAGGCTTGCCTAATGGCACAAACTTCTAATAGTTATTTTTTATACGTGGCCAACATGTGCTAGGCCTATGGGGCCCCACGGGACCTCAATATTCCTAAGCTTAAGGAAAGAAAGAACGCTCACCTATGTGACATTACCTTACATTTGGAGTGCACATTATGCTTTTCAAAAAGTTTTCACGTCCATTATTTCACTTAACACAGTTCCCAACATAATGTGAATACAAAATACATAAAAGAGTATTTGTTGGATGATTACCTCAAAAGAGAGAGACAGACAGACTTGACACAGCAGTTGTAATGTTGAAAACTTGCAAGTACACGCAACACACAGTTCTATTACCCCCACATCGTGTTTCTCCATCTGAAGTCCATGCTAGGCCTCAGGAGAAACATAAACACCATAACTGTCCCAACTTTACAGGAAAACGGACCCCGAGGCTTACTACTGAAGACACACTACGTTTTCTACCCACCTGGAAAACTGAAAAACACTGGAATCCAGAGGCTTAAGCTGAAGAGAAGGTGTCCTGCTTTCTTCTCCAACAGAGGGAGGCCGGCTAGGTCTGTCCATTCCCTCGTATCCAATTGTCTTACTGTTCAATTCATCCATATCTTGAATAGCAGGGATCTTCAGTGGATTAGCAAGTACCTAGCAAAGAAAGAAGCGATTCATAAAAATCCCAATTTCAAACAAAATACCAAAAGGATGAGTCAAATCCTTCTGATGCTAGGAGAAAACACTTGGCCAAATAAAAAGAAACTGGTTTCCTACACAAAACAAACAGCGCGAGGTAATGTACACTAGACCACTGAACCCAGTTCAGTTATAACCTTATCGGCTGGACACCAACAGACCTCCCCAACTCACTTATTGGCTCCTAGAGTCATCCCACCCACAACACACACCCAGGCCCCCTAATCACCATCTAATTCTCTCCTGTGACCCAGTTTAGGGCTGGGTGTTCACTCCTCTGAGATCTGTGATGCGGGCAGGGGTGGAGAGAATGAGCATTGCAGCAAGTGTCAGGGCTGGTTTTGGAGAAATGCATGCGAGAGACTAACGCATATTCACAGTGCACACACACAGAGACATGCATCTAAGATCTTGTGGGAGAGCCAGCTGAGGAAGAGAGTAGAAATGATGAAGGTGGAGGTATATAAAGGGGAGGTAAACTGAATGAGGACAGGGCGGTCCCAGGAAATCTCGCAATCTCTAGATCAGACGATTAAGCCAAGACATTAAGGTATGAAACCTGTGTATTCATATGCCTGGGTCTCGGCAGGATGTCACAAGAAGAATTAGTATTAGATTGCCTCTATCCTCACCAGTCTGACCTACCCTGACTGGGGCGGGGGCGGGGGGAGAAGGTGAATCTAACATGCTACTAGCAGATATCTCTGGGAAAGAGGGTCAAGAGGAAAATCATGCAGAAAGGCAAGGTTGGGTGGGGAAGATACATGGGTGCTATGGTGGCTGTCAGGAAAGGAGTGTCCCTGAGGACGGCCAACCTTATTGCACCCTTCAGCGTCCGGAGCTGGGCAACCATGTCCGAGAGACAGTGCTCCTGAAAATTCAAAACAGCAGAGTCTTTATAAAGCCAGCCAGCCTGAAAGCAGGGATAGGGGAGGGGCACAGAGAACCACCCCTTCTTCCTGAGAGGAAGGAGGAAGGAATCATCCCTGAATCCTGGAAGAAAGGAGACTGAGGAAAAACCAGACACTCAACAGGAGCAGCCGGTATGAGGATGGAACACAACCCTGAATGTTCTGTGACACTGAACGTGACATTCACACTGTCCAGAATCAGTACGAAATCCAAATCTGGGAAATAAAAGATTTGGCTCTTCTATTTTTGGTGATCTGAACATCAGTAACAGATCAAGGCAAAATCAAAAGATCCAATGGAAAAAAAGACCACCAGAAGAAATGGTTCATTATTTCTATGCAGCTTTCAAGACTGCTGCTCCCTTCAACCTATGTCCTCTGTTGGGGAAAATTTCGTGTGAGAAAAGAAAGAGGGTGGACTGTCTCTCACCTGGTGGTTCTCATTGTCCACTGGCAGCTTCTTCTTCTCAACGGCTTGATCTCTAGGAGAAGATAAAAGTGCTATTTAGTTCACTCGTGAAATTTCTCCATCTGCAATGGATTTCCAATTGTAGATTGAGGTTATAATGTTCCTTCCGAATTAGAAATAGTGTGGGCCTCACTGAGTAACTGAGGGTGTCTTCCTAAACTCTGCCACTGAAGAGAGAGATCAAATGCTCCATCAAAAGAGAGAGGGGGAGGGGAAGGTGAGAGACAGAAGACAATCATGAGTTAGACATTCAGGAGATGATTAGAAAGAAAAAAATAAAAAGAATTGGGAGAACAGAGAAGTGAGAGGGAAATCATTCAAAGCCAAAAAAGAAAAAAAAAAAATCATCTCTCTTCTCAAAACTTCCCCCGTCCTGTTACGAAGGGTCAGGCCCCTCTACTGTATGATCGAGAACCTTAGGTATACTCAACTGTTTCTTAGCTTTGCTCAAGTACAGGTCTTCATCGATGAGTTCTTGTTCCTCTGGAACAGAGCATCTCCTGCAGTACAGAGAAGAAATCATCTTTTGGAAACAAAATGTGCCCTTAGGTTTTACCCTTTACTTTTCTTACAACTATGACGAGGCAGGTCATAGAGGTCAACAACCCTCTGACACTATAGAGTTCAGATTCCACTCACATTACAAAACCCGTGTGCCAGGTTACCATGTAACAATTCTTTTATTTTTTTAAAGATTTTATTTATTTGAGAGACAGAGAGAGCGAGAGAGAGAGAGTGCGCACATGTGAGCACACGCAGGAGCAGGGGGAGAGGCAGAGGGAGAGGGAGAAGCAGACTCCCTGCTGAGCAGGGAGCCCTTTGCGGGACTCTATCCCAGGACCCTGGGATCATGACCTGAGCCAAAGGCAGATGCTTAACCGACTGAGCCACCCAGGCATCCAACATGTAGCAATCTTACTTCAAGGCATACCATTATCTAATTATTTTTGGTGTATATATCACCTTTCCCCAAAGACATTCAAAGTACTTGACAGCTACAAAACTCCTATGATGGTGGATGGCAAGAAGCAAAAGCTCTATTATTACACAGTGGATTTCAAGCACAAGAGAGACCTGCCTGAGGATCCACACAAAGAGATGATTGCTGAGACTAGAACCTGGGTCTTTTGCCTCTGGTTTACGAAGAAAGTAATTCCCAAGGTGCAGTCTAGAAGCATGAGAATCCCTAAACTAAGTGATGATACCTGAAGAAGAAAATCAGAGGCTATGACAGAGGGAAGCAATAAGAGATTAGGAGCTGACGTTGTAAAAACAACACAGCGGAGACTAGAGCACAGAGGAGAGAAAGGATTCTATAAATGGAAATACATCTGCTATATGTAGAGAGCACAGGGAAGAGAATCTCAGGAGTAAACACTAAAAGGAGTACTAGAAAATGTATTCAATGAACAAAAGCAATCCTAGAACAAATAAACGAAAATTAGTAATAACTGGAAACCCTATGATATACCCGTTTTATAAGGAGGCACGTCCCGGAAGGTTATGTCTTCTGGACTAAAGTGTAAACCGACAAAAGATCCAGGCTTCAAAAGGGAGACTGCTAAGCACTCAGTCCCACATTCTAGCCCCCAGTCCCGGTTACTGTCCAGGGAGAGGGGCTTCAGGACATCAGTAGACGATGATGGGGGAATGCTTACTCGTCATAGACCTAGACCTCATTTACTTAATTTCCTCCATTTTAAACATTTTTCTGAAAACGCATACCCTGTTTTAGTATCTTTTTTTTTCTATCAGCATTTATCCCACAGGAAAAAAATATTAAGAAAGTCACAGCTGAAGTGAAGCAAAAGGAGTTATTCTTTTGAACCTTTGTGACTACTGAGTCAAAGTGAAAATATTTGTTAAATTGAAATGAATGCTCACCAATATGCCAGGCAGTATCTAGCTGTTAGATCCTGCAGGGTACATGTGAACAGATGGCATTAAATGCACAATAAGGTACGACGACAGATTTAGGCAGAGGAAGGGAAGCATGGGAAGAAAATCATCAACCCCACCTGAAATGTAAAGCCCTTGGTCTCGAATAGTTTACAGTCTCTGGAAGAGCCAAAGTATATACATATGAAAACCATCTAAAGCATACCAAACAGGATGTGAACAAAAGTGTCAAGAATTAAAGACCACAGGAAGTCAGCATAAAATCACTGGAAACTATTGTCAACAGGAGAGGTATCACACAAGAATACTTCGGCTTCCCAGAGGGCTGTGGTGCAGGTGGGCAGACGGAATGCAGAAACTCACTGCAAGCAGGCCAAATGACATGGTCAAGTCACGGAGGAGGGAACAAGCACGGCGCGCGCAGGGAACACTGGAGCTGCAGGTCTGGCCAAAGCATACGGTTTGCGTTGAGGTACAACAAAAACAAAGGCTGGGCAGGTAGGGTGGGGTCGGTTAGCATGGGGCTCGGATGCCAGGCTGCAGAGTGCGGACTGGAGGTCAAGTGTTTTAAGTGGGCAAAATGAGTGCAAGGGGGTGGGGTTCCAGTTATGGAATGAGTAAGTCCTGGGAATAAAAGGTACGGCAAGGGCGAATATGGTCCCTGGTACAGTAACACTGCCGTATGGGGACAGAGGGGAGCCACGCTTGTGGTGAGCACAGCAGAACGTACAGACTTGTTGAATCACTATGCTCGCCTCAGACATCTGAAAGCAATGTAACATTATAGGTCAACTATACTCAAAAAAAAATCTTTTCTTAAAAGTGTTTTAGAACACAGAGACAAATCAGGAATTTTCTCTAACACAGCACTGAGTCCCAACCTTACCTGTACTTCGGATGGGAATTATAGTAACAAAACCATCTTGCAGGTAATGTAGATGGATCAACCTTGCCAGGAAGCTTCCTCCATTTAAGACACTCATCACACTGTACCCATGTCTGGTCAGGAATCTTCCTGAATGAAGGAAAACAGAAGTATGACTGTGTATATCCTAGCTCTGTGCCCTTACGTTAGAAAGGCGCACCCTAAAAGTGAAAGAACAAAGTTTTATATATGAAATATGTTAGAACTGTTACGTTATGGTCAAGGTGTCTAAAACATGTATCTTGAACGTCACAAATAAAATAATAATAGAACTATACCAGATATAGGTATGAAAAATAGTAACAAATATTAACATGTTAAGCTACCATTATTTACAGAAGTGAATCGTATTTACCCAGAATCTCTTGTTCTAAGCAAACAAGAGGATAATTTTAACTCTAAAATTAATTAACTAGGGAAAAATTTATATACATATAGATATGTAACAGTATTACCATGAAATAAAACCCATAGAATCATTTTATTTGCTTCCATCCAACTGTGTGACAGGGTTGAAATGCATTTGTGGAAGTCACGGAAGCATCATCATCATCAAATCTCCCCCATTTCCCTGCAGACTCCCTAGTCCTCTCTTTTTCTCTGTTTGAAAGTCTTTGTTTATACTTCAGTCAAAATTTTATTAGGTTGATATTCCCAACATTAATCTTAAAAAGTCCTATAAATGTGAATAAATTTCCTAACTAGATATGGTGGCTCCAGGCCAACAACTGGGTTAAATTAAGGTTTTTAAAATCCTTCCAGAGTTCTATGCTTAAGACACAAAGCCACTCCCATCGCTGCCAGGAAGCATAACCCAGTCACCTATACCTCAGTGACTGTGTAGCTCTGAGAAAGGAGATGGTCTGTATATAACAGAAGTAGTCCGCATCTGAAGTGTGAAAAGCAGACTGGAGGGAGAAGGCTGGAGAAAAGCAAAAAGAGGGCAGAAAGCACCGAGGACCGATCTGAGAAACACGTAATTTAGCCTAGAGCATGATGCGTGTATGTTACATTTATACTGCTTTTCTAGTGGCCATTGCAATACAGCCATAGGGTTCTTTTATGTCTTAGTTCAATGTTCTCCTTATCTTTTTCTCTTAGAGAGAGCGTGCACACGCGTGTGAGCAGGGAGTGGAGTGGGGAGGGGAAGGGGCAGAGGGAGAGAATCTTAAGCAGGCTCCATGCCCAGTGCGGAGCCCGATGTGGGGCTTGATCTCACGACCCTGAGATCATGACCTGAGCTGAAATCAAGAGTCGGACGCTTAACCAACTGAGCCACCCAGGCGCCCCTTCCTTATCTTTTTAAATGATGCTTTTTTTCTAGCTATAAAAATATAAGCTTATTATAGAAAAACTGGAAAATACAGAAAAATATAAAAAAGAAAAGGCACTCATATTTCTACTACTCAAACACAATGTCCTCTTCTTGTTTAAAACTCTGTTTTAGGGACGCCTGGGTGTCTCAATCGGTTGGGCGTCTGCCTTCGGCTCAGGTCATGATCCAGGGTCCTGGGATCGAGTCCCACATTGGGCTCCCTGCTCAGCAGGGAGCCTACTTCTCCCTCTGCCTGACGCTCCCCCTGCTTGTGCACGCTCTCTCTCTCTCTAACAAATAAGTATATAAAAATCTTTTTTAAAAAATAAAACTGTTTTAACAAAGAGAATTCATACATGTTTTTGGACATATAGCTTCTTCCCCTCTCCTAGTTCCAGGCTGCTCCAGCCTTGTAACCTCTAAGCTCCAAGCTCAGACCTGACCTCTGGTGTCCACATATTTCCATACAGCCACTGTTTTACTTAGAGTCAGAGACAGCAAAAAGCACTTTCAGAAGTAGTGGGAGGGGAGAGGAAAGGTCATATTGGCTTTGGTTTTACATGTAGATGCACAGAAGAGCTGCTTACAGAAGTATACCAATATTACTGCCTTGGACACAAGCATTAGAGACAGCAACTCCTTTCCTCAGCTTACATCAGACTACAGTAGATCCTTCCACCCAGGCAGACAGGAGAGGCATTTAGCTCGTGCTTTCAATAAATAGGTAGTTGAAGGGGTTACACCATATTCCCCTCACTGCATCCCTCCAGAAGAGTGTCATGGCTAAGAACTTGGGTTTGGGGGGCTGACTGCCTATATTTGAACCTTGTATCTACCACTTTCTACTTGTTTCATCTTGAGCAAGTTAAGTTCTCAGTGTATCAGTATCTACATTCGTAAAGAGGTAAATGATGATTCTGTCTACCTCATAGGGTTGTTGTAATGATCAAATAAATTTACATGTAAAGAACTTAGACCAGGGCCTGGCATATAAGTACTCAATAAATAATAATAATTATTACAATTCTGCCTCCAGAAAGGTTGTATAACACATACACACACACTCCAGCAATATATGAACATCTGCTTCATTGCATTAATCACTGCTTATTTGCAAGGCAAAAAAAAAAATGGCATCTTGTCTAAGTTGGCATTTCTTTGAAAACCACAGAGTCTGGACATGAGAAGAGATCTTCAGAATAAGACAGTGATTCACACAACAGCCGATCATGTTGCATTTGAAATGAAATTTTATATCATACATTTGCCTGATAACTTCCATTAAAAAAAAAAAAAACACAGGGGACAATCCCCAAAATAAACTCTTAACACTCTAATCTTTGTCATGACGGTGGTGGTGGTATAATTGATTATGTATGTGTTGTTACACATTCCATCCTCTGCTTTATGCTCCCTTCCTGGCTCACCGAGGTATGTCATCCTGATCCACAGTTCTGTATGTAACTGCCCATCTTAGATTCAATAAATTCTACCTTTTTCCTGATATGCTGGGTTCTCTACTTCTACCCTCAAATTCCTTGGTACAGGTCCAACAATGTTCACTAAGAATAAAGTGAAGGGAAGTTTGCTAACATTTCTGAACACTTATCATATGCCAGGTACTATGCTAAAAATGTCATGCTAATTTCATATTCTCACGGAGGTGAAGTAACTTACTTACCGAAGCTCACCCAACTATTAAGAAGCAGATCCAGATTTTCAACCCGGGAGTGTCTTATTTAAATGGCCATAATCTTCCACTATATCACACTGCCTGTAGGATAAACTCACAGTCCTAAACTCTTCCTATTTAAGAGCCAAACCATGCAAGTGTTAAACCAGAATGAAGAGGTCTAGAGAATGATGAAATTAGTACCTGTGATTTCCTATTTTTACTTCATTAAATTTCCTTACGTGAAAAGCACCATCTTACTACTCTTGTTCCTTCCATTTGTTCTAAGGACATCACCCCTGACACTTTTTATATCCTGTATTTACTACTCACGGTATTGGCCTGGCAATGGCTGAGGTCTCCAAATTCTCTTGGGATGTCTTTTCCTTCCAATAAGCATTGAGCTTCTGGGCAAGGGCATTTATTGTCAACCTGAAAGAAAAAGCAAGAAGAAGCACGTCGATGCTGAGGATCTGTTGAACAATTTTACGATTTTTGAGATGCTCCCATTTAGCAGAAGCCGACAGTGTAGAATATTCAGCCTAAGTGTGAACATCTACACTTTCAGAAACTAAGGTGGGAATCCACTGCCTTTGCAAATTACATGTCAAAATGATGAAGTCGTAATGTTAAGTGGTCATTTTGGTTGCAAAGGTAAAATCATCACAAGTCCTAAAAAGGACTGTGTTCTTCAAATTTTCAGGGCTTTTAGAATCATGAGGTGGGAGAGCTGACACTGTAGACAATGACAAAAGACTAAATTGCAGAGCGAGGACAGGGCCATACTGAGAAGTTGATGTGGAGCTACTCCGACTGTCAGATGACTACAGGTAAACAATTCAGGACCAAGTTGAAAGTCAGGATCAAATATCAAATACTGCACCCTACTTATTACAAATCAATCCAATGCTAACTTAAAAAATATCTACATAGCTCTTCATTCAAATATTGATCACAGCAGTTAGGGCACCAGTGAACAACCAAGTCCCCGTCCACCCTCCACTGCGCATCTGTTAGTGGAGGCTGGAGCCCAGCTCTGGCTCTTGCTCTTTCTCTTTTATCTCTCTGCCCAAATGAACAACAGTAAACCTAGGCTCAAACGATGGAATGCATGTTAAGACAAAACATGAATTTTACTTTTTAAAAACTGCCCATTTCAAATGACTAGTCCTTATTTAATTCTGTAACGTAGGATTATATCTTATTGTAGAGCTGTACACACCTAAAATACTACAAATTTAGTATTTTTTAAAAATCTCTGGACTCCTTGGGTCATTCCAAAGGGTTCTGTAGACCTCTTCTCTCCTTAAGAGGAATTCTTCCTTACCTCCACTTTACTAATGTTAAGTTAGATTCTGACTACACAGAGAAGAGTCATCATCCGTGAGCTCCCCTACAAACACTTACTCCCCTCCAAGCTACTAACGTTCACACTTCTATGTTTGTATCTTTCCTTCAAGTCGCAGACGAAGAACTATTCCTTGTTTTCTCTTACAATTCTATTTTAAAACTATTTTTAAAAGATTTTATTTTATTTATTTGTCAGAGAGAGAGAGCGTGTGCACACACACAGGCAGAAGGAGCGGCAGGCAGAGGGAGAAGCATCAGGCAGAGGGAGAAGTGTCAAGCAGAGGGAGATGCATCAGGCAGAGGGAAAAGCAGGCTCCCAGGACTGAAAGCAGACGCTTAACTGACTGAGTCACCCAGGTGCCCCTTAAAACTATTTTTAAAAGTAGTGGATTAGATGGGATTCTGGAAAGATGATGGGGTAGGAGGCACCAGGAATCTATCCCCCCACCTAGACAGCCACTGCACTGGCAGAACTTTCTGAACTATGTGGAACTCTAGAGTCTACTGATGGCTTGCAACTTTTGGGAGAAGGCTTGAATGGTACATCGGCAAATTTCAGCTCTTAGAACAGGAGTAGCTACCATCTCCCATGCACAGGCCCATGGCAGGCAGCTGTGCACACATTTTAGGAGCAGCCTGCAGGAGCCAGGGTGGGCAAAAAGAGCCTGCCCTCCAAATATTGGGGATCTGCACTCTGACTACTGTTTGCTGCTCCTGATCACAGGATCATGTAATCCCATGGTAGCCACAAAGAAAACAGCTATAAAATATACACAAAAAGAAATGAGAAATAAATCTTCACTACAAAAAAATCAACTGAACACAAAAGAAGACAGTAATATAGGAAATGAGGGACCAAAAAAAAAAAAAATCTTCTAAGCCAGATAGAAAACAGAGCAAAATGGCAGAAGTCCCTCCTTATCCATAAGTGCTTTAAATGTAAATGGTTTAAACTCTCCAATCAAAAAACAGAGATTGGTGGACTGGGGGAAAAAAAAAACATGATGTAAATATATGCTGCCCATAGGAGATGAACTTTAGATAAAAAAGACACAAATAGGTTGAAAGCGAAAGGATGGGAAACGATATTCCATGTAAATAGTAACCAAAAGAGAGAAATGGTGGTTATACTAATATCCAACAAAATAGACTATAAGTCACAAGAGCTAGAACGTGGAAGCAACCCAGTGTGCTGATGGATGAATGGATGAGCAAAATGTATTGCGTGCGTGCGCGAGTGTGCCTATGTATAGATACATACACACACAATAGAATATATATTCAGCCTTAAAAAAGGAAGGAAATTCTGACATGCTACAACATGTAGGAAGCTTGAGGACCCTATGCTAAGTGAAATCAGCCAGTCACAAAAAGACAAATTACTGTGTGATTTCACTTAAACGAAGTACTTGGAGTAGTCAAAATCATAGAGACAGAAAGGAGAATGGTGGTTGCCCGGGGCTGGGGAAAGTGGGAATGGGGACTTATTGTTTAATAGGTATAGAGTTTCAGTTTTGCAAGATGACAAGAGTTCTGGAGATGGACGGTGGTGATGGTTGCGTAACAGTGTGCATGTCCTTAATGCCACTGAACCATACACTTAGAAATGGTTAGGATGGTAAATTTTACAGTACCTGTTATTTTACCACAATAAAAAAATACTGGAGGAATAAAGGGAAGTAGATTATGCAGTTGCCAGGGATTGGAGTGACTGCTAATAGACAAGGGGTCGCTTTTTGGGGTGGTGGAAATGTTTTGGAGTTCGACAGTGGCGACGGTTGCACAATTTGTGAATATGCTAAAATCACTGTAGTGTACACTTAATAATGGTGACATTTATAGTATGTAAATTATATCTTAACTAAAAAGAAAAATAAAGTTCTGTTTTCACGTATTCAGGTAAAATTTACACAGAGTAAAATTAATCTTAAGTGTGTAGTTCTAACAGTTCTGACAAATGTATACTCATGTAACTACCATCTCAACCAAGATACTGTTACCATGTATTCTACGATCCCATTTCTTCTCCAAAAACACTGTTCTATTCATCTCCTTCCCTTTACTTCCCCAATCCTGGTATATGTGGTCTACACTCACTACCTCCTCTTCATTCTCCTGTCTTAACCGCCCCCCTATGGTCTAGTTTCCACCATTGCCACTCCACCAGTTCCTTTTCTCAAAGTAGAGTCATTACTCTATCAGTGATCCTGCCAATATCCCAGTGTACTGAATTTGAGACCTTGCAACGATCTTTGATTCTTCCCTCTCTTTTATATCCCTTATCTAATATGTCACCAAAATCGTGGGAACTTTTCTTCACAGCATCTGTCCTATACTTCCTTCTTCACGGCTACTCTTATTTTAGACATTCATCTCACACCTAGGTTACTCCAAGAGCCTTTAATCCTTCATTCAATCCATCCTGTGCTCCGTTTCCCGATTTATCAGCTGACCTAATTCATGTAAAGCACCTTAAAAACCATAAAGCCGTATACAGTTATAACATACTATATCCTTAAGATAGAATGGTTTCAAATCACTCCCCCATTCAAGAATACACAATGATGTCTCACTGTCTAAGGCATCAACTTTACTCTACCCAACATCCCTCTAAGACAGAAGTTCTCAAAGCTTCTCGGTGCATGGCACCCTTTGTGTCTTGAGTTTTGCATGGCACCCTTAGGTGAAAAGCAGTATGTACTAGCTCCAGTTACCACACCGTTAGGTCCAAACAATTTAATCAGTATTTATGTACTAAAATTTAGTATCTATTTGAGAAAATAATACATACGAATTGAAAAAGAAATTTTTTATTTCATTCTTAAATAGCCACAATTACTAATGGGATGCATGCGTGGGCATGCCTGTTGGGCAGTGTACCACTACTCAAACCTTGGAATGAAACTGGACACTGCGTCCCTCATTTCTCTCATGTGTTACTTTTTCATCACAGCAACCACTAAACACCCAGACTTGCAAAGATGCAATGTAATCAAAAGGAATGCAATAGATTTTGGTACCTGGCAACGGGGTGCTGCTATAACAAATACCCCCAAATGGGAAAGCAGCTTTAGATCTGAGCGGTGGGCAGAGGCCAGAAGAATTTGAGGACCATGACCGAAATGGCTGAGATTGTAACCTAGATTCTAGATTGAACAGACGGTTAGTAGAAATATGGATGTTAAACAACCCCCCAGTGAGGGCTCAGAAGGAAGTGAGGGGCATGGTGGAGAAAAACACAAATTTCTTCAGAGACTACCTACATCACTGGGTACAGACTGTTAGTAGAATCACAGATGATGAATTAGGTGCTGCTGGTGAAGGCTCAGGAGGAAATGAGGGACATGCTACTGGAAAATTTGAGGGAAGGTCATCCTTGCTACATCATGGCAGAGAGCTTAGCAGAATTGTGTCCTACAGTTCTGTGGAAAGCAGAACTTGTAAATGATGACACTGGACATTTAGCTGAGATTTCCAAGCAAGTGTTGAAAGTGTGGCCTAGTGTCTTCTCGCTGCTCACATAAAACGTGGGAGGAAACAAATAAACTGAGAAAGAACTATTGGACAAAAAGGAACCAGGACTTACTGATTTTGGAAATCCTCAGCCTATCCGGACTGCAGAAGATGCTAAAATTGAGACATTCCCTGTCAGGAAAGCATGCTCTAGAGAAAAAGCCACGGCTGTGGCTAGAAAACCTTTTGCTAATATCTCAGATCAAAAGGTCAGAGTATTCAGTCACACAAAAAGCTCTTTGAAAAGCTTAAACATGTGACTCAGACCTCCACAGCCATCTCAGCAGAAGCCAAGAATAGAAATAGGATTATCGAGGAAAGACCTGTCAAGAGCTTCTTGTCTGACCGAATGAATATCCATGACATACATGTGAGACCCACAAGGTTCTCGAGGATGGCATACTAGCCCACGAACTCCCTCACTGGACTGAAGGGATGGAGAGAGTATAAAACTGAAAGAAGGCTGGTGGACCTCCGAAACTCTAGAGTCGGGAAACAGGCTGACGAGGCTCCTGAGCTGTACAGACACGCTCCTTCCCTGAAAAAGGAAAGAGGACTCAGGTTGCAGCCACGGGCCCAGAGGACGGAGCCTGAAGTTGACAGGATGAAGCTGCAAGCCCCAGGAGATTAGTCACAGGTCTTGAAATGTAATGGAATTAGTTTGGCTGCATTTTGGGAAATTGCTTGAGACCTGTGACTTCGTTTTCCTTCCATTTTTCTCCCTCTTTGAACTGGAATATCTGTAACTGGTATCCTACGCCTGTCTCACCATTATATTTTGAGAGTGAAATAACAAAAAACAAAACAAAACAAAAAAAACACATGCAGATGGAGAGGAATTTTACCCCAGGATGCCTCAGACCCACACCTGATGTAGATGAATGAGATTTGGGGATTTTGAGCTGCTGACATTGAGGCAAGAGTTTAGCCTTGAGAGTCGCTGTAACAGTCGAGAGTTTGGGGATGCTGCGATGGGCTGAATGTATTCTGCAGGTGAGATATAAGTGGATCTTCGAAGGCCAGGGGGCAGGCTGTGGTAGGTAGAATAATGGTCCTCCAAAGACACCTATGTCCTAATCCCTGGAACCTGTGAATATATCGGGTTACATGGCACAGGGGAATTAAGGTTGCAGATGGAATTAAGGTTACTTACTTACCAGTTGGCCTTAAGAGAGGGAGATTATCCTGAATTATCCACTGTAGTCACAAGGGTCCTTAAAAGGAGAAGAGTGGAGGCAGAAGAGTCAGAAGCAGAGAAAGCAGATGTGATGACAGAAGCAAGGTCACTGGGGTGATGTGATGTGAGAAGGACTCGACCTTCTGAAGATGGAGGAAGAGGGCCAGGCACAGGCCAAGGAATGCCAACAGCCTCTAGAAGTTGGAAACAGCAAGGGAATGGACTCCCCCCCCCCGCCTTGCGCCCCCAGAAAGGAATGTAGCCCTGCTAACACCTTCAGTTCAGCCTAGCGGGACTTGCGTCAGACTTCGAACCTACGGAACTCGAAGACAATAAATGAGCATTGTGTTAAGTGGTGAAGTTAGAGGTAATCCGTTACAGCAGGAAGAGAAAACAATTTCTAGGATTTATAGGCAGAAGTCAAGTGTCACGGTATTTCCCTCAAAAGTTTAAAATACCCTATGGCTCCCTGTGAGTTTATTACGTGCAGCCTGGCACGTCGTTTGGGGACTGCGGCTCTAGGAGAGGGGTGGCCAAACTACAGCCTGGGGGCCAAATTCAGGCCACCGATTGCTTTTGTAGAAAACAAAAAACTTGTACCGGACACAGCTCATTCCTTTACTCCTTGTCTAGGGCTGCTTTTATACGACAGCAGAACTGAGCAGTTGTGACAGAGACCACATGGCCCGCGCAACCGAAAATACTTACTTCCTGGCCCTTCACAGGAAAAGCGTGTTGACTCCTGCTCTGGGAGACGGCCCTACTCTACCCAGTCGACTCTATTCCCTTTCACTCTAGCCGTGTCCTCTTATCTCCACTCCCTATATTCTCACCATTCTGAGTTCCTGTCACTACCTCAGATGGGGCTACAGCTCCATCCTGGAATTCCCTTCCCTCCCATTTCTAAGTCCTGTATCCTTTCAGACAAATCTCAAGTCATACCTGCCACCCAAAACCTTCCCTACTCTCTCTGCTCTATCAGGGCATTTTTTCCTATATCGTATCACTTAGGTTTTCATTGATCACACAGCCATGTTATTACTCTCCAAATTGTTTCACGTATGTGAAAATTCATTATTATAAATCGACTGTAAGCTCCTCAAAGACAGCAACCATGTCTTGAATTTCTCTGGAAAATTCTATAAAGCCCAGCCACTGTGCCATGCACCAGTGAGGCGCTCAGTGGGTACACATTCATTGTATTTCTTAAGCTGAAATTCACTCTAAAAATGTTGTCAGTTTGAGCCCTGATAGCTGCAGCTGGAATTTGATATCCACAACTATTGAGAGTGATATTACAGGATGATTTATCTGTAGACGTTCCAGCACTGTGATTGGCTGGTACCTCTTTTAGCATTTGCAGTTTTGATATCTACAATACTCTTAGGATGAGTTTCTGATAGCAGACAGCTTTCTCTAATCCCCTATTTTTTTTTAACTAAACACCTTTTCATTTATATAAAATAGAGTAAAAAAAGGATGATGATGCTAGAACTGGGATAAGAGTCATGCAAATTTATTATCCTCAGGACCCTGTATGTAGGGTAGTATACTAGTTTCCTGTTTTTAACAAAATGTGTAGCAGTTATTAAGCTACGTAAGGCAAAAATCCTAGATGTTTATAACTAAATAAACCTACCGTCTATGGAATATCTCTATTTGAATCCCCTGCAACCACCTCAAACTCATCATACTGAAATGAAACATCCCAAGCCAAGGTCTAATACCTCTAAAATTTAAAAGGTAGATGGGTGTGTGTGTGACAGAGAGGATATAAGAAAGATGTTAAGTGATGTTTAATATCTAATATTTGGATTTCACAAATCTTAACTATTCGGTTAATCACCAGAAATTCACTGTTCCTTTCACTCAAGAGAAAGAGAACGACTTGGCTCTGAGACTTGTCAAATCGGTGTCATTTCTAAACTTTCACTCTGAAGAGTCAAGTCCCAAAGATCTCCACTCTGGACCAGACTCACATCTAAAAGGGTCTTTTTACTTAAGCGGAGGGCAGGTAGTTACCATACCCACTGAGTAGCCCTAGTGATCAAGAATCTACTGCCCCGAAATTAATTTAGGGTTGCCATCCAAACAGTTCTCTCTTTTTCAAGCACTAAACCTAAAATTCCTGTGGTTTCTGATAAATTGAGGTAGAAGAATTAACTAATTTTATTACATTTTCTGTGTACACGCCAAAAGAGATTTGGGGAAATGCTTTTCCCCCCACTCTAAAATTTGCTACTGAGGCTTCAAGGAGAGTGACACCAAATGTCCTCATACCTTCTCTCTCCTTACTCCCAGAACACCACTTGCGCCTTTGCACCCATACTTCCCTGTGCTTAGAATGTCCTGGCCCTATTTCCGAACTCCAATTTCTCCTTCAAGTTTAAGCTCAAATAGAATCTGCTTTGTGAATGAAGCCTTGCGTGACTCATTTCGGTGTATTTAAAGGCTCTTTCCATTTTGCACGTATCCCCCATTGAAGCAATTATTTTATAGGTATGTGAGTTTCTTATCTGCATATATCTCATCCCATTTGTTCACAGGCATCAAGGATTCTTACCTTTCATTCTTCTGTCCCTAGTACCTAGCACATGGGAGGTATCTCATACTTGGTGAAGAAGGAATGAATGATTCATCCCTCCCGAAAAGTTTTACAACAAACTATTTTATCCTGGTTTTATTGACTTTTTTTTTTTGTCTTCCAAAAATATCCTTGCTGCTTCAGCCTCAATGTCAAGTTCCGTTTTGATTCTTTTCTCATCTCACCTATGACATCTAGATGCTTCTATGAAAACACACGTCTTTCCCACTGCTTTCCTCTCAATCTGTTCACTGGCTTCAAGAAACTCTTTTGGAACAAACTTCAAACTGTGGCTTTTTCTCCCCAACATATTCAATAGCTGCAGATCCTTTCATCCCTTTTCATTAGGATCAATCCCAACTCTTTGTTTCACCAGAAGTATTTTATGAAATGACTCCCATGCTCTTCCCGTACTTTTTAAAGGTAAGGTTTATCTCAACTGGGCTCTATCATGTATCAGTAAGTTTTAATTGAAAAATCAGATCGTTTTCTCTCTAATCTTGGGAGAGTGATTTGAAGGAATTCTCAGTTAACTCATCTGGCTGGCTTTTAGAGATGGTTTTAGAGGTTTCAGAGAATAGAAGAGAATCGTATGTGAAGAAACTGTCAGAAACAAGTCGGGTTGGGAGTTACTCACCGGTACTCTTTGGTGTACTCAAAGTCTTGTTTGTTGTAGGCAGGTTTTAAGAAATTGCACTCGATGACTCCAATTACTCCCACACCTTCTCCATGGGTTGGCTTCGAAAAAAATATTAATTTCAACACTTACATTACTGTTGACTGTCTGGAGGCATTTCCTTTCGATTTTAAGCAGTAATAGAAAGGTTACATAACATTCAAAGGCAAGGAAAGTCCAGCAATATCTAGAGAAATACTCAGAATGTACATCAACACACTGCAAGTATTAAACTGAACTGGAAGCTCTGACCAATTCTAAGGCAGAGATTTTCAAACTACGATCCATAGATTCCCTAGGATTTTCCAGGGATCGATTGCCATCTCTACTTTACACACACACTCTTCTACCTTCATGCATTGTATATTATGGGATGGCCATAAGATTTCCTTTGAACAAAGAATGGCAATGCCAAAAAAAAAAAAAATCAAGGCTATGTACTACTGTTCTAGGGAGTGGAAAGCAAACTTCATCTGAAAAATGATTTTAAGGATGCTGTGGGAACATGACACTCTATTAAAATAAGTAATTTTTATATATGTAGGCTACCAAACAATTACGAGAGGGAGTGGAATTGCAGTGGTTATTAATGGCAAGCTGATACAAGAGATTTTTGGATTTAAAAAGTCCAGGTGTAATTAGACTGGCATACAAATGTGAGTTGTATGTATAAAGAGGATATAACAAGGGAAAGCAACACAAGTTGTAAACTAGCTGTCCTGGATCGTACGTAACTTTGTCCTACTGTGTACTACAAAGAGGTTTATCATTCTTTGTGCTTTAGCAATCTTATCTGTAAAACAGGAATGAGTAGGACACTTGCGGATATTACTACTTTAAATTGCCATTAAAACATTAAAGATGATGGTAATAATTTGTACAGTTCAGTTTATCAAGTATTTTCACATACTTTATCCCATTTAAGTCTCTCAACCTTGTAAAGCTGTAGAGGAAGCAGAGCAGGTAAAATTATTACTGTTGTTTCTATCTTACAGGGAAGGAAAATGAGCCTCATAGAATTTAAACAATGCCGTGAAAGTTACACAGCTTTTATGCGGAAAAGCCAGAACTCAAATCCTGGTCATCAACCACGAGGTTTTATGCTTCTTCTACTATGCCTTATTGTCTCCCCAAGGAAACAGAAAGAGGTACCTTAAACACTAATAAACTGATACACATGGCAAAGTTGCTGGTGTTCTAATACTATCTCTTCTCAACGGCTACCTAGAAAATGCACTGAGTAAAGCTCCTGGAATGCTCAACAACTGTGAAGAATGAGAAGTAGAAAGAGCTTTTCAACAAAAGACAGCTCACCGGTAACACAGAGTTCCAGGATCAGATTTAACAACCATCATAAGATGGGAGTAAAAGCCATTAATGAGTCTATACTCTTTGCAAATTTTAAATCTTCCTCCTCCTCTTTTCAGCCTTCTATGACGAAGAAACATTAACCACTCACCTTCACCTGGCATCCCACCTTCTCAAAAGACTTTATGAGTCGGTTGTTATGATACATCATTACTCCAAACTGGTTATTATTCTTGCAAGAGAACCCAAAAGTTATTTTCACCTGCTTATTCTGAGAAGAAAATCATTAAGGAGACAAACGCCAAGGGATTTAGCAGACAACATTTTGCACTATGTTATAGCAAAACACATCAAATACCACTGGATAGAAATTGGTATGCCCTTTCCAGGGGACGTTTAAAAAATCTGTAACAATAGGTTTAAAAATATTCTTAATCTGTGACCAAGCAATTCTCTTTCCAGGAATTTATCCTAGAGAAACAGTCAGGAAAGCCCATAAAGGTTAATGAGTTACAGAGATTTATCAATTAGTTATAGTGACAGAAAAACAAATAATTCAAATGTCTGACAATGAGGGAATGACTAAATAAATGTGGGTATATTCACATGGTCTATTATGTACCTCTTAAAATTATGTCCTTGAAAAATATTTGGTAACATTAGGAAATGTTCACAATATAACAATAAGCATTATCTAAAAACATGTATACATAAATACATGCAGAGAAAAGAGTGTAGGAAAATACACTAAAGTGCCATCAGTGGTTTAAAAATTCATAAACAATCACAAAACACTTCTTAACCCTTGCTAAGTTGTTCAGTTTGCTGCTGGGTTAAGACAAGAGTTGTAACTAGTACAACACAAATCCACACAAGTTCAGTTGGTTTGAACTGCACAGATCTACCTGTGTGTGGATTTTTTCAATAAATACATCGGAAAAATTTTTGGAGATTTGTGACAATTTTTAAAGACTCACAGACAAATAAACTGTGCAGCCCGGAAGTACCAAATAAAATAAGAAAAAGTTAGATATTATTCTAAGAATGCAGTATATAATATCATACAAAATGTATGTTAACTGTTTATGTTATCAGTAAGGCCTCCCACCAACAGCAGGCTATTAGTAGTTAAGTTCTTGGTGGGGGTCAAAAGTTATACTCAGATTTCGACTGTGCAGCGGGTAGGTGCCCCAAACCCCACCCCTGCACTGTTCAAGAGTCAACTGTATAAGCAATAAGGTAAGTCCTGCTAATCATACAAAACACAATGAAAGCAAAAGCACAAAATCACCTCTAAAGTTAAAAGGACAATGAACAGTCCTGTTGCAATATATTTCATGGGAAGAAGTGAACAAGTTTGGATAGATGAAATAAAGCGAATTATGATACGTAAAAAATGAACATGATGTGGGTGCCTGGGTGGCTCAGTTGGTTAGGCAACTGCCTTCGGCTCAGGTCATGATCCCGGAGTCCTGGGATCGAGTCCCGCATCGGGCTCCCGGCTCAGCGGGGAGTCTGCTTCTCCCTCTGACCTTCTCCCCTCTCATGCTGTTTCTCTCTCTCTCTCTCTCTCAAATAAATAAATAAAATCTTTTAAAAAAATGAACATGATGTGTTTTTAGCAAGTTCTATTTGATTTAAAAACCAAGGTAAGAGAGGGAGAAAGACAAACGGGAGAACAGAGAAACTGAAATTTTCATTAAAGCAAATACTAAGCCATCTTCAAGTCCAAATGAGTTAAAATTTGTTACTGATTCAAAAAATGATCTCCATTGCCCCTCTACGTAATAAGCTACTTGCATCAAATCCATGGAACAAATGGGTCAGGTATGATACAAAGGCATCATACAAGTGGGTACCTAACACAGTAATGTTTGGCTCAGAAAATATGTTCTGGGCTCCAGAAGTTCCAATCTAACCTCAGATAAGACCCTATTCCAATGAAAAAGCAAAACAGGACAAACTCTCCAAAACAAACAAACCAAAACTCTATACCATAAAATTAACATTTTTAGAGATATGTCAAATTCTTCTGTTGCACGCTTTTAAAATTCTAAATCATGGGGTGGGAGTACACTGGGGGAGGAGGTTCCCCAAATTAGTATAAGGAGAAAGGACAAGAAGAGAAAAGAGGCCTTTAATAACTGAGGGATAAATAAGTCAACATCAGTGCTCTTGTCCCTCAGTGACGTCGGGGGGAAATTTTATCAGGAGTTTCATTTCACTCATGCCTATAGTGAATTCATTTAGCCCAAATTCTAATAGGGGAAGGTAACTAGTTTAATGGGAAGGAGGGTTGAAATACATATCAAATGTACTGCTGTTAAAAAAAAAGAAAAAAATGGGGCACCTGGGTGGCTCAGTCCCCAAGCCTCTGACTTGTGATTTCGGCCCAGGTCATGATCTCATGGGTCATGAGACTGAGCCCGCATGGGGCTTCCCGCTCAGCAGGGAGTCTGCTTGAGATTCTCTCTCTCCCTCTGCCGCCCCCCCCTCCCGGCCTGCATGCGTGCACACCCTCTCTCTCAAATAAATAAATCTTTAAAAAAAAAAAGTCCAAATTGGAATCATTTGCCCTTGCAAGACAACAAACCAAGCCTTAGTTATGATTTCAACCAATCCCAGCAGTATGACCTTTCAACAGTCAATCTGAAATTTCCTGATCAGCACTATGTACATGATAAAAACCCTGCTGTTCCCTTCTCCCACAAAAAGAAGATGACCTGGCCTAAAAGAATCCTTTCTTTTCTTTTGCTAACAAATTCTGGCCCCACCCTATAAATACCTTCCATTTTGTACAGCTTCTGGGAACATCTCTTAATTGCTAGATTGCTAGATGCGATGCTGCCCTAATCACGAATCACTTAATAAAGCCAATTAGATCTTCAAATTTACTCAGGAGAATGTTGTTTTTTAACACTGCATAGGAGTTCCCTCTGATAACCCATAAAAGAAAGAAGCTGGAGGCAGAAATGTGGTATCCCCTGAAACAGTAGTTAGAAAGCACTTCTTTAAAACCGGCTCTGTTAAACCTAGGACACTAAGATCCTAGCCTATATACAGTGATGTGACAACTAATTTACCTACAGATGTAACAATGCTAGCTCTGGATTTGTTAACATGGGCTTAAAAAAAAAAAAAAAAAAGCTTTTGTAGTAGAGAAGGTATGTGTTCCCAAAAAAGGAGAAAATCAATTGACTTATGAATAAGGACTTATACAGCTTTTAAAAAAGGGAACAATAATTTCTAATTTTTGGTTGGGGAAGAAAGACAAAGCAAACTAGGTAATGCCTTTGATAAAGCAAATCGAGTGTGAACATGTTTCTTGGGCCAAGAGCTGTGCTTAATTACTAGAAAATAAATTATAAGAGCAATTCTTCACGGCCGCTTAGAGGAGTTCCCACCCTTTCAAAGACTTTATTTTTGCCCCAAAAGCCATCAACAGAGATGGACCCCATTTCCATAGTTCATCTTAAGATTTTTCTCAAGTATCTGAAATCCATTCCCAGTGCAATGCGGGGTAGAAGTGAAAATCAGTAATTACTCCTTTGAGTGGCTGCCATTATGACAAGTACCAGGAAATCTGTCAGACCTGTTGAAGATTTACCTCACCTTAGAAAATCAGCCTTTAATTTCCACTCTCCTAACTTCCATCATTGTAAGTCTGGACATGTTACAACAAAAATCATAATATGCCCAAAAGGTTAACAAGTTCTAGTCAATATTTGCTTATTTCAATCAATGTAACATCTAACAAAATTCCAGGAAATACCAAACAGCGTGGATCATTCCTTATTGCAGAGATTCTCAAACCTGGCTACTCATTAGAATTAGCTGATGATTTAAAAATAAATTAAGTATTTCCTACTAAAAAAAGAGATTTCAGAATCTACTGAACCAGAATCTCCAAAATCTAAGGATGCTGTATGATTTTAATAATTTCCAGGTGATTTCTGATAAAATTGATACATCGATCAGCATTTAAGAAATACCTTCAAAAAAAAAAAAAGAAAAGAAATACCTTCTCAGAGACTATACTGTATGGACGCCTGGGTGGCTTAGTCAGTTAAGCATCTGACTCTTGATTTTGGCTCAGGTCACGATCTCAGGGTGGTGAGATCAAGACCCATGTTGGGCTCCACGTGGAACCTGCTTGAGATTCTCTTTTTCCCTCTCCCTCTGCCCCTCCTCCCTGCTCTCTCTTTCTCTCTCTCTCTCTCTAAAATAAAAGAATATACCGTAATAGGATTTGTATTACAACACACATTTTTCAATTGGAAAAAGAAAGGTCTTTGTTTTCCTATGCCAGCTTGGAAATCTAATCCTGAAATGAAGAGGTCAACTTCATGTAGTTGTAAGGATACTGTGAAGGTAGGTTTATATAAATCATATCCTACATTGGCCAGGCTCTTGGCAATCATCTGGGTAGTCACCTTCTTTTGACGCAGAAAAATTTTCATTCGTGGCTTCATATACAGAATACCACAAAATGCCTATGGAACAGTGAAGGGGAAATTATTACAGGACATTGTCAATTCTACCGACAGCCTCATAAAACACTGCTAGTGACTGAGATCTATTCTGGGCAAAGATCTGGCTTAGTTTCTATACCTTGTTATGTCAACTACCGCATTAAAGTGCTATTGACTATATTAGCTATAGTGGAGACAGTGAAAAGGAATCTTAGCACAGGGCGAGAAGTTTGTCATCTTTATCTAACTAAAGTGACATCTTGTTCTACAATATTTCCATGTTACAAGACATCTTACCTCTCATTGTTGAAGAAAAACCACTCTTACTCACCCGTAAAGAATACTCTGTTTCTGGCAGCTCACAGGTAACACCACCAGTCTCTTTTTCTTCTGTGCCAAAGTCTGATACCAGGATGTCATACTGATCTGTATCAAAGTCCAACTCAGACTTTCCATCTTTATTTCTGGGTAAAAGAGACAAGTACCAATCTAACAAATACTGGCTCCAAAGGACAAAAATGCACTAGGAACCCAAGAGAAAAGAAACAAGATGAGCCAAAACTCAGACACCTATTTCTTTCCCTATCAGTGCAAAGGAACTATAAATTACTTGGTTTGAAAATCACACAATATTTAGAGGTATTCCCAGTCTAAACAAATTGACTACGTTTCATAGAAGTGGTGATGCCAGGTACAGAAGAAAAGGGGAAAAAAAAAAGGGAAGGTGGAAATGTCTGATCTGATAAATCAAATGGATGTCAGCTACCCTCACGGTAGGATCTTAAAATAGATCACAACTTTCTGGGTATTGCCTGGTAGGTCATTCAGCATCATCTTCTCCAACTGAATAAATAGAGGAATGAATCAAAACCTACTTCTGATTTCAGCAATGGTATAAGGATTAATGAAATACCAAGATTCCCCGGATTTAATCCTATTTCTTCGAGGGAAAGGAAAGGTCGCTCTAGAAACAGCATATATCTGCTAGTCCTCTGGAATATCATTTATGGAATTATCATTTAATTATAATGGTACTCATATTCCTTTCATAAGGATCTTACTTCTTCTCATAATCCTTTTGGGCTACTTAGCTTTGATCCATTCCAAGACCCTGGACTAGATCACTTACAACTGCCAGGGTAAAAAGGCAAGACCCATCTTTGTTCCTGGAAAAAACTCAAAACAAATGATGGCCTATCCAGCAAACATATACATCAGAACAACAGTTCCCAAAGTTTGCTCTGTGGAATCGTAGTTCCCCCAAATACTCTTAAATAAGAAATAAGTAATAAGGGTTGTATGACTGAATAAAACGGAGAAACAATTGCTGGCCCTCAGGGCCACCTCAAGCTCTAGTGATCTCTCCCCCACACTTCAAGGCTGCTTGAAGCTCAGAGCTGCTGTGTTGAAAAATGTAGCTCCTTTCTCAGGGCTGGACCAGAGCCACTATGGTCTGTATGAAGCCCACCTCACTATAATAGTATATTCTGAATTTTCCAGCATATTTCAGATATTTGCTACCTCACCCCACTCTCACACATACTCTGAGGACGTTCCCTGTCCTCCCTGCCCCTCACCATTCACCATTCAAGGAAAAGGGGTCTGGAGAAACTTTTTTTTTTTTAATTGGGAAATACCACATACTATATTGCTCTCTTAAACATTTTCAATGCAGATTGAAATGACATTAGCATATGAAAGCCTCTGAGAAGTCCTGCAATAAAGCAACATGGTAAATTTTGTTTAAGCCAGCTTTTCCCACAGTTTTTTGACTGTGGAATCTTTTATCCACATAACGCCTAATACCATGTAACTGAAAAACAATGTACAAAGAAAAAAGTCTGACTAATATGTTTAAATCATTGGAAACACCACAGGAAAATGATCCTTTATAATATAAATTACGTTACTTGAGATTTTTCCCAGTAGGACACAGGAGGATCTAAATTACTAATGTGTTAAAAAAAAAAAAACTCCTTATGTTCTTCTTTTTAACTGAAAGTACTCTGTATAAACCAGCATAGTTTTTATATAGTTTTACCCAGCTAAGAAATGAGGCAAAATATTTCACCTCAGGAGGAAAAGAAGAATGAATACATCTGATACCCTGTTCTACTAAAGATACCGGTATCCCCTCTGTTTTATATAAAAGATCTCTAGATTTTTGTGGACACTGTTAAATGTATTCCACTTGACACGACGAGATTAAACAAATGATGACATATCCTAGAGTATTTCTAGATGGTTTTATTAGCTCTCAACGCCTGATGTGAAGCCAGCCTCATTATAGTTCAAATTTACATGCTTCAAAGATTTTCATACTTCTAATCCAGCTACTCTGAAAGCACAAGAGATCCTTATTTTTAAAGATCATGTTGTGCTTTGTTATTCTAATTTGTCTTTTTCATACTTCATTGCCACTGTCAAATATGTAAAATAACTATCATTATCCTCTCTCAAAACAATGTCCATGAATATAAGATATTCAAAATGGATTCTGAAGATCTTAGAATAATGTTGAACTGTCTTGATTATTTGCGGCAACAGCCTCAGGATACACATGTCTCCACTTTATCAAGCTCCACATTCTACCAGTAAGAACCACTTTCTCAAACGGGAGCTGTGGTTCCAAGAGAATTAAGGAAAGCTATGCAAAGAGACACAGATATGTATCAAAATTGATCCACTCTGCTTTTCTAAAGAGATTTCTGAAAATGTCCTTCATCATACTACCTTTGCTTACTTGACCCTATCACCCTTGAGATACTATACCTGCGGATGTTCCAAATGAGAACCCGAGTGCCTTTTTTGCCTGGGATGGCATCAAACTGGGACAGCAGGTCATTTTCACTGTTGAAAACTGAATAGTTCAAGATGGCTTCTAGGCTGGGCAAGGAATCCTCAGTAATAATCATTTTTTGTAAAACCAAATACAGTCAAAGAAAAATTAATATCTTAAAAGGACGCTATCAGTTAGGAAGATCTGCCTTTTGGGCTGCATGTTTAGACAAAATATAGACACATACCGTCGGAAGCATGGGCATTATTGCTACAGAAGAAAGGAAAGGGGGGAAAGGGAGAAAGGTCGTAGAGACAAAACACCAAAATCGGTTACCCCTGCAGACGACAGCTTCAAAGATACAGTGTAAACAAAGGCTATTTAAGAAACAGATCAAAGGCTGAATTTTTAGCCTCTTTGGAAGCTGAGTTCAAACTTTACTGCTGTGCTGCTTGGGTCAAGACAATCTGTCCTCTAACAGAAATAACAGCTTGTCTCAGGTATAGGGAAACGCGCCATTCTGCTATCAGATAAGCTGATTCAATACACTAAAAAACATTTCTAAGCTTCTGTCTATGGTACATTTATTTTTTAAAAGTATTTCATACAGTAAAATTCCAGGTAAATTTAAGACACTTGAATACCTCTTTAAATATGAAAACTTTTGATAGCTGGATTTGAGCTGAAGACAAGAGCTTTCTATCATAATAGTCAGATCAGACTAATTTTTAACCAACATCTGCCACTTCCAGAAAGGATATTGTTTTGCTGGTTGAATGGAACAATTGGTACAATAACTGCCTGGGCCTGGACACATTCCAGATAGGTCTGTGATAGGAGTCCAACAGTGAGAGTACCCCCATTCTTGGTGAAGACAAGAGCATCCTTTCCTAGCCGCATGGAGCCTGACTTGAAACCATTACCAAAGACCCCGATGGGACACTGGCTCTTCTTTATTACTTTATCTGTAAAGCCAAAGCTGTAATTACACAAGAAAAAAGAAATCAGAAAAAAAAAAAGGAAACCAGAAAGGTAAAAAGCATCCTAAGACAGGCTGATGGGCAGAATGGCTTATACGAACGAAACACACTTATAACAAGTCACTCCTTCTTTCTTCCTTTCGGTACCTCTGGGCAAAACTATTACGTGAAAACCATAGGAAATTACCATGACGTGACGGCCCAGATTCTCCCGTGTGGCTGCTGTGTGCACACAGACACCCCCACCACCAGACAGTCGCACTTGGCGAACGTCAAGATGGCCTCTTCTCGCTGACTAACAGGGAGAACTGCAGGAGGCCGTGGGCAGCTGCCTTTCTTGTCTAGATGCAATGGCTCTGACTGCTGATAGCGAGGTCAGGGCAGGGTGAAGAGGGTGGTTAGCTCAGAGTGCGCCCGAGCGCGGGTCACAAAAGGAACCCACAGTGTAGCGGCGCTGGTCAGAAGTACGAGATCTACATCACCCTCTAGAAACCTGAAAAGCCAGAGGTTATATATCTTAACAATTTCAACCTTCCCCCCAGAGGATAACCCTTCCAATTCTTAACCTCTGCTCCATCTGCTGGGACAGTTCCCTGGAATGTGGCCAAGGGATAAAAATAGGTAGGTCCCTCGCTGAATATCGGCAGGCAGCTGCAGTATGAGGTCTCTCTTGTTTTATTAGGGCCCTTTCACTGCGTCACCTCGACAATCTCTGCAGCCAGGTCCTTTCCCTCGCTTAGATTCCCCATTTAAACACACAACAGAATAACAGAACCAAAAAAAATGAAAGGTACAAAATCCAGAAAACAATGATTGGCTTTCTCATAGGTCTTCTCTCACCACAAATAAAACTAATTTTAAGGACTGCTTCTCTCCAGACAAAGTGTACAATGTCGTACGCTCTCATTCATTCAATCAATATTTACGGAGTCCCTACTACGTGCCGTGCGTTGTACTAAGCGCTGGAGACGCAAATTGTTAATAATAAAAGAAAAGACATGATTCTTGCCTTCATGGTTTACAGTCTAAGGAAGGATTACAGATTAGATGCTTCTCCAGTATCAATAAAAGAGACACTCTATCTGCCATGGCTGAGCGGCGTGGCCTTGGCTCTTACGCTTTGGAACAGGGCTAAGGTGCCTGGTTTCTACTTCCTGAAGGCTGTGGCTTGTGCCTACTCCCTAAGAAAGAGGGACCAGCTTGTAATTTTCTATTTCAAAGTGTCCCACAATAAAACCATTATGTCCTTCTAGACACTTCCTAGGAGCTTTGTATATCCTACAGATAAACCTAACCACAGTAAAAGGTAATTTCTAGGGCAGCAGTTCCTTGGAAAATACTAAAAGATCATTGAGTTTCTGCCATCTATGGGCCTCAGTAATCCGGGAAATAAACTTATAGAAGCTGGTGAAATTCAGGCATTCCTAATCCTCTTGTGTAAGAAGTGCCTAAAAAAGATGGGAGTCGTTAGGAGGATTAAATTATATACTGTCTGTACAGCATATTTTAAATTATAAAGTAGCATTTAAACCTTAATTTTAAACGAACTCTAGAAGTCATTCTGAGAACTGTCCTGGGCTCGCTTCTACCTATACTTCAGATCGAATGCTGTATCTAAAACTCAGGGCTCCTCATAAATAGTAACCCTACCTATCACACGAAATGAAGCTATATGGTTATTTGGACTCAAACCATCTCTAGTGCCACACAAGCTTCAATTCGGTGGGTAACGGAAAGTGGTGAAAATAGGGAGACTCTATTCAATCCCCTTAATTTCCCAGCCATCCCTGACTCTTCTGACATCTAACACCCCCTTTTCCCTTTGGAAGTATAAATCCTCATGGTGCTACTTAGTTTGGAGAGACCCAATGACTATATTAGGTTGAGAAGCTAAGTAATCGCTCAGGGCCAGAACCAGACATGGAAAAGGATAAGAAAATGAGAAGAGAGGAGCCGGAAGCACTGGATTTTGTTGTTGTTGTTGTTGTTGTTGTTAGGTTCCACTTAACCCATCCCACGTGTTGTTTTATTCCATCTACATTCTTGTGTTAGGTATTCTATTTAACGGAAAATTATGGAACGGATGCCAGACCCCGATCAAATAACTACCGAGTATAAAAGCCCTCACAATGAAGAACAGAATTGTAGGGAAGCATTTTACATAGCTTGGTAGAGCTCACTAATTTTCCAGGGATCTCTTGGCTCAGACAGGCAGCTTCCCTAAGTTAAGTCCTGTTCTATCCTTTTGTGTAAGTGACAGCAGTGTTTACACACCGGGGGGGGGGGGGGGGACCGGGGGGCTGAATACCAGCTGAGTGGAATGCAGGGAGACAGCAGCTCACTCCCGAGTTCCTTAAAATGTCAAGATTCTAGAATCCAAGGAGATCAATTTAAATTGGGACTCTGACCAATGAAACACACCTCAGCGAATCCGTGGACACACGACGGCAGGCAGTGCTGTTTCCTAGATATACTGGGGATGTAATATGGAATATAAAACAATGGAACACTGCTAAGCACAGTTATTCTCTGGCTGTTGTTTCAGAAGAACAGACCTACTAGGAAATGCACTACTGAGCAGAGGTGGCAAATACCTTTAATCCAGGGATCTGTGGCTCTTTTTAATCCTTGACCTTTGGAAGAGGTTTTCTACCTTGCGGAGAACGGCAGCTAGCTGGACATCTCGACTAGCTGCTTCACACCAGCCCCAGAAGCTAAAGAGAATTCACTGTGGACTTTAAAGGAATTTAATGATAGGCTTTTCCTTCTTAATTTGATTTTCATTGGGATTCTGTATTTATGGGAGAAACTTGCTGCAATTAGATAACTATTCTATTAGCCTGGAAATAGGAAGAGTAGCAAGAAGAGTTGGAAAATGTGGATGGGATTATTACGAATGTTATTGGTGACACAGAATTTCAGTGGGTTTAATCATTTTGCATAATTACCTCTATTATTATACAAAAGTAATATGTCCCTAACCAAATCCAGAAAAATGAACATACTTAATAATTTTCAAAGCTACCTCTGAAGTTCAATTATTTATAACAAAATTGTGGTAAATGGAATCCATGGCCAGGAGTTAGGATTGGATTAAACGAACTTTTAAATAAATGGGACTTTCTAGCTCATTCAAGTTTGTTTTAAGATATGACCACAAATAAAATCTGGTACATATACTATACATTAACCCGGGACTCATTAAAAAACTCTCTAAAATTAATTTTTCATACGAAGAACAATTGCCCAGCTCAAATTAGTGGGAAAGGTATTTGGTATGATAATGCCAAAAAAGGCTATGGCTAAATAAGTTTCTGCCTGTTTTGCTGTTTTGTTCCTTGGGGAGGGAACAAAATTATGAACAGATGATACTCATTCTTCATATTTCAATTCAAATGCCACCTTTTCAGGGGATCTTTTTTTGACTCCCTAGACTAGGTTAGATCCTTCCACTATATACTCTCATGGAAACTGTAGTCTTCCTTCGTAGCACTTAACACTAGGTGAGATAACCTATTTAGTTGTATTACTAGTCAGTTCTTTTCTATCCTTCTCACTAAACCGTCAGCCCCTTGAGAGCAAGGATGTCTATCTGGTTCAGCACTTTATCTTCAGTGATGTCCACATAGGTGCTCAGTAAAAATTTGTTGAATGAATCTGGAACAAAAATGGTTGTGATTATTTTGAAACCATCCTCCTTTCTCATCCTTCTTGTAACTATAAGCACCGACTTTCATAGATGTAGTTCCACAGACAAAATGGAAGGCACTAAAATTGCTGGGCCCACTATCTGACACCTATGTCACTGGGATAAAGTGTGGTTGGAAGGAATTACTAAAGAAGTAAGTGATTTTCGGGGGAAAAATGAATACATGCATGAAATAAAGTGATTTTAGGGGAAACATGAATACATAATTAGACATATCAATGTTTTGGTTCCATCCCATCTAAAATTGTATTTTTAAATATAAAATACTAACTTGAGGAGCTAAAAGTAATGCTATAAATTAAAAAACAGGGCCAACTCCATACCTTCACCAACATACTGGCCACATCTTTCTCTCACTTCCAGAAGCTTTCCTTGAACATTCTTCTAATTATGAGGGTCTGAGACACAAGGTACACAGACTGCCGAGTGGTAAAACAATGCAATTTAATTGGTTAATGCCCAAATTTCATTTCTTTTCTTTGATGGTTCAAAGGGATTTCCCTATAAACAGGGTTATAGAATTAGAATAAGTTTAAAGAGAACTACAACCAAATGAACGTTTTTCCATTTTTATAGTTCAGAGCCCTCTCTCCCTCCTCCACAGAACCCCTCTTTCATTGTTACTCATGCTTCACACACTAGTTCAGGAAGCCACACGGAGAGTAATTAACCTCACCTGCTCAAAAAAGAAGAGCAAAGGAAGGAGTTGAGGAAACACTCATCTTTTACTGAGTGATACGTGGAGATAATCAAGTACAAACTTACATTCTCAACTACAAACCTTTTAAAGTAATTAAATGAACTGAGAGTGGCAACAGAAATCTCTATCACCAGCTTCAGCAGTTAGAAGAGAAAATTCCCTAATTTTGCCATTCTATTGTGAAACCTTTCAAAGATTATGTGTATGAATGCCTTCTATTTATCATTCATGGGGCTTGGTTATACCCAGGCATATTCATGGTCCTAACCCACAAATCATCCCAACTGCAATACTTCGGATCTAAGAGTGAGTTCAGGCTAATATAATTTGGAGGAGGTCTCAGGCCAGCGAAGGCCTGCAGATCTTTACGCTTGCTATTCTCTGCCTGAACCCTCAACCCTTGCCCCCTGCTCCTTTACCTTGTTAAATTCTACTACTCACCCTCAGATCTCGGTTTAAATATCACTTCCTCTAAGAGGCTTTGTCTGACTTCCTGGATCAGATTTGGTTCCCCTGCTGGTCCCCATTGCATCCTATGCTTTTCTAGCATGTTTACCATTTTTTATTATAATTACTGCTTCGCTGTCTGAATTGCCAACTAAACTGTAAGTTCTATGAGGGCAAGAATAGTGTCTATTGCATCACCAGTGCCCTGGCACATAATATATGCTCAATAAATATTTGCTGAATGAATAAAAGGAAAGGGAAATATTAAAGAAAATTATGAAGCCCTAAGTAGAGTTCATGAACTCAAGACAAGAGGAAAAGAATGAAGACATTTTTACCTGAGCATTCGGTGTAGTTTATGAGGTGTCATCCCACATCCATCATCAGTAAAGGTCAAACAAGATTTATTCTTGACCTCCTCAACATCTATAAAGACGGTCCTGGCGGATACATCTGGATCTACAGCATTATCTGCAAAAGGTAGAAATCTGTGATATTAGACCCCTTTTTCTCGTATTTCAGTAAAATCTCTAGTTCAGTGCCCCAAGACACAGAAACTAGCCTTTATCCCCTTCAAGTGGATGTCCCCAAAGGTGGGCAGGGAGCTTTGATGGTAGTGTGCTTACTGGGTTATTGGGAACAATAGATAACGACTGCAGATGGGGTTATGAAGCTGATTTCTAGATTTCATATAATGACAAACTGCAGTCTGCCTTTCTCCCTTCACATTTCAGGGTCTGTGGGGAAAATAACTCCTCTACACAAAGCATTTGGCTCCATTTTCATCTTATTACTTCTTTCTCGTCTTTTAGCACTTTGCTGCTCATGAACACATACAACAGAGGGTGGCTATGGAGAAGAGTTGAATCTGCAATTTCGGTGCATACTGCACACATTACAGTGCACCCGTGAACATTTTATTTTCTATTTTTCTACTTTTTTTTTTTACATCACCATCCCTGTTTGCAGCCTAAGAGGCCCTGAAAGAGTTAGCAGTTCAAACCAAAACATTTAATTGCCCGCCCCATCCCAGTGAATGCTAACAAGCACACTGAGAGAGAGGGAGGGATTCAGCTTAAGTACTCTGTCACAGTCTTAAAGGTGAAGCTGCCCCACCCTCATTAAATAGAGAAGGTAGAATTAAAGCAGAAAAAGAAAAAACTGTAAGTAAAGTTCCATGATTCCTCCTGAGTCCCGTCTTCATAATGGGCTCATCATTTAAGGCTCCGAAGGCACCAGACAGAACCACATTCTAACATCCGGGCAAAGTCCACAACCCCCCACAGTTGGGGGGGGGCAATGTCTAGGAGCCACATCTTTGTGTCCCAGACCCCAGGTCACACAACTGTCACTCACAGATACACAGACTGCAACAGTCTCACCAGGACTTGCTGGCCCGAATGGGAGGGCAGGTTGAACCATGTGTCTGATGGGTTCGCTAAGCACTCCTGTCCCTACTAGCTCTTTAATCAAGACAGAGACCTTCCCTTCCACCCCCTTTCCCTTCCCCTGGCATCCTAGACTACCTTACTGATACCACATGGCTGGGCTGAGAGAGCACCAGGTGGGGTCCCGGCTGTGTACTTGTCCTGCCACCACTGTTCAAATCATGGCATTTCTCCGCTGGGAACATCCCTTACAAGCAAGAGAAATATTACTCATATTCAAAATATAATCAACAGTTTCAATTACAACCACTTGGACGTGTGGAATGTCCAGCAATGAAAACAAGACACGGATTGATTTCAAGGGCCAGAGTGGTGTTGCCCATGTCCATTGATAAAATCATCACCAACTGTGAGCCGAAAAATCTTAACAGTAGTAAGCCATCACCGAGAGCCCCAGAAGGGAATTAAGAGGTCTGGTAGGGTCGATCTTTAAGGACGGACGAGGTGGGGCCAACGCCTTGTGTCATGTGGTAAATCAAGTGGGCCAACTTTTGGCAGGAACTGTAAGTTTGACATGCAATAGAGGCTTTTATCAGAAATAGTGTTTTACTTTGTGTGAGAGGCAGTTTTTTTTTTCTGGAACTGACAGAAGGATTCAGCACTGTGAAGCTGCCTACACTGTTTCAAGAAACCATTTGGCAAGCAGGCCCTGAATTGTTTTAGGACTTATCAGTCACTCTTGCTGGCAGAAAGCCAGGGCCACTGAGACTGACACCTTTACTGTGTCAATGGCCAGGGCATCATTTCTGTTTTGAAAACTTTGAACATAGGAGGAAGTCCTTCTAACATTTTATGAACATTCACCACTGAAGCACATAACACATATCCATCCCAATTCTAAGTGCAGCTAGGCATTTTACCTCCTTGGCTAGAGGTTGCTGGAGTCCAGCGGGGAGGGGGTGCCCCAGCAGCCAGGGTCAGCTCCAGCAGCATGGAGCGAGGCAGCAGCGGGTGGTAGCAAGCCCAGCTTTACACTTATTTTCAGTTTGAAGTGGCCTTTCCCTTGGCTCAACAAATGAACGTATAAATAATAAGGCCCCAATCTGGTGGCTGGTTTTGATCCTCTCTCTTGCTGCTTAACCTCCCGAAAATGTATCAACTTGTAACACATGCTATCCCAGCCTGCCCAGCCTACAGACAGGTAGGACAGCGGAGAGAACCCTTGAGAACCCCTGGTCCTCGCCCCCCCACCCCACATAGGCCTGGGCTGCACTACCAGATCCTGGAATGTCTTTATCCCCCTAACCTGGCCCATACAATCTCATGTGCTACCAGATCCCAAGGAGTCTTCTGTCTCCTAACTTGGCCCACGCTACCTGGAGTGGGAGGACCCTATCTCTGCCTCCTCACCCCCACTTAGGCAAGAACATGAGAAACCAGATCC
This sequence comes from Zalophus californianus, assembly GCF_009762305.2. NCBI lineage: Eukaryota > Metazoa > Chordata > Mammalia > Carnivora > Otariidae > Zalophus > Zalophus californianus. Next base: position 40,994,256 of record NC_045612.1, on the reverse strand, counting down.
CAGGGAATCTATCTTATCCCTTGACTTGGTCCACCTGACCCCTGGTCTTCTAAAAAAGCACTCTAACTGAATGAAGCCTCAGGGCTCATCAGAACCTGGGCTGCAATGAGAAAACTGTCCCGTGACAGCCTCCCTGGACAGACAGGATGGCAAGTGGGAGGTAGCTTCGAGGTGGCACTTTACAAGCCTCCCATCCTCTCGTGTTCCAGGAGGACGACCTGTGTGGATTCCTGCAAGGCCGCCAGGGCCAAGCTGTTGCCCTACAGACATCCTGCATGTACCTAAAAGCATTGTTGTCTAAAATTAAGGTCATCACCTTCCAACATAAGCCTATTCTTCCCCTGTTCCCCCCCAAACACATACACAGAGCCAGCATTCAAATGACCACAAGTCTGAAATTGGAAAATCATTTTTTATCCCTCACTTTCTCTTACCCTATGCATCCCTAAGCTCTCTCACATCTAGCTTTTTCTATTCTCCCTGTCACTTTCTCAGTTTACAGAATTTATTCCCTCTCATCCGGATTATCACGTTAACCTCCCAACTAGTCTTTCGAAGTCATGGCTCTTTCTCTTTTCCAATCCATCTTTTACACTGCTGCAAGATTAACTCTCCTGAAGCCCAGCTCTGATCAGGACTTTCCCCTGCTCAGAAAACTTCAGACTAAAAGGCCAAATACCTGGGCCTCCCAGTCACATCCTGGTCCCAGGCCGCCTTTCTAACCTCATGACCTACGTGGTACTTGGGAGTAAAAAGATCCGCGCTTGAGTCCTGGACCTGCCACTTACTAGACATGTAACCTTGGAAAAGTCAGTTAAATTCTTTGAGCCTCCGGATCTTGATCTGCAGGATGAGAATAATAATGATATAATAATGACAATAATAATATTAATTATAATAATGCCGTATAATACCTCAAAGGGTAAAGTTAAAAATGTACTTGTGCCGGCGCTTTATACTCTAAGGACTTATAGTCGTAACTATTTGTAAACTCCACGCTCTAATGAAACTCAGCGACTCAGTATTCTTCATGCCTTTGTTCATGCAGTTGTTTCTTTTGCCTGGAATGCCCTCCCCTCCCCACACCCGTATCCACATGTCCCAATCCTTCAAATCTCAGCTCAAATGTCACCTCCTCTATCTACAAAGCCTTTCCTAACTCTCCTCTTCCTGGTAAGCTGGAAGTCATCCCTCCTTCTTCTGAACTCCCACAGCACTCGATCCGTAGATCTTCGCTGATATATCACTTTCCATTTTGCTGTTATACAAAGCATAAACCTTCCGTACGAGTTTTCTCTCCCCCCTACTAGAAAAGTGAGTCTATGTTGTATTCATTTTTGTTCCTACCATGGTGGCCTTGCCCGCAGTGAATGCTCCATAAATATTCACTGAATGAATGATTCACTAGAAAATTAATGCATAAAGGGAGGAGAAAAAAATTGAGGGAAAACCTAAAGCTTTGGGTTACCAGTTAACCCTCTGCTCTCCTTTTCTTCCTACTGTTAATATTACCACAGATAGCTGTGATTTGGTTTTAAAATCTGTGTTTCCCTATGCATGTGTGCAGGCATGCGTGTCTATGTAAATTAATACACATACACACTTGCACTCATAGACATCTTGGGCCAGGCTTAGGTTCCTTAATTTAATGCTCGGGACAAAAATAATATAGTATATTGAAAATTACAAACAGAACACACTCTTCAAGTCACCTCTAAGGTTCAGTACACAGCACAGCATCGGGATCCATTGTTTTGCACAGTGCAGCTGTGAAGGAGTAACACCTCTGTCTCCCACTTCCCCCTAAGTAAATTGTGATTTTTCTCTCTTTTTTCTTTTCTGAGAGTTACACACACAGAGGTCTGGTTCCACCCAGCAAAGTTTCACTCAAAGCATGGTGCAAACCCTTAAAGATAGAGTCCTCGTTTCTCTAGGATTCAAAGTGTGTCGAAGTCACTTTTTTTTCTTGCACCTTCAAAAGAACAGTCATACACGATGTAAGCATTCTTGTGATGGTGAAACTAATCATCAAAGTTCTCTATCTCCCTTCCCAGTAACTCTCCTGACCCTCCTGCTGCCTGCTGACTTCTTGCTCAAGACAACTCACACTGAATGGCCACAGCAATTGTTTCAGTACGGGCTGGGGCTCATCTGGCGAGCTTGCAAACCACTTTTCAAGATTTTGTTCGGTGCTACCTCCTCCCATAACCGTCTCTCCTTTCTTTCCATGTCTGAAACATTTACACTGTGCTGTGTGTGCTGCATTTTGTCCGGGAATGCCTTTCTTCTTTGCTTTCCACACAGTATTTAGCACACTACTGCAAAAGCTGGTGTACTTGGCTTCAAGGGATCAACTGAAAACGCTTTAAAAGCAAACATCGGTGGAGCGAGAGGTTAAGTGCTCAGTATTCATTCCAGCGGTGTGAGGGCGCTCGTGGACCACGGACCCAGCCCTCCGCAGTCGCAGGGAGCCAAATGCACTCGTGTCATCTCTTAAAAGATGTCCCATCATTCCCAGACTCTCTGGTCCCAAAAGTTAAAGAAGTCCGTTTTCCAGACCTTTCCTCGGGACCCTTCCGGGTCCTCCACAATGCCCCTCTGCTAGCTTGGCGCCCTCCGTCGGTCGCCAGTCCCTGCGGTGCCCAGCTGCCTCGGGGCCCGATATTTTTATTCATCTCCTTTTGATTATTAACTAAGCTATCCTAAAGTGCCCGGAACATCACGATCCAGAGAGAAAAACCACACGGGCGTCCGAACTCTTCGGACACACCTTGTTTCCTCAGCTTTATCTGCGGGACCTCGTCCCCCTGGCCGGAGAGCCGTCCCCCTCCTCCGCCTGCGGAGCCGGGGCCGGTCCCGACACCCCCACCCCAGCCCCGGCCCGCCCCGCGCGGCTCCGCGCATTCCTCTCGCGTCCGCGGCACCACGTTGGCACCACTGCCTCGGGCGATCGCGGCCAAGCCCGCCCTCGCCACTCACCTAGCAGCTCCGCGATGGCACTGAAGGGTCGCGTGTGGCTGCTGGAGTTGCTCTGTAGGTAGCGGGGGCTCATCTGGGGGCGAGAGAAGGTCCCGTCCCGCGTGAGGCCTCGGCCCGCCGGGCCCTCCCCGCGCGCCCCCCGCAGCCCCGGGGCCCGCGCGCGCGCGTCCGCCCCCTCGGGCCCCTGACCTACCGTGCTCAGGCGGATCCCGAAGGCCTGTGGGCCGCCGCCCGGCCGGGCCAGCCCGCTTGCCGGCGCGCCAGGGCCCGCGGGGGCCCCTCGGTACAGGAGCATTTTTTTGGCCGCCACGATACTCGTTTGCTGCCGCCGGACTCCTCGCCCGGCCGTCCCGGACTGGCCCTCTCTCACTCTCCCTCGCAGCTGGCGGCGGCCGTCCGGGGCTGGCCCTCCCTCGCTCCCACCCGCAGCTGGCGGGGGCGGGGCGCGCTCCAGCCACCTGTCCCGGGCGGGAGGGGTGAGGCCGGCAGAGCCGAGCGGCGGCCCCGCCCTGTCAGCACCTCTCCCGACCCACCGACTGCCTGCCGGGGCGGCCTCAGGGCCGTACAGAAATATGGCGACCTCCTGACAGCCGCTCCTTGATCCCCGCCCCTAATTAATTCTTGGCGTTTGCCATAGGCCGGGCCGCCGAGCGGGAAAGCGCAGGGGGGAGGGAGGGGGCGGGCGCGTGGGGAGGGGCGGGAGTGAAGCAAGAGGAGGGAGAGGGTGTAGGGATTTCTGGAACGGAGTCCCAGTTAGGCTGCATGACTAACGGGCAGGATAAGACAAGTCTTACAAGTTCGAAAGACTACAGTTTTGCTATCTGGGAAGATAGCAGGCTCGCGTGATGGGAAAGCATTCTGATTATGCTGGCTCCAGTGCCTCCAGAAGCTCCCAGAACTTTCTGGAAGGCAAATGGGAACTCATCTTCAAAGCTTTGCGAGTGTACAGGGAGGCTGTTTAGAAAAGAAAACATTGGAATGCACTTACATGCCCCCTAATGCGGGATTGGTTAAGTTATGGAGTACGCATGAAAAGGAATACTATGCAGATCTTAAAGGCCATGTTTGTAGATGAATATTTATTGATGTGGAAAATATTCATGAAGGAATGAAAGAAACAAGAAGTTACAACATGTGTAACGTGATAGCTCTTTTATTGGAAAAACAAGTATATATATATGCGTATATATATTCACACATACATAATACATATGCATGCATATACACACACAATGAAAAACACTTGAAATGACGTATTCCAAGATAGCTCCAGGTCTGGAACTATAAATTTGTTTCTTATTTTTCTTATTTGTATTTTCTAGTTTTTGTACTATTACACCTACACTCTTTGATTACAGAAAAAAAAATTTAATTTTAAAAACTATAACATTCCCTGGTATGGATGAACCATAATTTATTTGACCATCCTTCTAGGATAACTCAGGTTTTCAAATTTTTTTTTTTTGACAACACAAAAAGTGCTGCCTCAAACGTCCTCATGTATAGATAATATATTTCTGGTACTATAATTTCTACAGAATATTGCTGTCTAATAGCACGTGCGTGGTTTACTCTTAATAAATATTGTAAGATGGAAGCAATTTGCCCTCCCAGCAAGTCAGCTATTTTGCCATGCTCATAGTGCTAGATATCTGGTCCTGCTCTTTTAACTTCTTGCGGATCTTTTGAATAAAAGATAGGCTCTCCTTATTGTTATTTTTTTTTAAGATTTTATTTATTTATTTGACAGAGAGAGACACAGTGAGAGAGGGAACACAAGCAGGGGGAGTGGGAGAGGGAGAAGCAGGCTTCCCACTGAGCAGGGAGCCCGATATGGGGCACCTGAGCCGAAGTTAAGGACTGAGCCACCCAGGCGCCCCTCTCCTTATTGTTTTAATTTGCATTTCCCCAACTACCAGTGAAGCTGAAATGTTTGTTGTACGTTTGAATCTCCTTTCCTGTAAGTGCCTGTTTATATCCTTTGAGCATCATTTTCCTCCCATTGGGTTCTTTGCATTTGCCCCTTTTTTTAGTATCCTAAAAAATTTTTTTAAATACACAAAAGTACAAAGAATGATATAACAAATCCCCATATACTTATTACTCAGATTCAAAAATTATCGAGACTTTGCCAGACCTGCTTTATATGTTCTTTTCTTCTTCTTTTTCATTGCTGTAAGCATTTTAGAGCAAATCTCAAACATCATATCATTTTACCCTATATATGTCAGTGTCCTCTAAAAATATGGACACTTTTCTAAAAAACATAACCACGATGCTACTTTCACACTAAACAAAATTAATAACAACTCTTTGATGTCCTCTAGTACCAGTCCATATTCTGATCTTCTCAGTTATCTCAAAAGTATGCCTTTTTACACTTGGTTTGTTTAAACCTAGATCCAAACAAGATGCACACATTGCACGGGGTATTTGTCTTAAATCTACTTTAATTTAAAACAGTCTCCCCTCTTTTACTTCATGCTATTGAGTTGCTGAAGAAACCCAGTCCCTTGTACTGTTGAATGCCCTACGTTCTCCTTAGTCTGTTTGCTTCTTCATATTGCCATTTAGCTTGCTCCTTTTGTTAGAGGAATAAGTGTAACTTAACTATGAATCATGAGTTGGCTCTAAAGCCTTCATTAGATTCTAGCACAAAGGTTTTTCGAAAGCAGGAATGCTCATAGACAGTACTAAAGACTTCCTATTTCATCACATCAGGAAGTACATACGATCCAATACTTAATGATATTCAGATTGATCAGTGGGTTCAGGTGGAGGCAGCCTGAATATTCTGCTATAAAGTTCCCCATCGGCCTTTCATTTTATGGTCTCATCAATCGATGTTCAGTTGTCTGAAAAAAAATTTTTATTGGGGTTGCAAAACCGCGATCCATAAGTTCTTGTCATGTATTAACTGGATCCTTCTGTAGAGAGCTCACCCTCATCAACCACGGCTGTTTGGTTGGTTACTCTGAAATATAATTCCTATAGGAAGAACAAGATAAATGCTCGATTTTTACTTTTCATTGACAATTTTTAGGGCGAAGAACTGGTGCCTGTGGCAGATGCTGTGATACGCTGGCCCATCTCCTATTTCTGTAAAGGACTTTCTGGGCTGAGCTGTTGAGAACACTGTTGGCAAGCCGACTTGAGCTGTCAGCCCCTTCAGGGATTGCCCAGGTAATCTTGCCTCACTCAAGGTAACCAAGTTTTCTGAGGCAGCCCACGATGTCAGACCAAAGAAGGGGTATGAAAGGCCTGACCATCTCAGCCCGACTTGGGACAATTGCAAAGGGTCATTTTAAATCCAGATCTCTCTGTGGGGTTGGCTGAGGCTGCTGGTGGGTCTGCAGTGCACCTCTGCTGCCCTTCTGCCCCTAACCAGCTTCCTTCCACAGCTGCTAATCCAAAAGACACCTATTAGTAAGTAAGCATGCTGCATGCTACAATCTACCTTGCAGTCCGTTTCCTGGGGAACTAAAATTATGACACTTGAAACGGAGATTTATCCAAGAAATTGGTGCGTAGATGCAATTTGGGAGCTAGGTCACTCACTGCCCAGTTGGCAGTTAGGACCGCATCACAGATAGCCCCCTGCCACAAGGTGGCAGTCCTATTATTATTAAGATCTTCACCAGGGGGTGAACTGGAATGGCATACTGGTAGAAGGGAACATACGATCTGGTGTGATATAGCAACTGTTTGAGCAATAGGGGGGAAATAGTAGCTCTAAGCCCAACAGAATGCGGTGGTTATCGAGCTCCCAAGAAAGCTTAAACTCCCAATGGATCCAAGTTTGCTAATGCCAAAATCAGAATGCTTCCTAGAAGCATAGGACCCTGACACTCGGTCTGGGGCTATCTAGATTGATGCCACCAAAATCTTGAATCCCCAGATTTGTCTACAGAACTGATCTGACTTCCCTACTGATAATCTCCTCACCTCTTGCTTGGAGATGATGCAGAATTTCTCCTCCACAAGGCAATGTGTGCACTCACTTTCCCTGCTGGCCACTAGGCCTATAAGGAGGATAAAGGCACAGCCTGAACTTGCTAGGCCTGATAATGGAGGAAAGTGACTATGCCCCCAAGAAGCCGCAAAATCTAGCCAGCGTGGATTGGCAGAAGCTGGAAAGAGTTGCATGGAATTGGATTCTGCGAGCGCTTGACCGAGGGAGCTAGACTATAACATTGGATAAAAGTGAGTGTCTCAATGTGGGAACACCCTCCTAGAATATAGAATTTAACACCCTGACAAGGACCACAAGAAATGGTACAAACTCACTCCTGGGGTAGCTCCTAGAAGTACAGAAAAAGTGAGGATCCATGCTAAGTGAGGTTGGAATGGCAGCATTGCTGGGGCAATCGTGGAAGTAGGGATAAAAAGATTCAGAAGTGAGCATCCTCGAGTGGATATACTAATCAGGCCTGGAAAACTCAACGGAAAGCCACAGGATACACCACGTCACACAGATGAGGAATGAGCTGGTGAGGGGGCACCAGCACCTCTAAGAAAGTTGGTGCTAGCTCTCTTCGACAGGTCCGGCCTGCCAGGGGGAGTGTCCGCTACGGGGCCAGGCTCACCGTAGCGGTGGGGATGGTAGAGCTCCGACGTAACAGAGAGCCTTGGCTGCGTGTGACCATCAGAAGCCAGGTGGGGGAGGGGGCGCCTGGGGGGCTCAGCCCGTTAAGCATCTGCCTTGGGCTCAGGTCATGCTCCCAGGGTCCTGGGATCGAGCCCCACATCGGGCTCCCTGCTCAGCGGGAAGCCTGCTTCTCCCTCTCCCTCTGCAATCTCTCTCACTCTTCCTCTCTCAAATAAATAAATAAAATCTAAAAAAAAGAAAAAAGAAGTCAGGTGGGTGCAGTTACCATAATGAGTGGCAGGGTTGGAGGAGGAGCCGGAGAGCCTGAAGTGCAGTTATAGAAATAGAATAGGGCTTCCCCGGGGGGCAGAACAGATGGACAGGGACAATAAATGTCCATTCTGGTGAGGTTTGGACGGGAACCTTATATCTGGAACGAGCATTCAGAATTTTCCTTGTGGAGTGACCCATTGCCATTTCTTCCTCTCAGCACAGCAGAAACATTATAAAGGCCCTGTTTGGACTTCGCTTTTATTTGACTCAAGACTTGGAACTACTAAAAATGCCCACTTACTGCTTTCTTCTTCTTCTTTTAAATTTTATTTACTAATTTGAGAGAAAGAGAGTGAGGGAGAGAGAGAGAGAAAGAGATAGAGAGAGAGAGAGCACAAGCCAGGGGGAAGGGGCAGAGGGAGAAGCAGACTCCCCACTGAGCAGGGAGCCCCGACATGGGGCTCGATCCCAGGACCCTGGAATCATGACCTGAGCCCAAGGCAGACGCTTAACCGACTGAGCCACCCAGGCGCCCCTTACTGCTTTCTTCTAAGGTGTGCCATCCATGTCTCCCCTTTGCTTTGGCCATTGGGAATGCTGCATAAGTACTGGTGTGTTTACTACTTGGGGGATTTGCTGTTTAAACAAAACCTTTGTGTCCTCCCAAGAGTTTGGCCTCCTGACTGGCAGCTGGGGTCAGAGGTTGCCTCTCAGGCCCTCTCCAGCTCCCCAAGACAGAGGGATGACCCTGAGAGGCCAAGGAAGCTGCTGGAAGTTCAGGATTTGGCCTCCTCGGAGCCTTGCTGCCACCGCACAGCAAGAAGCAAAAAAGCAGCAGGGCACCTGGGTGGCTCAGATGGTTAAGCGACTGCCTTCGGCTCAGGTCATGATCGTGGAGTCCCGGGATCGAGTCCCACATCGGGCTCCCTGCTCGGCGGGGAGTCTGCTTCTCCCTCTGACCCTCTTCCCTCTCGTGCTCTGTCTCTCATTTTCTCTCTCTCTCAAATAAATAAATGAAATCTTTAAAAAAATTTAAAAAAAAGAAGCAAAAGCAGCAAATGAATGCATACAAAGCCCGTCACTGTGGCTCCACAGGGCAATAGAAAGGCCATAGCACAAGGTTCCACACACTCACCACCCAACAGGGCGGCAGCAGCTGCCGGCACGTTGGAAGGGAGCACTCCAGCGAACAGAGCCTGTCCGGGGGCAGAGCAAGAGCCTCAAAATGAGGATCAAGGAAATGCCCGAGCAGGGTGTGGTGGGGCCCTTTGACAACCTCCAGCCTGCCCCTGTCTGTCTCGCCCTGATCCAGGGCCAGCCTCGCCCTAATCCAGGGCCTACGGTCTAAAGCCCCGAGCCATCTACTTGATCTTTTTCATTTCTGCCTAGTCCGGGCTGAGTTCCCCTCGCCATTGCTCCGGGCAAATGAAGGAGCCCTGGGAGAACCAGGAAGGCACCTTGCATTTCCTCCTGGCTGATTCACCTGCAACAGGTAGCTCAGATTGTATGACACACACATGTACTTGTTGCCATGCAGGCTGCTCCTGGGGGAGGAGGGGCTTCTCCTAGCCTCTTTTGCCTCAGTCCCTAAGGTCACTTGTCCCAAGTTCCTGGATGGATGTGCCGGAGAAGGAGCCTAAGAGGCCTCAGTGTGGGAGGTCAGCAAGATGGGGTAGAAGGGTCGAGAGTCAGAAGGCACGGGTTCCTGTCCTGACTCCACTGAAGTGGCCTGTGACCTTGGGGAAGTGTCATGGGCCATGTTCCTAGGGAAACAGAGCATGAGACAGAGCCTTGCGGGTTTCTTGGGGAGCTCTCTCAGGGTCAACACCTACAGGGAATGAAGAAAGCAGGACTGAACAGAGGAGGAAGCTGAACTGCAATGCGGCCACAACAAAAGCCTCAGCCGATCCCACTGGGAGCTCTGGAGCCAGCGTGGCCCCGCAGAGCTGCCCTAAGTTGTGGTAAAGGGGCTGGTGCTTCATGCTCTTGCACTGACCCGTCACCTGCGATGCGTGCGTGACTTTGGGCAAGGTGGGTCTCTTCGGCCAAGGGCCATTGCTGGTGGGGGGCTCAGCTGTACGCTGAGGATCGTCAACATTCCCCCCTACAGCAGGGGAAATGGGGGCTTCAGCTCTAAAGGGTGGGGTGCAGCTGGGCAGTGCCGCACAGCATCCCTTCAGGGAGTCACTTCCCCTCCCCGGGCCCCAGTTTTCCCATCTGTCACATGGGTGCTGAGGATGAGCTCTAGGGTCCCTTTCAGCTCCAGGGCTCTCTGATTCCACCAACCCAGCCCCTCGGCTCTTACCACCACCTCCCGTTCTCTTAAGCTACACCCAATTTAACATCCCACCCCCTCTTCCATTTTTGCAGAGACTCCTCATTGACTATGGCAAGGTACAAATTCCTTAGGTGACTTTCAAGGCCCTCCACCATCTAGCCCCGACCTAGCCCCTCAGTTTCCTTCCTCAATATTCACTCTCCATGGCGAACATTTTGCTTCTAACCTGTTTTCCTAGAAAGCATCCTCCCCTCCTTGCCTCTGCTCTTTCAGTGAGGACGAGTCCTTTATGCATTCATGAACAAAGCCAGTAAAAGGGCTTTGGAGCCAGAGCTGGAACCCGGGACCAATTCCCATCAGTTGTGAGACCTCAGGCAGGTCACTTAGGCTCACTGAGGCTCAGTTTCCTCATGTGAAAAAAATGGGGATGTCTTTTTTTAATGATTTTTTTATATGGTTGTTGCGAGAAACAAGGTAACATATGAAAATGGCCTAGTGCAAATCTTAGCATAACTCATAAATGTTAGTTCTCTTCCCTCTTCTCTTTGTTGAAATGGCTGAACCTAAACCACATCATCCAATAATTAGTTCCAAAAATAGGTAGTATGTACAAATGCTGTAAATAATTTGGTATTTTTCTCGCTAATCCTTAAGAAAAATCAAGACACTCAGAATTTTTAATTTGATGCCCAAATAAATCCTCAGTCTTTGCTCAGGCTGATCCTTGGTCTGCATCTCTCTCAGTGGCTAAGGCCTCTCTGCCTCGGGCACAAGAACACAGAAGTCTTCTTACTTCCTTGACCAAGAAGGGTCAGTGAGCATCAACCTGGGAACTTGCTAGAAACACACATTCTCAGCCACCACCATCTGAGACCTACTGATTTGAAGCTCTGGGGATCTTGGCCAGCCATCTAGATTTTACCAAGCATCCCTTGCCCCAGATGACTCTGACGCATGCTCAGTTTGGGAGCTACCTCTGCTCTAAAGCATGGGGCTCATAATGGGCCACATGTCCTGGGGTTTATTGGTGCTTCAGTTTCCTCCATCACCCAGGAAGAGGGAGGTAGACAGCAGGTGTTAGATGACTTCGGTAGAGACAAAACCTTTGACAGGATGTCCCAGGTATAACTTACGCTTTTTAACCACTGTGGGTGTCCCAGGAGTAGGTGCTGAGCTCTGCCCGAGGCCTGGCCGCATTGACCTAGAAACTCCTCCAGGTCATGTGGTGCAGTCCCTGCCTCTGCACAAGTCCTCCCAGGACAAGAGACTCCTGACCTTCAAGCCTACTCAGCACAGACCCTAAAGCAGTGGTTCTCAATGTGTGGTGTCCATTACTACTGATCTCAGAGAAATAGGAAGGATTATAAGGAATACTATGAACAATCGTATGCCAGTAGATTAGATAACTTAGGTGAAATGGACAAATTTGTAGAAAAACACAAACTACTGCAACTGATTCAAGAAGAAAGAGATAATCTGAATAGACCTATAACAAGTGAACAGGTTTAAGAGATTGGATTAGTGATTCAAAAACCACCCATAAAGGAAAGCCTAGTAAGAGATGGTTTCAATGGTGAATTCTATTCAATATTTACAGAGGAATTAACACTAATTCTTCACAAGCTTCCAAAAATAGAAGAGGAGAGAGCACTACCCAGTTCCATCTATGAGGCCAGCATTACACTGATAACCAAAATCAAAAGCAACACAAGGAAACTATAGGTCACTATTTCATATGAATGTGGATGCAAAAATATGTAACAAAATACTAGCAAAATGAATCCAGTGAAATGTAAAAAGAATTAGATATTATGGCCAAGTGGGATTTACTCCAGGAATGTAAGATTAATTTAATATCTGAAAATCAATTAATGTAATAAACCATATCAATAGAAATGAAAAACAAAAAACCAAATGATCATTTCAATGGGACAAAGACAAAGCATTTGAAAAAAATCCAACACCTTTTCATGATAAGAACACTCAACAAACTAAGAAAAGAGAATCTTCCTCAACCCAAATAAGAGCATCTAAAAATCACCCACAGCTAACAACATGTTTAGTGATAAAAGACTGATACTTTCCGGAACAGAAAGATCCGGAAAAAGGATGTCCACTCTTATCATGACTATTCAACATTGTGCTGGAGGTTCTGGTTAAGGCAAATCGGCAAGAAACAGAAGCAAAAGACATTCAGATTGGAAAGTGGTAAAAAACTACCTCTATTTGTAGATGACATGATCTTACATGTAGAAAACTAACGAACACACACACACACACCACTATTATGGTTAATAAATGAAGCCAGTAAAGTGGCAGGATACAAGATCAATATATACAAATCCATTTCTGTACACTTATAAAAACAATCTGAAAGTAAAATTAAGAAAACTCATTTACAGTAACATTAAAAAATCAAATATTTAGGAATAAATTTAAATAAATTTAATAAAAGAAGTAAAAAACTTATTCTCTGAACATTACAAGACATTGTTGAAAGATATTTGAAAAGCTCTAAATAAATAAAATCATAAAAAAATAAATACAATTACCAGAGTTGGAGAGGAGGTGGAGAAAAAGAAACCTTTGTACGCTGTCAGTCGGAATGTGAATTGGTACAGCCACTGTGGAAAAACACTATGGAGGGTCCTCAAAAAATTAAAAAATAGAAATATTATATGATCCAATAATTCTACTACTGGGTAATTACCCAAAGAAAGGGAAAACACTAATTTGAACAGATACATGTGCCCCTATGTTTACTGCAGCATAATTTACAATAGGCAAATTATGGAAGCAACATAGTATCCATTGATAGATGAATGGATAAGAAAGATGTGATATATATATATATATATATATCTACACACACACACTATATATATTATATAGATTATGTAGATATATATATCTCTACACACACGCACATACACACACACACACACACAAGGGAGTGTTTCACAGCCATAAAAAAGGATGAGATTGTGCCATTTGCAACAACATGGATAGACCTAAAGGGTATTCTGCTGAGTGAAATAAGTCGGACTGAGAAAGGCAAATACCATGTAATTTCACTCATATGTGGAATTTAAAAAAACAAATGAATAAACAAAATGAAAAGCGGAATCAGACTTATAAATACAGAAGACAAACTGATGGTTGTCAGGGGAGCGGGGGACGTCAGGCAAAATAGATGAAGGGGAGTGCGAGATGCAGGTTTCCAGTTATGGAACGAAGAAGTCAGGAGAATAAAAGGTACAGCGTAGAGAAGATGGTCAGTGATACTGTAGTAGTGTCATCTGGTGACAGACGGTAGCTACGCTTGTGAGCGCAGCGTAATGTATAGCAAAGTTGGATCCCTATGTTGTATACCTGAAATGAATTTAACATTGTGTGTCAACTATACTCAAAAAAAAAAAATTGTAAAGCTCTAAATGAGTAGCAAAATATCCCATGATCATGGATTAGAAGACTTAATGTTAAGATGGCAATGCTCCCCAAATTGATGCACAGATTCAAGACAATCCCTATCAGAATCCCAGCTGACTTCTTTGTAGACATTGGCAAGTTGATTTTAAAATTCATCTGTAATTGCCAGGGATCCAGAATGGCCGAAACAGACTTGAAAGGGAAAGCAAAAGAGGAGGACTCCCGCTTCCTGATCTCAAAGTGTGGGCCTCAGACCAACAACAGCGTCAGTGACACGAGGACACATGTTAGAAACACAGATTCTCAGGCCCACCCCAGACCTGTGACAGGTGATTCTGATACAGGCTCAAGGCTGAGAATCACCACTGGCCTAGACTGCAAACCAGATTAACTCTACAGGATGAGCTGAATTTGTTTTTTCAACCTCCCCATTCTCTGGATACCTCTTTCTTTTATACTACACAGAGGACAAAAAGAGAAACCAAATTGATGGAGAAGGATATATGAAGCCCCGTTTCCTAATTAGAAGGAACTCCCTTTCCACTTTACTCTTGGGATTTCCTTTTCTGACCAGTCATTTCAAATGGGACCTGTGGCTGGTCTAACTTGATTTACATTTAGTACTTATTTCTCCAATGGCTTGCTGCTACTGGTAAAAAGCTTTGGCACACAAAACAGAGCATTTGGAATACAACATGAATAAACAATTTGAACGGAGATTTCGTTTCATTACAGCCACTGGCTTGGTGTGTTTTCCTGCTCTGATTTCAGTTCCAGTTGTGAAGACTCAGGGAAGGCAAACAGATTTCAGAAAATAAAGAAAGAAAATAAAGGGCAGGGGGAGGGGGAGAGATATACTCCCCACCTGGCAGATCAAGGCCAGAGAGCTAAATTAACCAGGCAGTTTTATAGCAAGGGGAAAAATGCTGTGGAGCCCTCACTGGGGAAGGAGGGGGCTGGGGGCACGGCAGGGCTGCCTGACGGCCTGGACAGGACAGACAGGGGCCAGAGGGAGCTCGGAGGGAGGATCCCAGAGGGCAAATCAGGGCCAGGGGCTCCGGCCTAAGAGCCTGAGGTAGGGGTATGGATTACCAAAGGACTTCCCTCTCCAGCCAGAGGGATGGCTCCATAAAAGGCTCACTGAGGGGCGGGGGGGGGGGGGGTCAGCACTCACCCTGCGTACCTGATAGTGTGAGAGAGATGACAGGGACAAAGTGTGGAATGAGCCCCCTTCCTCCCTCCCAGCACCCCCAGGCCTCCCCCGTGCCCTACCAGACCTCCACGCAGCTCAGTCCCTTTCCCCAGTTAGTGGACAAAGCTGCTTCCCTCCAGCTCATGCCAGGCATAAGGCCTTCCTACAGAAAGCCACTCTCCCTTCTGGACTTTGTTGGCTTTCTCCTTCTTTCTCTTCCTGGGGTCTTACCAGGAGCCTGAGTGGACCTGCCCTAGGCCTGGTGCCTTGGTCAGCACAGAGTGCGCGTGATTGATGATTTCCATGTTCCCATCCTGACAAATGTGGGTCGCCCGCCTCCTGGCTCCTACCTGGCAAGAATCCCAGAGAATCTCAGGGGGAAGGAGAGGGAAGCTTCAGCTCCCTGGAGGGATGGGATGGAGGCACCTCTGGTGGGGGTGGGGGGTGCCCTCCTGGATGAGGCAGGAGTGTGCTGTTAGCTCACCCCAAGCTGACTCTTCATGGGGGTGATCTTGATGCTAGCTGGCCACAGGACCAGTCTTCAGCTATGAGTCAAGGCGATGTAGACCCTGTGTATGTGGGGTCCAGGGGGAAGAAGGCATTTGTCGAACTTATGCACAAAGGACTAGCTGAGTAGCTTGTTAGCTTACCCAGGTAGGGCTGGTCCCAGATGTGTGTATGTTTTGGGGGTGGTAGGTACTTAAATTGTATTATACCTGGTACATGCGTTTGTCAAAAGTCATCAAATGGTGCACTTAAGATTTGTGCATTTCATTATAAGAAAATTTTGCTTAAAATAAGAACTGTAAACAAACATTGATATGCATGCTGAATTTTTTCAAGGGAAGTGTTCTGATGTCTGTGACTTACTTTGAAATGCATATAAAAAATTAGAGGTTGATAGATGGATGAAAAATAGAGGATAAACCAAATGTAATAAAATGTAAAATCTAGTTAGTGTCTACCTGGGTGTTAACTGTATAGTACTTCCAACTTTGTGTAAGTTTAAAATTCTTCCATAATGGAAAATTAGGAAAAATAATATTGCATTTAGTAGGGAGTTATGGAAATTAATATCATTTGTAATGTCTAAGCATGCGGGGGTGTTAGGCCCTGTCATATCTATATTTAATTCAGCAATCTAACCCCTGGAAAAAAAATAGACAGATCCTAGAAAATGACAGACTATTCTAAACTCAAACAAGTAGCATCCTAACTCTGCCACTGTGCTAGATGTGAAATATTTGCTAGAACATGTAAATATGGTCTCATGTAAATGGTATATTGCCATTAATTTGGTGAATGTCTTCTCTTCTATACTATTCAGAAAAGAAGATCAAATTCATACGGAACAAACAACAACATACATTTGTAATTTTGTTATAGGTCTATATTAACTCTCTTGCCTTCCGTCATAATACAGTCTGAAGAGATCCGGATACCCTACTGAACATCACAATGCTCCATTATACGAAAGAAACGATGCTAATTAGCCTGGATGAGCAAAAAGTGTCTTGCATCTTGGTGGCCTTGGTGATAGACAATCACTCGCAACATGGGAGATAAGCCCTATGAAGTTTCAGGGGCTTGGCATATCAATAAATTTCTTAGGTGTCCATCAGTTATGGGCACAATGAGTAATCATATCCGAGGTAAAGGACAAATGATTGCACTTTGAACCTCTCACCACAAGGAAGGGCAGCACAGTATCTGGTAGCACAACATCTGGCCATGGAGACAGTGTATTCCTCACTTGGGAATACCGCTCGGAGACAGTGTATTCCTCACTTGGGAATACCGCTCTGACCCATATATTAGATGATGTGAAGACTGACACTTTGAGTGGAACTCAAGGCAGGAAGAGCTCTTCAACATGTCTCCACTATAGTGCAAGCAGCCCTACTGCTTGGGCCGTATGACCCTATATATAGTATTAAAGGTAGTGGTGGTGGGAAAAGATGCTGGGTGGAGTTCATGGCAGAGCCCATGTGGTAATCACAATGCAGACCCCTGGAGTTTCAGAACAGAGCTGTGACATCCTTAGAGAATTATATGCCTTTGATAAACAACTCCCAGCAGCCTACTGGGTACTGGTAGAATTGGAATAAGGTGGTCATGGGACACCAAGTGAGCATGTGGCCACGACTGCTCATCATGAGCTGGGTTCTGTTAGACCCACCAAATCTGAAGGTCAACCAGGCCTAACAGTAAGCTCTCATAAGGAAGTGATAAATCCAGCACAAGAAGGACCAGAGGATACAAGTAGCTATAGGAGTGGGTGGCCTAGACTTCTATGTTCTCCACCACTATCTCACTGGGATCTCTTCCTCTGCTCACCCTTATGGTGTATGGGACCATCCCTTAGGATCAGCTGACAATGGAGGCAAAAGCTCGAGCTTGGTTCATGGATGGATTGCCATGGTGCATGGGTATAAGCTGAAAGTGAGTGACAGCCACAATACAGCCTGACTCATGATGGCCTTGAACAGAAGTGATGAGGGGTAACTCTGCAGGGCTGAGACTGCCTTTGGGCCTGCATCTAAACCCTACTTTTCCCTCTGCCCACTCCTGCTTCCTTCCTCTCCCTTCCACAGCTGTTGATCCAAAGGTTACTTCTTAATTAACATCCTGCTTACTCACACCATCTCAGAGTCCACTTCCTACCACAACAGTGCCCTTTAAAAAAAAATTCTTGATTTGTAAGACCTCTTTGTGTATCAGGAATATTAACCCTCGGTTATATGTGCCACGGATCTTTTTCATCGTCTGTCTTTCATCATTTAACATTGCCTCCCTTGTCTTTTGCAAAACAAATAATTTGATTTCTTTTTGTAATCAAATCTGCTCATCTTTCCTTACATCTACCAAAAGATCGTGACTTCGATGTATAGGCATTAATCCTAAAGGATAACCATATTGTATTGTATTGTATTGTTAAGAGATAAAAGTAAGTTGTAGAATAATATGGAGAGTAGCATTTATCAAGCTCTTCCGATTATAGAACTCGCTAAACTAATTAGCCTAGGGTGGGGCCCAGGAATCTGTATTTCTAAAACACTCAAGGCAATTCTATGATCAGATTCCTTTGCGTGTAAAGTAACGCTCCAGTTTTGTAAAGAACATAAAGGAAGGAGGAACTATCTTTTGGGGGGTGTGTGTGTGTGTGTGTGTGTACATACTATATAAGCATAGAGAAAAGTGTGTAAGGATACACATCAGATTAATATTGGTTTTTCCAAGTGGATGGAATCAGAAAAAATGAGGAGATTATGTCTTTATATACTTTTGTTATTCTTATTACAATGGGCATGAATTACTCATGACATTTTAAGAAATCCAGTAAATTTTTAAAGCCATTTTCAAATTGCCTTTTGTCCTTTAAAGAGAATAAGATAAAGAGGAAAGACACATTCAGAAGAGTTGTCTTAATTCTTGGCTAAGCTTCCCCGCAAGCTCCCCCAAAGTATCAGGAATTTCCCCTGTTAGGGCAG
The DNA here is from genome assembly GCF_009762305.2 of Zalophus californianus. Taxonomy (NCBI): domain Eukaryota; kingdom Metazoa; phylum Chordata; class Mammalia; order Carnivora; family Otariidae; genus Zalophus; species Zalophus californianus. The sequence continues at coordinate 40,976,026 of NC_045612.1, read as the reverse complement.
CTAAGCCTGGCCAGCAGTGGATGAGGTTTACACCTATGTGACCATGAAATAGTTAATAGTTTCTATGTTGTTAAAATTTTGGTTCACACCAAAAATAGTTTATACAGGTTGTGTAACAGCTGCTGTTGCAATTATGTCTAATGGAAGGTTTTGATTCACACCAAAAACACTTACATGTGTTTTGAGTGGCTAAAACTTCTGGTTTCCTAGGAACTAACTACACAAGTCTCCCCTGGGGACTCTGAAATCATCCTTCTTACTTTTGCCTGGTTCACTGCCTTGGAAACATTCAAAACAGATTGCTGATCTGCTTCTAGGCACTGAGGTTTTGAGACTTGCTTGTCCCTTTTATTTAGAAAAAAATGTTTTTCTGATTATACAAGTGATTACATGCTCACTGTAGAAAATTTGAAAAAGACAGAAAAGTATAAAAAGAAACAGAAGAAAATTCACTCATAACCCTACCACTCAGAAGCAACCACTGCTAACCCTTTGGCATACTTCCTTCCAATTTTGTTTCCATGTACTTTTTTACATAGGGGAGCTCATCCTGGGCATATAATTTTATATACTACTTTTATCATGAAATGCGATAAAACAAGCAATTTCCCACACACCATGCTTTTATAAAATTCCATTTATATGGTGCACTCTAATTTACTCTACTATTTCCCTTTTTTTCAACAGTTGTTTCTATTGTTTTGCTGTTTTAAGTAACATTGAAGCTTGTATCTTTAGGAATAAAAGTGATTTGAATTTGAAATCATTGCCCATTTGTAATGCTGATGATGTTATAGCCTAACAATTATATTCCATTAAGGTACTTACAACTTTTCACCTTGTAATCATCACAGTGAATAGCAGGATCTCTTAAGCTCATCAACCAAGAGGTGGCTGTCCTGAAAATAGGGGACAAGGAAGTAAATGAAATCATAGTTCCAATGACAGAAAGGACAAATGTGTTACCTTAAACAAAAAGCTCCTGAAATTCCCAAACAGCAACAACAGTGGTATCCTGTATATTTAGCCGAAACTCCTATGTATCTATGTCTGAGTTGTGCTTTGTTCTTATCTGAAGTGTTCAGTCAAAAAAACTTTTCCATTCTGTTTGTTCTGGCAGGACACTTTTAAAGGGAGAAGGGCCAAAAGACACCTTGTCCAGTTGAGCTGTGCGTTAGCTGAGCTAATGCCATAAAAGAGACTTCGCTGAAGCTGGAGTAGTTTTTAAAAAATCATGCTGGCAATTTAATTAGGGCTAAAGACCCAGGAGGTTTGGAAGAACATATATTTTCTCATTCTAATTTCACACCCCTTCAAACCTTTCTCAAAAATAAGACTGGAGTTGCTTTAAAATGCTCCAGGAAAAAAAAAAAGCATGGCTGTGTGAAAAAAAAATAGATGAAACAAGATTAGTAAAGTGTTGATAATTGTTGAAACTAGATGGGTATGGATTATGTTATTCTCTCTACTCTTGGGTATGTTTAAAATTTTCTGAGAGAGAGAGAAAGAAACACTAAAAGGCATCCAAAAATCAAAAGTAAAACAAAACCCCATAAGATACCCATGCAAAAGGTAATATTTGATCTTATTTAGGCTAGAATATTCTCACCTGTAGCTCACTTTCTAAAATAGCTAAGGAACTACATTAACAGTTTTAAGGGGCACCTTTGATTATGTAGTTTCTCACCTATAATAATTTAGCTATTTGTGACAAACAACAATCCTATAAGTCCCTATATGATTGATGATCTGATATTGCATTGGCTTAGAAAATTACTTTGGTTATTTACTAATGCCTTTCATACCTTGCAGAAGGAAAAGTTAGATGAATGTGACTGACTACAATTTTTCAGAGGCCAACCAGCCTACCATTTACTGCACACACAAAGCTGACGGATGTTCCAGCAGCATGGACAAAGCATGGCCTTTGAGTTGTCTGTTGCACATGGCCTCCTTTTCATGCTGGTTCCCTCAGCAGAACCAGTTATTCCACCCAGTTTGTCCAAGTCTCAAGTCCAGCATCCGGCATGTGATACTATGATATATCTCTCTACCGGTTTTTCTTCCCCTCTAGAATGTCAGCTATTTCCAAGTCAAGACTGTATCTTATTCAGTGTTTGTTTTCATAGTGCTTGGTACAATCTCTTGAAATGGATAAGGAGCATTAATGTATGATAAAGGAACAAAAGAATAAATATGCAAAATTACTGGAACCAGAGTATGTGGACAGGGGGTTAAGATCTGGCTTCTTTTTTTTTCTTTTCTCTTTTGTTTATTTACATTCAGTGAATTAACATATAGTGTATTATTAGTTTCAGAGGTAAAGTTTAGTGATTCATCAGTTGCATGTAACACCCAGTGCTCATTACATCAAGTGCCCTCCTTCATGCCCGTCACCCAGTTACCCCATCCTCCTATCCACCTCCCCTCTTGCAGCCCTCAGTTTGTTTCCTAGAGTTAAAAGTCTCTTATGGTTTGTCTCCCTCTCTGATTTCATCTTATTTTAGTTTTCACTCCCCTCCCCTATGATCCTCCGTCTTGTTTCTTTAAATTCCACATATGAGTGAAATCATATCATAATTGTCTTCCCTGATTGACTTATTTTGCTTAGCATAATACACTCTAGTTCCATCAACCTTGTTACAAATGGTAAGATCTGGCTTATTTTTATGAGCTTTTACAGTCTTAAGAAAGTTCCTTAACCTATGTGAGTCTCGGCTGCAAAATGGGAATGACAACGCCAAGCTTTCCTACTTCACAGTGTTATTGCAAGACTTAGATCAACTTAAAGTAATGCATATGAAAGGATTTTGGAAACCAAAAGGAGGGAGGGCCACCTGTGTTGGGTTCATGAGGGAGACCATATAGCATGGTGTTTATGGCTCCTATCAGTGGGTTACTGTGAGAGTAAAATGAGGTGATATATGTAAAACACTTGGCAAGGTACCTGGGACAAATAACTTTTCCAGAAATGGAAACAGGGAAGATTATTCTCTTGTATCTGAAAAGGTTCATGGAGCTGAGGGTGGTGGGACTCTATGGGAGCTGACAAAATGGACCAGATGTCCTTTAAAATGACCCGTCGACCTTTCTGATGCTATGGAGAGCAATTCAGAATCCTCCATCTTGTTTAAATAACAACAGACCCACACACAGTCTCTATGGCTGGCTGGTACCCTCATTGGGCCTGAGAGCAGCTCCTCCACATGTGCATATACATGTAAGTGTATGTATATGCTTATCTGTGTATATCTATGTATGTTTGTAAGAATGTATGCGTGCTGGGCCTAAGGATTGCCCCAAATAAAGGGCATGTGTCTCTATCTTTGTGTGTTTGTTATGTCTGTAGGTACAGGCATGCATGTGTATGTATATACATATGCATGTGTGTTAGTATTTGTACGTGTGTGTGTATGGCGTGTGTTTGCATATGTCAATGTGTATATATGTGTATGTATATGTATCTTGATCAGGGCTGGTCACTTTGGCTGACCTGAGTGTAAGGATGAGCAGAAGCTGCAGGCCCTGCCAGGTCCCAGGCTGGACTAGGCTGTAGCCCTGTCAGCAGGGCTGTGAGGTAAGTGGTAAGGTATTGATATGGAGGCTATGTGAGGATTCTCATCATGGCAGGTGGGCCTAGATTTGGCAGTGCTGAGTGTAAGAATGAGGAACAGGACATTTGGAGGTCAGGAGCTGTGACAGAAGGTGAAATTACAGGCTGGTGAGGGTCTTATGTGCAGGAACAGATCTTGCCTTGGGGCCTTCTACTGATGAACATGGGTAGAAGGGGAGAAACAGTAGAGCACCAAGGGTGCAGAGGGGTCAAGAGTCACATCTGCAGCAATTCCCAATTTCCACAGAGCTCCCTCATAGAATAGCATCATGGGAACTGGAACCTAATGCTAACGAAACTGGATTTGACACTGAAGGCTCAGACCACATTCCACTTCAGGGGGATGTTGTGCAGAGGTGCAAAGTCACTTTCTCTGGAAAATAAATTCAGCCTGAGGAAAATTGTAGCTCTGAGAACTACACATTTGAACAGCCCAATTGGCCTTTCCCCTAAATTCATATATGGACAATTTCACTGTGTTCATTTTATTTCAGAGAGCTGAAAACCTTATTTAAAAGCTGAAAACCTTATTCAACCTTCAAGTCAGAGATTTCTACATGCCTTGTTTTAGATTATACATGACATCCATGAGAAAAAGTGGCGAAGAACTCAAGGAACAATAAGTCAGTTGAGCAATCTTACATTTGCATTTTCTTATTGTGTAACTTCAGTTGGAAGGCGGGAGAAGTTGTTGGTGGTAAGAGGCCCTTTTAAAACAGATTTTAGAAAAAAAAGATTTTGGAAAAATATCTGTAATCTTACCTCCCAGATAATTCATATTGGAAGAAAGAGTAATTTATATGCAAGGCTAGAAAGTTCAAACAGAAGAAGGTAGGTTATGATAAGTGGCAGCCTTCCCTTTCCCCTCCACCAGAACCTCTTCCTGAAAATACTTTTTATCAGTTTCTTATAGTTCTTCCCAGAAAATAAGTATTTTATTCGACTTACTAGCACCATTTGTCTTATAGTTGCTTACTTCCTCCCCCTTAAAACATGTATTCACTTAGCTTCCAGGCTCCCAAGCCCCTGTGGTTCTCTTCCTCTCTCCTGGGAGGCATCTTCTCAGTTTCTTTTGTTGTTTCTTTCATCTTTCCCACACATCCTTGCCCAAAACAAACTTGATAATGTTCTGCTTCCTCATCACCCAGGGACTAGCAAATGGAAATATAGTCACATCCAGCTCTAACAAAGATAATTGGGTTCTGGGTCCAAAAGCTCACAATCTATCTATGGTACATTGTTTCCAAAGATGATTATGACAGTCCCTTCAATCCTGCAGCCTATTTGCAATGTGACTTTGCTGCTCCTTCAACAAGAAAAAGAATCTATTTTCCTTGTCCTTGAAAATAGGCTGGCCCGGTGACTGGCTTTGACAAATAGAATGCCACAGAAGTGATGTTGTTTAATATCTGAGACTAGGCTTGAAGAGGTCTTAGTAGCTTCTGTTTTTGCCTTTTGGAGAGCTACATTACTGGAAAGAGAAGCTACATGGAGAACCAAGACATGCCACTCAAGAATCAGAATCAAGATCCCAGACATGTGAATGGGGCCATCTTGGGTCCTCCAGCCTCAGTTGAGCTGCCTCAGCTGACACCATGTGGAATGTAGGCAGCTTCCTGAGCCCTGCCTAAATTTCCGAGCTTTAACATAGTGAGCAAATAAATGGTTATTTTGTCACTACATCTTAGGGGTTTTGTTATGTAGCAATTGATAACAGAAATAATAGTGCAAAGAACCCATATTCAACCAACTGAATATTAGTCTGATTCCTACAAGATACGACCCATATGTGCAAGTCCATCCATTTTACCACAGCTAACCAGATGAGCCCTGACCAAAGGAGGAATCATTAAGCCTATTTGTGTTGATATCAGCTAAACAGAATTATTTTTCTTTCAATCTCTGCTCTTCAAAGTAATCAAAGTCAAGTTCTTAAAAGTTAAAGATTTCAAAAGTACTTTTTGGTGAGTTCATTGTATTCTGTTTAATCCAAGTGAGAGGAAAAAATAGCACATTAATCAGGACCAGTGGTAATGCTGGGCATATTTCAGGTCCCAACTTATCTAACCCCTCAACAACTCACTTTATTTTTTTTTCTTTTTTAAATTTTATTTTATTATGTTATGTTAGTCACCATACAATACATCATTAGTTTTTGATGTGGTGATCCACGATTCATTGTTTCTATATAACACCCAGTGCTCCATGCAGTACGTGCCCTCCTTAATATCCATCACCAGGTTAACCCATCCCCCCACCCCCTCCCCTCTAAAACCCTCAGTTTGTTTCTCAGAGTCCATAGTCTCTCATGGTTCATCTCTCCCTCCAATTCCCCCCCGCTTCGTTTTTCCCGTCCTTCTCCTAATGTCCTCCATGCTATTTCTTATGTTTCACAAATAAGTGAAACCATATGATAATTGACTTTCTCTGCTTAACTTATTTCACTTAGCATAATCTCCTCCAGTCCCATCCATGTTGATGTAAAAGTTGGGTAGTCATCCTTTCTGATGGCTGACTAATATTCCATTGTATATACGGAACACATCTTCTTTATCTATTCATCTTTGAAGGGCATCTCGGCTCTTTCCACAGTTTGGCTATTGCGGACATTGCTGCTATGAACACTGGGGTGCATATGGCCCTTCTTTTCATTACATCTGTGTCTTTGGGGTAAATGCCCAGGAATGCCATTGCTGGGTCATAGGGTAGCTGTATTTTTAATTTTTTGAGGCACCTCCACACTGTTTTCCAAAGTGGCTGTACCAACTTGCATTCCCACCAACAGTGTAAGAGGGTTCCCCTTTCTCCACAACCTCTCCAACATTTGTTGTTTCTTGCCCTGTCCATTTTTGCCATTCTAACTGGTGTAAGGTGGTATCTCAATGTGGTTTTGATGTGAATTTCCCTGATGGCTAATGATGTTGAACATTTTTTCCTGTGTCTGTTAGCCATTTGTATGTCTTCTTTGAGAAGTGTCTGTTCATGTCTTCTGCCCATTTTTTGACTTAATTATTTGGTTTTTGGCTGTTGAGTTTGAGAAGTTCTTTATAGATCTTGGATATCAGCCCTTTATCTGTAGTGTCATTTGCAAATATCTTCTCCCATTCTGTGGGTTGCCTCTTTGTTTTGTTGACTGTTTCCTTTGCTGTGCAGACACTTTTTATCTTGATGAAGTCCCAAAAGTTCATTTTTGCTTTTGTTTCACTAGCCTTTGGAGATGTATCTTGAAAGAAGTTGCTGTGGCCGATGTCAAAGAGGTTACTGCCTATGTTCTCCTCTAGGATTTCGATGGATTCCTGTCTCACATTGAGGTCTTTCATCCATTTTGAGTTTATCTTTGTATATGGTGTTAGAGAATGGTCAAGTTTCATTCTTCTGCATGTGGCTGTCCAATTTTCCCAGCACCATTTATTGAAGAGACTGTCTTTTTTCCATTGCATATTTTTTCCTGCTTTGTTGAAGATTATTTGACCATAGAGTTGAGGGTCGATATCTGGGCTCTCTATTCTATTCCATTGGTCTATATGTCTGTTTTTGTGCCAGTACCCAACAATTCACTTTAAATAATTAACGTTATTCCCATTTTACAGATGATAAAACAGAGAGTTAGGTTAACTAAGTTGTGCTCAAGGTCACACACAGCTGGAAAAAGTTGGAGGAGAGAATCATACTAGGTTTTCTAACTCCAGATATTTCACACTCTTAATCAGCATATATCATACTTCTCATTCATAAGAAGGTGTCTGATCTTGGTCCTTAGGATATCAGGACTGTGCTATGATGAAAGGTGTGTCAGGATAGAGGGAAAGAAAGGGTCGTAGCAGCCTCACCTTGACCCCTCTCCACTATTGTTCTCACCTCCCTCTCTCATCCCAGATGCCAGATGGAAAATTTCCTCTCACCTATACACACTCACAAGGCTTCTTTTTATTTGAGTTGACTCTGAGCTCACTCAGTATGAAAAGCCTTTTCCCCTGTCGAAAATAATCAGTGGCAATTGTTCAACACAGCAGTTGCCTGAGGCAGTGACAATAGTTGGGGCAAACAACAAACTGTCCAAAAACTTCAAAGAAAGAGCTGGAGAATGAGATGTACAAGGGAGCTTTGAAGAGTGTCAACACATTCCTGGGAATCTATAAAGCCATGCACATGTTTAGGGCTGTGTGCATGCCCAGGGAAGACACGAGGAGGCTATAAGTTCTCACCTCTGGCTGTCCTTGAGGCTCTGTATAAGTAGGAAGTGAAGCCTAAGACATGGTTGTCAGTTGCCTGACTGACTGTCAAAAGTTGCCCCAATACACACAAAGAGCCCCATAGCAAAGACTGGGAAGCTTATTTGTCCCAAACATTTAAGGAAATCATTCTCTAATCAGTACCTGACCACTAATAACTAAGCAGAGACTTCATTGCCATGCATAACAAAGAATACAGACCTCACAGAATTGGTTCAGAAAAGTCACTAAGCAACAAACAAAACAACAAATACTGTGGAGTGAGGGATCCAATTTCCAAAGCTGTCACACTATATTATTTTAAATGTTCTCTTTTCAACAAAAATATGAGGAATACAAAAAAAGAGTATAGTCTATACATAGAGTAAAAAGCACTAATTAGGAGCTGTCTTTGAGGAAGCATAGGCATTGGATTTAATAGATGAAGACTTTAAACTATTTTAAATACATTCAAGTAACTGAACTATGTCTAAACTAATGTATGAGAATGATGTTTCACCAATTAGAGAATATCAATAAAGAGATAGAAATTATAAAAGTCAAATAGAAATTGAGTTGAAAATTATAATAAGTGAAATAAAAAATCCAGAAGGCTCAAAGTAGATTTGAGCATGTAGAAGGAAGAATCAGTCAACTTAAAAGAGATAAATTAAAATTATCCTCTGTGAGGATCAACAAGAAAAAAGAATAAATAAAAGTAAACAGAGCCTCAGAGAAATGTGGGAAACCATCAAGCATACCAATATATAAATAGTGGAATTTCAGAAGGAGAAGAGAAAGAGAAAAGAGCAAAATATATATATTAGAAAATGAAAAAAATCCTGAATGTGATAAAAAAAAAACCCAACCCAACAACATCTTAATCTACACATCCAAAAAGCTCAACAAACTCCCAAGCAGGATAAATTCAAAGAGATACATCATAACCAAACTGTCAAAAATTAAAGTCAAAGGGAGAATCTTGAAAGTAGGAAAGAGAAAAGTGACTCACACATACAAGGGAACTTCAATAAGATTAACAGCTGATTTCTCATCAAAAACCATGGAGGCAAAAGGCAGTGAGATGACATATTCAAAGCAATAATGAAAAAAGATCGTCAGTGAAGAACTCTATATGCAGCAAACCTATCCTTCAAAAATGAAGAAGTTAAGACATTGCAAGATAAACAAAAAATGGAGAGAATTATTTGCTAGCTGATCTGCCCTACCAAAAATACTAGAGGCTGAAATGAAATGAATAAATACTTCAGGCTGAAAGGACATAGACAGTAACTTGATTCAACATGAAGAAATAAAAAGCATAAGTAATGGTAATTACATAGGTAAATATAAAAGATAGTATAAATTTTGCTTGTAATGTTTTCTCCTATCTAATTTAAAAGATATCTGCATAAACCACTACTTATAAATCTACATTAATGAAAATACAATGTATAAAGGTATAACTTATATGACAATAATAGTACAAAGGAGAGGGAGAGAGAATGGCGTTACATAGAGGCAAAGTTTTTGTAAACTATTAAAATTAAGTTGGTATTAGTTCAAACAAGATTGTTATAAAATAAGATGTTAATTTTAATTCCCAGGGCAAAGGACACTATGCAGAAAATGAAAAGGCAACACACAGAATGGGAAACATTTTTGCAAACTATATATCCAGAGTATATGAATACGCAACTCAATGAAAACATGATAAATAACCCAATTTTAAAATAACCAAAGGATATGAATATACATTTCTCCAAAGGAGATATACAAATGGCTAATAAATGCATGAAAAGATGCTCATATTTTTATGATTATTTTTCATCCCTAATTATTACTGGGGAAATGCAAATCGAAATCACAGTGAGATACCACTTCATGCCCACCAGGATGGCTATAGTGACAAAGACAATAACAAGTGTTGGTAAAGACATGGAGAAACTGGAACTCTCATATACTGCTGGTCAGAATGTAACAGGATGCAGCCACTGTGTAAAAATGGTTTTGCAGTTTCTCAAAATGTTAAATATAGATTTTCCATATGACCCAGAAATTCCAACCCTAGGTATTCATACTCAAGAGAAATAAAAGTATTTGTCCATACAAAAACTTGCACATAAAAGTCCATAACAGCATTATTCATAATAGGCAAAAACAACACAAATGTACATCTACTAATGAATGAATAATCCAAATATGTTATATTCATACAGTGGAATATATTTCAGCTATTAAAAAGGAATGAAGTTCTGATATATGCAATAACAAACCTTGAAAATAACATGCTAAGTGAAAGAAGCCAAAAATAAAAGACCACATATTATATGATTCCATCTATATCAAATGTCCATAATAGGTAAATCTATAGAGATGGAAAGCAGATGAGTGGTTGGTTAGAGCTGGGGTGTGGAGAAGGGAATGAGGAGGGGAATGCCAATTGGTATGGGGTTTCTTTTGGGGATAAAGAAAATGTTCTAAAATTGTGGTGATGGTGTATTAATTATATCTCAAAAAATAGAATAATAATTACACAGGCAAAACTCTCAATAAGAGCAGGATTTCCTGGAATGCCAAAGTGAAGTCAGGGCCTTAGAGACCATAGCCTTCTTGCAACTGACTATGCCAGTATAATGCCAATTTCACTGCTACCTCCTTCACCATCCCAGGAATGGAAAGAGCTTCTGGCTGAGGATAGGCTGATACATTTTGCAATGTATTTCTGCTACTCATTCCAATGACAAAATAAGGTATAGAGTCCCACTAAGGAAGCGGGGGGGGAAGTAGCCCCTGTCACAGAATTGCAGTCAGTTCTCTGTTAATCCTAGAGCTGTAGGGTCTTTTGGCTTTGCTGGACCAGCCCAGCCATTTGGCAGGTAAAGCATAGTCAGCCTCTTTACCAGTGGGGCTGAAGCCCAGGAGACAATAACTTGCCAGAGTTAGCTATGTGCTATGGAGTGGAGATTGCCAGGGTTCAGTTGAGTCCAGGCTGAGCTAGGATTCGGATCTTGGTTGTCTGCCAGCTTCTTGGGAAAAATAGATGTTTTCAGCAGTTCAGTTAAAAATGGCCCCTAGGCGAGGAGCCCTATGGGAAATGAGAGGAAGCTTTCAGACAAAAATGGGTAAGAACAAAGGGAAGAAAAGCATCTCTTTTGTTGTAGCAGGAAGAAGCCTAGAGAGCTGGGAGACCTGAGTTACAGGCCAGTCATATTACTTCGGGAATGCCTCAGTACTTTTCTGGGCCTACTTCTTCATAGGTAAAGGAAGCAGGCTGAGTGAATTAGATTAGGTTTTTGGGTTTTTTTGTTTTATTTTGTTTTTTTCTCCAACATGTTTCAGGGAACCTTAGGGCATCGTTACAGACTAAATTATGGCAACAAAATCCTTATGTTGAAGTCCTAACCCCCAATGTGACTGCATTTGGAGATGGGGCCTATGAAGGTCTAATAAAGTTTGAATGAGTTAATAAAGGTGGGGCCTTCATTCCAAGGACTGGTGTCTATATAAGAAGAGGAAAAGACCCAAAATATCATTCTCTCTCTCTCTCTGAGTGTACACAGAGGAAAGGCCATGTGAGGACACAGTGAGAACATGGCTATCTACAAGTTAGGAAGAGAGTTCTCACCAGAAACCAACCCTGACCACACCTTGATCTTGGACTTCTAGCCTCCAGAATTGTGAGAAAATAAATTTCTGTTGTTTAAGCCACCTAGTCTGTGGTATTTTGTTATGGCAGCCTGAGCTGACCATTACAGCTATAGTGAAGGTACATCAGTTCATAACCTTTTATTTGACTTAATTTCTTAAGAGTTTATTTTAAAAGCTTAGTAAAAGTCATGAAGACATAGTGTCATATGCCAAAAGTGTTAGAGACCACAGATTTTTGTTAAATTCTCCTGCCAGGTTAGCTCATTTTTACAAAGCTCTTTGAATGAAGCTTCTTTTCCTATCAGCTTAAATGAAGAGTATAAGGCTATTTCGGGATAAGCTGTTTTATTTATTTAAAGATTTTCATATGGTCCTTATGCTTTCTTTCTATTAATTTCTTTCAGGATTCTTTTTTTTTTTTTTGTCTCTATTTTGTGAATTTGACCCTGATATGTCCTGGTGATGGCTGGCTTTTTAAAAATTTAATTGTAATTATCTGTGCTTCTTGGATTTCCATATCTGTATCCTTCCCCAGATTAGGGAAGTTTTTGACTATAATTTGCTCAAGTAAACCTTCTGCCCTTTTTACTCTCTCTTCATTTCCTTAGACTCCTATGATATGAATGTTATTACACCTTAAGGAGTCACTGAATTCCCAAAGTCTATATTCATGATCCATTACTTTCCTTTCTCTCTTCTTTTCAGTTTCTTTATTTTCCATAATTTTATTTTATATCACTGATTTGTTCCTCTTACTTGTCCATATTCATTTTTATGGCATCCATTTGGGTTTGCATCTTGGTTATAGCATTTTTAACTTTGTCCTGACTAGATTTTAGTTCTTTTATCTCTGCAGTAGGGGATTCCCTAGTGTCTTCTATGTTTTTTTCAAGTCCATCTAGTATCCTTGTAATTGTTGTTTTAAATTCTAGTTCAGAGATCTTACCTGTATCTGTATTGTTAAATTCCTGGCCATTATTTCTTCCTGTTCTTTCTTTTAGGGTGAATTCCTCCATCTTCTCACTTTGTCCAGAAAAAAAAAAGGAAACTATATCCTAGGTGTGTTTTGGTACACTTGTTAAGAGAAGCTAGATCCAAAAAATAAAAAATAATTAAATATATATATACACACACACACACATATATGAAAGAAAGCTAGATCCTAGGTGTATTTTGGTTTGTTTGTTAAAAGAAGCTAGATTCAAAAAAATTTTTTAAAAATTTAAAAAATAAAAAAAGGAAAAAAGATAAAAGAAATAAGAAAATAAGAAAAAACCCCAATAAAATAAAAATAATAAAGAAGCTGGATCTTATTTGCCATGGAGCTGAAGCTTTGAGGCACTCTATGATCAGTAGACTTGGTGCATGAGAGGGGTTTCTGCTGGTCTTCTGGGGGATGCCCTGATGGAATGATTCTCAGGCCAACTTTCCTTAGTGGAGATGCACCTGTGGGCCTCAAGGAGGCGGGGCTTGGTATAAGTAGCTCTGCCCTCCAGTGGGTGGTCGTGTTTTGCTCCCTGAAGTGTTTCAGCAGGATGGGCAGGGTGAAAATGGGTCACCCAGCTCTCTTGACCAGGAGCAGGGAGCTTGTACCTACCACCATTCAGAAAGCCCTCACAGAGAGAAAATAATCACCTCTCCTGGGTCCCCAGCCTCCATCACATCCCTGCCTTCACCCTGCGTGCATCTGAGCTGTCCACCTGGCAGGCAGCACAGCACTCTTGTGTTTTATCTCAGGCGAGTGGCTGAGTTCCCAAACTCCAAATTTTAGAGATCCACGTGGTCATGGACCTGCGCCAATTCCCTGGGGGAGGATTTCTCTGCACTGGACACCTGCCGGTTTGTACAGAAATCAACCACATGGCTGTGCAGTGGCTCAGAATTTATGGCAAAGTGCAGCAGAAAGCTGGTCCCAAGGCTCACTGCCCTCAACCAGTGCCCCTGTTTGTATGCTAGCAACAGAATCAGGCTTACAGTTTTTCTTCATTTTTTGGTTTGTTTCCTTTTCTTGTGTTCTAGATCAGGTTTCATTTTTTTTTTTCTTTTCCTTTTTCCTTTTTCTTTGTTTTTCTTTAGAATCAGGCTTATAGTGTTTTGTTTGTGTGTTCACTTTTTGTGTTCCTTTTCCTTTTCTCTTTTCTTGGATCAGGTTTTTTTTTTTTAATCAAGCTTTTCTTTTTTAAGATTTTATTCATTTATTTGACACAGAGAGAGAGAGAGCACAAGCAGGAGGAGGCAGAGGGAGAGGGAGAAGCAGGCTCCCTGGTCAGCAAGGAGCCTGACATGGGGCTCAATCTCAGGAGCCCAAGATCCTGACCTGAGCCAAAGACAGATAATTAACTGACTGAGCCACCCAGATGCCATTAATCAGGCTTATCTTAGCAAACAAACCAAAGCACACCTAGTTAAAGGTCCAAACACTCCCCACTGCAAGCAAGGGGAAACTCTGTAGAGGACTGACCTGTGGGAAAGAGCAGCTAAAACACAACAACAGAATGTGCACAGCATACACCAGAAACACTTCCTGAAGTGCCAGGCCCTGGACAGCGTATGACCCCTTCTTAATATAGTATTAGTTTCAGGAGCAGTAAATATAATAAGCTTTCATAAGATTCAAAAGACAGAAACCTAGACATAACAACAAGATGGAGGAATTCTCCCCAAAAGAAAGATCAAGAAGAAATCACAGCCAGGTATTTGCTTAAAGTGGATATAAGCAACATATCTGAACAAGAACTTAGAACAGCAGTCATTAAGAATATTAGCCAGGCTTGAAAGAAGCATAGAAGACACCAGAGAAATCTTGGCTGCAGAGACAAAAGACCTAAAAATTAGTCAGGCTAAAATAAAAAATGGTATAACTGAAATGTAAAACTGACTGGTTGCAATCACAATGAGGATGAAAGAAGCGGAGAATTGAAGAGGTGATATAGAAGATAAAGTTATGGAAAATAATGAAGCTGAAAAGAAGAGGGAAAGAAAATTATTAGGTCATGAATATGGACTTAGGGAACTCAGCCATTCCACAAATCACAATCATATCCATTTCATAGCAGTCCCAGAAGAAGAGCAGGAATAAGGGACAGAGGGTTATTTGAACAAATTATAGCTGAAAACTTCCCTAATCTGGGGAAGGAACAGGTATTCAAGACCAAGAGGCACAGAGAACTCCCCTCAAAATCAACAAGAACAGGTCAACACCAAGATATATCATAGTAAAATGTGTAAAACACAAAGAAAAAGAATTCTGAGAGCATCTAGGGACAAAAAGTCCTTAACCCACAAAGGTAGACACATGAGGTTAGCAGCAGACCCATCCACGGAAATTTGGCAGGCCAAAAGACAGTGACATGATATAGTCAACATGCGGAATAGGAAAAATATGCAGCCAAGAATAGTTTATCCAGCTGTCATTCAGAAAGGAAGGAGAGATAAAGAGATTCCAAGACTAGCAAAAACTAAAGGAGTTTGTGAACACTAAATGAGCCCTGCAAGAAATATTAAAGGGGACTGTTTGAGTGGGAAAAAAGACCAAGCAACAAAGACTAGAAAGGAAAAGAGAACACCACCAGAAACACTAACTTTATAGGTGGCACTAAATTCATATCTATCAATAATCACTGTGAATATAAATGGACTCAATGCTCTAATCAAAAGACATAGGGCATCAAAACGGATTAAAAAAAAAACACAAGACCTGTGTATATGCCGCCTGTGAGAGACTCACTTTGGATCCAAAGACACCTGCAGATTGAAAGTGAGGGGTGGAGAACCATCTATCATGCTAATGGAAATCAAAAGAAAGCTGGAGTAGCCATACTTATATCAGACAAACTAGATTTTAAAACAAAGACTGTAACAAGTGATGAAGAAGGGCACTATATCATAATAACGGGGTCTATCCATTAAGAAGATCTAACAAATGTAAATATTTATGCCCCCAACATGGGAGCACCCAAATACATGAATCAATTAATAACAAACATAAGGAAACTCATCGTTAATAATACAATAATAGTAGGGGACTTTAACACTCCACTCACAGAAATGGACAGACCATCTAAGCAGAAAATCAACCAGGAAACAATGGCTTTGAAAGACACACTGGACTAGATGGACTTAACAGATATATTCAGAGCATTTCACCCTAAAGCAGCAGAATACACATTCTTTTCAAGGGCACATGGAACATTCTCCAGGATAGATCACATACTGGGTCACAAATCAGGTCTCAACCAGTACAAAAAGATTGAGATCATACCATGCATATTTTCAGACCACAACGCTATGAAACTAGAAGTCAACCACAGGGGAAAATTTGGAAAGACCACAAATACAAGGAAGTTAAAGAATATCCTACTAAAGAATGATTGGGGGGGGGGAATTGGGGAGGGGGAACGAACCATGAGAGACTATGGACTCTGAGAAACAAACTGAGGGTTATAGAGGGGAGGGGGGTGGGGGGATGGGTTAGCCTGGTGATGGGTATTAAAGAGGGCATGTACTGAATGGAGCACTGGGTGTTATACGCAAACAATGAACCATGGAACACTACATCAAAAACAAATGATGTAATGTATGGTAATTAACATAACATAATAAAATTTAAAAAATAAAATAAAATACTTAAGAGACAAAAAAGAAAAAGAATGAATGGGCTAACCAGGAAATTAAAGAAGAAATTAAAAAATACATGGAAGCAAATGAAAATGAAAACATGGCAGTCCAAAACCTTGGGATACAGTAAAGGCAGTCCTAAGAGGGAAGAATATTGCAACACAAGCCTTCCTCAAGAAGCAAGAAAAGTCTCAAATACACACTCTAACCTTACACCTAAGAAGCTGGGAAAAGAGCAGCAAATAAAGCTTAAAACCAGCAGAAGGGGAATAATTAAGATTAGAGCAGAATCGATGATATAGAAATCAAAAGAACAGCAAAACAGATCAACAAAACTAGAAGCTGGTTCTTTGAAAGAATTAACAAAATTGGTAAACCCCTAGCCAGACTTATTAAAAAGAAAAGAGGAACCAGATAAATAAAATCATGAATGAAAGAGGAGAGATCACAACCAACACCACAGAAACACAAACAATTATAAGAGAATATTATGAGCAATTACATGCCCAACAATTAGGCAATCTGGAAGAAATGGATAAATTCCTAGAAACATACAACTACCAAAGCCAAAACAGGAAGAAATAGAAAATTTGAGCAGACCCATAACCAGCAAAGAAATTGAATCAGTAACCAAAAAATCTTCCAACAGACAAGAGCCCAGGACTGGATGGCTTCCCAGGGGAATTCTACCAAACATTTAGAGAAGAATTAATACCTATTCTTCTGAAGCTGTTCTGAAAAATAGAAATGGAAGGAAAATGTCCAAACTCCTTCTATGAGGCCAGCATTACCTTGATTCCAAAACCAAAGACCCCACTAAAAAGGAGAATTACAGGCTATTATCCCTGAACATGGATGCCAAAATTCTCAACAAAATTCTCCACAACTAGCAAATCAAATCCAACAGTACACTGAAAGAATTATTCACCATGATCAAGTGGAATTTTTTCATGGGTTGCAGGGGTTTTTCAATATTCCCTAATCAATCAATGTGATACCCCACATTAATAGAAAGAGAGCATAAGGACCATATGATCTTTTCAATAGATGCAGAAAAAACATTTGACAAAATACAGCATCCTTTCTTGATAAAAATCCCTCAACAAAGTAGCTATAGATGGAACATACCTCAACATCATAAAGGCCATGCATGAAAGACCCACAGCAAATATCATCCTTAATGTGGGAAAACTGAGAGCTTTCCCCCTAAGGTCAGGAATACGACAGGGATGTCCACCCTCACCACTGTTGTTAAACATTGTACTAGAAGTCCTAGCCTCAGCAATCAGACAGCAAAAAGAAACAAAAGGCATCCAAATCAGCAAGGAAGAAGTCAAAAATTCACTTTTCACAGATGACATGATACTCTATGTAGAAAACCTGAAAGACTCCACCAAAAATATTGCTAAAACTGATACATGAATTCAGCAAAGTCACAGGATATAAAATCAACATACAGAAATCTACTGCATTTCTATACACCAATAGTGAAGCAGTAGAAAGAGAAATCAAGGAATAGATCTCATTTACAATTGCACCAAAACCCATAAGATACCTAGGAATAAACCTAACCAAAGAGGTAAATGATCTGTACTCTGAAAACTATAGAACACTTATGAAAGAAATTGAAGAGGACACAAAGAAATGGAAAAACATCCAATGCTTGTGTATTAGAAGAACAAACATTGTTAAAATGTCTATACTACCCAAAGCAATCTATGCATTCAAAGCAATACCAATTAAAATAACTCCAGCATTTCCCACAGAGCTAGAACAAACAATCCTAAAATTTGTATGGAACCATAAGAAGCCCGAATAGCCAAACCAACCCTGAAAAAGCAAAGCAAAGCTGGAGGCATCACAATTCCATACTTAAATCTCTATTACAAAGCTGTAATCATCAAGACAGTATGGTACTGGCACAAAAACAGACACATAGATCAGTAGAACCGAATAGAAAACCCAGAAATGACCTACAACTATATGGTCAACCAATCTTTGACAAAGCAGGAAAGAAAATCCAATAGAAAAAAGACGGTCTCTTCAACAAGTGGTGTTGATGGGGCGCCTGGGTGGCTCAGTTGGTTAAGCGTCTGCCTCCGGCTCAGGTCATGATCCCAGGGTCCTGGGATTGAGCCCCACATCGGGCTCCCTGCTCAGTGGAGAGCCTGCTTCTTCCTCTCCTCCTGCTGCTCCCCCTGCTTGTGCTCTCTCTCTCTCTCTCTCTCTCAAATAAATAAATAAAATCTTTAAAAATATGGTGTTGAGAAAACTCGACAGTGACATGCAGAAGAATGAAACTGGACCACTTTCTTACACCATACACAAAAATAAATTCAAACTGGATGAAAGACCTAAATGTGACACAGGAAAACATCAAAATAATAGAGGAGAACACAGGCAGTAACCTCTTTGACCTCGGGTAGAGCAACTTCCTACTAGACACATCTCTGGAGGCAAGGGAAACAAAAGCAAAAATTAACTTTGGGGACTTCATCAAGATAAAAAGCTTCTGCCCAGCCAATGAAACAATCAACAAAACTAAAAGGCAGCCTTTGGAATGGGAGAAGATATTTGCAAATGACATATATAATAAAGGGTTAGAATTCAAAATTTATAAAGAACTTATCAAACTCAACACCCAACAAACAAATAATCCAGTCAAGAAATGGGCAGAAGACATGACCAGACATTTTTCCAAAGAAGACATCCAGACGGCCAATAGACACATGAAAAGATGCTCAACATCACTCATCATCAGGGAAATACAAATTTAAACCATGATGAGGTATCGCCTTACACTTGTCAGAATGGCTAAAATTAACAACACAAGAAACAACAGGTCTTGGTGAGGATACGGAGAAAGGAGAAACCTCTTGCACTGTTGGTAGGAATGCAAACTGGTGCAGCCACTCTGGAAAACAGCATGGAGGTTCCTCAAAAAGTTAAAAATAGAACTACCCTACAACCCGGCAATTGCACTACTAGGAATTTTTCCAAAGGATACAAAAGTGCTGATTAGAAGGAGCACATACACCCCAATGTTTATAGCAGCATTATCAACAATAACCAAACTATGAAAAGAGCCCAAATGTCTATCCACTGATGAATGGATATAGAAGATGTGGTATACATATATAATGGACTATTACTCAGCCATCAAAAAGAATGAAATCTTGCCATTTGCAATGACATGGATGGAGCTAGTGTGTATTTTGCTAAGTGAAATACATCAGTCAGAGAAAGACAAATACCATATGATTTCACTCATATGTGGAATTTAGGAAACAAAACAGATGAACATAGGGGAAGGGAAGAAAAAATAAAATAAGGTAAAAACAGAGAGGGAGGCAAACCATAAGAGACTAGTAACTATAGAGAACAAACTGAGGGTTGCTGGAGAGGAGGAGGATGGGAGGATGTGCTAAATGGGCGATGGGCGTTAAGGAGGGCACTTGTTGGAATAAGTACTGGGTATTATGTATAAATGATGAATGACTGAATTCTACAACAAATATTGTAAATATTAAGTAACTTGAATTTAAATTAAAAAATGAAATGGAAGGCTGCTTTTTATTATTTATTATTTTTTAAGACTTCATTACCCTTTTTAATGATTTATTTATTTATTTATTTTAGGGAGAGGGAGAGAGAATCTCAAGCAGACTCCCCACTGAGCACAGCCTGAACAGGGCTTGAGCTCATGACCCTGAGATCACTACCTGACTTGAAATCAAGAGTTGGACTCTTAACCAACTGAGCCATGCAGGCACCCCAAAAGACTTTATTTCTTTAAAGAAAGTTTTGATTCACAGCAAAAGTAAGAAGGCGGCACAGGGATTTCCCTTATACTCCCTGCATCCACACATGCATAGCCTCTCCCTTTGTCATTATCCCCCACCAGACCAATAAATTTGTTATATTTGATGAACCTACACTGATACATCATAACCTGAAGTCCATAGTTTACATCGTGATTCATTCTTGGTGTTGTACATCCTATGAATTTGGACAAATCTGTAATGACATATATCCATTATTATATTATCATACAGAGTATTGTCACTTCCCTAAAAATCCTTTGTGCTTCACCTGTTCATCCCTTCCTCCTCACAACTCCTGGCAACCACTGATCTTTTTACTGTCTTCATAGGTCTGCCTTTTCCAGAATGTTATATAGTTGGAATCATTCATTAGGCAGATTTTCTGATAGACTTCTTTCACCCACCAATATGCATTCAAGTTTCCTCCATGTCTTCTCATGGCATGAAACTTTTCCTTTTTAGTGTGGAGTAATATTCCATTATCTAAATGTGCCACAGTTTATTAATCCATTCATCTACTGAAAGACATCTTGGTGGCTTTCAAGTTTTGGTAATTATCAATTAAGCTGCCATAAACATCGGGGTGCAGGTTTTTGTGTGGATGTGTTTTCAACTCATTTAGGTACATACCAAGGAGCATGACTGACTGCTTGATCACATGAGAAGAATATGTTTAGTTTCATAAGAAACTGCCAAACAATTCCAAATTGGCTATACCATTTTGCATTTCCACCAGCTGTAAATGAGAGTTTTTGTTGTTCTACATCCTTGCCAGCGTTTGGTGTCATCTTTTAATTTTTTTAAAGCATTTGTTAGCTAGGTTTTGGAGGCCAAGAGAGCTTCTCAAGAAGATTGTATTTTTGCTTTGAGATTATTTTCAGTCTCCCAACACTCAAGAAGAAAATGTTAAGCATTCTCCTAGTGCTACTCATCTTCAATTCCTTGACACCTACATTTATTTTTTTTTATTTTTTTATTGTTATGTTAATCACCATATATTACATCATTAGTTTTTGGTGCAGTGTTCCATGATTCATTGTTTGTTCATAACACCCAGTGCTCCATGCAGAACGTGCCCTCCTCAATACCCATCACCAGGCTAACCCATCCCCCTACCCCCCTCCCCTCTAGAACCCTCAGTTTGTTTTTCAGAGTCCATCATCTCTCAGGGTTCGTCTCCCCCTCTGACATACTCCCCTTTTCTTGCTCTCCTGTTATCTTCTTCTTTTTCTTTTTTCTTAAAATATGTTGCGTTATTTGTTTCAGAAGTACAGATCTGTGATTCAACAGTCTTGCACAATTCACAGCGCTCACCGTAGCACAAACCCTCCCCAATATCTATCACCCAGCCACCCCATCCCTCCCACCCCCAACCACTCCAGTAACACTCAGTTTGTTTCCTGAGATTAAGAATTCCTCATATCAGCGAGGTCATGTGATACATGTCTTTCTCTGATTGACTTATTTCACTCAGCATAACACCCTCCAGTTCCATCCACGTCGTTGCAAATGGCAAGATCTCCTTCCTTTTGATGGCTGCATAATATTCCATTGGGTATATATACCACATCTTCTTTATCCATTCATCTGCCGATGGGCATCTTGGCTCTTTCCACAGTTTGGCTATTGTGGACATTGCTGCTATAAACATTGGGGTACACGTACCCCTTCGGGTCCCTACACTTGTATCTTTGGGGTAAATACCCAGTAGTGCAATTGCTGGATTGAACGGTAGCTCTAATTTCAACTGTTTGAGGAACCTCCATACTGTTTTCCAGAGGGGTTGCACCAGCTTGCATTCCCACCAACAGTGTAGGAGGGTTCCCCTTTCTCCACATCCCCGCCAACATCTGTCGTTCCCCGACTTGTTAATTTTAGCCATTCTGACGGGTGTGAGGTGGTATCTCATTGAGGTTTTGATTTGGATTTCCCTGATGCCGAGCGATGTGGAGCACTTTTTCATGTGCCTGTTGGCCATTTGGATGTCTTCTTTGGAAAAATGTCTGTTCATGCCTTCTGCCCATTTCTTGATTGGATTATTTGTTCTTTGGGTGTTGAGTTTGATAAGTTCTTTATAGATTTTGGATACTAGCCCTTTATCTGATATGTCATTTGCAAATATTTTCTCCCATTCTGTCGGTTGTCTTTTGGTTTTGTGGACTGTTTCTTTTGCTCTGCAAAAGCTTTTTATCTTGATGAAATCCCAATAGTTCATTTTTGCCCTGGCTTCCCGTGCCTTTGGCAATGTTTCTAGGAAGAAGTTGCTGCGGCTAAGGTCGAAAAGGTTGCTACCTGTGTTCTCCTTTAGGATTTGGATGGACTCCTGTCTCATGTTTAGGTCTTTCAACCATTTGGAGTCTATTTTCGTGTGTGGTGTAAGGAAATGGTCCAGTTTCATTCTTCTGCATGTGGCTGTCCAATTTTCCCAACACAATTTGTTGAAGAGACTGTCTTTTTGCCATTGGACATTCTTTCCTGCTTTGTCAAAAATAAGTTGACCATAGAGTTGAGGGTCCATTTCTGGGCTCTCGATTCTGTTCCATTGATCTATGTGTCTGTTTTTGTGCCAGTACCATACTGTCTTGATGATGACAGCTTTGTAATAGAGCTGGAAGTCCGGAATTGTGATGCCGCCAGCTTTGTTTTTCTTTTTCAGTATTCCTCTGGCTATTCGGGGTCTCTTCTGGTTCCATACAAATTTTAGGATTATTTGTTCCATTTCTTTGAAAAAAGTGGATGGTATTTTGATGGGGATTGCATTGAATGTGTAGATTGCTCTAGGTAGCATTGACATCTTCACAATATTGATTCTCCCAATCCATGAGCATGGAACATTTTTCCATTTCTTTGTGTCTTCTTCAATTTCTTTCATGAGTATTTTATAGTTTTCTGAGTACAGATCCTTTGCCTCTTTGGTTAGATTTATTCCTAGGTATCTAATGGTTTTGGGTGCAATTGTAAATGGGATAGACTCCTTGATTTGTCTCTCTTCTGTCTTGTTGTTGGTGTATAGGAATGCCACTGATTTCTGTGCATTGATTTTATATCCTGCTACTTTACTGAATTCCTGTATGAGTTCTAGCAGTTTTGGGGTGGAGTCTTTTGGGTTTTCCACATACAGTATCATATCATCTGCAAAGAGTGAGAGTTTGACTTCCTCTTTGCCGATTTGGATGCCTTTGATTTCTTTTTGTTGTCTGATTGCTGTGGCTAGGACTTCTAATACTATGTTGAATAGCAGTGGTGAGAGTGGACATCCCTGCCGCGTTCCTGACCTTAGGGGAAAAGCTCTCAGCCTTTCCCCATTGAGAATGATATTCGCTGTAGGTTTTTCATAGATGGCTTTTATGATATTGAGGTATGTACCCTCTATCCCTATACTCTGAAGAGTTTTGATCAAGAAAGGATGTTGTACTTTGTCAAATGCTTTTTCTGCATCTATTGAGAGGATCATATGATTCCTGCTCTTTCTTTTGTTAATGTATTTTATCACGTTGATTGATTTGCGGATGTTGAACCAGCCTTGCAGCCCAGGGATAAATCCCACTTGGTCATGGTGAATAATCCTTTTAATGTACTGTTGGATCCTATTGGCTAGTATTTTGGTGAGAATTTTTGCATCCATGTTCATCAAGGATATTGGTCTGTAATTCTCTTTTTTGATGGGGTCTTTGTCTGGTTTTGGGATCAAGGTAATGCTGGCCTCATAAAATGAGTTTGGAAGTTTCCCTTCCATTTCTATTTTTTGGAACAGTTTCAGGAGAATAGGTATTAATTCTTCTTGAAATGTCTGATAGAATTCCCCTGGGAAGCCATCTGGCCCTGGGCTTTTGTTTCTTGGGAGGTTTTTGATGACTGTTTCAATTTCCTTAGTGGTTATAGGTCTGTTCAGGTTTTCTATTTCTTCCTGGTTCAATTTTGGTAGTTGATACATCTCTAGGAATGCACCCATTTCTTCCAGGTTATCTAATTTGCTGGCATAGAGTTGCTCATAATATGTTCTTATAATTGTTTGTATTTCTTTGGTGTTGGTTGTGATCTCTCCTCTTTCATTCATGATTTTGTTGATTTGGGTCATTTCTCTTTTCTTTTTGATCAGTCTGGCCAGGGGTTTATCAATCTTGTTAATTCTTTCAAAGAACCAGCTCCTAGTTTCGTTGATCTGTTCTACTGTTCTTTTGGTTTCTAGTTCATTGATTTCTGCTCTGATCTTTATGATTTCTCTTCTCCTGCTGGTTTTAGGCTTTATTTGCTGTTCTTTCTCCAGCTCCTTTAGGTGTAGGGTTAGGTTGTGTATTTGAGACCTTTCTTGTTTCTTGAGAAAGGCTTGTATTGCTATATACTTTCCTCTCAGGACTGCCTTTGCTGTATCCCAAAGATTTTGAACAGTTGTGTTTTCATTTTCATTGGTTTCCATGAATTTTTTTAATTCTTCTTTAATTTCTTGGTTGACCCATTCATTCTTTAGTAGGATGCTCTTTAGCCTCCATGTATTTGAGGTCTTTCCGACTTTACTCTTGTGGTTGAGTTCTAGTTTCAAAGCATTGTGGTCTGAAAATATGCAGGGAATGATCCCAATCTTTTGGTACCGATTGAGACCTGATTTGTGACCTAGGATGTGATCAATTCTGGAGAATGTTCCATGGGCACTAGAGAAGAATGTGTATTCCGTTGCTTTGGGATGGAATGTTCTGAATATGTCTGTGAAGTCCATTTGGTCCAGTGTGTCATTTAAAGTCTTTATTTCCTTGTTGATCTTTTGCTTAGATGATCTGTCCATTTCAGTCAGGGGGGTGTTAAAGTCCCCCACTATTATTGTATTGTTGTCAATGTGTTTCTTTGCTTTTGTTATTAATTGCCTTATATAATTGGCTGCTCCCATGTTCGGGGCATAGATATTTACAATTGTTAGATCTTCTTGTTGGATAGACCCTTTAAGTAGGATATAGTGTCCTTCCTCATCTCTTATTACAGTCTTTGTTTTAAAATCTTGTTTGTCTGATATAAGGATTGCCACCCCAGCTTTCTTTTGGTGTCCATTAGCATGGTAAATGGTTTTCCACCCCCTCACTTTCAATCTGGGGGTGTCTTTGTGTCTAAAATGAGTCTCTTGCAGACAGCATATTGATGGGTCTTGTTTTTTAATCCAATCTGATAGCCTGTGTCTTTTGATTGGGGCATTGAGCCCATTTACATTCAGGGTAACTATTGAAAGGTATGAATTTAGTGCCATTGTATTACCTGTAAGGTGACTGTTAACTGTCTGTTGTCTGTGTTCTTTTCTGCTCTTTGCTGCTTTTGGGTTCTCTCTTTGCTTAGAGGACCCCTCTCAATATTTCTTGGAGGGCTGGTTTCGTGTTTACAAATTCCTTTAGTTTTTGTTTGTTCTGGAAGCTTTTTATCTCTCCTTCTATTTTCAGTGATAGCCTAGCTGGATATAGTATTCTTGGCTGCATATTTTTCTCGTTTAGTGCTCTGAAGATATCTTGCCAGTCCTTTCTGGCCTGCCAGGTCTCTGTGGATAGGTCTGTTGCCAGTCTAATGTTTCTACCATTGTAGGTTACATATCTCTTCTCCCGAGCTGCTTTCAGGATTTTCTCTTTGTCTCTGAGATTCGTAACTTTTACTATTAGATGTCGGGGTGTCGACCTATTATTATTGATTTTGAGAGGGGTTCTCTGTGCCTCCTGGATTTTAATGCCTGTTTCCTTCCTCACATTAGGGAAGTTCTCTGCTATAATTTGCTCCAATATACCTTCTGCCCCTCTCTCTCTCTCTTCTTCTTCTGGGATCCCAATTATTCTAATGTTGTTTTGTCTTATCGTATCACTTATCTCTCGAATTCTGCCCTCGTGATCCTGTAGTTGTTTCTCTCTCTTTTTCTCAGCCTCTTTATTTTCCATCATTTGGTCTTCTATATCGCTGATTCTCTCTTCTGCCTCATTTATCCTAGCATTTAGTGCCATTTTTGATTGCACCTCATCAATAGCCTTTTTGATTTCGATTTGGTTAGATTTTAGTTCTTTTATTTCTCCAGAAAGGGTTTCTCTAATAACTTCCACGCTTTTTTCAAGCCCAGCTAGTATCTTGAAAGTCATGATTCTGAACTCTAGGTCCGACATCGTACTAATGTCCGTATTGAGTAGGTCCCTGGCTGACGGTACTACCTCTTGTTCTTTTTGCTGAGGTGATTTCTTTCGTCTTGTCATTTTGTCCAGAGGAGAATAGATGAATGAGTGAACAAAATGCTAACAGGTTTACAACGTCCCCAGCAAATATACTGTATACAAATCAGAAAAGACCTGAAACCAGGGGAAAAGAAAGGGAAAGAAAGAAAAAAGAAAGAGAAAAAGAAAAAAAAAAAGAAAAAAAAGAAAAAAACAAAAACAAACCAATACAAAAAAAGAAGAATATGATCAAATATGATCAGGCTAGTGCATAGATCAGTGCCACACACTAGTTTTTGGGCGTATTTTGGTCTGTTAGAAAAAAGTGCCTCCTAAAATTTTAAAGGAAGAAAGACATATATGTACAAAATAAGGGTTGATACAATGAAGGGATGGAAGATGACTGTAAAGATGAAAATTATAAAAGATTTTATAAAAGGACTTGGTAAGATAAGTTGTTTGAAAAAAGAAAGAAGATTTAAGAAAAAAAAGAAAAAAAAAAGGAAAAAGGGAGAGAATGTGATCAGGCAGGAGACTAGAACAAAGCCATACACTAGTGATTTAGGGTATATTTTGATCTGTTAGAAGAAACTGTACCTCAAAATTTTAAAGAGAGAACAACTTATATATATATGCCAAAAATAAGGGTAACTACTATGAAGGGATAAAATATGACTCTAAAAATGAAAAATAGAAAATGTTTTTTTTTTTTTTTTAAAAAAAGGGATTGATAAGATGTTGGTTGAAAAAGGGAAAAAGAAAAATAAAAAAAACAGTCAACAAAAATTAACTTTGATGAAATAATGAATTATGGTAAAAAAAAAAAAAAAGCCATGAATCTATGTGCAGTATTCCCCTAGCGCTGGAGTTCTCCCATTCTCCTTGATCGATCAACTTGGTCTTGGCTTGCTGGCTGTTTGTGCTGATCTTCTGGGGGAGGGGCCTGTTGCTGTGGTTTCCAAATGTCTTTGCCGGAGGCGGAATTGCCCCGCCCTTGTCGGTCCGGGCTAAGGAAGCTGTTCCAGTTTGCTCTCAGGAGCTTTTGTTCCCTGCAAGCTCTCGGTACAGCTTTGGAGGACCAGGGCAGAAATGGTGGCCTCCCAATCTCCACCCGGAGGAGCTGAGAACTCGGGGCCCCGCTCCTCAGTGTGCCCCCAGAGAAAAGCAGTCACTTCCGTGTCCCCGGTCTCCGGCCGCACTCCATGCTCACCCGGCCTGTGACCAAGCATTGCTATCTCTGGCACCCGACCCCGCACGGAGTCTCCAAACCCAGGAGATCCCTGCAGTGCGTTCCCGCACCGCTCCTTCCCCGGGAAGGAAGGGGAGTCTCCCCGGATCTGCTGCTTGTTGGGTCCCTGCTGGGGGAGCCGTGCCCCGACTGGGCCGCAGATCACAGTTTATGGCAACCCCGAGCTGAGAGCCCGCGCCTCGGCTCCATCTCTGCAGCCGGTTTCCCCGCTCTGATACCTGGGAGCTCTGGCGCACTCAGGAACCCCCGGTCTCTCTGTGACCCCAAGGGTCCTGAGACCACACTGTCGGGGGAGGATTCCACCCCCCGCTTAGCCACTGCAGCGACGTCCCTCCGCCGAGCCAACTTCTAAAAGGTCCGATTTTGTGCTCCGCGGCTCTATCACTTGCCAGAAGCGGCCGACGGAGGCCCCTCCCCCACCGTCTATCCTCCCGAATATTGCCTCGGATTCACTTCTCCGCACGCCCTACCTTCCAGTAAGTGGTCGCTTCTCTGTTCAGAGAGTTGTTGCTACTCTCCTGTTCGAACTCCTGTTGAGTTCGTAGGTGTTCAGAATGGTTTGATCCCTATTCAGCTGAATTCCTGAGACCAGATGAAATCTAGGTCTCCTACTCCTCCGCCATCTTGCTCCGCCACCGACACCTACATTTAAACCTTTATGATTTATTTGTTTCAAATGCTTGTGAGGCAATGTTCAAATAAACAGAATACTGATTTATAAATACTAATTGAGGTAAAAGATTGAAGAGACACTATAAAGATTGAAAAGACAAGACACAAACTGAAGAATTCTAAAATCATAGATTAGATTTATACACAGAATATATAGAGACAACAAATCAATAGGACAAACAGACCAATAGGAAATTGTGCGAAAGTTGAAATTTGGTATTTCATAGAAGATGCACAATGGGACAAGAAGCATGTAAAAAAATACTCAACATTGCTACTAATTGGGTAAATGCATATTAAAATGATTGTTAATTTCATAGCCATCACTGAAAAAAAAAACGACTGATAACATCAAGTGTGGTGGCCAATGTTGGGAAGTAGGAACTCACACACTCCGTTTGAGAGTGTAAATTGGTTTGACCTCTTTAGAGAGCCATTCATAAACACCTGATATGCATTCCTAAAGTTTAGCAATTACACTTCTAAGGGTAAACACTCCTTAAGTCTCAGTATTTATATTTTTAGATGTGTGAATATAATTTCTAGATTATAGACAGGGGATGCCACTGTGAAAAAGTGAGGAATACAGAGTAGGCAATTACAACATAGTGTGATCAATACTAAAATGAAGGCAGCACAAGATGCCCTTGGAGTAGCCAAGAGGAAAAAAACCTCCATTTTACAGATGAGAACATTGAGATTTAGGTTAACCAAGTTGTGCTCAAGTTCACATAGATGGGAAGAGTTGCAAGAAGGAATTCCACTCGAGTTTTCTAATTCCAGGTATCCTACATGTTTAACCAGCATGCATATTATCTCCTA
Organism: Zalophus californianus; assembly: GCF_009762305.2. Lineage (NCBI taxonomy): Eukaryota > Metazoa > Chordata > Mammalia > Carnivora > Otariidae > Zalophus > Zalophus californianus. The sequence continues at coordinate 40,947,200 of NC_045612.1, read as the reverse complement.
TACATTAAAGGCCTTCTTTATTTAAAATAAGCCTGTTACAGTCTTACATTTTTCTCTAAAATTACCCAAGTGTGAATGTACCAGTTTCTTCTTGACTAAATTCTATTAATATGAGTATTTTCATTCTACCTTATTATGACTAAATTCACTGTTCTCTTGGTGTGCTCAAAGGGTTCCATACAAGATTTAATAATACAGTAATCTCTATTTGTATGGCAGAGATCCATTCCATTGGACAATTATGTATTCAGGGAGTATCACAAACATGGCAGGTATTGTAGTAAATATATTTGGGTCTCAGTTCTAGAAGTCTACATGGGATTCTCTAGAATAGAATGGCTCTTTTTATTTTGAGAAAATATAGTTTCCAACAAAATATACAGCTTTAGGAGTCACACAAAGAGCTCCTGATAAAGAAAGGGGATTCCACCCTGGCCATCTACGGTAGCCAAATCTTATTGATCAATTGGGAGACACAGGTCCTCACCAAATCACCTCAAAACCTAATGGTCTAGTAGCTTTTATACCGAATTGACATGACCAACTGTCATGTCCAGATGCCAGCTATGACACACTTCTAGAACTAGTCTCATTCCTATCATACCAACATGGACTGCTTAATTGTTTTGTGAGTTTTTTATTTGAATTCTCCTTCAGTTTTCCATTTAAAAACACATGAATCCATAGACAGGATGTGTTCATTAATTTTAGTTGTGGTTTCTTTTCCATATGTCAGTGATACCCAGACGCACTGAGTTGAGTACCTGTAGGTGCTACATTATTGAAATTTGTAGTCAAATTTTTATTTGGTTAAAAAACATAGTTATGCAGGGCTCCATCTCATCTGACATGGGAGTTACAAAGAAGATTTCTGAGTGTTTGATGTAGGAGGCCAAGGATGATGAGTGAGGAATGATGTAGCTGTGGCTGTGGATTCAGGAGGAGGAAATAAGTTTGAAGATCCCATTTCTGAAACTGGTAATTCAGGTGGATGGCATTTTATTTATTTATTTTTCATATTAAACTTGTAGGTTTTTTTTTTAAAAAGATTTTATTTATTTGTCAGAGAGAGAGAGAGCACAAGCAGGGAGGGGGGAGCAGAAGGAGAAGCAGACTCTCCGCTGAGCAAGGAGCCCAATGTGGGGCTTGATCCCAGGACCCTGGGATCACGACCTGAGCCAAAGGCAGACACTTAACCAACTGAGTCACCCAGTGTCCCAAACTTGTAGCTTTATTTAGGTTTGATTTTAATAAATGTGTCAGAGAGAGAGCCCACAGGAAATGGTGAGGCCCATGGCAGGTGGATGGAATTTTAAATCTTATTTATTAGCCTGTTATTTGCCAGAGTATGAGTGCCTTTGGAGAAAGGATTTCTAAGGGGTAAATGGACTCTTTAAGGTGTATGATCAGAAGAACCCTCAACACTTGCAATGTGGAACATGTTGTCTCTGTAAGGATCACTTGATTGGAACCAAGGAACCAAGACCCAATCAAGCTAGTTGTGGGAAGAAAGTGGCTGGCTATAAGGATACTTGTAGAGTCAGGGTTCAAATTCCATCCTTTTCAGGTGAGGCCTGGAGTACAAAGCCTAGAAAGTCTGCTCTTAAGTTCCCCATAACTCTCTCAGACTCAAATCTGTTCTTTAGTCCAGCATCCACTGGGTCTGGACCTATGTCTCTTTCTTAAGAGTCTGTCTTCCATCTGACTCCACTGCACCTTTGTGAACCTCTGTCTTGGCTTACCTCTATTCACAAAAGGAACTGACTTTGATGTAGGAATTGGCTCTGTTCCAAAGGCCAGGGCAGCTGTGTCACACCTCTGAAGGGAACACAGCCAGGTTTCCAGAAGAATTGTCTCTATTCAGTGTCCAAACACCAACAAAAACTGGCAATTCATTCTAAGACATCCCTGAGAAGCTAATGGAGTTGGTTAGCAGATAGGCATCCCCAGAAGTGTTTTGGAAATGTTGGGAACATGGGCTTGGGTTCTAATTATGGATCTTCTTGGTCTCTTTTAGATTCAATCTAGAAGTATAATATGAATAATAGTTATACTTTCTATATGTACTAATAGGCAAAGCACAGTTCCCAGTGTCTGGCACATAAAAATTGCCCAAAACTATGGGATATCACTTATGCTCATGCACAACAATGACCACAAACCAAGAAGGACATCTTTCAGATCAAGACTGCCAACTTTCTCTTCATCCTTCCCACTTCATATCCAGTACCTAGAATCTACTTAGAATTTAGTCATACACATGTACCTAATTATAGGTCATTTCTCATCATTATTGTTTGTCTTGGTTTTGTGGTTTTTGGAATTGAGGTTGTCAGCTGTTCCTCAACAAAGTGTGAAGCTGACTGGTTTTCCCATACCTTTTGAAGGCTGTCCAAGGTCTTTATAACTCCTAAAATTGACCTTGAGCCCAGTGAAAACAGCCTGTGATGGCAGCTTGTATATGATCCAAACCAGCTTTCCTATCAGTGGAGTACCCTCTTCCACATGCCAACATCTTACTTTTATAGACAATGCCCCTAATTACTACAACTTTACTGGAAATTCTGAAGCTGATCAAATATAAAGCTACAATTAGTAGGGACATAAGGTAGTTGTGAATTTCCTCAAGCTTGTGTGTGTCTGTGTGTGTGTTAGCAATTTTTTAATTGAGATTCAAATAACACAAAATTTATCATTTTAATGTATACAAAGTTTTTAGTATGTTTACAAAGTTGTGCAATCATCACAACTATTTAATTCCAGAACATTTTCATCACTCCAAAAAGAATATTTTTACCTATTAGCAGTCATTCTCAATTCCTCCTACCCTCATTCCCTAGAAACCACTAATCTACTTCCTGTCCTTATGGATTTGCCTATTCTGGACATTTTATATAAATGGAATCATATAATATGTGGCATTTCACATCTGGGTTCTTTCATTTAGCTTAGTATTTTTAAGGTTAATCCACACTGCAGCATGCATCAGTATTTCATTCCTTTTGATGGATGAATAATATTTCATTGTACAAACACAACACATTTTGCTCATCCATACATCAGTTGATGGACATTTGGGTTGTTTCCACTTTTTTAGCTATGAATAATAATGTTTAATTCTTTGTGAATACAAAGTTCTTTTTCTCCCTCTGATATTGGGAATGTGGACTTGTATTTTCAAGGCAACCTAGAGGATGAAGGATAGGGCTAGAGTAAGTTAAAACACCACAAAACTTGCTGTTCTTACTAAAAATCAGCTGTTTTTCTTGAATAAGTGCTCCCCATGTTGCTGAAAGCCTCTGGTTAGTTTTGAGATTAGCTAAAAAGTTGATTCTGACAGTTTTGCCAGTTTTATAATTGTTTTTATGGAGGGGCAAAATTCCAGTTTCATTTTTTGCTGATATGCCACATCAAGTGTTAAATAAAAATAGTTCACTTCTACCTGGAGAATTGGTAAATGGACAAGTCAAAGAAATCAAGTTCTTTTGTCCTCAAGGTGCAAATGCCCCAAGTATCATACTTCTTTTTACTGTTGGGGTTGGTAGTAAGTTCAGCTTCATCTCATGCTAGAAATTCAACTGGTACAAGCCTACAGAGAACAGCCTTTATCCAGCTGGCATAAAGCACTAGGAAAGGGATAACAAATATGACCAGCTTGAGAAGCCCCGAATCTCAACTTTGAGCAGGGAGGAGGAAGGCTAGCAACTTTCTTCAGGGCAGTCTACTGCTGCAACCTGGCTGACTTTGAGCCTCTTAGGAAACTGATGAGTCATATAGTTGGCTCCATTAATAAGTGAATTTCGAGCAAATAACTGAGATGTCATCAAGTCAGACATGCAAAGCCACACAGCAGCTCTGTGGGGATGATGAGGCACACATTTTGGACCCACACACATATCAACAGTCTCCACAGAATTTTTCTGGTATCAGCATTTGACCGAGAATTTATAAAACTAAAAATGTAGAGGGGATTTCTGTGGCATATACTGAGCCAAATTTAAGGATTAGGGCCCCAAAACTCTTGGCTCTTCTGCAGGTTCTTTGAAAGTGAATTCAACAACTAGAGACTATAGGGAAAACCAGAAAGCTGTCCAAGTGTATTTCATGATTTGGGCAACTGATGCACTAGACATGGGGTTGACACTGGATCTGCAGAGACAAGAATATAACGCAGCAAACAACTTGAGCTATCACTGATCAGTATTTAGATAGTCATCATAATGTAATGTTGGTTTGGGTTTTTAAACTTTAGAATCTACCTATAAACAAAGCATGTAAGACTTAGTCTGGTTATAAAACAGAATATAATGTTATCAGTTTTGCCAAGACAGTTGGGGGGGCTGGGAAGGAGTAGTAGCAGGGAGGTAAGCACAAGGTAAGAGCCTGCCTGCCAATATTTTCATTTCACAGAGTGGGGGTTAATAGGTAATGTTAAGAAAAAAAATGAGATAAGGAGGGTCAAGTATATATTATTTACTTTACAAAGAACAAAAATAATAAAACATCAAAATCAAGAATGGGATTAATGAATTAAATCATCTTCATAGGCTCATAATAATATCATAATTATAGTATCATTATATCATAATATGTAAAATTGATAAATAAAAAATAGAATATATACAGAATTAAGAGTTATAAAATAGACACCAGAAGAAATAAAAAAGGGAAATAATAACTCTGGGTTGTGCAGCTGGGGTTACAGAGTGGTGGCTATTTCCTTAACTATGAATAAATATGTAGAAGTAACATACGGATATGTTGTAAAAAAAATCTTACGAGCACTTCCCAATTGCTTTTAAGGTATAATCCCAAGTCTTCAGTATGGCTTCATTCATGTTTATCTTTTGCTAACTTCCTCAGCTTCATCTTTCTTCATTTTTCTCCTCCCAGGATAGTTCAGCCATGCAGAATTAGTCTTAACTTTCCCTAGCACACTAAGTGTCGCTCATCTTCAAGTTTGCAAGTCTGATGTTTTTTCTGCCTGAGGCGTTCTTACCTTGCTTTTCCTCCTCCTCACCTAATTAACTACTCAGGCCGATGGCTTTATTGTAGACCTCACTGCCTCTGAGAAGCACCCATGATCCAGACAAGATGGGAACCTCTCCTACATGCTCCCATAGAATCCTCAAATGTCATGCACAGTGCTCAGGTGGACACCAGGAGTAGATGTACAGTTCCCTGTCCTACTGAAATCCCGGGGAAAGCTGTGCAAGGGCCAGATGCAGCTGGATACATTGAGTCTGTGCTACAGGAGAGGGAACCAGGCCATTGTGGCTCCCCCTTTTTATAGAGCAATTGAGAGAGCAGCTTTGCCAGAAGAGCAAAAAGAACTCAAGGTTTGACAACAAATGATCTGAGCCTGGGTGTCAATTTTCCTGGGAGTTGCTGGTAATGCCAACTTCTTACTATCTGGAGGCCTTGAGAGAAGCTGACGTCAGGTGCAGCTCCTATCATTGAGGGGAGAGGGGTCCAATATAGCTCATCACCAGGCTATCCTGAGAGGATTCCTGGTGTCATTCATCTCACCACTATTTTTAGTAATTATCATACTATATTAAAATTGGGTATTTACTGCATCCTTCCAACTAGTCTGAGTGACTTTTGAGGCCAGGGACCTTGTTTATTGATCATTATGTCTCCAGCACTGAGTCAGGTTTATAAACTTTGGTTCCTCTGAATGAATCAATGAATAAATGACATGCCATCTGAAATTATGCTTGGAAAGAGTTGTCCAACTACCTTAGTTAATAGGCCCCTTCTGTTTACATGTATGTTACTGTCTAAGCCTTTAAAAGAATACCCTGGTGATTGGAAAACTTCCTTAAGAGCCAAGTGAGAAAATCTCAGAGTTGGCAGAACTCCTTGGTATTATTAAGATGGAGAATGATGTTCCCTTGACTCCTTACTTTGTGTGTGTGAATAAACATGCATGCATCCATCATTCTCCACCGGCTCCAGTCATAATCACAGAGAAAGGGAAAACACTTATATTAGAACTTGAACTGAAGTCTTTCTAACTCCAAGCATAGTCTCTGAAGACATAAAGATAATGTAAAACATTGGCCCATGTAATGCAATAGAATATTCCTTATGAATAAATTTAAGACTTTTTTTAACATCTCTCTCTAAACTTTTTTGGAACATGTGCTGTCTTTCTTGATGTTTGTTGGGTAAATTATAAAGCCATAGCAACAGAGGAACTATTTATTTTAGTACAGAACAGGGTTCTGAATGGTCCCTCTCTTATCACCATGAAAGCTCCAGCCAGGTCTATGTTCCCCTTCCTTCTGGGTAAAACAGAATGGCACCCTCTCCTTGAAATAATGCAGGAAAGGAGTCCTTTCATCTGTGCATTGCTTTGACTCTCATATAGTTTTCTCCTGATCCTGATGTAAACCTAAGAGTCCCCCAGGGAGCTAACAGATAATTCAAGGGCTATTTATGGTAAAGAAGGAAGCATAGATCAACAGTAATACTTGGAGTCTAGTCAACTGCAGAGAAGAATATCATGAAATTGCTCAACAAAAAAAGTAAGTTTGTGAATATTAAGGCCCACCTAAAAGAAATGTCCCATTTGCAAATTGGCTAGTGGGGACCTACGCTACTTCATTGAAATTCAGGGATTAAAAAGGACAAGATTGGTTTTGTTCTCTCTTGAGAAAAATTAATTAGACATATTTTCAATTTTTGTTTAGTGTGGAGAAACACTAATTTAAAAGTAATAAAAAAATTCAATTTATTTTTTCTAAAAAAACTATTTTGTTATGAACTCAATTGCTTCTGAACTTAAAACTCAATGAAATGAACTTCATTACTTTTAAGTCTCTGATAAAACTGTTCACTTGAAGAGGTTTTACCTTCACTAGTCAGATAGGCTTCCCACTGTAAATGGGCTGATTTCTACAATGTGTATCTTATCACAAACCTACCAAAAAAACCTACCATAATTAACTCATACTTGGTAAATATTTTATTTGGGTAACATATGTGCTACTCATTGCAAATATGTGGATAAGATCAAATTGTTAAATAATGAATACCTTATAAATAAGTTATTCTAATCAGGTAGTGATATCTCAAAGTACTTCTTGGTCTATGATTCATTAAACATCTAAATATGTCATCTAGAGACACATGCAGAAAATATCAAAATAAATCATGACTAGCACATGAGGGGTTATCTGGCTTGACACATATATATACATCTATCATTGAATTGGGGTTACAGAATGTTGTATGAGCCAGGAATCTATCTCTTACAATCAGATATTTGTAAGAGGAAGTGACCAGGAGTAACTTACATAATGAAAATGTTAGGGGTTAGTTATACTTGATCTAGGTCTTTGTGAAGAATATTCTTCAGGAAGACACACATGATACTTAAGCACCACAGGGACTATTCTCTTTCAGCACAAATGTTAGCTTACATTCATCTGTTTCAAACTAAACCCTGGTTGGAAAAGCCTGAATACTCTGCAGAGAGAGACCATGAATTTCTGTTTTACCATCCAGAAAAGGTAATGAGCCATTCTTTTTTTTTTTTACATTAGCTGTATACAAATTTGGGGGGCTTTCCTTCTATGATCTACCCATAAGTAGCCAGAGAAACTAGGATATCCGGCCTAGAACAGGTACGTGTATGTTTTTCTTTTAATAACTGGAACTCCAATAGCTTAAAGTCACTTTTTCTAACCACTAGAGAATTCTAGAACATCAAAATGAAATAAATATTCTCTTTTCTGAATTATAAGAAATGCAACTTATAGTATTTTTTTATTTTTGTTAAAGATTTTATTTATTTATTTGACAGAAAGAGACACAGCAAGAGAGGGAACACAAGCAGGGGGAGTGAGAGAGGGAGAAGCAGGCTTCCCGCTGAGCAGGGAGCCCGATGCAGGGATCGATCCCAGGACCCTGAGATCATTACCCAAGCCAAAGGCAGATGCCTAACGACTGAGCCAGCCAGGTGCCCCGCAACTTATAGTATTAATTAAATGTTTACCTTGCCATCCATGCACAATGATTATTTAAAAATGGAACAAACAGCTAAACAGATAGTTAAGTGACACAGATCATATTTGGGTCTTGCAAAGTTGTTTGCCTTAATGAGCCTTGCTCTCCTTGGGAATAAATTGGCACTTAAATTTCTTCTATACCACACTTTATAAGGCGTATAATTTCACACACAATCAGTCATAGCTGTTAGTGTGTACTTTATCAGCAATTTTCAGAGCTGTTTTTGCTTTTTCCAACAGAGAGGAGAATGGAGCCCACTAATAAATATTATTTATAAAGTACCTTTTTCTTTCCCCAATGGACATTGCTGTTTTCTGACTTTGTATCTCCCTTTCCCTACTTCACTATATTATTCTGTAAACTTCCTCTAATATTTCTATATAGCACTATGTAATGGTACACTTTACAACAACCTTGGACCCAGAATTGTCCCCCTTGAGCTCCTCTTGGCTACTTTCCAAGCACACAGTGAACAACTGTCATCAAATGGTCTCGGTTTCTTTTTTCTACCTTTTCTGCCATGTGTTTAATGCCAGTTGGTTTGTATCATTAATCTTGTAATTAAAACCCTCCTTCATTGAATTTATAACCTTTGCACCTCCCTGAGCAACACATTCTTTCCGATCCTTTGAAAGTGTTTCTCCTGATCTATAAGTCTTGCATCATTTCTGAATTTCTTTGATCCTCAAAAATGGCTTTCAGGTTTAAGGGAAAAGGGCCACCTCCAAGATGTAGGTTCAATAACAACAAGGTTATAATACTTGTTAAACATGGTGGGAATAATAACAGAACCACCAATGTGTGACAGGATCCCCATGTGCAGCCCTTGCTCTTACTCACAGTCTACGAGTGCAAATCCTAAATAAATGCAATCCCACACAGCATTAATAAAATTGTATTTCTGGTTGGGAGTTTTCTTTCTTTCTCTTCTCTTTCCTCTTCTTGGGAGCTTGGGACAGGTAGCATGTTAGCATATTAGCAAATGGTCAGAAATATCAACTGAAGGTCTGTTTACTTCACAGACCTCTAAGGATCTAAAGCACCTACATAAAGTCATCACAGGTGAAGAACTCAAGAGTGAAAGGTAGGGGGTAAGAGCAAGACTTAATAAGATCTCTTGGAAGTAGAGGAGGTGGAGGGAAAAGGCGGGATTCCCAAATGCCCATTAGAGGAAAATTTTGGATTAACTGATGATTTGATGGGGAAAAATAAAGCAAGGTTGGTTTCATCCCCTTGACTATGTTCATGAGTGATTGGCTAGCAGTAAAATCTGATTTCTAGTAATGATCTTCCTTATACCTTCCCAAATGCTGTTTCAAAAAAAAAAAGGGGGGGGCTATAGATTCTTTACCAAAGATATTGGGGGAACCAAAGAAATAGTTTATATCATGCATCTTTATGAAACTTCATATAGTTTTGGAACACTCTTTCAGTGAAGAATTCTTCTCATCTGTTAGCAATTCTTCCTTCTCCTTCACAGAAATTATTTCTCAAAATTACACCAATTTTCCATAGATACCCAACTCTTATCTTCATATTGGGACCACACTTAGCCAAAAAAAAAACAAAACAAAAACCAAAAAAACCTGACAGTCAAAAAGTAACTATCTACTCTTAGAAGCCATGCCCCATGAGAATCTTTCTCTAACCCAACTGGCTTTTCAAAGTACTTTATCCAGGAAAAACTACTCCCATTTACCTTATACATCATTTTATTGAAAGGTTACAGTAGCTCTAGTCCTTTTATATACACTTGTAATATTCACATTTTCAGATTTAGTACAGAATGCCAAAGTTGTACCAATTTACATTTTTACCAGCAATATATGAGAGTGTGTGTTCCCCATATCCTTTTATTTGCTTTTGTCATTCTTTAATATCAGGCATTGTGGTGGGTGTGTAGTGATATATCTTTGCGGATTTTATTTAAACTTCTGTGATGACTAATGATGTTGCACACCTTTTAATATGTTTAGTCATCGTTTGTATATCTTCTTTTATTAAGTGCCTATTCAAGTCTTTTGCCCATTTTTCTATAGGGTTTTCTCTCTTTCTCACTGATTTGTAGTAGTTCTTTATGCATTTTGTATACGAGTCCTTTGTCAGTTTTATATTGTGCAAACATCTCTTATTCTTTGACTTGCTTTTTCACTCTCTTCATGGTATAATTTGATAGTCAGACTTTCTAAATTTTAATGTATTCCAATTTATTAATCTTTTAATTTAATGGTTAGTGTAATTTTTGTGTTCCATTTAAGAAATCTTTGATATTTCAAAGTCATGAATATATTCTACTATGTTATGTTCCAAAAGCTTTAGTGTTTTAACTTTCACTTTAGATCTTTCACATTTAGATCCACCTTGAAATTATTTTCATATAAGTGTGTGGTTGAGGTCTAGATTCATTTCTTCCTTTATGGCTATTCTATTGACTCAGATGATTAATTTAAAAGAATCCCTTTCCCCAATGCCCTGCAGTGTCACTTTTGTCATAAATCAAATGTCCATACATATGTGGGTTTATGGGTTTATTTCTGGACTCTACTCTTCTATTGCTTTATTTGTCTACCCTTTTGAAAAGACCAAACCATATTAATGTAGTTTTATGAGTCTTGCTATCTGATATTGTCAATCTTTCAACTTCGTTCTTCTTTAGGATTGTCTTGGCTGTTCTTGGCTCTTTGTACTGCTTTATAAATTTTAGAGTCAGCCTGTCAATTTTCACCAAAAAAAAAAAAAAAAGAATGTGCAGAGATTTGGATTGGTTGAATTGCATCTATAACTCAGTTTGCAGAGAACTGATATCTTTACAATATTGAGTGCTCCTGTCCATGAACTTAGCAAATTCCTCCATTTGTTTACATTTGCTTCAACTTTTTTCAGTAATATTTTGTAGTTTCCTGTGTAGAGGTCTTGTTAGATTAATTCCTAGGTATTTCATGGTGTTGTCAATGTATCTTTTAAAACTTCATTTACAATTGCTTGTTGATAGTATACGGAAATAAAATTGATATTTCCATATTGACTTTTTACCCAGTGAATTTTCAAAATTCACTTATTAATTATAACATTTATCTGTAGATTCTTTTGTGTTTCTACATACACATTCATTCAATCAATACATTTCTAAAGAATATGTGGGGGTGGGAGGGATGGGGTGGCTGGGTGATAGACATTGGGGAGGGTATGTGCTACAGTGAGCACTGTGAATTGTGCAAGACTGTTGAATCACAGATCTGTACTTCTGAAACAAATAACACAACATATTTTAAGAAAAAAGAAAAAGAAGAAGATAACAGGAGAGGAAGAATGAAGGGGAGTAAGTCAGAGGGGGAGATGAATCATGAGAGATGATGGACTCTGAAAAACAAACTGAGGGTTCTAGAGGGGAGGAGGGTAGGGGGATGGGTTAGCCTGGTGATGGGTATTGAGGAGGGCACGTTCTGCATGGAGCACTGGGTGTTATGAGCAAACAATGAATCATGGAACACTGCATCAAAAACTAATGATGTAATGTATGGTGATTAACATAACAATAAAAAATAAAAAAAAGAATATGTGTGTATGTGTATATGTATGTAATACAAATGTCTGCTGGGAGAGTGTAGCAAAGAAATGCCTTATGTGTCACTACAAACTAACCTATCAGCTGTGATTTCCACTCAGCATCTATTCTGTTCTTTCTTCCTTTTCTGGATCCCATTTGTCTGTATCTGCTACCATAAAGCTACTCAGAAAAGCATCACCACTGACACTATGTGTAGTCCCAAGTAGACTGTCTTTAGATGATTCTAAAATGCCCATCCTTGGGATGTCAAACCTGTATTGGGTCCCATGAAAAGGCAAAAGAAAGGGCTTCTCTACTCTGTTTTGCCCTGTGTTGCTGGGTTCTAAAGCCAACTTGCTTGTGCCCAGAGTTTCAGAGCCTTTTTTGAATGCCCCATCTCTCACCTTTCTCTAACTACAAAGGGTCACTCAGTTCACATAGCTGGGGACACATCCTGTATCATCATCTTCATTCTCTATTTTCATCTTTTTAAGTTCCTCTCTCCAGAATAAAAACAAAAACCTCTCCTAGTTTATGAATAGAAGCAAATGGATACTGGTATGTAGAGGGTGGAGGGTGGAGGGTGGACCGGGACCTCATTACACTATCTGCAGACAACATAAATTTCCCATTATAATTTTACAATAGTAAAATCTTTGTAGTCTCTTGATTTAACTGATTCTTTCTTAGAATGCTGTGTATGTTTTGGTGAGGTATTGAGTACAAATACAGAGAAACTGGGATAATAGAAGAAGGCTATTTGAAATGCAACTGTAAATAGACTAAAGAGACTGAGAATTTTTAGCATAATATCTCATAGGAGTTATGTTCAAATCCAGACTGAAAGGGATAGCTGTTCTTTATCCCATCCTCCGTCCACATGGATTTAAAGACCTTTCCAACTTTAACGAAAGAGCTAGATGGAACAAATGACAACCCACCTGGGTCAAAGACTGAAACAAGCAAAATGTAGGAGCTCAGAAGAGGGAAACAGAGGTTTAACAACAGGAGAAACCTGTGGAGGAATGAAGAAAGAGATAATGACTCCAAAGAGGGACGAGTTTCCCTAGGAGAAAGGTGACTATATAGGTGGTTCCAGTAATGACAAAGATTCAACACATGTAGTGGAGCAGGCAGGATGAGCTGCAAAGTGTGGAAAAGTTACTTCCAGTTCTCCCACAAAGGTAACACTCCCCTGCACATTTTTATGGATCCTGAGCATGTGGCTGGTGGAGAGTAAGATTTGTCTCTTTGGGAATGCATTTTATTGTGCTCCATTTGGCTATTCAGGGCACAGTAAGGAGGCTATACTCTAACTCTCATTGTATTTGGCTTTGAATGGCTCCCAGGAAAGCTGCGTGTTGGCAACATTTTTCTTTAAATGCAAATTAGAAATTTCACATTTGACTTTGGTGCCCTTAGTCATCTTCAGCCCCAAAATAGATTCTGTGTATATAGTTCTTTCCTTCCCCAAACAGCTAATGCCACCACATAAAACTCTCACAACCATGGTAATAGCATTCTTGAGGTTTAACCATTTGTTCCCATTGTGCTTGCACTGGATATAATGTAATATACCATTAATCAGTTCTCATGCTATTCTTCAAGCGAATTTCAAAGAACATGTAGTTTCTTCTAGGAGGCCTTTAGTTTTTCCTTTAATCAGCCTTTTAAGCTTGCATTTTGTCCATTGTCCTTTCCTCCAGGTCTGACTTCTAGTTGGAACATTTGACAAGTTTCCATGACCACAGAGTTGATACCCACCATAGACTAAGTTTCTGGAGGCAGCATCAATCTTTTGGCTATATTTCACTCAGGAAAATTTCCTATACTTTGGCAACTACAGATAGCTTTGAACCCTTCATTGGGGATAGTTTCAATAGCTTGTTGGTATGTGTTATGAGAGACAGCATCAATATCTTAATCTTGATCCCAGGTTTATAGAAAATATTATACTGAATAATAAAATTTAATTTTATTAGTACTACTGCTGATAGCACTGAGCTTCATATTGGTAAACAGTACATCTGAAAAGGCACACCATAATTAAGAAGGGCACTTGTTATGATGAGCACTGGGTGTTATATGTAAGTGATGGATCACTAAATTCTACTCCTGAAACCAATATTACACCCTATGTTAACTAACTAGAATTTAAATAAAAATTTGAGACAAAAAAAGAAAAGGCACACCATAAGTGTATTCTTTGTAAGAGCCCATTTTAAAGTCAAGAATTTTATTTTGCAAACAGGATATTGAGTCTCAGCTTCAGAAAGACTCATACTTATATAGCAATAACTATATGTATATATATATATATATATCTTCATAATTTTCCTGACAAACCACAATATTTATTTTAAAAGGATATTAAATACAGGGTTTGAGGAGGCCAACAAACATTAGGACAGGAGCTTAAGCAAGTCATCAATGATTAAAGTACCTATATATAGGTTTTTCTAACCAATGTCTAAAGGAGTAAAATACCAGCCAACCCCCTGTCTGATCATTGAACTTTCCCTCTTTTTAAAAATTTACTTATTTTTATTTCAATTCAATTAACATATAATGTATTACTGGTTTCAGAGGTAGAGGTCAGCGATTAATCAGTCTTATATAATACCCAGTGCTCATTACATCACATGCCCTCCTTAATGTCCATCACCCAGTTACCCCAATAAAACAAGATGAAATCAGAGAGGGAGACAAACCATAAGAGACTCTTAAGCATAGGAAACACACCGAGGGTTGCTGGAGGGGACGGGGTGGGGGGATGGGGTAACTGGGTGAACTTTCCCATTTTTAATCTGACAACTCTAGGTTGGTTCGTGAAGGGGTTTCACAAATCTACAGTGCCCAACGAAACCCAAGAAGATCCTTAATTTCCTATAATTTGTGAACAGGGCTAGTTAATAAGAGTAAAATTCTTTTTAAAATGTGTGATCACCTCCAGTTGTGGCACAATATACCCTACATGATCCAGGACTAGTAGAATTGGCGTTTGTCAATGGATACTTTCAGGCTTGCATTTTCCAAGTGGTCTCATACCAGAAACAGTCCTCATGTTTCTCCAAGTTCTTGACTAATATGATTGTGCCTTCTAAATAAATTAACATCTCCAGGTAGTCCAAATTACCAGTCATTTTTTTTCTCCATCAACTGCTGGAACATAACAGCCCCTCTCCCAAGATAATTTAGGGCATCCTTTCAGATTGGTAAAATCCCACAAGGCAGAAGAAATCTCTCTTTTTTGCTCACTTCATCCACAGGGGTTTGATAATACTTGCACCCCTAGACCAATACACAGTAACTCATTACAGCCCTATCTGGTAGTTGTTAGATTAGGAAACTGAGGTATTGAAAGGTGAATGAACTAGCTCAAGCTCATACACTAGTTAATGGTGGAGCTGAGATTTGAACCCAGATCCAGAATCTGCACTTTTAAGTTTGAACCCATTCTTTACTCCTCTCCCTTCCTCCAAGTTTTAGGTATATGGTGTCATATTTTATATCCTTTTATTTTGTGAATTCCTTGACTGATTTTTATAGATATACTTAATTTTACTGCTTTTGTGCTTCCTACTTTTCTTACTCTTACTTCTGGTCTTTCCTTTTCACTCAGAGTCCCCTTTAACATTTCTTGTAGGTCTGGTTTAGTGGTGATGAATTCCTTTAACTTTTGTTTGGGAAATTCTTTATCTCTCCTTCTATTCTGAATGATAGGCTTGATGGATAGAGTATTCTTGGTTGCAGTTTTTTTCCCCCAGCACTTTGAGTATATCATGCCAATTTCTTCTGACCTGCAAAGTTTCTGCTGAAAAATCATCTGATAGCCTTATGGGGTTCCCCTTGTATGCAACTGTTTTCTTTGCTCTTGATGCTTTTAAATGTCCCTATCACTACTTTTTGCCATTTTAATACTATGTCGGGGCTCTCTTGCCTCCTGGATCTGGATTTCTGTTTCCTTCCCTAGATTTAAGAAGGTTTCAGCTATTATTTCTGGTTTTTTTATTATTATTATGTTATGTTAATCACCATACATTACATCATTAGTTTTTGATGTAGTGTTCCATGATTCATTGTTTGCATATAACACCCTGTGCTCCATGCAGTACGTGCCCTCTTTAATACCCATCACCAGGCTAACCCATCTAGAACCCTCAGTTTGTTTCTCAGTGTCCATAGTCTCTCATGTTTCGTCTATTATTTCGTCAAATAAAATTTCTTCCCCCTTTTCTCTCTCTTCTCCTGTGGGATCCCTATAAAGCAAATGTTATTATGGTGTCACTGAGTTCCCTTGGTCTATTTTCATTTTTGTTATTATATTTTCCTTTCTCCTGTTCAGCTTGATTGCCTTCTATTACTCTGTTCTCCAGGTCACTGATCTGTTCTTTTGCTTCCCCTAGTCTATTTATTCCATATGGTGTATTTTTAATTCAGTTATTGAGTTCTTCATCTCTGGTTCTTTTTTGTGTTTTCTATCTTTATTTGAGGGCCCCACTGAGGTCCTCCACTCTTTTCTCAAGTCCAGTGAGTATCTTTATGACCATTACTTTAAATTCTCTATCAGTCATATTACTTATTTCTATTTCACTTAGGTCTCTTGCTGTGGTTTTGTCCTATTCTTTCATTTGGGACATATTTCTCTGTCTATTCATTTTGTCTAACCCTCTGTGTCTGTTTCTATGTGTTAGGAAAGTCAGCTTCATCTCCTGCTCTTTAAAGTAGTGGTCTTATGAAGAAGAGGTCCTGTAGTGTCCTTCAGTGCAATGTTCCCCGTTCACCAGAACCTAGTGCTTCAGGAATGTCTCTTACATGTGCTGCATGCGTGCTACTATTGTGGCTGAGCCACTTTTGCCTTCAGTCCAGTCATCTACAATGACCCTCTTTGTCTGTTGTGGGCAGTATCTATGTTGTTAGGGTGTTAGTCTGGGGCTGCCTTGGGCTTGAATTGAGTCAGGCCAGGCATTTGCCAGAGATGCAGTACCACAGAAATGCAGGGCACTTTCCCTGTGTTGTCCCCAGAGAAGCTTTTGTTGATGGACGGAGCCTGCAGTCAGACCCAATGTATGCCCCCAGCCCACTGCTGGGGCCACAGTTGTACTGGTATTTGTGGTTATCTTCCCCTCTCTCTGGGGCAGAAGTCACTTTGGAGTGGTGATGGCCTCTGTCAGGGCTACTTGAACACTGCTAGGCTCGTGGCACCACTTTGGATGGGCTCCAGCCAAGGGTGTATTGGAGGGGCAGGTCTGCAGGAGAAGCTGGGGGTGAGGTGCATGGTGCCAGCAAAGTCCATGTTGGTA
This sequence comes from Zalophus californianus, assembly GCF_009762305.2. NCBI lineage: Eukaryota > Metazoa > Chordata > Mammalia > Carnivora > Otariidae > Zalophus > Zalophus californianus. The sequence continues at coordinate 40,930,331 of NC_045612.1, read as the reverse complement.
CACTGTGGGAGGGGATGTGCATCCACCTGGGAAACTTCTGCCAATGTGGGCTGGTTTGGAGGGGGCAGAACCACAGAAACAGGCAGAGGCAGGGTGCACTGTTAGTAAGCTAGGTGGAGAGTGTTGGGTCTGGGCTGGTTCCTGCAGGTGTCCCTGTATTTAGGCCAGGGGTCAGGGGACAGAAATGGCACCCGCCAGCTCTTTTGTTCTTGGAGAATTCTCCCAAAGATACCTGCCCCTCCAGCACATGCTCTGAGATTAGTAAATAAATCTACTTCTTGTATACCCCAGGCATTTTTCAAACTGCTGTTTCTATGCTGTATCTTTGCTGTTTGTTTTGCTATCTCCTTAAGGACAGGACTCAGTTTCCTACCGCCCTCCAGACTCTCCCAGAGTCAAGTTTACTGATTTTTAAGGTTCCAGGTGTTAAGCGACACTAATTTTAAGAACCCATGAAGCCAGGCCCCTCCGGTTTTCAAAGCCAAATGTTATGGAGATTTGTCTTCCCCCTGCAGGTCCCCCATGTCTGGGGTGCCTATTGTGGCGGTCTGTTTCTTTCCCCTCTCTGTGTCTGCCACATCCTTCCCTCCTGTGAACAGTACAATGGGCCCTTTCAGCTCCCAATTGTTTCTTTGCCCTTCCTTCCCTCTTTAATGTGGCCTCTTTACATTTAGCTGAGGAGAGTCTGTTCTGCCAGTCTTTGGGTCACTTTCTGGGTTATTTACACTGATATTGGTGTTATTTTGTTGTACCTATGGGATGAGGTGAGCTTAGGATCCTTCTACTGCACCATCTTCTTCCTCACTGCTGAGTCTGCACTCTAAATATCTACTTTTCAATCTTTCTAAATAGTTTCTCACATGAGAAAAGATTCCTGTAACTCAATCTTATGCTTATTATCTTAAGCACAGCTCCCATCCAATTCACAGAGGGAGAAAATTCCAGATTTAGAACTTCCTCCTCAATCTCACCATTCTCTCTTTAGGTATTAGTAGGTCCTCCTAATTAAAATTCTGGATTTCATATTATGGAAAGAACCCAAATATCCATTGACTGACGAATAGATAAAGAAAATATGGTATATATATATATATATATATATATATATATATATATATATATATGCGCAATGGAATATTACTCAGCCATAAAAAAGAATGGAATCTTGCCATTTGCAGTGATGTGGATGGAGCTTTAATATTGTGCTAAGCAAATTAAGTCTGTCAGAGAAAGACAAATACCATATGATTTCACTCATATGTGGAATTTAAAACAAATGATCATAGGGGAAAAAAGAGATAGACAAACTAAGAAACAGACTCTTAATTGCAGAGAACAAACTGATGGTTAGCAGAGGGGAGGTGGGTAGGGGGATGGGTAGAATAGGTGATGGGGATTAAGGAGTGCACTTGCTGTGATGAGCACCACGTATTGTATGGAAGTGTTAAATCACTAAATCATACATCTGAAGCTAATATTACACTGTATATTAACTAACTGGAATTTAAATAAAACTAAAAACTAAGTAACTAAATAATAAATAGCATTCTGGATTTAATTTAGGAGACCAGGGAGTATTCACTTCTAGGATAGAAACATGGGGTGGGGCAATGGGACAATGCCAGAAGAAAGTTGTGAAAACCATCACTACACTCAAGCGAAGACTGGAAATGGTAAAGCCCTACACATCAATAGGCTTTGGCATATAGGCTTTGCCAAGTCTATCACTACTGGCCATATGGTTTATAAATCTGGTATAATTGATAAAGGTGCATTGATAAGTTTGTGAAGGCAGTAGCTGAAATGGGAAAAATAAGCTTAGGTTCTAGACAACCTGAAGGTTAAGCATGAAAATGGTGGCACTGCTAATATCTTTCAGTGGAAATTTGAGCCCATCAAACCTTATGTGATCCTCTTTGATGTTTCAGAACAGAAATATTTTATTTTAAATACACACACACACACACACACACACACACACACACACACACACACACACCTCAGCCTGATGGAACTGCCCAGTATGAAACAACTTGTTGTCAGTTTTAATAAAAATAGATCTTACTGAGGTACTCTACAACCAAGAAATATTTGAGGAAATTGTCAAAGGATCTAGCCTCTACTTTTCAAAAATTGGGTACTACCTAGACACTGTAGCATTTGTTCTAACTTCTGGTTAAAATGAGGGAAATATGTTGGAGTTAAGCTCTAACATGACTTCATCAAATGGATGGAAATTCATATATAAGGATAACATTGCTGGTGGAAATACACTGCTTGTTTTGCACTTCATATTAAAGGAGGAAATATCTCAAACTGTCTAATTTAGCCTAGCCATGGAAGTTTAAGTGTAGGACTAATTAATGATAATAGTACATTGTAAAAGCTTCAGATGGAAAGAAATGTTTTGTGGATCATTTGTTTCTGGAAATTTGCAGCAGATTATGTCAGCTTCCTAGTCAACATCCATTACTTCCATCCTTTTGTGGCAGAGGTATCAATTATATATAGGCCAAAAAAATTATATATAGGTCAAAACACCAGATATTTATTTTTCTAACTTCCTTTGAAGAGAGGTAATGAGCATGTGATTCGATTTTGATGAGATTTTTAGTAAATATTCACTCCTATAAAAATTTATGCTTTGGAGAAAATACCTTTCTTCTTTTTTGAAAGCAGTTATGTCTGCATGTGATGGGTAGAACTGCTGTAGCATTCTTGCAACCATGAAGGAAGATATCACTGATATACTTGAGGATGGCAAAACTTAAAAATGGAGAGCAACTGAATCTCTGATAAATCCACTGAAACAGTACACCAATCCAGGAACCATCATATATCTGTGCTTTTTGCTATGTGAGATAATAAATGCACTTATTATTTAAGACACTTTAGATAGATCATTATGTTATTTCCTGTTATGGGTTGAATTATGTCCCCCACCCCTTAAATTCATATATTGAAATCCTAACCCCCAGTACTTTAGAATGTGACTGAATTTGGAGATAGTATCTTTAAAAAGGTAATTAAGTGAAAATGAGGTCTTTCAGGTGGGCCCTAATACACTATGATTGGTGTCCTTTTAAAAAGAGGAAATTTTGACACACACAGATACAGTGGGAAGACCATGTGAAGACACAGGGAGCAGTCAGCTATCTACAAGCCAAGGAAAGAGGCCTCAGAAGAAACCAACCCCACTGACACCTTGATCTTGGATGTCTAGCCTCTGAGACTGTAAGAAAGCAAATTTTTGTTGTTTAAACCACTTAATTTGTGGTTTGATATGGCAGCCCTAGGAAATTAATACATTGCCCTCTAAATCCTAACTCGTATATAGTTCATAAGATTGACACTTTAAAAATGAAAACAACTTGACCAAAAGCCACCACAGACCCACAGACTTTTTGAGACAATTTAAACAAAGTTAATATAAAAACAAAAACAAATAGAAGACCAGGTGGTGGGCTTCTGGCCAGATTTACCTTTCCAACATGAACAACTATAAAACAGGACAAAACACACAAAAGAACGGTCTTCAGACATTGAACAATAGTCACCACAGGATAGTTATCTCCAAGAGAAGGAAAAAAAAGAGGAGCCCTACAATTGCCCCAGATTTCTGCCTGGTAGTATCTGAGTATCTGCTCGAGTTGAGGATATAGAGAATTTAAGGAGGCTAAGACACCTAGAATTTACAAGGCATATTCCTGGAGGTAAGAGAGCTAGAGAGAGAAAGAGACATTCATCAATCAATGGATACTTGGTCCAATTCCGTATCTTGGCTATTGTAAAAAATGCTGCTATAAAGACAGGGGTGCATTATCCTTTTGAATTAGTGTTCTTGTATTCATTGGGTAAACACCCAGTAGTGTGATTTCTGGATCATAGGTAGTTCTATTTTTGACTTTTTGAGGAACCTCCATACTGTTTTCTGGAGTGGTTGCACCAGTTTGCATTCCCACCTGGGGACTCTCTCCACATACTTACCAACACCTGTTGTTTCTTATGGTGTTGGTTTTAGCCATTCTCATGGGTGTGAGGTAATATCTCATTATAATTTTGATTTGCATTTCTCTTATGGTAAGTGATGATAAACATCTTTTCATGTGTCTGTTAGTCTCCTTTGGAGAAATATCTGTTCATGTCTTCTGCCCATCCATTTAGGCTATTTTTCATCACAGACATTTAATTTTTCTGAAGTTTACATTGGGTCTTCCATGTCTCTTAACATATTCATGCTTTCTTCTACCTTTCTGAACAGATGGCAGATAGCTATAATAGCTGTTTTCATGTCTGTGTCTAATAATTCTATCATATGTTTCTCTTATGTGTTTATCTATTGACTCAATTTTATTCTTATTATGGGTTGTATTTTTATGCTTCTTTGCATGCCCAATAATTTTTTATTGGATGTTTTCCATTGTGAATATTTCATTGATGGGTGCTGGAGTTTTAAAAATTTCTTTTTTGAGCTTTGTGTAGGCTGATGTTAAATTACTTGAAAATCATTTGATTCTTTTGAAGATTGCTTTTAAACTTTGTTATGTGGAATGACAAGAGCAGCTTCTAGTCCAGAGCTAGTGTCCTCACTACTGAGATAATACCTTTGTGGGTACTGAACCTGATGCCCTGGAATTATGGAGTTTTCCACTCTGGCTGGCAGGAATACAAACTATTCCTCACCCTGTGTGAGCTCTGAGAATTGCTCTTCATACTCCTTTCCATTGTTTCCTTAATCCTCTCAGGCACAGGTGGTTTCCTTACATGAATGTACTGATCAGTAGTCAGCTACAGATTTACAGGAAACCCTCTGTAGATTGAGTGCTCTGCTCTCTCTTCTGTTCTCTCTCCTATCCCATCTTCCCTCTCTCCTCTCCACTCTCTCCATTTCTCTCTCTCTCTCTTCTCCATCTCTCCCTCTCTCTGTAGATCTCTTACCTCCAGTAATCTGCCTTGTAAATTCTAGGTGTTTGGCCTCCTTGAATTCTCTATATCCTCAACTCGGGCAGATACTCAGATACTACCAAGCAGGAATCTGGGGCAATTATAGGGCTCATCTTTTTTTTTTAATAAGGGAATTTAAGAGTGCTCATGTATACTGGGAAATTTGGGAAGCCACACACATGCCCAGGAAAAGACCATGTTTAGAAAAGACCTGACAAGACCCTAACTTTTCACCACTGGCTGATCTACAGGTTCAGTGAAAGTAGAAAACAAAGGCTGAGGCAGAATTGTTAATGGCCTAGCTAAGTGTTAAAGGAGTGTCTCAGCAGAGAGTCAATCTATAACAACTGGGATTGGGTTTTTTTTTTTTTTAAAGCTCCTAGCATTCAAGGAAATATCAGTCAAACACTGACTGCACATAAGCTAAATCTTCAACAGTGAAGAAAAACAAACCCTGGGAAAGGGGAAGAATTTAATCTCCAGAGTTATTACACAATATTCAAATGTCCAGTTTGCAATAAAAAGGTACAAAACATATAAAGAAATAGGAAATTATGGCTCATTCAAAAGAAAAATAGAACCTGTTCCTGAGGAAGCCTAGACATTGGACTTACCAGACAGACTTTAAATCAATTGTCTTAAATATGTTCAAAGAGCTAAGAGAAACTGTGGAAAAGAACAACAACAGCAATAAAAAACCCAGGAAACAATGTATGAACAAAATGAAAACATTAACAAAATGATAGAAAATATTAAAAGGAGAAAATAAGAAATTCTGGAGCTTAGAAATAAAATAACTAAAATGAAAAATTCACTAGAGAGGTACAACAACAAACTTGAGCAGGCAGAAGAAAGAATCAATGAACATCAAATAGGATGATTGAAATTATCCAGCTTGAGAAACAAAAAGAAAAAAAGAATGAAGAAAAATGAACAGCTCCTAGGGAACCTGTGGTAGACCATCAAGTGAGCCAAAGTATGCACTATGGGAGTCCCAGAAGAAGACAGAGAAAATGGGTCAGAAAGGATATTTGAAAAAATAATGGCAGTCAGAAACTTCCCAAATTTTATGGAAAACATGAATCTACACACCCAGGAAGATTGACAAACTCTAAACAGAAAAACTTAAAAAAGATCCACCCAGAGACACATTATAGTCAAAATTCCACAAGCCTAAGACAAAGAGTGAAGTTTGAAATCAGTAAGGGAGAAGCAGACTTACACATACAAGGAATCCTCAATAATATTTACATCTGAGGAGCACCTGGGTAGCTCAGTCGGTTAAGCAGCCGACTCTGGATTTCGGCTCGGGTCATGATCCCAGGATCCTGGGATCCAACTCTCTGTCGGGCTCCATGCTCAGTACAGAGTCTGATTGAGGATTCACTCCCTCTCCCTTTGCCCCTCCCCCTGCTAGTGCTCTCGATTTCTCTTTCTCTAAAATAAATAAATAAATCATTAAAAAAACCACTAATAGCTGATTTCTCACCAGAAACCACAGTAGCCAGCAGGCAATGGGATGACATTCTACATCCAACAAAACTATCTTTGAAGAATGAAGGATAATAATGCAAAAGCTCGGGGAGTTTATTACTAGTAGACCTGCTATATATTTAAAAAAAAGCTAAAGAGAATCCTTTAAGCTGAAATGAAAGGAAACTAGACAATAACTTAACATCACATGAGGAAATAAAAAACACTGGTAAAGGCAACTACTCAGGTTTTTTATGGCATAGAAAAGCCATTATTACTGTACTTATGGTTTGTATCTCCTCTATTTTTTCCTGTGTTATTAAAAGACAAATGCATAAATCAATATTTAGAAATTTACATTATTAGGCACACAGTGTATAAAGATGTGATTTGTGGCAACAATAAAGGGAAAAGGTAGAGACTTATAGGAGTAGAGTGTTTGTATACTATTGAAACTAAGTTTGTAGTATTAAAACTGGGTTGTTATAAATTTAGGATGTTTACTGGAATCCCCAAGATAACTATTAAGAAAATAACTAAAAAGTATACAGAAAAGTAAACAAGAGAATAAAAATGGTACACTAGAAAACATCAACTAAATATGAGAAATGGGCAGTAAAAGAATTGGGAACAAAAAAGCATATAAGACATACAGAAAACAAATAGCTAGATAACAGAAGTTCTGCCTTATCAGTAATTACTTTAAATGTAAATGGAATAAATTCTTCAACTAGAAAGTATTTGAAGATTGGAAAGAAACACATGATCCATCTAAATTCTGTCTAAAAGAGACTCATTTGAGATACAAAGACATAAAAAGGATAGGAAAAGATACACCATACAGATAGTAACCATAAGAGAGCCAGGGTACCTATATCATCATCAGACAAAATAGAATTTAAGTAATAAAAAGTAGTAAGACACAAAGAAGGACATTATATATTGATAGAAGTTTCAATAATTCAAGAAAATATAATAATTATAAACATACATGTACCTAAAGGCAGAACCCCCAAATATGAAACAAACACTGATATAATTGAAGGAAGAAATAGACAATCCACAATAATAGTTGGAGACTTTAGAATCCTATTTTCAATAATGGATAGAACAACCAGACAGAATAAGAAAGCAGAAGACTTGAACAACATTGTTAACCAATTAAATCTAGCAAACATATACAGAACACTTTACCAATATAAAGACAGAATTTGCATTCTTCTCAACTGCACATGAAAGATTCTCCATCATTGACCATATATCAGGCCACAGAAAATGTCTCAATAAATTTAAAAGATTGAGATTATAGAAAGTATATTTTCCAATGATAATGGAATAAAGCCAGAAAATTAGAAAACTCATAAATAGGCAGAAGTTTAAAAACACACTCTTACAATGAGTCAAAGAATAAATCCCAAAAGAAATTAGGAAACACCTTGAAGCGAGTAAAAATGAAAACACAACATAATAAACTTGTGGGATGCAGTGAAAGTAGTGCTTAGAAGAAAATTTATAGCTGTAAACATCTACATCAAAAAATTGAAGACCTCAAATTAATAACCCAATTGTACACCGTAAGTAACTAGAAAAAGAAGAGTAAATTAAACCCAAAACTAGCAGTGGGAAAGAAATAATAAAGATTAGAGCAGAGATAGATGAAATTGTAATTAGAAAAACAATAAAGAAAATATGTACAGGATCTATATGCTGAAAACTATAACATCTTTATTCACCGTATACAAAATGTGTCTCAAAATGGATCATATAACTTAATGTAAAATGTAAAACTATAAAACTTTTAAAAGAAAGTATAGTAGGATTTCATTACCAGGGGTTGGGAAAAGAGTTCTTAGACATGATAACAAAAATAAGACCCATATGAGAAAATCTTGACACATTAAACTTCATCAAAATTGAAACTTTTTCTGATAAAAAACAATGTAAGGAAAATCAAAAGACAAGCTAAAGATTGGGAGGAAATATTTGCAAATCACATATGTGGTCAAGGACTCATATAGAGTTGTTAAAACTCAATAGAAGGTGATCAAGATTAGCATCAACATTGATAAGTCTTGCTGATAGAATGTACCCTTGACGTGATGTGATGAAATGGTATTTTACCTCTCTAGTCTTCCTCCCCAAATTCTATTCTAATCATAAGAAGATCATTAAAAAAGTAAGTTGAGGAACAATCTACAAAATACCTGACTAGTACACCTCTAAACTGTTAAGGTCATTGAAAACAGGGAGGAATATCTAAGAAACTGTCACAGCCAAGAGGAGCCTAAAGAGACATGATGATTAAATGTAAAGTGTATCCTGAATCGGATCCTAGAACAGCAAAATGACATTAGGTTAAAACTAAAAACATCTCAATAAAGTGTGAATTTAATATATCAACATTCTTTCATTAATAGTAGCAAAGGTACCGAACCAATGTAAGATGTTAATGATAGGGAAAACTAGGTGGAATATATGGAACTTCTCTATATCAACCTCGCATTTTTTCTGTAAATCTAAATAGTCTAAAATTTTAAAGCTTATTTAAATATTAAAAAATAAAATAAAAACCACAACAGGAAGAAAACCAAGAATCCAGTTTTATAAATAGTCAAAAAACGTGAACAAACACTTCACCAAATAGGATATATGGAGGGCAACCGAGTACATGAAAGGATGCTGAACATCATTAGTTTACCTCTGGAGAATTTCAAAAAATTATTTACTTTTTACATTTATTATTTATTGTTCCCTTCCTTCCCTCCTTGCTTCCATTTCTCTCTTTCCTGTCTTTATTCTTTTCATTTCTTTTTTTCCACCACAATCATGTACGACATTTTAAAATAAGCCTTTTTATTTTGGAATAGTTTTAGATTTATAGAAAAGTTGTAAACACAGTACATAGTTTCAGTTTCTCTTAATGCTATCACCTTACATTATCGAGGCATGTTTGTCAAAACTAAGAAACCAACATTGGTAAAGAATGAACTAAGCTCCAGACTTTAATCATATTTTGCCATTTTTTCCCATTAATTCCATTTTTCATTTCCAGGATCCAATCCAGTATACCACACTGCATTTAGTTGTCATGTCTTCTTAGTCTGCTCTAGTCTGTGATAGTTTCTTTTCTTGTTTTTTCATGACTTTCACAGTTTTGAGGAGTATTGGTCAGGTATTTTGTAGAATATCCTTCAATTTGTATTTATCTGATATTTTAATCAGGATTACACTTAGGGTTATGAGTTTTGGAGGGAAATACCATAGAAGTGATGTGCTCTTTTTGCACATCATCATATAAGGAGTACGTAAATAACATGACTTATCATTGCTAATGTTAACCTTGATCACTAGGTTAAGGATGTGCTTCCCAGGGTTCTCCTCACCATTTTTTCCCTTTCTAGTATGTATTAGTTTTATAAGATAACTAATAACATATTTTTTAAAGTAGAAAAATTATTCAAAGATCAAATGGTTCCTTGCAGATTAGTGGGTTCCCAATCTGTCCAGAGCCTTTTTCAGGAGAGTCAGACTGAAAATGTTATTTCCCAGAGAACAGAGGAATATGACTTACTGGAAATTCTTTTTTATTTACTTTACTGGCAAAATTAAATTTTACTCATATCCTTTCTATGCTTCCCCCAGGAATATAAGACTTGCTTTGTTGAAGCAGTTTGAGTAGTAATGGAAAAAGAAAGTTTCCACTTTGTTTTATAGCAATCTAAAAAGAGATGATTTGACTTGATTCTTGGAAGTAGCTTGAAGTGTTCTACGAGGATCCCAGACCACAGCTGTGCTGAACGAAACTTTACACTTAGGGTATGGTATCATAGAATGTTTTTCTGTTACCTCCACAACTTAAATGACATAATAAGGCCTCATTCTGGTTGAAGTTTACATTTGAATAATTAATGCCTTTGTGGAGAAATTGCCCTGCTTCCCTAAAGAAATATAGAAAAGTGTCATTGTTCCTTGGGTACTGCAATCCTTTAATTTCAATCATGAAGAGAAATGGTCCTTTTTAAAATTTTTTTTAAAGATTTTATTTATTTATTTGACAGAGAGAGATCCCAAGTAGGCAGGCAGGGAGGCAGAGGGAGAGGGAGAAACAGGCTTCCTGCTGAGCACGGAGCCCAATGCAGGACTTGATCCCAGGACCCTGGGATCATGACCTGAGGCGAAGGCAGACACTTAACCGACTGAGCCACCCAGGCACCACGAAATGGTCCCCCCCCCTTTTTTTGGCCAAAGAATACTATATAGTATTTAGAAGCATAAGCTTGTTCTGGATCCATTATTTACTACCTGTGTAAGTCCCACAATGTTTCTGTGACTTAGATTCCTTATTTGTAAAAATTGGAATAAAAATTAGTATCTGCTTTGTAGTATGAAGACTACTGCCCTTTTGAAGGCATTATGAAATGTGTTTATTTCCAGTAATACTTCTTGCCTTAAAGACTATTTAATCTAACATTGATATAACCATGACAGCTTTGTTGTTGTTGTTGTTGTTAGTGTTTGCCTGGCATATTTTCCATCCTTTTACTTTCAATCTATCTGTATCTTTATATGTAAATGTCTCTTGTAAATACCATTTAGTTCATTTATATTAATGTAATTAATGATATAGTTGTATTTAAGCTGACCACCTTGCTATTATTTTCTGTTTGTCTCATTTGTCCGTTGCTTCTTTGTTCCTCTTATCCTGCCTTACTTCGGTTTAATCAAGTTTCTCATTATTATTATATGCATTTTGAGTCCTCTATTAGCATTTTGTTTACATCATTTTCTATTGTTTTTGGTGGTTATTCTAGAGCAGTATTTCTCAACCAGAGTGATTTTGCTACCCTGGGGATATTTGGCAATGTCTGGAAATATTTTTGGTTGTCACTCATGGGGGGAAAGTGCTACTGGCATCTAGAGGATGAGTGAGTCCAGGGATACTGTTTAGCATCTTGCAATACACAAGACAATCTCCCACAACAAAGAGTTATCAAGTCCAAAAAGTCATAAGGTTGAGATAAGGTTGAGAAATGCTGCTTCAGATAGCTAGAGGTTACATCATGCATCCTTAATTTATTACAGTCTACCTTAAATTAGTACTTTACCACTTCATGATAAATGTAAAAATTATACATCAGTAAAACTCCATTTACCTGCTCCCATACTTTTAGCTATTATATTTTGCTTCTATGTACAATATAACTCCACAACGCACTGATATTATTGTTACTTTAAATAATAGGCATTTCATCCATTTTGAGTCTATTTTTGTGTGTGGGGTAAGGATATGGTCCAGTTTCATTCTTCTGCATGTGGCGGTCCAATTTTCCCAACACCATTTGTTGAAGAGACTGTCTTTTTTCCATTGGATATTCTTTCCTGCTTTGTTGAAGATTAGTTGACCATAGAGTTGAGGGTCCATTTCTGGACTCTCTATTCTGTTCCATTGATCTATGTGTCTGTTTTTGTACCAGTACCATACTGTCTTGATGATGACAGCTTTGTCAAAGACCTTGAAGTCTGGAATTGTGACGCCACCAGCTTTGCTTTTCTTTTTCAACATTCCTCTGGCTATTTGAGGTCTTTTCTGGTTCCATACAAATTTTAGAATTATTCGTTCCATTTCTTTGAAAAAAGTTAATGGTATTTTGATAGGGATTGTATTAAATGTGGATGAAAAACCTAAATGTGAGACAGGAATCCATCAAATCCTTGAGGAGAACACAGGCAGCAACCTCTTTGACCTCAGCCGCAGCAACTTCTTCCTAGAAACTTTGCCAAAGGCAAGGGAAGCAAGGGCAAAAAGGAACTATTGGGGCTTCATCAAGATAAAAGGTTTATGCATAGCAAAGGAAACAGTCAACAAAACCAAAAGACAAGTGACAGAATGGGAGAAGATATTTGTAAATGACAGATAAAGGGCTAGTATCCAAAATCTATAAAGAACTTATCAAACTCAACACCCAAAGAACAAATAATCCAATCAAGAAACGGGCAGAAGACAGACATTTCGGCAAGGAAGACATCCAAATGGCCAACAGACACATGAAAAAGTGTTCAACATCACTCAGCATCAGGGAAATCCAAATCAAAAACTCAATGAGATACCACCTCACACCAGTCAGAATGGCTAAAATTAACAAGTCAGGAAACAACAGATGTTGGCGAGGATGCGGAGAAATGGGAACTGTTGGTGGGAATGCAAGCTGGTGTAGCCACTCTGGAAAACAGTATGGAGGTTCCTCAAAAAGTTGAAAATAGAGCTACCCTATGACCCAGCAATTGCACTACTGGGTATTTACCCCAAAGATACAAATGTAGTGATCCGAAGGGGCACATGTACCCCAATGTTTATAGCAGCAATGTCCACAATAGCCAAACTATGGGAGGAGCCTAGATGTCCATCAACAGATGAATGGATAAAGAAGATGTGTGTATACACACACACACACACACACACACACACACACACACACACTGGAATATTATGCAGCCATCAAAAAATGAAATCTTGTCATTTGCAACGAAGTGGATGGAACTAGAGGGTATTATGCTAAGTGAAATAAGTCAATCAGAGAAAGACAAGTATCATATCTCACTGATATGAGGAATGTGAGAAACAAGACAGAGGATCATAGGGGAAGTGAGGGGAAAATGAAACAAGATGAAACCAGAGAGGGAGACAAACCATAAGAGACTCTTAATCTCAGGAAACAAACTGAGGGTTGCTGGAGGGGAGGAGAGTGGGAGGGATGGGGTGGCTGGGTGATGGACATTGGGGAGGGTATGTACTATGGTGAATGCTGTGAATTGTGTAAGACTGATGAATCACAGACCTGTACCCCTGAAAGAGATAATACATTATATATTAATAAAAAATTTTTAAATAAATAAATAAATAAATAATAATCTTTTATATTTACCCACATATATATCCCTTCTGGTGCTCCTCATTCCTTTCTGCACTTCTGTTCTTCAAAGCAGTATCATTTTCTTCAGTCTGAAGGAATTAGTATTTCATATAGTTCATTTCTGATGGCAATGAATTCTCACAACTTTTACTTGTTCAAAAACACTTTTATTTCACCTCCATTTTTGAAGGATATTTCACTGGGTACAGAGTGGAAGTTTTCTCTTTCTCTAAAAATATAATATTTTAAAGATGTGACAATGCTGTATCTTGGAATCCATGGATTGTGTTGTGTTGAAGGGTATGTTGTTAGTCTTGTTTTCACTTCTTTGAAGGCAATTTGTCTTTTTCTTTCTCTGGCTGCTTTTAGGTTTTCCCCTGTATCCTTGGGTCAGAAGTTGGACTATGACATACCTAGGTATGATTTTGTTGTTTATCTTGCTTGGGCTTTACTGAGATTCTTGTATCTATGGTTGATGTCTTTTAAACTTTTTTTTTTTTTTAAGTGGAGAGAGAAAGCACACGCAAGCAGTTGGGGGAGGAAGAGAGGGAGAGAGAGAATCTCAAGCAGGCTCCACGCTCAGTGTAGGGCTCGATCCCATTACCCTGAGATCATGACCTGAGCCAAAATCAAAAGTTGGACACTTAACCAACTGAGCCACACAGGCACCCCAATGTCTTTTACCACTTTTGGGAAATTATCAGCCATTACCTCTTCTAATATATTTTTCTGGCTTATTCTTTTGCTCTTTTCATTCTGGGGTTCTAATTACACATATATTAGACTGACCAACAATTTCCCAAGTATTTCTTACACTTTTTTCTCTTCTTTCCATAATTTTTTCTGTTTCAGTTGGATAGTTTCTATTGAACTATCTTTGAGTTCTCTATTCCTCTCTTCTGCTGTATTCAGCCTGCTAGTAAACCCATTCAAGGAATTATTTTTTAATTGAGGTGAAATACACACCCATAAAATTAATATTTTTTTCAGAGTAAAATTAATATTTGCCATGCAAAAAATCTCAAATATGGTCAAAAGAAAAAATAGACACAGTGAAAATAATTACCCCTCTTCAGACATCCATCTCCTCTTTCACCCTTTTAGGCATATGAACAAATACAGTTGACCCTTGAAGAACATAGGTGTGAAGAGTGTGGGTCCCTTATACAGATTTTTTTTCATTATATTCAATCATTGAACACTACAACAGAAACTTATATACTATATGTTGGTGAAAATTAATAACTTTAAAGTATAGATTTCAGTGGCATTTAGTACACTTACAATGTTGTGCAACCACCACTTCTAGTTTCAAAACATTTTCAACACCCCAAAAGAAAACCCCATACCCATTAATTAGTTACCCTCTATTCTCCCCTCCTCATGGACCCTGGCAATCACCAGTTTGCTTTCTGTCTTTATGGATTTATCTACTCTGGATATTTCATACAAGTGTATTCAAACAATATATGATACTTTGTGTCAGGATTCTTTCACTTAGCATAATGTTTTGAGGTACAACCACATGGATCACCAGTGGGTCTACTTCTACTGACTGTTTTTCCTATTGATTAAGAGTCACAGTTTCCTGTTTCTCCATATCTCATAATCTTTGTATGCTGAACATTGTGCATAAAGTGACTATAAATTCTAATGTCAAATTTTTTTTTCCTCCAAGAGAGGGTATGGTCACTGTCAGAAAAAGTAGTAAGGAGCTAATCATCTCAAGCCAAATAGGACTTGAGCTAGGTAACCCTGGGTTGTGGCTTTAGTTGCCACTCAGTTCTAACTAAGTCTCAAGGGCAAAATTTAAAAGCAGATCCTTCCCCTTTAATAGAGAACATTTTCTCTACCTAGACTTTCTCTCTTATAAATCATGAGACTGCAATGGATCTGTCTCTGACTTCCCAATCCAATTTCTTGGTCTCCAATGCCATTCCAGCACTGAGCAAAAGCCTATAGAGACAAACCAAGGTGAGATCTGAATGTGGATTTGAGGTTCCTCCAAATTCTGACCTGTCATGCTAACCAAGGAGGCTGTAAAAGGTTCTATTACTTCCCTACCCCCCAGCAGAGTGCTTCTGTCTACAGCAAAAACAAATCTTACTTCATATCCAGACTTTCCAGGTGCCCACAGAAGGAAAGAGGTTGCTAATTTCCACATACATATAGAGGACTCTTCCCTTGTTGGGCGATAGATAGATAGATAGATAGATAAATAGATAGATAGATAAATAATAGATAGATGATAGATGATAGATAGATGATTGATAGCTCCTTTTTTCTTAGCTGTTACAATGGGAAGGAGGTCTGTTCCTACCTTCTATATCCTGCAGGATTGAGCTCCATCACATCACGTGGAGAAGAGTTTATGAGGATTATATTAATTGATTTTATTAATTTATTCAACTAATATTTATTGTTCCCTTTCTTTGTGCTATGTATTGTTCTAGACTCTAGATATATTTTAAAGATCTATTTATTTATTTTAGAGAAAGAGAGAGAGAGGGAATGCAAGAGAGTGGGGGGTGGGGTGTAGAGGGAGAGTGAGAATCTCAAGCAGATTCCCCACTGAGTGCAGAACCTGACATGGGGCTCAATCTAATGACCCTGAGATCATGACTTGAGCCAAAATCAAAAGTCAGATGCTTAACCAACTGAGCCAGCCAGGCACCCTTAGATGTATGTTAATGTACTTAGCTTTAGCAGTTGTGTAAATGGTTATACCATTTAGGGGGATATATCATTGGTAATGGAACCAGTTTTTGGATATGAAGTGTATCAAGAGTTCTGTTTTGTATAAGCTTAGCTGAGATTCCTATTAGGCATCCAAGTGGAGATATCATGTAAGCAGATGTATACACAAGTCTAGAATTCAAGGGAGAGAGCCAACCTGGAGTTATAAATTTTGGGGCCATCAGCATATAGATGAGATTCAAAGCCATGGGTCTGAATGAGATTATCCAAGAATGAGTGCCTATTAAGAAGAGTTCTATAATACTTATACCTGGGGAAATCCAATATTTAGAGATGTGAGAAGAGGAATAAGTCAGTCAGCAAAGGAAGCAGTGAAGGAGCAGCCAGTGAGGAAGGAAGGAATCTAAGAGTAAGGTATCACAGAAGCCAAGTGAAGATAACATCTTAAGAGGAGGGAGTGATCAATTGTGTTGAATGATGTGGAGAGGTTAATGAACATGGAGACAAAAATATGACCTTTGCATTTGACAGCTGGTGACCTTAACAAGAGCTGTTTCAGTAGAGTGGTAGGGCCTAAATCCTTGTTAAAGTGGAGAAAAATTGGGGGAAAAAAAGTATAAACAATTTTGTGTGAATTTTACTGTTAAGGGGAGTGTAGAAATGGGATCATAGCTGGGAGGGCATCAAGAGATCAAAGGAGGGTTTATTTTTAAAGATGTTACTTATATAAACCATTTAGCATAGTAAAGGTAGGCAAATTATGTTTATTATTATTATGTCAGTATGAGAATCCCTTGAATTTTTCTATACTAGTCTAGATAATTTTAGGACTTTTATTATTCATGTTCTGATTCCTTAAGTTTGGAATAAAAAGGAAAGTCAAATCCTCAGAAAGAAACCCAGAATTTTGTGAGCATACTTGTGGTGACAGACCACCCTCTCACTATACATGAGATCATCCCACCAGAGACCAGAAGGATCCATAGCTGCCCAGTTATTATAGAAGACAAAATTTTTGGTGTGTGACCTTCACACTAGAATCACTGTAGTAAACAGAGAAACTCTGAGAATTATCTAATGTGTCAAGTATATCTTTTCATTCAGTAATTCAGTAATTACTTATTAAACAACTATGTGCCAGACACTATTCTAGATGCTTGGATCACTGCAATTAAAAAAAACATACAAAATGTCTGCTCTCTTGAAGGTTATATTTTAATGGGGGGAGATAGGTAAACAAGTATGCAAATAATTGGTAAGATAATTTCATATAATGTGTGGTATGAAGAATATACACAGGGTAAAGAGATAAGAAGTATCTAGGAGTAGGGTGAGTGAAATTCTATTTAAATAAGGTAACCAAAGAAAGCTACTTTCAGAAAGTGACATTTGTTCTGAGAAAGGAAGCAGCCATGTGCAAATATGGGGAGGGAGCAATTTTCTAGGCAAAGGAAACAAAGATGCCTAGGTAAGGAGAAGCTTCAATTGTATGTAGAACAGAAAGAAGGCTGGTATATCTGCTGTATAATGAGCAAGAGCAGTGGTATGAAAAGAGTTCAGGGGTAGTCAATAACCAGATAGGGTATAGGGCTTTGTAGATAATGGTAAGGAGTTTGCTTTTTCAAAAATTGTGACAAATACACATAACATAAAATTTACCATTTTAAGAATTTTGAAGTGTACAATACAGTAGCATTTACTATATTCATGATGTTATGCAATAATTACCTCTATCTAGTTCCAGAACATTTTCAATATGCCAAAAAGAAACCCTGTAACCATTAAGCAGGAATTCTCTATTCCCTCTCCCTCCCAACCCCTGGAAACCACAAATCTTTTTGTCACTATAGATTTGCCTATTCTGGATATTTCATATAAATGGAATCATATAATATGTGGCTTTTTGTGTATAGTTTATTTCACTTAGCATACTGTTTTCAAGGTTCATCCATGTTATATAGCCTGTATCAGGATTTGTTCCTTTTCATGGCTAAATAATATTCTATTGTATAGATATACTATATTTGTTTCTTTATTCATCAGTTGATGGATATTTGGGTTGTTCTCATTATTTATCTATTACAATAGACTAGTAGAAACAGTAGAGTACAAATTTTGTTTGAACAACTCTTCATTTGGTCCAGCACATGGTAATTCTGTTTGAATAATGGCCAAACTATTTTTTACAGGGGTTTCACCATTTTACATTCTTTCCAACGATGTATGAGGATTTCAGTTCCCACACATTCTTGTTTTCCTTTAATCATTTTCCTTTGATTATTTATTTACACTTATTTTCCTTTAATAATAACTATATTACTTCTGCATCCATCATAGTGGTTGTGATTTAATATCTCATTGTGTGTTTTTTTAAATTATTGAAGTGTAATTGACACGTTATATTAGTTTTAGGTGTACAATGTATTGATTTGACAATTCTATACATTACTCAATACTCACCACAATAAGTGTAGTCATCATACAACATTATTACAATATTATTGACTATATTCCTTATACTATAATTTTCATCTCTGTGACTTATTTATAACTGGACATTTGTACCTCTTAATCCCCTTTATCTATTTCATCCATCCCCCAAACTACCTCCCCTCTGGAAACCAGTTTGTTCTCTGTATTTAAGAATCATTTATTTGTTTTTTATATTCCACATATAAATAAAATCATATGGCATTTGTCTTTGTCTGACTTATTTCAATTAATAAAATACCTCTAGGTCCATCCATGTTGTTGCAACATTCATGCACTCATGGTGAGGGTGTAAACTGGTGCAACCACTGTGGAAAATAGTAAGGAGTTTCCTTTAAAAATTAAAAATACAAATACCATATGATCCAGTAATTCCACTACTGGGCATTTACCCAAAGAAAACAAAAACACAAATTTAAAAAGGTATATGCACCCTTATGTTTACTGCAGCATTATTAAAATAGCCAAGATATGGAAGCAACACAAGTTTCCATTGATAGGTGAATGGACAAAGATGTGGTATATATATATAATGCAAGATAATAGTCCAAATTCATTACTTTGCATATCGATATCCAGTTGTCTCAGCACAATTTGTTGAAAAGAATACCAAATTGAATGGTCTTGGTATCCGTGTAAAAAATCAATTGACAATAGATGTATGGATTAATTTCTGGGGTCTCAATTCTAGTCCATTTATCTATATGTCTATCCTTATGCCAATAAAACAATGCCAGTTTTTATTACTGTAACTGTTGCAAGTTTTGAAATTGGAAAATGTGAGTCCTCCAACTTTATTACCAATTTTATTACTCTTTTTAAAGATTGTTTTGGTTATTCTGGGTGCCTTACAATTCCATATAAATTTGAGCATCAGTTTTTACATTACTTCAAAAAAGGCTATTTGCATTTTGACATGGATTGCATTAAATCTGTAGATTGCTTTGGGGAGAATTGCTACCTCAACAATATTATGTCTTCTACTCCATAAACACAGAATGTCCTTCTATTTATTTAGGTCTTTTATTTATTTCAGCACTCTTTTATAGTTTAAATTTTACAAGTCTTGCATCCCTTTGGTTAAATTTATTTCTAAGTATTTTATTCTTTTGGTGCTATAATAAATTGAATTGTTTTCTTAATTTCCTCTTTGGATTGTTCATTGCTATTATATAGAAATACAATGAATTTGCTAAATTCACTTGTTTCTAACAGTTATTTTGTGTGTGGATTCTTTAGGGTTTTTTTAATATATAACACCGTACCCCATCTACAGAGATATAGTTTTATATCTGTGTTATACAGATAGTGTAACTTCGTTCCATTTGGGACGCCTTTTTATTTCTTGTCCAATTGCTTTGGCTAGAACTTCCAGTACATTGTTAAATAGAAGTGGCAAAAACAGGCATCTTTGTCTTGTTCCTGTTCTTAGAGAAAAAGCTTTCAGTCTTTCATCATTGAGCATGATGGTAGCTGTGGGTTTGGTTTTTTTTTTTTATGCTATTATGTTAAGGAAGTCCCTTTCTATTCCTAGTTTGCTGAATGTTTTCATCATGAAAGTGTATTGGATTTTGTCAAATGATTTTTTTTGGCATAAATTGAGATAATCATGTAGTCTTTTTCCTTCATTCTATTACACTGGTGTATTACATTGATTGATTTTATTTTAAATATTTTATTTACATGAGAGAGAGACAGAGAGAGAACGAACAAGTGGGAGGGGAGCAGAGGGAGAGAGAGAAGCAGACTTCCCACTGCACAGGGAGCCCGACGTGGTGCTTGATCCCAGGACCCTGAGATCATGACCTGAGCCAAGGGCAGAAGCTTAGCTGACTGAGCCACCCAGGCACCCCTGATTGATTTTCACATGTTGAATAAGCTTTTGTATTCCTGGGATAAATCCCAGTTGGTCATAGTGTATAATTCTCTTAATATGCTATTGGATTTGGTTTGCTAGTATTTTGTTGAAGAATTTAGCATCTACATTAATAAGAGATGTTGGTCTATAATTTTCATTTGTGTATTTTTCTGGCTTTGGTGGCAGGGCAATACTGGCCTTGAAAAATGAGTTAGGAAGTCTTACCTCCTCTTCTATTTTTGGAGGTGTTTGAGAAGGATTGATAGGTGTAAATTTGTCTTAAATGTTTGGTAGAAGGTATCAGCGAAACCTTCTGGTCCTGGGCTTTTTTTGTTGTTGTTGTTGTTGCTGGGAGGTTTTTACTTAACTGTTTCAGTCTCTTGTTATAGGTTTGTTCAAATTTTCTACTTCTTTTATTTTTTTATTTAAATTCAATTAGCCAACACATAGTACATCATTAGTTTCAGATGTAGTGTTCAATAATTTATCAGTTGTGTATAACACCCAGTGCTCATCACATCATGTGTTTCTTTTAAAATCAATTTTGGTAGTTTGTGTGTTCCTAAGAATTTGTCCACTTCATCTAGATTATCTGATTTGTGGTTTATAATTATTCATAGTATTCTCTTTTAATCCTTTTCATTTTTGTAAGGACAGTGGTAATGTCTCCACCTTAATTTCTGATTCTAGCAATTTGAATCTTTTTTCTTAGTCTAGGTAATGGCATGTTAATGTTGATCTTTTCAAAGAACCATCATTTGGTTTTGTTGATTCTATTGTTTTTCTATTTCTGATTTTATTTATCTTAACTCTAATCTTTTTATTTTTTTCCTTCTGCTAAATTTGGGTTTAGTTTTCTATTTCTAGTTCTTTAATGTGTTAAGTTGGATTATTTATTTTAGATCACTTTTTAAAATGTAGGTGTCTTCCATAGCTTATAAATATTCCTCTGAGCACTGCTTTTGATACAGCTGATAATTGTTGTTATGTTGTGTGTTTGTTTCCATTTGTCTGCATGTATTTCTAAGATTTTTTTGAACCATTGATTAACAGTCTGTTTAATTTTCACATATTTGTGGATTTTCCAGTTTTACTCCTGTTATTGATTTCTAGTTTCGTTCCTTTGTGGTTGGAAAAGATACTCGATATCATTTTAATAAGTTTAAATTTATTGAGACTCATTTGTGGCCCAATATATGGTCTATCTTTGAAATTTTTCATGTGCACTTGAGAAGTATGTGTATTCTGCTGTTGTGGAATGGGGTGTTCTATAAATATCTGTTAGGTTTAACTGGTTTGTAATGTTGTTCAAGTCTTCTATTTTCTTAATGATCTTTGTCTAGTTGCTATATACATATCATAGGTGGGATACTGAAATATCCAACTATTATTGTAGAACTATCTATATTTCCCTTTAATTCTGTCAACTTTTGCTTCATGTATTTTGGAGCTCTGTTGTAAGATGTATATACATATACAATTTTTATATCTTCATGAATTTATCTTTTCATCAGTATATAATATCCTTCTTTGTATCTTGTAACAATGTTTTGACTTAAAGTCTATTTTGTCTGATATTAGTATATCCATTCGAGCTTTCTTTTGGATATTATTAGCATGTAATTTCTTTTTCCATCTTTTACACTTAACCTATTAGAGTCCTGGAGTCTAATGTGAGTCTCTTTTAGACAGCATATAATTGAATCATGTATTATTATCCATTCTTCAAGTCTCTGCCTTTTAATTCAGGAGTTCAATCCATTTACATTTAATTTTGGAGAAGTAAGGACCTTGCTGCCATTTTGGTATTTCTTTTCTATATGTCATACGTTTTTTGTTTCTCAATTCCTCCATTACAACTTTCTTTTGAGATTAACTGATTTTTTGTAGTGTACCATTTGGTTCCTTTCTCATTACTTTTTTTCTGTATATTTTTAGTTATATTCTTAGGGGTTACTTCGGTAATTATAATTAGCATCTTTTTTTTCTTCCCACTATATTATAGCTTGATTGACACATAGTTCACATGTCATACAATTGTCCATTTAAAGTGTACAATTAGCTTTTTAATTTTATAAAAATTAAGGTTTATAAAAACCTAGTTTAAATTAATAACCAACTTTTTTATGATTAAACACTTTTTAAATTTTTTATTGTTATGTTAATCACCATACATTACATCATTAGTTTTTGATGTAGCATTCCATGATTCATTTGTGTATAACACCCAGTGCTCCATGCAGAACGTGCCCTCTTTAATACCCATCACCAGGCTAACCCATCCTCCCACCCCCCTCCCCTCTAGAACCCTCAGTTTGTTTTTCAGAGTCCATCGTCTCTCATGGTTCGTCTCCCTCTCCGATTTCCCCCCTTCATTCTTCCCCGCCTGCTATCTTCTTTGCTTCACTAATATACAAAACTCTGCTCCTATACATTTTCATCCCTCCCCTTTGTTATTACTGTCACAAATTACATCTTAGTACATTTGTGCCTATTAACATAAATTTATAAGTATTGTTTAAGCATTTGTATTTTAAATGATATCGGAAAAAAGAAGAGTTACAAAGCAAAATTACAATATGAGACTTATATTTATCTATGTAATTATTTTTCCAGTGTTATTTATTTCTTCATATGACTTTGTGTTGCTGTCTAGTATTCTTTCATTTCATTCTGTAAGACTTCCTTTAGCACATTTTATAGGACAAGTCTATTAGTAACAAATTCCCTCAGCTTTTGTTTATCTGGAAATGTCTTCATTTCACCATCATTTTTGAAGGATTGTTTTGTTAGATCTAAAATTCTTTATTGATAGGGTTTTCCTTTCAGCACTTTGAATAAGTCATCCCATAACTTCTGATCTACATGGTTTTGATAAGTAATCAGCCATTAATCTTATTGAAAAACACTTGTACCTGATGAGATGCTTCCCATGCTATTTACACGATTCTCTGTTTTTGAACAGTATGATTAATATGTTTCATTGTGGATCTCTTTGAGTTCATCCTACCTGTTTGTTGAGCTTCCTGGATGTGTAGACTCATATCTTTTATCAAATGTGAGAAGTTTTCAGGTGCAATTGATCTTCAAATATTCCTTCTGCCCCTTTCTTTACCTTCTAGGACTCCTGTAATGCATATGTTGTCCACTTTGTGGTATTCCACAAGTCCTTTAGGCTCTGTACATTTTTTTACATTCTTTCTTTCTGCTCCTCAGACTAGAATTTCAACCATTGTGTCTTTAAGTTCAGTGATTCTTCTGCCTGTTCATATATGCTGTTGAATCCTTCTAGCGACTGTACTTTTTAGTTCCCGAATTTCTATTTGGTTCTTTTTAATAATTTCTTTCTCTTTATTGATATTCTCTATTTGATGAGACCTTGTTCTACTTGTTTCCTTTGGCTCTTTTTTCTTGGTTTCCTTTAGCTTTTTGAGCATATTTAAGACAGTTGTTTTAAAGTTTTTGTCATAAGTTTAATGTCTGGGCTTCCTCAGGGGCAGTTTGTATTATTTTTTCTCACACTTTCTTGTTTATTTGGATGTCTTATAATAAAAACTGGATATATTTAAATATAACATGACAACCTTGTAGAGATTTCCCATGCACACTCCAGTTTGTTGATGCTGTTCATTGTGTGCTGTTTATTTAGTGATTTTTCTAAGCTATTTTTTACAATGACTGTGTTCTTTGTCACATGTGATCACCGAAGTCCCTGTTCTGTTACCTTAGGGATTTCTTTAAACATCTAGTGCCAAAAACAAAGCAAATAACAAACAAAAATACTGTTTTGGTTCTTTGTATATTGACTTTAAGTTGAAGCATTCCTTCAATATTTAGCCAGGCATTTACAACTCTGACTTAACCTATATTTCCCATTTGCACAGAGGCTAAAGACTAGTCAAAGGTGAAAACTTAGGGTCTCTGAAGTCTTTTCTGAGCATGAGTTTAGCTCTGAGCATTCACATGGTCTTCTAGTTCCTTCAAAATATGCAGGAAATTTTCAGAGTTCTTATTACCTTCTTGTACCTCATTCCCAAGTCTCTTCCTAGTCTTTTCAGTCTGTCTGCTAATTGTCCATTTGCCCCTGCCTCAAGCAACTGCAGGCTTTAAATACTTTCAAAAAGTGCCACCCAAAATAAAAACCACAGTGAGATACCACTTCCCATCCATTAGGTGGACTACCATTAAAAAAAAATAAAAGAAATAAAAAAGAAAAGTTTTGGCAAGGAAGTGGAGAAAATGAAACCCTAAGTATATTGTTGGTGGGAATCTAAAATGGTACAGCCACTGTGGAAAACAGTTTTCTGGCTCCTCAAAAAATTAAAAATGAATTATCATATGGTCCAGCAATTCCCCTTCTGAGTATATACCCCCCAAAATTTAAACTATTGCTTTGAAGAGATATTTTTACACACATGTTCACAACAGCATTATTCACAATAGCTAAAAAGTGGAGGCAATGCAAGTGTCCATTGATGAATGAATAGGTAAACATAATGTGGTATATACATACGATGGAATATTATTCAGCCTTTAAACAGGAAGGGGATTCTAACATATGCCAGAACATGGATGAAGTTTGAGGACATTACACTGTGAAATAAGTCTGT
Organism: Zalophus californianus; assembly: GCF_009762305.2. Lineage (NCBI taxonomy): Eukaryota > Metazoa > Chordata > Mammalia > Carnivora > Otariidae > Zalophus > Zalophus californianus. Next base: position 40,905,348 of record NC_045612.1, on the reverse strand, counting down.
CACAAAAACACAAATATTGTATGATTCCACTTATATGGGGTACTTAGAGTAGTTAAATTCATAGAGATAGAAAGTAGAACAGCAGTTGCCAGGGGTTGGGTGGATGGAGGAATGGGGAATTATTGTTTATAGAGTTTCAGTTTTGCAAGATGAAAGACTTCTGGATATGAGTGGGTGGTGATGGCCCCACAATATGAATGTATTTAATACTGCTGAACAGTATGATTAAAAATCATTAAGATGGCAAATTTTGTTATGTGTATTTTTTACCCCAATAAAAAAATTGAGAAAAAATGCTGCCCAGGAGGCTACTCCATCCTGAGATAACTTGGGGTAAGGTGGAAAAAACAAAAGCAAGTTCCTGAGATGATCCCTTAGGGAGCCACCAAGCAGGTCAAAATGCAAAACTACAACTCTTTGAGAACAAGGTCAGCATTACCTCCTTTGGCAACTGTAAGCCGGCAGTTCCATGGCTGTCACTGAGCTATTGATTGGGGGATGGCAGGCAGGCAAGTAAAAATGTCATAATGCTCTCTTACTGAAATTCAGCAGCCTCTTTCTTCATAAGCACTACCCTGGTTGTTGTAAGTTGTTTTCTTTTTAATTTCAGAGTTCCAAAAACGTTGATTCTGACAGTTTTTTCCTAAACATTGCATTAGTGAAAGGATAAACCCCTGGCTTTCCCTACTCCTCTATTTTCAGTGACATCACTCCCTGGAGTTTGCTTTTCTTTCTTACTAATGTGGAAATTTGTTAAAGGGTTTTAAGCCAATTAGTTATAGGATTACAATTTATATTTTTAAAAAAGATTCCTCTTGGGGTGCCAGGGTGGTTTGGATGGTTAAGCATCTGCCTTTGGCTCAGGTCATGATCTCTGGGTCCTGGGATCGAGCCCCACATGGGGCTCCCTGCTCAGTAGGTGAGTCTGCTTCTCCCTCTGCCTCTCCCCTCCCCCTGCTCATGCTCTCTCTCTGACTCAAATGAATAAATAAAAAAAAACTTTAAAAAAGTTTTTTTTAAAAATAGAAGATTCCTCTCTACACTATTTGGAGAATGGATTGTAAAGAGGCAAGAGTGGAAGAAAGGACACCAGTTAGGAGGCTTAGTGGTAGTCCATCCAATTATGGGTTGGTCTAGGATGGATTGGATTGGTAGTAAAGTTTTAAAAAATGGGTGATTCTTCAGTCAGAATGGCTAAAATTAACAACTCAGGAAACAACAGGTGTTGGCAAAGATGTAGGGAAAGGGGAACCCTCTTATACTGTTGGTGGGAATGCAAACTGGTGCAGCCACTCTTGAAAACAGTATGGAATTTCCTCAAAAAGTTAACAGTAGAGCTACTCTACAATCCAGCAACTGCACTACTAGGTATTTATCCAAAGGACACAAAAATACTGATTAAAAGGGGCACATGTACCCAATGTTTATAGTGACAATATCCACAATAGCCAAAATTTGGAAAGAGCCCAGATGTCCATCAACAGATGAATGGATAAAGAAGTGGTATATATATATATAATGGAATATTACTCAGCCATCAAAAAGAATGAAATCTTGCCATTTACAACGACATGGATGGAACTAGGGGGTATTATGCAAGTGAAATAAGTCAGAGAAAGACAAATACCATACGATTTCACTCATATGTGGAATTTAAGAAACAAAACAGATGAACATGAGAAGGGAGGGAAAAAATAAGATAAAAACAGAGAGGGAAGCAAACCATAAGAGACTTTTAACTATAGGAAACAAACTGAGGGTTGCTGGAAGAGAGGTGGGTGGGAGATGGGGTAACTGGGTGATGGGCATTAAGGAGGGCACTTGATGGAATGAGCACTGTGTGTTAAATGCAAATGATGAATCACTAAATTCTACCTCTGAAACTAATAACACACTATATGTTAACTAAATTGAATTTAAATAAAAAATTAAAATAAAGAAAAAATAGGTGATTTCTGATATATTTTTGGAAATCACCTCTAGGTAATCTCCAGGATTGCTTATGGATATATGTGGAAAGTGAGAGGACAAAAGGAATGAAGAACATACTGAGAACTTGGATGATAGTGCCATTTTACCAATGAGGGAGACTAGAAAAATGATGGGTTGGGGAGGTAAATATTCAAGTCTTCTATTTTGAAAATGTGACATTTGAGATGGCTTTAGACATTTAACCAGCCTTGTCAGGAAATCAGTTGGTATAAGAATCTAGAGCTCAATAGAAAGATCTGAGCTGGAAGCAGATTTGGTAGTCATAAGCCTATAGGTAGTAATATAAATTCATGAAACTAGATAAGAACTGTTAGGGAGAAAGTAAAATCAGAAAAGAATAGGCTAGGTAAGGAGCCCTGGGGCCCAATAACATTTAGACAAGCAGAGAAGGAGCCATAAGACAACTGGGAATTTATTACTGAAGTAGGAAGAAAATCAGGATTGTGGTGTTACAGAAGCCAAGACAATAGTGTTTCAAGAAAGAGAAAGTGGTAAACTGCATTGAATGCAGCTGAGAAGTTGAGATATAATGAGGACAGAGAAATTACCATTGATTTGGCAAGATGGGGTGAGGGGTGTTACAAAAGACCTTGTCAAGAGCAGTGCCTTATTGAAACAGATTTAGGAGAAAATGGGAAATATGGATACAATGACTATAGAAAACTTTAAGAAATTCTGCTGTAAAGAAGAGAAAAATGGAACAATAGCTTGATGGGAATGTGAAGTCATGGAAGTTTTTTTTAAATAAATAGGATGTACAAGAATATGCTTATATGCTGATAGAAATGAGACTGGTGATGCAGAAAGAGAGTACACTTATATGTGTTAGGTCCTTGAGAAATCAGGGGACTGGAATCCAAAGCACAAATGAAGGGGATGGCCTTTGATAGGAGCAAGGATATTTCATCCATTGTAATGATAATCTAATATCTATTGAGCTCTTAACTATGTACCAGGTACTACTTAAAACACCTTATACATATTCACTTAATGCAACAAGACTGTGAGGTAGAAACTTTTACTGCCCTCATTCATTTTAAAAAATGGAAAAAACTATAGCATAGTCAGTTTAAATAGGTTAGTCAAGTTCACACAACTAGTAAATGGTAGAGTCATGATCTGAACACTGGGAGTATGGCATTAGATCCCACACCCTTACCCACTATTCTATACAGTATATGGAGAAAGCTAGAGTGTAGACACAAATTAAATAGATGGTAGATTTGGTTATAAAAAGAGGAGGAAGTTCTCATCTGATTGCTTTTATTTTCTTAATGAAATATGAAACAAGATCCATATCAATATCTATAGATCTGTCTCATTCCTTTTAATGCCAACATAATACTTTATCATATAGTTGTACCACAATGTAGTTATTTAACTAATCAGTTCCCTATTGATGAAATTTTGTTTCAAGGTTTTTGTTATAACAAAGCTGCAATGAATATTTCTGTGCATATATCTTTGAGCATATATATATTTCTGTGTAATGGATTTCTAGAAGTAGATTTTCTAGATCGTCACAATTAAATTTTTAATAGAGACAGCCAAATTGTCCTCCCAAAAGGTTACACTTATTTATACTCTTATCCAAAGTGTATGGGGTGTCTACTTTCCATACCCTTGGAAACACTTGCTTTTATCAATCTTTATAATATTTGATACTCTCATAGGTTATAAAAAGAACACCTAGTGCCCAGGTCTTTGTTTCTAAATGAACTAGGGCTCCATGTAGAAATGGTTGATTCTAGCACTGGGATAGGAAAAACAAGATTAATCTTGAACAACTTGTGGTGCCAGAAAATAAGGAAGTAGTCAAACAATGGGGACCTGTCAAAATGACATAGAAGCTCTCAATGGTCAAAGTTGAAACAATTTGAACAAAATAATGATAGTATTAGGTTATAAGTCAGAATAAAATAAACATCCATTAGTCCATGCTGATATAAATAAATGAGTAAATAAATGGGGAAGATGGGATATCTTCCTTATAGAATTTCAATTAATACATATAGAAGGAATGAAAGAAATAAAAAATCAACATTAGGTATAAACACCACAGTAGTAACTGTCACTATCAAGAACAATTGATGAATGCTAAAATTAGGGGGCAAAAGTATGAGAAACAGGATATTTAAATAGTCTCAATGTACTTTCCTACAAGATATTTATTAATTATAAAGAGGAAAATAGTAACTTTATAGTGAAGCTTACCAACCACCACCTTAACCAAGTGATCAAGGTTAATATCACCAGTATTAAGACATATCAGCATTAGCTATCTGATGCACTAAAAAAGGCAAATCATGGAGAGGAGTTGAGATGGCAGAATTTGTCTGGCCTAAGTTTGTCTGGTCCCTAGAATTCAGCTAGATAGTTATCAAATCATTCTAAACACCTGCAAAATCAATTGGATCTGAGAAAAGAAATGCTGCAATTCTACAAATAGAAAAGTGATCACTTTTTGGAAGGTAGGAGGTGCAGAGACTTGAATCTGGGGTGATATGTCAGAGGATACTGTGGAGGGGAGGGAGCCAGCTTACGGAGGCTACCGCAAAGTAATATAAGCAGCGGAGTGCAAAGTTGGAACTTTTAGAAGTCTCTTGGGGTGCGGGAGGGGGACATCCCTGGCTTAAAGTGCTTAGGTGGTGAAGCAGGGTGGAATCCCAGGTGGGACAGCGTGGTCTCAGGATCCCCGGCGTCACAAGAACAGGGGTGCCTGAGCGCGGCAGAATTTCCAGGCATCGGAGCAGGGAAGCTGGCTGAAAACCATGAGTCTAGGTGCGGGATTTCTGCTTGGTGTTGCCATAAAATGGGAACTGCTGCACAGTCACGTGACTGCTTTCCTGGCAGGGGCCCAGCAAAAGACAGAAGCCTGGTGAGACTCCCACCTTCCCCAGGGAGGAACAGTGCAGGTGTGCGCTGCAGGTGTCCATGAAATTTGGTCTTGAAATTCAGTCGGGCGCCTGAGATAAAAACACTCGGTCATAGGCCAGGTGAACACAGAGTTAGGATGGAAACTGAGGAGACAAGAGTGACTGCTTTTCTATGAAGGCTCACTGAAGAGTCGGGGGCACGAACTTTCAGCTCCGGGGCTAGAGAGCGGTAGGCAGCCATTTTCATCCCATCCCCCACATCAGTGCTGAAAGTCTTCAGGGAGCAAAACAGTGCCACATAGTGGAATCCAGAGCTGCTTACACTTAGCCCAGCCCGCTGGCAAGAGCAAAGAAAGACACCTGAGAATCAGCGGATCAAGTGCCTCCCCTAGAAGACTAGTAGGAACAACTGGATAGCACCAAGTCTACTGATCATAGAGAACCAAAGCTTCAGCTCTTGGGGAAAAGTATATAGCATTTGTGGTTTTCTTTATTCTTTAGTCTTTCAGTATTATTTTCTCAGCAATTTTCTTATTTTTTCAATTCATTTTTAATTTTTGTTTATATATATCATATATATAATTTTTTAATTTCCTTTCATTGTATTTTATCCTATTTCATTGTATATATCTTCTGTATATTTTTGAGTATATATAAGTTCTTTCTTTCCCATTTTGGGATCCAGTTTCTTTAACAAGCAGACCAAAACACATCCAGGATCTAGGTTTTTTTTTTGTCCTCTTTTGTTTCTTGTCTGATTTTTTATTTTGTTTTGTTTTGTTCTTCTGTTGTTGTTATTGTCTTTTCTCCTTCTTTCTTCTATTCTTTTCTGGAGAAACTTATGAGATGGAGAAATTTACCCCAAAAGAAAGAAAAGAGGTAGTACTCACTGCCAGGGATTTAATCAATATGGATATAAGTAAGATGTCTGAACTAGAATTTAAAACAACGATTATAAAGTTACTAGCGGGGCCTGAAAAAAAAGCATAGAAGACTCTAGAGAATCCCTACTGCAGAAATAAAAGAACTATAATCTAGTCAGGCTGAAATTTAAAATGCTATTACCGAGATGCAGTCCCAAATGGAGACTCTAAAAGCAAGGATAAACAAGGCAGAAGGGTCAGTGATATAGAAGATAAAATAATGGAGAATAAGGAAGCTGAAAAGAGGAGAGAAAGACAACTACTGGATCATGAAGGGAGACTTAGAGAGCTCAATGATTCTATAAAGCAAAACAATATCTGGATAATAAGGGTCCCAGAAGATGAAGAGAGGGAGAAAGGGGCAGAAGGTTTATTTGAACAAATTATGGCTGAGAATTTCCCTAATCTGGGGAAGAAAACAGGCATTCTAGTCCAGGAGGTACAGAGACCCCCCTCAAAAATCAATAAAAATAGGTCAACATCTTGACATATAATAGTGAAGCTTGCAAATTTCAAAGATAAAGAGACAATCTTGAAAGCAGCTTGGAACAAGAGATGCTTAACCTGTTACAAGGGTAGAAACATAAGACTTGCAGCAGACCTGTCCATAGAGACCTGGCACCCAGAAAGGACTGGCATGATATATTCAACATGCTAAGTGGGAAAAATATGCAGGCAAGAATACTTTATCCAGCAAGGCTATCATTCAGAATAGAAGGAGAGATAATTTCTAGGACAAATAGAAACTAATTTGTGAACACTAAATCAGCCCTGCAAGAAATATTAAAGGGGATCCTTTGAGCAAAGAGAGAGCCCAAAAATAACAAAGACCAGAAAGGAACAATCTATGGAAACAGTGACTCTACAAAGGCACTAAATTCCTATCCTTAAATAATTATTCTGAATGTAAATGGACTAAATGCTCCAATAAAAAGACACAGGGTATCAGAATGGATAAAAAACAAGACCCATCCACATGCTGCTTAAAAAAAACTCTTTTTTGACACAAAGACACCTCCAGATTGAAAGTGAGGAGTGGCGAACCATCTATCATGCTAATGGAAATCAAAAGAAAGCTGAAGTAGCCATACCAATATCAGACAAACTAGATTTTAAAACAAAGACTGTAATAAGAGATGAAGAGGAACACTATATCATAATAAAGGGCTCTATCCAACAAGAAGATCTAACAATTGTAAATACTTATGCCCCAACTTGGGAGCAGCCAAATATATAAAGGAATTAATAACAAAATTAAAGAAACTCATTGATAATAATACAGTAATAGTAGGGGATTTTAACACCCCACTCACAGCAATGGACAGATCATCTAAGCAGATCAACAAGGAAAGGATGGCTTTGAATGACACATTGGACCAGATGGACTTCACAGATATATTCAGAGCATTTCATCCTAAAGCAGCAGAATACACATTCTTCTCAAGTGCACATGGAACATTCTCCAGAATAGATCACATAATGGGTCACAAATCAGGTCTCAACTAGTACCAAAAATTAAGATTATACCATGCATATTTTCAGACCACAGTGCTTGAAAACTTGACGTCAAACACAAGAAAAATTTGGAAGGAACACAAATACATGGAGGTTAAAAAGCATACTACTAAAGAATGATTGGGTCAAGCAGGAAATAAAAGAAGAATTTAAAAAACTACATGGAAACAAGTGAAAATGAAAACACGACAGTTCAGGAGTTTAGAAGTTTTCCTTCCATTTCTATTTTTTGGAACAATTTGAGAAGAATAGGTATTAACTCTTCTTTAAATGTTTGGTAGCAAAGTTGTCCTAAGAGGGAATATATAGCAATACAGGCCTTTCTCAAGAAGCAAGAAAAGTCTCAAATACATAACCTAAACTTACACTTAAGGAGCTGGGAAAAGAACAGCAAATAAGTCTAAATTCAGCAGGAGAAGAGAAATAATAAAGAATAGAGCAGAAATCAATGATACAGAAATAAAAAAAAAACAAAACAGAAGAAGACACCAACCAAACTAGGAGCTGGTTCTTTGAAAGAATTAACAAAATTGATAAACTCCAAGCCAGACTTATTAAAAAGAAAAGAGAAAGGAACCAAATATATAAAGTCACGAATGAAAGAGGAGAGATCACAACCAACACCACAGAAACACAAACAATTATAAGAGAATATTATGAGCAATTATATGCCAACAAACTGGGCATTCTGGAAAAGATGGACAAATTCCTAGAAACATACAAATTACCAAAGCTGAAACAGGAAGAAATAGAAAATTTGAACAGACCCATAACCAGCAAAGTAATTAAATCAGTAATCCAAAATCTCCCAACAAACAGAAGTCCAGGGCCAGATGGCTTCCCAGGGGAATTCTACCAAACATTTAAAGAAGAGTTAATACCTATTGTTCTCAAATTGTTCCAAAAAATAGAAATGGAAGGAAAACTTCTAAACTCCTTCTATGAGGCCAGCATTATCTTGATTCCAAAACCAGACAAAGACCCCACTATAAAGGAGAATTATAGGCCATTATCCCTGATGAACATGGATGCAAAAATTCTCATCAAAATACTAGCCAATAGTATCCAATAGTACATTAAAAGTATTATTCACCGTGACCAAGTGGGATTAAGGTCAGGAACACGATAGGGATGTCCACCCTCACCACTGTCACTCAACACAGTATTGGAATTACTAGCTTCAGCAGACAACAAAAATAAATAAAAGGCATACAAATCAGCATAAGAAGTCAAAATTGCACTCTTCACAGATGACATGATACTCTATGTAGAAAATCCAAAGGACTCCACCAAAAAATCGCTAGAACTGATACAGGAATTCAGCAGTCGCAGGATATAAAATCAATGCATAGAAGTCGGTCGCATTTCAATACACTAACAATGAGGCAGAAGAAAGAGAAATTGAGGAATCGATTCTATTTACAATTGCACCAAAACCCCGAGATCCTAGGAATAAACCTAATCAAAGAGGTAAAAGATCTGCACTTTGAAAACTATACAACAATTATGAATGAAATTGAGGAAGACAAAGAAATGGAAAAACATTCCATGCTCATGGATTGGAAGAAAAAATATTGTTAAAAGGTGTATGCTACCCAAAGCAATCTACATATTCAATGTAATCCCTATCAAAATTCCATCAACATTTTTCACAGAGCTGCAATAAACAATGCTAACATTTGTATGGAACCAGAAAAGTCCCCGAATAGCCAAAGGAATGTTGTAAAAGAAAAGCAAAGCTGGAGGCACCACAATTCTGGACTTCAAGCTGTATTACAAAGCTGTAATCCTCAAGACAATATGGTACTGGCACAAAAACAAATACATCACTGGAACAGAATAGAGAACCCAAAAATGGACCCTCAACTCTATGGTCAACTAATCTTCAACAAAGCAGGAAAGAATATCCAATGGAAAAAAGACAGTCTCTTCAACAAATGGTGTTGGGAAAATTGGATAGCCACATGTAGAAGAATGAAACTGGACCACTTTCTTAACCCATACACAAAAATAAACCCAAAATGGGTGAGAGACCTAAATATGAATCCATCAAAATCCTAGAGGAGAACACAGGCAGCAACATTTTTTTTTTTTTACCTCAGCTGCAGTAAGTTCTTGCTAGGCACGTCTCCAAAGGCAAGGGAAACAAAAGCAAAAATGAACTATTGGGGCTTCACCAAGATAAACAGCTTTTGCACAGCAAAGGAAACAGTCAACAAAACTAACAGGCAACCTACAGAATGGGAGAAGATATTTGCAAATGTCTTATCAGATAAAGGGCTAGTATCCACAATCTATAAAGACCTTATCAAACTCAATACCCAAAAACAAATAATCCAGTCAAGAAATGGGCAGTAGACATGACCAGACATTTCTCCAAAGAAGACATAAAATTGGCCAACAGACACATGAAAAACTGCTCATCACTAGGCATCAGGGAAATACAAATCAAAACCACAATGAGATAACACTTCACACCTGTCAAAATGGCTAAAATTAACAACTCAGGAAACAACAGATGTTGGTGAAGATGCAGAGAATGGGGAACCCTCTTACACTGTTGGTGGGCATACAAACTGGTGCAGTCACTCTTGAAAACAGTATGGAGTTTCCCCAAAAAGTTAAAAAGAGTTACTCTACAACACAGCAACTGAACTACTAGGTATTTATCCAAAGGATACATAGTGACTTAAAGAGGCACATGCATCCAAATGTTTATAGCAGCAATGTCCACAATAGCCAAAATTTGGAAAGAGCCCAGATGTCCATCGACGGATGGATAAAGAACTGGTATACAATGGAATATTACTCAGCCACCAAAAAGAATGAAATCTTGCCATTTGCAATGACATGGATGGAACCAGAGGGTATTATGCTAAGTGAAATTAGTCCGAGAAAGACAAATACCATATTATTTCACTCATATGTGGAATTTAAGAAACAAAACATGAATATAGGGGAAGGGAAGGAAAAATAAGATGAAAATTGAGAGGGAGGCAAACCATGAGATGCTGAACTCTAGGAAACAAACTGAGGTTTGCTGGAGGTGGGAGGTGGGTTGGGGGGTGAGGCAATTGGGTGATGGGCATTAAGGAGGGCAGTTGATGTAATGAGCACTGGGTGTTAATGCAACTGATGAACACTAAATCCTACCTCTGAAACTATATAAAAAAAGGAGGGCACATCACTTCTCTGGTATTCTTAACAAAAACATATAACCTCAGTCTAATCATAGGAAATCATGAGACAAACCCTAATTAGGGACATTCTACAAAATAACTACAATAAATAATAAATGCAATGTGAGATACTGGATTTGCACCTGGATCATAAAAAGACGTTAGTGGCACAAGTGGAAAAAATCAAATAAGGTCTGTGAGTTAGTTAATAGTACTGTAGTAATATTATTTTCCTGCTTTTTGATAATTATACTATGGTTATATAAGGTGTTAATATTAAAAGAGGCTGGGTGAAGGATATATGGTAACTCTTGCTATTTTTGTAACTTTCCTATAAATCTAATTTTTTTTTAAAAAGCTCATTGTCCTAATTTTTACTACTCTGAATATTTATCTTAGTTTATTAGTCATTTATATTTGTTTCTATACATTTTCTTTTTTACCCATATTTTTCTCGCATTATTTACTTTTGTATATTAAGAAAATTATATATATTGTATTTTAAGAAAATTAGCTCCTTGTGCATGGCAAATTATTTTCTAGTTTGTCTTCTGACGTTTTTATAGTGGGTTTGTGTGTGTATGTATATGTAGATGTTTTTAACTGATGATTTCTGCTGACCTGTGTGCAGAAAATAAAGAATAGTAGCTAAGTGGCTTTAAGTCTTCCATGTAATTAAAAGACCACAGAATAGGAACAATACTTTATGACTTCTCTCCATTAAAAATTACATTTATTTAAAAAATTCACATATAGTAAAATTCATCCTTTCTGGCATATAATTCTAGTTTTGACAAATGCATACACTCAAGTAACTATAATCAAGATACAGAAACTTTCCATTATTAAAACAAATTCCTTGTGCTACCATTTTGTAATCAGTCTGCCATTTTTTAACCCCTGACATCCACTGATTTGTTCTCTGTTCCTATAGTCTTGCCTTTTCCAGAATATCATATAAATGGAATCAAACTCTAAGTAGCCTTTTGAGTTTGGCTTCTTTTACTTGGCAAAATGCATTTGAGATTCATCCAAGTTGTTGCATGTTTCACAGTTCATCATAGTTTTTATTGCTGAGTAGGATTCTATTGTATGGATATACTACAGTTTGTTTATGCACCAGTTGAGGGACATCCTCCATTTTTATTTTCCTCTGTTGTTAGTGATCTGCAGGTCTAGCAAAGGGCAGAGGTGAGATTTCCCACTCAACAGGACTAAGTTTCTTCTGAAAAGTCCAGCTTAGAAGTATGTCCCTGGATAACATGTGCAAGAGGTTATACCAGGATAACTTACTTCCTCCCCTCACACTATATTTAAAATTGAAGAGTTAATCCTAAGTGAGCACTATATCAAAGGAATGGGAGTTTGTCCTGAGTATAGTTAGATGATATCCTCAGAGCAGGCCTGACAAATATCCTGGAAGCCAAATCATTTGTAGAGTATTAAAAAAATTTTTTTAATTTAAAAAAACTGAAAAAAGTAAAAATCACCCCAAATCACACCACTTTAAAAATTTTATAAAGCAAAAGTCCCCTTTCAGTCTATCTAATCCTACTTCTAAAAGGTTTACAATTTGGTATATATATTTCCCAGCTTTTTCCTAAATTTATTCAGAAATGCCTATATACACATGTATCATACATATACAAATGCTTTTGTTTACAAAATGCATTCACATTATACCATTTCTTGCTTTTTAAATTAATACAAAATTCTGCACATCATACAGATCAGAATGTATTCACAGATATACTCCATTATTTTAATGGATGTATAGTATTTCACTAAAATGAATGTGTCATGATTTATTTATTCATTTTCTTACTGATGGACAGTTGGGTTGTATCCAATTTCTTTTTTTGGTGACTCTGAGATATAATTCATAAAAATACAATTCACCTATTTAAGGTATACAATTCATTATTTATAGTATATTCAATAGAGTTGTACAATTTTCACCAATTTTAGAACATTTTAATCAACCTCTAAAGAAACCTCATACAATTCAGCTATCACCCTCAGCCCTGAGCAACCACTAATCCAGTCTCTATATTAATTTACCAATTCTAGACACTTCATATAAATGGAATCACATAATTATATAGTCTTTTGTGACTGGCTTCTTTCATTTAGCATGTTTTCAGCGTTCTTCCATGTTTGTAGCATATATTAGAAGTGTTCCTTCTACTTTTTGGAAGAGTATGTAAAGAATTTGTATTAATTCTTCTTTAATGTTTGCTAGAATTTATCTGAGAAGCAATTCGAGGCTAGGCTTTTTCTTGTGGGTATTTTTAAGAGTTATTAATTAACCTCTTTACTTGTTATAGACATTTTCAGATTTTGTTTTCCATTGGTTCCAGTAGTTTGTGGGTTTCTAGGAAATTTTCCATTTCATCTAAGTTATCTAATTTGTTATATAATTGTTCATAGGGCTCCTTCATAACACTTTTTATTTCTAGAAGGTTGGTAGTAATGGTCCCTCCTTCACTTCTGATTCTAGTAATTTGAGTCTTCTTTTTTCCCTGGTCAATCTAACAAAAGGTTTGTCACTTTTGTTGATCTTTTTTTATAGAACCAACTATTAGTTTCATTGACATTCTCTACTCTTTTTGTATTCCCTGTCATTTATTAATCTTTTTTATTTTCTTCCTTCTGCTTACTCTAAGTTTAGTTTGCTCCTCTTTTCCCAGTGTCTTAGGCACAAAATTGAGGTTATTTATATGTGATCTTTCTTCTTGTTAAATATAGGCATTAGTATTTATAAATTTTTCTCCAAGCTTTGCTTTTGGTGCACCCCACATTTTGGTATGTCATGTCTTCATTTTCATTCATCTCAAAGGATTTCCTAATTTCCCTTGTGATTTTTTATTTGACCCATCGGTCATTTAAACGTGTGTCTAATTCATGTTTATGAGTCCTTCAACTTTGTTATTGATTTCTAACTCTATTCCAAGGAGTCAGAAAACATACCTTGCATGATTTCAGTCCACTTAAATTTACTGAGGTTTGTTTTATGGTCTATGATATGATCTATTCTGGACATACTTCATGTGCCCTTAAGAAGAATGTGCATTCCATTCGTGCTGGGTAAAGTGTTTTATAGATCACTTTAAGGTCTAGTTCATTATGGCACTGTTCAAGTCTTCTATTTCCTTGTTTATTATCTAATTGTTCTATTAATGAAAATGGGATACTGAATACCCCAACTCTTACTGTAGACTTGTGGACTTTTCCCTTCATTTAATTCAGTTTTTGATTCATGTATTTTGGTGCTGTGCTGTTAGGCGCATATATAACTTTGCTCTATCTTTCTGATGGGTTGATTCTCTTATCATTATAAGATGTCACTCTTTATGTCTAATGACATTTTTTGTTTTAAAGTCTATTATTTGATATTAGTATAGCCACTCCAGCTTTCTTACAGTTGCCATTTGACCGCTATTTTCTTCTATCCTTTTACCTTCAATCTGTTTGTGTCTTTGAATATAAAGTGTGACTCCAACAAACAGCATGGAGGTGAATCTTGCTTGTTTTTCCCAGTCTGACACTCTCTGTCTTTGATTGGTTTAATCCATTCATATTTATTGTTATTATTAATATAGGTGGACTTAAGACTGCCATTTTACTGTTTGTTTCCTACATGTCTCTGGAGTTTGTCTGTTTCTCTATTCATCCTTTTGCACTGAATATTTTCTAATGAAAAATTTAAATTTCTTTAATAATATTTTCACTATATATTTTCAGTTAGTTTTGTAGTGGTTGCTCTAGGGTTTACCATACAAATCTTAACTGAATTGGCTTCAGATATATATAAACTTAATTCCAATGATATAAACACCTTATTCCCATATGAACCTCCTTCTTTCCCCACTTTTTTATACTATTATTGTTATACATATTATTTCTACACATTATTAACCCAATACACTGTTATAATTATTACTTGATATAATTTTATGTGTTTTAAAGAAGCTCAGAGAAGAAAGAAGAGCAAATAAATATTTGATGCTTTTTTATATTAACTTTATTTCCCACTTCTTGTTTTCTTCACTTGTTCCTGTAGATTTGAGTTACCATCTGGAGTCATTTCTATAGTCCAATACAGCTTTGCCTCCACCCACCTCCTATGTCCTATTATTGGCAAATATACTGCATTTTTATATGTTATAAACCCAACAATGCAACTATGTACATATTGCTTTTTAAAATTACTTTTAAAATCAATTAAGAAAAGAAAAATGCATTTAGACTGTCTCTTCTTATTATGTAATTACCTTTACCCATGCTACTTTCCTATATGTGTAGATTTAAATTATTATCTGAGGTCACTGCTTTCTGCCTGAAGAACTTCCTTTAATGTTTCCTGTAAGTCAGGTCTGCCAGCAACAAGTTTATGATTATGTGGGAAGACTTACATTTTATCTTCATTTTTTTAAAACACAGCTTTATTGGATATAGGATTCTATACTGACAGTTGTTTTCTTTGAGCACTTGGAATATGTTATTCCACTGCCACCTCCATTGTTTCTGATGGGAAGTCAGCTGTTAATCTGATTGGGGTTCTCTTATAAATGATGTTTCATTTTTCTCCTGTTACTTTCAAGAGTTTCTCTGTCTTTGAGTTTTAGCATTTTTATTATGATGTGTCTGTGGATTTCTTCTTTATCCTACTTGGCGTTTGTTGAAATTCTTGGATGTGGGACATTTACATCCATTATTTATTGGAATATTTTTTCTGCTTCTTTCTTTCTCTTCTCTTTTTCTGGTCCTCTCATTACAAGTATGTTTGAGTGCTTAATGGTCCTACTCTCTGTTCAACCTTCTTCATTTTTTTTCCTTGCTGTTCTTCAGCCAAAATAATATCATCTCATTTAATACTTACAACCCAATGAGGTAAGTAGTATTATTATCCTCGTTTTATAGATGAGAAAACTGAGGCTCAGATTAAGTGACTTGCCAAGGTCACGAAGTGGTAAGTGTGGCTGTGAAGTTCAAACACAGGTCTGATTCCAAAGTTTGTACTACTTCATCTATATCATATTTTGTTTCTATTCTCCAGCAACTACAAACAAACCGAGGGATTTGGGAATGGGTGGCTATCTTCTAGAGAATGCTTTCTTCCCACCCTCCTTTAGTATTGTTTGCTAGTATGTTCCTCTTCTAAAATTCATATACCTAATATATAATATATATTAGATAGTCACTCAATGTTTATTGCTTTGAATTCAATGATTACTCAATGGTAGCTAGCTTAAATGACTATGAGAACATCAATATTTTGACCTAAATGCTTTCATTAGAAAAATATATAGCTTTTTGAAGACACTGATAACTTTATGGGGAAGCATTGATTAAATATGTGGACTGACTTATGAAAATACATATTGTCACTGCTGATAGTTCTCATTCAACAGCATTTGTTGATGTTTAGGCCTGGGGTGGTCATTTATTTACTAGGTGGATATAATTAGGGATAAATGAGCTCTAGTAAATAAGTATTTCAACATTTAATTAGTGTTTTAGTTCTGCATATAGGAGGCAATCTTGGAAAGAATGTTATCTTTACAGACAAATATTGAAGACCCCAGATAAATTATAAAGATCTTAAAAAATCCTTAGAAATAATCATTTGTAATTTATCCTGAGAAAATGATACTCTTTCTACCCTATGCTTCATACTTGGCATATGTCTGTCCTATATAGTCTTTGATTATAAAATACGTTTTCTAGCTATTCATTCTGAAACTGAGAGGGATTATCTTAGTTCTTCCCTCCCTCAGTTAGTTTCTCTTCTTCAAATCCAAACAAATTGCTATCTATACACAAATTCTAGATCCAAGATTCTGATGCAGGGAAGACCTCCTGGGACTCACCATCTATATATCTTTTAGCTACCACTGATTTCTGCTGTGTTATCTGGAGCAGATGATATGAGAGAAGCAGCCTGGAGGTCTGACCGTTGCTTTTTGTTCTTTCCAAATTCTATCACCAGTATTTTCCCACGTAGTTTATATCCATTTACTAGATATAATGCTTGCCTTGCTATCTCCTTATCTAAAAGAGAAAGAAAAAAACATCAACTTACATTGGGCTTAATAATTCAATTCCATTCCAAGTCTAGTTTATGTTGTTTTGCCTTGGAGTTAAATATAGGCTATAAGGCTATATAGTTATTTAATTTTATTACCTTTTCCATAATCTCAAATTCATACAACTCAGCAAGATTAAACTAATGGCTAAGAATAATGACAATAAAAACTTAAAATGGATGTTTAGAGTGTCTCCTAATTCAAAGATAAGGTTAAAGAAACAAGAATATAGACAGTGTGCCAAAGAAAGCTAAGCTATAACTAATAACATATGAACCTCTATCTTAGATAACAGATTACAGGTATTGTGATAATGAAATCATTTTCAAATTGGATGACATGAATAAAAGATGTTATCATGGTACTGAGGACATTTTGTTACTTTTTTCTTTTGATGGGAGAGTGGGAGCCCTCATTGGGATAAATAAGCTTGAGAATTCCTGTAGGCATATGGATGCTTGAGGTATGGGAGTATACAGTGTATAGCAGGAGTTTTCAATCTATGGGCCTCAGAGCCTGGATGTGGGAAATTTGGAAGTGGAATTATTGCTCAGAGTCTGTGAAATCATAGGGAGACAAGCAATGTCTTTAGACTAAACCAATTTATGTCTCACATATGTATATACTACAAATTTTCAAATTTTATACTACTGTTATTAGTAAAACAGCTGTTCACTTTAAAGTACTTAGTTTATAAAATCTTTTTATTATATAAAAACCACTAGTATAGAGGATCCACAAACCTTCAACATGATAGGAAAGATGGCATAAGAATGTAAGAAAAAAGTGAAGGGGAGTTTTGGTACTGCTTACATGTAAAAGTACTTGCCTATACATAGACTACTAGGCTATTTATAAGTAATGATAGTTTAGGGATAATGAAAGGTATAGCTCCTACGCAGCTACCACCAAAAGACAGTCTGGTCTGTTATAGAAAATGAAATTCCTATATCATTGTTCTTTTAATTAGGATACTGAAGTCATGTATTAAGATAGAAACAACTGTTAAAAGAATTTAACATCATTCACTAATTATGAATTACTAGTGAATTAGCATGTTAACTTATAGTCTCTTAGTCCCAAAGGAATAGGGCATAAGGCAAGTACAAGTATTCTGACAAGAATACCAATATATTAATAAGTAATATAATTATAATTTAAACTAGAAATACTATCATCAGCAAAGGGAAAAGGTACATTTTGATAGAGAGAAGGAAGTGCCAAGATTGGGGAAAACTGAGGACAGCGGAATAAGGTGGTCAGTCAAGTATTGTCAATGGAGAAGAAGCACAGAAGGGAGGACAGAGGAACACTGAAAACATAGTTTCCTTACTTCTCTTTCCTTCTTCCCATGCGCTTGTTCAAGCACATGCTTCTTATTACTATGGAGAAATGAAAGGGCTAGATTTAAATTAGAGAGGGTATAAATAATCTCCAATGAACTGATGCTACAATTGATTATCCAGAAGAAGCTACTTACTGGGAAAGGTGATAAAAGCCTGCCCCCTCATTCGTCCAGTCATCATTCGGAATTGAATTGGTGGTCCTTTTTTCTCCTGGAACCGAGCGAACAATGAGACAAGATCTCTTTCGGTCACCCGAGGGCTAAGGTTCTTCAGGTATAACACCTAATATAAACCAAGGATCAACAGAAATATCACATGAGGAAGGTAAGGCAACTATTTCACTTTGGTTAGAATTAGTTTCAGATAAAGATGGCAGACTGAATACATGCATCTAATTTCACTCCCTACAGAAAACTCTCTAAAACTATAGGGACTTAAAAAAACCCACAAACCCACAAGATAAGAAAGAACAAGGAAAGGAGGCAATAGCAGAAATATTCTGGAAGCTGGAAAATAATTAGATAAGTGTACTCGAGAAAGGTGAATCTTAAACCTGCAGTGGGGAAAGCCGGGAACCAACCCAGTATACACCTAAGAATCCTCAAACAGTTTAGGAACTGATAGCTTCAGGTACTTCTGAGAATGAATGTAAAGGGATAAGGTTAAGATAAGGTGGGTAGGTTGAAAGTTGTTTAAAAACCAACTAGATCTTAAATATCTTCCCCTAAAACTAGCTACCAGGTAAAGGCCAATCCCAATCCCAGTGAATAGTGGTAGTTCATTTTCTGAATATGGGAAATGCCAGACACAGATGAGGGTATAAATACTGTATCTGAACACAAGGAGATTAAGAGAAATAATGCACACTAAATATGATTAGCCCCTAGAGAAAAGATAAAAAAAAAAAAATACTGGTTTGGCATTGGGAATTTCTCCAACAAATGGACCAACCAGATGACTTTAAAATGAAGCTAAAAGTTAACAAGGGCCGCTCGTCTGCTTTTTGGCCCCTACTCATAAGTATGGGCACAGATTACCAGGCATCTGAGGAAAGCCTCTAATGTCAAAGAGAGAACAGAACAAACAGAAATGAAAGCAAATGGAAAAAAAAAAAAAAAAAAAAAACAGACCATGCAGGGTGAAGAAAACTTCAAAAAATCATCACTAATACTCTCAGAGGAATGAGACAATATTCTATTAGGAATGGGATGCTATAAAAAAAAAAAAGAACATTCAAGAAAACAACAAAGAACCCTCAAATACAATTAAAGTTCTTACCAGCTTAAAATAGATTTTTATAACTATAAGATGTTTTAAGGAAGGCCCATTGTAACCCTAAAGAAAATACCTATATAAGATAAACAAAAAATAAGAAAGGAAAAAAGCACATCACTACAAAAAATCAATGAAACACAAAGGAAAACTTCAAGAGAGGAAAAGAGGGACAAATGAGCTACAAGACAGAAAACAAACAATAAATGGCGATAGTAAGTCCTTTCCTATCAATAATTACTCTACAAGCAAGTAGTATGTTAAACTCTCTAACCAAAGACAGAGTGGCTGAATGAATACAAAAACAAGTTCCAACTACAACTGTCTACAGGAAACTCACTTTGTATTTTAAGGCCACATATAAGCTGAAAATGAAAGGACAGAGAAAGATATACCATGCAAATGATAACCAAAAGAAAGCAGGGTGGCCATGCTTTTATCAGACAAAATAGACTTTAAGTAAAAACTGTCACAAGAGACAAAAATGGACATTATATAATGACAAAAGGGTCAATTCACCAAGAAGATATAACAACTATAAATATATATGCACCCAACATCAGAGCACCTAAATGAAGCAAACATTGAGAGAACTGAAAGGAGAAATAGATAGCAACACAATAATACTAGGACATTTCAATACCTCACTTCCAAGAGCAGAAGGAAAACTAGAAAATTCACAAATATGTGGAAATTAAGCATCATACTCTTGAACAACCAATGGGTCAAAGAAGAAATAAGAAGGGAAATTAGAAAATATCTTCAGACAAATGAAAATGAAACGACAACATAACAACATTTATGGGATGCAGCAAGAGTAGTACTAAGAGGGAATTTTATAGTCATAAATGCATACATTAAAAAAGAAGATCTCAGGGGTACCTGGCTAGTTCAATCGGTCAAGCATGCAACTCTTGATCTCAGGGTCTTGAGTTCAAGCCCCACCTCGGGCATTGGAGACTACTCAAAAAACAGAAGAGAAGAGAAAAAGATCTCAAATAAACAACTCTACAACTTAAGGAACTAGACAAAGGATCAAATTAAGCCCAAAGTTAGAAGGAAAGAAAAAAAGATTAAGGCAGAAATAAACAAGAGATTGGGAAAAAAAACTAAGAGCTGTTTTTTTTTTAAAAAAAAAGATTAACAAAACTGACTACCTTTAGCTCAACTGAGAAAAAAGAGAGAAGTCTCAAATAAAATCAGAAATAAATGAGGAGCTGTTACAACTAATGCCACAGAAATAAAAAGGATTACAAGAGACTACTATGAACAACTATATGCCAAAAAATTGGAAAACGTAGACGAGAAGGATAAATTCTTAGAAACATACAACCTACCAAGACTAAATCATGAAGAAATAGAAAACCTAAAGAGATTTAGAACTAGTAATGAGATTGAATTAGTAATCAAACACCTCCCAGCAAAGAAAAGCCCAGGACCAGATGGGTTCATGGGTGAATTCTACCAAACATTTAAAGAATTATTGCCAATCCTTCTCAAACTCTTCCAAAAAACTGAAGAGGAGGGAACATTTCCAAACTAATTTTAGGAGGCCAGCATTACCCTGATACCAAAAGAAAAAAAAAATGACATTATAAGAGAACTACAGGCCAATATCCCTGATGAATATAGATGCAAAAATTTTCAACAGAAAAGTAGTAAAATGAATATAAAAGCACATTAAAAGGATCATATACCATGACCAAGTGACTTATCTCTGAGATGGAAGGATGGTTCCACATACAAAAATCAATGTGATATACCACATTAACAGAATAAAAGATAAACATCACATGGTCATCTTAATAGATGCAGACAAAGCACTTGACAAAATCCAACACCCTTTCATGATAAAAATGCTTAAGAAACTAGGAATAGAAGGAATTTATTTCAACATAATATAGGCCAAATATGAAAGGCCCACAGCTAATGTCATGCTCAACAGTGAAAAACTGGAAAGCTTTCCCCCTAAGATCAAGAACAAGACCAGGATGCCCACTCTTGTCACTTCTATTCAACCTAGTTCTCCTGGCCAGAGAAATTAGACAAGAATAAAGAAGTAAAAGGTACCCAAATGAGAAAGGAAGAAGTAAATTATGTTTGTATATGACAAGATCTTATATGTAGAAAACCCTAAAGACTCCACAATTAATTGTTTTAACATGGGTAAAACCAATAAATTCAGTCAAGTTGTAGGACACATACAAAAATTAGGAGCAAAAAAAAAAATCAGCAAAGTGAAAAGGCAATACACAGAATAGGAAAAAATATTTGCAGATCATGTATCTGATAAAGGATTAATATCTAAAATATATAAGGGGCTCCTAAAGTGCAGTAATGAAAAAAAAAAACCTCAAATAACCCGATTTTAAAAATGCATAAAAGACCTGAATAGTCATTTCTACAAAAAAGACATACAAATGGTCAACAGGTACATAAAAAGATGCTCAATATCACTAATCATCAGGAAAAAATGCAAATCAAAACCTCAATGAAATATCACTTCACACCTGTTAGGATGGCTATTAACAACAACAACAACAACAACAAAAATAAGTGTTGGTGAGGATACGGAGAAATTCTGAAACTTGTATGCTGTTGGTGCGAATGTAAATGGGTGCACCCACCATGGAACACAGTATGGAGGTTCCTCAAAAAATTAAAAATAGAACTAAAATACAATCCAGCAATCCCACTTCCGGGTATATATCCAGAAGAACTGGAATTGGGATCTGGAAGAAATACGTGTATTCCCTTGTTCATTGCAGCATTATTTACAATAGCAAAGACATGGAAACAACCTAAATGTCCACTGACAGATGAATGGATAAAGAAAATGTGTATAAATACAATGGAATATTATTTGGCCTTAAAAAAGAAGAAAATCTTTTTTTTTGCTACAATAAAAACTTGGAAGACACTATGCTAAGTGAAATAAACCAAACACAGAAGAACAAATACCACATGAGAATTTGTAGAATACTAAATGGGAATTTATATCAGGCATCTAACACAGTCAAACTCATAAAAGCCGAGTAGAATCATGTTTACCAAGAGGCTAGGAGGAGGGGTAACTGGGGAGATGTTCATCAAGTGTATACAGTTTCACTTATGCAGGATGAGTAAGTCCTATACATCTACTGTACAGCATAGTGCATACAGTTTTCAATACTGTATTAGATATTTAAAATTGATTAAGATGCTAGATCTTATGTTGAATGTTATTATCAAAAGAGAAAAAGGAGGGAGGAAATTTCTAGAGGTGATGGTTAAGTTTAGAGCATTGTATATGGTGATGGTTTAATGGTGTACACTTATTTTCAAACTCATCAAGGTGCATACATTAAATATATACAGCTTTACTGGGTATTATATGTAAGTGATGAATCACTAAATTCTACTCTTGAAACCAACATTTCACTATATGTTAACTAACTAGAATGTAAATAAAAAATTGAGGCACCTGGGTGGCTCGGTTGGTTAAGTGTCTGCCTTTGGCTCAGGTCATGATCCCAGGGTCCTGGAATCAAGCCCTGCATTGGGCTCCCTTCTCAGCAGGGACCCTGCTTCTCCCTTTCCTCCCCACTCATGCTCTCTCTTGCTATCTCTGACTCTCTCAAATAAATTCTTTAAAAAATTGATACTAAAAAACCCAACCAAACAAAAAATATGTACAACTTTTTTTATGTCAATCATACTTCAATTAAAAAAAATTAACCAAGGAAGCTAAGGACTTGTACACTGAAGACCACAAAACATTGCTCAAAGAAATTAAAGACACAAACGCAAAATTGTCCCATATTCATGGACTGGAAGACAATACTGTTAAAATTTACATACTACCTAAAGTGATCTACAGATTTAATTCAATTCCTATCAAAATCCCAACAGTATTTTTATAGGGATAGAAAAAAAATCCTAAAATTCATATGGAACCACAAGAGACCCCAAATAGCCAAAGAAATCTTGAAAAATAACAATACTGGAGACCTCACACTTCTTAATTTCAAAACATATTACAAATCTATAGTAATCAAAACAGTAAACTACCATAAAGACAGTTATATAGACCAATGGAACAGACTAGAACCCAGAAATAAACCCACACATATACAGTCAACTGATCAATAGAGAGGCAAGAAACACAATGGGGATAGTTCCTTCAACAAATGGTGTTGGGAAAAGTTGGTATCCACGTGCAAAATAATAAAATTGGACTCTTATTTTATATCACATACAAAAATCAACTCAAAATGTTATTAAAGTCTTAAACATAAAATCTGAAACTCTAAAATTCACAGAACAAAACATAGGTAGGAGAAAAGCTTCATGACATTGCCTTGTCAATTTCTTGAATATTACATTGGAAGCACAGGCAGCAAAAGCAAAGTGGGACTGTATCAACTGAAACACTTGTGTACAGCAAAGGAAACAATTAGCAAAGTGAAAAGGCAACCTACAGAATGGCAGAAAATATTTAGAAACCATCTATCTTATTAGAGGTTAATACCCAAAATATATAAGGAACTCTTACAACCCAACAGCAAAAAGACAACTCAATTTTTAAAAATGGGCAAAAGACCTAAATAGACATTTTCCCAAAGAATACATGTAGGAAATAAGTTGATAAGGATGTAGACAAATTGGAATTCTTGCACACTGTTGGGAGAATGTAAAATGTACAGCTGCTATGGAGAACAGTATAAAGGTCCTGCAAAAAATTAAAAATAGAACTACTATATGGTCCAGCAATCCCACTTCCAGATATTTATCCAAAAGAATTAAAATCAGAATATTTTAATACATTTGTTGCAACACTGTTCACAATAGCCAAGAGGTGGAAACATCCATCATGGATGAATGGATAAAGAATATGTGGTATACACATATACAACGGAATATTATTCAGCCAGAAAAAGGAAGGAAATCTGGTCATATGCTACAACATGAGTGAATCTTGAGTGCACTATGCTAAGTGAGATAAGCCAGTAACAGAAGGACAAATACTACATGATTTCACTTGTATGTTGTATCTGCAGTAGTCAAACTCATTGAAGCAAAAAAAATGGTGGTTGTCAGGGACTGAGAGGAGAGGGAAATGGGAAGCTGCTGTTCAATGTTTATAAAGTTCAGTCATGCAGGATGAAAAAGTTCTAGAGATCTGCTATACAACACTGTGCCTGCAGTTAACAATATTGCAATGTACACTTAAGATTTTGTTAAGAGGGTAGATCTCAAGTTACATGTTTTACTACTATAAAAAAAGATGGAGGAAAAAATCTCTATATGTTAGCTGGAATAAATTATATCCTTTATAGTTTAATGGAACTTTAGAAGAATTCAGACAGAAGCAGCACAAGTGAAGAGACAGAAAATAGAGCCCACTTAAATAAGTTAACCACTGAAACATAAATAAATATATTAAACACTATGATAAGCAAGAGACTCTATGTCTCAAAGAGTTTAGGAGCTAGATTTCACATATTTAGCATTTAACTATACTTGTATCTTAAAGGCAAAGGCACAGATTAACTGACCTATGATTCACTTAAGTAAATTCAAGTGATCTAGAGTTTTGGCTCTGAAATACTTAACATAAAAGCATCGTCAAATTAAATAACTGTAGAAAGGAGTATGTGGAACATACTACAAGTTTCTCACCAAGTAGGAAATATCCATACTAAGATCGTTCGCTTTGATATGAACACTTTTAAAAAATCAAGAAGACTTCTGGTCGAGGTGGCTTGGTCACTTCTTGCTTGGATGCATCTTCTCTACTCCAAACACACACACACCACACCCACACACACATCCATATACATGGGTATATATGTATTTATCAACAATACACATATATATTCATATATGTAAAGGTATGCACAAAGATACAGCTAGGCTCAAAAACAAGATAAACATTTCTATGAAACAGAAAAACAGATACTCCAAGTGATAATACAAGATGAAACTTCCTGGCATCCTTCTGCAATATACAGTATTATTTTGTATGTTTTGAACTTTATATAAATAGTATTATATTGTATGCACTCTTCTGCAGGTATCTGTTTTAAATGTTTAAAAAGGAGACTATTTTTTTAGAATAGTTTTAGATTTACAGAAAAACTGAGAAGACAGTACAAAGAGTTCCCATATACTCCACACCCAGTTTCCCCTATTATTAACATCTTACATTACTATGGTGCATTTGTTAAAATCAATGAATGAATAGTGATACCTCAAAGTCCATACTTTATTTAGATTTCCTTAGTTTTTCCCTAACGTCCATTTTCTGTTCCAGGATTCCATCCAGAGTACCACAGTACATTTAGTTTTCATGTGTCTTTAGGTTCCTCTTTGGTTGTGGCAGTTTCTCAGACTTCCCTTGTTGTTTAAAAATCTTGGCAGTTTTGAGGAGTACTGGTCAGGTATTTTGTAGGATGGCCCATTACTAGAATTTTGTTGTTGTTGCTGTTTTTCTCATGGTTAGATTGGGGTTATGGATTATGAGAAGGAAGACCAGAGAGGAAAATGCATTTTTGATCCCATTACATCAAGCATGCATGCTATTGACATGATTAATGACTGTTGACGCTGGCCTTGATTACCTAGCTGAGGCAGTGTTAGCTTTCTACACTGTAATATTACTCTTTTTTCCTGCCTTTCCATACTGTACTGTTTGAAAGTCACTCAAGAGCTCATAACTAAGGAGTGGAAGTTATGCTCCCCTAGTTTGAGATGGAGCTTCTATATAAATTATTTAGAATTCTTCTGGGTGGGATATTTGCCTTCTCTCCCCCAGTTATTAGGTTTACTCAATCATTTTATTATCAGTATGGAGTCATAGCTATTTATTCTATACTTTAGGTTATAATCCAATATTAATTTACCTAAGTTTGTTGCACAAATTGTTCCAGTTTTGGTCACTGGAAACTCAGTTGGCTCCTGTGCTCCTTTGACATATACCCAACGTTTTTATGTTGGTATTTCCAGCACTTTTCTACTTTCTGTCACTACAAAATCCTCAAGTTTCATCTTGTATATTTCCTGCCCCAGTACTAGAATCAGTAATTTCTCTAAGGAGCCCTGGTTATTTTTATATATATAGAGAGAGAGAGAGAGAGTGCGAGCCAGGGTTGGGGGGGCGAGGACAGGGGCAGAAGGAGAGGGGGAGAGAGAGAGTCCTAAGCAGGCTCCATGCTCAGCACAAAGCCTGATGCAGGGCTCAATCTCATGACCCCAAGATCATGACCCAGGCCGAAATTGAGTTGGATGCTTAACCAGCTGAGCCACCCAGGTGCCCCCTTGGTTCTTTCATTAGAGAATGGTATTACAAACTAAGATTTGGGTGCTGAACATGCTTGTTGCTACTGGAGTATCACCTCATTTAGATCCTCTCGGCTGACAGAGAAAAAATTTATTATGTTTATATGTTTATACTAACCTGTGTTAGTATAATATACATAACTATATTTTATATCTAACTCTTAATAACTATGTTAAGTTAAACATGATTTCATACTGATGTCTCTAACTCTAAACCATTAAATGGATCATTCTAGCTTCTTTCCTTTGCTTATCTGTAAATTCCACCAGTGAGAAAGCTGGCTCCCACCATCTGCCATCCATTTACTTAATTGCTCCATCTCATTATACATATATATCAGTATCAGGATTGCTAACCAGTACCCCCATGAGACACAACCTTATTAACTAGGGTACAGTGAACAGTGATTATGTGCAGTTCTGTTTTTAGTCTTCTAGACTCCACATATTTCCAAAGATACTTAAGTCAGTACTTTTCACCCCCCATACCTTCACTGAGGTTGCTTCACA
Source organism: Zalophus californianus (assembly GCF_009762305.2). Classification (NCBI taxonomy): domain Eukaryota; kingdom Metazoa; phylum Chordata; class Mammalia; order Carnivora; family Otariidae; genus Zalophus; species Zalophus californianus. Next base: position 40,878,326 of record NC_045612.1, on the reverse strand, counting down.
TATTTGTAACACAGATTCTCTTGTCATAGTCTGCATTCTTTCCTGGGGTTCCCCCACCTCTCAAATGATTTTTTAATATTTGTGTAATTAAGGGTCACTCTTTATTAAGCTGTACAGTTTTATGGGTTTTGACAAATGTGTATCTTGCATCCACTATTACATTATCATATAGAATAAGTTTGCTACCTTAAAAATCCCATGCTTCACCTATTCCTCTTTCCCAACCCCCTAAACTCCTGGCAACCATTGATTATTTACTATATCTATGTTTTTGTGTTTTCTGGAATGTCATATAATTGGAATTACACAATATGTAGTCTTTTCATACTGGTTTTCACTTATTAATATACTTATAGTTCCTCTATGTCTTTCTGTAGCTTGCCAGATCATTTCTCTTAACTGATTAATTATATTCCACTGTATAGCTGCAGCTCAGGTGAATGTACCCATTCATCTATTGAAGGACATCCTGATTGCTTCCAGTTTTTGGCAATTATGAGTAAAACTATTATAAACATTCACATGCTGGTTTTTGTATAAATATTGGTTTTCAAATAAATTGGGCAAATAACTAAAAGTGTAACTTCTGGATTATATGGCTAAACAATGTTTAGCTTTGCAAGACTGCCAAACTGACTTCAAAGAAGTTGTACCATTTTGGATTCTCAACAGCAGTGAATGAGTTCCTGTTGCTCAGCATCCTCAATAGCATTTGGTATTGCCAGTTTTATTGCGAATTTTAGCCATTCTAATAGGTGTGTAATGGTATCTCACTGTTGTTTTATTTTGTAATTCCCTGATGACAAATGGTGATGAGTTCCTTTTCATACGCTTATTTGACATGTATATAACTTTCTTTTTGAGGTGTCTGTTCTTATATTTTGCCCATTTTTTAATTGGGTTGTTTGTTTTACTACTGTTGAGTTTTAGGAGGACTTTGTATATTTTGGATACAAGTCCTTTATTAGACATGTTTTGCAAATTTTTTTTCTAGTCTGTAGCTTGTAATTTTCTTAAAAGTGTCTTTCACATACCAGAAGTTTATAAATTTAACAAAGTCTGATTTGTCAATTTTTTTTCTTTCACAAATCATGCTTTTGGTGTTGTATCTATAAATGTATCACCAAACACAAGGTCATTTAGATTTTCTGTTTTCTTCTAGAAGTGTTATAGTATTGTGTTTAACATTTAGATCTATGATCTATTTTGAGTTAATTTTTTAATTAACATATAATGTATTATTTGTTTCGGGGGTACAGGTGTGTGATTCATCAGTCTTACACAATTCAAAGTACTCACCCATAGTACATACCCTCCCCAATGTCCATCACCCAGCCACCCCACCCCTCCCACCCCCCTCCACTCCAGCAACCCTCAGTGTGTTTCCTGAGATTAAGAGTCTCTTACGGTTTGTCTCCTCTGGTTTCATCTTGTTTCATTTTTCCCTCCCTTCCCTTATGATCCTCTGTCTTGTTTCTCAAATTCCTCATATCAGTGAGATCACATGATACCTGTCTTTCTCTGATTGACTTATTTCACTTAGCATAATACACTCTAGTTCCATCCATGTCATTGCAAATGGCAAGATTTCATTTTTTGATGGCTGTATAATATTCCATTGTAGATATATACCACATCTTCTTTATCCAAGAATGTAAGATCTGTGTTTAGATTCCTATTCTACATGTGGATAACCAGTTAGTTATTTTAGCACAATTTCCTGAAAAGCCTGTCTTTCCTTCATTGAATTGCCTTTGCTCTCTTGTCAAAGATTAGTTCATTATATTTGTGTGAGCTTATTTCTGGAATCTCTATTCTGCTCCATTGATCTACATGTCTTTTTTTTTTTTTTTAACCAACACCACCCTTCTTGATTATAGTAAATCTTAAAGTTGGGTAGTATCAGTCCTCCAACTTTATTATTCTTCAGTATTGTGTTGGATATTCTGGGTCTTTTGTTTCTCCATATAAACTTATAATCAGTTGGTCTATATCCACAAAATAGCTTGCCAGGATTTTACTGGGATTGTGTGGAATCTACAAATCAGTTTGGGGAAGAATTGACATCTTAACAATATTAGGTCTTCCAATCCATTAACATAGGCTATCTCTGCATTTATTTATGATCTTCTTTAATTTTTCAGCAGAGTTTTATAGTTTTCTGTGTATAGATCCTGTACATATTTTGATAGATTTATACCTAAGTATTTTACTTTTTGTATGCTTTTATAAAACAGTATTGGGTTTTAAATTTCAATTGTTCATTTCTTGGTAGAAAGAAAAGCATTTGGCTTTTGTATATAAACCTTGTATTCTCCAACCTTGCTATATTCCACTTATTAGTTCCAATAGTTATTTTACATTGTTGTTGATTCTTGGGATTTTCTACATGGACATACATGTCATCTGTGAAAAAAGACAATTTTATTTTCTCCTTCTCAATCTGTGCGCTTTTTCTTTTCTTATTTTACTGCACTAGCTAGCATTTCCAGTACAATACTGAAAAGAAGTAGGGAGGTGAGTACATCCCTGCCTTATTCCCGATCAAAGGGGAAAGCACCCAGTTTCTCACCATTAAGTACAATGTTAGCTGTAGGGTTTTGTAGATATTCTTTAGCAAATTGAGGAAGTTTCCTTCTATTCCTAGTTTGATGAGAGTTTTTTGTTATGAATGGTTTTTGGATTTTGTCAAATGCCTTTTCTATATCAACTGAAATAATGGTATAATCTTTCTTCTTTAGTTTGTTGATGTGGTGGATTATATTAATTGATTTTCAAATGTTGAATCAGCCATAGATACCTAGAATAAATCCTACCTGATCAAGGTACATAATATTTTGATACATTGTTGGATGTGATTTCCTAATATTTTGATTTTTCAAACAAAATGTTTTAATCAAATATTTTTATTTTCCTAAAATTTAGGATTTTTGCATTTATGATCATGAGAGATACTGGTCTGTAGTTTTTCCTTATTCAATGATTTTATCTGGTTTTGATATTAAGCTAAGGCTGGTTTCATAAAATGAGTTAGAAAGTGTTCCCTGTTTCTATTTTGTAGAAACGATTGTAGAGAATAGGTATCATTTTATGATTCCATTTTCACCCTTCTCAGCATATCAACTATACTTCATTTTGTAATTTTTAGTTGTCACCTTAGAGTTTACAATATTCATTTACAACTAATCTAAGTCCACTCTCAACATTATACCACTTCACAGGTAGTACAGATAACTTATAACAGTTATATACACCAAATAATTCCTCCCTCCTACCCTTAAAACATTCCTGTTTTATAACATTCATTTACCCATATGCTATAATTGCCTAACATATTGTTATTACTTTGAACAGTTATCTTTTAAATCATTTAAAAATGAGAAAATAAAAGATTTTATTTTACCTTCATGCATTCTTTCTCCCATACTCTTCTTTAAAGAGATCTGATTTTCTGACCTATATCATTTTCCTTCTCTCTGGAAAACCTTTTTTTTGAAAAATAAATATTTCTCATAAGGCAGATTTACTGCTGACAAATTCCCTCAGTTTTTGTTTGTCTGACAAAGTCTTTATTTTTTGTTCACTTCTGAAGGACTGTTTTGCTGGATACATATTTCTAGGCGAGTGTTTTTTTTTTCTTTCAATACTTTACACTCTTCTCTTCTTGCTTGTATGGTTTCTGATGAGAAATTCAATGTAATTCTTATTGTTCTTCTATAGGTAAAGTGTTTTTTCTGGGTGTTTTCAAGATTTTCTCTTTGTCTCAGTTTTCTGTGTTTGAACATGATATGCTTAGGTGTATTTTGGGGGTATTTATCCTGGTTGGTATTGTCTTTCTAGATCCTGGATCTGTGGTCTGGTGTCTGTCATTAATCTTGGAAAATTCTCATTCATTCCTACTTCAACTATTTCTTCTGTTCCTTTTCTTTATTCTCCTTCTGGTATTCCAATGGCATGTATGTTAGAGCATTTGAAATTGTCTTAGTTCTTGGATATTATTTTCCATTCTTTACAGTCATTTTTCTCTTTGCATTTCAGTTTGGGAAGTTTTTATTGACATGTCTTCAAGCATACTGATTCTTTCCTTGGCCACTCCCCAGTTTGCTGATGAGTGTATCAAAAGCACTTCTTTTTAGTGTTTCTGATTTCTTGTATCTCCTTCTGATTCTGAGTTTCCATCTATCTGTTTACATTACCCATCTGTTCTTGCATATTGTATATTTTCTCTAATAGATTCTTTAGCAAATTAATCATAATTATTTTAAATTCCATATAGCTGGTAATTCCAAAACCTACATAGCTTGAGTTTGGTTCTGATGCTTCCTTTGTCTCTTCAGAGTGTGGTTTCTCTTTTAGCATGCCTTGTGATTTTTTTTTTTTTTTTGGAAGCTGGACATGATGTATAAGTTAAGAGGAACTAAGGTAAACAGGGCATTAGTATAAGGTTTTATGTTAATCTGGCCAGGAGTTGGCTGTGTTTAGTGTTTACTCTAGCTGTAGGTGTCAGAGGTTTCAATTTCTTCTAATGTCCTTGTTTTTTCTCCCGTTTTTTTAGGTTTCCCTAAAAACTCCATAAATAGAGCCTGAGCCTTGCAAGTCTTCCAGCTGTAATCCATAGTTATTGTATCAAAGCCCTATTGATGTGATGGGAAAGTGTGGGGCAAGGGAAACATTCTGTAATCTCATAATTAAGTCTCAAGCCTTTTAGTGTGCCTGTGTCCTCAGCCTATAACCTTCACAAGTGTTTCACAGCTTTCTTATTTTATCTCTTTCTCTCTTAGATGAGATAGGAAGGCTAGAGTCATCTGGAGTTGGATAATTTCCCTTCTAACAAGCTGGAGAAGGATTTGGTAAAGTTGTTTCACTTGCTCGGTGTCCCTTTGTTAGGTAGATGCTCTGTATATATTTCAAAATGATTACTTTTCCCTTCTCCATGCCAGGAACAGGAGATTGTTTCTTGGCCCTTCCCCTTGAGAACCTAGTGGAATTCCTAGAGTTAAAAGTAATGTAAATGTGAGGACCCTCATAGACTGAGGCCCCTAGAGTTTGTCAAACAATCTACACTCTGCTTCCAGAAATTTGTCAAGGTTACCACTTGTCCCTACCAGTTCATGGCTCCAGTGTTTTTTGTTCCTGATAAGCAGATCTGGGCTGTGATTCTCTGTAATCGCCTGTCTCTCCAGATTTTGGGGTTGCAGTTTACTTTGTGACTTCAGTTCTCTGATGGGTCCAAGAAAAGTCATTGCTGTTTCCTTTGTTCAGCTGTTTTTCTTGTTATAAGACAAGAGTGACAACTTCCAGGCACTTTACATGATGGAGCTGAAAACAAGTAGCTTCTTTCATTCAATATTGTTTGTGAGTTTCATGCATGTTGATACCTGTAGTTCTATTTTATTCATTTTCTATACTGCACAGTGTTCTGTTTTATGAATATACCATGCTTTATCCATTCTCCTGCTAATGAACAAATGTGTTGTTTATAAACAATGCTACAGTGAGTATCTTTATAATCTCTTAATGTGCATGTGTAAGAGTTCCTCTAGGACAGATGCCTAGGAGTGGGACTGTTGACTTTTAGTGTATGAGCATCTTCTATTTTACTAGGAATTGCCACAATGTTCATAAAAGTGATTGTCTTCATTTATATTCATCCAGCAGCACGTTAGAATTCTTACTACTCTGTATGTTCACCAATACTTGGCAGTGTCAGGCCTTTAAAGGTATGCCAACTTCCTGGGTATTAAATAGTTTTTCACTGTAGTTATATTTAGCATTTCTTTGATCACTAATAAGGCTTCATAGTTAATTGGCTATTCATGTTTTCTCCCCCATGAATTGCCTGTTCACATCTTCTGGTCATTTTTATTGGGTTGTTTGTATACTTCTTATTGGTTTGTAGGGAAAGATTTCCTTAAAATGACTCAAAAAGCACAAACCATCAAATAAAATACTGATGGCCTGATTACATTAAAATGAAAGGGGCACGTATAGAATGGAGCACTGGGTGTTATATGCAAACAATGAATCATGGAACACTACATCAAAAACTAATGATGTAATGTATGGTGATTCACGTAACATAATAAAATTAAAAAAATTTAAAAATTAAAAAAATGAAAGACTTCTGCTTAACAAAAGACATCAGAAATAATGTTTAAAAGATAAGCCATGCACTGGATGAATATATTTGCTAAATAAGCAACATGTGTTTATATCCATAATTTAAAAAGAATTTCTTGGGGCACCTGGGTGGCTCAGTCGGTTAAACATCTGACTCTTTATCTCAGCTCAGGTCTTGATCTCAGGGTCCTTAGTTCAAGCCCATGTTGGGCTAGATGCCGATGCGTGGAGCCTATTTAAATTTTTTTTTTCTGTAAATAATATGACAAACTAAACAATCAAATAATGGGCAAAGAAATGGAACAGGCAAAACACACAAGATTACTGAAAGGCTAACAAATGTATGATTACAAGCATAACTTCATTGCAAATCAGAAACATGCAAATTAAATCAATGAGATACCTTTAAACATTTTATACTGGCAAAAATAGTAAGTCCAATACTAAAGAGTCTTGGCAAGGATTGAAAGAAATTTCTGAAACCCTGCTCATGGAGTTGAATATATACATACCCTATATCACAGTAATTCCACTCCTAGGAATGTAATCTAGAACAGTAATTCTTAAAATGTCACTCTTAGACCAGCAGCATCAGCATCTCATGAGAACTTGTTGGAAATGCAAATTCTCAGGCCCTACTCCAGGTCTACTGAATAAGAAATTCTGAAGGTGGAGGCCGGCAATCTGTTTTTAACAAGACTTCCAGGTGATTCTGATGCATACTAACATTTGAGAATCACTGCAATAGGACAACATTTTTCCAACATTTTTGACTGAAATCTATAGGAAGAAATGCATTTTACATTCTGACCCACATACATAATCATACACACACACACACACACACACACACACACACACACACAAAACCAAACCAAAAGCTCTTTCCAGAAACAGTAATCACCGTTTAGAATATTTTCTATTCTATTCCATTTTGTTTCATTAAAAAAATTGCTTGTTGTGACCTACTAATTCCAACCTAAAGTTTCGATAACTGTCCTAGAGAAGCTCTTGTACATATACAGCAGGAGATATGTACAATGCTTGTTGCAGAATTGTCTGTAATAGCAAAAATAAAAAGAAAATATCTTTAGGAGAATGGATAAATTATAGCATATTTCTACAATGGAATACTACATAGTTCCTTATATTATTAAAATAAGTTTCAAAAACATGTATATTGAGTCAAAAAGCAAGTTGTAGAAGGATATATAGAGTATGATATCATCTAAATAGTTTTAAAATATGTAAAACTATGTTGTTTATGAATACATAAATATGTAGTAAAAATATAAAAGCATGCATCAGAATGATAAGTAGCAAATTCAGGATAGTAGTTACCTCTGGAGAGGAGATAGGGAAATGGGATTGGTGAGGTTTACATGGAAGTCTTCAGGTGTATCTATAAGGCTCTCTTATTTTCCTAATTAAGCTGCCCTTGAACTAACAGCAAGAATATATTAGAATTGCAATCACTCAAAGGAAACTGCTTTAATATCCCTCATCTACAATGCATTTTTTTAAAATTCAGGGATAGCCAGAAGCTGACATTATTTTGTTTTTTAAATTAAACACAACCAAGTATATGCTCCAGGGGCTTGTGTTGCCTCTTTGAGTGACATGACAATAAAGTTTTCCATTCTGGATGTAACATATACCAATAATGTGAAATAATGATGTGCTCAATAAAACAAGGATTGTTTACCACTCTACTTATATATTTGTCAATTTCTCAAGACTTAGACACTTTCACTTTGCCGCTTAGTATCAGCAATTTAAAGTCATGTCGTATGAAAGCCAGGTGGAGCATTCTAAAGAAAAAAAACTCATGTAATAACAGTAAACCCTACTCACAGCCAGGTGGACAATTATTTATTGACTAACTGCAGAGGCACTATGGCTACCTGATAGGGTGGTCCTACAAATATTACTTGATTTATTACTAGCCTAGGAAACTGGAGGCTAGTTTTCCTTCAATTCAGGACCTCTAGTAGATATGGACTAGAGTCTCATCAAGATTTCTTTAAAATTCTAAGGGTAGCTTAGGACCTTAGGAAACCACAAAGAACATCATAGGAAATATGCTACTTATATAGTATGCAGAGAATTAATAGTCAAAGTCACGGAAAAACACAATCACAGTGCCGATGTCACGATTCCTTGGTATAATCAAAGCTAATTTAAAAGTATTAATTTAGGTAGAGGTAAAGAAAAATGAAAACAACCCATGTTTTTTTTTTTTCTTGGTTTGGCCTATACCTTGTTTGGCTCCCCTGGATTATATGAAGAAAACATAGGAATTTTTCGGATCTCTTCCTCTGACAAACGATTTCTCTGGATCTCATCTTCTGGGACAAATTCTATTGGCTGCGTCAGCTTCTTAGGCCCAGTCCAACACTGCTCAGGTGAATTATCAATAACTTTTGCCACATGGAGACTGGGACCTTTACCCTGTGCTGCCTGTTTTCCCTTGTCCTGGAGTAATGACGGGTTCTCAGCTGTGCCACTATCTCCCACTGATGTAGCTGAGACCAGTGAGTGGGAAGCAAAGGGTTCACCTCTCATAAGTTGGAACTCTTCAAGACGTTTTTTCATTATCATCTCTTGGTAAAAACTTTCCAGGTTGTTCATGGGATCACCTTTGTTCTTCTTTTGGGGTTCATCTAGATCAAGACAAAGAGATAGGGAAGTTCTACAAAGCCTACCAACACAACCTTTGACAAATAAATAAAAATCAAATCTTGGATCTCGGATACAGAAACTGCTGGGGCAAGTTTGACAAATGACAATAGTATACAGCTATTTTAATGTAGTGCATCTCAAGCAAGGCTGGAACTATGGTGAAGCAAGTGAGGCACCTCAGGTGCAAAATTTAAGGAGGTGCTCACTCTCAGAATCATGCAAGTACATGCACCTAACTGATAAAGACATTAAAAATGTAACTAGTATGGCATTATCCCACTTGACAAAATTAATAATAATCCTTTTAGTATCAGCTGCTATGGAGTTCATATTCAAATGGCTCTGATTATCTCAGAGATATCTTTTTATACTTGGCTGTTCAATGCAGAATCTAAACCAGGCTTTGGCTGTTATACCTGTTAAGTCTCTTTGATTTTAAAACAGTGCCCCTTCTTTTCCACCCCTCCAACTCATTTTTTTCTCCATCCCATTGAATTATTAGAGGAACCACATCATTTGTTCAGAGAACAAATGAAATTTGACTGATTATTCCTCATGTTATTGTTTAACTTGTTCCTCAATCCCCTCTATCTCTTACAAACTGGCAGTTAAAATTAGAGCTATGCTATCTAATATAATAGTCACTGGCCACACAAATCTATTTAAATTAATGTTTTAGATGCCAGTTCCCCAATTAAACTAGTCACATTTCAAATGCTCGACAGCCATATGTGGCTAGTGGATACCATAATGGGCAGAATACATAGAAACCATTTACATCATTGTGGAAAGTTGCATTACGATAGTGCTGATCTAGAGGTTTGATTAGATTCAGGTTCAATATTTTAGGCAACAATCATCCATAGATAGATGTGTACTTCCTATTACATCATGTCATAAGACACATAATGTTTGGTGGTCCCACTTTAATGACGCTAAAGTTGATCAGATTCAGGTGGTGGTAGTCTGATCCCTCCATTATAAGTTTTCCCATTCACCTAATGGGTTTTGTATCCATTGATGACCATTGCCTAGATCTGTTAATTTATTGAGTTGTAAAATGGAGCTCCCCTAATTCTATTATTATTTTGTATTTATTAATCCTATTATTTCTTTCGTGTTTGTTATCTGGAATTCTATAATGAACTTACCGTCAACTATTTGGTTTCCCCATATACAGTTCATACAGGAAAGGCAGGACAAATGCTTGATTTTTTCCCAGTATTTACCAACTATGACAGTAGTGAGTTGGTACCTTAGAAATTTCCAATGGTGACCAATGATTATTTTTAGTATGATTGTGAGATCATTTTCATATGTTTGATGTGTTTCAATTAAATGTAATATTTATTCTTTTTAGTGGACAAATTATCCTACTTGGGACCAGTAAGTCCCTTCAGATTGGCTCCTGTGTTGCTTTCCAGTTTTTTGGCACAGCAAGATGTCACAAGTTCATTTTGAATATTTCCTGACTCAAACCTGATTATCTCTCCAAGGACCCCTGGCTCCTTTTAATGGGAAATAGTATTTAGAAACCACAGTGTGTTGCTAGGTGTGTTCATAGCTGTTGAGCTGTTGCTTCTAGGCCTTTTCAGTGGACAAAGCTAGGAAATTCTTTTAAAAGAAAAATAAATCATGAGTTCATACTGGTATTTCCACTTTAAATTTAAGATTACAAGGTTTTTACTCAAACTCCTTGATTTTAGACTTATATCTCTTTTCACATATGCTTAAAATATTGGCTCAATGATATTAACAAAATTATTTATTAGCTTTTTCCTATAACATATTTATAGAATTTTAAAATGTCAGTAACAATACTAATGTAACTATTAATGATAAAACTACTGAATACAGTTTTATATGTCTTTGCAGTTATTTTTGTCCTTAAAATATATCCCATTAGGAATGTACAAATGTTGTTCTACAGTCACTTTACATAATTGGTTTTTTTCTGTATGGTTATGTTACCAACTTTATTTATAGTCAGGCTAATGTGCTTCAGATTACTTATGAATTTTAGGAACTGATTTTTTTCCTTTTTTAGTATTTTTTATATTATGCAGAACATTTCTATGAGTCTAAAGTGAAAACTGTGTTATACAGTACCTTCACAGAAGTCTCACCTCCACCTCTGTCCCCTTCATCCCATTCCTTTCCTTTTCCCTAAGTATAATTTTTATTAGGTTTTGACATTATGGTTCCATTATTTCTTTTTTGAAAATATAAGCAGATAGGTGTGCATACACAACACATATATGTGTTTATCTATGTAATTCATTATTTACACCCCTTTTCTATATAAAAGGTAACTTACTACAAACACTGTTCTCAACTTACATTTTTGCACTTAACAATATATCCTGGAGATAACATATTAACGTGTAGTCTTCCCCCTCCTCTTGATAGCTTCACAGTACTCTACTGTGTGGATGTACTAATTTATTCAACTACTCCCCTACTGAGGCACATTAGTGCTATATCCAGTCTTTTTTGCTTTTATGAATAATACCTTGACAAACAGCCTTGTGCATACAGGATTTTGTATTTTTCCAGTATGTCTTTGAAACAGATTACAAGAGGTGGCAGGGCTGAGACAAAGGGTAAATGTGTATGTAATTTTTCCTAATATTGTTAAATTCCACTCTGTAGTTATATTATTCTGCATTTCCACCAGCAAGGTATAAGAATATTTATAGAAGGATTTCTTAAGACCCCAAAAGCATTAACCTAAGGAAAATATTGACAAATTCAATTACATTACAATTTAAAACTTCTGTTCATTAAAAACATAATAAAGAGATAGAAAAGTCATAGAATGGGAAAAGGTATTTGCTGCACAAATAACTGGTAAAGAACCATTAAGAAAAGGGGCAGACAACTGAAAATATGCCTTTCACAAAAGAGGAAATATACATGGCTAATAAATATATGCAAAAATGTTCAACCATATTAGAATTCAGGGAAATGCTAATTAAGAAGGGGTTGGGATATTAATAGAAAACTGACATACTGGCAAAAAACTAAAAACACCAATATCACATGTCAGTGAAATTGTAGAGCAAATGGAACCCTCACATACATTGCTGGTAGGAATGTGCACCCATAGTGCAAATCACTATAACATTATCTACTGATGTTGAATATATGCTGGTAATATGACCAATCAGTTCCATTCCTACATATATACCCTAGAGAAGCTTAGGCATATGTGTACCAGGATAAAATAATTATAATGTTTAGATCAGTACTATTTATAGTAGCCTGAAACTGGCAAAAATATAAATGTCCATCTAAGAATCAATTATAAAATTGTAGTCAGTTTATATAATGAAATACTATATTCTAATGAAAGTCAACAAATTTTAGCTATATATGACCAAGTGGATAAATATTCTAATGTATACATTCAAAAATATATATTCAGTGACTATTAGGATTCAGATACTATTCTAGGTTCTTGGGATATATCAGTAAATAAAACAAAGATCCCTATCTTCATAGAGCTCAGTGAATTATACAGTATGTCAGAAGGTTATGAGTGCTATGAAAAGAAATATAGCAGTGTAATGGGTGATTGGAAGTGCTAGGGGGTTGTAGTAGTGGTAGATGCAATTTTAATGTTGGTCTTGGTAAGTCTTATTGAGAAAGTGACATTTGAGAGATATGACTTAAAGAAAGTGAGGGAATCTATCATGCTGATATTAGAGTGAGGGCCCCAAAGTGGGGACTATGTCTTAAAAAATTTAAAAAGTCTGAAATCATACAAACTATCTGACCACAATGGAATTACATTAGAGATCCACTGCTAGAAGAATTCTGAGAAAACATAAATATTTAGAAATTAAACAACACACTTCTAAATATCTCATAGGTCAAAGAACTCACAAAGGAAATTTAAAAAATATTTTCAACTAAATGAAGAGGAAAACACAGCATATCTAAATTTATAGATGTAACTAAAACAATGTTGAGAGAGAAATTTGCAGTTTTAAACACCTATATCAGAAAAGAATAATGTTTTTAAACCTATAATCTGAGCTTCCAAACTAAGGAAACTAGAAAAAGAGCAAACTAAACACAAAGCAAGGAAAAAGAAGAAAATAATAAAGATTAAGGAATAAATCAGTGCAAGAGAAAACAGAAAAATAGTAAAAAATCAATGAAACCAAAAGCCGATTCTTTGAAAAGTTTAACAAAATGGCAAACCCTTAGCTAGACCAACCACAAAAATAAGAGAGAAGACAAAAATGACTAAAATCAAGAATTAAAGATGGGGCATCATTACTGACACTATAGAAATGGAAATGATTATAGGGGATTATTATAAATAACTTTAGGCCAACAAATTAGAAAGCTTAGATGAATGGACAAAATTCATAGAAAGATACAAATTACCAAGCAGACTCAAAAATAAAGAGAATAGCTGAATAAACCTATAATAAGTCAGTTGAGTCAGTAATCAACAGTCTATCCACAAAGAAAAGTCCAATTCCAGATGTCTTCATTGGTAAATTCTACCAAATATTTAAAGAAATAATATCAATCATGCACAAACACTCTCAGAAAATAGAGGAGGGAATCTTTTCCAACTTATTCTATGATGTCAATACTAAACTGAAACCAAAGCTAAACAAAGACATCACAAACAAAGAAAACACAAATATACCTCATGAACAGACACAAAAATCCTTAACAAAACATTAGCAAGTCTGCCTAATTCATCAATATATAGAAATGATGATACACATGTAAGTGGAATTTATCCCAGAAATGAAAGATTGGTTTATCATCTAAAAAAAAATCAATGAATATAATACATCATATTGATAGATTAAAACATTAAACCACATGATCACTATTATAGGGAGTGTAGCAAAAGCATTAAACAAAATCCAACACCCATTCATGATTAAAAAAAAAAACTTCAATGAAGTAGGAATAGAAGGGAACAACTTCAGCCTGCATATGTTAGGCTGAATGACACCCACAAAATGCCCACATCCTAATTCCTGGAATCTATGAAAATGTTACACGGCAAAAGAGACTGTACAGATGTGATTAAATTACAGATCTTGAGTTAGGGAGATTATCCTGGATTATGCAGGTGGGCCCAATATAATCAAGATGGAGGCAGGAAGGTCAGAGACAGAGTAGTAGATGTAGTAATGGGAGTAGAGGTTGATGTAATGTGAGGAAAGGGCCATGAGCCAAGGAATTACAGGTGGACAGGTGGATTCTAGACACTGGAAAAGGTTCCCCTCGAGAACTCTAGAAGGAAGACAACCCTATGGACAACTGATTTTACAACTTCTGACCTTTAGAACTGTAAGAGAAGAAATTAGTTGCTTTAAGCCACTAAGTTTATAATAATTAGTTATAGCACCCACAGGAAAGTAATGTACTATAATGCTAAAGATCATGTACAAAAAACCTAGAGCTAAGATCATAGTTTATCGTTAAAAACTGAATGTTTTCCCCCTAAGACTGGGAACAAGGCAAGGATGCTTGCTCTCACCACTTCTATTTGACACTGTACTGAAGGATCTAGACAGTGCAAGGAGACAAAAAAAAAAAAAAAGAAAAGAAAAAGATATACAAATTGGAAAGAAAGAAGTAAAACTGCCTTATTCATAGGCAACATAACTGTCTATGTAGAAAATCCCAAGGTATCCACAATAAAGCTACTAGAATAAAAAAATTACAAGATCAAGAATGCAAGATAGATATACAATAATCAACTGTATTTCTATGGACATGTATGTAACAATCAGAAAATGAAATAAAACAATTTTGTTCACAAGAGCATCAAAATGAAAAAATATTTAAGAATTAGTAAAAATATAGTATTTGTAAACTTAAAACTATACAACATTGCTGAAATAAATTACAGAAGAGCTAAATAAAGGAAGAGACATTCCATGTTCATGGATTAGAATATTCAATATTATTAAAATGGCAGTTTTCCCCAAGTTGAATTATAGATTCAATACAATCCTTATCAAATATCTTTATCAATACAATCCTTATCAAATACAAAAAAGCAGGCTTTTTTATAGAAAAACTGACAAGCTGCTTCTAAAATTTACATGGAAATACAAAGGGCCTAGAATAACCAAAGCTATTTTGAAAAACAGGAATGAAGTTGGAGGAATTATACTACCTGATTTCAAAACTTATATAAAGACATTCAGAATATAAGGATAGGTGCATACATCAATGGAACCAAAACAAGTGTCCTGAAATAAACCCTTACATTTATGGTCAATTGATTTTCCACAAAGATGCCAAAACAATTCAATAGGGGAAATAACAGTCTTTACAATAAATAGTGCTGGGACAGTTGGATATGCATATTTAAAAATATGAACTTAGAATCTTTATCTCTCACACAAAAATGAACTCAAAACAGGTAACAGATCTAATTGTAAGAGCTAAAACTATACATATTCTAGAAGAAAACACAGGAGAGTATCTTTCTGACCTTGAGTTCAGCAACAATTCCTTATATATGATACCAAAAAGCCCAAGTCATAAAGGAATAAATTGATAAATGGAACTTCATTAAAATTAAAAACTTTTGTCCTTCAAAAGACACCATTAAGAAAATAAAAAGGCAAGCTACAGACTGGAAGAAAATATTTGCAAACCATATAACTTATAAAGTACTTGTATTCAGAATACGTAAAGAACTCTTACCACTCAAAACTAAGACAACAACCCCATCAAAAAATGGGTAAAAGACCTGAATAGACACTTCGTCAAACAAGACATAAGAAAGGCTGATAAACACATGAAAAATACTCATGATTATTTGTTATTATAGAAATTCAAATTAAAGCCACAATGAGGTATTAGTACACACCCACTAGTATGGCTGTTAAAAAAAAAGGGGGGGAGTAACAAGTGTTGGCAAGGATGTAAAGAAGTAGGAATGCTCATACATCACTGAAGAGAAAGTAAAATGATGTAACCACATTGGAAAACAGTTTGGCAGTTCCTCAAACAGTTATACAGTTACCACATGACCTAGAAACTCCACTCACTCAAGAGAAATGAAAACATATCTACTCAAAAACTTGGACATGAATGTTTGTAGTATTATTCACAGTAGCCAAAAAGTGGAAACAACCCAAATGCCATCAGCAGTGAAAAGATAAAGAAAATACGGTATATATCTATAGAATGGAAAATTATTTAGTAATAAAAAGGAATGAATTGCTGATACAGGCTACAACATGAACGAACTTCGCAAACACATTACCTGAAAGAAGCCAAATTCCAAAGATCCCATATTGTTAAGATTCCATTTATATGAAACACCTAGATACAACAAGTTTATAGAGAGAGAAGGCTTGGGGTAGGCGTGGGGGTGATCTACTGCAAATACGCTCATGGAATTTTGCAGAGTGATGGAAATGTCCTAAGATGGGACTGTATTGATGATTGCATAAGTCAGTAAGTTTACTAAAAATCACCTAGCTGAACACTTACAACAGGCGAATTTTACCACATATAAATTACATACCTCAATGAAGTTGTTGAAAAATCAAGAAAAAAACTATTCGGTCTCACAAAATGTTAGAACAGAAAATAGGAAAAATATATTAAAAGACATTAAAGAATAATTAAATGAATGAGAAGATATAGCACATTCACCTTTGAAGAGCTGAAGATTCATACTGTAAATATGTCAATTGTCCTCAATTCATTTAAATACTCAATGGAATCTCAGTCGAAATCATGTAAGAGAAAGTGTGTGTGTATGTGTGTGTGTGTAACTTGACAAGCTGATTCTAAAATTTCCATGGAAAAGCAAAGTATCAAAAGTAGAAAAAACACTTTTGAAGAAGAACAAGGTGGAAGGAATTGTTTTTTTACTGTATCAAGACATTAAAAAGCTAAACTGTCATACTGGTTCTGATATACTGATAGCCAAAAAGACCAAAAGAACAAAAGAGAGAACCCATAAAAACACCCATGCATACATGAACACCTGATAGATGACAGAGTTAGCAATACAACAACAGTGCAGGGACATTTCCAAAATATAGTGTTGGGATAGAGGGTTATTTATATGGTAAAAAACAAAACAAAACAAAACCTGAAATCCTACTTCATACCATATACAGAAATCAATTCCAGGTGGATCAAAGACTTAAATGTGAAAGACAAAAACATAAAGCCTTCCGAATAAAGAATAGTATCTTCCTGAGCTCATGTAGGGAAGGATTCATTAATCAAAGCACAAAAATCACAAAGTAGAAAGGAAAATTAATAGATTTTATTACATACAATTGAAGAACTTTTATTCATCAAAAGACACCGTAAAGGGAATGAAATGATAAGCCACAAAATGGGAATAGGCATTTTCAACACATATAGCCAACAAAGAGCAAGTATCCACAATAATAAAGAACTTGTACAAATTTATAAGAAATGCACATAAGATGAGACAAAATTTGGAGATAGACTATTCAGGACATATAACCACAACACTTTCCTACTAGCTCCCTCTTGTCTGTAGCACTACTGAAGGTTAAGTAGTGATGATTGAGATCTGCCATATCCCAGGGTTTGGGGGCTGAGCTATTACTTCGATACATGCCTAAAGTGACCTCTGAACCAAGACTGCTCCTGGACACAGATATAAACAGATGGAAAGATATTCAGGTAATATTTGGTAAACGGGCAAAAGAACTGAATAGCCATTTCAGAAAGGAGGTTATCCAAATGGTCAATTGTGTGAGAGGGTTTCCAACCTCATTAGATATCAAGGGAAGGAAGTTAAAACCACAATGAAACAAACAAAACAAATTGGACTTAGATTCCTGAAAAATATCAATGCCTGCAAGACAGACAGACAGATAGATACACACACAGAAAAACTGTTATAAAGCAAACTAAATGCAATATGTGATCCCTGACTCATCCTGGATTTAAAATTGAGAAATCTAATTAGAAACTGTATATTAGATAGTATGTGTAACAATGCTAAATATCTTAAGAGTGATCATAATACTATGATTATACAGAAGAATGTCTATGTTCTTAGAAGATACATAAGGAAGTATTTAAGAGTAAGACTTCTTGGGGCGCCTGGGTGGCTCAGTCGTTAAGCGTCTGCCTTCGGCTCAGGTCACGATCCCAGGGTTCTGGGATCGAGCCTCACATCAGGCTCTCTCCTCAGCGGGAAGCCTGCTTCTCCCTCTCCCACTCCCCCTGCTAGTGTTCCCTCTCTCTCTGTCTCTCTGTCAAAATAAATAAATAAAATCTTAAAAAAAAAAGAGTAAAACTCCTTAATGTCTGAAATTTACTTTCAAATTGTTTAGCAATACACAAACCACACACACATTCTAGTGTAGAGGAAATCAGAGGTATAGCAAATGTGGCAAAATGCCAGTAGTTGGTAAATGTACGTGAAGGGTGTGGGTGTACTATTCTTTCAATTTTTCTCCATGTTTGAGATTTTTCAAAATAGAAGGTTGAGGAAAACAAGACTTTACTAAATCCTAGACAAATAAGAAGTAATATAAATGAATGCTAGTTATTAAGAAAGGGAAAAGATAATATACTGAAATGTAAGTAAATACCCATTAGATTGGAGTCTGACAATACCCAGTGTGGACAAAGATATGGAGCAACCTGAACCTTCTTCACACGTGGTTGGTAGGTTTTTAACATGGGACAATCCTTTCACAAAAGAGGTAACATCTATAAAGTTGAACAGGGAGGAATTCTTCACCCCTCAATTCCACTCCTAGGTATATATCCAGAGAAACTCCTGCACATGTGTCCCAGGATACATTTACAAAAATGATCACAGTAGCAGGACTGATACTTACAGCTCCCCCAAGTGGAAACAACCCATATGTCCGACTATAGTAAAATGGATAAATGTCCATATAAAGGAATACTATACTACAGTGAAAGTGAATGAACTATGGCTATACATTGTAATATGGCTGAATCTCAGAAATATAACAGGTAGAAAAGGAAGACCCAATAGAATACATACAGTACAATTCATTGATATAATGCCTAAAAACAAGCAGAACTAACCACTGTCTAATGCTGTATGTATGGGTGGTAAAAATATAAAGAGAAGCAAAGCAATTATTATCACAAGTCAGGACAGTGGTTATATCTGGTAGGCAGGGAGATGTGATTTCTGAAGAGCATACAAGGACTTCTGGAGTATCGGCAACGTTTGATTTCTTGACTTGACTGACCGTATGTGTTAAGTACCCTCTGGCATGATCTATTTCATTATTAAAAATATTTTTTAGGGGTGCCTAGGTGGCTCAGTCAGTTAAGCGTCTGCCTTCGGCTCAGGTCATGATCCCAGGGTCCTGGGATCGAGCCCTATGTTGGGCTCCCTGCTCAGCAGGGAGTCTACTTCCCCCTCTCCCTCTACTGCTCCCCCTGCTTGTACTCTCTCTCTCTCTAATAAATTTTTAAAAAACTTAAAAAAATATTTTTTAAAAAAGTGAGTAGGAGGTAAGGAGGAGATAACTCAGTATACTGGGTTGAATAGTTTCCCCCCAAAATTCATGTCCAACCAGAACCTCAGAATGTAACCTTATTTGGAAATAGCGTATTTGCAGATACAGTTAGGTAAGATGAGGTCATACTGGATTAGAGTGGGCCCTAAATCCAATGACTGGTGTCTTTTTAAGAAGGCCACGTGGAAACACAGACACACAGACATACGTGTCACATGATGGTAGAAGCAAGAGATTGGAGTGATGCATGTACAAGGCAAGGATAGCCAGCAACCACTAGAAGCTAGGAGAGGGGCACGGAACAGATTCTTCCTCAGAGTCTCCAGAAGAACCAACCTTGTCAATATCTAGATTTGAACTTCTAGCCTCCAGAACTGTGATCACGAGAATACATTTCTGTTGTTTTAAGTCACCTAGTTTATGGTACTTTGTTACAGCAGCCCTAGGGAACTAATACAGATTTTGTACTGGGAAATGGGGTGCTGCTATATCAAATACCTAAAAATGTATTTGTTTTGGAATGTATTTGGCTTTGGAAATGGGCAATAGGTAGAGGCTGGAAGAATTTTTGAGTTGCTTGACAGCAAAAGGTTGGTTACCTTGAAGAGACTGTTGGTAGATATATGAGTGTAAATAGCAGTTCTGGTGTGTGCTCAGAAGTAAAGAGGACAGTAGAGAAAGCTTCTATTATCTTAGAGAATACATATATCATCATGAATAGAATACTGCTAGAGATACGAACATTAGAAAATGTACTTCTGGTGAGGCATTAGAAGGAAATGATGAACATGTTATTGGATGCTGGAAGAAAGGCAATCTTTGTCATCAAGTGGCAGAAACTTGGCTGAATGGAGTTTTGCTGTTGGGTGGACTTAACTTATAAGTGGATATTTAGCTAAGGAGATTTCCCAGCAAAGTATGGAAGATGCAGCCTGATTTCTCTTTGGTGCTTACAATAAAATGAAGAGAAAAGAGAGATAAATTGAGGAAGGATCTGTGAAAAAAGAAACCAACACTTGATGATCTAGGGAATTCTCAGTGTATCTAAACAATGTGCTCTGGAAACAGGGCCAATGGTGTGGCTGGACAGACTTTCACTGAAGAGATTAGGTGTGTGACTCATGGATGCAATCAACCATCTCAACAGAAGCCAAGAAGAAAGGAGGGGTTATCCAGAAAGGACCTTTGGAAAACCCTTATAACTGACTATATGGGTCTCTTGACAGGCATGAGACCAACAAGGTTTTTAGAGAATTGTATACCAGAAGAAACAGTGCCAGCCTGGTGTGAAAGTGACAAAGACAGGACAAAATGAAGGATGACTGCAAAGGCAAAACCACAGATGCAAAAGCCAGTGAGGGTGGGGCTGCAGCTACCTTGGTAGGCTGAGAAGGTGGGGCTATCCCAGAGGACCCAGAGAACAAGACCACCCCTGGGGGCCAGAGGAGAGAGCACTGAGTCCAGAGCATTACTCTCAGGCTCTGAGACCTAACAGAATTTTCCCTGCTGGGCGGTTAACTTGCTTTAGACCAGTAACCCCTTTATTCCTTCCTTTCTGCCCTTTCAGAGTAGGAATGCCTATCCTATGCCTGTCTCACCATTGTATTTTGGAAGCAGATAATTTGGTTTCACATGTTTCTGGACAGAAAGGAATTTTGCCTTAGGGTGGAACATACTCAGGGCCTCTCTGACACCTGGTTTTGATTATTTAGATAATGACACTTGAGACTATTTGAGTTGAGATTTAGATGAGCTTTGGGACTTAGACTTGATGCTGGAATAGGTTGACTTTTGTGAATACTGTAACGGGGTCAATGTATTTTGCGTGTGAGATGGATTTGACTATTTGGAGGCCAAAGGGCAGACTATACTGGGTTGAATAGTGTACCCTCAAAATTCATGTCCATTCCGAGCCTCAGACATGACTTTATTTGGAAAGAGAGTCTTGGCAGATGTCATGAGTTAGGATGACATTACACTGAATTAAGGTGGGCCCTAAATCAAATGACTTATGTGCTAATAAGAAGGCCAAGAGAAGGCACAGAGACACAGACACACACTGAGACCGCCATGTGATGATGGAGGCTGAGACTGGAATGATGCAGCTAGCTATAAGACCAAGGAATGCTGGCAAATGCCAGAAGCTAGAAGATACAAGGAAGGTTTCTAGAGACCTGCAGAAAGAGTATGGCCCTGCCAACACCTTGATTTCAGACTTCTCACCACAGTGAGAGAATAAATTTCTGTCGTTCTAAGCCACTAGATTTGTGGTCATTTGTTAAGGCGGTCCTAGAAAAAGAATCTAGTGATTTTAGAAGATTCTTCTAAGAAATTTTGTTGCAGAGAGAAGGAAAAACGATTGACATACACAACAGGAATGAATCTCAAAAAAAAAAAAAATGATCAGTTAAGGAAGCCTTCAGAAAGAATACAAAGGATAGCATTTCAGTTATCTGAAGTTCTAGGACAGGAAAAACTAATCTATAGTAGAAAAAGCCAAAACACCAGTTGCCTCTCGGAAATTGTGACAGGAAGTATGATAAAACTTTCTGGAATGGTGGTAATCTTCTATGGATTAGGTTACACAGATGCAACGGTATGCTAGAAATGGCCCATTGATTATACACAAATTTTCCAGACTCCATGTTCAGTGATAACACTTCGGTAGCTTGAAATTTGCCACGGTGTAAGTATGTACACCATGGAAACTGGCAAATGATGCAAATCAGAGCCCTTTTACTTTCTGGAGAGCCAGCTGTTAAACATTTACCAACACACCACTACAAAAATGTATACACTGGTAAAAAGTTCACAAATGAACACAAAATTCATGCATTTTATGGCATGCAAATTTTACATCAAAAGAAAAAATTGAAATATTTAATTCTAGCTAACAATATGCATGCTGAAGTATTTAGGGGGATATGCATTTACACTGGCAATTTATTTTAAATACTTCAATAAAATAAGATGGATTGATAGATGAGTGGAGGGCAGGTATGTGATAAAATAAAATATTAATGGTAGAATCTAGTTGGTGATATAACGGGTGTTTGAGATAAAATTCTTTCACCATTTCTGTGTGTTTGAAAATTTTCATTAAAAACTGGGGAAACATCACTTCCTATATGGATATCAAAAAAATATTGACATATGGACTGGCTTCTATCATTTTGATATTTCATTTTTTAAACGAAGTGCTACTTATTATGGTTACAGTGAAGGGAGAGAATCTAAACATATTGTTTGCTCGAGTAGGTAAACAACTGAAGGGCATTTTTTGTCTTTATCATTTTTTAAAGATAATTCATGGTAGGAGTGTGGACACTATGGAAACTGGCAAGTAGTAAAGTCATGTTAAAATCCTGAAA
Organism: Zalophus californianus; assembly: GCF_009762305.2. Taxonomy (NCBI): domain Eukaryota; kingdom Metazoa; phylum Chordata; class Mammalia; order Carnivora; family Otariidae; genus Zalophus; species Zalophus californianus. The sequence goes on along the minus strand of NC_045612.1, from coordinate 40,855,648 downwards.
GGAGGGGCTCCTGGGTGGCCCAGTCAGTTGGGTGTCTGCCTTTGGCTCAGGTCATGATCCCAGGGTCCTGGGATCGAGCCCCACTTCGGGCTCCTCATTCAGCAGGAAACCTGCTTCTCCCTCTCCCTCTGCCTGCCACTCCCCCTGCTTGTGCTCTCTCTCTCTGTGTCAAATAAATAAATAAAATCTTTTTTTTAAAAATCCTGGAAGGAAAGAAGCAGTACTGGGGATAAGTGACTGAGGTCCCTAGGGCTAGGATCCAGCACAAAGGTGTAAAGATTAACTTCAGGCATGAAGGATATACCTACCACTGAGTTGAGATGGAAGAAAATAAGACTCAGGATGCAGAATTAGCAGAGTCAGGCAGAAAGCAGATGAAGGCTCTTGTCAATGACAATGTTTCCTTTGAAACAGGAAGCCTATCTGCTAAAAATAATCAAACAGTAGGATGGAAAGAATAATGAAGATCTAAAAGAGTATATGGAAGGAATGAAATGGAGAGCTGACAAGGGACCAGGAGATAGACTGCTGAACAAGGAAGAAGGCTCTAGACAAGACCAGACATGAGGAAACTGTAGAGGCATTATCAACAAAATTATATGATTGTTCTTTAGTAATGCTCAAAAACTATCCTGCAGAAATAAAGAAGGCAATTAGTTAGATTGATTCAGGGTTGAAGTTTTGCCGGGTAGGTATGGCACACAGACAAGGAAACAAAAAGAATGCTTCACCGGCAAGAACATGAGTAAATAATGGGTGATGGAGTCTAGGTAAGATGTGGAAAGAAAAGGAGACAGGAAGGGGATGACAGACTGGGAGAAAATAAAAAGGTCAAGGAACTAGAGATTTCAACAGGGTTGAAGAGATGGAATAACAGCCGTAAGAGAGTTGCAAGGGCCAGAAGTATAAGAAAGAGGTTGTGGTCAGAGTAATATACTGGGGCTTAAGATTTCAGAGGAAGTTTATTTCTAAGAGATAATGTATGTTTTCCCACTGATTTAAGGTTAGAAGATGGGATATGTTTTACTCCCCCAAAAGTGTTCATCTCAAGATATAGCAAAATCAGGGGCGCCTGGGTGGCTCAGTTGGTTGTGCATCTGCCTTCGGCTCGGGTCATGATCCCAGAGTCCTGGGATGAAGTCCCACATCAGGCTCCTTACTCAGCTCCTTCTCCCTCTCCCTCTGCCACTCTCCCTGCTTGTGTTGTCTCGCCCTCTCTCTCAGTCAAATAAATAAATAAAACCTTTAAAAAAAAGATATAGCAAAATCACACTTAATAAACCAAAAAATCTTCTCAAATCCCATATACAAATGCTATGATCAAGACCACTGACGTTCATGTACGAACAGACCTAGACTTAAGTCCTAGCATGGCCACTTAATAAGTGACCTTGAGAAAGTAGCCTACCTCCTCAGAAGCTCAATTTCATTATCTGTAAAATGGGTATAATACTGCCACTATCTTGTAGGGTTAATATAAAGGTTAAACGAGCAAACACAGAAAATGCTTAGCACAGGACTGGCACAAATAAGCCCTCGAAAATTATTAGCTATTAGGAATTCTGTTTCCATGTAAAAAGTAAGCATACTTCATCCCTGCCTCTCCCACTGAATACAATTCTAAAACCTGATGAGAATTCATGGAACATTTGAAGACTGCAAAAAGTACATAGTAGCAGGTGGAATAGGTGAGAATTTGAAATAACAAAGAACCCATGCCCAAACGCAGCATGATCAGATTGCTGAAAAGTAAACAGAAAGAAAAAAAAGAGTAGAATAATAAGGAGAGAGCATTTAAAAATCCTTGTATTTATAGTCCACTGGTTTTCCACAAAAGTACTAAGACAATTTAATTGGGAAAGGATAGTCTTTTCAACTAAAGGTGTTAGGACAATTGGCTATCCATATGCAAATAGACTAAAGTAACCCTAACTTTACATTACGTGTAATTCAGCAATTAATTCAAAATGGTTCATAGACCTAAGTGTACAAGCTAAAACTATAAATTCTGTAAAAGAATACATATGAGAAAATCTTTGCAACCTTGGGTTAAAAAGAAATCTTAGTTATAGGACCAAAAGCAGAAATCATGAAAAAAAGTAAATTTGACTTCGTCAAAATCACAAACTTTCAAGCTTCAGAAGATACTGTTAAGAGACTTGACATCAGTGCAAATGGCAGAGTACGGACCTCTTGAAATTCTCTCCTCCATAAAAGCAATGAGAACACTGGCAAAAACTGTCAGGATCAGCTTCTCCAGAACTCTGGAACAATTAACCAAAGGCTTGCAGCAATCTGGGAAATATTTATTCAATAAAAATAGCTAAATCTCAATAAGAATAATAAATTTTATAGCATTTTAACTAGCCCTTTTCTCATCCATTTCTCCCAGGTCTGTGGTAACCTTGAAAACCAACAACCTGAAATCACAGTGAAAACCAGCAGCCTGGCAGCTACCAGAGAGGGAAGAACGGGGCTAGAGTTTCTTCAAAGCACCATTGTCAGAGAACAGTCATCTAGGTGGCCTTTCTAGTGGTTCCCTGGAAGATTCCATAGGTAACGCTCTCCATGATGTAACTCAAAGCTAGCCACCCAGTGCTAAGAGCCTTCTTCCGAGAACTTTTGTCAAAAGTAATCACAGGAAGGGGATGCTTGGGTGGCTCAGTCAGTTAAGCATCTGCCTTCGGCTTGCGTCATTGATCCCAGGATCCTGGGATCAAGTTCCGCATTGGGCTCCCTGCTCAGCGGGGAGCCTGTGTTTCCCACTGCCTGTCCCTCCCCCTGCTTGTGCTCTCTCTCTCCGATAAATAAATAAATAAAACCTTTAAAAAAATAATCAGAGGCAGTTGGTGAATTCTTCCCCTGCCTGAGGTGGTGGAGTTGGGATAAACAATAGGTTAACCAAAAAGCCTAGAAGGAAATCTTGGGGGATGAAATGTCCTTAGAGGGCACTGAAAAGCTCCAACATACTCCCAGGAATCTGGAAGGCCACACATGTGCACAGGCCTGTCCTCATAGCCGAAGTTGTATGCATGCTCAGGAAAGACTAGAAAAAATCCTAAGGTCTTAGCTCTGACTAATCTTACATCTCTGCACAAGCAGGAAGTGAGGGTTTAAAATGGAGTTGTAAACTGCTCGGCTGACTATGGAAGATGTGCTCAGCTTGCATACAAATCCTTCAGTACTAGGAAATCCCTCAGTTCTGGGAAGAGTACTAGTTCTAGGAATAATTAAAACACTGTGTTAAGTAAGTTAAAAAAGGCCACATGTTATACAGTCCCATTTATAATGAAATGTCCAGAATAGGCAAATCCATAGAGAGGGACAATGGACTAGTTGCTATCTGGGCTGGGAGAAGAAAAAGGGACTGAGAACCATCTCTCGGGTGATGGTCATGTTCTAAAACTAGATTGTGATGATGGCTGACCAACTCTATAAATTTACTACAAGTCACTGAATTGTACGTTTAAAATGACTGAGTTTAATGCTATGTCAATCATAACACAATAAAAAGGTGGGAAAAAACAACCCAACTACATTCTAAAAGAAACTCATTTTTTGGAAAAATATGAAACTCACTTTCAAATATAATATAGATAGGATAAAAGTAAAATGGAGAGAAAGTAGTTCTAGAATGTTGGAGTAAGGACCTTGAAAATCTGCTCTTCCATAAAAGCAAAACTTATTAAAAATTAAACTTTTGATAAGTCTGGAAATTAAATAGAGGCATACAACAATAGGAGGAACAGTTATTCAAGAAAAACAGCTGAGTCTCACTAAGAACACAGTAAGATTTATTGCATTTCAGCTTCCCATAATCATGTTTCCCTCTCTCCAACTTTGCAGTAGCCTTGAAAACCAACAATCTTGCAACTGTGGTAGTTGCAAATAAAACAGCAGCCTAGCTGATACTATAGGAAGTAGAGCAGTTCTGGAGTTCACCAAAAGCCCCATCCTAAGAGAACTGTCACTGCTTGACCAGCCTAGTACTTCACTGAAAAGCTACAATCTGAGGGCTTGTCTTTGACTTGGTTCATATCCCACTCTGTAGAACAGCCCAGCCTTAAGGCATTTGTCAAAACCAATTGGTGAGGGTTAACACTGTAGCTGCTTGAGACAGCATTACCAGTTGGGGCTAACAAGAGGATGACAAAAAAATTAAAAGAAGACATAGGAATGAGCATACACTTACGGGTTTCAAAATATACTACAAAGCTATAGCAATGAAAACACTACGGTACTAGCATAAAGACAGACATACAGACCAGTGGAACAGAATAGAAAGCCCAGACATATGGTCAACTTGGTTTTTGGCAAGAGCGACAGGAATACACAATGGAGAAAGGATAGTCTCTTCAACAAATGATGCTAGAAAACTGAATCTTCACATGGAAAAGAATGAAATGGGACCCTTATTTTATACCAGTCACGAAAGTCAATTAAAAATGGATTAAAGACTTAAAAAGAAGACCTGAAACTCTAAAACTCCTAAAAGAAAACACAGAGGAAAATCCACTTGACATTGGTATTGGCGATGATTTCTTAAATATAACTCCAGAAGCGCAGGCAACAAAAGCGAAAATAGAAAGTGGAACTATATCAAACTAAAAACCTTCTGCATAGCAAAAGACACAGTTAACAGAGTGAAAAGGCGACTACAGCATGGGAGAAAATATTTGTAGACCATATATCCAATAAGGGGTTAATATCCAAAATGCACAGAGAACTCCTACAACTCAATGCCATAAAAATGAAACCTATGAAACTAATATAACACTGTATGTTAACTATACTGGAATTCAAAAATTTTAAGATTTATTTATTTCAGAGAGAGAGAGACAGAGAGAAAGTGTGAATGGGGGGAGGGGCAGAGAGAGAGACTCTTCAAGCAGACTCCCCACTGAGCACAAAGCCCAACACAGGGCTCAATCTCACAACCCATGAGATTACAACCTGAGCCAAAAGCTAGGGTTAGACACTTAATCAACTGGGCCACCCAGGCACACCTGGAATTCAAAATTTAAAAAATAATTTAAAAATTAAAAATAAAACCTGACTAAAAAATGTGCAAAGTATTTGTATAGACATTTCTCCAAAGAAGACATACAGATGGCCAACAGTATATGAAAAGGTGCTCAACGTCATTAATCATCAGGGAAATGCCAATCAAAACCACAATGAGATATCACCTCACAACTGTTAGGATGGCTAACATCAAAGAAACCAAAATGTAACAAGTGTCAGTGAGGATCTGGACAAACTGGAACCTTTGTACACTTTCGGTGGGAACGTAAAATGGTGTAACTACCACAGAGAACAGTATGGAGCTTCTGCAAAAGAGTTTAAAGATTAAAAATAGAAATACCATGTGATAAAACAACCCCACTTCTGAGTATTTATTCAAAGAACTGAAATCAGAGCCTGCAAGAGATATCTGCACTTACATATTCATTGTAGCACTGTTCATGACAGCCAGGATGTGGAAACAACCTCAATGTCCATCAATGAATGAAGAAAATGTGGTATATACACACAATGGGGTATTATTCAGCCTTAAAAAAGGAATAAAACCCTGCCAACACAGATGAACCTTGAAGACATTATGCTAAGTGAAATAAGGCAGTCACAAAAGGACAAATACTGCAAGAAACAGCTATGTAAAGTTTTTAAAATAATCAAACACAAAGAAGCAGAGAATATAATGGTGGTTGCCAGGGGCTCGGGGAAGGGGAAAATGGGGAGTTATTATTCAAAGGTTATAAAGTTTCAGCTATGCAAAATGACTAAGTTCTAGAGACCTATTGTACAACATTGTGCCTATAGTTAATAATACTGGAGGGCGGAGCAAGATGGCGGAGGAGTAGGAGACCTGGATTTCATCTGGTTTCAGGAATTCAGCTGAATAGGGATCAAACCATTCTGAACACCTACGAACTCAACAGGAGATCGAAGAGAAGGATAGCAACAACTCTCTGAACAGAGAAGCGACCACTTACCGGAAGGTAGGACCTGCGGAGAAGTGAATCCGAGGCGATATTTGGGAGGATAGATGGCGGGGGAGGGGGCCTCCATCGGCCGCTTCTGGCAAGTGATAGAGCCGTGGAGCACAGAATCGGAACTTTTAGAAGTCGGCTTCGCGGAGGGATGTCGCTCCAGTGGTTAAGCGGGGGGTGGAACCCTCGTGGGACAGTGTGGTCTCAGGACTATCGGGGTCACAGAAAAACCAGGGGTGCCTGAGTGCAGCAGAGCTCCCAGGTATTGGAGCAGGGAAGCCGGCTGCAGAGACGGAGCCAAGGCGCGGGCTCTCAGCTCAGGGTTGCCATAAACTGTGATCCGCAGCCCAGTCGGGCCACTGCTCCTCCAGCAGGGTCGCAACAAGTGGCAGAGCTGGGGAGACTCCCCTTCCTCCTCTGGGAGGAGCGGCGCGGGAGTGTACCGCAGGGATCTGCTGGGTTTGGAGACTCCACACGGGGTCGTGTGCCAGAGATAGAAACGCTCGGTCACAGGCTGGGTGAGCACGGAGTGCGGCCGGAGACCGGGGACATGGGAGTGACTGCTTTTCTCTGAGGGCGCACTGAGAAGCGGGGCCCTGAGTTCTCAGCTCCTCTGGGTGGAGATTGGGAGGCCACCATTTTCACCCTGGTCCTCTAAAGCTGTACCGAGAGCTTGCAGGGAACAAAAGCTCCTGAGAGCAAACCCGAGCAGCTTGCTTAGCCTGGACCGACAAGAGCGGGGCAATTCTGCCTCCAGCAAAGACATTTGGGAACCACGGCAACAGGCCCCTCCCCCAGAAGATCAGCACGAACAGCCAGCAAGCCAAGACCAAGTTTACCGATCAAGGAGAAGGGAGAACTCCAGTGCTAGGGGAATACTGCACATAGAATTCATGGCTTTTTTACCATGATTCATTAGTTTTTCAAAGTTAATTATTTTTAACTGTTTTTTTTTAATTTTTCTTTTTCCCTTTTTCAACCAACATCTTATCAATCCCTTTTTTAAAGAAACATTTTCATTTTTCATTTTTAGAGTCATATTTAATCCCTTCATAGTAGTTACCCTTATTTTTGGCACATATATATAAGTTGTTCTCTCTTTAAAATTTTGAGATACAGTTTCTTCTAACAGATTAAAATATACCCTAAATCACTAGTGTATGGCTTTGTTCTAGTCTCCTTCCTGATCACATTCTCTCCCTTTTTTTTTTTAAATCTTCTTCTTTCTTTTTTCAAACAACTTCTTATCAATTTCTTTTATAAAATCTTTTATACTTTTCATCTTTACACTCATCTTCCATCCCTTCATTGTATCAACCCTTATTTTGTACATATATAAGTCTTCCTTTAAAATTTTAGGAGGCACTTTTTTCTAACAGACCAAAATACGCCCAAAATCTAGTGTGTCGCACTGATCTATGCACTAGCCTGATCATATTTGATCAATTCTGGTTTTTTTGTACTGTTCTGTTTTTGTTTTTATCTTTATCTTTTTCTTCTTTCTTTTTTCTTTCTTTCCCTTTCTTTTCCCCTGGTTTCAGGTCTTTTCTAATTTCTACAGAGTATATTTACTGGGGACGTTGTTAACCTGTTAGCATTTTGTTCTCTCATTCATCTATTCTTCTCTGGACAAAATGACAAGACAAAAAAATCACCTCAGCAAAAAGAACAAGAGATAGTACCGTCAGCCAGGGACCTACTCAATACGGACATTAGTACAATGTTGGACCTAGAGTTCAGAATCATGACTTTAAAGATACTAGCTGGGCTTGAAAAAAGCATGGAAGTTATTAGAGAAACCCTTTCTGGAGAAATAAAAGAACTAAAATCTAACCAAGTCGAAATCAAAAAGGCTATTAATGAGGTGCAATCAAAAATGGGGGCACTAACTGCTAGGATAAATGAGGCAGAAGAGAGAATCAGCAATACAGAAGACCAAATGATGGAAAATAAAGAGGCTGAGAAAAAGAGAGAGAAACAACTACAGGATCACGAGGGCAGAATTCGAGAGATAAGCGATACAATAAGATGAAACAACATTAGAATAATTGGGATCCCAGAAGAAGAAAGAGAGAGAGGGGAAGAAGGTATATTGGAGCAAATTATAGCAGAGAACTTCCCTAATGTGGGGAAGGAAACAGGCATTAAAATCCAGGAGGCACAGAGAACCCCTCTCAAAATCAATAAAAATAGGTCAACACCCCGACATCTAATAGTAAAACTTACGAGTCTCAGAGACAAAGAGAAAATCCTGAAAGCAGCTCGGGAGAAGAGATCTGTAACCTACAATGGTAGAAACATTAGACTGGCAACAGACCTATCCACAGAGACCTGGCAGTCCAGAAAGGACTGGCATATCTTCAGAGCACTAAACGAGAAAAATATGCAGCCAAGAATACTATATCCAGCTAGGCTGTCATTGAAAATAAAAGGAGAGATAAAAAGCTTCCAGGACAAACAAAAACTAAAGGAATTTGCAAACATGAAACCAGCCCTACAAGAAATATTGAAAGGGGTCCTCTAAGCAAAGAGAGAGCCTAAAAGCAGCATAGAGCAGAAAGGAACACAGACAATATACAGTAACAGTCACCTTACAGGCAATACAATGGCACTAAATTCATACCTTTCAATAGTTACCCTGAATGTAAATGGGCTCAATGCCCCAATCAAAAGACACAGGCTATCAGATTAGATTAAAAAACAAGACCCATCAATATGCTGTCTGCAAGAGACTCATTTTAGACCCAAAGACACCCCCAGATTGAAAGTGAAGGGGTGGAAAACCATTTACCATGCTAATGGACACCAAAAGAAAGCTGGGGTGGCAATCCTTATATCAGACAAATTAGATTTTAAAACAAAGACTGTAATAAGAGATGAAGAAGGACACTATATCCTACTTAAAGGGTCCATCCAACAAAAAGATGTAACAATTGTAAATATCTATGCCCCTAATGTGGGAGCAGCCAAATATATAAGGCAATTAATAACAAAAGCAAAGAAACACATTGACAACAGTACAATAAGAGTGGGGGACTTTAACACCCCCCTGACTGAAATGGACAGATCATCTAAGCAAAAGATCAACAAGGAAATAAAGACTTTAAATGACACACTGGACCAAATGGACTTCACAGTCATATTCAGAACATTCCATCCCAAAGCAACGGAATACACATTCTTCTCTAGTGCCCATGGAACATTTTCCAGAATTGATCACGTCCTAGGTCACAAACCAGGTCTCAACCGGTACCAAAAGATTGGGATCATTCCCTCGTATTTTCAGACCACAATGCTTTGAAACTAGAACTCAATCACAAGAGGAAAGTTGGAAAGAACTCAAATACATAGAGGCTAAAGAGCATCCTACTAAAGAATGAATGGGTCAACCAGGAAATTAAAGAAGAATTAAAAAAACTCATGGAAACCAATGAAAATGAAAACACAACTGTTCAAAATCTTTGGGATGCAGCAAAGGCAGTCCTGAGAGGAAAGTATATAGAAATACAAGCCTTTCTCAAGAAACAAGAAAGGTCTCAAATACACAACCTAACCCTACACCTAAAAGAGGTGGAGAAAGAACAGCAAATAAAGCCTAAACGCAGCAGAAGAGAAATAATAAAGATCAGAGCAGATATCAATGAAATAGAAACCAAAAGAACAGTAGAACAAATCAATGAAACTAGGAGCTGGTTCTTTGAAAGAATTAACAAGATTGATAAACCCCTGGCCAGACAGATCAAAAAGAAAAATGACCCAAATCAACAAAATCATGAATGAAAGAGGAGAGATCACAACCAACACCAAAGAAATAGAAACAATTATAAGAACATATTATGAGCAACTCTATGCCAGCAAATTAGATAATCTGGAAGAAATGGGTGCATTCCTAGAGATGTATCAACTACCAAAATTGAGCCAGGAAGAAATAGAAAACCTGAACAGACCTATAACCACTAAGGAAATTGAAACAGTCATCCAAAATCTCCCAACAAACAAAAGTCCAGGGCCAGATGGCTTCCCAGGGGAATTCTATCAGACATTTAAAGAAGAATTAATACCTATTCTCCCGAAACTGTTCCAAAAAATAGAAATGGAAGGAAAACTTCCAAACTCGTTTTATGAGGCCACCATTACCTTGATCCCAAAACCAGACAAAGACCCCATCCAAAAGGAGAATTACAGACCAATATCCTTGATGAACATGGATGCAAAAATTCTCACCAAAATACTAGCCAATAGGATCCAACAGTACATTAAAAGGATTATTCACCATGACCAAGTGGGATTTATCCCTGGGTTGCAAGGTTGGTTCACCATCCGCAAATCAATCAACGTGATACAATACATTAACAAAAGAAAGAACAAGAATCACATGATCCTCTCAATAGATGCAGAAAAAGCATCTGACAAAGTACAGCATCCTTTCTTGATCAAAACTCTTCAGAGTATAGGGATAGACGGTACATACCTCAAGATCATAAAAGCCATCTATCAAAAACCTACAGCGAATATCATTCTCAATGGGGAAAAGCTGAGAGCTTTTCCCCTAAGGCCAGGAACGCGGCAGGGATGTCCACTATCACCACTGCTATTCAACATAGTATTAGAAGTCCTAGCCACAGCAATCAGACAACAAAAAGAAATCAAAGGCATCCAAATCGGCAAAGAGGAAGTCAAACTCTCACTCTTTGCAGAGGATATGATACTGTATGTGGAAAACCCAAAAGACTCCACCCCAAAACTGCTAGAACTCATACAGGAATTCAGTCAAGTAGCAGGCTATAAAATCAATGCACAGAAATCAGTGCCATTCCTATACACCAACAAGACAGAAGAGAGACAAATCAAGGAGTCGATCCCATTTACAACTGCACCCAAAACCATAAGATACCTAGGAATAAATTTAAAGAGGCAAAGGATCTGTACTCAGAAAACTATAAAATACTCAGGAAAGAAATTGAAGAAGACACAAAGAAATGGAAAAACGTTCCGTGTTCATGGATTGGAAGAACAAACATTGTGAAGATGTCAATGCTACCTAGAGCAATCTACACATTCAATGCAATCCCCATCAAAATGCCATCCACTTTTTTCAAAGAAATGGAACAAATAATCCTAAAATTTGTATGGAACCAGAAGAGAGCCCGAATAGCCAGAGGAATATTGAAAAAGAAAAGCAAAGCTGGCGGCATCACAATTCCGGACTTCCAGCTCTATTACAAAGCTGTCATCATCAAGACAGTATGGTACTGGCACAAAAACAGACACATAGATCAATGGAACAGAATAGAGAGCCCAGAAATGGACCCTCAACTCTATGGTCAACTCATCTTTGACAAAGCAGGAAAGAATGTCCAATGGCAAAAAGACAGTCTCTTCAACAAATGGTGTTGGGAAAATTGGACAGCCACATGTGGAAGTATGAAACTGGATCATTTCCTTACACCACACACAAAAATAGACTCCAAATGGTTGAAAGACCTAAACGTGAGACAGGAGTCCATCAAAATCCTAAAGGAGAAAACAGGTAGCAACCTCTTCGACCTCAGCCGCAGCAACTTCTTCCTAGAAACATCGCCAAAGGCAAGGGAAGCAAGGGCAAAAATGAACTATTGGGATTTCATCAAGATAAAAAGCTTTTGCACAGCAAAAGAAACAGTCCACAAAACCAAAAGACAACCGACAGAATGGGAGAAAATATTTGCAAACGACATCTCAGATAAAGGGCTAGTATGCAAAATCTATAAAGAACTTATCAAACTCAACACCCAAAGAACAAATAATCCAATCAAGAAATGGGCAGAAGACATGAACAGACATTTTTCCAAAGAAGACATCCAAATGGCCAACAGACACATGAAAAAGTGCTCAACATCGCTCGGCATCAGGGAAATCCAAATCAAAACCTCAATTAGATACCACCTCATACCAGTCAAAATGGCTAAAATTAACAAGTCAGGAAATGACAGATGTTGGCGGGGATGCGGAGAAAGGGGAACCCTCCTACACTGTTGGTGGGAATGCAAGCTGGTGCAACCACTCTGGAAAACAGTATGGAGGTTCCTCAAACAGTTGAAAATAGAGCTACCATACGATCCAGCAATTGCACTACTGGGTATTTACCCCAAAGATACAAATGTAGGGATCCGAAGGGGTACGTGCACCCCGATGTTTATAGCAGCAATGTCCACAATAGCCAAACTGTGGAAAGACCCAAGATGTCCATCGACAGATGAATGGATAAAGAAGATGTGGTATATATACACAGTGGAATATTATGCAGCCATCAAAAGGAATGAGATCTTGCCATTTGCAACGACGTGGATGGAACTGGAGGGTGTTATGCTGAGTGAAATAAGTCAATCAGAGAAAGACATGTATCATATGACCTCACTGATATGAGGAATTCTTAATCTCAGGAAACAAACTGAGGGTTGCTGGAGTGGTGGGGGGTGGGAGGGATGGGGTGGCGGGGTGATGGACATTGGGGAGGGTATGTGCTATGGTGAGCGCTGTGAATTGTGCAAGACTGTTGAATCACAGATCTGTACTTCTGAAACAAATAATGCAACATACGTTAAGAAAAAAGAAAAAGAAGAAGATAGCAGGAGGGGAAGAATGAAGGGGAGTAAGTCAGAGGGGGAGGCGAACCATGAGAGACGATGGACTCTGAAAAACAAACTGAGGGTTCTAGAGGGGAGGGGGGTGGGGGGATGGGTGAGCCTGGTGATGGGTATTAAAGAGGGCACGTTCTGCGTGGAGCACTGGGTGTTATGCACAAACAATGAATCATGGAACACTACATCAAAAACTAATGATGTAATGTATGGTGATTAACATAACAATAAAAAAATAAAAAATAAATACTGTTTTGTACACTCAAAAATTTGTTAAGTGGGTAGATCACATGTTAAGCATTCTTATAAAAAAGAGAGAAAAATAGGGAATGAAATGTCCGTAAGGGGTTTCAAAAGTTCAGACATACTCCTGGGACTCTAGAAGGTAACAAACAGGTGCTGGAGTATGCGTATGCCCAGGAAAGTTAGAGCCTGAGAAGTCACTAATCTCTCACCTCTGGCTGACCTTGAGGCTCTGAACAAGCAGGAAGTGAGGTCCAAGGCACAGTTGTAAAGTGCCTGCCTGGGCATTGAAGGAGTGACACACCACACACACACACACACACACACACACACACACACACACCACACACACACACACACACACACACACACACACACACACACCCCACACACACACACACACACACACACACACACACACACACACACACACACACACACACACACACACAACAAAGGCTGGGTAGAACTTCTGGTTCAAGGTATTTAAGGAAAACCTTCTCCAAGCATTAGTGGACCACTCTGCTAACTGAACAGACTTCAGTGGCTGCACATGACAAAGAATTCAAATTTACAGAATTAGTCTAGCACAGTCACCATACAAATAACAAGAACAATAAAATAAACCCAGTCACCATACAAATAACAAGAACAATAAAATAAACAAGAACAATAAAATAAACACCCAGGGTTTATTTGAATAAAATCTGGATGGATTTTATTTAACCCTGGATAAAAAAGGAAAATCTGAATGATTTTCAGAGCTGTCACATTACATTATTTTTTTTAAAGATTTTATTTATTTGAGAGAGAGAGAACATGAGCAGCGGGGGAGGGACAAAGGGAGAGGGAGAAGCAGTCTCCCCACAGAGCAGGGAGCCCGATGCGGGGCTCGATCCCAGCACCCTGAGATCATGACCTGAGCTGAAGGCAGTGCTTAACTGACTAAGTCACCCAGGTACCCCCACATTACATTATTTTAAATGTCTCATTTGCAACAAAAAAAAACTGTAAGACTGTTATGGACTAAATATTTGTGCCCCCCCCCCAATTCGTATGTTGAAACCCTACTGGTGATGTGATGGTAATAGGAAGTGAGGACCTTTGGAAGGTAACTGGGATTAGATGAGGTCATGAGGGTGGAGCCCTCAGGAATGGGATCAGTACCCTTATAGAAGTCATGAGAGAGCTTGCTTCCTCTCCCTGCTCTCTGACACGTGACAAGAAGTTAGCAGTCTGCAACCCAAAAGAGGGCTCTCACCAGAACCTGGTCATACTGGAACCCTAATCTCAGACTTCCAGCCTCTAGAACTGTGAGAAATAAATCTGTTGTTTATAAACTACCCAGTTGATGGTTCTTTGTTATAGCAGCCTGAGCTGATTAAGACAAAGACACTGAAAAAAAAAAGGAAAGAAAAGGAGAGTAGGGCCCATACACAGGAAAAAAGAAACAGTCAGTAGAAACTTTCCTAAGAAAGCACACTGGGCTTCTCAGACAAAACTTCTAATCAGTTATTGTAAGTTCTTCAAACAGTTAAAGAAAACCATGTATAAAGAACTAAAAGAATGTTTCAGAATGCCTTACCAAATAGAGAATAAAAATAAAGAGACAGAAATTATAATAAAGAACAAAATAAAAATTCTGGAGTTGAAAAGTACAATAACTGAAATGAAAACTATTACTAGAGGGGCTCAACAGATTATCTGGGCTGACAGAAGAATCAGCAAACTTGAAGATATCTACGGAAGATTACTCAATCTGAGGAGCAAAAAGAAGAAAGAATAAAGAAAAAATAACAGCCTCACAGACCTGTGGGCGAACATCAAGCATACCAATATATGCATAATGGAAATCTCAGAAGAAGAAGGAGCACAAATAATATTTGAAGAACTAATGCCTGAAAACTTCTTCAAATTGTTGAAAAACATTAATCTACACATTACAGAACCTTGATAGAATCCAAGTAGGACAAACTCAAGGGACCTAGTTGGAGTCTGTCCAAGAGACATCCAGACATGTAGCCAAATTGTCCAAAAGCAAAAGATGAAGATTGAATGCTGACTGTAGCAAGAGAGAAGAGACTCATCATGGACAAGGAGTACTAAATAAGATCAACAGTTGACTGCTCAACAGAAACTACAGGGGCCAGAAGGCAGTAAGATGATATATTTGGTGGGCTAAAAGAAAAAGACTGCCAACCAAAAACTTCACTGTCTGGCAAAAAACTATACTTTAAAACTAGAGAGGGGCACCTGGGTGGCTCAGTAGGTAAAGCGTCTGCCTTCAGCTCAGGTCATGATCCCAGGGTCCTGGGATCAAACCCTGAAACGGGCTCTCTGCTCAGGGGGGAGCCTGCTTCTCCCTCTGCCTACTTGTGCTCTCTCTCTCTGTCAAATAAATAAATAAATAAATAAATAAATAAATAACCTTAAAAAAATACAAAAAAATAAAACTAAAGGGGAAATTTAAGACATTCCAAGATAAGCATAGACTAAAAGAATTCATCACTATTAAGACCTACCCTATGAGAAAAACTTCAGGCTGAAATAAATGGACACTCTTCACTGACTCAAAGAAAGAACACTAGTAAAGTTGACCATATAGGTAAACATAAAAAAAGATAGTATAAATATATTTGTCTTTGTAACATTTTCTTGTCCTGACTTAGGAAATAACTACATAATGCAATAATTATAAAACTATGCTAATGAGCTTAAAATCTATAAAGATGTAATTTGTGTGACAATAATAGTACAAAGGAGGAAGGAGAGGGATGCCTAGGTGGCTCAGTCAGTTAAGCATCTGCCTTCAGCTTAGGTCATAATCCCTGGGTCCTGGGATGGAGCCCCGTGTTGGGCTCCCTGCTCAGCGGGGAGCCTGCTTCTCCCTATCTTCCCAGCTCGCTCATGATCTCTGTCACTATCTGTCTGTCTCCCTCACTCTCAAATAAATAAATAAAATCTTTTTAAAAAAAGAGATACACTTTAGATTTAAAAAAAGAGTTGAAAGTAAAAGGATAGAAAAAGATGTTCCATGCAAAAAAGAATCAAAGTAGAGCAGGGTATGAGAAATTTGTCCTTTTTCTTATTTCCTTGGTAAGTCTAGCTAAGGAATTCTGAATTTTGTTGATCTTTCCAAAAGACCAACTTTTGGTTTTGCCGATTTTCTATATATTTTTTTTAATTTTCTATTTAATTTTTTTTGATCTAATCTTTATTATTTCCTTCCTTCAGTTTGATGTGGGTTTAGGTTGCTCTTCTTTTTGTAGTTTCTTTTTTTTATTAGGACTTAATGTTTTTAGAGCAGTTACAGGTTCACAGCAGAACTGAGGGGAAGGTACACAGATTTCCCACATAACCCCATCCCCACACATGTATGGCTTAACCCATTATCAATATCCCCCATCAGAGTGGTACAGTTGTTACAATTAATGAATCTACATTGACCCATTATGATTACCCAAAGTTTATAGTTTACATTATGGTTCATTCTTGATATTACACAGTCTAAGGGTTTGGACAAATTTTTCGAGTTTTTAAAATAGTTTCTGTAGTTCTTAAGGTGAAAAGTTTTGGTTATTAATTTAATACCTTTCTTCTTTATTAATATGGGCATTTATAACTATAAATATCCCCCTAAGCACTGCTTTTACTGCATTATATGTTTTGGTATGTTAAGTTTTGTTTTCATTCATCTCAAAGTATTTTCTAATGTCCCTTGTGACTTCTTTTTGATCCGTTGGTTATTCAGTAGAGTGCTGTTCAATTTCTGCATATTTGTACATTTTCTAAATGTCCTTCTATTATTGATTTCTAATTTCATTCAACTGTGAATGGAACTGTCAGGAGTGCACATCTTTGTCTTATTCCTGATACTGGGGAAAATATTTCATTCTTTCACCATTTATTATGAAGTTAATTATTAACACAAACATATGGCCAATTTATTTCTGACAAAAAATGCAAAGGCAAGTAAATGGAGAAAAAATACTCTCTTCAACATATGGTGCTGAAACAATTAGAAATTCATAGGCAAAAAAGTGAACCTTAACCTAAACCCCACACTTTATATAAGCATCAAGTCAAAATAGATCATAGATCTAAATGTAAAATATACAATCATAAAACTGTTTAAAGGGAAAATCTTATTCATAATCAGCTGTCAAAGAGTTCTTCGATATGGGAAAAAAAGCATAATCCATGAAAGAAAAAAACCCTGATAATTGGATAACTGGATTGTATCAAAATTTTTAAAACATTTGCTGAGACAAAAAACTTGTGTACTAAAAACTACAAAATGTTGCTGGAAGAATTAAAGATACACATAAATGCAAAGACATCCCATGTTCATGAACTGAAGACTTAATATATCGTTAAGATGTCAATATTACCCAAAGTGATAATACAGATTCAGTATAATCCCTATCAAAATCCCAATGACATTTTTTTCCAGAAATAGAAAAATCCATCCTAAAAATCAAATGGTGTCTCAAGGGTTCCTAAATAGTGAAAATCTTGAAAAAGAAGAACAAAGTTGGAGGTCTCACACTTCCTGACTTCAAACCTTACTACAAATCTATGGTAATTAAAACAGTGTGGCATGGCACTGGCATAAAGACAGACATGTACACCAATGGAATAGAATGGAGAGCCTAGGAACAGACTCATATATTTATGGTCAAATGATTTTTGGAGAGGATGCTAAGAACATTCAATGGGTAAACGACAGTCTTTTCAACAAGCAGTATTAGGAAAACTGGATTATCAACATGCAAAAAATAAAGTTGGATCCTTACCTTATGACATATACAAAAAAATTAACTCAAGATGGATCAAAGACCTAAACATAAGAGCTAAAACTACAAAACGCTCAGAAGATAACACAGGAGAAAACCTTTATGGCACTAGATTTGGCAATGATTTATTGGCCATGACACCAAAAGCACAAGTAACAAAAGAAAAATCTGACAAATTAGACTTCTTCAAAAATATAAACTTTTGTGCATCAAAGGACACTATCAACAGAGAAGGCAAATCATGAAATGAAGGGAAATACTTGCAAATTATTTATCTGATGAGGGAATCAATATTTAGAATATACAAAAAAAATCCTACAACTTAACAATAAATAAATAAACAACCAGTTTAAATAATGGGCAAAGGACTTACATAGACATTTCTCCAAAGAAGATACACAAATGGCCAAAAAGCACATGAAAAAGATGCACAACATCACTAGTCATTAGGGAAATGCAAATCAAAACCACAATGAAATACCACTTCACACCCGTTAGGATGGCTGTCACAAAAAAGAAGAAAAGAAATTAAGTGTCGGCAAGGGTGTGGGGAAACTGGAATCCTTCTTCATTGCTGGTGGGCATGTAAAATGATATAGCCTCTGTATGTATGGAAGTTCCTCAAAAGATTAAACACAGAATTACCATACAATCCAGCAATTCCACTTCTGGGTATATACTCAAAAGAACTGAAAGCAGGGACTTGAGCAGACACCTGTACATCCAGTTTCATAGCAGTATTATTTACAACAGCTAAAAGGTAGAAGCAACACGAGTGTCTACTGACAGACGAAGGGCTAAACAAAATGTGGTACATACATATAATGGAATATTATTCAGCCTTAAGAAGGAAGGAAATTCTGACACATGGATGACCTAGAAGACATTAAGTGAAATAAACCAGACACAGAAGGACAAATACTGTATGATTCCACTTATATGAGGCACCTAGAGTAGTCAAATTCACAGAGACAGAAGGAATGGTGGTTGCCAGGGGCAAAGGGGAGGAGCATAAGGGGAAATTGTGTTTACTGGGTACAGAGTTTCAGTTTGGGCAGATGAAAAAGTTCTGGAGATGAATAGCGATGATGGTTGCAGAAGAATGTGAATATACTTAATGCCACAGAATTGTACACTGAAAACATGGTTAAAATGATCAATTTTATGTTAGGTATATTTTACCATGATAAAAAAAAAGTTTGTTCTGCAAAAGACACTGTTAAGAGAATGAAAAGATAAGCTACAGACTGGGATAAAATATTTGCAAATCATATATCCATCAGAGAATTGCATTTAGAATATATAAAGAACTCTCAAAAGTCATAAAGAAAATAAACCACCCAATTAAAAAACAGCACAAGATTTGAACAGACACTTCAGCAAACAGGATAGAAGGATGGCAAATAAGCACATGAAAAGATGTTCAACATCATTAGCTATTAAGGAAAAGCAAATTAAAACTACAATGAGATACCACTTCACAGCTACTAGAACTAAAATAAATACCAACAATACCAAATGCCAACAAAGATGTAGAGCAACTGGAACTCTCATACACTGCTGGTGGGAATGCAAAATGGTTCAGCCACTCTGGAAAATGGTTTGGCAGCTTCTTATAAAGTTAAACAGACACTTACCATATGACCCAGTAATCCCACTCCTAGATATTTACCTTAGAGAAATAAAAATTTATGTTCACACAAAAACCTGTACAAAAATGTTCATTATCAGTATTATTCACAGTCACCATAACCTGGAAACAGCCCAAATGCACTTCAATGGGTGGATGGATAAACAAACTTTGGAATATCCGCACAATGGAATGCTACTCAGCAAAATGAATGAACTATTGATACACACAACTTGGATGACTCTCAAGGCATTACACTAAATGAAAGAAGCCACACTTAAAAGATGACGTATTGTATGATTCCATCTTTATGACGTTCTTTAAAAGACACAACTACAGTGATGGAGAACAAATCAGGGATTGCCAGAGATTATGGGTGGAGTTGGGGGATGACTATCAATGGATGGGATGAAGGATTTTTAGAGTGATGGAGCTGTTCTCTATCCTAATTGTGGTGGTAACATGAATCTACATGATTTACATGATTTACAATTCATAGAATTGTACACCAAGAAAAAAAAGAAAAACAGGCAATTTTATTGTAAGTTCATTTTTAAAATAAAAGAAAAAATTGCTATTATATCATCATCATCATCAATAGTTATACTTTAGTGATTAATAAAAATATTCAGAATTAGTTGTGAAATAGGATCTAAAAATCATTAAGGTCATTTTATATCTGGTACAATAACGTAAAGGTAGAGAGAGAAAAAAATCAACAACACTAAATGTAAAAGTTTTACAACTTCTACTAACTCCTCCCTTTAATATTCTTTATCAGGATAAATTGCTCCCTCTGGATCATTTCCTACAAACATTGTCATATACTGAATATGGAATTAAATAAGCACTCGACTCAGAAGTCTGGGACCCTATGTTACATTCCTAAATCTAACACTGTAAGAAAACTCTCGACTTGCCTTTTGTGCCTAATTTTATCTTCCTCTTCATTGAGGTCATGTACTTGTCTGCACTTGTCTTTTTGTGGTATGCTGTGAAGGTTTAAAGCAAGGAGTTTCAAAGATAGGAAACAGAACAGATTCATACACCACCCACCCACCCCAAATACCAGGTACTGCTCTAAGTGATTTACACGTATTACCTCACTTAATCCTTCTAACGATCCTATAATGTAGGTATTATTAATATTCTCATTTTACAAGATGAAGAAATTGAAGTGTAGGGTGGTAACTTGCCCAACATCTTACAACAAGCTAGTTAAGTGGGGGAGCCAGGATTTTTCCAGCAGTCTGCCTCCAGAGCCCATGCTCTTAATCAGTATGCTAGGTCTCTCCACAAGAGGCTGTTCACTGGTTCATTCATTCCTTCCTTCACCACTGCTGTTCCATGTCTATCGTCTCTTTGTCTCTAACAAAGCATTCAATCATGCTCACGGCTTTACCTGCCACCTGAGTGTCCATGATTCCCACTTCTGTGTATGTAGCCAGCTCTGACCTCTCCCCTGAGCTTCCCTGCTGCATTTCCAACTGCCTCCTCAATATGTGCCATTTAATGATCCTGCCATTCTTAGCGATTCAACATGTTTCAAATTGAACTTATCGTCTTTCGTCAGAAACTCCCCATAAAGACTTTCTTAATTTTGCCAGTTGTTAAAAAGTCACACAGACTTAAAAACATCTGGGTTGTCTCTGACCTCTCCTTTGACCCTCCTCCTTCATTCTCAGTCAATAAATCTAACCAGTTCTTCCTTTGTGATGTCTCTTACAACCACACCTACCTCTCTTTCCAATACCACTGCCATCATTCTAGTCTAGACCTCCGTGCCTATACGACTGTAATGCCTCCTAAATCATTCTCCCTGCTTCCAGTTCTTTCTCTCATCCTGTTTCTTGGCCACCAGATTCATCATTTTCAAATACTGCTTTTCAGTTTACTCCTGACTCAGAATCCTTTCACCATATCCAAACTAACTGAATAACTAACTCTGTATAGGTCTCTACTACCCACCAAATAAAGTTCAAAATTTTTAGCTACCTTTCTAACCTGGTCTTTCACAACAGCCCCCAAACACGCCATAGTGCTCATATCATCTGCTGCAAATGAACTGCCTTTCCTTCTCCTTACTATAGAATAGGTAGTATTAAAAGAACATTGAAATCTTACCTCCTCTGAGAGGCCTTCTTCAGTCATGCCAATGCACAGTGGCCTTTCCCTCCTACAGCACTTAACAACTACATCTAGTGTCGTCACTAAATGTTACATGGTTCTCTTTCCAACCAGACTGTAATTGCTACAAAGTCAGGAACGATTTCCTAAACTTCTGCACACCTCCCACAGTGCCTAGCAAAACTTATCTGTTAAACCAGTGCTTTCTGGTTAAGATGCATACCATTTATCTGTATATTTTGTGCTCATTTACATTTCGGCCCAAAGACCCTTCACAATCTAGCCTCACCTCCCTTTCCAGTGTCACCCCCCTCATCCCCTGCTGTGTCCTATACTTCCTGCCACAATGAACTTATTGTTCCCAAGATGCACCAGGTCCTTTCACAAACTTGTTCCTGTTCACCTACTATCTGTAATGCCCTCTGCCCTTTATTTACTGACAAATGACTGTTGCTCTGTCAAGACAGTACAAATGTCAACTCCTGACTCCCCCTGCAAACTAGACTTCGATGTTCTATGTTCTGTGCTCCCTTAGCATTTTATTCACATCTCTGTAACAGTGATTTCCATGTGGTATCACAACTGACTATGTACATATTTGTCTCTATCACAGGCCTATATACATTCCTCAAGGAGAGTGATCGTTTGTCTTTCCCCAACTCCCTTCCCTAACTCTTCATATTTAATGTCCTGCTGTTAAATCTTTCTCTCAGTGAAAGAGCACATCAAAGTCACTGGCGATCACATACCTTGGTAATAAAGAGCCTTGAGGAAGGAGTGCCGATCAGCTCCCTGAAATAAAGACTTTTCTATTTCCATTTCTCGCCGGGTCAGCTGTTTGCTCTTGGCAAATCTCTGTGGCAGGCAAAGGATGCGCTGACGCTCCGAGATCCTTTCTTCAATATCTTGAAGACGGTTCTGTATTGCTTCCGGGGTTGCCCTCAGTCTTGTCCTCTGAAACCAGAGAAATGAGATGGCATGTATCATAGATGACATAGCCTGAAAGTGATAATCTAATGCCTCAGATAAGAAAGAAGCTGGTGAAGGACCAGAGGTGACCATTCATAGACATGTTAGCTAAAAAGTCAAGAAAGAGCATCTCTTTACCAAGGTCCCTATCACAGAAACCTAAGAATATTCAGATATAGAGCTCAGTTTTGTAAGAACTAAAAATGAAAAGGTTCTCGGTGTCAAAGGAAGCAATCTCGCCCTTTATTCTTCAGAGGAAAAAAAAATTGGCCCCACTCACCTTTTCACCTGAAACATGGCTCTTCCAGATCAAGATTTCTGTTTCATTGAGCCCTAGTTCCCTAAGAGAAGCAGTTTCCTGGTCCTTCTCATGCAGTGTCTGGAACTGGGACAAAGTCATAGTCCCAGCTGCTTCCTTCCCAAAGGGCTTGTACATAGTACCAGGAGCAAAACTCTCTTTCTTAGACACACATCTGCAAGACAAGCAGGAAGCAAGTAAGAATATCTTCAAGTTACCACAATTTGCAGAAAATGGGGTTCGCCATTAAAAGAGGCACAATGAAACGCACTGGCAATTTCTCTCTCATGTCCTATTTCTAGGCTGAAGCATCACTGCAACGACATGGAATTCCATTGCTATTCCCCTCACCCAGGACCAATAAATGACTGAATCAAATATTTATTTACTGAGTACCTACGCTGCATCAGACAGACACCGGGCCAGGTACTGAGGATTTAACAGTAAAAAAAGATAAAAATGGTTTCTGCTTTTGTAGAAGAGAAGCAAGTAAACAGGCAATGATCCTGTCGGGTTGTAAGTGCTATGTATGTTAAGGGAAGACATAGGAAAGGCCACTGGCCCAGACTTAGTGGGATACGGGAAGCTTCCCAGAGTAAGAGACACAGAAGCAAAATGCTGCCTAATAAGTAGACGTTGGCCAAGGAAAGGGGGGTGGGAGAGGAGTGTTTCATCCAGGCTTTAAGAGGGGTCGGCCACCTGGAGGTGAGGGTCTATGATACTCTACCTGTTTGCAAAATCAATACCTACTCCTCAATGGAGACAGAGGTATCAAGTTGATGCTGAAGGAGGCTTTTCAGCTGCCTCTCCCCTTCTGTTTCCAACTCCTCCAGGACATGCTCACCACTCTTCACACAGCTATTTACCCTGGAGTAGATATAAGAATGTATACAGAAAGTAGAAGAGACAGTCAATCTCAAAACATATTCTTTAGCTATATTATCTACCAGTAGTGACCCCATTTGTTTGAAGACACTTTTCTGTTTGTTGCCCTTTATCATTCATCCCCCAACCAGTTACTAAATACCTACTTACACGCACTGCACTGTGCTTGGTACTGATGGAGTCAAAGATATTCAAGACACAGTCCCTATCCTTAAGAAGCTTGCAATTTATTTAGGGTTTGTGTGTATGTGTTATTGTGTTGTGTGCCTGTGCGGGGAAGGAGGGAAGGGAGAGAGGGAGAGAGGGGGAGAGAGGGAGGAAGAGAAAAGAAAGAGAGAATTGGGAGCTAGGGTGGTAAATGAAGACTTTGGAAAGGTAATTCTTAAACTGGCATTTGAAGGACTGGGTATGATGAAGGATAGAACAGGGAGACTGAGTAGAAAGAGAGAGAAATATGTTCTGGGGGATAATAAGTTCACTTTAGTTGGCATTCACATATGAGAGCACTAGGAGATTATCTTGGAGGGGGTAATTAGACACAGATTATGAATGGCCTTAAATATTCCAACTAAGGGGCCTGGACCTTCATGTATAGGTATTCGAAAGCAATTTATTAGGCAGTTAAGTAACACAGTACAAATGATGGCTTAGGAAAATGAATGTGGTTATAATATGTCTTGTAGATTCATAGGAAAGAAACCAGAAGAATGAGTTAGGAAACTCTTTAAATTTATCCAGCATAACGTGATGAAAGTCCAAACTGGAGTGGTAATAGTGGAAACAGAAAGGAAGAGTTAGATGAGCAAGGCCTTTTGAAGGTAGGGGTAAGGAAGAAGTCAAAGATAACCCTGAAATTTCAAGCTGTGTAACTATGAGAATAATGGTACCAATGAAAGAAAGAGGAAGATCCAGACGGAATAAATGGTTTGGGAACAGGAAAGTCAGTATTGTCTTAGCCATGCTGAGTCAACTACCTATTACACTGAAACACCAGTATGAACTATCAGGAATACTTCAAAGACATATTGAGTCTGAGGTGACAGTGTAAATGATATTGGCTAATAGGAAAGCAAGAGATGGAAGAATTGTATAGATGAGAATCTGAGGCTGCACGTGGAAATCTCGAGTCATCTGTGTTGGCAGGATCTGGAGCTGTGAAAAGAGATTTCCAAAGAAGAGAGTATAGAATCAAATGGGATGAGGATCATGACGTTTTATAGCTAAGGCACTACTCTGTAGAAATCTAGGTAATGCTATAAGCTACCCAACCCTAAATAACTGAAAAACTCTTATTAGAGTATAAAGAAATAGCAGGACCAGTAGAGCATGCAACAACAGGTGACAACAGACAAAAACAAAATGAGTTAATTCCATGAGAAAACCAAATATGAAATACCTTCTTTATAAAAAAAGTCCCTTACTATTCGGGTTATGATGTATCTCTCATCTCTCATAATTATAAGCAAGATTCCCATGCTCTAGAAAGACTGAGACCTATTTTTAGAAAATTTTAAAATATCCTTAGGCCCAGGGTTTTAAAAAACTTCCTTTTAAGTATCTCAATTTGTATTTATTATTTAAAATTCTGAAAGTTCTTGCTACGTTTAAAGTGGCTTTGAAAGGAATAAACCATAGCTAACTACATTAGTACACATGAATCTCAAAAAGAAATGCTGAATGAAATAAAAGCAAGTTGCAGAAAAATTCATACAATATGTGTCCATTCATATAGAGTTCAAAAATGGATAACACTAGCAACATTTTGTTTAGGGATAAATTCATCTGTGGTGGACCTATTTAAAAAAAAAAAAAACAAGGGAATGATTAATGCCAAATTCTGGACGGTGGTCCCCTCAGGGGAAAGGAGGGAGGACAAGCAATCAGGGAGGGGCACACAGGGGACTTCTAAGATACTGCTAATGTTCTATTTCTAAAGCCTGTAGTGGGTCCGAGTCTATTATTATTCTTTAAACTGTATATATACATTATTTTGCATGTATGAAATATCACAATAAGCACGTTTTTAAAAGTCATTTTGAGGCAGGGAAACGTTTTTTTTAAAAGATGCAGAAACTGACAGTACAGGAGAGCATAACATCAGAACTTTCAATGCACCGCCCTATTCCAGAGTGATTATTCTACTTTGCAGTGAATCCAAAACTAATTTAATGAGGATCCTTTAAAAAGCCATTGTGTACTGTCAACAACTGTGAAGCTCAGGCTTTCAACAATGACCAGCCAAGTTAAAACTGCCGTTTCCTGCAGAACCAGTAGGGGGAACTGCTTACAGCAGTGCTTTTCTCTTCCTATGATAGATTGAGCCCGTTTTGTACTTTCCGTCTAAATTTTTAGAAACCAAGTATCAGTAGCTTAGGTTAAGATATGAAAGCGCTACATGCTCTCAGGGTCCGAGAAAGTCTTCCTCAGTAAACAAACACTGCAAAGAAAAACAAAAACAAAAAAGGCGCCCACCCTGTGCCCCTTTCCGAGGATGAGGTGGAGGTAGGGCGGGACGGGGAGGAGCTGGCCTGGGTCTCTCCCGGCGCTGGGCATCAGTCGGCCAAGACCCTTTTACCTGGGTGGGTCCGTCTGAAGCAGTAAGAAGCCACGGCGTCCGTGCAGCTCCCGGGGCCGGCGCCGTGGCCTAGATGCCCGCGCGGGTAAGGCATTCCTACGGGAACCGGCGGCGGCGGCCCTTCCTGAACTTCGCCCCGCAGGCCTGTCTAGCCCGTCTCCCCTCCTCCCTCCTCCTTTGTCTTCCCGCTCACACGAAACCGCATCCCGAGAACGTGACATAGCCCAAACACAAAGTCATGAAAGCCATTTTCAAAGTTAAAAGGTAGAAGAGAGCTCCCTTCACCGCCTGCTCTCAGACGAGCCCTTACCTCTTCATGTTTCCACAGGCCCCTATCTCTAACTTGGACGAATAGGCCGCGGACTTCAAGTCCCAGAACTCTGTGCGGCCGACTCTAAGGGGATTGTGGTGGAGTGCGGGGCTCTGGGAATTGTAGTCGCGCAGAGCTAAAGAAACGGAAAGAGAAAATACCTACTGAGTAAGGGGTATGTTGTAAATTGTTCAAATGTTTCTCAAATGAGGTTAACGGCAGCACCCAAAATATCCAGCTAATAAAGCTAGGAGTCACCTGAGACTTCCTGACTGTCTCATCCAAATCCTGGCTCCTCTACTTTTCCTCCAATGTATGCCTATCTACCCTGCTTCTGCTTTCAAGGACTTACTATCCGGCCTACCTGCTGTTTCCGGTTGGGCCCCAGGTCCAGCTTCTGCAGTGTAGCCCGTGATCAGACACAAGTTTGACCACATCACCTGCATTAATGGTTCTCCTCTATCTGTAACAGAAGCTTACGTGACATTGTACTTCCTACCCTGAGAATCAGAAGTCTGTATGAATGTTTTGTTGATAATTATGTTGAATCAGGAGAAAGGTACAGCATAGTGGTTAAGACCATGGGCTCTGAGTTCCCAGAAATGGAAATACAAATGTCCCTAAGTATATGAAAAGAAGTCCAATCTCACTTATAAGTGCGATGGAAATTTCAAAGTACACTGACTATAAAATACATGACCTGTACTCCTCAAAACTGTACAGGTCATCAAAAATGTGGAAAGTCTGAGAATCTGTCAGCCGAAGGAACCAAAGAAGACATAATGACTAAATGTAATGTGGTATCCTGCATGGGACTGTGGCACGGAAAAAGGGCTCTAGGTAAAAACTAAAAAAATATGAATAAATTATGCACTTTAGTTAATAAGATTCATTAGAAGTGACAAATATACCAGAGTTATATAAGATGTTAACACTTAAGGTTAACTGAGTGGAGGTATATAGAACTCTGTACAATACAACCTTTATGTATATCTAAAACTGTTCTAAAGAAGTTTATTTTTAAAAAGTACACTAAAATAACATTTTCACCTACAAGATTAGTAAAGATCCAGAAGTTTGAGGTACATTACTTTTGTTGAGATTGTGGGAAATTAAGCACTCTCATTACACTGCTGGTAGGAACATAAATTGGTACAACCTCTATGGAAGGTAATGTGAGGATACAATTGAAACCATAAATCCCCATTCCCTTTAGAACAGAAATTCAACCTCTATGAATAGTATCCTCAATACTATATATCCTCAAGTAATTGTGTGAGTATATATATATGTGTGTATGTACATATGTATTTTATGTGTATTTCACACACATATACAGATATATATGTATATATTTTATATATAAAATTATTCACTGCAACATTGTTTATAATGACAAAATGTTGCAAACAATTTAAATACCCACAAACGTAATAAATCCATTCAATGGAAAACTATGCAGCAGTCCCAAAGATGACTAAGTTCTCTATGGACTGCTACTGAACAATATAAACTATATTTAGTACAATAAATAGCCAGGTGCAGAACAGTATCTATAGTATGCTTCCATTTGTGTAAAAAAAAATGGGGGGATTATATGTGTGTATTTGCTTGTGTATACATCGAATACCTCTGGGAAAACCTATAGACCGGTGATAAGTGAATGCTTCCAGGTAGGGGAGCTGGATGGTTAGCGAAAAGGATGGGGAAAAACTCACTTTTTGTACCCTTTGATTTTTGAATCACATGATTATATTTATTACCGAGTCGATAATATTTTTTTATTAAAGGGAATGCTTCTTATACCACAAAGAATTAAAAAAGAAAACGATCATGTGTTTGGGGAACACACTGTTTGGATTTCTCAGTTCCCAAAGTTAGAGACAACATAGCAGGCAGTCTGGACTTGAGCGTTTGCTTTGGCAAGTTACAAGACTATGTAAGTTTCACCAAGTTTCTTTAACTGGTCTAGGCCAGCTTCCTCATCTGTAAAATTGGGATGGTACCTCTGAACAGGGTGACTGTAAAGTGTTATGTAAAAGTATGGTTTTAAAGTCACTTGATAGGCAGTCATCTATGAGCAAATATTCTGTTATCCGGCGGAACTTATCCAAACTTTCTGTACTTCCATGCTCAAGTTAGAGGGTAAGACGAAAGAGCAGCTACTGGAAGACATCGTGCTTCCTATCCTAAGAACTTCTTACAGATTGAAAAGGTCATGGAAAGCCTCTGAGTTATCCAAAACCTGTTATATGCAAATGACTATGTTCTTGAAGTGCACGAGTGAATGAATGCTGATATAACATGTACTGTTTTGTGGCTTTGGCACAAGAGGATAGACAGAATGTAAGCATACACAAAGTGTCGATCACACCAGAGCCTGTACCAGGTAAATCCTATATGGTGGTGAGGCTGAATTCTGCTGCTTAACCAAACTGTCCAACTGATGCATCGATCACTAAGTAGATGGGAAAATTGGCCGAAGTTGCTGGTGTGTTTGCCCCCTGGGGAAGTGGCAAAGGGTGGAACAAATACTACACTGATCATAACACCAGACATGTACACACCTTCTAACATGACAGCCGTCCTATTGGCACAGAAGTGATACACACTTTATTAGGAATCCACTAGGTGGGATGAGTGGAGAATAAATGGCTAAAGAGACATGTAGGGTGGAATTGCAACTGGAAAGCAAGGTCATGAGGAAGTACTCTCTGTACCCGTGTATAACTGTAGCCAGTCCCAGTGGTTGGTACCAAGGGACAAACATTCAGAAAATTGCACTAGAAGGAAAAACAGGCTATTTCTAGCTCTGCCAAACTTATTAACTGTGGAATAATAGCTATTCCATTTCCCCACAGCATGCCTTTCCCTGCTTTAAAAGGGAGACAGTGTATAAAAGCTTTGAGACAGTTTATGAAAAGCTTTGAGAGTTCTAGATGTTATTCATGAGCACAGAGATCCTACCATGAGGTAATTTCACAATTTCACCCCAGAAGAATTTATGACAAACTGAAAAATATGCCTCATTTGTCTTTCTGACAATTTAATAAGGTTCATTTAATTAAGCCAGAAGTTCTTCCTTAACATAGACATATTTTCAGTGTTTGTCCTTTTTAGATGCTTTGTTCGCAACACACTTCTGATGAATACATTATGAAGCAATTATAATTTCCAGATATGGAAGAAGATGCTAAAACCAAAAATCTCTAGAAGAGGGATAGCATCACTCATCCAATATTAAGAGTAATCAACTGTGCATGTCTTTCAAATTCCCCAAATGAGATAGCATAAATGCTGTTATAAAGAAAATATAGCATCTTTTTCAAAGGGCGAAGAAAAGTCTAAAAGTGTCAAATTTAAGAACTCTTCCTTCAGCTAATATCCTAGCTGGTCTTTAATAATGGTTAGGAGAGGCTCAAGACTCCAGTACCTAACAAAAATGTTGCCTTAACATGGGTTATTTGTGATCTTTTAATTAATATTTGTTCAACAGTGTCATGTCTTCTAGACACATGTTAGAACCCAAGTCAGAAGGAACCTTAGAGGTGAATTAGTCCAAGGCTCCAGATTCCACTGTACCACTCCAGGTACACTGAGATCTACCAGTAAATCTTAAATTGTTAACTGTATTGATCTGGAAGCCACTCTCCACCCACTGTTCTTCTATGTCCTGGAAAAACAAACAAACAAACAAACAAACCCTAGAACTCCCCCGTGCAAATTCAGTAGGAGTACTTGAGCCTCTCTTATTTTACTGAGGAACTTTAGAGTAAGCATGTATCATTTGTGAAAGGACATAAAGGAATCATAAAACTTCAGAGAAATGAAAACTTGTTTCTTTTACTTGGAAAGACCTTATTCATATGGTTAAATGCTTTCATGGGATAGATGAAAGATGATGCCCAAAATGAAATTATTTGTCCAGTTAATTAAGTAGGGACAAGACTAAATCCAGTGTTTCCTCTAACATACCAGGTACCTTTTACTGAATGTAGAACTTAATTCACACACCAACTACTTTATAAGAGTTAAATCTCCAAAAACAATTAGGAAAATGTCTTTATCTAGGGCATAACAGAAATAACACTAGGCTCAAAAATTGGAGATTAACCAAGATTATAGTCAAAAAAGCTCTTTACCTACAGAAATCATCCACAAAATTAAATGGTCTCTGGATTATTTTCATATTCTAAAGTTTTGAGTGGTAACAAAAACTTACCTGATAAACTGCTACTTTGAGAAGTTTGGGTAGGAATGAAAAGGCCATGTAAGCTGATATTTAGTTTACATATAAGGTGGTAAAAATCACTAATACTCATTTCAAGGATATTTTCTTCCTGTAATATGTACCCCTCGGGATGGTCATGTGCAGTCAGTATTACAGAAATTTAGTTCAGTAGTTACAAGCAACTAAGCTCTAGTCACTCACAAACTTTTAAATAAGTTTGCTTTCATGTTATACATTCATTTTTTAGAATATCACCTTTATTTATGACTTAGGTAAAACATGCAACACAAGAGATCAGACTGTTCCCAAGCTAAGAAAAAGGCTTTTTCTTGAAAAACAAACAAATACACAAAAGCCAGCAACTATAAGTCATATGCTAAAACCAAATAAAATACCAAGTTATCTGTACATCAAAAATAAATGAATTGCCTGAACTTTACCCTTTTAAAAATAACCTAATTCAAGACCTAAATCCACTCTAATGTTTCCTCTTCTCTGAATTTCTATAGCACACTTTCTGTAATTAATAACACACTTCTTTGTATTATCTATACTGTTTTCATACAGACAGGCATTAATTATATCTCAAACTAGACAGTAAGTTCCTTTGAGGAAAAAGACTACAGTATCTAGCACTATATGTTGAAAGTTAACAGGCACCCAGTAAAGGCTGGCTGGCATCTATTTCTTGGCAAACATTTCTCGATGATCCAGTTAAAGGAAGAAGGACAATGTGTGCTGCTGGTAGAATATGGAATCTAGGAGAATTTAAGATACGAATTACACACATGGAGTCAATATCTAACAGGTTGCTGCCTAGAGCCAAGAGGGCTAATATAGTTATGATATGCTAATACTAAAAGCCAAACTACAGTTTAATTCTCAACAGCACAATATTTAAATGGAAAAAAAAAAACAACAAACCAACCACACGCAAACTTCACTGCAACCAAAGATTAAGTAGTTAATTGTGAATACTACTCTATTTCACATCATCACAATTTGTAGATAATGTGTAATCCCAAAACAACATGCTGAAGATACGGTCATTCAATCAAAAGCAATTCTGATATTGTGTTCTTGCTCTGCGCGACGATGATCCTCAAAAACCTGTGTTACCTCTTCTACTTTCCTTTGCAGCATGCCTACAGGAGGAAAAGTCATGCATCATTAATCCAAGCTCAGAATGTCCCAAGAACCTAATAGCTTACATTCTCACTTCAACATGATTTATAAAACATCGATTTTATTTAATAGCTTTAAGTATTAGAATATACAGGGAAAAAATCATCTATCTGTTCAGAAACTATAAAAACAGTGAACAAGACTGTTCTTGATTTGCTCTCTCTAATTTTCTGGTAAATAACCATCTACTTGACATTTATGTTTTGTTGAAGAGAAGTGAGAACTGCTTTTTACTCATTATAGCTTCAAAGTGCTATACAAGGTGGTCATTAAATTGAGGGTATAGATTTTGGTAGAGGTCTTTGCTGTCCATAAGCAAATTAGTACACATAGTATATTCACATTTCTGTCCCTTTCTAATGATTTACTTAACTTGGTGGTCCTCAATTTGCTCAGGGGCAGAGCAACACAAAATACCATTAATTTTACCATATAAAACAGCAACATTCTGTAGTAAAAATAAGCTGTCAAAGCAAGCATGATAATCTAGATTTTTCTATTAATGTGCAATCGGTCATCTGTGTTAGTGTTCATTAATGCTTACTAGTCAATAAGAAATAGCTGGTGCTAAAGATTTAAAAAAAAAAAACTTTACAAGAGAAAAACTAAAAATTTGAAACAACAGACTTTAGTTTTCTTCAGCCAATTGGAAAAGCCCCAATGTTATTCAGTTTTAAAGTATAAGAATACATCATCCCATCTTATGACATACAGGCATTTTGCAAGATCACACCTTACGAACAAGTATTTTAAATGATGGTTGTCTACTGAAAGGCTAGAAAAACAGTGTACATTGAGCCTGGCAAAATACATCTCCTTTTTCTTCTAATAACTGCAGGGTGCAATTTTTTTTTTAACCACTAAATAACATTTTTCAATGTGATAGAAGCACAACGAGCACTCTAACAAGCCATTAACTTGAGGCCAGAAGTGTCAACATAAGCAAAATCTACTTAATTTGCTGACTGATAATGTATTAAGTGCAAAGGAGTACATTTATAAAAATTTTAAAAATCAATGAAATGTCGAGCAACACAAGCCAGCATTATTAAGAGACCTCTACTATAAACATTTTGTCATGTCTTCAAATTGAATTCTCAGGACTATTTCTATATTAACATACTTTAAATTTTTTAGGAGTTTCATTATTTGAGGGCAAAAACTGCACCTACACACTGAATTGCCCAGAGTTTAGTTCCCATGACATGCATCAGTGATTGGTTCCTGTAGGCCTATGAAATAATACACCATACTAGACGATACATGCCAGTAATAGTCAAAATTTGGGGGAAATACACAATACACATTTTGAGATTAAAATGAACCATACTGGACAATATGAAAATGAAATTAAGAAAGCAATTCCATTCACAACAGCATCAAAAAGAATTAAAACACTTAGAAATAAACCTATCAAATGAAGTATAAGACCTGTACACCAAAAAATACAAAACATTGCTAAGAGAAATTAAGAAGATCTAAAGAAATGAAGAGATATCCCATGTTCATGGATTGAAAGACTCCATAGTGGTAAGATGGCAATCCCTCACAGATTGATCTACAAATTCACTATAATCCCTATGAAAATTCCAGCAGGCTATTTTTGTAGAAATAGAAAAGCTTTAAAATATACATGGAAAGGACCCAGAATAGCAAAGCAATCTTGAAAAAGAAGAATAAATTGCAAGAATTACACTACACAATTTTAAAACTTACTACAAAGCTACATTAATCAAGATGGTGTAATACTGGCAAAGGATGGCCATAGAGATCAATGGAACAGAAAGTCCAGAAATAAAACCTTATATTTATGGTCAATCATTTTTGATGAAGGTGATAAGGAATTCAGTGGGGGAAAACATAGTCTTTTGCAACAAATGGTGCAGGGACAACTGGATACCTACATGAAAATGAAGTTGAATCCCTACCTCTTAACTATATACAAAAATCAACTCACGGTGCATTATGGACCTAAATATAAGAGCAAAACTATATTTGGAAAATAAAACCCAACTGTCAATCGATTGATGAATAGATAAGCAAAATGTGGATGTCCACACACTGGAAATGATACACAGCAATAAAATGGAATGAAGTACTGATACATGTTATGACATAGATGAAACTTGAAATCATTTAGCCAGACAACAAAGGCCACATATAGTATGATTCCATTTATATAAACTCTCCAGAAAATACAAATCTCTGAAGACAGAAAAAGCAGACTAGTGGCAGGAACAGGGGTCAACTACCAACAGGCAAGAGGGAATTTTTTAGGGTAATGGAAATGTTTTCAAATGGATTGTCTGATGTTTGCACAACACTGAGCTTTAAACAGCCATTGGTTAAGATGATAGTTTTGTGTGTTTAAAATATTTCTTAGGGGCGCCTGGGTGGCTCAGTCCTTGGGCGTCTGCCTTTGGCTCGGGTCATGATCCCAGGGTCCAGGATTGAGCCCGGCATCAGGCTCCCTGCTCCGGGGAGAGCTTGTTTCTCCCTCCCCCACTCCCCCTGCTGTGTTCCCTCTCTCGCAGTGTCTCTCTCTGTCAAATAAATAAGTAAAACCTTTAAAATAAATAAAATATTTCTTAAAAACCACTTCCCCCCAGAAGATTCTGGTAAAACTGCTTCCAGCCAGTCTTATTCTGTGTATGGGACAGAAGTTTTCTTCACCTGAGCCTACTTGCAAATATTTTAGGTAAAGATTAAAGACTTTCATATAAAGTTATGAAAATAAGCAAGTTGGTCATTAAACCCTGACACAGCTTTCTACTATAATTATTTTTATTTTAAGTTATATATATAAATATTAATAGATAATATTAAATTCATGGTCAAAGGAAACAATGTACTTTCATAAACACTGATATAGTATACCTCTTATTTTCCTTTTAGAAAAGCAATTGGAACAGTTGGAGAAAAAAAATATCCTGAAGAAATGGTCAAGACACAAACAAGCAACTCAGAAAATGAAATACAAATTGTTTATAAATATTTTAAAAATACTCATCCTCACTGGTAACCAGAGGAATGCAAATTAAACAAGGGAAATATTTTCATCTGTAAATTTTAGCAAGGAATGATGATGGTGGTGGTAGAATGCTAAAAGGATTTAGAATTAGCACGATTAGGTAATTCAAAGTGGTGCTGAAAGTGGGGCTGTAAGCAGAAATATGAATGATTAAGAGGCAGATCCCTCTATTCCTCCACATCCTACATCTGGGTGATTCTCCCTACCCAAGCCCAGCAGAGGACTTTTCTTTAGAGAGGGTAAACCAGATGGGCTGTGGCTCAGGGACACCAGGGAGAGTTGAGGACAAGGAATCTGTACAAAAATAGGGATTAAGTGAAAGTTTGTAAGGGATGAAATAAAAGTCTACAAGCTGAACATTGAGCCGCAATCCCTTCTCTAACAGCCCCAAGAACTTACTGGATTGCCACTAGGTTTATTAATCTCTAGCCAAGAGTTGGAAGATTCTTCTTTGGAGAATATGACCAACTGAAGAGAAAAATCCTAAAAATCCTAAAGGTAATGGTTGGAGATGCTCCAATAAAAAGGTCTTGCCAATTTATCCTATAGTAAGTTAGCAAGACCCACCTACAATTTAGTGTCAATTTTTGAATATAAATGGATAACCAAGAATCACCAGATAGTTGAGGAATATCTCTAATATAAGAAAGACCAGGGGCACCTTGGTGGCCCAGCAGGTTAAGCGTCTGACTCTTGGTTTCGGCTTAGGTCATGATCTCAGGGCTGTGGCACTGAGCCCCATGTTGGGCTCTGTGCTCAGCACGTACTCTGCTTGGGATTCTCTCCATTTCTCACCCTCTCCTTGCTCTCTCTCTCAAATAAATAAATAAATAGAAAGACCAAAACAAAATTGAAAGATAAAGAAAGCTGGAAGAAACAAACCAGGAAAACTAAAACATTTTTTTAGGATTTTATTTATTTATTTGAGACAGAGGGAGAACATGAGCAGGGGGAAGGGCAGAGAGAGAGAGGGAGAAGCTGACTCCCCACTGAGCCGGGAGCCCGACATGGGGCTCGATCTCAGGAGCCTGAGAACATGACCCAAGCCTAAGGCAGACGCTTTACCAACTGAGCCACCCAGGCGCCCCAGGAAGAATAAAACATTTTTAAAAATCATTAATATCATCAGAGAGAAGATACTGTATCCATGAAACAAGAACTGGATGTTACTTAAAACACACATACACAAATCATAAAACAATACAACAAGCTCTTGCAAACTAAAAATTATGACAGGAAGCAAAGATCAATAGAAAGACGGAAAAAAAAGCTGAGTACCTATCTGAGAAAATTTAACAAAAATACAGCAGAAACCTAATTCCAGAAAATTCCCCCAAACTGATAGAAATTAGTTTCTTGAT
Organism: Zalophus californianus; assembly: GCF_009762305.2. Lineage (NCBI taxonomy): Eukaryota > Metazoa > Chordata > Mammalia > Carnivora > Otariidae > Zalophus > Zalophus californianus. The sequence goes on along the minus strand of NC_045612.1, from coordinate 40,819,394 downwards.
TGGAAAAACTCACTGAATACCACCTCAATGGATGAATTAAACCTACACGAAGGCACATCATCTGATATTTCAGTATTGTGGGGAAGATCTTGAAAACTTCCACAGGGGAAAAAAAAACATGAAAATGAAGGGGTCACATAAATGTTCAGGAGTCAGAATTGGCCTCAATCTAGAAGACAATGAACAACATTTTCAGATGTTTAAGAGAAAATTATTTCCAAGCTAGATTTTGATAGCCAATACTATCAATTGTGAGGGTAGAATAAAGACCTTTCCCCAAAGAAAACAAAAACAGTAATTTGAAAAGACATATGCACCCTTATGTTTATTGTAGCATTATTTACAATAGCCAAGATGTGGAAGCAACCCTAGTGTCCATCTATCGATGGACAAAATGAATGAATAAAGAAAATGTGGTGTATATATACTATGGAATATTACTCAGCCATAAAAATGAAATCTTGCCATCTCCAACCACATGGATGGTCCTAGAGGGCATTATACTAAGTGAAATCAGTCAGAGGAGACAAATATCATATGATTTCACTCATATGTGGAATTTAAGAAACAAAACAAACAAATAAAGAGACAAACAAAAAACAAGACTCAACTACAAAGAACAAACAGGTGGTTGCCAGAAGGAAGGTGGATTGGGGGGAGGGATGGGTGAAACAGATAAAGGGGATTAAGAGTATACTTATCTTTTTGAAGATTTTATTTATTTATTTGAGAGAAAGAGCATGAGCGGGGGAGGAGCAGAGGGAAAGGGAGAAGCAGGCTCCCCACTGAGCAGGGAACCCAATGCAGGGCTCTATCCCAGGACCCCAGGATCATGACCTGATCTGAAGGCAGTCACTTAACCGACTGAGCCACCCAGGCACCCCAAGGGTATACTTATCTTTATGAGCACTTAGAAATATACAAAATTGTGGAATCATTATATTGTATACCTGGAACTAATATAACACAGTATGTTAATTATTCTTGAATAAAAAAAGACCTTTTCAGACATGCAATATCTCAAAAAATTTACTTCCCATGCTCTCTTTCAGGAAGCTGATGGATTACATGTTATACAAAACAAGAGAATAAACCACAAAATAAGAAGTATAAGAGCCATGAAACAAAGAAATAGATGGAATACAAGATTGCTATAGAGGGAAGAACCTAGCTGGGTAGTAAACCAGGAGAGCAACAATACCAGATAATAGATTAGAGATTAGAGGGCTCTGGGAGAAAGGAAACCAAGAAGGTGAAATTGATGGATTTAAAGAAAAAGCACGGAATTAGAGAATGAACTACCTACTGGTAAGTATATAGAAAATTTAGCAAATGAAATAAACTTCAAAGGAAAACAAAAACTTGTAAAAAAAACAAAAATGAGACAGGAGCGCCTGGGTGGCTCAGTCGGTTAATTGTCTGACTCCTGATTTCAGCTTGGGTCATGATCTCAGGGTCCTGGGACTGAGCCCCACATCGGGCTCCATGCTCACTGCGGAGTCTGCTGGAGATTTTCTCTCTGCCCCTCCCCCTGCTCACTCTCTCTCTCTCTCTCTCTCTCTAAAATAAATAAATCAATCAATCTTAAAAAAGAGAAAGAAGACAACATAATATGCTATATGGCTGGGCTGTGAATAACATTTATGCAATTGTAACTCAAACAATAAATATTGTTCTATGTCTAATTTATAATATGGCTATATTGGTAAGATGACAGAAAAGTGTGCTTAAATGCATATATTTATCTACTTCTCTATATATAATATGCATATATACTGGGGGGGCAGTATGGTGGTATATAGTATTGCACACACACATGCACACACACATGTACATAAAATGAGGTGTTATTAAAGAGTTAAATTCTTACCTCCCATTTGGGGAAGCCAGTACAGAAGGCCTAAAATGGAAAAACTAAAAAGGAACAGTATGCATGGTATTTAGAGATACAGAAATATTTTTAAAAAACAGGTGAAATAATTGAAAGTGATTGCTTCTAGGGGGTGGGAAATGGGGTGTCGACAGGGGAGCTGATATTTTTCATAAACCTTACTAAAAAACTTTATACTCTAATTTCAAGGTGGTAGATGAAGAAGACCTGAAATAAGGCAGTGATAGGAATCTACTGAAAAGAAAAGATTCAGGAGCTACTAAGAAGTATAATCATCATCACTTACTGAAGAAAAAGAAATTGTTTACCTTAAGTCCCTGAGTAAACAACAGCAACTGTTAGCTGAGAAAAAGGAAAGTTGAAGGAGTTAGTGATCTGGGAGGCCCAGGAGAGAGTGAAGATAATGAGTTTAGTTTTACACAAGTTTATTTTGAGGTGCCTTTGGGGTATCTATGTGCAGATGTTTGTTAACATGGAGCTTTATAATGGAAAGTAAAAGAACCATTAGTAAAATTGATGGTTAGAGATGACAACTGAGGTTTAAAAAACTGCTGATTTTCAAAAAGGCCTTAAAAGAGAACACTGTTAGAGACAAGAAGTCTCAAATCAATAATCTAAGTTCCTACCTTAAGAAAATACAAGACAAGCAAAATGAAGCAAGCAGAAGGAAGGAAATAATAAAGACTGGTTATCAATGAAATTGAAAACAGGAACACTATAGAGAAAAATCAATGAAACAAAAAGCTGATTCTTTGGAGGAAAAAAATCAGTAAAATTGATTAACCTCTACCAAGACAGAAAAAAATTAAAATAGAAAAAACACAAATCACCAATATAAGGAATGAAATGGCAGATCACCACAGATCCTGTGGTCATGAAAAGTACCAAAAGGAAACTCTAAGAACAACTTTATGCTTATAAATTCAACAACTTAGAATTGTACCAACTCCGAGAAAACCAAAAATTATGAAAATTCAACCAAGATAATCTGAATAGTCCTAGAAGCATTATAGAAATTGAGTTTGTAATTAAAAAGCTCCCAAAAAAGAAATATCCAGGGCCATCTGGTTTCACTGGAGAATTCTACCAAATACTTAAAGAAGAATCAATTCTTCAGACTCTTCTAAAAAAGAGGCCAGTATTACCCTAATAACAAACCAAGAAATGATAGTACACAAAAAGAGAAATTACAGACCAAAATCTCTCATGAACATTTAAAAATCTCTCGCTTAAAAATCCTCCAGAAAATTCTAGCAAAGCGATTCCAACAGTGTACAAAAGCAACTATAAACCATGACCAAGTAGAAGTTACTCCACAAATTTTAGGCTGACTCAACATTAAAAAATGGTATCAACGTATTCTTTTGGTAAATACCTAGCAGTGTAACTGCTGGATCTTAGGGTAGTTCTATTTTTAACTTTGTGAGGAACCTCCATACTGTTTTCCAGCGTGGCTGCAACAGTTTGCATTCCCACCAACAGTACAAGAGGGTTCCCCTTTCTCCACAACCTCGCCAACACCTCTTGTGTTGTTCATTTTAGCCATTCTAATAGGTGTGAGGTGGTATCTCATTGTGGTTTTGATATGTATTTCCCTGATGATGAGTGATGTTGAGCATTTTTTTCATGTGTCTGTTGGCCATTTGGATGTCTTCTTTGGAAGAGTGTCTATTCCTGTCTTCTGCCCATTTCTCAATAGGTATTTACCCAAAGGATACAAAAATACAAATTCAAAGGGGTACATGCACCCCAATGTTTATAGCAGCATAGGGGTGCTATGCTGCTATAGCAGGAGAGAGTCCAAATGTCCATCAACCGTTGAATGGATAAAGAAGATGTGGTATATATATACAACAGAGTCTCACTCAGCCATTAAAAAGAATGAACTCTTGCCATTTGCAATGATGTGGATGGAGCTAGAGTGTATTATGCTAAGTGAAATAAGTCAGAGAAAGACAAATACCACATTATTTCACTCAGTTGTGGAATTTAAGAAACAAAACAGATGAACACATGGGGAAAATGAGAGAGGGAAACAAGCCATAAGTGACTCTTAACGACAGAGAACAAACTGAGGATTGATGGAGGGAGATGGGTGGGGGATGGGCTAGATGGATGATGGGTATTAAAGAGGGCACTTGTTGTGATGAGCACTGGTGTTGTATGTAAGTGATAGATCACTGAATTCTACTCCAGAAAGCAATATTGCACTATATGATAACTAACAAAATTTAAATTAAAAAAATATATCAATGCAATCCACCATATCAACAAGTTAAAGAAGAAAAAACACACAATTATAGCAATTGATGCAGAAAAAGCATTTGACAAAATCCATTCATGATAAAAATTCTCAGCAAGTCAGGAAGAGCATGGAATTACCTAAACTTGATAAAGAGCATCTACGAAAAGTCTACAACTAACATCATACTTCAAGTGAAAGAGTGAAGGCTTTCCATGGAAACTTAGGAACATGACAAAGATGTCTGCTCTCATAACTCTTACTCAACATAGTACAGGAAGTTCTAGCCAGTGCAATGCGAGGAAAAGAAATAAATGGCATACAGATTGGAAAGGAAGAAATAACTTTCCCTATTTGCAGATGATATAACTACCTATGTAGAAAATCCCAAGGAATGAAAAACAAAACAAAACAAAAAAAAATTCCTAGATCTAAGAAGTTCAGCAAGCATACATACAAGAAAGGCTAAAATTAACAAGACAGGGAACAACAAACGTTGGCGAGGATGTGGAGGAAGGGGAACCCCCTTACACTGCTGGTGGGAATGCCAAGCTGGTACAGTCCCTCTGGAAAACAGTGTAGAGGTTCCTCAAGAAGTTAAAAATAGAGCTACCCTACGACCCAGCAACTGCACTCCTGGGTATTTACACCAAAGACACAGATGTAGTGAAAAGAAGGGGCACCTGCACCCCAATGTTCATAGCAGCAATGTCCACAATAGCCAAACTGTGGAAAGAGTCGAGATGTCCTTCAACAGATGAATGGATAAAGAAGATGTGGTCCATATATGCAATGGAATATGACTCAGCCATCAGAAAGGATAAATACCTACCATTTACATCGACATGGATGGAACTGGAGGGTATTATGCCAAGTGAAATAAGTCAAGCAGAGAAAGACATGTAACATATGGTTTCACTCACATGTGGAACATAAGGAATAGCGCAGAGGACCATAGGGGAAGGGAGGGAAAAATGAATGGGAAGAAATCAGAGGGGGAGATGAACCATGAGAGACTCTGGACTCCAGGAAACAAACTGAGGGTTACGGAAAGGGAGGTGGGTGGGGGAATGGCGTAACTGGGTGATGGGTATTAAGGAGGGCACATGATGTGATGAGCACTGGGTGTTATACGCAACTAATGAATCACTGAACACTACATCAAAAACTAATGATGTACTATATGTTGGCTATTGAATTTAAATAAAAATAAATAAAAACAAATTGCATTTTTATGTGCTAGCAATGAGCATATGGAAACCAAAATTTAAAACATAATACCATTTATAATCACTACAAATAAAATGAAATCGTTAAGTATAAATCTAATAAAACCAAAACATATATAATGTGGGTGCTGGAAAGTACAAAATGCTGATGAAAGAAATGAAAGAAAACCTAAATAAATGGTGGGTCATGCCACATTCATGGATGGGAAGATTCAACATAGTGAAAATGTCAATTCTCCCCCAAACTGATCTATAGGTTTAATGTAATTTCTATCAAATCCCAACAAATTTTTATGAGAGGGCAAAGGAATTAAAATGGCCAAAACAATCTTGATGGAAAAAAAAAATAACGTGAGAGGAATCCCTCTACCAGATATTAAGGCTTACTATACAGCTACAATAATGAAGACAGAGTGATATTAGTGGAGGGAAACACATATAGATCTATGGGATAGAGAGCCCAGAAAAAGATCCATATGTCAAACTAGTATTTGACAAAGGTGCAAAAGCAATTCAGTTGAGGAAGGATAGTCTTTTCAACTGGTTTGGAAACAATTGGATATCCATAGGCAAAGAAAAAAGAAAAGGAAAAAAGAAACTTGATCTAAACCTCACATCTTAAAGAAAAATTAACTCAAAAATGGATCACAGCCTTAAATGTAAAAGGTGAAACAATAAAACTTGTAGAAAAAAATAGGAGAAAATCTTTGGGGTACAGTACTAGGCAAAAAGTTCTCAGATTTGACACCAAAAGCATAATCCATAAAAAAATGGAGAAACTCAAAATTAAAAACTTTTGTCCTGTGGACAGCTTGGTTAAGAGGAATAGACAAAGGACAGACTAGGAGAAAATATCTGCAAACCACAGAGCCAACAGAGGACTAGTATATACACTAGAATATATACTAAAGTCTCAAAACATTAAAACAAAAAATCAAGGGGCGCCTGGGTGGCTCAGTTGGTTAAGCCTCTGCCTTTGGCTCAGGTTGTGATCTCAGGGTTCTGGGATTGAGCCCCGCGTCGGCTCCCTGCTCAGTGGGGGGTCCGCTTCTCCCTCTGTCCTTCCCCCTGCTCGTTCTCTCTCTCTCAAATAAATAAAATCTTTAAAAAAAAAAAAAAAAGCAAGCCAATTAGCAATTAGCAAATGGACAAAAGACAAGAACAGACATTTCACCAAAGATGATACACTGATGGCAAATAAGCATATAAAAAGATGTTCAACATCATTAGCTATCAGGGAAATGAAAATTAAAACTGCAATGATATCACTACATATCTATCAGTATGGCTAAAAGGAAAAAAAAATCGTGAAAATATCAAATGCTGTTGAGGACCCAAATTAGATGTATCATACATCACGGGTGGACATGTAAAATGGTATATCCACTCTGGAAAAAAGTGCAGCAGCTCCTCATAAAACTAAACGTGCAATCACCATATTACCAGGAATTGCACTCTTAGACATATATCCCAGAGAAATGAAAACTTCTGTTCATATAAGAAATCTATACATAAATGCTCCCAGAAGCTTTACTTGTGAGTAGCCAAAAACTGCAAACATCCCAGATGTCCTACAACCCAGTAAATGTGTAAAATAAACTGTGGTGCATACATGCTTTGGAGTATTAGTCAGCAACTGAAAGGATCGAACCACTGATATACGAAATTTAGATGGATTTCGGGGGAATTACACTGAGCAACAAATAAATAAATAAAGCCAACATCAAATGGTTATATGATGTATGATTCCACTTATATAGTATCTTGAAATGATAAAATTTTAGAAATGGGTGAACAGATTGGTGGTTTGTAGGAATTAGGAACTGGGTTAGAGATGGGGGAGGAAGGTGGGTGTGGCAATAAAGGGGGACTATGAGGAATTCTTAGGGTAATGGAACTGTTCTGTATTTTGACTATGGTAATGGATATACAAACCTACACATGTGATAAAATTGGGTATAACAAAACACACAAACACAATACAAATAAAACCGGGAAAATCTGAACAAGACAGATTATGCTAATGTCAATATCCTGCTTGTGTTACTGTACTACAGTTTTACAAGACATTAGCACTGGGGAAAACTAGGTAATGAATAAATAGGACCTCTGTATTATTTTTTCAGCACCTCTATATGATTTCTTACTAGTACATGTGAATGTACAATTAACTGAAATAGTAAAATGTACAAATTTCAATGATGAAGACTAACCCACACAAATAAGGTTTGGATTCCCAACCTCTTTTCCCAGAAGTGCCTGCTCAATAGAATAGGCACATTAATATGGCCCCCAGTTTATATGATGTGATAGTTTTAACAAATCTGTTCTCACTACCTAATATGGTTGGCCATCTTTTAGCTTTACGATCTAGGTTTCCTCATTGTTGCATGCCTATTAAGCTAAAGCCATATTTTAAGGTTTTGTATTCGGTTAGGATGCTGTTTAAAAGCAACCTTGAAATCTTAGGAGCTGAATATAATTAAGGTTTATTTTTCATTCGGAAAGGGGAAGAAAGAGATAGGAAAGGGGCAAGGAAAAAAGAAAGAGAGAGGACACTGTCCTCCTATTTGTCTTAGCTACTTTTAAGAAGATTCCTAGCTTATTAAAATTAAAGTAACATTCAGAATAAATATACTTGAATTTTCAGTACTAACTCTGGTCTGATGGGAAGAAGAGTGTTTCTAGAGAATGGACAAAGCTCTCATCTCTGCCATGGGAATGCTCATCCTGGTCTTGCTAATGACACATTAAGTTGGTGATGTGAAGATACCTGCTTGTGTACAGCACTACCCCTCACACAAAATTAATAAAATATACATTTCAAGGAAAGGCATAAAAAGAAAAGATGGTGAAGCTATCCTGAATTCTTGGGAGACAACATGGTGGAAACAAGGTAGTAGAATTATTATTACATTACATCTTAAGTGGTCCTCAGCCAGTCATCCTACTGAAATATCACTTACTATTCAAGTCTCATTTCAATTCTACCTCTTCCAGGAAATCAACTAAAGATTAGGTTTCTCTTTCTTTGCTGCCCCCATCCCCACACTTTGAACCTGTTCAAGGCAGTGTGCCATTGATGTTTATACCTCCTACACTGATTAACAGTGCCTTGGCCCATAGTAGGTGCTTTGTATTTAACAGTCACAGCTACGTGGTTTTGACTTGTATCTGAGAGAACACATTCCCATTATACAGTACTTCAGTTTTCAAAATGGCTATACATATTACTTTATTTGAGTCCCACAATATCCATCAGGATAGAGAGAATTAAAAACTCAAGAAGGTAAGGTTCAGTAACTTCCCAAAGGCCAAAGCTAATGAAAAATGATGCCAGGATTCGTATCTTCAGACTCCCATCTCCGAGTGCTTTTTCTATTACAGTGTGCCTGTTTGTCAAATGCTGTTAAGTTTAAAGAAAAAGTACTATGTTGAGCTAATAATTGGCACCACAGAATAATGCTATTTGTTGTCCTTTCAAACACTGAAGTGCTCAAAGTAAGGCAGGCCTATCTGAACCCCATCTAGGGAGATTTCATTGGTGAAATACTATCAGGCCATTTTATCTATGAGGTGGCCATAGAGCATCGGCCCAAAAACAGCATTATAGCAAGACTCCAGCATATTTATAGTTTTTAGTCACTAGCAGGAAGAAAATTGCTTTGGAGAAAAATCTGTATATCTCACAAACAATATAAATCCTGCTATTTGGGAGTGATTTAAATCATGTTACATATAATTCATCTGGGGAGGCTCTCCAGCTGAGGAAATTCACTTGGGCACAAAATGTACATAAGCAGGATTAGTGAGAAATCTAATTTTGCAGATGCATTGAGTGTATTTCAAATCTGGATTTACATATAGAAAAGGAATGTTAGAAGTGGAGCTCCGAGAATGTTAACCATCACGCACTATTTCCTAACAGGAGCTGAAGACTTCATCATTTTTAACCTTCGTACCCTAATCTTACCTACAAGAGATTATTTAGAATCAAGGAACAATAATGTGACGATAAATCTATCTTGTCTGCAACGGGGAGCGGAGACGAGGAGGTAGCTCATTAAACAATGGAAAGACATAAAATACCTTTCAGTTAAGAAGCGAGTACCTGTCTCTGTTGAGCTTAAGAGACCCCTAGAGTGAGTTGCCACATCTCTGGCAGATAAGAACATTTTCTTCTCAAGTATCAGAAGTGGAACACTACACTCCAGAACACAATAGATGACCTCGCTGATCAACCAATGTCACCAAGATTTCTCAAAGAATTTAAGAAAAAGAGGAGGTAAAAGAAACCACCTTAATCAGTAAATCAGATTTTATTTTAGAGGATGAAAGAGAAAGAAGACATTTTATTTGGAATTCAAAGGCATCTTTTGGCATCTCAGCATTTGATGCTCTACAGATATAAAAGGGATGAAAGTAAGCTAATAAAAATATTTTTAAAGCATTTACCTGGACCAAGCTTCTTAAAAAATATATGGCACGGTGACTATAGTTAATAATGCCGTATTGCATATTTGAAAGTTGCCAAGAAAGCAGATTTTAAAAGTTGTCATCACAAGATTCTTGTGATGAGAAAAAAAAATTTTTTAACTATGTAAGGTGACAGATATTAACCCGACTTATTGTGGCAATCATTTCACAATATATACAAATATTGAATCATGGTATTGTGCCCCTGAAAATAATATAATGTTATATGTCAAATCTACCTCAATTTTGTCTTTAAAAAAAAGGTTTAAAAACATCCAACCCTGAAAACTCTAATTTAAAATAATCCCCTCAAATAATAAATATTAACATTGGGTAAAAATGAATTATAGTTGTGACATATCACAAAAAAGCTGCTTCTCTGAAATGATCCCGAAGGCATTTTATGCAAGAGTTAGTCACACCACACTAGACAACTAAGAATGTTTTACATCAAAAAGAAAAAATAAGGTGATCAGAGACCGGTGCTAATGGGAATGTATTTTGGAAACATCACAAAATTCCTGATGGCATTTTTAGCTACTCCAAGGAGTCTTCTCTTTCTTCCCTAAATAGCAGTCAAAATGTTGTAAGCAGCTATTAAATAATTATGGGGCTGTAACCCATAAGAGATGGCAAAGATCATGGATGAAATATATTTTAGTCATGATGCTTTCGGACACTTCACCAAAAGAGCAAAATGTCATGAAAATACTCAAGGAACTTCTAGAACTTCTAAAGAATGATAAGTTTAAGCTTTTATGCTGCCCATCCCTTTATTGTGGCATGTGATAAATATTAATGTTATGGATCCAACAATGGTTTGGTATATGGAGAAACAAAAATTGCCTGTCCTTCGCCCCTACCTCCCCCGCTCTCTAAGAGAAGTAGCTCCATATATTTAAAATGAATAGCAAATTAGCTCAGATTGATTGTCAACTCTGTCCTAAGTGGTCCCAGAAGAGCTGGACCTGCTGTAGTTTCAGTGACTGCCAACTCAGAAGACAGATGTGTGACTGCAGCATTGCCATCAAGCATACCTTGAAATAAGGCTGTAAAGTTTTACAGAGAAAGACAAAAGAGGAAAGTGGTATTTGACTATCGCTACTATTAACTCTCAATTATCTATACTGATCAGGAGGAAAAGAGGCAGAGATACTGTTAAACAATGGATGAGTATCAAATTTGAGAACTGGTCAATATCAGCACATGTTCAGACATTCCCTGATTCAATGCTCTCGTATTTAATCTCTGACCACTTTCCAGCTCAGTCCCATCACAGTCAGTTCTACGGAGTTTGGAGAAAAAAAAGGGGCCAGCTTCTCTCTAACTCACTCATGAATACTGAACAGTTGATTGGACAGTGCAATCTTTTAACATTTAAATATACTCTGTGGTTTCTAAGTCACTTTTAAAGATACGCTGATTGTTAAGTTAAATACATGATCCTATTAGCATTACAGTTGCTATGTCTTACAATAGGAAAAAAAAATTCGTACCAATGTTAAGGATATTAAATCACAAAAACATTCCCCAGAAACCTTTTAAAATACAGATTTTGACATTAAAAAATCATTTTTAAAAACCTATACAGTTACGGGCGCCTGTGGCCCAGGCGGTTAAGCATCTGCCTTTGGCTCAGGTCGTGATCCCCAGGACCCAGGGTCCTAGGACGGAGCCCTACCTCGGGCTCCCTGCTCAGTGGTGACCCTGCTTCTCCCTCTCCCTCTGCCCCTTCCCCTGCTTGTGCTCTGTCTCTTTTTCTCTCTCTCTCTCAAATAAATAAAATCTTTAAAAAAAAACTATACAGTTAGAGATTTTTCTTCAGGAAAAAATATATTATTTCCATTGCTAAGATAACACATGAATTAGTTTTTCTAAAACTATTATTTGCGTATGAGTTTAACCTTAAACTTCTCAGGCCACAGACCATTTCAGCAGATGTGATCTCATTAACTATTAAAAAGCAAAATAAACCACCACCACCACACACACACAAAAAAACTCTTAGCATAATTGAAGCCTGACACTCTCTATTACTTGATCATGTTATTTCCTGATATGAAAAGGAAAGGTTCCTTGGATGGGAACAGCAAAAAGGAGACCACAGCAGCAGGAATTACTGGGCTTTTCCCCCTCTCTTCATCATGACCTCCACTGTCTCAGTTGAGAACCTACAGGAGACCTCATTGCATCTCCAGCTCAACTGAATTTTAAGCAAAAAAGTAACTCCCAGTAATCATTACTATCCATAGTCTTACTCTTTTTACTGTTGACTGAGAAATTTACCCAGTTAGAAAATATGTCTGACACAAAGTACTACGATTATCATACTTTGAAACCCTTGTCCTCTACTGTTGGTACATGATTAAGGTTTTTTTTTTTGTTTTTTTTTTTTTAACATCCAGTGATGCCTACATTAGAATTGTTTTGAGAGCACACCAGGAGAAAGAATACTGTTCTGGTAATCAGGAAATTTGGATTCTGGTCCTAGCTTTGCCAGTAATTAGCTGTGTGTTCTTAGGGAAGTCATTTAACCTGTCTGGGCCACGGTATCTTCATTTATATGAAGTGAGTCCTCTGCAGCACTAGCAGGAAAACATTGGCTGAGAGCCTTGATATTTCACTTATGAAAAAGAAGATCCCAGCCAAGAGAAAAAAATTACTGTAATCTTTCTTTACAGCATATTTACATTTTGACATCCCCCTAGCTCCACCCAAGATGCATTGCTCATTGTAGGAAAATATGCAACACACAGGAAGACAACTGAGTCAAACTGCATAATCCCATTCCTCTGTGTTTTCCAGTCACTGACACTCCATCTCAGCCATTCTAACAATTTCTCCAAGGTAAGTAATTTTCAGTGATAATCTTCCTGGAAATACCTTCCCTAGACCAATTTAATAGCTACTTTTTGAATCAAATGGCTCTGTTGTCTTTCTCCTCTCTCGCCCTCTCTCCCATACACAGTAATCTCTGACAACGAGTTCTGCCATTGTTATTTACTAACCGCCAACCTGGTCTGCCATTGTTATTTACTAACCACCAACCTGGGCCAGGCACTGCTTCAGGAAAGTTCAACACTGTTTCTTTTAGTCCTTATAAAAAGGACCCTGAAAGGTAAATATTCTTCCTCATTTTTCAAATGAGGATATAGACTCAGAGAGATTAAGTAACAGTTAAGGTCACACAACTATTAAGTGGTAATGCCTTGACTTGAACCCGTCCATACCTATCAAACTCAGAAACTTCTCCCTATCAGGTAATTAATGCTAAAGCAATATAGAACTTAACATCCCTCTGATGGTTCAAAAGAGTTTAGAAAGGGAGATGACACTTCTTCTGAGAGAAGGAAGTAAAGGTGGAGGATGGTATAGGTATGTCTAGAAGGGAAAAAAAGGTAAAGAAGTTCATGGTTGATGACCTCTATTAATGAAGAGAATAAGGAATCTGGAAATGAGAAATGAGAAAAGTTGTATTATTTTCATACTACATCTTTAAAAAGAGTAACAACTAATTGCCTAACTAGCCCCCATTTATCTCAATTACTGAGGTCTCACTAATACTCCTTATTTTAGGCAAAAGTCTATACAACTTATTTTCCCTATATTTTTATTTTAAACCCATAGAAAGTTGAGAGAAGAGTAAAAATCACAAACTTGTATATCCTTTAGTAGATTAACGCCCTGTTATTATTTTGCCTCAAATTGCTCAATCTCTTTCTCTTCACAAGATTTTGGTTGAACCACTTGAAAGAAAACTAGACATGACACTTCTCTAAATAATGTAGCATACAGCTTCTATGAATAAAATGTTTCCCTACACGTCCACAGTAACACATGTAAGAAAAATAAAAAATTCATTAATATCATTTAATATACAGTTCTTATTCAGTTTCCCCAATTGTTCTAAATAACATCTTCTTGAGAAAACATAGGTGATAAGCTCCTTGACATCGGTCTTGGCAATGATTTTTTGGATCTGACTCCAAAAACAAAGGTGACAAAATTAAAAAACAACAACAACAACAACAACAAATAGGACTATATTAAAAAACAACCTGCACAGCAAAGGAAACCATTAACAGAATGAAAATGCAACCCACTGAATGGGAGAAGATATTTCCAAATGATATATCCAAGGGCGCCTGGGTGGCTCAGTTGGTTAAGCGACTGCCTTCGGCTCAGGTCATGATCCTGGAGTCCCGGGATCGAGTCCCGCATCAGGCTTCCTGCTCAGCAGGGAGTCTGCTTCTCCCTCTGACCCTCTTCCCTCTTGTGCTTTCTGTCTCTCATTCTCTCTCTCTCTCAAATAAATAAATAAAATCTTTAAAAAAAACGATATATCCAATAAGGGGTTAATATCCAAAATATATAAAGAACTTATACAACTCAATACCAGAAAAACAATCCAATTAAAAATGGGCAGAAGACATGAATAGATATTTTTTCAAAGAGGACACACAGATGGCCAACAGACATATGAAAAGATGCTCAGCATCAGTCATCATCAGGGAAATGGAAATCAAATTCACAATGAGATATCACCTCTACCTGTCAGAATGCCTATTATCAAAAAGATAAATAACAAGGGTTGGCAAGAATGTGGAAAAACAAGGACCCTCATGCACTTTGGTGGGGATGTAAAATTGGTGTAGTCACTATGAAAAACAGTATGGAGGTTCCTCAAAAAATTAAAAATAGAACTACCAATGAACCAGCAATTCCAGTACCATGTATTCATCTGAAGAAAATGAGAACACTAATTTGAAAAGATATACATGCCCTTTGTTAATTGCATCATTATTTACAATAGCCAAGATATGGCCCTAATCTTTAGCGTCCACTGCTGGATGAATGGATAAAGAAGATTTGGAACACAGAGAGGAGGTGGATGGAGGGATGGGTGAAATAGGTGAAGGGGAGTAAGGGTACACTTATCATGATGAGCACTGAGTCATGTACAGAAATTGTTGAATCACTATATTATACACCTGAAACTAATACATCATTAATTATACTGGAATTAAAAATTTTTTAGAAAAAGAAGATTTGGTATACACACACACACACACACACACACACACACAATGGGGGATACTACTCACCCATAAAAAAATGAAATCTTGCCATTTGTGACAACAAGGATGGAACTAAAAGGTATTATGCTATGTGAAATAAGTCAAAGACAAATACCATATGATTTCACTTATATGTGGAATCTAAAAAACAAATGAACAAACAAAACAAAACTCATAAATACAGAGAACAGCACAGTGCTAGAGAGGAGAAGGCGAAATGGGTGAAGGGGGTCAAGAGGTACAAACTTCAATTATAAAATAAATAAGTCATGGGGATGTAATGTATAGCATGGTGACTATAATCAATAATACTGTCGTGTATACTTGAAAGTTGCCAAGAAAGTAAATACTAAAATTTAATATCACTAATCATAAGAAAACAATCAGACATTCTACAGGTAGAGACATTTTGGAAGATAATGTAGTATTCTTATAAAAAATGTTTAACTGAATAAAATCAAAAAATAATCAGACACTCTATGTGTAACACATTGTGAAATGTAATTGGCATGGGACTTTTTAAAAAGTCAGTCATGGGAAACAAAAAAAATTCAAGGAAAATTTTTTCTGTAATTCTGTATGGTGATGGTTGGTAACTAGACTTATTGTGATGATCATTTCACAGTGTATATAAATATTGAATCATTATTTGTACACCTGAAACTAATATGAAACTAATATAGTGTCATAGTTCAATTATACCTCAATAAAAAATAACAAGAAAGGAAGGCAGGCAGTAAGAAAGGAAGGCAGGCGAGGAAAGAAAGGGGGAAAGAAAGTGAACGAGAGAATGAAAGAGAGAAAGAACAAAAGAATGAAAGAAAGAAGGAAAGAAGAGAAGAGAAGAAAGTCTTCTTGGTTTTGATCCAGTATCCAAAATTAACATAGTAGACTGAATTGTTGTTTCTTTTAATCTGAGACAATCCCCTTAACTTGGTTTTGAATTTTTTTTTGTTTCCCATGACTGACTTTTTAAAAAGTCCCATGCCAATTATGTTTCACAATGTGTTACACATAAAGTGTCTGATTATTTTGTGATTTTATTCAGTTAAACATTTTTTATAAGAATACTATATTATCTTCCAAAATGTCTCTACCTGTAGAATGTCTGATTGTTTTCTTATGATTATATTCAGATGAACCAGTTTTGATAAGAATATTACATCTATGATATTATATATTTCTTATCACGTCAGATCAAGAGGCATGTGGAGTTATCCCACTATTAGTGATATTAAATTTTATCACTTGGTTAAAGTGGTACTTGTCAGATAGTTCTGTTGTAAAGGCACATTTTCTTCTTTAAAATTTTTAAGTAATGTGTGGAGTGATACTTTTGAGACCATGTAAATATCCCGTTCCCCAACAATCTTAAACTCAGTGGTATTAGCATTCACTGATGACCTTTGCCTGAATCATCGTGATGCTGGGGAGGCAAAACTGTGGCTTTCTCACTAAACTGTACAATTAAAATGGGTGAAATTGTGCTCGCTTCGGCAGCACACATACTAAAATGGGTGAGAATTATGGTACGTAAATTATACTTCAATAAAACTGTTTTTTTAAATTAACTCAGTAACATGCAATCTGTATTTAGTCCATTCCTTCTAGCATATTTTTTCTGCCAAGAAATGACCGACAGCTGAAACATTTTATAAATGAGGCAAGGTATTCAGGATCAGGGTAAGCTTAATAAAAATGCTCTGTTGAAATTTTCTTAATTGTGGTTCTCTAATTCTATCATTCTCTCCGCAATTATTAGCTGGCACACTTCTATAAAGGCTTTTCCCTGCACTTCCCATTTCTCTCTCTCTCTCTCCCTCCCCCTCCCCACTCTATCCCTCTCCTCCTCCCTCTCCTATCACTGCAGATTCATGGACTTCCCCCCCCTCAGTGTATTCTAATAATCCATTACTGGATTTGCCATTTGTGATGGCAAATTCTTTTTGATGTTCAAACCATCTTAATTTGGCCAATAGAAGCCCATTCAAGCACAATCTTGTGTCCTGATATAACACCATTAGTTTTGAACAATCTATTTCCTTGTATGAAAAGTTCCCGGGGTGCCTGGGTGGCTCAGTCGGTTAAGCATCTGACTCTTGATTTCTGCTCAGGTCATGATCTCAGGGTCCTGAGATCAAGCCCCAGGTCAGGCTCTGTGCTGAGCATGGAGCCTACTTAAAATTCTCTCTCCCTCCCTCGCCTTCTGCCCCCCTCCCCCATGCTTGTACTCGCTCTCTCTTTCTCTCTCTAAAAAAATAAAAATAAAAAATATAAAAGTTCCAAACTCACCCTGTACATTCCCTGCCTGAAACCTGAGATTAGATATTTCCCAGAGAAGCCTTGGTTATTTTTAATGGGAATGGTTTTTAGAAACCAAGATTTAAGTGCTTGATGTGCTGTTCATTGCTACTGGGGTTAGTCATTGCTTCTTGGCCCTTTCTAGAAACAGAACAAGGGAACAGGAAGTCACGAATATTTGCATCAAATTTACAATACAAACAAAAAAGAAGGAACAGAATAGTATCTTCTATTTTATCTTGTCTTCCATTATCATCACTATCCTTTATGCCTCTGCTTTTTCCTACAATATATAGGATGGCAATAATATCATTATATTAGAATATATATAAACGTAATATAGTATAATTCTGAAACTAAAAATAACCTATTAAGACAGTTTAAGATTTCTTAGCAGTTCTTTCTGTCCTTAAATTATATACTAGTAAGAATGTACTATCAAGAATGCCATGTTCAAAAGTTATCTGAGCTGGATGATGTTATAGTTACACAGGTTTGTTTGGTTTCAGTTTGTATGTATTCAATTTTAGCATTTGTCTTTCTTCCCAGTATTCTTGGCTTAATTCTAGTTTTTGAGCATTTAAACTTTTATGTGGGCCAAAAATCAAAACTATATTAAGAGGTATACATAGAGAAGTCCTGCTTCTGTCCCTATCTCCCCCACCTCATTCCTATACAGCCCCTATTTTCATTAGTTTCTAGTTTATTCTTACTGTGTTCCATTTTATAAAAACAAGCAATTACAGTTCTTCAGAATTAATGTATACATACTGTAAGTTAAGTAATACCCCTATAACCAAGCTCTCATTTGAGGGTGGTCATGGTGCACAAAACCTGACTTGTGTCACATTTTCTACTTGCAGTAACAGATAGCTTCACATACAAATAAACTCCCACCTGAATTCCGATTAATCCACTGTAGAGAGTCCATATGAGCATTCAGGATCTTGCAGATCTGCTGAAGCTAAAAACACATACAAAATTTTTAATTACGATAATCCTGATATGGTAAACAAACATAAAAAAATTGAAATTAGGAAGTGACTTTTCATTTCTTTTGGTAAGAAATGGACTGAGGATATATAAAGTATTAATGGCTTTTTTTGCTATTTCATATTTGTAATGTTCATTACATCTTTCTATTATTTCAATCTATTTTGTAACTGTCAAGAATTTGATTCCCGTAATTCAGTAAGACACTGACTACTACAGTACAAATATAAGTTAAAAAAACACTAAGAGACATTTCACAAGCACAAAATTCATATAAAATTTAAAATACTACTTTTTTCAACCAAATCAGCAATTTTTTGTTGAGGTATAATTGACAAATAACATTCTATTAGTTTCAGGCATATAACATAATGTTTTGCTATTTGTATATATTGCAAAATGATCACCACAATATGTCTTGTTAACCTCTATCACCATATGTAGTTAAAAACGTTTTTCTCTTGTGATAATAATATTTAAAGATCTAATCGCTTAGCAATTTTCAAATATGCAATACAGTATTAACAATAGTCGCCATGCTGTACATGACATCCCCATAACTTATTTTATACCTGAAAACTTGTACCTTTTGACCACCTTCACTCATTTCACCCACCACCCAACCCCTGCCTCTGGCAACCACCAATCTGTTCTCTGTATCTATGAGCATGTATTTTTGGTGTTGGTGTTTTTAAATTCCACACATAAGTGTGATCATATGGTATTTGTCTTTCTCTGTCTCACTTATTTCACTTAGCATAATGCCCTCAAGGTCCAACCATATTGTTGCAAATAGCAAGATTTCCAAGTCAGCAATTTTTAATAAATGGTAATACTCAGTTGTCAACTGTGTGGAGAAAATAGGTACATTCTTCTACATCCTATAGTAATAAAAATTGACCCAACCCTTCAAAATGTAGATTTTTACAATATATATCAACAGTCTTAAAATATTCATACCTTTTAACTCAATATATTCTACTTCTAGGAACCTATCCAGAGGAAATAATCAGATCTAAACATAACTGGTCAGTACAGAGTAGCTGTATAATGGCAAAAAATTGGAAACAGTCTCTTCACCAATTTAAAACAGTAATTCAATATATTATGGTAAAGTCACCTCTAATGAAATACTATAAAGTCATAAATATTTTCAAAGATTTCCAGTTTTCAAAGAATGCTTAAAATTTTGAGAAAACACTGCGAAAGAATATGAAATGAAGACAGAATACAAAACTCCATGTACGTATGCTTCCAATGCTATTTAAAACAAAAGGAGAATTATTACCAGCATAGCAAAAAGACTTGGAAAAAATATAGCAATATCTTAGCAGGGTACTGGTAATAGAGGTGATTTAATTTTCTTCACAGATTTCCGTATTTTCCAAGCTTAACACATTGAGTAAGTATATGTATTAACTTTGTAATGAGACACACTAGACAGTTAAAATTTTTTAGAATACTTTTGAAGACTATTCTAGTAAAGTCCAGGATAATAATGAAAGTAGGAGGAAATGAAAATGTTACCACACTTAAAAGAACAGTGTGTAATGAAAACAGAAATTTCGTGTATTTTAACATAACAAATAGAAATACAACTTGTAGTAGGAACAATGAGTTTTCGTAAGAAAATGTAACTGAAGACCACATACCACGATATGGATCTGCTTAATAAAAATTTTAGGTGTTAGGTGGTCTCTCCCATCTCCCCCACACTCCCCTACCCTCTACCCCATCCCCTACCACCGCCCCTGCATACAAACAGTAAAAATAAACAGGTAAATCCCAACATTGTGAATACTGTTAAACACTGTGGCTATTTTTCTGCCCTGGTGTATGGCCCACAGTAAGGAAGCTTTGTTGATCTGGTGACAATAAATTATCTTCAAGAATATTATTGTTCATCAAATGTTTTCTCTGCTTCTTGCGCAGTGATTTATGCTATCTGAGAAAAGAGATGAATTGTTGCTCATCTCTTGCTTCTTTTGCCCTGCTATCGAGCAGCAATTATCTTTAATTCACGGGTCTTAAACATCTCAATCACCCTTGTGAGGAAAAGCAAAAACAAAAGACTCACACCACTTACTCCCCACTACCAAAAGAAAACAATCCCCGGCTAAGTAGAAAAAAAGGGTAAGGATAGGATTACAGTCCCTTTTTACTTACTCTGTTCAGAAGGCTTTCTTATTTTATTTCAACACAGAGAGACTAGATTTCAGCTCTGCCTCGTGTCTAAATCTGCATGTGTTTATTTATGCATAAAAATTCTTTTATAAAATAACTGTGGACTTTATAATCACAATGGTGAGCTAATACTCCATAAAAAGAAAACTTATATTCTGTCAACTCTTGATCATCTATGTGAACACAAGGAGATGGCAGCATGGATAATCCCAGACTAATTTATATTTGTCTTTGTTCAGTTTTAGATTCACCCAAAGTAGAGAATGGCATAATTTTTATAGCTAGAGGGGACTTCAAGATCATTTAAGTCCACCTTTGACATTTTGCAAAAGAAGGAGCTAAGATCCAGAGAGATTAAGTGACTTAAATAAAATTCTAAGGCTTTCTCAATTATACCATGCTGTCTCTTTATAATTAAAAAAGCTAGTAATGTGTACATAGATAAAGAACTGTCTGTATGACTGGACAAAGAGCTTACTAAAGAATAATCACGATATATATTCTTTGTCCTCACCTACCCAGATCCTGGCCCCACTCTGAATTATACTCAACAGACAGAGAGTACAATGGGAGTTCCTACAATGGGAGAGCCCTCTTACCATTACTGCCAGGGAGTGAGAGAGGGGAAAAAGGAGAACTCCCATTTCGTTGCTAAGACAATTGGGAAAGGTAGAGGAAAATAAGCTCTTTAATTAGAGCATAGATAAAGGGGAAAAGTACCAATCCTTTCTTATGGCCAAATTAATTCAAAACATCTCAACTCTCTAATTGGAGCTTCAGGTTTATTTTCCCATGCTAAAATACACTGACATTATGAGGTAGGTAGATTGTACGAGGCGGGTGGAAACCTAATAACAACCGCTAACAAAGTTTCTATGGAAAAATATATTTTAAGACTCAAATAGTTGACCTATCAAACTTTTAAGACATAACCCAGTCATAAGTTAAGGATTGCCTGGATATACCTGATAAACCCAAACATATATACTCACAATTATATGAATCCATAGAAAAACATGTAAAAGGAAGAATGAATTAGCCAATAAGTAAGGGAACAGAAAAGTAAGTACAGGGACATATTTAGCTATGTGAAGAACAGGGAGAAAACCCTGAACATTTAAGGAAGAAAGTCGTCTTTTTTTTTTTTTACCCTCCTGAGGATAATCACAAAAAACTCAAACTTTTCTGCTCCTAAATCTTTCCTGCCCCACTTAACCATACCCCAAAGTTCGTATCTGTAGAGGCAGGTAAGGAGCACAAGAAGACAGGAGAATGCAACTAGCTAAAGGAACTCACAGAATGCTAATTTCACACTAAAATCTTGGTTGACTAAAGAGATAAAGCAATTTACACACCGGGTCAGTAGTGTCAGCAGGACTTCCAAATGTATTCAGGTGCTCGATAATGTCCTTGAGATCTTGGGCCATTCGTTTCAGCTGAGCATCTATATTTTCTGCTAATTTGTAACTGAAAAAGCAGGTAAAATAAAGAGATTAACAAGAAATGCTTTTGCCGCTATGTCTCGTTACTGATGTACAAAGATGATCCCGCCAGCTGGATTTTCACCAACTCCCCCTGCCTTATAAGTACGTCTCGGTTATGACAAATGGCACATTTTTATGTAGGCGGCATTCATGACCTTATTATGACCATATTCTAAAAAGACTCCATAGGTGAAGGCTTTTAAGCATCTCGGCATTTTTTATAATCACCTATTTACCCTCTGGATAATGTCCTGGGGAGCTCTGAAGCAACGAAACTCTTTTTAGCTCTTACAATGAACTCATAAGACATTTAGCTACATAAGAAGTTACTCGGTGTTTAGGAGTATTCAATAAGTGCTGAGATGTCTTCAATGATTTTAAATACGTAAATTTTCAAAGTAAAACCTTATATAAATATACTCCATCATCCAACAAAAGATGTTTTGAGAAATGAGTTTAACAATAATCAAAGGCAGATAAATCTGCTAAGTTCATAGCAAATATTAGTTGGCTACATTCTCAAGATTTCCACCTGAACTATTTACACACATACATACATACACACTTAACCTAGTCAATAATAGGTTTATGAATTAAAGTGATCAGAGTTTTTCAACCTTAATGTCTATAAAGATTAAAGGATTCAATGAGATTTATTGATAACTACCTATTGCCTCTTCTGTCCCAGAGTATTTAAAGGTAATTGGTTGCCTTGATTGGTGAAGATCCTACTACAGATTCCATCACAATATAAATCTGACTACATAAAAACAGTTGGAAAGAACTGTGTTTCATTATTCCTTCAAACTACAGTTAGGTACTCATGGCCAAAAGTGTAAGTCTCTAGGTTTCAAAAAATGATAGAATGCATAGAAAGCAATGCAAAGAAAAAAAAAAAGATTCACAAAGGCCGAAATACAAAAGCAGAAATAGAACTAGGATCCATACAGATTAGCCTTACTTACCATATTTAATGCACCTACAAAAAAGTTAATTTGCAAGCCTTTAGAAAATAAGCTCAGTCTTAACTCACTAATAATCCAGTACCAAAGGGAGTCTGATTTGGTCTCAGTCTGGTTTATGTAGCACATTCAGACAAGTTTTCCTAATAATATTTTATTATTTGGCCTGATTACCAAATTCCAGTTCCGGAGAGATAAAGTTACTGTGGGGACACTTGATAATATTATCAACAAAAAGACTGAATCTCTCTCTCACACACACACACACACACACATGAAAAAATATATTCAGCCCAAGACATTGACAAAATCATTCCATTTTTGAAAGCTATGCAGTCTGCCCCCAGATTAACAAATTGCCTTTAAAATAGCCAATGATTTATCACTGAAGCAACTGCATGAACATTAGGTTTAAGAGAGTCAATATAAACAGGAGACCATAAATATCCCATGATACTATGACACCACACACATAAAACTTGTACTTCTAATTTAAGAACAAACTTGACAAATATAAAAACTTTACAGTGCTCATGTATAAGCTTGAGATTAATAAGTGTACAAAATGCTATAAAACAAAATTGCCAGAATGATTACTTCATTTTCAAGCATCCTGAAAAGTTAAACGGAAAACACCCAAATAAGTTGATAAATGGCAACTACAAGAATTTGTCCTTTTCTACCAATTTTTATTCCCTGCCCTTCAATTCTATTTTTTCCCTTTTTTTGGAAGTAGCTAAGTTTTGTCCCATTCCTTGATCTTTACTCAGTTACTTACGTCTTTCCATGCTCCTCATCTGCATGCTGCAGATAAGCAGACCCACTCTGGTCCTTCACAAACTCCTCTAAAGGGGTCAAGAGATCTTCCAGTTCCTTCTGCTGTGACAGGATAAAATCCAATTCTTGTTCCAGCCTAAAAAAAAAAAAAAAAAAAAAGTCAGTGGAAGGGCCGATGAAAGGAATTTGGAGGGTCAAAATAAATGTCAAAAATTACAACAAGGAAAAAAGAATGGACAAAGAAATAGATCTTTAATCTTTCAACCTAGGGAGTCTAAGGTTCTACCTCCGCTGATCCAGTTTCACTTTTTCCACTTCTCCATGTAAAGTAGTAATCTATAAAGGAAAACAAGAATACGATAATGTAAATATTTGAATTTATGTTGTAATTTTAAGCCAATATTCATTTTCTCATATACACTTCAAATATGAACAATTTCCTAATTCAGGACACTCATTACAAAGGAAAATACTTTTCAGTTGATCACCGATATTGGGATAGAAAATTAACCACAAAACACAGGTCTGTGTACAATGCAGGTAGATTAATGAGACTTTGAAAATACTTGTACAATACAGCTAAATTAATGAAACTATCTTCTTACCTTCTCACCATTTTCAATCAATGTACGGTCCCAAGCATTGACCTGAGCGGACTGGTGAAGAAAGTACTTCTCTTGATCCTCTAAATCAAGGCTCCATTTGTTTATCAGACCCTCCAGCTGACCATATGTCATCACGGGAGTTACAATTGCACTAAAAAAAGGATACAGTAAGATCATATGATCACATTTTTAAAAGTATAACTGTATTTTTTAAATGAATAACATAGGAGGAGTTAGAGAAGAAAATATCACATGAGTTTTTCAGACCTGCTCCCCAACAAAACCAGCAGAGGTGGTCAAGATTATTTTAAAAACAACCATTTCAAAATCTTTGGAAATTACCCTAAAGGAATATAGCAAACAAAAAAAAAGATCTATTAAGAAATCTACCAAATTTCAGTAAGAACAGCTAAAGTCTGTGCCACAGCTGCTCCCTTCCTTTGCCCTCAGCTCAGCATGATGCAAGCTCCACCTTGGGTGCATGTGGCCACAGATAGGACTCCCTCTCCCCATAACTTTTAGTCAAAATGATCCATTCCCAATCTAAGTAGCATCCACAAAACAGAATAGGCAGCTGATCTTCCATCCCCCACTGGGCAGAACCAAGCAGAACTCTGATTCCCCTACTAGGTAGTATCAAATAGGCTAAGCAGGTAGCTGATTTTCCAACCCGTGACTGGTAGAACCAGGCAATGCTCTGATTCCTTTGCTGGGGCAGTGTCAGCAGGGCTGAGCAGAGAGGTAATCACCAATTCTCTGCTCAGTAGAGGCAAGTAGTGTTCTCTTTTCTCTACCAGGGTTCTGTCAGCAAAGGCCAGAGACAAGATAAATCTAAACACCCACCCAGTGGCAGTAAGAGTTAATAAAGCAGAGCGAGAAAGGATTAGTTACCGTTAGGCTTCACCACTTGTCTTCAGTGTCAGTGGGACCCAATGGGGAGCTTAAGCTCTATACCCACCTGGCATCACTGAGACTGAACAAAGTAATGCAAACTGGAGCTAGTAAGGACTCCACTTCCCACAACTCAGGTGTCAGCAAGGCTCAGTGCGGAGCTTAACCTCCACACCGACTGGAGAAATCAAGACCGAATGAGGCAGGGCAAAGCAGGGCTAGTCAGCACTCTGACCCCCTTTCTCCGCAAAGCCTGTGTCAGTGAGACCCAGGAGGGAGCTAAGCTTCCATACCAAACCAGCATCAAAAGGTTGAATGAAGTGATAAAAGGCAGAATAGTTGATATCCTGCTTTCTCACTCCTTTTGTGCCAGTGGTGCCCCAAAGGAAGTTGAAATGCTGCCTCTACCCTGCAGCAACTAAGCAGTATGAGTTAGTACCCCACTTCCTCTTGTTCTGGGGTCCCAGGGACCCAGCTGAGGGCTGAGCTTACATCCCCACTTGAGGCAATGAAGTGGTATGACCCATTGCCCCACTTTCATGGGGAATGAATCAGCAGGGCTGAGGGGGTAGCTGAACTTCCATACCACTCACGTGCACTGAGGCTTTACTTGTACTGGGGTGGTATGGGCAGGGTCTAGTAGGAAACTGAAGATACAAACATGCCCAACCCTTGTACTACACCCCAACAAAAGGATTACTTGATTTGAAAAAAGACTCCCCTAACATAATAGACATAAATGTCCAGAATACAACTGAAAATTATCTGTCCTATCAAGAACCAGGAAAATCACAACTCAAAAGAGAAAAGACAATCCAAAGGCACTGACAGTGAGAGGTATCTAGACATTGGAATTCTCTGAAAAGAATTTTAAAGCAACCATCAAAAAATACTCCAATAAGCAATTATGAATTCTCTAGAAACAAATGAAAACTAGAAAATCTCAGCAAAGAAACCGGTTATGAAAAACAATCAAATGGAAATTATAGAACTGGAAACTAATATAACTGAAATAAAAAGCTCACTTAGAGGGTTTGATACTAGAGTGAAGATGACAAAGGACAGAATCAACAAACTTGAGAGTAGATCAACAGAATTTACAGAACAGCAAAAAGAAAAAGACACAAAAAATGAAAAAAAAATCTAAAGAACCTAGAGGACAATAATAAAAGAGGTAACATTTGTACCATCAGAGGATGATAGATTAGAGAAGAAAAGAGAAAATGGGATTGAAAAAATATTCTGAAAAATTAAGGCAAAAACTTCCCAAATTTGGCAAATGACATAAATCTACAAATTCAAGATGCTGAGCAAACCCCAAACAGAATAACTCAAAGAAATCAGCACTAAGACACATAATACTTAAATTTCTGAAAACTAAAGATAAAGAAAGAAAAAAAATCTTGAAGGTAGCCAGAGAGAAACAACACATTACTTAAAAGGTAATACCAATTCGAATGACAGCATATTTCTCATCTTAAACCATGGAGGCTAAAAGAAAGTGTCACAACATGTTTCAAGTACTGAAAGAAAAAAAAAAAACTGTTGACCACAACTTCTCTATCTGGTGAAAATGTCCTTTAGAAATGAAAGGAAAACAAAGATATTCCCTTGCAAGATTTTTTTGTTGCTGGCAAACCTACCCTCGAAAATTGGCTAATCAGGAAAAAAAAAATTAAAACAGAAGAAGGCTTGGAACTTCTTAAAGGAAAGTCAAAATGAACAAAAAGGATAAATATAATAGACTATCCTACTTCTCATGCATTTTTTAAGTCATATTTGATGGCTGAAGCAAAAGGTATAACACCACATAATGTGGTGTTCAATGTACACAGAGAAATACTTGAGACAATTAAACTTAAAAGGTAAGAAGAGTTAAGGGAGCTAAATGGAATTACCAAAGTGGTAAAATGTCAACATGACTAGACTATTAGAAGTTACATATGTATACTGTAATACCTAAAGCAACTAGTAAGAAAATTATACAAAGCAATATACTCAGAAACACTATAAAAATAGAAAATGGAATCCTAAAAAAATGTTTGAGTATCCCACAGGGAAATTAAAAAACAAAAGAAAAACAAAAACAGAAGTAACAAAAGACAAATAATAAAAGAGCAGACTTGAGCCCTAACATATCAGTAATTAGCTTAAATGTAAATGTGCTAAATATACCAACTAAAAGGCAGAAATTGGCAGAGTGGATAAAAATTATGATCCATCCATATGCTATCTACAAGAAACTCATTTCAAATACAAAGACACAAACAGGTTGAAAGTAAAGCAATGGAAAAAGATATACACGCAAGAATAAATTTTTAAGAGATGGCTATATTAATACCAAATAAGGTCACTTCCTTAGAGCAAAGAAAATTACCAAAGAGGGACATCGCATAATGATAAAGGAATCAAAGCGCCAGGGAAGGCCAACAATCCTAAACGTGTAGGCGACCAAATAGCAGAACCTCAAAAGACGAAAAGCAAAACAGATAGAGCAAGGTAGAAACAGAGGATTTCACAATTCTAGTTGGGGACTTCAAACTGCCACTCTCCACAACTAAAAGAAGTAATAGAGAGAAAAGCTGCAAGGATACAGATCTAAAAATACAATGAAGTAGGAACTCATCATCATATATAAAACACTCCACCCAATAGCAGAAAACACAACTTTCAGGTGCCCGTGGAACAGCCACCAAGAAAGATTCTAACTTCATTATAAAACGAACCTGAACAAATACAAAATGACTCAAGTCATACACAGCATGTTCTCCAACTATAATAGAATCAAATTAGAAATCGATATTGAAAGAAAACAAGAAAATCTGCAAGCACTTGGAAATTAAACAACATACTTCTAAATAATTTATGGGTTAAAGAGGAATTCATAAAGGCAATTTGAAAAGTAGACAGAATTGAATGAAAAGGAAAATAAAACATAATAGAACATGTGGTACACACAGGGGCACTTGGGTGGCTCAGTAGTTTAAGCGTCTGACTTCAGCTCAGGTCATGATCTCAGGGTCCTGGGATCAAACCCCACGTCAGGTTCCCCGCTCAGCAGGGAGTCTGCTTGTCCCTCTCCCTCTGCTCCTCCCCCCACTCATGTGTTCTCTCTCTCTCTCTCTCCCTCGCCCTCTCTCTCTCCACTAAATAAATGAAATCTTTTTTTTTTTTAAAGGACGTGGTACAGAGCTAATGCAATGGTGAGGATATTTGTAGCATTAAATGCTTACATTAGGAAAGGGGAAAGGTCTCAAATCAATAATCTAAGTTCATACCTCAAGAAACCAGAAGAAGAGCAATATGAACCCAACACAATCAGAAGGAAAGAAATAATAAATAGTAGATATCAATGCAATTGAAAACGAAAACAATAGAGAATAATCAGTGAAACAAAAGCTACTTCTTTGGGAAAGAATGAATAAAATTGATAAAAGAAAGGTACAGAACACCAATATAAGAAATGAAACAGCTATTAAAAGCGCGAAGAGCAAATACTACAAACAACTTTATAGTCATAAATTTGACAACTTAGAAAACCAAACCAATTCCTTGAATACCACACACTACTAAAACTTATCAGAGATGAAACAGATAATGAATAGTCCTAGAACCATTAAAGAAATTGATTTGTAACTTAAAACCTCCCAAAAAAGAAATACCCAGGCCCAGAGGTTTCACTGGAGAATTCTGCCATACATTTAACAATTTTTTATACAATTTTATACAATTCCTTCTATAAAACAGAAGAGGATACTTCCTAGATCATTTTGTGAGGCTAGTATTATTCACATATCAAAAATGAAGACAGACTAAAAAATGAAAGAAAACAAAACTATGGACTAATCTCTCTCATGAACTTAAATATAAAAGTCCTCAAGCAAAATACTAGCAAACTAATCTAAAAATGTATAAAAAAAATTATACACCATGACCAAGTCGAATTTATCCTATGTATGTAAGGCTGCTCAACATCTGAAAATCAATCAGTGTAATTCACCATATCATTAAGCTAAAAAGGAAAATTCCTAAAATATTGTATCAATTGAGGCAGAATAAACATTTGACACAAATATGTCCGACTGATTTTTGACAAAGGTGTAAAAGTATTTCAACGGAGGAAGTTGAAGACTGCCTTTCAACAAATGATGCTGGAAAAATTGGACACCCAAGACAAAAAAAAAAAAAAATGAACCTTGCTCTAAAACTCACACTTCATACAAAAATTAACTCAAAGTGGTTCCTGATTTAAATGCAAAATGTAAAACTGTAAAATTTTTAGAAAAAAACAGAGAATCTTTGGTATCTGGAGTTAGGCAAAGATCTCCTAAACTTGACATTAAAACATAGTCCATTAAAGGAAAAATTGATAAACTAGACTTCATCGATTAAAAGTTTTTGTTTGGCAAAGTACCCTCTTAAAAAGACAAAAGGACAAGTTACAGATTTAGAGAAAATATTTATGAACCACATATCTGACAAGACTGAACCTAGAATATATAAAACTCTCAACACTTGAAATTAAAAAAAGAAATTCAAGTAGAAAACAGACAAAAGACATGACATAAACAGACATGTCACAAAGAGGATATGCTGGTGGCAGATAAACACATAAAAAGATGCTCAACATCATGAGTCATCAGGGAAATGCAAATTAAAACCACAATGAGATAACATTTCACATCTATTAGAAGGGCTAAAATAAAAAATTGTGACAACACCAGATCCTGGGGAGAAGGTGGACAAGCTGGATCCCTCATACATTGCTGTCAAGTGTGTAAAATGGCACAGCCACTCTGGAAAAGAATTTGGCATTATCTTAAAAAAAAAAAAAACGCAACAATTCTACCACCCAGTAACTGCACTCTGGGCATTTATCCCAGAGAAATGAGAATTACATTCACACACAAAAAAACCAAAACCAAAACCAAAACAAAACAAAAACAGCTTTATTCATAATAGCCAGAAACTGGAGACAACTTAGAAGTCCATCAACAAGTGAACCATAGTACATCCACAATACCATGGACCACTACTCAGAAATAAAAAAGAACAAACTATTGATGCACATGACAAACTTATCTCAAGGAAGTATGACTAAAAAAAAAAAATAATGCCCAAAGATCACACAATATAGGATTTATTTCTGTAACATTTTTAAATGTCAAGATTATAGAAATGGAGAACACATTCATTGTTGCCCAGGGTCAGGGAAAGGAGGGATTGGTAGTAAGTGTGGCTATAAATGGGCAACAGGAAGGATCCTCATGATGATAGAACTGTTCTATCTTGATTGTATCACTGTACCAATAGCATTGCAATATGTTATTATTGGGAGATACTAGGTAAGGGACACAGAATTTTTTGTATTATTTCTTAGAAGCACATGTGAA
The DNA here is from genome assembly GCF_009762305.2 of Zalophus californianus. Classification (NCBI taxonomy): domain Eukaryota; kingdom Metazoa; phylum Chordata; class Mammalia; order Carnivora; family Otariidae; genus Zalophus; species Zalophus californianus. The sequence continues at coordinate 40,788,888 of NC_045612.1, read as the reverse complement.
TCTACAATGGTCTCAAAATAAAAGGTTTAATTAAAAAAAAACAATTAGAGAAGAACATGGCATAGATTCTAAGAATATAGCCTCTAGAGTTCAACTGCCTGAATTTTAATCCTGGCTCTACCATTACCAGGGGCACAGTATAAAATTTCTACGTGCTCCAGTTTTCTCATCTATAAAATGGGAACAAAAATAGCACCTACCTCATAGAGTTATTGTGAGGATTAAATGACATGATGTTTGTAAAGCACTGTCACATTGCTAAACATATAGTAATTGCACAGTAAATGTTAGCTGTTATTAGTAATAGTAATAATCATATTATGATGGTAATAAAACAAAGGTGTACTATTAATCGTTCCACCTCCTAAGCTACAGAAATCCTTTATCTGCTCCTTCGACTGAGTCATTTACCTAACTTTCAAACACTATCCTAAAGCTGTACAAGCAAATTATACCTTGTGCATGATAAACAAAATGAAATTCACGCAAATTTTCAAGGAAACAGGCTTACTTAACAGTCGAAGTAAATGGTAGGGAATTAATACCGACTGGAACAATGTTATTAATCCCAGATGATGTCAGTGACCTTAGGTTGAAGGTAAAGCCACTGGTGGTTGTGGTAGTAGTGGTGGTGGTGGTGACAGTGGTGGTGGTCGTCGTTGATGCTGTAGCTGGAAAATAAAATGCAGGTTAGTAAGAAATGAGAGACTTACTTTATTTAGTCCTTGATCATTCAGGATAAAACCTAGAGAAGCATTTTTTTAAAATGTGAGATTTAATTCAAAGTTGTGTGGATTAGCACTCAACACTGTTGTAACAGGAAGTGATATACAGCAGGCCAGACATCTGGATTAACTTTTCTGCTAAAAATTAAAAATCCTGGATGTGTGTGTAGAAAAAGAAAATTTACAACTTAACCAGACCTATAATCATTAAAGAAATTGAATCAAACCTCAAAACTCTTCCCATAAACAAACCTCCAGACCTAGATGATCTCACTGACGAATTCTACTAAACTTCTAAGGAGAGAATAATAACAATCTTATACAAACTCTGTACATACATATCTTTGCATACTTACATGAATATTTCTGTGTAATTAATTCCTAGAAACGAAATTGCTGGATCAAAGGGTCAGCATGCTATTAATTTTAATATATCTTGCCAAATTGCCCAACCAAAAAGATTTTGCCAATTTACATTTCTATCAGTAGGGCAGAGTCCCTGTTTCTCTATGTTAGAGCCCATACTGTTTCTCTACAATATAGCCCATACTAGGCATATATCTTCGCCAGTCTAATAGAAAGAAAGCCTCTCAAGGTTTCATCTACAGCCCAGACCTCTCTCTTATGTGTCTTTTTCCATTGTACACCTACTAGAAAACCTAGCCTTCTCTAGAGGACATCCTCACTATATTTCATGGCCTAACTCATTCTTCCTTCCCCCATATTTGCCACCCACTTCTCTTCTACTCCATCATTATCCCTTGGTTTTCTGAACTTCCCATAGCACTTTTGGTTTTTCCTACACACTGAGCACTTAAAAATTCATAGAAAACTGTGGCTGGTGGGAACTGCAAATGTTTTCTTCTTTTTGGTTCTCTGTGTTTTCAAATGTTCTTGGTAATCAATAGATGCTGCTTCTGCAACAAGAAATTTGTTATAAAAATACATTACAACATGTACACAACTGTTTCTTTTACATGAGCCTTGCTTTCCCAATTAGCAATATTTTCAGGTTAATGGCCTTACTAGATAAATACATAAATCATGCTGCCTGCCAAAACATGCACAGCCTATACTGAGGGAAACTGGCCTACTCCATTCCTGCTGAGGGATCAAGCTCAGATACTCTTTCTTTATTCCAATAATTCTGTCCTTTGCTCCTAGTTTACAGTTGATTGGGACAAGGGTGGGCATCCAAAGTATGGTATCCATTTCATATACTACTGGCAGCCTATACAAGGGTCTGGTATAGATAGCTCTAGCCAAGCAGGGATAAAATAGGTCAGAATCTCATTTTCAAAAATTTAGAACTATGGAAAGAATCAGACTATAGGTAGAAATAGGGAAATATTTCCAGAAATATGGAATCAGACTGTAAGCAGAAATTTGGAAATATTCCCAAATGTGTAGAAAGAATCGGACAATAGGCAGGGGGAGTTGAAAGAACCAACAGAGGACAGATACGAAGTAGAATTAAGGAGTCTGAGCAAGTCAAAATTAAGAATAAGCTAAGGGGCACCTGGGTGGCTCAGTCGGTTAAGTGCGTGCCTTCTACCTTCAGCTCAGGTCATGATCTCAGGGTCCTGGGATCCAGCCACATCAGGCTCCCTGCTTGGCGGGGAGTCTGCTTCTCCCTCTCCCTCTGCCCTGCCCACCCTCGTGCTTGTGCTCGCGCATGCACTCTCTCTCAAATAAATACAATCTTAAAAAAAAAGAATAAGCTAAAATAGTAAGGTAGAAAAAGAGGTAAGAAAACCAATGGGAAGTCAGAAAAGAGAAGACTAAGGGAGAAGAGCAGAATTATGTTTATGCAATAGATTTAGGTCCCTAAAGCTGCCTTTAGAACAACTCTTAAATTCCAATTTCTTTAAAGTTCAGTGCCATGATAATACCTGTGTTAGATTTCCAAAAGATTCCATTTCCCTTTTGGCCACAAGAATCCTTACAAGAATTCCCTAATTCTTTGGGTTAGCCTTTGTGAGGGTGGAATGAACACCACAGGGAAAGAGCATACCCAGTCACAAAGGATTCCCTGGGGTCATTTATCACTCAAAACACTGGGAAGATTACAGATTGGATCCCACGTGGCATTCTTTACAATCCTATGTCATCACAATCTTCATCAGAGAATAAAAATCTTATCTGAAAAGAAACCCTTCCTCCAGAAATACTGAAACTTAATCACACTATGGAGACCCCTCCTTTATTGATTAATTCATTCAAACACTGTGTAACTACTACATTCAAGACAGAAAACAGAAAAACAATTAAGAAAAAGAAAGAGTCCTTCTTATAAAGCTTTTCTTCACTCAAAGTTGTTTTTTTGTTTTTTTTTTTTTAAGTAATCTGTATTTCCTAGCATGGACAGATGTGCAAAGATGACATATAAGAAAACAGCAGATTCTAGGATTACATGTGTGTATATTTATAATGATCCCATTTTTGTAAAACAAATAAATTCAATATATGTTTATATGTGTTTGGAAAAAAAGGCTGGAAAGATAAACACCAAACTGTTCACTCTAGAGACAGTGAAATATGTATATATTATATATACATGTGTGTATGATTTTCATAATAAAAAAAAGCAACTACCATCACTACCAAAATATCTCCACAAAGATGAAAAATACCTTTAGGAAATTAATTATCTGTCAGACTAAACATAAAAGAATCTTGAGTCATAAAAAAATGGTATGATTATTTTAACCTTTTTAAACAGTATTTATCTTTGTTCTTTATTTTTTACAGTATTTTAAAAAGGTATAAATTAGCTCTGGCATAGGAGATAATACTCAAATAACAACAGTATTTCAATTAATACCAAAAAAGCAATGGATTTAAGAACGAAAGTTTCCCCTCACAGTTTGATTTTGCAAGTTATGACTTTGGTCTAAACTAAATACAGTCAACTCTACATTATCTGTGTAGTAAAAAGGAAGCACAGTTCTATAAATAATACAAAATAACTGCATGCCACATTTGCATTTAAATAAATCTCATTCAGATGGTCTTAAAGATCGTAATATAAAATAGTGAAAACATCCTTTAAAACATCCTACTACCCAATTTTCCTATCCAAGCAAACATTTTCCATACAAAAGATATAAGACTGATAACAAGCAAGCGTCTCTTAAAACTTGCTGATTATACTTAGGGCAGAGAATAATCCCAAATGACAATAAATCTGCAGACACAGACACTTGAAAGCTGCCCTACAAGGCTGATTTGTGAGGTGAAGAGTCTGAGCAAGTAAATATGCTTGGGGAGAAGGAAAGGTGAGTAGGGGAAAAAAACCAACGCTGGGTTAAGGGTGTCAAGTTGAGATACATCTGATGAGGAGATGGGTATATAAGGTAATGGTAGATGGAATGGCCAGGAGGGATGGCTTAGTAGCAGAGGTACCAGTTTGCAGGAAGGAATTTGAGACCTAGCTGGGGAGGGGATGGGTTATGGCAGAGTCACCAAAGAGCCTGTCAATTCATATTTCAGTGACTCAACCCAGGGCTGAAAGAATCAGTTCTTTGTTCAGCATTTTACGGGGGGAATTATGGGATACGGTATTTGCAAATATGGTGACCTGTAAAGTCCTCAAGACACACTCTTCACAATTCTCATAGGTTGGCCAGTTGCCTAGTACACAGCAGAAACTCAGTTAAGCATCAGTCATGCAAAAGAATACATAAATAGATGGTGGAATCTCTGTTTAGGAATAATTACTTTAAATTTAAAAAGGAGTGACTTTTAATTTATACCAGGTTTGAGGAAAGATTTGTTCAGCCTTATGTAAACTTTTAAAATAAAACAAATAAGACTTTCTTAGAATGGAGTCTGACTTAAATGGTAGGTTTAAGTAGCAACTGACCCCTAACCACCCAACTCACCATAAGATATAAGGCTATGACTAGCCAAGTTCTCTTCAACCTACAACCTAACTAGCTCTTAACTGGCAGAAACAGATTTAGGATGGAAATTCCTATAATCAGCTTTAGGATAGGGTCAACTTTAATACAGGTCAAAACTTAAGTTTTAAGGAAAAAGAACTATCAATCCCAATGTATTGGGTCAATGTAGACACTATGATCAATAATAAAAATTCTTAAATTTAAAAGTTGACAAGAATTTGGTAGCAGTGTTGATTACGGTCATCTCAAAGAAGTAGCTTCATTGGTATCAAATGTCTCACTACACTTTGGCAATCATCACTTTTGGTGAACCTTTTGCATACTCCAATGAAATGATCATAACTTATTTAAACAGTCCTAAAACCTATGGAATACTACACTTTTACTGCTTGTTACACAGCACATTTCCACTGAGCATCCAAACACATCACACACCCCAATAATTCTCAAATCTTACTAGAAGCAGTATGAGCTGCTCCATCTGCTCCAGGGAATTTTAATCCAAATCCCAAAGTTATGCCACCAAATGTTCCAGTCGAAGTTGCTGGAGTGCCAACTGCAGAGAATAACATAATATTACCTTTTACACTTTAATTTAAAAACAGTGAGTAATTTAGATAGAGTTTCTTTGATCTGAAGAGTCCTTTAGAAACTTTTGGCTAAACTCCAAAAACCTACAGTCAATCCATTTATAAGAAATGTCCAGAAAAGGCAAATCTATGGAGACAGAAAATATATTAGTAGTTGTCTGGGCCTGAGAGATCTTATTTGGATGACAAAAGTGTTCTAAAACTGGATTACAGTTTTAGCGGTAGTTACGCAATTCAGTAATCTTATTAGAATCACTGAATTGTATACTTAAAATAAGTTAATTTTATATGTAAGTTTTACCGCATTAAAGTTAATTTTACAAATACTATGGGTGAGATTTCTTTTCATTTGGTAGGCAAGGACATCAAAGACAGGAATGAAAACAAGTCTTTCAAAGGTCAGAGGGCAAGTCTTTGATTGAAAATGGAATGCGTTCAACAATTATAACTTCCAACCTCAGATGTGGTCATATTCACGAAATCTGTTGTTTGTAGTTGCTTACATATATCAAAAGGCTTCCAGAATCCCAGTCGTGTCTCAAAACTGGAAGTCTATTTGGTAGAAAATACAACTCAAGTGGTAACCAGCAATTTTAACTAATGTTTGCCTATTCCAGCTTCACAAGAGGATAGGGATAACAGACCACTATTTTTTACCCTGAACTAGGCATGAGCAATTCCTGGCAAGTTTTATTCCCAGGAATGGTGACAATCTGGCTATAATAGGCCTGTGGGGGAACCATATTACAGCTAGGGTTACAATAACAAAGTCTAATGATAAATGTCATGGCACTGTGAAGATATCTCAAAAGCAGAGTCAGCTTATATGGACCTGTAAGAAAGAATTGCTCAACATTTGCTGTTATTGTACTAATGGAAGATACATAGCAAAGAAGTTGGGGTTATAAGATAATTAATATCCCACTTCTCAGCTCAACGCATCCAGATGTTCCTCTTCAAGGAGAGAAGCCACAAGGCAATACACGGTGTCAATTAAGACCTCATACTGGTCCTTTTGTCATCCATCACTTCCGACAGGTAAAATGTAAGGACCACAAACCTGGTCTATCTAGAAGAATACATGATAGCAAGGCTCCAACATTTAATTCCCATTTTATCTTATTCACATGGATAATAAGACTTCTTCCTATCAGATATACTTGGCAAAACTCCCACTCTTCCTATTCCCATTAGCTTCAAGAAGTTGTTTCAAAACATTACAATGTTAATGAATTAAATGCTTAAAATTATCACTTTAAGCTGGAATAATCATGTTAACATAAAATTCACAGCTGAAGCCATGACAATTATGTTCTTAAGCAAAGCTACTATTGATAGCAGCAGTTACAGATGGGTTCGAGCATAATGATAATTTATGAGATGCAAGAGATCCATAGCTTATATTGGCAAATTGAGTTAAGTGGCCTGATGCGAAATAATGGTATTTTCTTTGCAACCAGCAACTTACAAGAGAGCCCAGTAGCAGCAGCAGAAGTAGAAGCGTTTGACATTGAAGTAAACAGCATGGTGCTTGAACAAGTAGTGGCGTCAGCAGTCGATGCTGAAGCCAAACCTAAAAATCAAAGTAACAAGCAGAAAAATATGTCACCAAAGAACAATTTTTTAAAAATAAAACACCATTATAACAAGGTTCATTTATATAGAGAAATTGAAACAAAGCAAGGAAAATCAGATACACTGAGATCTAACAAATAAAACATAATAAAAGCCTGATTTTAAAAAAATAGTTTATCAGTACTGCTTAGTGTAGTCAGCCTTCTAGCACCATCATAACAAAGAAATTCTACTTTACTGAAAAGGTAACGTAAAAGGGGGATCTACTTCTAGAACTGCAGCATAAGAAGTCCTGGGGACCTATTCCCCAGTGAAACAACCATAACTGGTATAGAAAACAATCTTAAATCTCAGGAAATCGTCCAAAATATATACAGCAAATAAAGAACATTTATTCAAGGAAATCTGCTGAGACTGTTATACCAATGAGAGTCTAGCATATGAACCACAACACACTCCCTTCATTCCCTCTATCCCCCTGCTCATCTTGAAAGAAGCCACACTCCAGGCCGGAGTGGCCAATAACACTGGCCCCAGCTCCCAACCAAGGGATACAGTATTTCATTGGGAAAGGCAAGCAGCCAGCAAATCACCTCCACCACATAGTGTTAACGTGTTGAAATTCCTGGTGAGTACAGCCAAGAGTTGAGGGACTCCCTTCCTTTAGTCAGCCCTCATTCATAGGGCAGAGGCTCTACACCAGGCCCAACAGGTTAAGAATATGGGGGCCCCATCACCCCTACCCTGACTTCCTTGTCCCAGCTCACTTATAGGGCTGAGGTTCCATGCCTGAAGCAATAAGCAAAAGGGTCAGAGGAAACTAGCCCTATACAGCACCCACAGCACTGTTTCAAAGGTTTTGCCCAGGGGTAAAGGAGGCCCATAAAAACAGAGAGCTCCCAAGCTATACCCAAAAGTATTGCCTTTTTTGAAAAGGAGTGTGAGGAAATTCAAGCCAAAGGACTCTCTCTCTCAAAAAAAAAAAAAAAAAAAAAAAGGAGATTTTGGTGCTAAGCAATTAAAAGGAAGCAAGTAGTTTCATGAGAGTAAAAGTTTAGGCTGTAGGTCAGCTAGTTTACCAGGGGTAACTAGGGAAAGAGGAAGTTGAAGAGTCCTCCTCCTGAGATCAGAAGAATCAAGTATTCATACATGCTACACCCTGCATGAATCTTGAAAATATACCCTAAATGAAAGAAGCCAGACACAAAAGGCTACATATTGTATGATTCAATTTATATGAAATGTCCAGAATATGTCCAGAACAGGCAAATCCATAGACAGATTAGTGGATGCTAGGAGCTGGGAGGAGGGGGTAATAGGGAGTGACTGCTAATGGGTACCAGGTTTCTTTTGGGGGTGATGAAAATATTCTGGAATTATATAGTGGTTATGGTTGCACACTCTGTGAATACTTTTTAAAAACACTGAATTGCACATTTTAAAAGGGTGAATTTTAAGATATGTGATTTATACATCGATTATGATATTATGTGAAAAAAACAGGATCATCACAATAGAAGTAGAAAAAGGATTTGAGAAAATTGAACACAGCTTCATGATGAAAATGCTCAACAAACTATGAAGAGAAGGGAACGTCTTCAACATGATAAAGGGCATTTATGAAAAACCCACAGCTAACGTCGTATTTAATGGTGAAAGACTGCATACTCTCCCACTATCATCAAGAACAAATCAAGGATGTCTGCTTTTCCCAACAATACATTGGAAGTTCTAACCAGAACAATTAGGCAAGAAAACAAAATAAATGGCATCCAGGTCAAAAAGGAAGAAATAAACTTATTTCTATTCACAGGTGACTTGATCATGAAAACAGAAATCTCTAAGGGAGCCACAAAAAAAAAAATCTATTAGAACATTAAACAAGTTCAGCAAATTTGCAGGATTCAAGATCAACACAGAAAAATGAATTACAATTCTATATGCTAACAATGAACAACCCACAAATGAAATTAAGAACATCATTCCACTAATAATTGCTCAAAAAATACTTAGGAGCAAATCTAACAAAAGAAGTGCAAGACTTATACCCAGGAAAATATAAAACATCACTACAAGAAATTAAGGACATCCTAAATAAATGGAAAGATCTCATGTTTGTGGATCAGAAGATTTAGTATTGTTAACATGGTATGGTAGACAGAAAAATGGTCCCCAAAGATAGCTGCCTCCTAATACCCAGAGCCTGCAAACATATTACCTTACTTGACAAAAAGGCCTTTACAGATGTGATTAAGGTTCAGTACCTTGAGATAGGGAGATTATCCTGGATTATCCAGGTAAGCAAAATCTAATGACGTAAATCCTTAAAAGTAGAGATTCTTTCTAGGCTGTGGCCAGAGGGAGAGGCGACTACAAAAGAATGGTCAGAAAGATGCCAAGTTGCTAATAGGAATGGCCATCTAACACATGAAAACAAACTCAATGTCATTAGTCATTAGGGAATTGAAAATCGAAACCACAATGAGAGTCCACTTCATACCGACTCAGATGGCTATAATCAAAAAACCAGATAATATCAAATGTTGGTGAGGATGTGGAGAAATTGGGGAGCTCATACAATGCTAATGGGCATGTAAGATGGCATAGCCACTTTGGAAAACTGTCTGACACTTCCTCAATGTGTTAAGCATAGAGTTACTGTATGACCCAGTAATTCTACTCCTAGGTATCTACACAAGAAAAATTAAAACATATATCTGCACAAAAACATGTGCGTGAATGTTCATAGGAGCATTACTTATAACAGGCAAAAGGTAGAAACAACCCAAATGAACATCGACTGATGAATGGATAAATAAAATGTGGTATATCCATACAATGGAATTTTATTTGGCCATAACAAGGAAAAGCAGCACTGATATATGCTAAAACATGGATGAGCCCTTAAAAACATTACACGGAATGAGAGAAGTTAATCACAAAAGAGCACATATTTTATGACTCCTTTTATATGATGTGTCCAGAATAGGGGAATCTAGAGCCAGAAAGCAGTTTCTTGGTTGTCAGGGACTGACTGGGGCAGGGAGGAATGGACAGTGACTGCTAATGGGTATGGAGTTTCCTTTGAGGGTGATGAAAATATTCTAAAATTGACTGCAGTAATGACTGCACAACTCAGTGAATATACTAAAAACCCAATTAATTGTACATTTTAAATGGGTAAATTATATGGTAGGTGAATTACATAATAATAAAACTAAAAAAATAATAACTAGAAGTCTGGGATAAAGTTTCAGAAAACAGATTACCTGCCTCTTGCTTTAAAATTTCAAATAAAGAGTATATAAAAAATAAAGCTAAAGAAATGAAGTACATAAAGACACAAACGAGATTCATTGGTTAACTGAAAACAAAGTTTATCTTTTCATCCTCATTATAGATCACTGTAAATAGCACATGGTAATAAGTACTCAGTGAAAGTTTCTGCTGAATTGAACCTACCTTTTCCAGACTCCAATACATAATGACATTCTATTTCCTCTTCAAAAGGAAAAACGTACTTAATAAGTAACTGCACTTGAATCTGTTGCTGCCTACATCCAACTGCTGAACAACTCTTGGCAATATATAATGTAAGACTCTGCTACCCAAAAGATCTAGGGCCACTGGGGTGAGGGGGATAGGGAGATGCTGGGAAGGAATTTGGAACACTACTATATACCTTCAACTATCTAAAATGTGTATTGTGGAATATCCCTATGTTTCATCTAGAAGAAGCACCACATGTAGTATACTTTTAAAGAGATGATCAGTTTTACAGCAAAGGTGTTTTAATATTTATAATTCATTACCAACAGGTGAGGCTAAATTTTTACTATGGGTTTAACAGCTACTTTAATTTCCTCATCCGAAATTGCCTATTTAGGTCATCTGCTGATTTTCTCACTAGAGTATTGTCTTACTATTGAAGTGTATATCAAGGCTATTTAGTCAAATGTGGGGTGCCTGGGTGGCTCAGTTGGTTGAGTGACCACTCTTGATTTCAGCTCAGGTCATGATCTCAGGGTTGTGAGATGGAGCCCTATCAGGCTCGTGCTAGGTGTGGAGCCTGCTTATAATTCTCTCTCCCGCTCTCCCTCTGCCGGCCCTCCTCCCTCCCTGCTCTCTGAAAAAAATGTTGCAAAAACATCCCAGCTCCAGTTTGTCATTTGTCTTTTTTATTTTGGTTTTATTTTTTATGTAGTCAAATCTTTCCATCATTTTTTTTCCTTTATGGTTTATGTCTCCATAATATGTTTCAAAAGCCTTCCCCTCTTAAACATATAAAAGGTATTCAACCTCATTTTTAGGAAAAAAGTCACAAATTATAACTATATTGAGAACAATTTCACCAAACAGATGGGAAGAAATAAAAAACTAGTAACACACTCCATTAAGGACACCATCAACAAACAAGCAGCCTCTGAGGGTCCTAATGGGAGTGTAAATTGGGTATAGTCCCTCTAGAAAACAAGTGCTGATGTTTGAAAAATTCCAAGGGAACCTATCTTTTCAACCAGTAATATTTCTTCTCAAAATTTATCCACAAAGATGTACTTGCACACCTGTAAAATGACATGTAAAATGAGAGCCATGACATCACTGTTTGTACTAACAAATGAAGAAACACCTAAATGCCCACCAGCAAGGGACTAGATAAATTATAGCACATCTAGACCATGGAATTCTATGATGCTACAAAAAAATACTGAGGGAGCTGGCTATATACTGATTGATGTGAAAAGATCTCCAAAATGTTTAAAGTAAGCGTGTAAGGTTTGTGAGTTTAAAAAGCAAGGTACAGAGCACTGTGTATACTATCACTTATGTAAAAAAAAAAAATAAAGGTAGAGGGCTAAGAATATTTTTTTTTTTTTTTTGCTAGTAAATCCATGAAGAAACTCTGGAAGGATACATACAATTACAGTGGTCAGCTGAATGGAGGGAGTGGAGCAGGTGGGGGTAATACAGGGTAGATGGGGGACAGTATACCCATGTATACCATGTATAGTCTAATTTTTGAACCATCTGACTGAACATATTACAAATTTTTAAATTATACATACGTAAAGGTCCTTTCCCCAACCCAAGATATATTATTTACATATTTTCATATTTACCTGTGCTTTTTAAATGTTTATGGCTTCATTTTCTACCTTTAATTCACCCATATTTCTTTTGGTTGATCTTGTTAAAAAACAAAACTCAATGGAGTAAATTTGAAGATCTAACTGGCTTTATTAAAGAATTCATGAATCCGGAAGCATCCCATCTAGCAAGTAGAGGGGAGCTCATAGGAATTATACAAAAATGGAAGGTTTTTATAGGTAGGAAGGTGGGGCAAGAAAGTTATAAGCAAAAGAGAATTGTTTCAGGCAAGATCACCTTCTCTTAGGGGGAAGGGCAGAGAATCTTATTATGCAGATGACCTCATCTTCTTTTGGGGGATGGAGAGGGCCCATGTGACAGATTACCTCATTGGTGCTTATCAGAAAATTCCTGACCAACCAGTTAAGATTTACATTTCTGGGGGAGGTTGAAACTGCAGTTAGATTAGGTATTAAGCCCTAGTGTACTGACTTGGGGCCTTAACCTAAATAATACCATTTTGGACCCATGGTTTTCTTTTTAATGATCTTCTTAGGCAAAAATTCATCCCCTTTCCCCCAAATCAGCTGGTTAGCCAGCCACTGCAATTCATTTACTCACTACCCCATCCTCTCTCCCCACAGATTTGAAATGCCATCTTCACAGACCCAGGTTTGTTTCTGTACTTTAAAATTTTTCTATCACTGTTCCACAAGAAAGTTTCAATTATTATAGCACTAGAATTCATGTGCTCTTATATTATACAATATTTTAAACTTAAAGGAAGAGAATAAAGTTAACATACATTTTCATGTATTTTCCTACAAGTACTCCATCATTACTTTCCTTAAAAAACAAGAGAGTTGAGGGGTGCCTGGGTAGCTCAGTCGGTTAAGCGACCAACTCTTGACTTTGGCTCAGGTCATGATCTCAGGGTCATGAGATGGGGCCCCCACACTGGTCTCTGGGCTGGGCTAGGTGTGGAGCCTGCTTAAGATTTGTCTCTCTCCCACTGCCCCTTGCCACCTTGCTCGAGTGCACTTTCTTTCTCTGGGCGGGGGGGGGGAAGAATTGACTAGTCTCATGCATTTATTCCCCCATTTAATCTTTCGACTCAACTATAGTCAAGTCCCTCTTTCCCTTTCCTTCCTCAAAAAAAAATTCCATTTTAAAAAAACAAGCCCAATTTGGGAGTCATTTGTCCCCCACCACAGGGAACCACAACTTAATTACATTTCAATCTATTCCAGAAATGTGACCTTTCAAAAATCAATCTGAAATTTCCTGATCAGCACCAGGGAGGTAATCTGCATGATAAAAAAAAAAAAAAAAAACCCTGCTGTTCCCTTCCACCCAAAAGATGTCTGGCCAGAAACAATCCTTTCTTTTCTTTTGCTAATAACTTCTTGCCCCACCCTCCTTCCCATAAAAACCTTCCATTTTGTACAATTCCTCAGACCATATCTCTACTTGCTAGATGGGATGCTGCCCAATTCATGAATCACTTAAAAAGCCAATTAGATCTTCAAATTTACTCGGTTGAATTTTGTTTTTTTAACAATTCCCATTGTGATTTTATAAGAATTACATTAAATGTGTAGGTTAATGTGGAGATAAATGACATTCTTGTATATTGAGTCTGCACATTTAGTGGGTGTCTTCATTTATTCATGTCTCCTATTATATTCCTCAGTAGAATTTTGGAGTTATCTTCCTTTAGGTCATGCACATTTTAAAAGTTTAATGCTAGGCACTTTGAATTTTTGGTTGAAATTGTTAATGGGACCTTTTTCCATTATATATATTTACCAACTACTATTGCTTAAACATGGGAACGCTATTGATTTTTGTATTTATAACTGGCCATATTATCGAAACTTCTTCACTAGTGCTAATTGAATTTGCACTTGATTTATGCCCATATTTTAAAAATCCTGATCATTTGTCTAGGGTACTGGCATAATTTCAGGGCCTGACCTTAAATCACATATGCAGAGGTAACCAAGGAAGCAAATGCCATTTAATATGATTTGCTTTTAAGTTAAAGGAGTCTTACTCTGAAATAGGAAAGGATTTAAGAGTCTTATTTTCCTAATCATAGAACTAGAGCAGGGTTTTTCAACATTTGGGGCAAGGTAATTCTTTGTTGTGGAGGACTAGCCCATGCTGGAATATAATAAGAAATGCATATTTGGTCTGTGTCCCCTTTCCTGGACAAATCCTGAAACACTTGTAATTTCCTAAAGTGAAAGAAGTGTTATGGACATCTTTTGTTACAATTTTTGGTTTTTGTCCCCAGTTTCTGAAATAGCTCCAGGAGCAATAAAGGTGAAAGGAGCCTCTGATCATTCATAACAAGCCCTTAACAACCACACCTGATTTACGTTAATAAGGTGACATTTAAAGAGCCCTTAAAAATGAGCACTGGTTACCAGAGGGACCAACCAAGTGATGACAGGGTTAGAACTTTTACCCCACCCTCTGACCTCTGGAAATGGGAGGGGCTGAAGATCGAGTTCAATTACCATTGGCCGATGATTTAACCAATCATGCCTACATACTAGAACCTCCATCAATACCCTAAATGAAGGGGTTTGGAGAACTTCTGGGTTGGTGAACACATGGAGGTGCTAAAAGGGTGACCACGCCTGGAGAAGACATGGAAGATCTGGGCCGCTCCACCAAACCTTGCCCTATGCATCTCTTCCATTTGGTTGTTCCTAAGTTGTATCATTTATAATAGACTGGTAATTGTAAGTAAAGTGTTTTCCAGAGTTCTCTGAGCTGTTCTAGCAAATTATTGGCCCAAGGAGGGGGTCATGGGAACCTCCAACTTCTAAGCAGTTGGTCAGAAGTTCAAGTGACAACCTGGGACTCACAATTGGTATCTGAAGCAGTAGATAGTCTTGTGGGACTGAGCCCTTAAAATGTGTGGTCTGTGGTAACTCCAGGTAATGAGCATCATAACTGAATGTAGGAAACCAAAACCAGCTGGTGTCCAGGGTTAGAGAACTGGTTGGTGTGGGAAGAACCCCCCCATATTTGGTGTCAGAGGTATTGAATGTAGGGGACACAAGGTTTTCTTCTATATGCACTGCAGGTTATTTTGCCTTGGGAAACTGAATAAAGGAAACCTCATTTAAAATGGGGTTGGGAGGCCAGAAGGGGGAGCTCTCACACCATACCACTTGTTGCAGCCTTGTGCCGGCCCAAAAGGAAAAGAAAAACAAAAACAAAAACAAAACTGTTTTACTACCCCAGCAGGAAGAAGATTTTCTCCTGGCTCAGCAACCGCCTGGCCAATGAGACACTGTCACAACCCAGCCAATGAAAAGCCACTACACTTCAAACTCCCAATTTATTCCAATGGACTTTTTGTTTACAACAGCCCCTACCAACTCCCTCTTTTCCTCTATAAAAGAGCTTTCTTCTCTTTTGTTCTCCAGATTTGCCTGTGGCTTTGTCACAGCTTGCTTGTCCCAAATTGCAATTGCTCTGCTATTCAAACAAACCCATTTTGCTAGCAAAATAACTGGCTGTTTTATTTTCAAGGTCAAAAGCAGCATCCCCAGGCTCTACCCACTAAGGGCCAGTAGTACCTCCCCAGTCTCAACAACACATTGCCAAATATCATCTAGGAGAGGGGGCAAAATCATCTTCAGTTGAGAACCACTGGACTAGAGGAAGGGTTCAATGTAATTTTCTCCATCCAGTGCTAGAAGGATACCCAAATCAGCCTTAATTCCTTGATGTTTAAGAACATAAGAAAATGCCAACCATTTTAAAGATTTCATTTATTTATTTATTTGAAAGACATGAGCAGGGTGGGTGGGCAGGGGCAGAGGGACAAGCAGACTCCCTGCTGAGTGGGGAGCCCAACGTGGGGCTCAGTCCCAGGACCCTGAGATCATGACCTGAGCCAAAGTCAGACAGTTAACTGCCTGAGCCACCCAGGCACCCCGCCAACTATTTTAATAAATTGTTGGCCCTAGAAAATAACCACGAATTTTTTAAATAGGATTGGGAAAGGTGGTCCTATACTACAAGATAGCGGGGCATGCTACAATAACTAATATGGTGATATTAGAACAATAAAGGGCAGATCAATAGAACAGAATAGGAAGTCCAGAAGCAGAACTAATCATATACAATAATTTGCTGTATGTGGAAGGCAGCATCTCAAATCAATAGAAAAAGAATGGCTATTTAATGAAATATAATGGTTTTACTCACTAATCCTTTAGAAAAAAAAGATTCCTAAAAATATAAACCATAATAGAAGTACAAAAAGAATTAAGAATCTTGAGATGGAAAAGGCCTATTTGTCCAGAGAGAGGGAAATTCAGAATAAGAGATGTGATAATATAAAAATTAAATTAAGGACTTCCAGGAAAATGGGATACATGTACTTTTCCTTATTCAAATAAAACCCTTATTCAACTAAAACATTATATATAAAACAAACCTAAGAAGACCCTGAAAAGTGGTGAGAAGAAGGCAAACCAGATAGGGATCTTGAGACCCAAGGAATGATACGGTACTGGGTCCAGAGGTTTTCTTTTTGCTTTGTATTTCCCGGGCTTGGGGTTGAATATGCTAGCAACCCAGAAATACCAATGGATATAGACCCTTCCCATAAAGGCCCCAACAAAAGCCTGCCCTGTAGACAAAAGACAAGGACAGAGGCTGACTAATAGGAAAGAAAACTTTTAGACAATAACCACTCTAGTATAACCAAAGACCACAACAAAAAACTATGGTCTCATTTTCTACCTACTAAGCACTAAACACTAAGCAAGGAGCCTAAACTTCTACCCATGTAGACTGTAATGAGGTGTCCTAATATCCCCACCAAAGTGGTATCAGAGAAGGTCAAGTAGGGAGCCAGGTTTTTCACCCCTGCCAGCAGTTTATGAACCCTCTCCTTACAGTGACACCGGAAACCACATTGGGAGCAGGAACTTCCACCCTTGCCCACCAGTAACTAGGAGACCCTTGCCTTGGGTAGCAATGGAGACCAAGAGGAAAAATGAAGTTCTACTCCTACCTTAGGGTAATGAAGCAGCACCCCTTTCTTCCCCTGCTAGAGCAATGTCAAATAAAATCAGCTAAAGAAAAAAAAAGGCTTAAATCAGATTCAGAGTCTCATACTATAATAAGAAAATGTCCAGGTTTCAATTAAACACTCATCCTACCAAGAACCAGAAAGGTCTCAAACTGAGTGAAAAATGACAGTACCAAAATGACAGAAACATTAGAATTAACTGACAAAGATTTGAAAGCATCCATGATAAAAATGCATCAGTAAGAAATTATAAAATTGCTTGAAACACATGAAAAAAGTCTTACCAGAAAAAAAAAAAATAGAAAAAGAAAGGAAAAGAAAACCTCAGCAAAGAAATAGAAGATATAAAGAACCAGATGGAAATTTGAGAACTGAAAAAGACAATAACCAAAACACAAAGCTAAGTGGAAGGATTCAAGAGCAGAATAGAGCAGACAGACAAAAATCAGTGAAATGGATGATAGAACAATAGAAGTCTACACCAAGACATATATAATAACTAAACTTCTGAAAACTAAGACAAAACAGCATCTAACTTATAAGGGAAAAAACTATTTAATTGACAGATTTCTCATCAGAAACCATGGAGGCAAGAAGAAAGTATCACCATATTTTTCAGGTACTGAAAGAAAAGAAATGCCAATCCAGAATCCTATAGCTAGTGAAAATATCCTTCAGGAATGAAGAGGAAATTAAGATATGAAAAGGAAAACTCAGAATTTTTTGTTTGCAAACAGACCACCTTAAATGAGCAGCTAAAGGAAGTTCTCGCAACAGAAAGGGAATGACAAAAGAAAGGAATCTTGGAACTTCAGGAAGAAAGAAACAACAAATAGAAGAGCAAAAAATATGGGTAAATACAATAGGTTTTCCTGTTTGTCTTAAGTTCTTAAAATTCTGTTTAATGGTAGAAGCAAAAATTATAACCCGGCCTGATGTGGTTCTAAATGTATGTAGACAGAATATTTTAAGACAATTACATGACAAATAAGGGTGGATTAAGGGACATACAGGGAGAAAGGTTTCTTTTTTTTTTTTTTTTTTTTTTAAGTAGGCTCCACCAAGCCCTGAGTGGAGCCCAATGCAGGGCTTGAACTCACAACACTGAGATTCAAAAGAGTCAGACACTTAACCAACTGAGCCACCCAGGCACCCTGGGAAAGGTTTCTATACCTCACAAAAACAGGTAAAATGACAAGTAGACTATTATATATATACTATATACTATACTATATATGTTATATTACATATATATACACATATATATATGTAATACCTAGAGCAACCACTAAAAGCTACACAAAGAGGTAATCTCAAAAACACTATAGTTAAACCAAAATGGAATTCTAAAACATGTTCAGGTAATCAATAGGAAGGCAGGAAACAAAACAGAAGAATGAAAAATATAAACAAAACAAAAAATAAAATGGCAGACTTAAGCCCTAACATAGCAATAATTACAGAAAATGTTAATGGTCTAAATAATCCAATTAAAAGTGAGAGTGACAGAGGGTATTAAAAAACCATGAGCCAACTGTATGTTGTCTATAAGAAACTCACTTCAAAAATAATGATAGAGGCAGGCTGAGAATAAAAAGATGGAAAAAAATACTATACAACATTAAGTAGGAATGGATATATTATTATCAGACAAAGTAGACTTCAGAGCAAAAAAAAATTACCAAATAGGGACATATTACATAATGATATTACATAAAGGGTCAATCCCCCAATAAGTCTTAGCAATCATATATAAGGACTGAACAGGCTTCAAAATATGTGAAACAATAACTGATAAAAGTGAACGGAGAAATAGACAAATCCACTATTCCAGTTAGAGACTCCAACACCCCTCTCTTACCAATTGATAGAACAAGACAGAAAATCAACAAGGATATAGAACTCATCAAAACCACTAACCATCAGAATACAATTATCCTTTATAGAACACTTCACCCAACAAATCAGAGTATACATTCTTTTCAAGTGCCCCTGGAAGATATACCAAGATAGACCTTATTCTGGGCCATAAAACAAATTTCAACTAATTTAAAAAACTAAATATGATTTAGTATATTCTCTAACTACAGTGGAATGGAATCAGAAATCAAAAAGAGAAAACACTAGGAAAATCTCCAAACATTGGGAAACTAAACACACACTGAAATAACCCATGGGTCAAAGAAGAAGTCTCAACAAAAATTTTAAAAAATACATTGAATTGAATGAAAATGAAAATACATCATACCATAATTTGTGGGATGTAGTTAAAGCAGTGCTGGCAGGGAAATTTATAGCAGTAAATGTACACATTAGAAAAGAACGTGTACAGCATGGTGACTATTTAATACTGTACTGTATGTTTGAAAGTTGCTAAGAGAGTAAATAAATCCTGAAAGTTCTCATCACAAGAAAAAAAATTGTAACTATGTGTGGTGATGGATGTTAACTAGACATATTGTGGTGATCATTTCATAATATATACAGATATCAAATCATTATGTTGTATACCTGAAACTAATATAAGGTCAATTATATCTCAATTTTAAAAATTAAAAATAGAAGAAAAGTTTCTAATCAGTCATCCATGCTCCCACCTGAAAACCTAGTAAAAGAGCAAAATAAACCCAAAGCAAGCAGAAGAAAATAATAAAGAGTAAAAATCAATGAAATGGAAAACAAAAATAGAAAAAAATCAATGATACAAAGAGTTGATTCTTGAAACATCAATAAAATTAACAAACCTCTACTAAGATTGAAAAAGAAAACAGAGAAGATACAATTACCAATATCAGTAATGAAACAGGATATCAAGACACACCATGTAGACATCAAAAGAATAATACTATGCCCACAGATTTGATAATTTCAAAGAAATGGTCCATCTCAAAACATACAAACTACCACAAGTCACTAATATGAAATAGGTAATTTGAGTAACCCTATAACTTAAGGAATTTATTCATAATTTTAAAACTAAAAAACAAATCTCCCGGTCCAGATGGTTTCACTGGAGAATTCTACCAAATGTTTAAAGAATTTCTTTCAGAAAATAAAACAGGAGAAACACTTCCCAACTTAATTTATGAAACCAGTATCATACCCTGATCAAAACCAGACAGACAATATATAAAAGAAAAACTGCAGGCCAATATCTCTTATGAATATGAATGAAAGAATTTAAAAAATCAGACAAAAAATATAAGCAAATAGAATTCAGCAATGTATAAAAGGCATATAGAATACGACCAAATGGGATTTATTCTAGGGGTGCAAGGTTGGTATAATATTTGAAAATTCAATCAATGTGATCCACATGACCATATCAACTAATGAAGAAAAAGCTTTTACAAAATTCAACACCAGTACGGTAAAAATCTCAAAAAAAAGTAGAAATAGATGGGAACATCTTCAACTTGATAAAGGGCATCTATAAAAAAACTACAGATAACACCATACTTAATGAGAAACTAGATGTTTCTCCCTAAGATTGGGAAAAAGGAAGGATGCCTGCTCTCATCACTCTTATCCAATATAGTACTAGAACTGCTAGCTACGGCATTAAAGCAAGGGGAAAAAAATCTATATTGGAAAGGAAGAAATGAAAACTGTTCCTATTTTCAGATGACATGACTATGTAGAAATCCTAAGAAATCTACAAAAAACAAAACAAAACAAAACCCTCCTAGAATAAAGTTCAGCAAGGTCACAGAATACAAGATAAATACAAGGTAAACATACAAAATCAATTTTATTTCTACATACTAGCAATAAGCAAGTGAATATGAAATTAAAAATACAGTACCATTTACAATCACTTTAAAAAAGAGAAATACTTAGGTGTAAATCTAACAATAAGAGAAAAAAAAAAATCCCAGTTGATCAGCACTTCCTGTCTTTTGTAAACCCTATTATTCACTGACATTTCCCAAGTCCCTATGTAAAAGGACCCATATAATACATTACTATTTTTTAATGCTTTTTTCTTCAGACTAAATGACATGAACAGATTGGATATTCAGATGACAAATAAGCACAGGAAAAGATGTTCGACATCATTAGCCCTTAGGGAAATATAAATAAAAACCACAATATGATATCACTATTTGCAAGAATGCCTAAAATGAAAAATAGTGATAATACCAAATGATAGTGAAGAGCAGGGAAATTGGATCACACATACTTGCTGATGGGTATGTAAAATGGTACAGCCATTCTGGAGTGAAATAAGTCAATCAGAGAAAGACATGTATCACATGACCTCACTGATATGAGGAATTCTTAATCTCAGGAAAGAAACTGAGTGTTGCTGGAGTGGTTGGGGGTGGGAGGGATGGGGTGGCTGGGTGATAGACATTGGGGAGGGTATGTGCTACGGTGAGCGCTGTGAATTGTGCAAGACTGTTGAATCACAGTTCTGTACTTCTGAAACAAATAACGCAACATATTTTAAGAAAAAAGAAAAAGAAGAAGATAACAGGAGAGGAAGAAAAGGGGAGTATGTCAGAGGGGGAGACGAACCATGAGAGATGATGGACTCTGAAAAACAAACTGAGGGTTCTAGAGGGGAGGGGGGTAGGGAGATGGGTTAGCCTGGTGATGGGTATTGAGGAGGGCACGTTCTGCATGGAGCACTGGGTGTTATGAACAAACAATGAATCATGGAACACTGCACCAAAAACTAATGATGTAATATATGGTGATTAACATAACAATAAAAAAATTTAAAAAAAATGGTACAGCCATTCTGGAAGACAGTTTGGCGGTTTCTTATAAGACGGAATATACAACTACCATACGATCCAACAATTGTACTCCTGGGCACTTATCCAAGAGAAATGAAGACTTATGTTCACAAAAACCTGTACATAAATGTTCACAGCAGCTTTATTCATAATAGCCAAAAAGCAGAAAGAACACAAATATCCATCCATGGGCAAACAGTTACATAAACTGCAGTACATCCATACCATGGAATACTATGCATCAATAAAACAAACAACTGATAACACACAACAATCTGGATGAATCTATGGAAAATTATGCTGAGTTAAAAAGAGCCATTCCTAAAATATCTCATATTGTCTGATTCCATTTATTTAACATTTTTGAAATGACAAAATTATAGGAACAGTTGCTGTGAAAGGACAAAATGAAGGATCCCTGTAGTGATAGGACTAGTCTATACCTTGACTATCCATATCAACATCCTGGCTGTGATATGTTACCACTAGGAGAAAATGGGCAAAGGGTATATGGAATCTCTACTTCTTACAACTGCATGAGAATCTACAATTATGTCAAAATAAAAAGTTTAATTAAAAAAATTGGATCTTTTAATATCCATAAAACTTAAAAAAATTAAATGTAAACAAACTGGGAAAAATACTTATTGTACAAATATCAAAGGGTTAAGATACTGTAACTGCATTATCAACAAGAAAAAGATAAATACCATATTAGAAAACTGAGCAAAAGATACAAACAAGGAATGTATTCAATTCTCTCTCTCTCTCTCACACACACACACACACACACATACACACACACACAAACAATTACTCAATAAATAATTTGAAAAGGAGTCATCTTATTAGTAATTAAAGAAATGTAAATCAAGATAATGCTGATATTATTTCCACTGTTAAGCTATCAAATTAAAAAACAAACATACAAAAAGGATAATATCCAACATATGTAACACTGTAGGGAAATGTACATTCTCATAGAAATAACAATGATAGCTACCTATGAGTGCCTATTACATGTTAGACAAGGTTCTAGGCATTTCACCTACATTAACTTATCGAATCCCCACAACAACCCTATGAGGTAAGTGCTGAGTGCTTAGAGATGAGTAAACCAATCACTGAGAGGTTAAAATAACTTGCCCAAGGTCACAGAACTAATAATGAACAGAGCCAAGACTCAAATATTTATTTCCTAGATGTTTTAAATAACAGATATGTATTATTTCTAACACTAAAAATTCATTTTTATACAATTAAAATGATGCCCCCCCAAGGTAGTGACCAAATAGTTTAGCATCATAATTATTTCAATGTTCCACTTCATCTCTTTATGTCCTACAATGCTATACCAACCAATTGAAATTGGTATTATCACTACCATGAATTATAAACAAGTTAGTTCTATGTTATCTATAACTTTGAAAATATTTTTTCCATTTTGGTTGTTTCCAAAAGCTCTGAAATTATTACTATGAATATCTAATTTAATAAAATGCACTATAAAATAAAATGTATTAATATCTCAGTGCATTTCCCAAGTTCTAAAATAGCTGAGGCATCTAAACTAAAACCAAGTTTATATGGCTTATAAACCAGAACTCCTCACTAACTGCATTTTGGTTTAGCAAGATTCTAAATGCCTTCTCGTTAATGTTCAATATAGGTTAAATGTATTTTACTGAATCTTAATTATTTGGAAACTGGTAACCCACACATGTAAGCTGTTTCTACCAGCCAAAATATTTTACCATTCCCTAGCCATGCCATATAAGTGACATCGCATTATTAATATTCTCTAAAATTTTACATCACGGTGCCTGGGTGGCTCAGACGGTTAAGCGTCTGCCTTCGGCTCGGGTCATGATCCCAGGGTCCTGGGATCGAGACCCACATCGGGCTCCCTGCTGAGCGGGGTGTCTGCTTCTCCCTGTCCCTCTGCCTGCTGCTTCCCCTGCTTGTACACACTCTCTCTCTCTCTCTCGCTGTCAAAAATAAATAAAACTTTAAAAATAAATAAATAAATAAATAAAATTTTACATCACCCCCAAAGACACTTTCCTGTTCTATTGTACCTCCTGATAAATTTCATTTCATAAATTTTATTTTCAAAACAGAAAACAGAACATACAAACAGACCATGAATAAGAATATATGTGCTAAACACAAGCATTAAACAATTGATCAAAACATTTCAGTATAACTCGCATTACTAAATGAAGATTTGTCTCGACTGCTGGGTTCTCAGAAGGTTGTAACTTTTTCCAAAACAAACACTCTTTGGTTCTAAACCTAAAACTGCAACACCAGAAGGAGCAGTTTGGACTTAATTTCTATCACATTCATCAATAGCATTAAACTCCAGCAAGAGAAGTGAGTCATATTTGGATTTGAAGCAATCCAAAAAAGAATCTCAAAATCAGTCTTGAATGCTGTGCTTCTCCGCTGGAGAGCTGAGTTCCAACCTTACCTGTGTGGGCCATCCACCAAGGTTGAAAGGAACAATTGACTGTGTAGTAACTGTGCTACCAGATGCTGAGTAGCAGGAGTGAGGGGTAATCCTGCAAATGCTATTGGTTGAGCTGCATTCTCCACTGCAGAGACAGCATTGAAACTGGCCCTCCCAGTCTGAGGTGTACTTTCACTGATGAAGGACAAACCTGTGGCAGATGCAAACTGAATAGCAGAGCCAAAAGCAAAAGGCTGGATGCTGTCACCCAGTGTAATGGGACATTGCTTGGTACCCATCCCCAAAGCCCCTGTAATCAATCACTGAAGGTTCTGTGAGAGCAAGTGTTACACAAGTGTAATTTTGGTGCATTTATTCTAAATAGAAAAAGGAAAAACAAATCAATATAATAGTTCTCTGACATATTAAATGGCAGCTACGTAACGTAGCTCCCGCCAAATGAAGTTTTAAATATGAGCAGTTTATGAGATTCTGTTCTACAGGTTTTCATCTCAATACAGAAGGAAAGATGACCAAATATTACAAGTTATTAGATAACTAACAGAATCAGGGAGAACTCTAGAGAAAATACTCCAGCTTTCATTGGACCACCAGGTGCTACAAAAGAAATGGCTGGATCCATCTGGATTTACATAAAAAGGCATGAAAAGAGTGCTCCCTTTAAAATTCTGAAATGTAGGAGGGAAGAATGTATATTCAAGGTCATTACAATGATCAATAGATAAAGATGTCCCGAGATAGAGAGAGAGAGAGAGAAACTTAATAAGCAAGTAGCCTGATTTCAAGATGATCTATGTCCAAAACTCAGTGAGTACCTCCTATGGCTCATATAAAATGAAGGGAAATCACAGATCAGAATTCAATGTGCCTTGTGCCTTAAATCTCAGATGGCTTCAATTTGTAAGACTATCTTGGGAATGAATGGCATAATTCCAAGTAGCTGACTTAGAAATGCCATACCATTTCTTTAGCCTTTCCATTCTCTAAATGGCAAGTTTGTCTTTGAGAGATGATTACCTTTGTCACCACTAAAAGAATCAAAGGGTACTGCTCTTACCCTACAGAAAACCCAGTTCCTTCTGGGGCAGGATTGATACAACTGGTATTCCAAAGCTGAATCCTTTAGTCTGTGGAGCGGGAGCTGCATTACTAAATGATGACAGGCCAGTAGAAGAGGTACTTATTTATAACCAGTTGGGGTGGACTCCCAAACTTAAACCCTCTTGCACCGGGTGTAGAGAATGTAAACCCGGTAGCTGAAGTGGTGGCTATTGTCTTTGCAGAGCCAAAAGTGAACCCACCTGAAGGGGTACCAATTCCTCCAAAATGAAACCCACTTATGACTCCAGACCCTAAATGTGGGTAAGAGAGGAATGAAAGAAAACAAACTTTAGAAATCTCAATGAGCCCTTAGATTCAAGATGGTGGACAGAAGCCACACTGGAATCACTCTCTTGTACTCCAAACTCCTAGAAGTATCAGTTAAAAAGTACTTCATAAAAACATCTTTAAAAGTACAAAGCAGAGTTTTTGAAGACAGAAGACAATTTTTCTGGGGCCAGAGAGAGAAGGAATTCATATCTATAAGCAGAATCTGAAGCTGCTTAGCCCAAGGGGGAGACCTGAATGAGGTATATGCCTTAACAGCCGGAAATATGCTGGGTTATGGGTACGATTTGAGGCCACAGGGTAAAGCTCCTCAATCAGCAGAGGCCTTGTGAAGCTTAAATCTGGGAAAGATCTACAAGAGAATGGAAAAGGCGATGGAAACATGCAGGAATCCCAAGCTGGTGAAGAAGATAGGCATAGATGGCTCAAATTCCATTTATCTTTATGGAGTAGAAACTTCAAGCTAAAAGGTTAACATAAAAACTGATTAGGCACATTCTGCGTGGAGCACCGGGTGTTATGCACAAACAGTGAATCATGGAACACTACATCAAAAACTAATGATGTAATGTATGGTGATTAACATAACAATAAAAATTTATTTAAAAATAAATAAATAAATAAATAAATAAATAAGGAACTGATGAAACCTTCAGGGCCCAAGTAGGTTGCTCAGGACATTATACAACAGAGGTGCCTCCTCCAGTTCCTAGGTCCCACAAGGTCAGAAAAAGCCCCAGAGAATTAACTCACAGACACGAATTATAAAACATCTAAATAAGCAGTCTATAGACCTGAAAAATGAGAGAATTAAAAGAAAACAAAAGAAGAGCTTCAATATATATCCAGAAAGAATATCAGAAGGAAAAAAATAGAATGGCAGAGACAATACTGAAAGAGTTAATAAAGGAGTTTGCTAGAACTGAAGAAAAATGAGTCCTAAGTTAAAAAGGCCACCAAGTGCAAGCAGGCAACCCCTCCCCACCACACACACACACACACACACACACACACACACACAGGCACACCCTTTATATGCAATATATTGAAATACTAGAATATTAAACATAGAGAAGAAAATCTGAACATTGCCAGAGAGAAAAAAAACAGATTTACCTAATAAGGAGTAACAACCAGTTTAACAGAAGGCTCTTCATTAGCAACAATCAATGTTAGAAGATGATGGAATATCTTTAAAGTGTTAAGGGAAAATCACTGTGTACTTATAATTCTATCCAAGTCAAGATTTATAAAATGGGGTATGTCTAAAGATCAGTTTTTTAAACAATAGCTCTGAAAGGTAATTCTAAGAAAGCAGTTTCAAAAAATATTTCATCAAAGTTAAGAGCCCCATTACTTTATGCACCAGTAAGGAAAAAAAAAAAAACCCAACCTGTCACAATTCCTTATCACTTAAATTTTTTTATACTTCTTGAAAGAGCTCTTTTCAATGTAGACATTTTAATCAAACATGCATACCTTAAGAAAAAACTATTCAGAATCCAATTTTCAACTCAAATTTTTTGATGTCTTCTGTGCCACCAGGAGCACTATTGACACAGTATCAAAACCATGAAGACCGGGCACCTGGGTGGCTCAGTCGGTTAAGCATCTGCCTTTGGCCTGGGTCATGATCTCAGGGTCCTGTGATGGAGCCCCACATCAGGCTCCCTGCAGGGAGCCTACTTCTCCCTTTCTCTCTGCCTGCTTCTTTCTCTGCTTGTTCTCTCTCTCTCTGTCAAGTAAATAAATAAAATCTTAAAAAAAAAAAACAACCCATGGTGGGTGCGTGGGTGGCTCAGCCGGTTAAGCGTCTGCCTTCAGCTCAGGTCATGATCCTGGGATCCTGGGATCACGTCCTGCATTGGGCTCCCTGATCACTGGGGAGTCTGCTTCTCCCTCTGCAGCTCCCTCTCCCTCTGCTGCTCACTCTCTCTCTCCAATAAATAGATAAAATCTTAAAAAAAAAACCCTGGTGACAACAATGAGTTTTTTTGGTCAACATTTATGACATTATCATAAAACTTTATATTATAAATCTATATTGATAACTATATTATATAATATAATAATATGCTATTTAACATAATTTATAGTAACATAACACTTAAAACCTCAGGAGAGTGGTATCCTTGGGAATTTAAGATTAAATACAGCAAAAGAACTCATTAAGAGAACTAAAAGCCATTTAGCTATGCTTTCAAGTCAGCTTTGCAAATACATAGACTAGCATCCTTTTGTCTCTCATTTCAGCATAATCAGTAACTAGATCTGGTTAACCATCTCCACCATTCTCTTCCCACAACTGCTCGTTTCTGGGAGTTAAAGGTGATCCTCCATTGTCTCCGGACTTCCACCCAAGCCACCCATTAGGCATGTTTTGATCCTAGACATTTTGATATTGTATGTGCATACAGAACAACTATGATGTCGCAACTGCCACCCGGCCAAAAGGGATTGTAAAACACCATCGACCGTGCAGGATCTTTTCAATTTCAGACATGTTAAAATATGAAAAACTGACCTCTTAAAATGGATGAAATGTGGTATCTTGAGTAGAACTTGTGGCATGAATATAAGTGAACATCTACCCATGTAATTCTGAAGGACAATATTTACCTGAATGGGTTAGTTGCAACATGCTTATTTTTAAGTCATATACACATCTTAAAACTTTTTAAATGTAAGTCCCAAATGGTCATTTCAAGTGTAATAACTCAGTCCTAGAAGGCACAGGAAGACAGGCATCTTGAGCAGAAGAAGAGTTTTTGTTGCATTTACTCTTACATTCCCAAGGGTACCACTCTCCTGAGGTTTTAAGTATTATGTTTTTATAAATTATATTATAATAATATGTTACTGTTACATGATATATAGTTATATGTATTATATATTTATGATATATAATTATATGATAGTATTATAAATGTTGACAGAAAAATTGTTGCCAAACCATGGTTGTGAGGCTATATAGAAATTGACACTTTCAGATTTAGGTATATTGTCATCCATGTCACATTGCAGGCCAAAGGAGTCTTTTCTGGTAGGCATCAAAAGGTGGATGTTTCTTCCTGTCCCCTTGCATTTGTGGACCTTCTATTCTTTTGGAAGTAATTTAAGAATCTTCCTGTTAAATGTAGCATGTACGTTTAAATCTTCCCTGCCTAAAAAATTTGAGAAACAAAAAAAAAAAGAGTCACATTTGGACTAAAAATGCATTTTTGTCACTAAGAATTTGGCATCAAAGATTCCCTTCCATTTCATTTAGATCTTAAGTCTTTCATATTATACTTTCTCATTTTTCAATCTATTTTCCTTAACCATTTTCTGACAAAGGTGTTTAAAAAGTCTCTCTTTATTATTAGGGATTGTCAATCTCTCCTTACAATCCCATTGTTTTTTGTTTTATATATCTCAAGATTATGTCGTTATGGGCATAGGTTCATGGTTGATAGTGTCTTGGAAGATTTTCTTCCTTTCATCAGTGTGAAATGTCTGTTTATTACTAAATTGCCTTAAATCATATTTTGTCTGACATTAATGCCGCTTTACGGTTTTTCTTTTGGTTGGCATTTGCCTCGTGTATCTTTTTCCATCTCTTTGTTTTCCACCTTTCTGAGTCATTTTAAGTATAGTTTCTGTAAACAGCAAAGCTGCAAAATTTTAAATCCAATCTAAGATTCTCTTAATGAGTGAGTTTATTCATGTTTATTGTAACTACCCATACACTTAGACTTACCTCTCCCATCTTATTTTGTGTTTTTTATTTGCCATGGTATACATCTTTTCTCTTTGTCTACATATTTGGATTGATGGAATTTTCTTTATTCCTTTTATTTTTCCCATGCTTGGAAATTGCATATTCTATTAATTTGTATGAGTTTTTTTTCCTTGAATTCTTCCTTTTAACACACAGACTTAAATTCAGTTAGGACCTTAGCACACTTTAGCTTCCCTATGGATATCACTGCTTTATTAAAAAATGGAAAACAAGTCCATACACCCTATAGGTGGCTATGAGTGGAGACAGCTGTCACTGATGAGCTCCTCCAGCCAACCTATTTCCCTTCATCCACACTGACTGACGATAGGAGCTTAAAGTTGACAAAACTACAGCTTTTTATGCTGAGTCCAGCTCACATTTCTATCTTGGATGCCTTAAACACAAGCATACATGTTCAAAGAAAGAAATACCGGATGGTAAAGGATTTCTGTTAGAAAAACCCACTAGGCCCAAAGAAATCATCAGAGCTCACTGAAAAGGTTCCTAGAAATGGGCAGATGTTCCCTGCCTGACAGTCCAATCTCAATGGGGCTTACTGAATTAACTCAACAACCGGATGGGAAGAAAACCATTCAATGAGTACTGCTGCCCATCAGACTGTACTAGTCATTTAAATGCAATGGAGCCTCAGTTTGCTCACCTCGACAATTCGGGCAGTTCCACTAAATGAGTAACCAATATGGGTTTTTGTTTTGTTTTGTTTTTTGTTTTGTTTTGTTTTTTGTTTTGTTTTTGAAGATTTTTTTATTTATTCATTCGAGACACAGATATACAGAGAGAGAGAGAGAGAGAGAACATGAGCAGGGGGGAGAAGCAGAGGGAGGAGAAGAAGCAGGCTCCCCGCCGAGCAGGGAGCCCGATGTGGGGCTAGATCCCAGGACCCTGGGATCATGACCTGAGCCGAAGGCAGACGCTCAACCATCTGAGCCACCCAGTCCCCAAAATGTTTTTTAACAATAAGTTTATAAAGGGCCCTCCACATATATTACCTTGTCTGATTTAATTTAACGTAAAGGGCTATATGAAAGCTTTCCAATAGATAATGCTGGTGTTCTCCTCGCTGTCAGTGAAGGATCAGCAAATCAGAGATATCAGCACTCTCATAGCTGGCCCAGAGAGCGAACATAAATCGGATTTCAAATTAGAATTCAAAAAAATTACCACACATCTATCTAACTTATCGGCATGAAGATTATCTTCTCTGTGTACTACCTACCATCATTTATTGATCCTAGGAGTGTTCTGAGTAGTAGAAAAACTGAATGGGGATCAACAAATTATGGTAGGTCATTTCAGGACACATCCTTTACCACTTAAGTTCTTGAATCTCTTATGTAATATGAAGGGGGAAAAAATAAAAGCATTCATTGAATCTGGAACTCTTTATTTTCTAATTACCCACAATAAATCATAAAGGTGTTTTGATCTCCATTCTATAGCTGAGGAAACTGAGTCTCTGAAATACTAGATCACTTCCCCAAGGCCAAGCAACTAGTCAGTGAAGGAAAGGGGCACAATACTTCATTTTAATATTAGTGTAAGCAACACATTATTAGAAAGGTAAGTCTGCATCTCAAATGGCAGAAGCAAAATAAGTTCAAACTTGAGTACCTGTAATAAGCTATTTCAGCACAAATGTTTAGAGGTTTCTGTCTTATAAAGTATAAATGATTTGGGGGAATCATTCTTGTCATTATTCCCTGATATTATTTGAAGAAATGATTGTTAAAACAGTAACTAGCATAGAAGCTCAGCCATGTAATTTGTTAAAAACGTCTCCTAACTTCTCAGAAGCAAATAGACTATTCTTCCTTGCAGGCCACATTCCCCCTAAACTGCCTGGTTACTTGACAACCATGGAGTTCCACTAATTCACTTCACCTTCTCAAGAACATCGTGACTAAATGATCTGGCATGATTAGTCATGTTATAAAGCCATCCCTATAAATAGCAACTTCTGATAATACATATGATTCTTTAACATATCATTAATTATCAAACTAAGGAGAAGCAGAAAAGCAAAGGAAAAGTACAAATTCACTGAAGAAATCCCTCTTCCACCAAGAAAGCCTTCCAGAAAGTAGAAAAATGTAAGCCTCAAAGTACAGTAGGGTCCTTATTTGCCACTGATAGCAATGGATACCAACTCTAGAAGGAGAAACTGAGTTACTCATGTTTTATTCTAAATGTTTGAGTCCCCAGAAGAGAAATGGATAGGGATAGATGAAATTAGCCCATCCATTTTTAGGGAAATAGGAAGGGATCAACCTTGTAATGATGATCGTTTTATTTTATGCCACAATTAAAATACAGGGCTACTGAAAATGGTATATTAGCTGTGAGTTCATACTAAATATCGTAAGCAGTATAGCTTACCAATTATCTTTCACATTAAGTGCTTTTCTCCCCCTTCATCCAATAACATATCAAAGCTATAAAGGTCAGAATCTTATTTTAAGAGCTAGAAAAAGGTGGTTTTTTTTTTAATTCCAAAATTAAGACCAACTTGCCAAATATTAAA
This sequence comes from Zalophus californianus, assembly GCF_009762305.2. Classification (NCBI taxonomy): domain Eukaryota; kingdom Metazoa; phylum Chordata; class Mammalia; order Carnivora; family Otariidae; genus Zalophus; species Zalophus californianus. The sequence goes on along the minus strand of NC_045612.1, from coordinate 40,757,028 downwards.
AGTGTGACATGGTGGAAGACTGTAAATTGCCATGAAATAGGTCTCAGTTCTCAGGGAATGCCTACAGCAGTTACAAAATTAGAGAAGGGAAGACACCAGGGGTGGGACCAAAGGGGAGGGTGGGCAGAAGGGCTCAAGACAGGAAGAATCTTAGAAGCCCTGAGAAGGATGCAAGAGAGAGCAGGGAGTGTGTGTGCAGGAGGGAGACTCATGAGAGGGCAGGCGTGGAAGGTAGAGACCCTAAGAGAAAGCATGGCTATTGGGAAACTGGGCATCTGGGCAGAAGGACCCAAGAGGGCAGAGTACCAAGTGGGGCGGGGAGAGGGACTGGAGGAAGGGGGAAGAACAGGGTTATGGGGAGGAGGGAGGAGAAAGAGAAGAGAGTAAAACACTTGAGAGAACTAGTCAAAGAAACAGACGAATGGTATTCAAATGCAAAAAAAAAAAAAAAAAACCAGCCTCAAAAGCATACCCATCTCCCCAAAACACTGGAGAAGTAGAGCAAAAAACAAACCAAAAATCCCAGAGACTTCTGAAACACAGTATGCATAAAAACCTTATACAATTAACATAACAATAAAAATAAAAAAAAAACGTACACAAGTGTGCAAGTAATAGCAGTCATTTAAAAATTTCAAAAACTATCATTTTACAAAGAAAAATAGATGTGGCTAATATAACTTAATTAAAGTTCATTTTTTAAAAGATTTTATCTATTATTTATTTGACAGAGAGAGAGAACACAAGCAGGGGGAGTGGCAGAGGGAGAGGGAGAAGCAGGCTCCCCAGTGAGCAAGGAGCTCCACAAGGGATTTGATTCCAGGACCCCGGGATCATGACCCGAGCCAAAGGCAGATGCTTAACCAACTAAGCCACCCAGGCGTCCCGATTAAAGTTCATTTTTAAAAATAAAACTCACTTCTCGGGGCGCCTGGGTGGCTCAGTCGTTAAGCGTCTGCCTTCGGCTCAGGTCGTGATCCCGGGTGTCCTGGGTTCGAGCCCCCCATCGGGCTCCCTGCTCAGCAGGAAGCCTGCTTCTCCTTCTCCCACTCCCCCTGCTTGTGTTCCCTCTCTTGCTGTGTCTCTCTCTGTCAAAAAAATATAAAATCTTTAAAAAATAAAAATAAAACTCACTTCTCTCAGTGCTTCACTCCACAAAAAACAAGGCAATTAATTATATGCCTTTGAAAAATAAGCATAATTCTTAGGTTTGTCATTTTTGATTGTGATAAAATATACATAATGTAAAAATTTACCATTTTAACCATTTTAAGCATACAGTTTAGTGGCATTAAGTATGTTCACAACGTTGTTCAACTATTACCACTATCCATTTACAAATCCTTCTCAATGCCAGAGTTCGGCACTGAAAAATAACTCCCCTTTCCCCACACCCACAGCCCCTGGTGACCTCTATTTTATTTTCTGTCTCCATGAGCTTGCTTTTCTAGGAACTTCATATTAGAACCATACAGTATTTGTATGGCTTATCTGAATATTTGTATACTTGAAACAACCTAAATGTCCAACAACAATAGGGGAATGGAGATTTTTTTAAAGTGGCATAGTTACATGATGGAATACAGCAATAAAAGATAGCAAACTTTATCTATATTTAGCAATTTGGATAAATCTCAATAACAATGGTGACCCAAAAAAGTTGCAGAAAAGTAAGTTGAGAAGACAAGTATGGAACACTGTTGAGGGAAGGAAATGTTAAAGGGCATACAAAAGAATAGATTACAAATCAGGGACGCCTGGGTGACTCAGTGGGTTAAGCGTCTGCCTTCAGCTCAGGTCATGATCCCAGGGTCCTGGGATTGAGTCCCTTGTTGGGTTCTCTGCTCAGTGGGGAGCCTACTTCTCCCTCTCCCTCTGCCTGCCACTCCCCCTGCTTGTGCTCTCTATCTCTCAAATAAATAAATAAAATCTCTTTTAAAGAATAATCGATTACAAATCAGTTATGGCCATTTATATTTGAACACACTTAACATAGATTAGAAAAATACATAACAACTTCAGAAGAACAATTATCTCTGGGATTGAAAGAAATGAGACTGGGAAGGGGTATAAAGAGTTAGCTATATGATGTTTTAGTTCTTTTAAAAAACAATATCTAAAGAAAATATGGAAAAATGTTAACAACCATTAAATCTTTGGGAGGTACGTGGATGATGATGTAGAAATAGTCTGTACTTTTGTCTGAAATACAATTTTAAAAAGAAGGAATAGTTAATGTTTTAGAATGACAGAAATAAGACAATATGTGCGCTTTGAAAAGGGAGATGTGCTAATAAAGGCCAATTATAGCTTTTATTCTCCCAGTCAACTTAATTGGCTCCTTTATAAAGAACATTTTAATTACAAATGAATACACACTCATATTATCTTTGGAAAAGATGTTCATAAAGAAAACTAATCAGCATGAGTGTTATTATGGCACTTGAATCTGCTATGATTCATATATCTCTTAAAGTAAATCATTTGAAAATGTCCATACTTACTACTAAATCATTTGAAAATGACCATACTTACTACTCAAAAAATACATTCAGTCTAATTCATATGTACAATAGATATCATGGTTGATCACTGCTGCTCTAGCCACAAAAACCTAGATGGGTAAATTCATACATCTAATTGGGGCCAAAAACTAGCATCTCAGGTCCAGATCCCTGGCCTTCCTGTTAGGATTCCTCCTGAGTTTAATGGAAGGTAAAAATTATATAAATGATTTTAATAACTCAAACTTTACAGTGTTACTGATAACATGGAATTACTAGAAATAAATGTCCTGTTGTTTGGATTAGTTAGGCTGAGTAAATTATGGCCATCTCACTCTATGGAACATTAGGATGCTGTTACTAATAAATTTTTAAACTATCAACCACATAGAAAAAATTCCCAGAATAGTATTAAATAAAAGGAACAAAATTTATATAAGCAAGGAGTAAGATAATTTAAAAATATGGGTACATACGGGCCGCCTGGGTGGTTCAGTCAGTTAAGCATCTGCCCTCCTTTGGCTCAGGTCACGATCCCACAGTCCTGGGATCAAGCCTAAGTGGGCAGACTCCCTGTTCAGTAGGCACCCTGTTCAGTAGGCAGTCTGCTTCCCCCTCTCCCCCTGCCCCTCCCCCTGCTTGTGCTCTCTTGCTGGTTCACTCTCTCAAATACATAAATAAAATCTTCTTTTATTTAATTTCTTTTAATGCTAGCTTAATAAATTACTTAACTAGTGTTTTAAGACAGTTGTTCTACATATTACAGAAGAATTAGGTAAACTAAATCCCTTTTTCATAGCTATAACCCACAAAAACTTTTAGGTGTATTTTTCACTTTTTAGACTCTCAAGTTTCATTTCACTAAAGCCAAGTCAGTAGTCAAAAGCCAGAAATTCTGTAGCCTCTGCAAGTCAGAGAAGCTCTCTTCCTGTTTCAACTTCTGCCTCTAGAGCTGACCTGCTATCAAGAATATTAGACTTCATTAAGTGAGTTCTATCTCCGAGATCCATTTACTGATAATGCGATCCTGGGCTAATCACTGAAATGCTGTATTGTCTGTGTTCTTCTATCCCTAAGTTTCTGTATTTACAAAATTCTCCATGGAAGTCAAGTACTGTAAGATTCATCTCAGATCCAGGGCTCATCCCCTACTTTCCTACCTCCTAAACCCTGGGGAAAACAATGCTTAGCATCAGATTCCACCTTGCTAGGGGCAGGCCAAACCTTGAAGAGGCAATTATATCCCCCAAAATAAATAGCATTTGTTTCCCAAGAAGTAAACTATTATTTATTGAATACTTGTATATCTGGCACTCTACCAAGCACTTCAAATATGTTATATGAACCACCTTCCCAACCATAGACACACAGAACCAGTTCCTGGAGCCAGGGAAATCTGTATTTGCAATTTAGGGGCCAAGGGCAGGCTGCCCCAAGATGAGCCACTTTGGCATGAAGATTATGCTGAGCTGAAAACAAAGTCCAAAGACTCAGGAAGAAACTGGATACCCCCCGCAAAGCTGCCTAAAAGATTTTAGATAAAGGACCTGTTCAGCAAGAGAGCTATCACCACAGATAACATTATAATATGAACTAGGTATAGTAGACAGGAAGGAACCTAGCAAAGCCTGTTTGATTAAAGTCCTCTCTATGTCCTACAGTTTCTGAATGGCCCAGCAAACCTTTGTTTACCAAACATTTACTCTTTTTCATCTCTCCTGAGTTGTGTTCCTTCCCTTTGAAATCCCAGACCCCCTTTTCTCCTTAGTTCAGGATGACTTAAATACCTGTCTGGAATTTCATGTCTGTAGATTCCCCTTATGTACAAAATTAAATTGATTTTCTCCTCTTAATCCGTCTCATGTCAATTTAAGTCTTAGTCCAGCAAGAAGAATCTTGAGGGACAGAGAAAATTTTTTCTTCCTCCCCCAAAGTGACAAACACCCTATGTGATTCCAAAAACACATACAAGTTTGAAACCAAAGATGGGAAGGGCCAGTGTTTTTCAAACTGTCAATGAGAATTCATTAGTGGTTTGTGGTCTACGTTTAAAAATATATATATAATGGAGACTATCAGAGTGAATTGTGTGTAGTATTGTTTTTTGTGAAATGGCTGTCAATTATATATTGTGTATGTATATACTTGGCCACAACATAAAATTTTTTTTCTTTCTGTGGTCATAGCTAAAAGGTCTGAAAAGTACTAGCTAGGCATTACTGACTTAGAATAATGAACAATGAGGCAGAATAGTAATAAAAAAGCAATCAAGAAAGAGCATAGCATATAGAACTTAAGCTCCGCAAATTTCTAGAGAAGTAACAAAATTTAAGACACTTAAACTCTAATCATCTATAGCCATAAGGGGTATTTTGGCATAATTATTTTGGCCAAAAAGCCAGTAACTTTACTTTTAGCCAATAACTTAAATATTTCTTTTGTTTGCTGTGGTAATAACAAGTAGAATGGACAAATTATTCAAGCTTCACTGTCGCCTTCACCAGATAAGGTGGGAGCTAGAAAAACATGATAGCCAAAAGAAGGAAAGCAATTTAGTTAACTCATTAATCGAATTCCAAACCCTGGATAACCACAAGTAACCATCCATTAAAGCCATTCTATCTCTCTTTGCTTACAACACTCAATTAATGAATTAGGGGCTCCACTATCCAACACAACTAATCAGTTCCGAAAACTCCAAATGCTTATAAAGCCAGCCCCCCCTTTTTTTCCCTTTTGTTTAAAACCAAACCACGGAATTCACGGAAAACCAGTGTCACAACTGTACCTCTAGGTGAAGTGAAGACACTCAGATTGCCAAGCACTGGCAAGCGGGCGGCGCGTCTGCGTTTCTCCACTCCAAGGCGGGAAAAGCAGGGCACTGGGGTCCTCTGTGTTACTGGGAGTGGGACTGTAGCTCTGGCGGCCGCAGGGACGCTCCCCCAGGGGTTCAGGCCCAGAAGTCTTGCCCACAGCAGAGGAAAAGAAGTGAGATCCCAACCCTACACACACACAAACGCTGAGCAGAGGAAAAGAAGCGCGATCCCACCTTACACACAAACACGCCCCTCGCGCGCGCGCGCACACACACACGCGGAGCTGAGAAAAGAAGCACGATCCCAACGTACACACACACACACACACGCTGAGCTGAGGAAAAGCGCGATCCTAACCTACCCTACACGCCCCCTCCCCACACACACAAGCTGGGCTGAGGAAAAGAAGCGCGATACCGCCTTACCTGCGTGCGCGGGTATATACACATACACACACACACACACTCGCACACAGACGCTGAGCCGGAACGGAACCACACGTGTCGCTGTCACGGGGCGGGGACGGGAGGGGGGGCGTGGGGAGCGCGTGCAGAGCTGCAGCAAAACCTCATTCCCCGGGCCACCTAGCCTATCCTTCCACCCCGGCTGTCCCGGATCCACGGGAGCAGTTGTCCGGTTTGGAATTCACGTGCAGAAAAAGCGTAATGAGCGAGCCTGCAGAGGGCTGGGACAAACGAAAAAACCGCAAACTTACCTTGGTGCTTGCCGCCGCCACTCGCCGTCAGGGACCCAAAGTAAATGGATAGGACCTCCGAGACTGTCTTGCGGCCGGCGAGGCGGGCCTGGGCCTAATCTGAGCTGGGGGAAAAAAAAAAAAAACAGGCCTCTACCGCGGGCAGGTTGCTGCTGGAGTGACGCTAACGGTGAGACGCTTAACTGGGGTCCACCTAGTTAACTCGAGAGGGCGGCCATTGACCCTGACTGGCACGCGCTCGGATTGGTTGATTCCGGTGCTGTTTCAAAGGAAACTCTTCTGTGATTGGCCAGGAAAGTCAAGCGGGAACCCGGAGGTGGTGGGTGGAGGGGGGCAACAAAATTGTTACCTAGGCAACAGAGAGACGCAGAGCTCTCAGCTGTCTATTTTCGGAGCCCAGCCAGCGACCCGAAAACTGACCCAGGTGAGGAAACCTGAACCTTAGGAAGGGGAAAGAAAAGGTCCTCAAATGCCCTGGGTATCGGGGAAAACTAGGGAAAACTCTAGAGTACTTACGACTCTGAAAGAAACCCCCAAAAAAGCCACAAGTCGCAAATAATATAGACTTGTCCCTTCAGTTCCCCTGCCCTAGACACTCGAAGCAGGAGGCAGCTTTAACAAAACTCAGTCTATTCAGGATGTGAGTGAGAGATGGGACAGTTTTACCACACAGGGGAATAGATGCTGTTCGAGCGTCCGAAGGCCAAAATGAATCCGTGAAGGCTTCGCAATGCCTTTGTCAACTCACACACACTTATGGTTTTAACACTAATTTGAAAGTGAAAACTGTGTCCTTATAGGTGCTTATAGGGTGCTCCAATTGGAACACATTGTTTTACATGTACAGGCATGATTTATCCAGAGTGCCTGGGTTGGGATATAATTTTTTAAGGGGTATAACGCTATTCAAACTGAAAAAAAAAATGGCGGGTGCCACTTTCTACGTGGACAATGTCCTGTGTGAGAGAATGTGAACACTGTGACCTGAGGGTTCCAACGGACGTTGGTCAGATCCGTTGAGGACTGAGAAGCTGTCAGACTATATTTGAGTGGGCTAAAGTGTCGTGTGCAAAGACTACTTGTACTTACCTTACCGAGGCTGCTACTCACCGACAGTTGATCGGAGAGTGAGTATTATATGTCATGGGACTATACCTGTCAAAGGTAAGAAACAGGGTCAAAAAATAAAATCTTAGTATGGGGAGAGAACAGAATTTGACCAGAGAGTTAGGGGTCATTTCTTCTAAGAGCTTCCTGTTGTGACAAGGATTCAGAACAGAGACTGTTTCCCAAAGAAATTAAACAGGCCTGTTGACCTAGGGAGAAAATTTCAAAGTACTGAAGGAAAATTTGTTGTCTCAGCTCCTTTTTAGATAGAGGTGGAGTATGAGAATGAGAGAGAGAAACAAAAATTACTGCCAAGTGTATTAAGTTTGTCTAAAATAAAGAATAACAGAGGAAGTATTAAATCACAAGACGGTCATTTATGGGCGCCTGGGTGGCTCAGTTGGTTCGGCGACTGCCTTCGGCTCGGGTCATGATCCTGGAGTCCAGGGATCAAGTCCCGCATCGGGGTCCCTGCTCGGCAAGGAGTCTGCTTCTCCCTCTGACCCTCTGACCGTCCTCCCTCTCATGCTCTCTATCTCTCATTCCCTCTCTCTCAAATAAATAAATAAAATTTTTAAAAAAGGTCATTTATGAAATATTCCAGGTATTTCCAAAAATCACCTTCTATTAAATATATTTTAAATTTGTAAGAAAAACCCTGTTAAGTCCTCATAGTTACTTATGATTTGGTACATTTTATGACATTCCTAGAAAAGGAAATCATTCTTGGTATTATAAAGACAAAGTCAAAAATGAATTGTTTTTAATAATCACTGATGTGTATAGCTGTCAAAAATGTAAAAAGTAAATTAGCCAGTATACCATAATTTAATTCAGACATAGGCAGAGATGATGTTTACTTTTGTGTTTTCAGAAGAATTTTAATACAGGACTTGCTAAATAAGAATTATGTAAATAAAGTTGCAGAAGAAATGCCAACTTTATTTAAGAGAGTAAATGGATTTTGAATACTTTGAAACCATTCAGCTGTAAACAGTACTTTACATAGCCAAAGGATATATGTTGTGATTCTTTATTACCCTGGTTTTACTTACCACATATACTTGAATTAAGAAAATATTTCCTTTTGAATAGTCTGTAATTCAGGGTTTTCACTAATTTCACCTAGATTTTTCTCCAATTAATTCAAGTCAAAGAGCTATCCCTACTGACACTGTGGATGGAGGCAAATGAAATAGAAGGCATGGCCCCAGCCCTCACAACCAGAGTCTGACTTAATCTCTGGTTACTGATACTATTTCAGTGCCTAGATCTGGAGCCATCCTGGTTGAGCTTGTTTAGTCCCTAACTCGTTTCTGTGTTTCCATAGTGAGCTGTTTCTGAAGTGTCTGTCTCTTTAGCTCTTTGAATCAAATCTCTCTTTGAATCAAGAGAGATTCGCCCAAATCGCACCTTTATGTATGAAGGCCCTAAGAGTTCAAGTTGATGTGGGCAAATCATAGGCTCTATCCGGAAAATGCTGCCTTTGGAATTCACCTAGCAAAGGAGAGTGAGAGAAATAAAAACAAAGGGCCTAGAAAATTTATTTTCTAAGAACCAAATCTGAAATAGGTTTAACAATATATTTTGTTTTTTAATGAAATTACTGCTTAAATTTTCTTTAATTTCAATTTATTCTTGGCCTATTTAAGTGGCAATGCCAGATTCAGGCAGTGTCGCTCTAGAATCTTTTTTTTTTTTAATCACTACACTACACTGAATAGGCAAAAAAACATTCTAAGGTACAAAGGCAGGAGATTATAGGTTTTTATTTTTTTTTTAAGATTTTACTTATTTGGGGGGGGAGGGGCAGAGGAAGAGGGAGAAAGAATTCCAAAGCAGACTCCTCACTGAGCTGGGAGCCCAGACAGAGGCTCAATCCCACAACCCTGACTTCATGACCTAAGCCTAAATCAAGACCCTGGATGCTTAACCAAGTGAGCTGCCCAGGCACCCCATAGGGTATGTTTAATAAGCAATTCAGTTTTTAACAGAACACGAATTGCTTGTAGGAAAATAAATAGGAAGCGGCAGAAAATTAGGTTGGGGTGATATCTTAAAGGACCTTGGTTCCCAGGCTTAAGATGAACCTAATGTATATCAAATTTACAAGTGAAAGACAGCCCTACAAATAAATAACACTGCACAGTTTGTAAAAAGGCATCTTGCTTTAGTTTGTCCAGTTGATCTGTTTCTGTCAAATAAATGTTTTCAATAAAGCTTAATAAATTATTCTTAATTTGTTAGACTTCTAAAAAGGGTGGTAAAATCTGTATTTCCATTAAATTTAGAATATTTTTTTCCAAAAATTCACATGACTGTTTTTCTCTTGATCCTTTGAACTATTTAATTAGTTATTCGCAAAGTACTGGTGATTCATTTATTTCTCAAAATATTATAGCAACAAGCATTTCTTGATTTCTTATTTTGTGTTTGCAGGTTATCAATACGGTTGATATGGTAAAAACTATTTTTACTCAAGTGCCAATTTCATTATGACATCTCTATGCACATTTAGCTACGTATGAAATCTATGCCATTTTATGCCGGCCTAATTTGGAATTTAAGAAGTCTAATTCCTAATGTGCTTCCGATATATAAAGTGTTACTATAAATTATTGTGAATGCTTTGTTATATACTCAAACATACATCCCAAGAAGGGGCATCCCCTTTAAAGCAGTCACTTTGGTAGTCTATCCACTTGCTGTTGCTATTGCTCAAATTACCTTTGAAAATACTCTTTTAGAATCGCCTTGAGACCTGTAGCACATTCTTTTGAATCTCCTCAAAGTAGCAAATCTTTATATTTTGAAAGTAGATGTGATATCTAGATACATCTAGAAATCACTTGGAGACAAATCTGTTGTATAATCAAACTGAGTGATACCATAATGATACCTGTTTTCTTGGTGATACATATGAAGGCAATTCCAAAATATTTTGAACACTGATAGTGTAATTTACATCAGCGTATAACCTTCCAAGGCGACTACTTTGCAATACAATATTCGTGTGAATTTAATCGTGCTTCATTCAGTATTCATAAACTGCTGACTATATGCCAGCTCTGGTTTTTGAGACTCTCAGCTTACAGGGATGGCTTCCCACTGCCCACACTGCCCTGCCTCTCACCAGATGAGAACCAGGCCAGAGCTACTTCCCAACTGCTAGGGATTTAGAATAAATCTGCTTTCCCTAAATCTAGTAGCCACTGTACCCACTGAACAACAGCCTCACTTCATAATGTAGCTGCCCAGAGTAACATGAGAAAGCCTTTGATTTGGTACCTAGTTTTCTTTTCCAGCTGTGATGTTGAGCCCTGCCCTATTCTGAACCTTCATCTAGTTGCCAACTCCCCAATAATCCTCAAGAGTCAGAACCTGCCTCCTCTATCCCCACCTATGGACCAGGGTTCTGCTCCACCTAAACAGACCTCCCTGTAACCATGATTATTCAATCTTTCTGCCCTGAAACACTGCTCATATCCCAAAATTGCTGCATGTCCCTGCCAAGCAGATGAAAATATATGAACAGCAGTTCTGATTGCTACCTCAGACACTGTATTTGGGACTTCTGAATACCCTTCTTCTGGGTTAGCTTTACTGGTTCCAGTGTATTCTCCTCTCACCAGCCCACCATTAAGCTCTCACAAGCCTCATCATCAAGTATCTCTGTGTTCAGGCACTATGTATGTGCCAAATAATAATGATAATTTTATACAGCTTTTCATATTTTAACAAACTCTTTCACCTACATTGCATAATAAGGCCATCACAACAATTTAATAAGGGGGGAAATGCTGGAGTAATAAAACTGTTCCTGCTATATTTGTTTTATAAAAGCCTCATTGTTTGTGCAATCTCAACTCAAAATACTGTTCCTATCACTGCATCTGAGACCTGGATCCATTTCCTCTTTTGTTGTCAAAGGTAGAAAATGTGTCAATAAACTTTTGCTTTTAATGTTCAGTAAATATTTAATGAACACATAATCAACTAGAACTTTAGAAATATAAACACGAGCCTCTTCGTTTAATTTAATAAGTGTCAATTATTCATTTCCATAGCAGACTACCAGACCATACTGTGAGAGATTGTTTTATCACCACTTATTTCACCTTTTCCAATTTAATGAGTTTCCAGGGTGATGAGTTTTATCATTAACTTATTTGACATCATTATTAGAAGTGATATTCATGCCCAGCAAAAATTAAATTTTTAAAGGACCAATAATAATAGCTAACATATATTGAGTGCTTACTATGTGCGAGGCACAGTTCTAAGCTCTTTGATATGTATGAAGCTACTTAATCCTTGTAACAACCGTATGAGGTAGCACTATTATTATTATTCCTATTTTGCAGGTAAGGAAGATGGTGTGTATAGAGTTTAAATGATGTGCCTGACATCACAGAGCTGGGAAGTAAGTGATAGATACATATCTAGGCAGCATGACTCCGGAGACCTTACTCTAAACTACTATGATATACTGCCTCTACGCTAGACATACAAGGCAATTTCACATTTGTTTCATACCCTTGACATCTCCAATAAGCATTAAGATCAGTTTTCCATTTAAAAAAGAAAGTCAAAATAATAGTAAAACATAATAAAACAGAAGGTTTGTAAACACCATCTGCATGCAGATTGATTTTGACAGGTGATTTTGTACCAGCACACATTTGAGGATCCCTTTGTATTATAGTTCTAAGCACAATGCAGAAATTTTAGTGGATCATTAAATAACAGCACTAAAGAAGTGTTTCCTGTGAGTTAATTTTATAAAATCATGTTTAAAAAATATCAGCAGAGATGTAGAAAAGATTCCTTTTATAGTTATGCCGAAATCATTAACAATAGGCTTTATGGAGGTTATTCATTAAAGTCTGTGACACTTGCAAGATTTTTAAAGACCCTGAATTCCTACCCTAAATGTGACTGTAAGGATTATTTTAAAGGCCGAAGGTTGGCAGGATTCTAGGTTGTGGTGATCTTTTCTATTTATGTTTTTAATGTGTTATTTCCTAAAATTTCCATTATAGACATATATAGTATCACTATTATAACCAGGAAAACTGTTCATTTATTTTGTGTGAACTTTTCACTAAAGCCAATGAACCAACCCACTAGAATTCTCAGATGGCAGTATGATGCTAGGCATCACCAAGGGCTGACTAAAAATTTAATCTTCCGTCTTCGAGGAAACAGAAAACCAAAATTTCTCTTTCTGATTATCTTCTTCCTCAGAACATGGATTCTGAAAATATGGAACCTGAAAATGCAGAAACTGAAAATATGGAAACCGAAAATCTAGAATATGAAAATATGGAAATTGAAACCATTTCTTCGGTTTCAACTCTGCAAGCCCTCTCTAAGCTACTTTATCCTGAAGAAGAGGATGATTTTGAGTCTGGACAGGTGGTCGTATACTTACAGATGAATTAGTTCTATTCACGCTAAGTTGTGAAACTCTATTTGAACAACTCGTTCCAACCTTGCTGTGGGAGCAGGGCTGTGTCATCCAACAGGAGGTTGCAGGACTCATTATGCATGAGAGTATAACCTCTTAATACATTTCTAGCAAACATAATTATATTTTTTCTAAACTACCTGAACACTGAATAGGAAAATAGTTCTGTAACTATGGTAGCAATAGCCACATTTCAAAATGTTTGTCATTTATATTTATGGCCAGAGAATGCTTGACAACCATTGCAGAGTGGTAGCTTGGATTTTTAAGCCTAGACAGTATTTCTATAAAACAAATAATTTCCGCTAGACAGTATTAATGAGGCCCCCACCAACCAGTTCCCTTAATTGTTTAAAAGTTGTCTACACATGAAAACAGAACAGAGAATAATTTGAGCCAGATAATGGGACAAACTACCTTTAGCTTACTAAAATTGACTTCCGGGTACATGCTCACACAGACCTGTGGAATCTGATTTGTCAGATAGCATTTGGGATCAGGGCAGGTAAACCCCAGGGAGGCTTGCAGCAACAAGATGGGCTTCATTTTGGGTAGGAGAGTTCCATGAACTGGCCTTCAGTCACTGCCAATATTCCCAGAATAATCAAAATACTTCTACATAACCCCCTGCTCTCCATTCTCCTGCTCCTTAGGTATCGGCAGACCTCAGCTGTCAGACTGCCTATGTGAAGGCAAACAAAATTTGGGCCAGAAATCTCACACAATAGCAGAATATGTCAATTTGCTTCACATTATCTTAGTGAAGTTGTTATTATGACGAATTTGCCATGAATAAACCATCTCCAGTGAGCATGCATATCAGTTTGCTCCTCCCCCAAAATTCTTTTCTGCCCTTGTGTGGAAAAACAAATGTAATCTGAATAGGCAGCAAATTCAGTGGCTCAGATCAACACAGGATGGAACTTCCACCCTCCAGGAAGAGTTTAGGTGGAAGGCACTGCTTCAAGGCAGACGTGCAATGGAAATAAAATTTTTAGATGGAAACTGAATCAGCTTGGAGGCAGGATCCAAGAAGTGTTAGGGAAAAGTTAGTAGAGGCCAAACAAAAATCAGGACATTAATAATAGCATTGAATATATACAACACACAGGACACTGGAGAAAAATTTAGGAGCAAGGTATCAATGAAGTTGGGAAGGCAAGTTCATTTTTGCTACATTAAGCTGAAATAGAAGGATACATCCTGGGAAGGGTAGGGTTATGTCGTATACAAAAAGCATATTACGTATTTGAGAAACAGCAATCTTGAAGAAAGGGAAGTGGACCTTGTAACTGGGACAGATTCAGAGATAAAAGATTTACCCTGGTTACAAAGCCTGTTCTCTTTGGCGTTTACGTATGGAGATCTTTATTTGCATCTAGAGGTGATTCTAGGAGAAAGATGAGTGATTATGAGAATAGAGAGATGAGGATCATTTTACCAAATTGTACAATTCATAGAGGAAAATTACTGTAATAATGTATGATTCTGTATATCTGGGTTATAAGCAATTTTGAGGTAATTGGTCATTCAGACACTGCACTACAGATATCATTAGAGGATATAGAATTGAGTATCAGAACAGTGGGAGAATAATTAATGTTTCTAATGAACTCTTAAATTTTCCAGGAGAGAAACAGCTTTTCATTTTTTAACATGTATTAATCTTGGGAACTGTGGAATGATTACAAGAGTGATGTGTTTTGAAAATATTCTCTCTGAAAACAGCATTAGAACTGTTGCATACACGTTGGCTTATTCACACCATCCCCACCATGAATTGCTAAGACTCTGGGAGATTGGGAAGAGAGTGTTTTTTTTAAACTCACAAGGGGATCTTAAGACCTGTGGGAAATAAGGTTCATCACTCCACAGACATTGTAACCAAGTTGTTCTAACTCTCTTACTATTGCAAGGTGGCATGAACTGCAACAATAAATTTCTCAGATAATGGGATTTGGATCCATGGTAAAGGCTGAAATGATATTCTCATGGAAAACATTTGCAAGATGGTTTTTAATATTTTTATTATTCTGGTTCATCATTCCACTTGAAATTTTTGTTTTTAATCATTTATTTTCATTAAGTTAATAAACGGAGACTCCCCTTCTGTTGTGATGTGCTGACCCAATCATCACTGTCCATGGAGAGCATACCATTTTTTGTCAGGAATGTTCAAGTTATGGATTTTAATTTTCTGTGGAAGGAGTCACTCAACAAAACAAGAGGCCCTCGTGTTCCAAGAAATGCTTTGCCCTGATTAACTATTAGTATTTGGGTGATTAATAACTTTTTTTAAAGATTTTATTTATTTATTTGAGAGAGAGAGAATGAGAGATAGAGAGCACGAGAGGGAAGAGGGTCAGAGGGAGAAGCAGACTCCCTGCTGAGCAGGGAGCCCGATGTGGGACTTGATCCCCGGACTCCAGGATCATGACCTGAGCCGAAGGCAGTCGCTTAACCAACTGAGCCACCCAGGCGCCCTCGGGTGATTAATAACTTAAGAAAAGCACTACAAGTTTATATGAGTTTAGTGATTAAAACAAAAAAAGAAAACCATACAGAATACCGTCTTGGGATTTTCACATAAAAATGTCTGTAACACCTTAACTGCAGACATAGCACTTTTGAAACACCTTTTGGAAAGGAATGGTTACTGTCTTAGAAACCGTTGAGATGTTACAGATTAATTTCTGATTTATAGCTGTTGGACTAGTTTAGCATCATAAAGACACAGGTGAGCTTTTCCACCGGCTTACAAGGACAGACACTATTCCTTTTGCCTAAATAGGACATTGTAACTCTTGTACATGCCTGAAGTCTTGGGAGATCTGGGCAGGGGCCTGAGAAAAGAGAGCTAGATGTGCTAGTTTGCCAGGATCCAAGGAGAGAAGAATGTTTTGACTGCCAGCAATGGAGTAAGTTGGAGCTTCAGAGTCTGGCATCAGCAAGAGCATTTAGGAAAATATTGGGATTTTCTTGAGATATCAAAATACCCTGAGAGGAACCAATGAGGTGGTTGCCACTATTCTGATGGTGTAATATGATTATACTCAGTTGAAAAAAGGAAAATTGTTCTTGTACTGAATAGAGGGGCAGTCCTGTGGGGGTGTGTTTCCTTGCACAGAGGATGGCAAAATGAACTTGCATGATGACTGAAGCGGTTCAGCATATATTTGACACTATTAATTTAGGGTTGCTGTTTAAATCCATTAGTTCAGTGTCATGAGGTGGTGTGACAAGGAAGTGTTTTAGGCCCCCAGTGGAAAGACGTAAAATCGGTTATCGGGAGTTTCGAATGAGTCCTTTGATATCTAAATACTTGAGACACTATTTAGTGGTCTGTTTTTGTTTCTATAAAACTTTCCCATCCTTTTCCATCCCTCTCCTAACTCTGACAAGACACTGCCAAAACCCAAAAGTGTCGATGCTCTTATACTAATACTTGGTTCTGACCTTTAAAGAGATGAATGTGGTTCATTCCCCTATCTGCAGGGATACACATTCACTGGGCTGGAACTGGGGATTTAGTCTGATCAAAGATCAGTTCTGCCTTAGGGTCTATTAAACTAAATACTTTTTGAAAGGAAAAGGAAAACACATTCTAAATAATACTTGGCATCTGTCTCTCTGTTGTATAACAACGATGATTAATTAAATGAGAAGCTCTATGAAATTTTAGATGGAAAGCTTATCAAATTTAAAGTATTACTGGTCATGGAAGTTACACAAGTAGCAATTACAGAATGTTGGACTTTTTCTCTCCCAGCCAAATTGTTCATCTATTCTTGGAGCCATGGGTCCTGGGAATATTGGACCACCACCAACAGAAGAGTTCCAAGGTAAGTTATTTAACAAAGCATGTAGATCAATATAATCAGTATAATCTTTCTTTGGAAACAAAATTATAAGGAGAGTAATACTAACACTAGGATTTGTTAAAGATGAACTCAGTTGTGGAAATGATGAACAGCCACATACATATAAAGATGTTGTTTTTACTCTACTGTTATAGGTAAGTCATTTTTATATTAATGGAAATTAATTTGCCTTGAATTATTCACATTCATTTTTTGGTATATTTCCTGAGATGTAAAACCAAGAAAGTCATGTGTGGTTAAATAACTTTTTTATTATTTAAGGTCTAGTTACCAAGATGCTTAGTTTCTTCACTTTCTACCCTGCTATATTCTGGCAATTTCACAGAATTTGTTAATTCATTCAACAAATATTTATTGAGAGCCTGTTATGTACCAGGTAGTATGAGCATCTCTGGAGTTATGAAGAAGATCAAAACAGAAAGGTCTCTGCCCCCATCAAGCTAATAGTCTTTTGGAGAACACAATAAAACAAATTACACAATTTTATCTTACATCAAAATGCTTATAAATTAAAGCCTGTGAGGCGATGTATATAGTCACAGGTCCAATAAACTAGAATAAATATTTGGGGGGGGGAGATGTTTTCCCAGCAATTTGGCCTATACATTTTCACAGAGTTGAACATTTTACACATCTTCAAAAATATAGAAGGCTCTAATTCTGTCGTGATGACAGTTACCAGAGGGTGGACAGGGAAAGGAAGTGAAGTTCTTTCATCAGTTTAGCTGATTGTAAAAGATTTTATCTGGAAAAATGTTTAAAATAATGGCTAAAATGAGGTCTGAGGGGATGATTTTAAAATTTCAGTTATTATACTCTACATACTCAAGAGTCTCTTTGCCTTATTCAAGAGATGTTGGAAGGCTAGTTCAAATTTCGACGTGTTTCTATGCTGCCTGAATTTCTGATAGTGTATGGCTAATATCCTCTAAATTCTGAGAACAGTGAGTCATATGTAAACTATTTTATATAAATCTGCAATTAGGCTTTACAAAGCCCATGCTAGACAGAAGCAGATAATTACAAAAGAGTTGGCAGTATTGAAAACCTGGTAATCAGGTGCATTTCTGGGGACGCTTAAAAGGAGAACTCGAAATAATGTTCTGCACCTAATGTTGGAACAAATGTAAGCTGGGCTTTTGCATGCCTCATTTGCTTTTAAATATTTAAAGATGGCATGTAGAAACCCAGGTACATGCTCAGTCCTACGTAAAGGACAAGTGATAGAGATTTTCTTTGAGGCTCACATCTACATGAGGAAAATACTGGATTAAAAAAATGATCATGGAGCACCTGGGTGGCTCAGTCGTGGAGCGTCTGCTTTCGGCTCAGGTCATGATCCCAGGGTCCTGGGATCGAGTCCCACATCGGGCTCCCTGCTCAGCGGGAGGCCTGCTTCTCCCTCTCCTACTCCCCGTGCTTGTGTTCCCTCTCTCTGTTTCTCTGTCAAAATAAATAAATAAAATCTTTTAAAAAATGATCATTGGGGCACCCGAGTGGATCAGTGGGTTATGTGTCTGCCTTCGGCTCAGGTCATGATCTCAGGGTCCTGGGATCGAGTCCCACTTTGGGCGGCCTGCTCAGTGGGGAGTGTGCTTCTCCCTCGGCTTCTGCCTGCAGCTCCCCGCTTTGTGCTCTCTCTCTCAATCTCTCTCTGTCAAATAAATAAATAAAATCCTTTTTAAAAATTTTAAAAATGATCATTGTATCCATTGTTTTCAGTTTCTTTAACTGATATTTTTTAAGAATTATGTCATGCTTTCATGGCAAAGGTATCAAAGGGTTTTTAATTAGCAATAATCACGCCTCGGATAAACCCCATCGGCTACGATACTGCCACTGCACAAAGCTCAAAGAGCTTTTAGATAGTAACACACAAAGCAAGATAAGACATTGGCTCCCCAAATCAGAGTGATTGTATGTTTGATTGGTTCTTTTACATAAATGTTTTACATATGATCCTATTGATGTTTCTGAAAAAAGTGTGTAATATTTCTTTGCATATATATATTATATATAATACATTTCATATAAAATGTTCTTTCACATATGGAGTCTATATTGTACATTATATATGTACACACACACAGAGGCTGGAAAGATACAGACCAGAATGCTATCATTGATTATCTCTGAGTGGTTGGATTATAGATGATTTTGTTTTCTTCTTTTTGCTTATATGTTGTTTCCAAATTTTCTACAACTGTTATTATAATTTTACAATGTATTGGTTGTGGGTTGATTCAGGAATTCTATGTTTTTACTAATTTGGCTTGTTCGGACCAAAACACAGGCTAGCGATTACAAATAGAAAATGCTTTACTTTGATGATCCCAAACTGAGCGTGAAGAACAAACAGCCTCAGCTTTATCTTCCCTTTCTCCACAGACATCCCTCAAAGCAGTGATGAAAACGGCAAGGATATCTGGAATTCAGAAGAGGTTCCAGAGGGAGCAGAGCACGAGGACATGTGGGATGTTAGAGAAATACCAGAGTAAGTCAGATGGTGCCAGGAATGTGTTTGGGCTTAAGGTAGATGTGTCATCTGATACCGTTCTATTTTTGACAAGATTCATAAGTAACTTCTACCACATAAAAGAGAAAACTACAGTGATACACAGAAGGCATGTGCAATTTATTATTATTTTTTCCTTCTGGAGCAGAAACAAATAATGAAACATAACACCTTCCTTTCAGTTATTATCAAACAAAAACTGAAAAATACAGTCATTTCCATTACAAATTTAAATTTAGTGTTGGCTAGTTGTTTCATGTGGAACTAACACTGGGAAAGAAAACAACCCATTAAGTTACAAGCATTCATACAAGCTAAATTATTATACCATATTTATGTGTCGAAGACCTGCTTTTAATTACTCAATGTCCCACAATTGTGGTAAAAGCCTGCGTTCTCTCTCCAATTATCTATTATTACCTGGACCTATTTACTAGTTATTTTAGGATTATGTTTAATATATTTTGCAAGCAGTCTTGAAGTCTCACTTTGTAGCTTTTTCAATAGGAATTAGGAATATGAATTGTGAATATGAAATTTAGGATTATTATCACTCTGATGAAATAAATCGCCCACAGTTTTAAGGAACTGAAAGTGTGTTCACCTTCATAATTGAAATTAATGGTTAAATACACTAAGCTTTAAATATATGTATTCTAAAATAAAATCTTGATTGAGTATTTAGAATAGCTTGAAAAACCAAGGCAGTACTTACTACATTATAAGGTACTTTATAAATTCTTGAAGACTTCTATGGTAAGTGATCTGACAAGTTATCTAATTCTGACTATAAAATTGTGTCCAAAACAACCATGTTTCTATCTTCTACATTGGTTCTGAAAACAGAAGTAGTGGGAGACTGCAGATAATTAGTTGGAAAAATGTATCCAGCTTTCAAATAAACAATGTCAAAAAACCCCCATAAACCTCATAAAAAAAGATCAAAGGGATTTTAAAACATTTCCATGTGTACCTTAAAAATGAAGAGAGTAAATCTCAGGTTATGTTTATACAGTGCCCACACATCCATATGAAAGGTAAGAAGTAAGCCACTCATTTGTCCTATTGTCTAATGAATGTCAAACATCCAAAGTTCCAAATTTGAGTAAATGTTCACTTCTCATCCTGATGTTTGATGTTCTGTAGAAAGGACATCCATGAAAGTTTTAAATGAATAAGAATTCCCGTCAGGATATGAAGAAAATTACCCTATAAGATTTTTTGAATCTTTATTTTCTATCTTACGCTAGTACATTTCAAAATGCCCCAGTGGATAAAGAGGATACGCAGCTCACAAAAAAAGAATCACAAGTGGTCAAATAAAAAGTAGAAGGACCTGAGCTAAGTCACTGGCCTTGGGGAGAAGTATGAGGGCCTTTATTGGAGAGATTCTTAAAGGAATATATGTTATTAGATTAGATATAATGAATGAGAGAAAAGCCACAGAAATGACGCTGAGGGTACCGACTTAGGTGAGCAGGTGAATAGTGAGGCCATTAACTATGATTGGGAATGAAGGTAGAGGGAAAGCAGTGAGTTTGGTTTTGGATGTGTGGACTCTGAGGTGCCTTTGGGATATCCAGGCAAATGTCTGTAGTAGACAGTTGGAAAATTGCATCTGGAGATGGGGAGAAGAGCAGCAGTTAGAGCAAATCCATTTGGGAGTCGTGGGCATATGGATCGATACCTTTCTGTTTTGCTTTAACCTGGCTTCACCTTTGTAAATATCAGGTAAATGTTACAGTCTATTAAGAAAAAAGTGCCCCATATCAAATAGCTACTTATTGTTAGTCCTGTTCAAACTCAGAGAAATCCTTTTTTCATTCTTGGGCATTCCTATTTGCAAGCGGTCAGAAGTTCAAGGTAGTCCTTTAGTCTTCCTATCCAGAGATTTACCATTTCTTCATTAGGGGAGAATTAAATGGGAAAGATCATTTGTAAATGTTTGCTCACTTCATTCCATCCAAAAAGATGGGGTACATTATGGCTGGGTGCTTCTTTCTATAAACCACTCTATCCCTAGGGACCCAAATTTGGGGGCAAAGAAAGATTTGTGAATTGTCGTGTATGAGGTGAAATACCAGGAAAATCTTTCATTGGAGTAAGAATTCTGTAGGCCTAGATTCTAAATACTACAGTGTAGTTGTGCTGACTGCATTACCAGTGTTTCTGTTGTAGACTTTTAGACCTGGAAAAAATATTGTAGAGATCACTGATTTCAAACCTACCCCTCTCCCCTAAATTGTACAAATCTGGAAGCAGAGAACCCCACGAGTTTGTGATTTGACCAAGGGCACACAGTTAATGACAGAAACAGAACTACACCTGGATTTTCTAACTCTACTCTGTGGCTTAAATTTAACAGATGAGGATTTCTATCTATCCACCAAACTCTGGGTTATGGGCCTACAATTTTTCTGAGCCGTTGTTTTCCAGGAAAAAAGACCTTCTTTTTTCCTTCTACTTTTAATCTTATTAGAAGTTCCCTCAATCCATTTTATTTGTATAGCTCTAAAACAATTAAGCTTAGTTTTTCAAAAAGAAGTAGATACAATACAAATCCTGCTTTATGGTGGTAGGTATATATGTATTTTTTAGTGTTAGGTATTTTTGACTGAATTTTCTAGACTTCTATTCCTTTATGTTCTGCTAATTGCCTGAAGAAACTGTCAACACTTTATTTAGTCCTTTTATTTTTTGTAATAGCATGTCCTCATAAGTTTGTAGTTTTTTTTTATTGTTTGTTTTGCTTTTTGTTTTTTTTTACTCTGGGACAGAAAATTGCTTTCTTTTGAGTCTCTGTATCATTGACTTTTTTTTTCCAGGTATGAGATAATATTCAAACAGCAGGTGGGAACTGAGGATATATTCCTAGGATTTTCAAGAAAAGACTCTTCAACCGCATGTTGTGACGATCTAGTGGTGAGCCTCTTCATCTTCCCTATGACTATTATGGCTACATTGATTGACTGTTGTATACATAATACCATAGGCAAAGCAGTAAACTCTTTTTTTTTTTAATTTGAGAGAGAGAGAATGAGAGATAGAGAGCACGAGAGGGAAGAGGGTCAGAGGGAGAAGCAGACTCCCTGCTGACAGGGAGCCGGATGTGGGACTTGATCCCGGGGCTCCAGGATCATGACCTGAGCCGAAGGCAGTCGCTTAACCGACTGGGCCACCCAGGCGCCCAAAGCACTAAACTCTAAAAATAGTGGTTGCTATGTTTAAGGTACTAAGGGAATAATGAGATTGACAGTTTAAAATTGGTTAACACGTACAAAATAAACTAAATTTACACATGTGGATAAGATTTACAAATAAACATAGTAGAATCATAGGACATAATACACTATTTCTAGTCCTATGAAAACTGCCCTTCCCTGAATCTCTCTTATCTCTTATATCTGTATTTCTTCTAATGACTCAGCTTACATTGTGCAATTTAAAAAGGGATTTTTTCTTAATTTTTGGATCTGAACTTCTGATTTAAAACTCTAAAAGACATCTAAAATGTTATCTTGGCTCCCTTATCAGAATGACACTATTTCTATGTAATACCAATGAGATCAATGAGATCCCTTACCTCTGCTTATTTGAGCCTCAGAATGATCCTGTTGAAAAGTCTGGGCCTAATCAAGAAGGTAGGATATAACTTGTTTTGGCAGCATACACTAGTAATGCTGGTGTGGAGAATTCTTTTCCTGAGATTAGTGGCTGTACATCTATCTTTTCCCCTCCTTCTCTCACAACACTCCACAGTATGGAGTACTGAGGTGTCCATTGGAGATGCTTAATCATTTTTCCTTAAGCAAATGATAAATGGAATCTCTCTTTTGCATGAACTTCAGGTTTTCTTTTATTAGCAAAATCTAAGACATTCAATTGAATCAAGTAACATAATGGAAATAGTGAGCTTAAGTACCTCAGGAGATTTTTCGAACTCTAACGAGTTAAGGTTTCAAGTGATCTTGAATTAGCTTCCAGGGTTTTACCAGTACCATCCCAATTCTTCTTTTTTAAATAACTGTAAAATAACATTTTTGATGTCTAGTATTGAGGATTGCTGTAAACTCTGGAGAAATTCTGGGTCCTAAGTAAATAACTGTTGTGAGCCTTTCCATCTCTCTCCTGTAAAGTGCTACTAGTATTAATAATAAAGGTGTCCTAAATGAAGACTCTTGGAAACCAAATTGTACCTCAGGGTAGGAGTATACAATTTATGTAAAACTCAACACGTATATGCTGAAGAAGACTTGATCCCTCCTTTTAATCAACTTCTAATTGACTGGGGAGACAGAACTCACATAAATGAAATCAGCTTCTTATAACAGTTAAACTCAGTGTTAACAGTCTACCAGGAGTTTAGAGGGTTTGGATAAGGCATGGACAGCATGGAATAGAAGCTGCGTGAAATATTTGTTGGTACTATGGCACTTCACCACATGTATACTGTTCTTTTTCTTCATATATTCAGTTTTTTTAATTCAATTAGCCAAGGTATAGCACATCATTAGTTTTTGATGTAGTGTTCAACGATTCATTAGTTGCATATAACACCCAGTGCTCATCACATCACATGCCCTCCTTATTGCCCATCATCGAGTTACCCCCCCCACCACCCACCCTCCCTTTCCCCAAACCTCAGTTTATTTCCTGGAGTCAAGAGTCTCATATGGTTTGTCTCCCTCTCCAATTTCTTCCCCTCAGTTTTCCTTCCCTTCCCCTATTGTCTTCTGCACTACATCTACCATTTACATTGACATGGATGCAACTGGAGGTTATTATGCTAAGTGAAATAAGTCAATCAGAGAAAGACAGTTATCATATGATTTCATTCATATGTGGAACATAAGGAATAGTGCATATATTCAATTTTTAAATACTCAGTGAGTACTATTACATACCAGGAATGGTTCTAAGTACTAGGGATACAAAGGATAAATAAGATACAGTCATCAACCTCAAGGAATTTACAGTAAAGGAGGTGGACACATAACAAATCATTGCAATTCAGTATGGTAAGTACATACTTGGAGGCATATATGTGTGACATATATGGTGTCATAAAGCAGAAAGGGATCAACACTGGGTAGACAGGATTTTTCCAGTGGACCAACATTCCAAGAAGAGCATTCCAAACAGAGGTAAAGCACATGGAGAGGTATCCAGGCATGAAATAGCCTGGCCTATTTGAGTAAAGTGTGAGCATGAGAAGAAGAAAGAAAAGTTGTGAATAGTGGTTGTACTGGTAAGCCAACTCTCAAAAAAGCAAAACAATCCCTGATCTGTAGCTTGAATTTTATCTTGTAGGCATATTAATGATGATATCCACCATCATTGCTTAACCCCACTGGTAAGATTCAGACCTAAAGAGGTTGTTGACCACATCTCAATTATTTCTTGCTCAAATTTATAAGCTTACTATTGCTGTTGATAATATGACATTTTCTCAGATCTAAGACATCATCAATTGCCATTTATTTAATAACAAAGGAACAATAGGTGTGCTACCCCAGTAAATGTTCACATTGATTGCATGATGCATCTCAGTATCAGAAACACTAAAATGTGGGGGGGGAATTACACCTCAGAACTGGCTAAATTTGTTATTTGGGGGCTGGGCCTGGTCTATATGTAACAATCCAACACAGAGACTTTAAGAAGACCTCTGTTTAAGCTGAGGAAGATAGTAGCACGAACAATCTGTTTAGGTACAAGGGGTGATTTGGGGTTTAAAAATTCACCAGGACCACCCTTTCCTTTACCCTCCCCAGACTCCAAATAAGAAAGCAGGATTCATGAGTCTTAAATCAAAGCAAGTGTCCTAAACAAAATTCTCAGTTACGATTATGCATGTCTTCAGCAAACCTTCCGTTCTTTCCTTCTAATATCAAGCCAAAGAGCTTCATTATCTAAATTCTGCCTGCTGCTCCCCCCCCCCCACCGAGTTTGTAGCTACCAAGCTTCCCTGGCCCTTAATCTTTAATTAGGCATTTTATGTTTTAAGTAAAATTGTGTGTATTTAAAGTGTCACAACATGATGTTTGATACACATATACATAGTGAAATGATTACTGTAGTCAAGCTAATTAACATATCCTCTCCTCACATACTTACCATTGTGTGTGTGTGTGTGTGTGTGTGTGTGTTGAGAGCCCTTGAAATCTACTCTCTCAGTAGATTCCCAGTATTCAATATGTATTAGTAACTATAATCATCATGATGTACATTTTAGAGCTACAGCTTGGTCAGTGGTTTGCAGGTTTGTTTCGTTTTAATCTTTAGCTGCCAGCCATTTTCCTCAAACAAAATTCTATGAGAAAGTCCAACATATAGAACACTACAAGTACCAATGCCTTGGTTAAAAGGGTACTATCACCCATGAGGCAGCTCCTAGGAAAAAAACTGGGGCTCTTTGGAACACGGTTTAAAAGATGCTTATCTAGCCTTTTCTCCTTGTATTACAATTGAGAGAATAAGGTCAAGCTTGTAAGGTATCAAATACTCATATAAATTAATGGAAGAATAATAAGACAGCTAGTGGGCTTTTTCCTCATAGGTAACATGTATGTTTTTCTTTAAACCTCATGAGTTTAATGCCTCTGTCTTGTTCTATTTTACTTTATTTGATTTTACTATTTTTTATTTTCTCTTTTGTTTCTCTATACTTTCCATCCCTCCCCACAAGGATCCCACTATGAAGGGTTTGATATATATTCCTTGACTATATATCCTTGAATACATATCTACCACTGTTTGCTATTTTTTTTTAATTCAACAAATACTTACTGAGCACTTACTATAGGCCAGATACTTGGTATACAGTGTTGAACAAAATAGAGACGTTTCTCTTTTCACACGAGGAGCTTACTATCAAGAGATCAATCAGTCTATAAGCAGCAGCACAGACTTCCATAGATCCATCCAATAAGGAAACAGTGAACCCCAAATGGATAAAAATTATTACTTACACAGGCAGGAAAAGCAAGATCAGCAGGGCATCAGCTCCGCATGTCCCTTTGCCCCACAAGACAACATCAAAACTAAGGGGACCAGATGACAGCTGACATGAGCAGTGGGGCACCTTTGCTGCTGAAGAGCCAACTCTAGACTGTCGCTGGACTGTTTTATAGCCTGTATCTATACCCAAGAGGAGGCAGGTAGAAAGCTCTTATGCCTTATTGGAACCAGGGAGGAGGGTGAGAAACTGCCTCACGGTAGCCTCCTGCAGGAGAAGGAGCCTCCCACAAGGTAGAAAGATAAGAAACAGCCTTGAGGCAACTCCTCACAAGGCTGTATCTTCCCATATTCCAGGAGGATCACAGGATGTTCTGCCAAGACTTGGGGCAGGCTGCGGTTGGGGCCTTGCCTATGTGGCCAATGTAGATAGTGCAGGGTCACCAGAGTGTCATAGCGGAGCCATTTTTCCTACATTTACAGTCTATGAATAAAGATTTTTATCCTGCTTGTTTTCACTTAAAATGATATAATAATAATAATAGCAAATAATTTATAGAATGCTTACTATGTGCCAGGCATTTCTCTGAGATCTTGCACAGGGTAAATCATTAATCCCCACATCAACCTATGAAATAGGTGCTATTATTTTCACTTTACAGAGGAGGTTGCTGAAGCACAAAGAAGTTGAGTGACTTGCATTAAGTTCACACACTCAGAATCTGGGTAGAACTATGATTTGAACCCAAACAATTTGAATTTGATAGAAGTGTGTATAAAGTGATATGGTGCAAAGAAGTAGTCCAAGCAGACTTCACAATACAGGTGGCATCTGGCCTGGACATTTGAAGTACATGGTAGTTTGTCAGGGTGGAAAATCTGTCTGAGCAGAATAAACAACGGCATCAGCAAAGGCCTAGTGCTATGAAAGTATATGATGTGTTTTGAAAACTATTTGTGATGTTCTTGGAGCCCCAGAATGCATATGGAGCAATAAAAGAAAACAAAATAAGGAGCTTAGAGCTAGTTGTAAAAGCCCTTGAATGTCACACCATGTGCTATGGATTGAATTGTGTCCCCCCCCCCAAAGTTCATATGTTGAAGCTCTAACCTCCATTGTAATGGTATTTGGAGATGGAACCCTTTGGGAGGTAATTAGGTTTAGATGAAGTCACAAGGGTAGGGGCCACCTGATGATATTAGTGCCTTGATACAAAGATGCCAGAGAGCTTGCTCTGCTTGCTCTCTCTCTGGGCCATGTGAGCACACAATGAGAAGACAGCTTTCTGCAAGCCAGGAAGAGAGCTCTTCACCAGAAACCAATCATACTGGCATGTTTGGCATGCTCCGAATTCCAGTCTGTAGTTATTTTTGTTATGGCAGCGCCAGCTGACTAAGACACCCTGAGCTGTGGACTTTTGTGGGAATTAGAGTTACAAAATGTCTTCAAGCAGGTGAGTTAAACAATTAGGTGTGTATTTCAGAACAGCTCTAGTGGCAGATTATGGTGGAGAAATTGGCAGAGATGATGGTAGGAGATGAGTGTGAGTTAGGGAGATTGGTGGTAGGCAAACCCAGATAGAGACAATTGCACTAATTCAGGTAAGAGAGGTAGGAACCTGGAGTGTGGCAGTGGGGAGAGAGAACAAAGACATTTCAGAGGTAATACTGATAGGATTTAGGAAAGTTCTCAATGGGATATGTAAGGAAGAAACCGGAGTCAAGAGTTCTAGCTTGGGTGACTGGGTGAATGGTGATGACATTAATCAGATATGGGAATGTAAGTGGTTTGTCTCTGGATGATAGTCTTAGAAATGGTTTCTATTTCTTTTTTGTTCGTCTGAACCCCCCCCTTTTTTTTAACAATTACCATCTGTTACTTCTGGAATAAGAGTAATCCAAGGGTGGTTTTGTTTGTGGTATGGGGATATCAGGTAAGAACTGCAAAGAAGACAAAGTTCTAAGAGAAAATTATTAGTTTTGGTTATATTTGAGTTTGAACTGCCTGCAAGAAATCTTGTTGGAAGCACCCAGTAGGCTGTTAGAATATAAAATCCATGCAGAACTCAAAGACAGGGACTGGAGATGTTGATTTTCAGAACTGGTGTTTGCTCTCTGAGGGACTAGAATATACTACCACTGAGTGCTGGCTTTGCATCAAGCTTAGAATGATGTAGAACTGATTTTAGGTAGTACCTATATGCTTGGGGGGGCTGTTGAGAGTGGACACTAGGAAGCTTGCAGAAATGGGACTGAGGACAGAATATATAGCCCTTGGGACGGGGTCAATATTCAGAGGCAGGAGTTCAAACAGAGGCATCAGAAATTCTCACTCCGGTTCCACGCCAGGTATGAAAACCAAGAGGAATTGGATCAATTGAAGTGAGGTGAGACTGTGTCATGGCTTTAGAGATAAAAGCAATGACGACAGGGGAAGCCAAAAAAAGCTGTCATAGAAACAAGGTGGAAAAAAATAGGAACTTGCCTGCTCCTTGAGAAATAGGGCTGACCAAAGTACCTGACCTTTTGGGTGCCAGTTGGGGGGCATGAAAAAGGAACTTCAGGTCTCAAAGATATGTAGGAAGATAGCTGTCTTCTTCATAGGACTATTTGTGGTGGGAAGGGGGATGGGTGCAGTGGGGAAGTAGGTCAGTGGATTCCCCATTTTCTCCCATTCGTGTTGAACAGCAGATTATCTCTAAAATCCAAAAAAGTGAATGGGCCTAGGGTTATTGATATTCTGTCAAGTGACCCATCATTTGTTCTAGAGGAGGGGAAAAGCCGCCTGCACATAGCTTGATATTCTTTTTGAGCTGCAATGGCTTCTTAATATTTTGGTTCTTCTTTAATGCATCTGTATTGATAAGGGGACATTCTGATGTGACCTATAAAGCAAGGCATTAAGCCTGTTTCTCTTTCATCATCACCTCTTCACTGGGATATGAGCCTCACTCCATCTCTAAATCTCACTGAGAATAGGGTGAGAGTCAGGGATGGGATAGGAGTCAGTCACTATCTGACAGACACAACCAGAAGTCACATGTTATCATTCTCATCGCAGAAAGGGCTATCCATCATTCTGAGCAAAGTGTCTCCCTATCTTCTGAGAATTCACTTGTTTCTTGAATGGTCTGCTTCTCAAGTCCTGTTTTCTCAAGTTAAATCAGTCCTATTGATTTACCTTTAATGAACAAATGGATTTGGCTGCTTGATAATGGAATAGATTCTCTTTTCCATATAAATTCTAGAGGATGGACACCTTTTTTGCAGGCTTTCTGATTATGCTAACCTTATTTGATTGGTTACATATCAGACTGTGTGTCAGGGAGAAGGATATTTGAGCTGTAATACAATTCCTTATTATCAGCTCCAGGCAGCACAGTAAACCTTCAAATTCAATTTCTAATAGTTCTCTCAGTAATATACATACATTTATAGTTAATATCATAACATTATTTCATAATGATGGTGAGGGGAAGAATACCTCCTTCAAAGCTAATCTAATTGTATAGGTTAATACATTGTGTGATTATGAAAGTTAGATGTATTTAAATTTTAAATAGTACCAAAATTAGTAGAGTTGAAAATACAAGTCTCCCATAATGAGAGATAGTTGCAGAATGTGTGTGGGCAGGGAGAGAGAGAGAGAGATGGGGCAGAGTTTGAAATGGGCTTAGGGTCAGGTATGAAATAAGAGTGAAAAGTGTCTTATCCATAATTACTTGGTAAAAAAAATCAGCAATTTTAGATTTTGATGATACCATTTTGAGGAGGTTTCATCAAAATATCCGCATCACATGGTCCAGAATCCTTGAACGAGTACAGGCAGAAACTTCTGAATCCATGCAAGCAGGAACAGATTGACCCTAGGAAAATGCCAATATTTGAGGGGTAGATAAGGGAAGAGGAACTGAGAAAGATATTCAGAGATGGGAGAAAGCCATAACAGTATCTGCTGCTATAGAGGGGTAAACCAGGATTAGGGTGCAGAAGGAATTTTTAGATTCGTCAGTTAAGAAGTCTTTGGTGACCTTTGGAAGACAGCAGCTTCAGTGGTGTGGTGGGTGCCAACATCAGATTGAAGAAAACCAAGAAGTGAACAAGAAGCAAGGAAGAGAAGGTAGCAAATGTAGATCATTCTCTGAGGAAGTCTGACAATGAAGGGGAGGAGAGGAGGAGGAGGCAAGATTTAGGGGTATTTTTTAGGATAAAAGAGAATTCAGAATGCTTTTCAGTTGATGGCAAATATCCCTTCATTTGCTTAATATTTATTGAGTGCTTAATGTGTGTCACTAGAGTGAATGAACAAATAGTAAAAAAGTAGTCATGGTATGGGCCCCCAGAGGACTTTTAGAAATGGGTGGAGGCATTTTTGGTTATAGGATGTTATTGGCATTTAGTACTTAGGGGCCAGAGATGCTCTAAATCCTGCAATAAGAGGGACAATCCTAAAAACAAACAGTTGTCCTGCACAACATTAGAAAAAGAGGGGTTGAAGATATGAGGATGGACCACCCAGCAGTATTCTACCTTTTGATTACTTCTTCCTTCTTAAAACATGTGTTTTCTTTACTATAATGACTCCTCTCTCTCCTGTTTTCCTCCAGAATCACTGGGCATCTCCTCATCTCCTTTGACCCCAAATCACGGTTTTTCCTCTCCTGCCTCGAGTTCTCCAGGTCTCTGAAAAAAACCTATGTCTCTTTTTTTCTCTATTCTCTTTCCATATAGTCCAATGGCTTTAAATAACTATTTCTCTACTCTTGGCCTCTCCAGAAGCTTCAGATTCATATAACCAACCGCTTACTTGACATATGTCACTTTAAT
The DNA here is from genome assembly GCF_009762305.2 of Zalophus californianus. Classification (NCBI taxonomy): domain Eukaryota; kingdom Metazoa; phylum Chordata; class Mammalia; order Carnivora; family Otariidae; genus Zalophus; species Zalophus californianus. The sequence continues at coordinate 40,726,236 of NC_045612.1, read as the reverse complement.
AGACAATCCAAGCCTAACATGCCAAAACAGAACTCTTAATTGTCTTCCCCAAACCTCTTTTTCATTGACCTTCATCATCTCAGGAAATGGCAAGAACATTCACCCAACTGCAACAAACTAAACACCTAAATCATCTCTCATTCCTCTTTCCTTGATAGCATCAAGCAAGTCTTTTTGGCTCTACTTTCAAAATATATTCTAAATCCATCTAATTTTCATTACCACCACAACTACCTTCATGTTCCAAACCACCATCATCTTTCACCTGGACCATTATGAGTCCTCCTCTCTCTTCTCCCTCCTTCAACAATTACTTCCTTGCAGCCCTTTCCACAGTGTCCAGAGAGATCTTTTTTTAAAGTAATCAGATCACATCACTTCTTTGTTCAGAACCTTTAGTGGCTTCCTACAGCACTTAGAACAAAATCCAGACTCCTTATCTTGACCTATGAGGCCTTAATGATCTGACGCCTACCTACTTTTTCAGTTTCATTTCACACCACATTTTCTTCCTTGTTCATAGTGTTCTAGCCACCCTGGCCTTTTTTAAAATGTTGCAATTTTTTTAAAGTAGGCTCCATGCCCAATGTAAGGCTTGAACTCATGACCCCAAGATCAAGAGTCGCATGCTCTATTGACTGAGCCAGCCAGGTGCCCCACAGCTGCAATTTTAAATAGTATAGTCAGGAAAGGCATCACTGGAGAAGGAAATATTTGTACAAAGACTTGAAGGACGTGAGAAAGTGAGGCTAGGAGGTTGTAAAGGTTATCTAAGTGGATATATAAATCAAACACTGAAGACAGAAATTTAATGTTAGAAATATCGATAGAGAACAATTATTATTATTATTAAAGATAGGAGGATGACCACCAGCAGTATTTTACCCTTTTAATACTTCCTCCTTCTTAAAACGTTTTAAGGAATTGGTAGATGATTCCAACAAGGAGGGGTATTTGATGGTATAGTGTGAAGACCTGAGATCATTTTAAAAGCTAGAGGAAAGGGGTAGGCTCAGGGATATAAATGCAGTGGGAGAGAAAAAAAAAACAGGCACCCACTGAGAAGACTAGGGAAGCAGTGTGATCAGGGGAGATCCAGATTTCAAGAAATTGAAAGGAATATTCAGAGGCTGAAGAGATAAAGGGTGATGGACTGTGTGTTCCAGAGGAACTATGGAAGGATTTCATGAGTTGGTGAGGGGTAGGAAATGGAAAACACTATAGAGGATATGGAGATCTAGATGGGTAATTGTTAGGTGATAAGCAAGGACTTGGGAGTCTGAGGCTCCTTGTGTTCTTGACAAATAGCGATTAAAAGTATAATGGATTTTGTTCTGGTAGTCTCCAGACAGCTAAGTGGTAGTGAGGCTATGAGTGTTTGGGGGTGATTGTGCGAGCCAGTTAGAGACATGGAGGTCCTATAGATGAGTCTTCGTATTCCAGAATGAGCTGCGCTTACCCTTGATTCCTGTGAGAGAAGAGGTACTATGCTTCCGTGATCTCATAAGACAGGCATGACAGTATAGTACTGGGATGTTTCAAAGTGGTAACATCAGGGGTTCCTGGGTGGCTCAGTCAGCTGAGAGTCTGCTTCAGCTCAGGTCATGATCCCAGGGTCCTGGGATTGAGCCTCATGTCCAGCTCCTGCTCAGTGGGGAGTCTGCTTCTTCCTCTGCCCCTCCCCCTGCTTGTGCTCTCTCTCTAAATAATAAATAAATTTAAAAACCCCAAAGTGGTAACATCATAGAAAATTTATCCATTAATTTAAATAATGTATCTATTGGTTTTTTGCCCCTGGTTTTGGAGAACACATACCTCTATATTTTTATTCTTAAGAGGTAAATATATTATTCAAAGTAGGGATCCATCACCTTTAATTTTTTTCATTTTCCTATAGATCATTATTACTCATGAGAATTTTTATAAAATACGTAGATGGCTGCAATGGGAAAAATATCTCCAGAGTTTAATGTGGGTTTCCATAGTTAAACAATGGAAGTTAGACTACAGAAGCAATTTGGAATGAGACTTACCCAAACTTTTTCTGTTAATCAAAATTTCCTAACATTACGTTTCAAACTGAAACTCAAATAGTCTTAACTTCTTTGCTAAGAATCAAATATATTGGAGGTGGTTTCTGTATTTCTGTCAAATAAAAAATATTTTTATAATATCCTGAATCCATAATATAAGAATATCTTTTAAATTTTCAGCCCAAACCCTTCTGTATATCTTGAGCATCAATAGAATTTCAGTAAATAGCATACATAGACTGGCCAAGTTACATATAAGGTATATTTCATTTATTCTTCCGTTCTGGTTGTCAGGAAGTGACAGCTCAAGAGGAAACATAAAATGGATGACCTCAGTGGAACATTTGCCATTTGGCCTTTTCATTTCAATTTTCCAGCATCTTATAATATGATCACGGACACTTGTCTGAGGAGCGGGGGAGCCTGTATATCATTTACAGATTATAGGAATATTATCTCTTCAGGAACCATCTTGTCATATAAATCTGTTGTAAGAACAAAACATAAAGTAGAAATTTAAAACTCAAAATGAAAATCCTACATTAATGACCTCCCCTCCCAAAACACTTTGGTATATTAAGCCAGCTCTGTTACAACATATAGAGGAAAATAAACAGAGGACCATGAAGCAATTTGATCTACCTTTACTGATCTCCAGGAAAGCCCCAAAGTGAATTCCCAGAGACAGACTAAGCAAGTAGTTTTGACTACTTGTCAGAAGACAAGCTGAAAGTGGAAAGAAAGGCTCACACAAACTCTAAAGTAGTGGACTTTTTCCTGCTCTTTTTATTCACAAGGCCAGAAGACAGAGGTTTAAACTGAAGTTAGCGCTGGATATTGTGGTAGCCAGCCTACAAGATGGCCCCTAATGATTTTCACTTCCTGATATTCTTCCCTTTGTGTAGTCCCCTCTCACACTGAATAGGGCTGCCCCATGTAACCAACAGGATATCATAGAAATGAAAAAGTACACTTTCTGAGGCCATGTTAGGGAGGGAAAAAGGCATTGCTTTTGCCTTGCTCTTTTGGATCATTCACTCTTGGGAGAAGACAGCTATTGTGTCATAAGGACAAGCAGCCCTAAGCCCTATGGAAGAAGTCCACGTGGTGAAGAACTGAGGCCTCCTGGCAATAGCCATGTGAGTGGGCCATCTTGGATGCAGATCCTCTAGCCCCAGTAAAGCCTTCAGATGTATGCAGCCTCAGTCAATATCTTGATTACAACTTCATTTTAGACCCTAAGCCAGAACTACCTAGTTAAGCCACTCCCAAATTCCTAAGCCAAACAAAATGTGTGAGATAATAAATGTGTATTGTTTTGAGCCATAAATTAGGGGGGAGGTGTAATTGGTTTTGGTTATAAAATAATAGATAACTATAAGCAATAAGTAACTAAGAAGTGACAGAAACAGAATTCAAACTCAAGTTTGACTCCAAAGGTTGAGCTCCCAAAGGTTGAAAGTTTCCCAATGAAATTTTTAGTTTTCCCTAGTTTACCTATTAAAATAAGTAATTCTTTGAAATAAATCAATTTGCATCCTAGGTAAAGAGAGGAACATCAATTCCTTTAATTGCTTGGTCAGTAACGTACTGTACTTACTAATGTTGGACTAGTTAGATCTTGGGCACAATCAGTTAGAAGTCAATAAAAAACCATGTCTATTTTCCGGGAATTCATTAAAAGTACTTCTAAAGTGGTCTGATTCATGTTTCACGAGTTTTTCTGTTAAGATTCCTATTGAACCTTCTATCTTATGAGATATTAATGTGTACGATTCCACTTAATTTGTTCCTTCCTGTCCCTCCTCTGAAAACGTTTTAGTACACAATTTTAATTTTCTCAAGAGGAAAAATTAGTGAGTTGTTTCTGAATTACCCTTCACTAGAGTTGCAAGTGATTTTAAGAACCACTTTGACGTTCTACCCAGCAGTTGTATCTACATTTCACATAAGTTATCATTTTTTTCCTTCCTCAAATGTCATTTCATACTTGAGGAAATAATCTTTTACCTTGAAAGATCTAAACATTTCAGACTAAAGAAATAAATATTTATATCCCTTGGTCCAGGTGATATGAGTCATCCTGCAACTAAAGAACATCTCAACTATCAGATCTGCAAGTTATAATAAAAATGGGTCTTTCTTTGTCCAATAGAATGCTCATTTACTTTGAGGTAGAGCACCTATAACTACCTCTAAGAAATGCTCTAATTCTCTCACTTAAAACATCTATTAATTATGAAGATCTGAGTTTTCAAAATATAAATAGGAGGTAATTCTTTGTTTAATTAAAATATTAGCCATAGGATATATTTAGATAGTAGGTCCTCTAGAGCTCTATTTACAAATATTTTTATATACAGATTTAATAAAGTAAAATATAACTCACAGACATGTATTGGTCCACATATTTTATATTGCAAAAGCACTATTGCCTACTTTAAGCTTCTTAACAAGGAATTCCATTTTCCCCATTACTTATTTGATATGTATTTCCCTCATAACCTGCTGTTTTTATCCTTACCGTTCCAGTTCTTTTTTTAAATATTTTATTTATTTATTTGATAGAGAGAGACACAGTGAGAGAGGGAACACAAGCAGGGGGAGTGGGAGAGGGAGAAGCAGGCCTCCTGCTGAGCAGGGAGCCCAATGCGGGGCTCAATCCCAGGACCCTGGGATCATGACCCGAGCCAAAGGCAGATGCTTAACGACTGAGCCACCCTGGTGCCCCTACCAGTCCAATTCTTAAATCACCCGATGTCTGATATTTCAAGTCTTCTAGCTCATTTTAGAGAAGGCTTCATAATTTACCTTAACCTTAAGTTGTTTTGTTTGTTTATAGAAACCATATGCCATGGCATCTCAGATAGATGGATGGATGGATAGATAGATGATAGATAGATAGATAGATAGATAAATAGATAGATAGATAGATAATAGATAGATCAACTTCCATCAAAAAGGGAATTAATTAAATTAGAGTGAGGGATGAGACTTTGTACTGTGGTAAAATACACAATACAAAATTCACTGTGAGTGACATGTAATACATTGACAATGTTGTGCAACCATCACCAATATCTAATTCCAGAACATTTTCATCAACCCAGGAGGAAATCTGTACTTGTTAAAGAGTCACTCCCCTTTTCTCCCTCTCCAGCCTCTGGCATCCACCAATCTGTTTTCAGTCCCTACGGGTTACCTACTTTGGATATTTCATATGAATAGAATCCTACAATATGTGCCTGGCTTCTTTCACTTGGCTTAATGTTTCAAGGTTCATCCATGTAATAGTACTTCATTGCTTTTTATGGCTCAATAATATTCTATTGTATGGATATACCACAATTTGATTATCCATTTATCAGTTGATGCAAATTTGGGTTGTTTGTGCCTTTGATTCAAGTTATTGTGAATAATGCTGCTGTGAACAAAAACGTATAATGTTTTTGTTTGAACACCTGTTTTAAATGCTCTGGGGTATGTATCCAGGAGTGGAATTGCTGGGTCATGTGCTAATTGAGATGAGACATTTTTAAGTAAAATCTTACCAAACCAATCAACAGTCCCATTTTTTGTGTGTGTAGGGATCATGTTTTTATTTATCTTCTGTTATGTTAACAACTTTTATGGACTCCTACCCTTCTCTAGGAATTGTGGTATGGGAGTTTAATACCGAGATACTATAGATGGCATCACCAACCCACACCCAACGTGAGAACTAACCACTTTTTATTCAAAGTGCCAACTGATATAAAGTCAGTAGAACTGGGTATTTACCCCAAAGATACAAATGTAGTGATCCGAAGGAGTACGTGCACCCCAATGTTTATAGCAGCAATGTCCACAATAGCCAAACTATGGAAAGAGCCAAGCTGTCCATCGACAGATGAATGGATAAAGAAGATGTGGTATATATATACAATGGAATATTATGCAGCCATCAAAAAATGAAATCTTGCCATTTGCAACGACATGGATGGAACTAGAGGGTATTATGCTAAACGAAATAAGTCAATCAGAGAAAGACAAGTATCATATGATCTCACTGATATGAGGAATTCTTAATCTCAGGAAACAAACTGAGGGTTGCTGGAGTGGTGGGGTTGGGAGGGATGAGGTGGCTAGGTGATGGACATTGGGGAGGGTATGTGCTATGGTGAGCGCTGTGAATTGTGTAAGACTGATGAATCACAGACCTGTACCTTTGAAACAAATAATACATTATATGTTAAAAAAAAAAAGAAGATAGTAGGAAGGGAAAAATGAAGGGGGGAATCGGAGGGGGAGATGAACCATGAGAGACTATGGACTCTGAGAAACAAACTGAGGGCTTTAGGCGGGGCTGGGGGATGGGTTAGCCCAGTGATGGGTATTAAGGAGGGCATGTATTGCATGGAGCACTGGGTGTTGTACTGAAACAATGAATCATGGAACACTACATCAAAAACTAATGATGTGATGTATGGTGACTAACATAATAAAATAAAATTAATATAAATAAATAAATAAATAAATAAATAAGAATAAAGTCAGTAGAAAGCCCCCAAACTTAGCAGGTGCACTAGTATGCACCTTCAGACAATGAAAGTTACAAGCAAGTAACCAACGTGTTTCTATATAGCTTTGGAGTCAGACAGACCTTAGTTCAATTACACACAGTTGCCCTCGGGCCCTTACTAAATTTCTCTGCATCTCAGTTTCATCATCTGTAAAATGGGGGTAATCCTGCCTCTCAAGACTGTTATGAGAAAAGGGCCTAGGGTTGCACATAGCAGGAACTTAATAAACAATTAGTTCTCATGTCCCCAAACTTCCTTACACTCTTCACATTAACTGTTCTTCAAGACAGCAGTGTTTTTCTTCTCATTTTCTCTTTCAGGTGAAAATTAAACTGCCAAATACGAACCCTTCTGAAATTAAAATTGACGTCCAAGAAATGACTCTCGACCTTCGTACTCCTAATAAGTGAGTAAAACTTAGAACTAGAATAATATGTTATAATATTAACAAAACTTTAGTCAATATTCTTAAAGTGCACATAGTTATTTTGCATCACCCCTAAAGTCTGAAGAAAAGTGAAAATGTCATTCAGATGTTTGATCTGCATAATATAAATATATTTGGAAACACCTGATTTTTTTCTGCTTTGCCCCCATGCATTCGGAGTAGGTTGATACCGCCAAAACACAGTCCTTGACATTCAGATACAGTTTGCTTATCTGTGAGGGAAAACAACTAGAGGTGAAAATCTCTTAAGTTTTAAGTCTTTCAAGGGATTTTTTTGTACAGTGATGGCATAAGAGAAGCAATATCTTTAAACTTTTTGGTTATTGTGGGACTCTAAGGTTCAATTTGATTATATTTCCCTGAAAATTAACAGAAAACTCTTGTCATCAATTACTTAAAACAAAAATTCTAACAATTTATCACTAGTTCCTCAAGTAGTGTGACTACATTGAAAAAGAATCCAGGTAATGGTGGAATAATTCAATTAAACATTTAATATTTTCAAAATAGTCTTCTTATTACACAGGTTCGAATTATCTTCCCCAAACACCACACATACAGTAAGATTCTGATGTAAATGTTTATCCTGAAACCTGGACAAATCAGTCCTCTCTCTCAAAACCAACTCCTTAAAGAGGGAATCCAGGGGACCCAGTGTGTGCTTGATAAAATATCTAAATATCTCACTGCTTTGTTCACTTTTCATCTGAATGTATAGCAGCGAGCACACTTGGGCTGATTGCAGTGGTTCTTTCTCTGTAACTCATGAACATTTCAAACTGGGCATGGAGAGTAGTCAACCGCTGACACCTTTTCTTTCTTCCATTATCAGAATCAATACTTCTCCCCTGTTGATCTTAGAACTTCAAAAAAATTAAAAAGTAGATCCTTCATACAAAAGACTTCTATGTGTAAACAACTCAGTGTACCTGTGTAGCTTAACCTTGATTTCCACAGTAGAGGCATTTAACCCCAAATGATCTACAGATGAATATATATCACATATTTTCTCATCACTTATATCATTTCAAAACTATATTTTCACAAGGCATTGTCTCATGTTATAAAAATCACATCCACTATTCCTACAATTCACTTCAAGGAGTATTGTACTTTTTAAATTCATATTACATATGCTTTTTACTCTTCCACACAACCTCTGCGAGGAAAGTTGCTTACGTGAACAGTTAATCTTCCATGATATTGGTGTGCTTGTTAAAAGCACATACGTATCTACACACCATGGAGTTAATTTCCGCTCCCCTAGCAGTTCTCCATCCATCTTCAGGCAGCTGCTCTGGTTATGCCGTCACTCCAGATATCTATCAGAGTCCACTAAATGAAAGACACACAGAGATACCTGTCCACATAGAATGTGGGCTACACTAGAATTTTTGGATCATACTGTTCTTATATATTAAATGCTCTGTGCACAGAGGTGCTGTCTTGTAAGAAAAAAAAGTCATGAATTATGGTAGAAGACTGAGGAGAGGCTTATATCATTTTTACCATTTTTCCCAAACACTTGAGCATTCTTTGGAGCCATGCTATTATCTGAAACTGTGTTACTGGAAGTGTGTCTTGTTTTTGAGTTTATTGATATTCATGTTAACTTTTTGAGTTTATTGATATTCATGTTAACTTTCTTTAGTTTCTAATTTTGACACCCTAAGTAAACACTGTTTACTTACCCCAAGAAAGGTAAGAGAAAATATCCTGTTCGTGTATGTATAAGGCAGAACAAGTGACTCTATTTTAACTGAATGGACTAGTAATTTCAGTCAAATGATAGTCAATTGCATTAGAATTATCAATAAAACCCAGATTTTTGGAATTATACAACCCAAAGAAATAAAGCAATTTCTTAAATTCTTCATTTTTTAAAAACTTGTTGTTTTGGCATGTCGATTCCCAACATGGAGTAGATAGAAAGGAGGAAATATAGGGGAAAATGGTTAATTTCCCAAGGACTTCTGTCTTCATATGAGGTTTCATTATTTTTTGAAGTGAATCCTAAGAATGTCATAAATGAATTCCTTGAATGGGATAATAAGAACATATTGTAAATACAAGTATGAGTTAATTTTTGGTTGAATGCTATTTAGATTATTCTCACCTTTGCTGTGCTCCTTTAATTCAGATTAATTGAGAATTGACTGATGTTCAAACTAAAAAAATGTTTTCAAAATGAAATTGTGACATTTAGCTCAGTAGCTATTTCTGCACTTTCTTTGAAAATAGTTATGGCTCCACTAGAAAACCTTTAAAAAGTCCTGTTTATTTTTAACCCAGATATTTAGATAAAATAATTCATTAACTACATAAAATAAAAACTGCATTATATGAATATGCACAGAACAAGGTTGTCCTGTATTTAAATCTCTTGCAAGGAACATCACCTTGACTTTGCTAATATAAATGTAAGTATGTAAGTCTCTAAATTTAGTTCACTTTATGGATAGTTTTTTTGTCTTTACTTTCATATATTATAGTTCACTTTTAAATAATTGCTAATGAAAATTAACACTGGATGAACATTTGGTCAGTGCCTAAACTGTACCTTCTTAAAAGCAAGTATACTATCAGTGTAAAAGCTGAGGGACTGGGTTTAAATATTTATTCATATATGATAGTACTAATCTATAGAAGGTATTCAGATATTATTTTGTGGTGACCTATTTGCTTTTCATTCGTTTATTTATTCATTCAACAAACATTTATAATATAAAGTCTTCTGCTAGACACTGGGGGGGCACAAAGATAAGATATAATCCTGTCCTTCAATGAATTGTACCTGGATAAGTATTTGTAGAATTTTATTTTGTTTAAATATAAATCTCAATTCAGATATCAGACAGTAAAATAGACTGGACAAAAATACTTCCCTTCTCCTAAGAGCCTAAATAAGTCGCACCATTTCTGTTGTTCAAAATTTTAGTATGTGAAGCCATACTACTAAGGACTAGACAGAAGTGCAGGGATAGACGGATCATTCCAACGGCCACTAACTGTGTCTTCTGAATTTATTTCTCTCTGGACAGAGAGGGGCACGTTATCATTGGAGCTCCTTCTTCAGTTGATTTATAGTTGTCTTTTAGTGCAATGAAGCTACCACCACTGAGCTTCACTTTATTTTTAAAGTGAATATAGTAACATTTGTAGAATAAGGGATAAAGCAAATCTAATTCCAGCTCAACCTATATTATAAACAATTTTAAAAAGATGGACTCTAAACATTTTTTGCACCCGCTTTCTTGAGATGCCAAATATTACAGGCCATATTAAAATACATCGCGATATTACTTCTGGTGGAGAGAGCTGTTTTTCTTACCCCAGATATCTGGAATGGAACAAGAGTCACAGAAAATTTCCTTTTGGTTCCAGAGATTTGTGATAAATACTTTTAATGAGTCCAGTTTCCTGAACTTAGGTCTTTGCAAATGAGTAAAGAGGCAATTGGTTTTCAAAAGTTTGTTTCAAACACTATTTTTACAAGTATTCAATAAGTAGCCCTAAAAATACCAGATTCCTTTACTGATTTGGATCTTACACCTTCTAAAAGAGCTTTTCTGTCCACTTTTTATAGAGATAGTCAAGCCTTCTCTATGGAGAAGGTGAGGTAACAAGAGTTGCATGCATTTAATTTTCTTCAGATACCAGCATGTGCCGACCCCATGCATAATTCACATTCATACCACTATGACAGAATTATGGATGTCTCATCCCAGCAATGCATCTAAAGCATACAGCTATCCAGGAACTGAGCCACAACTGCAAAATAAACCCAGCAGTCTCTCGCAGGGCTTTTTGTCAATGTATAGTAGAAAGATGCAGAAGCAAGCACAGAGAAGCACTTTCATTGATCTGGTATTAAAATCATTCCAGGCCTGAATTTCAACAACTATACCTGTAGTAGAGATTCAGCCTGAGGTTGTGCAAGCAGAATTATTATAGAAGCATTCCAATTTTCAGATTTGTATCAGTCAGTCACATTCCATCTACACGTAAGCATGGCTGGCAACAGATCTATCCAACCAGCTTAAAGTTGCAATGGCTCTATTCCTCTGCCTATAAACCAAAGCCTGAGACTATGTGTCTCTAATGCAAAATGGGGCCAATTTTGAAAAAAAGAGTGGGGGAACAAAACCCCTGCTTGGATTTTTAAGGCAAAAAAAAAAAAAACTGGTATATTATTTGTGTTACTTAGGCATATTTTTGATCCAGTACTTATACTGTCTAAATATTTTTTGGTTCCTAATCTTCTGGTGGTATGTATTGCTTTCCATTACCTTATTAAACGTGATATCCTCTTGGGACACCTGGGTGGCTCAGCCGGTTAAGCAGCTGCCTTCGGCACGGGTCATGATCCCAGGGCCCTGGGATCGAGTCCCACATCGGGCTCCTTGCTCCGCAGGGAGCCTGCTTCTCCCTCCCTCTCCCTCTGCTTGTGCTCTCTCTTTCAAATAAATAAAATCTAAAAAAAAAAAAAGTGCTATCTTTTTTTTTATTTAAAGTCAATTAGCCAACATATAGTACATCATTAGTTTTGATGTAATGTGCAATGATTCATTAGTTGTGATAGCTTCTTGATATCACTTTAGGATGCTGATTCTAGGTTTTTATCTTATCTTGTTTTGTTTTGATTTCTAGGAAGCTGTTGATAACCCTTCCCCAACCTGTGGAATGCAGTAGTGCCAAAGCTTTCTATATCCTGGAGACCGAGACTCTTGAAGTCACCATAACTTTGAAAAGGGAGTTGGATTTCATTAATTTCTTCTAAAACTTCATGAATAAGAAGGAAAAGGGGGTACATTGGACTGATAAAAAATAAAACTTCGGAAAAATTGTTAATGTTTTCTATCTTCTTTATTACTCTGACATATTTCAGAAAGGGACTAAATTCAATTCTAGTAAGATCCTGATCATTGACAGTCATTTCTTTTACTCTGGTGGGAAGTATTGTTTTCTCATATTCATTAGGTATTCCATTTTTATAGCAATAGCTGGGTAGAACTGACAGGTTATCCAGTTAGATTACTGCATGGTCAATTAAAACTGAAATATGACCATGAAATTGTTGGTCCACTTATTTCAGGAGTCTGAAGAACTTAAGCCAATTAAGTATACTATGACACAATCAGTTGCATTGCAGTTGGTCATTATTATCACAAGAAAAGTTTATTTGGTTGCCTTTTCATTGATTTGATCAAATGATTTACAGTGTTCTCTGGTTAGGCTCTCACAATTCTGGAAGATACAAATAACAAGGAATTATAAATAGTTTGGTACACCATACTAACAACATGTTTTACTTGAATAAGAAATACTCCAGAGCACACAGCATTATTTAGCTTCGCCAGTCCTGCTCTCGATGTTTGGATCTAGTTAGGTTAAAAATAGTCTTCCTTTTGTGCACAAATAATTACTAACAATGCCTTTCGGGGTACTGTGTGTATATTTAGTATCAAAACCCTTGACCTTTAGAAGGAATATAAAGAAAAGCGTAGTGCATTTACAAAACCTGTTCTTTCTCATTTCCTATCTTTATTCGTAATTGGCCATACCTATTTTTATGAATTATGTCACTGTCCCCTGCCTCTTCTGGACTGTATTGCCTGTTTATTTCAGAATTATTTATGAATAAATCACATTTTAAAGCTCATGTAACTAGGCCTCACACCTCACTGTAGATAGAACTGTGAAGGTAACTGGGAGTGAAATTTTGAGAAGAGATGAAAAATTGAAAGATGTTTATCACTTCAGTAGGAACTACTAGGGGACTAAATACTCAAGCAGATGTTTTCTAGCTTACTTTCATAGATAATTACCAAGCATCTAATTTGTGACTAGATCTAATAGAAGGAAAAGACTGAGATTTGGACCAAACTAGCTGTGTTAAAACCTTGAACTCTTGTAGAGAATTTGCCACTGAAATTAGCACCATGACTTTCCTCTGTGGGGGCAAGAGTTGAAGGTGGGATTAACTAAAAGGGACTAGTGTCTGTGAATTTAAGTCCACGATGTTGCAGGAACAAAAGAGTGTCCTACTTTGTTTCCTCAGCATCTTTTTAAAAGGCTGTATTTTAAGAATTTAAGATTACACCCTAAAGTGTAAACTCGGGAGCAGGCCTAAGCAGTAACCAAATTTTTTCTTCTTGAGAGCAACAGTGAGTCAGTGGAAAATGTATCTCTTTTTCCTATGTACTGGCCCTAATTACAAAGACCATTATTATTCAAGCTGACTGAATGTGTACAAGTTGTCCCTGGAAGAGAAGATAGAGCATATCTAGGCCAACTTGAATTGGGCTTTGGTTATGTGGTACTGTATCAATTATATAATGAAACAGAGCTTCAAGACAATGAAATGTGATTCAGTAATTTATACCCATCTGCACATGACCCTACTTCACTGTCCTTGGCCTCAGAAGTAACAACTTTTTTGTCGTTATTGTTTTGTTTTTAAGCTAATTCATAGGACTTCCTTCCTTTAAAGAGGAATACGCCAGTAAAGCAGATGGAGAAAAGAGAATACAAAAGGAAATTTATCTTGTCAGCATTTTTCAACGAATCTTAGCCATAACCAGGAGAACTGGAAGTTAAAACCGCCATGATGGCATATCATTTAGCCTTCTCCTTTATGAACTTCTTGACTTCATTTTTCGGTTTCATAATCTCCAGGAGCACTCGTGAGGATTCAATCGTGAATTCATTCACTCATTTATGCATTCTTTCAACAAATATCCACTGAGCACTTACCACATGCCTGGCACTATATTAGGTGCTGGGGATATAGCAATGAACAAACCATCTGTGGCTTACAGAGCAAACGGTTTATCAAGGGAGACACCCAATAACCAAGTAAACACATAAACATGTATTTTCAGGTTTCTTTTTACTGCTGTGAAGGAAAAGAATAGACGCTTTGGAAATATCGATCAGAGAAACCAAACTTAGTATGGGGAGTGGGAGAAGAAAAGGCTTCCCTTAAGGATTTACTACTTCAGCTGAAACATGAAGGATACTTATAACTTGGACAGGTGAAGAGAGTGTTGGGAGAAGGAGAACAGCAGGGATTCCAGGTTCAAGGGGTAGCAAATGGGAAGACCAGATGGAAAGAACCTGGAGAGTTCAAGGAAATGAAAGCCCGTGTTGTTGGATTAGAGTGATTCTGGGGAGTGTGTCCACAAGTAAGGTCGGAAATGTAGGCTGGAGCAATATCATGCAAAACCTTGCAGGCCGAGCTTAGGAAATTGGATTTTATTCTCAATGCTTTGGGAAAGAGACTCTATTAGGCCAGCATGGAGATGGGGAGACCAGCTATGAGGCTATGGCCAAAAGCAGGCAAGTTATTATTCTACATGTTACCTTAAGTACAATTCATTGTACTTAAAGAAAAAAAATATATAAATATATATATATGTATATATGCTTACGTGCTCCAAGCAGGAAAATTTAACAACACAGAAAAGCTCTTTAAAAATAAAGTGAAGCTAAATAAATAAATAAATAAATAAATAAATAAATAAAGCAAAGCTAAAAATCACCTGTAAGCCAACAAACCATAAATAACCACTGTTACCATTTTTAGTGCCTCTTTTTGACCTTTTCTTTCAATGCATAACATAGATATTCTTTTTCCCCAAATGGGATAATATTGCATAAACTAGTTTTATAAACTACTTTCTTTTAATTTCAAAGTAAATTCTTTTTTCATTTTCCTTACTTGGAATTCTAATTTTATTGCAATGTGATAAAAGATCTATGTGTATTTTTAAAGAATGCGTATTTTGTAATTATTTGGTATAGAATTCCATATACATTTATTGAAGTGTTGTTTTTTTTTTAATTGGGCTGTTCAAATATTCTATGTTCTTATTAATTTTTGGTCTGCTTTCTCTATCATCATGGAGAGGTGTATTAAAATTTACCTCCAACGAGGGACGCATTGGTGGCTCAACTGGTTAAGCGTCTGCCTTTGGCTCAGGTCATGATCCCAGGGTCTTGGGATCGAGCCCCACATTGGGCTCTCAGATGAGCGGGGAGTCTGCTTCTCCCTCTGTGCTCTCCCCCCAGCTCTCTCAAATAAATAAATAAAATCTTAAAAAAAAATTACCTCCAATGATAGATTTGTTGGTATCTCCTTGTAATTATGTCAGGTTTTCTTTTAGGTATTTGAGGCAATGTATTTAGGTGCAGACAGATTTAGAACTGTTATATCTTCCTGGTGAATTCTTTCTTTTATAAATATACTATGACACTCTTTATCCTTAATAATATTTGTCACTTTGTATGTTTTCTATGCTTTATATATTTTGTATGTTTAACTTTAACATAGCTACATCAGTTTTGGTTAGTATTTGGCCTTTTTCCATCATTTCTTATGCCCTTAATGTTTTAGGTGACTTTTATGAAAAGAATTTAGCTAAATTTTGAATTTAAAAAAAAATTAAAGATTTTATTTATTTATTTGGGAGAGAGCACAAGTAGTAGGGGAGGAGCAGAGGGAGAGGGAGAAGCAGACTCCCCACTGAGCAGGGAGCAGGATCCTGGGGCTGCATCCCAGGACTCCGGGATCATGACCTGAGCCCAAGGCAGACGCTTATCAACCGAGCCACCCAGGCACACCTAAATTTTGGATTTTTAAATGCAAGCAAGATTCGGTCTTGAGACTCAGAAGTTTTAGTCCAGCCACATTTAATTGTGATTAATGATACATTTGGGTTTATTTATATCACCTTATGGGATTTCTCTCTTCTGCTTTTTTCTACACTTTTTTTTTCCCTTTCATGCCTTTTTTTCCATTAGTCAATTTTTTTATTCTTTTTTTTCTCCTAGTGGTTTGGAAGTTATACACTTTGGTTCTTTCTTATCCTTTTAGTTAAAATGTCTGAAGTTTCTCAATAGTTCTGCCCTCCTTTAAAACAATTCAAGGACTTAGACAATTTTAACCAAACCATGCCTCTCCAACTTTCTTTTTATAGCCCCAAATTATTCATCATCAGCATTATTGTTTGTTACAACCAATGCTTATTTAGCTCTACCCACATATTTACCAATATTTTTGCTCACAATTCCCTTTCCCACTCAGTGCTTCCTTTCAGAAGTAAATACTTCAGTATTACTTTCAGCAAGGATTTATGAATTCTTGATCCTCTCAGTTCATTTCTGGAAATGTTTTTACTGCCCTCACTCTTGAATAATAATTTAGCTGGGGGGTTGCCTGCCTGGCTCAGTTGGTGGAGCATGGGACTCTTGATCTTGGGACTGTGAGTTCAAGCCCCACACTGGGTGTGGAGATTTCTTAAAAATAAATTATTTAAAAAATAATTTAGCTGGGTTTAGAAATCCAAGTTGACAGATATTCTCCCTCGGAACTTTGAAGATATTATTTAGCTGTGTTCTGGCCTATATTTTATAATTTCGAAGTCTGCTGTCTCTCATAGTTTTCAAGAATTTTCTCTTCGTTTTTGGTGTTCTGCAGTTTGACTCTAACATGTCTGGATATAGATTTAATTTTATTTATTTTATTTGGCACTTGTACTTCCTAAATCTTTCATCAATCCTGAAAAATCCTCAGCCATTATCCCCTTGAAGTTTGCCTTTCTCTGATTCCTTCTGGAATGCATCTTAGATTAATGTTTCACCCTTCATTCTATCCTCCTTGTCATTTTGCCTCTCTGTCATACTTTCTATCTCTATTTGTTCTTCATGCTGGGTAATTTCCTCAAATCTAACCCCCCACACACAGCTCAGTGGTTCTCAGGATTCTAAGCTTGCTGGTGTTTGCGTCCACTGGTTCTCACTCATGTTAGATAATTTATTCTTGTAGTTTATTTTATTGTGATTTCTTCTTTAATGGGGTTTGTAAAAAAAAATTCTGTGAAAATTTTTGTGGTCCATGTTGTGGGAACATCCATTCCAAGCAGTTCTACTTTTGCTTCTGCCAAAAGCATCAGGGTAAAACTTCCTGGTAATGCAGATTGTATAAATTAAAATCTAAAACCCTCATGAGTTTCAGGCCTGTGCTTTAATTCACAGATATTTTTTTCTTCCATCTAGGACTTAGACACAGACAGATAAACTTCCTTGTAGTTTCCCTCTGTTAAAGATGTAGATTTTTTTTCTAGTCCAACCTTTTATGGAGAGTACAGCCCTTCCAGGGGAACTTAATGATGGTAACATTGGGCTCAAGATCTCATCTCCTGTCCCTGTGGTTCTTTTTGGTTAACTTTTTATTTTAATTCCAGTTGGTTAACATACAGTGTAATATTAGCTTCAGGTGTACAATAGAGTGATTCAACACTTCCATACGACACTTGGTGCTCATCATGACAAGTGCACTCCTTAATACCCATCACCTGTTTAACCCATCCCCCTCACCCACCTCCCCTCTGGTGACCATCAGTCTGTTCTCTATAATTAAGAGTCTGTTTCTTGGTTTCTCTCTCTCTCTCTCTCTCTCTCTCTCTCTCTCTCTCTCTCTCTCTTTTTTCCATTGCTCGTCTGTTTTGTTTCTGAAATTCCACATATGAGTGAAATCATATGGTATTTGTCTTTCTCTCACTGACTTATTTTGCTTAGCATAGTACTCTCTAGCTCCATCCACATTGTTGCAAATGGCAAGATTTCATTCTTTTTGATGGCTGAAGAATATTCCATCGTGTATATATATCACATCTTTATCCATTCATCAGTCGATGGACATTTGGGCTCTTTCCATAGTTTGGCTATTGCTGATAATGCTGCTATAAACATCAGGGTGCATGTGCCCCTTTGAATCTGTACTTTTGTAACCTTTGGGTAAATACCTAGTAGTGCAATTGCTGGGTCATAGGGTAAGTTGTATTCTTTTTAAATTTGTTATGTGACCTAATATGTGATCTATTCTGGAGAATGTTCCATGTGCACTTGAAAAGAATGTGTATTCTGCTGCTTTAGCATGGAGTGTTCTGCATATATATCTGTTAAATCCATCTGTTCCAGTGTGTCATTCAAAGCCATTGTTTCCTTGTTGAATTTCTGTTTACACGATCTGTCCTTTGATGTAGTTGGGTGTTAAAGTCCCCTACTATTATTGTGTTATTATCAATTAGTTCCTTTATATTTGTTATTGTTTTATGTATTTGGATGCTCCCATGTTGGGTGCATAAATATTAATAGTTGTTATATCTTCTTGTTGGATTGTCCCCTTTATTACGATATAGTGTCCTTCTTTGTCTCTTGTTACAGTCTTTGTTTTAGAGTCTATTTCGTCCAATATGAGTATTGCTACTTCAGCTTTCTTTTGACATCCATTTGTATGATAGATGTTTCTCCATCCCCTCACTTATAATCTGCAGGTGTCTCCAGGTCTAAAATGAGTCTCTTGTAGGCAGCATTTAGATAGGTCTTGTTTTTTATCCATTCTGTCACCCTATCTTTTGGTTAGAGCATTTAGTCCATTTGCATTCAATTATTGATAGATATGTATTTATTGCCATTTTATTACTTGTTTCATGGTTGTTTCTGAAGGTTTTCTCTGATCCTTGCTTGTCTTTCTTTCATGGTTTGCTGGTTTTCTTTAGTGATATATTTGGATTTCTTTCTCTTTATTTTTTGCATATTTATTAGTGGTTTTTGGTTACCATTAGGTTTGTATATAACATCTTCTGCATATAAAAGTCTATATTAAGTTAATGATCATTTAAATTTGAACCCACTGTTTCTCCTCTCCTCCCTGTGTTTTAGATATATGTTGTCATGTTTTATATCCTTTTATTTTGTGAGTTCCTTGACTGATTTTTTTACAGAAATATTCATTTTTACTGCTTTTGTGTTTCCTACCTTCATACTGTCACTTTGGGTCTTTCCACTCAAAGGGCACCCTTTAATATTTCTTACTGGGCTGGTTTTGTGGTTATGAACTCCTTTAGTTTTTGTTTGTCTGTGAAACTCTTTATCTCTCCTTCTATTCTGAATGATAGCCTTGCTGGATGGAGTATTCTTTGCTGTAGATTTTTCCCATTCAGCACTTTCAATATATCATGCTCCTCCCTCCAGGCTTGGAAAATTTCTGCTAAAAAAAAAAAAATCCCCTGATAGCATTATGGGGTGTCCCTTGTATCTTACTGTCTTCTTTTGTCTTGCTGCTTTTACAATTTTTTATTCATCACTATATTTTGCCAATTTAAATACAGTATGTCTTGGTGTGGATCTGCTTTTGATGGTTTTGTTGGAGGTACTCTCTGTCTCCTGAATTTGGATATCTGTTTCCTTCCCCAGATTAGGGAAGTATTGAGGTATTATTTCTTCAAATAACTTTTCTGCCCTTTTTCTCTCTTCTTCTTCTGGGACTCTTATAATACAAATGTTATTATATTTGATGGAGCCACTAAGTTCCCTTAGTCTGTTCTAGTTTTGCATAATTCTTTTTTCTCTCTTTTGTTTAGCTTGATTACTTTCCATTTCTCTGTCTTCTAGGTCATTCATTCTTTCCTCTACTTCTTTTAGCCTGCTATTCATTGCATCAAGGGTGATTCTAATCTCATCTATTGCACTCTTCATCTCTGATTGGTTCTTTTTAATCTCTATATTAAGGATCTCACTGATGTCCTCCACCCTTTTCTGAAGTTCGGAGAATATGATATTACTTTAAACTCTCTATAAGGCATGCTACTTATATTTATTTCACTTAGATCTCTGGCCGTGGTCTTGTCCTGTTCTTTCATTTGGGGCATATTCCTCTGTCTCCTAATTTTGTCTAAGTTTCCGTGCCTGTTTCTGTGTATTAGGAAAATCAGCTATGTCTCCTATTCTTTTTTTTTTTTAAAGATTTATTTATTTGAGAGAGAGAAAGTACACCAGTGGGGGAGGGGTAAAGGAAGGGGGAGAGAATCCTCAAGTCGACTCCCACTAAGCACAGAGCCCAGTGCAGGGCTGGATCCCACGACCCTGAGATCATGACCTGAGCTGAAATCTAGAGTCGGATGCTTAACTGATTGATCCACCCAGGCACCCCACATTTCCTGTTCTTGAAGGTAATGGCCTTATGAAGAAGAGGTCCTATAGTTCCCTGCCATGTAGTGTGCCCTCTTCCCAAGGGCCTGGCACTTCTGGGAGTGTCCCCAATGTGTGCTGCATGTGCTGTGCTGTTTTGTCCTGGCTGCTTTATTCTTCAGGCCAGTCATCTGCAGAGGCTCTTTGCCTATTGTGGGCAGTGTTTGGCCCCTGGTCTGAATGTGACTCATAGGTATGCTTTGGTCTGTTTGTGAAATGAGACCTATTGCCACCTCCACCAGAACTAAGGCTCTGCAAAACTCCTGGGTCAGGAGACGTGGGATTGGCAGAGGTTTAGGCCAGTCTTCTGGAGAAGGGGACCCACCGTGCTGGGACTGAGGCAAACCTGACTGGGAAGGGTGGTTCCACTGGAGTGCAGGGGGGCAGGGCTTGCTGTAAGCAAGTTAGGTAACAAGTGTCAGCACTGGGCTGGTTCCTGCAGGTGGCCCTATGCTTATGCTGAGGGGCAAGGGAAGGAAATGGTGCCTGCCAGTTCCTTTCTTCCCAGACAGGTCTCTCTGTGAATGCTGCCTCTCTGGGACACACTATGAGAGGAGCTAACTTCTTCGCTGTGTGCCCCAGGCACTCTTCAGATCACTGTTTCCACACTGTGTGTTCCACAGGCTATTTGCCTGGTCTTCTTTCCAAGAGTAGCCCCGATGCCCTCTGTGTTCTTATATGAGCCAAGCCCACTGGTCTTTAAAGCTCCAGCTTTTAGCCCCACTGGTTGCAAGAACTCACAAAATTCAGCCCCTCTCCCTTTCTGAGGCAATTGCTATGGAGATTTGTTTTCCCCATGCACTCCCCTGTGTGCTAGTCTGTTTCTCACCCTTCTCTGCAACTGTGGTTCCCTCGCCACCACAGTGGCCACAATCCACTTCTCTCCCAAACCATGTCTCTCTACCTCCTACCTTCTTCAATGTGACCAGTCCTCTACTTTTAGTTGTGGAGTATTCTGCCAGTCTTCGGGTCAATTTCTGGGGTATTAGGATGATTTGATAGTTATCTAGTTGTATTTGTGGGATGAAGCGAACCTAGGGTCCTCTTACTCCACCACCATCTTCCCCTACTCCCCCTGTGGTTCTTAAAAGCTGAAACTCCCTTCTCAGGGCAACCATAACTTCCATTCACAAGATTACAACTTTGATTTTCAGCTTCCTCTTCATTTCTGGAACCCAGGGGTTTTCCTTTATTTCTTGTGAGCTCAGTTATGAAATTTATTTCATTTGTGCAATTAAAAAAATGTTTCTATATTTTATCTTGCACTTATAGAAGTTTGTATCAAAAGGTTTTTCAGTTAATTTAGTTGGCCATATTTTTGGAAATGGTCAGTCTGCTTTCTTAATGGAGCAAAATATTTTGACTATTTCCCCATGTTAATAAATATTCTTTAACGTAATTGTAGATTGAATTTCCCAGAAATCAGTCTCCAAGTAACACAAGAGTGTATGAGAGAGTGCTCTTGCTAGAAGTGAAATCACTAGATAAATGCATTTTTAAATATTTTGATAGACTTACCCAATTTGCCTATCAAAAACCTTATACTTGTGTATACTTCCCCCAAAAATATATGAGTACTTATTTCTCTGCACTCTAAGAAATCCCAAATATCATCATCCTTTTTCATTTCCAATTTCATAAGGAAAAAATAGCATCATATCATTTTTACAAACTACCTTCTTTGACATTGTTTTGTGTTGGTCTCAGCCTATCTATACTGATACTAACAACTAGGAGTGCCTGGAGCCACACACACATTTTCCCAACCAGAGCCAATGAGTGGCTGGACTGGCCCTCATGGTTCTTATTGTGATTGCAAGACATTCCTCCATAACAAGCAGCGGGGAACTTTGGGAAAACAAGGATTATTATTACTTACACATTCAGGAAGGTACACAGCATGCCAGGGCCACAGAGAGGTCACAGGTAAAGAGTTTGTGTTCTGCTTTTATTGGATCGTGGGTGAAGTGCCTACTTTCCTGGGTTCACTCTTCATTGGCGAATTTAAAACTTAAAAGTGGGAATTAAAGTGCAGGAAGGGAAAAGCAGTCAGTTATCTAGGTCACCCAGGGCTTTCTAAAAGGGGAACTTCATTGGGGCACCTGGGGGGCTCCAGTCGGTTAAGAATCTGACTCTTGATTTCAGCTCAGGTCATGATCTCAGGATTGTGAGATGGAGCCCCCTGTTGGGCTCCATGCTGGGTGTGGAGCCTGCTTGGGGTTCTCTCTTTCCCTCTTCCCCTCCCTGTTCCCTCTGTAAAAAAATAATAAAATAAAATAAAAGGGGAACTTTGTAGGTGGGGGTGGCCTGTCTCTTTATCTAGTTGTGTAGCTAGTACTGTGTTTATTTGAGGTGGGTATCTTTGAAATGGATGCCTCAGCAATCAAAAGTTTAATGTTAGGCACTTAGAATCAAAAAAGCTAATTGTCAGGTACTTACACTACAGACATACTAGTGGGGTTGAACAATTTCTTATATATTAATTTGTCATTTATGTTCTTGTTTTGAGGACTGTTTTTTTCTTTTGATCATTTTTGTATCACAATATTTAATTTTTTCTTATTGATTTGTAAAAGCTACTTATATATTAAGAATATCAAATTTGGTTTTCTGTAATATATTTTACAAATATTTTCCCCAGGATGTTCTTTACCTTTTATTTTTGTTTATGGTATTTTTTTTTTTTTTGCTATACTTAATGTTGTTACTGTTTCTTTTTTTTTTGTCTTTTAATTTTTTTATTGTTATGTTAATCACCATATATTACATAATTTGTTTTGGTGTAGTGTTCCATGATTCATTGTTTGTTCATAACACCCAGTGCTCCATGCAGAATGTGCCCTCTTTAATACCCATCACTAGGCTAACCCATCCCCCTACCCTCCTCCCCTCTAGAAACCTCAGTTTGTTTTTCACAGTCCATCTCTCCTGGTTCGTCTCCCCCTCTGACTTACTCCCCTTCATTCTTCCTCTCCTGCTATCTTCTTCTTTTTCTTTTTTCTTAAAATATGTTGCGTTATTTGTTTCAGAAGTACAGATCTGTGATTCAACAGTCTTACACAATTCACAGCGCTCACCGTAGCACATACCTTCCCCAATGTCTAAAACCCAGCCACCCCATCCCTCCCACCCCCGACCACTCCAGCAACCCTTAGTTTGTTCCTGAGATTAAGAATTCCTCATATCAGTGAGGTCATATGATACATGTCTTTCTCTGATTGACTTATTTCACTTAGCATAACACCCGCCAGTTCCATCCACGTCGTTGCAAATGGCAAGATCTCATTCCTTTTGATGGCTGCATAATATTCCATTGTGTATATATACCACTTCTTCTTTATCCATTCATCTGTCGATGGACATCTTGGGTCTTTCCACAGTTTGGCTATTGTGGACATTGCTGCTATAAACATTGGGGTGCATGTACCCCTTCGGGTCCCTACATTTGTATCTTTGGGGTAAATACCCAGTAGTGCAATTGCTGGATCGAATGGTAGCTCTAATTTCAACTGTTTGAGGAACCTCCATACTGTTTTCCAGAGGGGTTGCACCAGCTTGCATTCCCACCAACAGTGTAGGAGGGTTCCCCTTTCTCCACATCCCCACCAACATCTGTTGTTCCCTGACTTGTTAATTTTAGCCATTCTGACGGGTGTGAGGTGGTATCTCATTGAGGTTTTGATTTGGATTTCCCTGATGCCGACCGATGTTGAGCACTTTTTCATGTGCCTGTTGGCCATTTGGATGTCTTCTTTGGAAAAATGTCTGTTCATGTCTTCTGCCCATTTCTTGATTGGATTATTTGTTCTTTCGGTGTTGAGTTTGATAAGTTCTTTATAGATTTTGGATACTAGCCCTTTATCTGAGATGTCATTTGCAAATATTTTCTCCCATTCTGTCGGTTGTCTTTTGGTTTTGTGGACTGTTTTCTTTGCTGTGCAAAAGCTTTTTATCTTGATGAAATCCCAATAGTTCATTTTTGCCCTGGCTTCCCGTGCCTTTGGTGAGGTTTCTAGGAAGAAGTTGCTGTGGCTGAGGTCGAAGAGGTTGCTACCTGTGTTCTCCTTTAGGATTTTGATGGACTCCTGTCTCACGTTTAGGTCTTTCAACCATTTGGAGTCTATTTTTGTGTGTGGTGTAAGGAAATGGTCCAGGTTCATTCTTCTGCATGTGGCTGTCCAATTTTCCCAACACCATTTGTTGAAGAGACTGTCTTTTTTCCACTGGACATTCTTTCCTGCTTTGTCAAAGATAAGTTGACCATAGAGTTGAGGGTCCATTTCTGGGCTCTCGATTCTGTTCCATTGATCTATGTGTCTGTTTTTGTGCCAGTACCATACTGTCTTGATGATGACAGCTTTGTAATAGAGCTGGAAGTCCGGAATTGTGATGCCGCCAGCTTTGCTTTTCTTTTTCAACATTCCTCTGGCTATTCGGGGTCTCTTCTGGTTCCATACAAATTTTAGGATTGTTTGTTCCATTTCTTTGAAAAAAGTGGATGGTATTTTGATGGGGATTGCATTGAATGTGTAGATTGCTCTAGGTAGCATTGACATCTTCACAATGTTGGTTCTTCCAATCCATGAGCATGGAACGTTTTTTCCATTTCTTTGTGTCTTCTTCAATTTCTTTCCTGAGTATTTTATAGTTTTCTGAGTACAGATCCTTTGCCTCTTTGGTTAAATTTATTCCTAGGTATCTTATGGTTTTGGGTGCAATTGTGAATGGGATCAACTCCTTGATTTGTCTCTCTTCTGTCTTGTTGTTGGTGTATAGGAATGCCACTGATTTCTGTGCATTGATTTTATAGCCTGCTACTTGACTGAATTCCTGTATGAGTTCTAGCAGTTTTGGGGTGGAGTCTTTTGGGTTTTCCACATAAAGTATCATATCATCTGCAAAGAGTGAGAGTTTGACTTCCTTTTTGCCGATTTGGATGCCTTTGATTTCTTTTTGTTGTCTGATTGCTGTGGCTAGGACTTCTAATACTATGTTGAATAGCAGTGGTGAGAGTGGACATCCCTGCCGCATTCCTGACCTTAGGGGAAAGGCTCTCAGCTTTTCCCCATTGAGAATGATATTCGCTGTAGGTTTTTCGTAGATGGCTTTTATGATATTGAGGTATGTACCCTCTATCCCTATACTCTGAAGAGTTTTGATCAAGAAAGGATGCTGTACTTTGTCAAATGCTTTTTCTGCATCTATTGAGAGGATCATATGATTCTTGTTCTTTCTTTTGTTAATGTATTGTATCACATTGATTGATTTGCGGATGTTGAACCAGCCTTGCAGCCCAGGGATAAATCCCACTTGGTCGTGGTGAATAATCCTTTTAATGTACTGTTGGATCCTATTGGCTAGTATTTTGGTGAGAATTTTTGCATCCATGTTCATCAAGGATATTGGTCTGTAATTCTTTTTGATGGGATCTTTGTCTGGTTTGGGGATCAAGGTAATGGTGGCCTCATAAAATGAATTTGGAAGTTTTCCTTCCATTTCTATTTTTTGGAACAGTTTCAGGGGAATAGGTATTAATTCTTCTTTAAATGTCTGATAGAATTCCCCTGGGAAGCCATCTGGCCCTGGGCTTTTGTTTCTTGGGAGATTTTGGATGACTGCTTCAATTTCCTTAGTGGTTATAGGTCTGTTCAGGTTTTCTATTTCTTCCTGGTTCAGTTTTGGTAGTTGATACATCTCTAGGAATGCACCCATTTCTTCCAGGTTATCTAATTTGCTGGCATAGAGTTGCTCATAATATGTTCTTATAATTGTTTGTATGTCTTTGGTGTTGGTTGTGATCTCTCCTCTTTCATTCATGATTTTGTTGATTTGGGTCATTTCTCTTTTCTTTTTGATCAGTCTGGCCAGGGGTTTATCAATCTTGTTAAGTCTTTCAAAGAACCAGCTCCTAGTTTCGTTGATCTGTTCTACTGTTCTTTTGGTTTCTATTTCATTGATTTCTGCTCTGATCTTTATTATTTCTCTTCTCCTGCTGGGTTTAGGCTTTATTTGCTGTTCTTTCTCCAGCTCCTTTAGGTGTAGGGTTAGATTGTGTATCTGAGACCTTTCTTGTTTCTTGAGAAAGGCTTGTATTGCTATATACTTTCCTCTGAGGACTGCCTTTGCTGTATCTCAAAGATTTTGGACAGTTGTGTTTTCATTTTCATTGGTTTCCATGAATTTTTTTAATTCTTCTTTAATTTCCTGGTTGACCCATTCATTCTTTAGTAGGATGCTCTTTAGCCTCCATGTATTTGAGTTCTTTCCGACTTTCCTCTTGTGGTTGAGTTCTAGTTTCAAAGCATTGTGGTCTGAAAATATGCAGGGAATGATCCCAATCTTTTGGTACCGGTTGAGACCTGATTTGTGACCTAGGATGTGATCAATTCTGGAGAATGTTCCATGGGCACTAGAGAAGAATGTGTATTCTGTTGCTTTGGGATGGAATGTTCTGAATATGTCTGTGAAGTCCATTTGGTCCAGTGTGTCATTTAAAGTCTTTATTTCCCTGTTGATCTTTTGCTTAGATGATCTGTCCATTTCAGTCAGGGGGGTGTTAACGTCCCCCACTATTATTGTATTGTTGTCAATGTTTTTCTTTGCTTTTGTTATTAATTGCCTTATATAATTGGCTGCTCCCATGTTCGGGGCATAGATATTTACAATTGTTAGATCTTCTTGTTGGATAGACCCTTTAAGTAGGATATAGTGTCCTTCCTCATCTCTTATTACAGTCTTTGTTTTAAAATCTAGTTTGTCTGATATAAGGATTGCCACCCCAGCTTTCTTTTGGTGTCCATTAGCATGGTAAATGGTTTTCCACCCCCTCACTTTCAATCTGGGGGTGTCTTTGGGTCTAAAATGAATCTCTTGCAGACAGCATATGGATGGGTCTTGTTTTTTAATCCAATCTGATGCCTGTGTCTTTTTATTGGGGCATTGAGCCCATTTACATTCAGGGTAACTATTGAAAGGTATGAATTTAGTGCCATTGTATTGCCTGTAAGGTGACTGTTACTGTATGTTGTCTGTGTTCCTTTCTGATCTTTGCTGCTTTTAGGCTCTCTCTTTGCTTAGAGGACCCCTTTCAATATTTCTTGGAGGGCTGGTTTCGTGTTTGCAAATTCCTTTAGTTTTTGTTTGTTCTGGAAGATTTTATCTCTCCTTCTATTTTCAATGACAGCCTAGCTGGATATAGTATTCTTGGCTGCATATTTTTCTCGTTTAGTGCTCTGAAGATATCTTGCCAGTCCTTTCCAGCCTGCCAGGTCTCTGTGGATAGGTCTGTTGCCAATCTAATATTTTTACCATTGTAGGTTACATATCTCTTCTCCCGAGCTGCTTTCAGGATTTTCTCTTTGTCTCTGAGACTTGTAAGTTTTACTATTAGATGTCGGGGTGTTGACCTATTTTTATTGATTTTGAGAGGGGTTCCCTGTGCCTCCTGGATTTTGATGCCTGTTTCCTTCCTCACATTAGAGAAGTTCTCTGCTATTATTTGCTCCAATATACCTTCTGCCCCTCTCTCTCTTTCTTCTTCTTCTGGGATCCCAATTATTCTAATGTTGTTTCATCTTATCGAATCACTTATCTCTCGAATTCTGCCCTCGTGATCCTGTAGTTGTTTCTCCCTCTTTTTCTCAGCCTCTTTATTTTCCATCATTTGGTCTTCTATATCACTGATTCTCTCTTCTGCCTCATTTATCCTAGCAGTTAGTGCCCCCATTTTTGATTGCATGTCATCAATAGCCTTTTTGATTTCGACTTGGTTAGATTTTAGTTCTTTTATTTCTCCAGAAAGGGTTTCTCTAATAACTTCCACGCTTTTTTCAAGCCCAGCTAGTATCTTTAAAGTCATGATTCTGAACTCTAGGTCCGATATCCTACTAATGTCCGTATTGAGTAGGTCCCTGGCTGACGGTACTACCTCTTGTTCTTTTTGCTGAGGTGATTTTTTTCGTCTTGTCATTTTGTCCAGAGGAGAATAGATGAATGAGAGAACAAAATGCTAACAGGTTTACAACGTCCCCAGCAAATATACTGTATACAAATCAGAAAAGACCTGAAACCAGGGGAAAAGAAAGGGAAAGAAAGAAAAAAGAAAGAGAAAATAAAAGAAAAAAAAGATAAAAACAAAAACAGAACAATACAAAAAAAGCAGAATGTGATCAAATATGATCAGGCTAGTGCATAGATCAGTGCCACACACTAGATTTTGGGCGTATTTTGGTCTGTTAGAAAAAAGTGCCTCCTAAAATCTTAAAGGAAGAAAGACATATATGTACAAAATAAGGGTTGATACAATGAAGGGATAGAAGATGACTGTAAAGATGAAAATTATAAAAGATTTTATAAAAGGACTTGATAAGATAAGAAGTTGTTTGAAAAAAGAAAGAAGATTTAAGAAAAAAAAAGAAAAAAGGGAGAGAATGTGATCAGGCAGGAGACTAGAACAGAACCATACACTAGTGATTTAGGGTATATTTTTATCTGTTAGAAGAAACTGTATCTCCAAATTTTAAAGAGAGAACAACTTATATATATATGCCAAAAATAAGGGTAACTACTATGAAGGGATAAAATATGACTCTAAAAATGAAAAATAAAAAATGTTTTTTTTTTAAAAAAAGAGATTGATAAGATGTTGGTTGAAAAAGGGAAAAAGAAAAAGAAAAAAAAAACAGTTAACAAAAATTAACTTTGATGAACTAATGAATCATGGTAAAAAAAAGCCATGAATTCTATGTGCAGTATTCCCCTAGCGCTGGAGTTCTCCTGTTCTCCTTGATCGGTAAACTTGGTCTTGGCTTGCTGGCTGTTCGTGCTGATCTTCTGGGGGAGGGGCCTGTTGCTGTGGTTTCCAAATGTCTTTGCCGGAGGCTGAATTGCCCCGCCCTTGTCGGTCCGGGCTAAGCAAGCTGCTCGGGTTTGATCTCAGGAGCTTTTGTTCCCTGCAAGCTCTCCGTACAGCCTTGGAGGACCGGGGCAAAAATGGTGGCCTCCCAATCTCCACCTGGAGGAGCTGAGAACTCGGGGCTCCGCTCCTCAGTGCGCCCCCAGAGAAAAGCAGTCACTCCCTTGTCCCTGGTCTCCGGCCGCACTCCGTGCTCACCCGGCCTGTGACCGAGCGTTTGTATCTCTGGCACCCGACCCCGTGTGGAGTCTCCAAACCCAGCAGATCCCTGCGGTGCGTTCCCGCGCTGCTCCTCCCCGGGAAGGAAGGGGAGTCTCCCTGGATCTGCCGCCTGTTGGGTCCCTGCTGCAGGAGCAGTGGCCCGAGTGGGCTGCGGATCACAGTTTATGGCAACCCCGAGCTGAGAGCCCGCGCCTCAGCTCCGTCTCTGCAGCCAGCTTCCCCGCTCCGATACCTGGGAGCTCTGGCGCACTCAGGCTCCCCCTGTCTTTCTGTGACCCCAAGGGTCCAGAGACCCCACTGTCCCGCGAGGGTTCCACCCCCGCTTAGCCACTGCAGCGACGTCCCTCAGCGGAGCCGACTTCTAAAAGTTCTGATTTTGTGCTCCACGGCTCTATCACTTGCCAGAAGCAGCCGGCAGAGGCCCCCTCCCCCGCCGTCTATCCTCCCGAATATCGCCTCGGATTCACTTCTCCGCACGTCCTACCTTCCAGTAAGTGGTCGCTTCTCTGTTCAGAGAGTTGTTGCTACTCTCCTCTTTGATCTCCTGTTGAGTTCGTAGGTGTTCAGAATGGTTTGGTCCCTATTCAGCTGAATTCCTGAGACCAGACGAAATCTAGGTCTCCTACTCCTCTGCCATCTTGCTCCCGTTGTTTCTGTTTATGGTATTTTTAAGAGGAAGTTTTATTCTTATGCAGTATATTTGTAGACAGATTATCCACTTATTTTTATTTTTGGTAGTTTTAAGGCTTCATCTTCTACTTTTAACTGTATCCATCTGGAGCTTATTTTAGAACAATTATTTTTTAGCCTCCTAATACTAGACTTGAGCATTACAAAATACATTTAAAACATTCACTGTCACATTCTGACTTCTTCCATTTAATTTTAACCATGAAATCATCCATAAATTATACTGTTAGAAGAGCAGTTGATGATTTGTAATATATTATAAAGTAACAGAATTTGAGGGCCATGCACTTTTAGTCAACTTTTCTGACAAGATAATTTTTAAATGTTTCTATTTGACTTTAAAATACGTTTCATATATATGAATAGGTCTTACACTGAATTTATACCAGTGCAGATTTAAGAACTCACTTATGAACATCCAACTAGAGATGAGCTGGAAAGCAACCTGTTTTCCTCATCCTGCCAATCTGTTTTATTTTTGCTTGTTTGTTTCTTTCCATGCAGAAAAAGACAGTATCATCTTTCAACTTAAGCAGTGTTTTTATCTAAATATCTTGTCTGAATATTCCCACATTCACGAGGGGAGTATTAAACAGACGGGTAGTAAAGGCAAAGGTAATTTTTTTGTTTCCAAACTTTACCTTGTGGGTAACTAAGAGTACAGGGACAGGCAAGCCCAAGGTTAACATGGAATCTTTCTGCAAGTAAAAAGAAATATTCCCTCCACCACAGATTGACCAACACAAAAAAGCATACCCCTCAGAGGCCAACTAGGAAGAGGCACTAAACAGTGCCTATGCTGAATTTTGGCTTCAACTTGCTCCCTCTTGCTCAGATACCTTTGGCCCTACACAACTTCAGGCAGTCTTTCTCTGCATCCTCTGTTTTTTTTTCCCCTCTACAATCTTTGCTGCACTACAGACTTGAAAAGTCAGTTGAGGAATCCAAATAAAGTCTCTAGTTTGGTTAGTAGATTTCTCAGTTTTGATTGATATGGTTATGTAAGATATTAACATTAGGGGAAACTGGATGAGCTATGAGAACACTATACAAATTTTGTCACTTCTGGTGAGTCTAAAATATTTTTAAATAAAAAGTTTGCTTTAAAAAGTTGGAGTGGGGCGCCTGGGTGGTGCAGTCAGTTAGGCATCTGACTCTGGGTTTCTGCTCAGGTCACTCAGAGTGGTAGGATCAAGCCCCACATTGGGCTCTGCATTCAGTGCAGAGTCTGCTTAAGATTCTCTCTCCTTCTCTTTCTGCCCCTCTTCCTCCATGCTCTCTCTCTCAAATAAATAAATAAATCTGAAAAAAAAGAGGAGAAAGCTACAGGATTATGATCATAATATCACTACTCTTTCTTTCTTTGCAGCTTGGAACTCTATTTAGTTTTTGCCATGCTCACCTGTGGTGTGTTTTATATTTTGCTGCACATACTCCACCAAGCAGGGAATCTGTTTGTGGGTGACAGCTGGTTGTATTTCCCAAATACAACGTGTTCAACATAAAGACATAAATTATGAGCTTAATCTCAATTCTAATAAGGTTGATTAATGAACTTCTTTGCGAGACACTGTGGAGGTGGTATACAGAAATATATAGTAAAAAAAAATCTATAGTTTAGTTTGAGAAACATGAGTAACATACAATACAAAAGCAAACAAATAAGATAGTATATAAGTGTTAAATTGTGTACCACAGGACATTAACAAAAATGATGGAGTAAGAACCACCAGAAATCCTCTTCCCCATAAAAGCAATGTGAAAACTAGCAAAAACTCTTAAGAATTAACTTTCCAAGACCTCTGAAAATTAACCAAAAGCTTGCAAGAATTCAGGGAGTGTTTATTAAAGTAAAAGGGCTGCATCTGAGTAAAAACAGCAAGATTTGTGGCATTTTAACTTACCTTATCCACCTCCAGTCTCTCCCCAGCTCCATAGTAACTTTGAAAACTAGTGGGCCACAATCATGATGAAATCAAGCAGCCTGGAAATCACTGGAGGGAGCAAAATGAGATTGGAGCTTGTGATGGTTAATTTTATGTGTCAATTTTACTCAGTAACAAAGTGTCTGGAGAGATATTTGGCTAAACATGACTTCTTGGTGTGTCTGTGAAAGTGTTTCTGGATGAAATTAGCATTTGAGGGGTGCCTGGGTGCCTCAGTCAGTTAAGTGTCTGCCTTCAACTCAGGTCATGATCCTGGAGTCCCAGGATCGAGCCCCGCATTCGGCTCCCTGATTAGCGGGGAGTCTACTTCTCCCTCTGTTCCTCACCCCACTCTCTCTGTCTCTCTCTCAAATAAATAAATAAATAAATAAATAAATAAATAAGCATTTGAATCTGTGAACTCAGTCAAGCAGTTTGTCCTCCGCATTGTGGGTGGGTACCATCCAATCTCTTGAGAGCATAAATAGAACAAGAAGATGAAAGAAGAATTTGGTCCTTCCTGCCTGATTGCTTGAGCTAGAACATTGATCTCCTCTTGCCCCTGATGCTCTTGGCCTTCAGACCCAGACTGGAAACTACATCTTGGCTCTTTTGGTTTTCAAGCATTCAGACTCATACTAAGTTACACCACTGGCTTTCCTGGTCTCTAGCTTGCAGATGGCAGATCACGGGACTTCTCAGCTCCATAATTGTGTGAGCCAATTCCTTATAATATATAATGTCTTGTTATATATCTATATATAAGAGATATATCTATTGGTTCTGTTTCACCAGAGAACTCTAACTAATACAGAGTTCCTTCAAACTTCCATACCCGGCATTACTCTAATACCTAAATAAGACAAAAACATCACAAGAGGAGTTGAGAGATGGAGAATCATATGAAATATATAGGAAATATAAAAAAAATCACAAGAAAACAAAACTAAGGCCAATATTCTTTATGAATATAGAAGCAAAAATCCTCAACAAAATAGTAGCAAACTAAATCAAGCAGCATATAGAAAGAATTATACACCATGATTAAGTAGTATTTATCCCAGGAATGAAAATAGTTTCAACATATGAAAAGCAATCAATGTAACACTGCATATTAATAGAATAAAAGACAAAAACCACATGATCATCTCAATAAGATATAGAAAAAAAGCATTTAACAAAATTAAATACTCTTCATGACAAAAGCACTTAACAAATTAAGAATAGAAGGAAATTTCTTCACTCTAATAAAGGCATCTATGAAAAATCTAAAACTAACATACTTAATGGTGAAAGGCAGAAAGCTTTCCTCCTAAGATCAGGAACAAGACAAAGAGGTCCACTCTTACCACTTCTATTCATCATTTTACTGGAGGTTCCAGCCAGGGCAATTAGGTAAGAAAAAAGAAATAAAAATCATCGAGACTAGAAAGAAGTAAGACTAACTCTGTTCTCAGATAACAAGATTTTGTATATTTAAAAAAATCTACAGATTTCTGCATATAGAAAAACCCAAAGAGCCCTAAAAAAAAAAACCTCTGAGAGCTAATAATTGAGTTTATCAAAGATGTAGGAAACAAAATCAACGTAAAAAATCAATTGTATTTCTATACAAAAATCAGTTGTATTTCTGAAAATGAATTAAGAAAACAATTCCATTAGCATCAAAAATAATAAAATGCAAAGCAATAATAAAAGGAATTGTAAGACCTGTACAAGGAAAACTACAAAATATTATTGAAAGGAATTAAAGAAGACCTAGATCAGTAGAAAGACATCCATGGTTGTGGATTGGAAGACTTAATATTATTAAGATGGTAATATTCCCCCAAATTAATCTATTAGATTCAACACAAACCTTATTAAAATCCCAGGTGGCTCATTTGTAGAAATTGGCAAACTTATTCTAAAATTTATGTAGAAATGCAAGGGACCCAGAATAGCCCAAAGAATCTTGAAGAAGAACAGTTGGAGAACTCACAATTCCCAATTTTAAAACTTACTATAAAGGTATCATAATCAAGAATGTTTTAGAATAGGCAAATGCACAGAGATAGAAAGTAGATTTGTAGTTGCTTACATCTGGGGAAAAGCAGAATATGGAGGAATGGGCTAGTGGGCATGTCCCCACTTTGGGGGGGTGACAAAACTTTTTTAGAAATAGAAAGTAGTGATGGTTTGTGGTTCAATATTATGTACTGCTTTGACATCTGAAATGAGGGGGAGGGTGTGGCTCTAGTGGCCTAACTGTAAGCCATCCTCCCAAATCTACTCCTGTGGATAAGGTTTCCTAGCCAAACAACCCTCTTTATCATGGGGACCAGGCAAAATTCCTGCTTACCCTTAAGTAAAAGATTTCAGTGGGCTGCCAGTTTGTGAAATTACTCAAACAAATTAATCACATCCTCTTGTGGGAACCAGTGATTACTCCACCCTCCTGATACTATAAAGCCTGCCTCCTAGAGCTCCTGTTTATTCACCCTGCTCCCAAGTATAATTCCTATGTGACCCTGTGTGGCATACTGTGTACTCCCCACAGGATTTGAGTATATGTGATTAACAAACTGCTGTCAATCTCATCTGCTTGAGTCAGGTGTCACGTGCTTGGCCATCCCTATAACCTTAAAGTGGGACTCCATCTCTCACCAATGGGATGAAGAGCAGGCAATCAAAATATGACTGCACATCTTTGTGAATACACTAAAAATCACTAAATTGTACACTTTAAAAGGGTGAATTTTATGGTTTATAAATTATAAGTCAATTTAAAAAGCAT
The DNA here is from genome assembly GCF_009762305.2 of Zalophus californianus. Lineage (NCBI taxonomy): Eukaryota > Metazoa > Chordata > Mammalia > Carnivora > Otariidae > Zalophus > Zalophus californianus. Next base: position 40,691,631 of record NC_045612.1, on the reverse strand, counting down.
GAAAAAATTATTTGCTACAGATGATAAATTCTGTAGATTTTTAGAGGAATAGGAGATTGGGGAAAGCTTCATACAAGAAATGGGTCTTGATCTGACTTTTGTAGGATGGCTGAGATTTGGGCACTCCAGGTAAGTGAAGGCCCAGAATAAGAAATGAATATGACAGATTTGAAGTTCAGTATGGAAACTTATCTGACTAAATTGGATGATTGTTTTAGGGATTATCAGAGAATAAATCTGGCTAGGTAGGTGGAGAAAAAATTAGAGAGGACCTTGAAAAGCATCAGAGGAATTTAGTCTTGATCCAGTAAACCCAAATTTTAATCAGATAATTAACATGATACAGAGAGTAAAGGCAATATATAACCTAGTAATTAAAGAGCATAGGATCTATAGTCAGACAGACCTAGAACTGAATTGTGACTCTGACTATTCCATCATGACCACCGTAGCTTTACTATTTCACAGCTTTAGAATTAGTACCTCTGAATCTTGTTATGGCGAGGCAGCATTGTCACTTTCTCTCATTAACTGTGCTAGCATTCTCCCATTAACTGTGCTAGCATTCTCCCACTTACTGCTTGTTCTAAATATTCTTTCTTTTCTTAAGCCTAGAATATTGAGCAATAAGACTCTGGAAAGGGTTGCTAACCTGATTCTCCATTACATTTGAAGTGCATAGAAAATTGTATTGTTTTGAAATGGCTTGACTAGAACTGAGCTAAAATTTATCTTTCATTGATTTTATAGGAAATAATGTAAACAAAATGGTTTGTTGCTTCAAAGTATTGAGAAATTAATTTTGTGAAGACTTTAGCTTGTGTTTTAATGGCACACATGCCTGATGTAATGGATAACAATTGGGGTAAACAAAAGATTACCTTAAAAGCTTAAAAGGAATACACTGAAAATGAGTTGTCCATAGGGACTTTGAAAAGCTACTATATATTCCTTGTAATCTAGAAGACCAGGCACATTTGTAGGGCTGTGCACACACTCAGAAAAGATCTAAGCTTTCACCTCTGGCTGACTTTGAGGTTCTGTGCAAGCAGGGAGTGCAGGCTAATGTGGAGCTGTAAACTGGCTGGGAGTTGAAGGTATGCCCAACATGCTTACAGAGCCCCTTGGCAAAGACTGGGAGATAATTAGTTCTAGGCATTTAAGGAAATTGCTAATAATTAGCTTCCCTCTAAACTAACTGAGCAGAGACTTTACTGGCCACATATGACAAAGAAAGCAGAATTTACTGAATTAGTTCAGAAAATTTACTGAATAAGCAAACAACAAAAACCAGCAACAACAACAAACCCTGGGGAGAAGAAATGACATAATTTCCAGGATTGTCAAAGTGTATCTTTTAAAATATCCTTTATTGATGAAAAAATATGAGAAGGGGAAAAAAACCAATGACCATAACACTGGAAAGACACCAAACAACAGAACCTATCCTTAAGGAAGCTCAGACATCAAAATTATTAGACATTAATTTTAATCATCTATTGTAAATATGCTCAAAGACCTAAAGGAAACTATGTCTAAAAAACTAAAGGAGGGGAGCCTGTGTCAGTTAAGCCTCTGACTCCTGATTTCAGCTCCAGGCATGATTTCAGGGTTGTGAGATCAAGCCCTGCATTGGGCTCCATGCTCAGTGGGGAGTCTGCTTGAGATTCTCTCTCTCTCTCTCTCTCTCTCTCTCTCCCTTCGCCCCTCACCCCCCCACCTCATACTCTCTCTCTCTGTGTCTCTAAAATAAATGAACCAGATGGAAATGCTGGAGTTGAAGAGTACAATAAATGAAATGAAAATTTCACTAGAGGGGCTCAACAGCATATTTGTTTGTTGTTTTATTATTATTATTATTACGTTATGTTAGTCACCATACAGTACATCATTAGTTTTTGATGTAGTGATCCATGATTCATTGCAGTGCTCCGTGCAACACGTGCCCTCCTTAATACCCATTACTGGGCCAACCCATCCCCCCAGCCCCCTTCCCTCTAAAACCCTCAGTTTGTTTCTCAGAGTCCATAGTCTTTCATGGTTCGTCTCCTCCTCCGATCTCCCCCCCCCTTTGTTTTTCCCTTCCTTCTCCTAATGTCCTCTGTGTTATTCCTTATGTTTCACAAATAAGTGAAACCATATAATAATTGACATTCTCTGCTTGACTTATTTCACTTAGCATAATCTCCTCCAGTCCCATCCATGTTGATGCAAAAGTTGGGTATTCATCCTTTCTGATGGCTGACTAATATTCCTTTGTATATATGGACCACATCTTCTTTATCCATTCATCTGTTGAAGGGCATCTCGGCTCTTTCCACAGTTTGGCTATTGTGGACATTGCTGCTATGAACATTAGGGTGCATATGGCCCTTCTTTTCACTACATCTGTGTCTTTGGGGTAAATACCCAGGAGTGCAATTGCCAGTTCATAGGGTAGCTCTATTTTTAATTTTTTGAAGAACCTCCACACTGTTTTCCAAAGTGGCTGTACCAACTTGCATTGCCACCAACAATGTAAGAGGGTTCCTCTTTCTCCACGACCTCTCCAACATTGTTGTTTCTTGCCTTGTCAATTTTTGCCATTCTAACTGGTGTAAGGTGGTATCTCAATGTGCTTTTGATTTGAATTTCCCTGATGGCTAATGATGATGAACATTTTTTCATGTGTCTGTTAGCCATTTGTATGTCTTCTTTGTAGAAGTGTCTGTTCATGTCTCCTGCCCATTTTTTGACTTGATTATTTGTTTTCTGGGTGTTGAGTTTGAGAAGTTCTTTATAGATCTTGGCTATCAGCCCTTTATCTGTAGTGTCATTTGCAAATATCTTCTCCCAAAAGATTGGTAGAGTGTCTAGACTAATGATATACAAAGAGACATGAAGACAAAAATTGTTTAGAGAGACAAAGTAGAACATTTTATAAGACTAAAATGATCATCAGGGATGGGGGAAGTGGGGAATAGGGATTAAAAAGTGCACCCCGATGTTTATAGCAGCAATGTCCACAATAGCCAAACTATGGAAAGAGCCAAGATGTCCATCGACAGATGAATGGATAAAGAAGATGTGGTATACACACACACACACACACACACACACACACACACACACGCACACACACACACAATGGAATATTATGCAGTCATCAAAAGGAATGAAATCTTGCCACTTGCAACGACATGGATGGAACTGGAGGGTATTATGCTGAGCGAAATAAGTCAATCAGAGAAAGACATGTATCACATGATCTCACTGATATGAGGAATTCTTAATCTCAGGAACAAATTGAGGTTTGCTGGAGTGGTGGGGGAGTGGGAGGGATGGGGTGGCTGGGTGATAGACATTGGGGAGGGTATGTGCTATGGTGAGCGCTGTGAATTGTGTAAGACTGTTGAATCACAGACCTGTACCTCTGAAACAAATAATACATTATATGTTAAAAAAGAAGAAGAAGAAGATAGGAGGAGGGGAAGAATAAAGGGGGGAAATCGGAGCTGGGAGACGAACCATGAGAGACTATGGACTCTGAGAAACAAACTGAGGGTTCTAGAGGGGAGGGGGTGGGGGAATGGGTTAGCCTGGTGATGGGTATTAAAGAGGGCATGTACTGAATGGAGCACTGGGTGTTATACGCAAACAATGAATCATGGAACACTACATCAAAAACTAATGATGTAATGTATGGTGATTAACATAACATAATAAAAAAAAGTACACTTATCATGATAAAGAATAAAATAAAATGTTAAAAAAGAAGATTAAAATGATTGATCCAGAAAGAAGATATAACAATTACAAACATATATGTGCCTAATGACAGAGATCCAAAATACTTGAAGCAAAAAGAGGAGAATTGAAGAGGAAAATAGACAATTCAACAGTAATAGTTGGATATTTTAATATACCACTATCAATAAGGGATAGAACAATTAGACAAAAGAGCAGCAAGGAAATAGACTTGTACAACACCATTAACCAACTAGACCTGACAAACCTCTAAACAATATTCTACCCAATAACAGGAGTATACACATTCTCAGCTGCACATGAGACTTACTTCGGGAAAGAAGATATGTTAGGCCATAAAACAAGTCTTGATAAATTTAAGAGTTTTTATATCATACAAAATATGTTTTCAGATCATAAGGGAATGAAATTAGAAATCAATCAATACCAAAGGAAATCTGGAAGATTCACAAAAATGTGGAAATTAAACAACATATTCTTAACCATTGGATCAAAACAGAATCACAAAGCAAAAAACAACATATGTTGAGATGAATGAAAATTCACAACATTCAAAAACATAAGAGATGGAACTAACCCAGTGCTCAGAGGGAAATTTATAGCTGTAAATACAATAAAAAAGAAGATCTGTGAATTGTGTAGGACTGTTGAATCACAGACCTGTACCTCTGAATCAAATAATACATTATATGTTAAAAAAAAAGTGTTAGCCTGATGATGGGTATTAAAGAGGGCATGTATTGAATGGAGCACTGGGTGTTATACACAAACAATGAATCATGGAACACTACATCAAAAACTAATGATGTAATGCATGGTGATTAACATAACATAATAAAATTAAATTTAAAAAAAAAAGATGATCTCAAGTAAAAAAATCTTACCTTCTACCTTAAGAAACAACAACAAAGATGAACCATTAGAGACGATGGACTCTGAAAAACAAACTGAGGGTTCTGGGGGGGGTGGGGGGATGGGTTAGCCTGGTGATGGGTATTAAAGAGGGCACATTCTGCGTGGAGCACTGGGTGTTATGCACAAACAATGAATCATGGAACACTACATCAAAAACCAATGATGTAATGTATGGTGATTAACATAACAATAAAAATTATTAAAAAAAAAGAAACAACAACAAAAAAGCAAACTAAAGCCAAGGCAAATAGAAGGAAGGCAATATTAAAGATTAAAGGGGAAATAAATAACATAGAAAATAGAAAATAATGGGAAAAATCAAACTGAAATTCGGTCTTTGAATAGATAAACAAAGTTGACAAACTTTTAGCTAGACTGACCAATTAAAAAAAGAAAAGGCTGAAATTACTGAAATTGGAATGAAAGAAGGGCCATTGCTAGCAACCCACATAGAGATAAGAAGTATTACAAAGGAATACTATGAACAATGTATGCTAGCAAATTAGATAACCCAGGTGAAATGGACAAATTCCTAGAAACACACAAACTACTGAAACTGATTTAAGAAAAGATAGAAAATCTATATTGTCCCGTAAGAAGTAAAAAGATTGAACATTTCCTACAAGGGATTGAACATAAAACATTTCCCACAAAGGAAAACTCCAGACCAGATGGCTTCAATGGTGAATTCTACCAAATGTTTAAAGAAAAATGAGCACCTATCATTCACTAAAAAAAAAAAAAAAAAAAAAAATAGAAAGGAAGGAAAACTTCCTAACATGTTATGAGGTATAACCCTGATACTAAACCCAAAAACATAACAACAACAAAAACAGCAATAAAATAAAACTAAAGACCAATATCCCTTATGAATATAAAAACAAAACACTCAGCAAAATACTAACAAGATGAATCCATCAACAAAGAAAAAGAATTATATACTATGACCAAATGGGATTTATCCCATGAATGTAAGGTTGTTTTAAACACAACAAACTAGAAATAGAAGGGAAATTCCTCAACCTGATAAAGATCATGTACGAAAGACAACTTACATCATACTCAATGGTGAAAGATTGGCAGGTTTTCCCTGGGAATCAGGAACAACACAAGGATGTTCACTCTCACTACTTCTATTGAACACTGTGCTAAAAGTTCTTACCAGAGTAATTAGTCAAGAAAAAGAAATAAAAGTCATCCAAATTAAAAAGGAAAAAATAAAACTATATTCACAGATGGCATGATCTTATACATAGAAAATGCTAAATAACAAAAAAAACTTCTAGAACTAATAAATGAATTCAGCAATGTTGCAAAGTACAAGATCAATGTACAAAAATCTTTTGTATTTCTATACACTAGAAATGAACAATCTGGTAAGGAAATAAAGAAGATAATTATATAGGATCAAGAAGAATAAAACACTTAGGAATAAATCTAACCAAGTAGGTACAAGATTTGTACACTGAAAACTACAAAACATTGTTGGAAGAAACTAAAAAGATCTAAATAAATGAGAAAACATCATGTGTTCATGGATTGGAATACAAAATATTGTTAAGATGACAATACCACCTAAAGCTATCTACCGATACAATGCAATCCCTATCAAAATAAAACTGCCTTTTTTCCCCCAAAAATGAACAATTTTATTTTAAAATTTGTATGAAATTGCAAGGGACCCTGAATAAGCAAAATAATCTTGAAAAAGAACAAAATTGGAAGGCTCACACTTCTCAATTTCAAAACTTACTACAAATTATAGTAATCAAAACAGTATGGTATTGGCATAAGGCTAGACCTATAATCAATAAAATAAATTGAGAGTCAACTAGAAACCCATATACTCTAAATTCAATTGATTTTCGAAGAGGTGCCAAGATCATGCAATGTGGAAAGAACAGTCTCTTCAACAAATGGTCCTGGGACAACTGGATATCTGCATGCAAAAGAAAGAATGTGGACATTTACCTAATACCATATGCAAAAATTAACTCGAAATGGATCAAGGACCTAAATGCAAGAGCTAAAATTATTAGCCTTGGGGCGCCTGGGTGGCTCAGTCATTAAGTGTCTGCCTTCGGCTCAGGTCATGATCCCAGGGTCCTGGGATCAAGCCCTGCATCGGGCTCCCTGCTCAGCGGAGAGCCTGCTTCTCCCTCTCCCATTCCCCCTGCTTGTGTTCCCTCTCTTGCTGTGTCTTTCTCTGTCAAAATAAATAAATAAAATCTTTTAAAAAATAATAAAATAAAATAAAATTATTAGCCTTTTAGAAGAAAACATAGGGGTAACATCTTCATGACTTTGAGTTTGGCAACAAATTCTTATTAGATATGACAAAAGCACAAAAGAAAAGGAAAAAATACATAAATTCAACTTCAACAAAATCAAAACTTCTGGGCATCAAGGAAGTGTCAGGCAACCCACAGAATGAGAAAAAATATTTGCAACTTATATATCTGATAAGATTTTATTATAAATATTATATAAAGAACCCATACAACTTAACAAAAAAAGACAATTCAATTTTAGAATGGGCAAAGGAGTCGAATAGACATTTATCCAAACAAGATATACAAGTGGCCTAAAAGCACATGAAAAGATGCTTAACATCATTAATCACTAGAGAATGCTAATCAAAACCATAATGAAATAATATGACCTCACACCCACAAGGATGGCTACAATTTAAAAAAAAAAAAACACCAAAAAAGAGAAAACAACAGGTGTTAGCAAGGATGTAGAGAGACTGGAACCTTCATACACTGCAGATGAGAATGTGAAATGAAACAGCCATTGTAGAAAACATTTTGACAGTTCCTCAAAACGTCAAACATAGAATTACCATATGACCCAGCAATGCCACTCCTAGGGAAATAAAAACATAAGCCCACACAAAAATTTGTACATGAATGTTCATAGCAGCATTATTCAAAATGGGAAAAAGGAAATAGGAGATAGAATGATTTCCCATCAACTGATGAATGTATAAACCAAATGGGGTATATCCATTCAATGGAATATTATTCAGTTATAAGAAGGAATAAAGGAATGAAGTATTGATACCTGTCACAACATGGATAAATCTTGAAAGCACAAAGGGTTACATACTGTATGATTGCGTTCATATGAAATGTCCAGAATAGGCAAATCATAGACACAGAAAGCAGAGTGGTGGTTGCCAGGAATTGGGAAAGCCATTGAATGGTATACTTAAAATGGTTACAATGGTGTATGATGTGGTGTGAATTTTACCTCAATATGAAAACGATGTGTGGTACTGGCATAAAGATAGATATAGAGATAATGAGATACATTATAAATTGAGATAGAATTGTGAATCCAGTAATAAATCCATATATCTGCCATCAATTGATTTTCTACAAAGGTGCCAAGACCAATAAATGGGGGAAATAGTCTTTTCTAAAATTAGATATCTTGGGGCGCCTGGGTGGCTCAGTCGGTTAAGCATCTGCCTTCTGCTCAGGTCATGATCCCGGGGTCCTGGGATCAAGCCCCGCATCAGGCTCCCTGCTCAGTGGGAAGCCTGCTTCTCCCTCTCCCTCTGCTTGCAGCTCCCGCTGCTTGTGCTCTCTCTCTCTCTCTTTCTCTCTCTGTGTCAAATAAATAAATAAATTCTTTTTAAAACAAAAAAATAAAATTAGATGTCTATCACATTGCTATACATGATTGATGAAGGTGGGATAAGGATTGAGGTAAGTGGCACCAAGAAATAGAAAAAAGTTTCTCAGAATGTGGTCCCTGGACAACGGAGTTTAGAATCAATTGGAGATTTTATTAAAATGGCAATTTCTGGGCCCCATCTAGTAAATCAAATTTTCACGTGTTAGGCCCAGGAATCTACATTTTAGCTAGCTCTCTAGTTAATGTGGATGCATACTGAAGTCTAAGAACAACTGGTATAGAGGGTGGCATCATGGGTTTTTGAGTCAGAAGAACCTGGGTTCAAATCCCAGCTCTGCCAGTTAGCAGTTTTACCTCTGTTCTTAGGTGTCACCACCAGCTTCCCGCCTTCACCCATGTGTTTCTGTCTCTCTGGCTTAGCTTACTTTGTGTTTTATAGTAATGGCAATATAAGTGAACAAACCCAGGTGCAAAATCTTAAAACCTAAGTCCTTCCTTCCAGCGCTGTCCCATCTCTTTTATCCCAGTGCCCCCAATGATGTCCTGCACCCCAGGTCTGGTGCCCCCATATCTCTCTTTCACTGCAATATATGTGGTTTCATCTTTGGAGATGGGAGGCATGAAAACAGAGAAAGCGTCATGAAAGGGGCTTTATTCTGAACTGGGCCTTGAAGAACAGGGCAGAATTTCCACATGCAGAAATGGGGAAAGAATGTTCCAGAAGGAGGAAGGGCCATTAACGTAAAGGTAAAGAGGGAAGTTGCTACATGGTTTGTCACTAGGACCAATCAGTGGGCTAGGCTTGGGTTACTTGGTCATTGGTTTACTGGTTTCCCTCCAATTTGTAGTTTGTGTTCATTTTTCTGACCAATCAGGGGGCTTGCCCTCACTTACTTTGTTGTTGACTGACCCTCAGTTTCCTGCCTTTGTAGCAACCCCAAGTCCTGTGTACAAACTCCAAATGCAAACCTGTAATCCTTCCTGACATTTCCAGCCTAGCTGTCCCTTCCTAGCGCCAATATTCCCTTGAACCCTAGCACTAATGCCTCTCTATAGCTCCTCATAGTCACAGGAGAAGCCACTTCTATTTAAGGTAAAGGATATGAAATCTGGAAAGGCTTCACAGAGGAGGCTGTGTCTACCCAGAGTTTTAAGGGATGGGGGCAGGATTTCCCCAGGAATGGAGGGAAAAGTCATCTCAAAAAGAGGCCATAATATGAATTTATTAATTCAAGAATATTTATTGAGGTCTTCATCTTTCCCCATGAATCAATAATGGCAACACAATTTTTAGAGCACATACTATGTGCTGTGTTGGGCTTTTACATATTTGTTCAATTACTCAAATTTCCACTTAACAAGACTTGTGCTGATCACCTACCTATCCATGTACTCTGTAGCATACGGAAGTGTGCTCCAAGGCCTACCTGCTTGACTAACCTCAGTGTCATCTCATATACCACCTTCTGTATCTTTGTTGCAGAGTTCCACACCCTAGGTAATCCTTATCTTCAAAGCTGCAGGCTTAGCAGGCAACTACCTTCAGGGACTCAGTCTCCTCATTCTCTCCGGCAACCCGCTGCCATCCTCAACTTCCTATTTCCTACTTGACATCAGTTCTATTTATTATTATTATTATATAACTTCAAACATTAATCTTTTTAAGTGTACAGCCCAGTGACATCAATTACATTCACATTGTTGTACAATAGTTACTATAATCTTTAAAAAAAAAATTAAGTAATCTCTACACCCAAAATGGGGCTCAAACTCACAACTCCAAGATCAACAGTTGCATATTCTACTGACTGAACCAGCCAGGTACGCCACTACAATCTACTTTTAAAATATTTTCATCACCCCAAACAGAAACTCTGTACCCATTAAACAATAACTCTTCTTTTCTCCCTCCTCCTTAGCCACTGGTAACCTCTAATCTACTTTTCTCTATGACTTTGCCTATTGTAGACATTTCATAGAAATGGAATCATACCATATTGTCCTTCTGTGTCTGGCTTCTTTCACTCAGCATGAGGTCTTCAAGGTTCATCCATGTTATAGCACGCATCTGATCTCTACTCTGAATGAAAGGATTTCATTCCTTTTAATGGCTGAGTAATATTCCATTGCATATATATACCACAGTTTGTTCATCTACCCATCGATGAACATTTGGATTGTTTCCACCTTTTTGCTTCTGTGCATGATACTGCTATGAACATTTGCATACAAGTCTTTGAGTCTCTGTTTTCAATTCTTTGGGGCATATATCTAAGAGTAGGATTGCTGGGTCATGTGGTAATTCTATGTTGAACTGTTGGAGGAGCTGCCAGGCTGTTTTCTACAACAGCTGCACCATTTTACATTCTCACCAGTGATGCAAGGGTTCCAATTTCTCCACATCCCTGCCAGCACATACCACAAACCATAAATAGCATCTATATTGAAAATATGCCTTTACTTAGGTAGTTGGCTCTCTTCACCCTGGCTTATTTAAAACCAAAGGTTGTATCCTTAGTTGTATACACTTTAACTATGAAATCTAAGGCAAAGAAACTGAAAGAGATTTCAAGTCACAGTGACAACTGAGCAGAAAATCTTTGAAAGCATTGGAGATGAGTGAGGAAAGAGGGATTGGTGTCCTTTGACAGCTTTTCATCGACTGAATTCAAATCTGTTCCGGTGACAGCAGCTGCAGCCAGGAGAGAAAGGTTAACATTTCATAGCTCACTTAACACCTCTGCCCACAGCCACTGAAGTAAAGAGGTCAGCAGACTGGGAAGAAATGACACTATGCCACTCACATTCTGAGTGGTTCCTTTTAGTTGATTAGTTTAGAACTTTTGCAGTGATACAATTTGGCCATTTCTCCCTATTTTTGAAGTACTCAAGCAATTTTGGCATTTAAATGTTCTTCCATCTGTAAGAGTTTTAATCACTTAGCCCTGCATTTTCGATCTTCTTGAATGAATTGAAGCCTCACAAAGTGTTCCTTTTAGCTAAGGTTGGAAAGAGAAGAGCAGGGCTGAGCCAACTGTATTATTTGGTATCAGAGTGGAGATCGGAGTTAGTAAGGCAGGTTGGGCTGCCACCAAGCATTTTATCTATGTTGCAGTGTCTCCAAGTGTCGCCTGGGGATCACTTGCCTTAAAACCCCTGGGGTGTTTTATTTTCATTTTTTTTTTTACTTAAATTCAAGTTAGTTGACATATAGTGTATTATTAGTGTCAGGGTAGAGTTTAGTGATTCATCAGTTGCATATCACACCCAGTGCTCATTACTGGGTAATGCCCTTCTTATCGTGCCCTCCTTAATGCCCTTCACCCAATTACCCCATCCCCCCAACCTCCCCTCCAGCAACCCTGTTTGTTGCCTAGAGTTAAGAACCTCTTATGGTTTGTCTCTCTCTCTCTGTTTTTATCTTATTTCATTTTTGCTTACACCTGGGGGTGTTTTAAAATAACTTACTCAGAACTAGGGTGACCAATCATCTAGGTTTTCCCCAGACTGAGGGCTTTCCCCAGACACTGGATTTTCAGTACTAAAACTGGGAAAGTCTCAGACAAATGAGGACGGGTGGTTGCCTCCTACTGAATCAGAATCACTGCTTTCTTATAACTACTGAAGTTTGCGATCCACTGAAGTGGCCAAAACACTCTGCCTTCTCCACTTCCCACTGAGGACCACCTTTGGCCTACAGCTGCCTCACTCTATCACTCCTTTTGCTAACCACTTTAACTGTTACCTTCTTCCATTTTTACATGTAGGTAGCCCTCTTACTTCAGTTGGAGGGCAGTGCTTTTAGGGCAATGTAATGGCTGAGCAAGTATCAGGACCATCACTGTTGTTGTTGTTAGCAGGATCAGCACTGGATCTATGTGCTAGGGGAAACAGGGAGGATGTTAAAGAAGTTCATTCCTTCATTTATTCATTCCATGAACATTTATTGGACACATTTTTAATATATATATTGAGCTGTAAGTTGCTTAGAGAAAAAGAGAACCTAAGGTTGGGTATGAATATAGGCATGCATGTAGGGACATATGTCTGGCATCTATCAGCATATAGAGAAGAAATACCCATTTTCCAAGAACTACAACTATTTAGAATATTCATGAATTCAGCAAATATTTATTGAGGACCTTTTGTGTGCCAGCACAGTGCTAGACCCTGGGATACAACTGTAAGCAAGATCTATAGGTCCCTGTTCTCATAGAGCTTACACTCTATGCAAAGAGATAAACACACAAACAAATATATGACAGGTGCTTTGATAAGTGCTATATGATGTGACTGAGATGGAAGGTCTACTTTGATTGATTGGTAAGGGAATGGCTCTTTGAGCAGGTGAAATTAGAGCCAAGATCTAAATGATAAAAAGCCAGCCATTCACAGACCTGGGGGAGATATGTTCTAGGCAAGAGCAATAGCTACTCTTGTAGCAGGAAGGAGCTTGATATGTTAGAGAAATACAGAGAAAGCTGGTGTGACAGAAGTGTCATGAACAACAGGGAGAATCATGTGAGAGGAGGTTGGAGAGGCAGGCAGGGTTTAGATCAAGCCCCCCTATGGGCCTGGGTCAGGGACCCAGATTTCATTCTAATTCTGAATACTTGTTCAGAGAAGATATTGGAAGGTCTGAAGCAGAGGAGTGAGGCAATCAGATTTACAATTTGAAAGATCTCTCTGATAGTTTTGGAGAATAGACCAAAATAGAGTGAGAGCAGAAGCAGAGAAACCAATTAGGAGACTATTGCAAGTAGACAACATGAGAGATAGTGGTAGCTAGGAGTAAGGTGGTGGGAAGCAGAGACAATGACAATTTTGTATTTATTTTGGAGTTAGGGCCAACAGATTTTGGTGATGGTCTGAATATAGGGTATAAAAGGAAACAGAAGACTCAGGGGCATTCCCAGGTTTCTTGATTTGGGTGAATGGTGGGATCATTTACTAAAATGGGGAAGACTCAAGAAGGGAGTGGTCAGGTATCAAGAATTCAGTCGTATAGGGCGCCTGGGTGGCTCAGTTGGTTAAGCGACTGCCTTCGGCTCAGGTCATGATCCTGGAGTCCCGGGATCGAGTCCCCCATTGGGCTCCCTGCTCGGCAGGGAGTCTGCTTCTCCCTCTGACCCTCTTCCCTCTTGTGCTCTCTATCTCTCATTCTCTCTCTCTCAAATAAATAAATAAAATCTTTAAAAAAAAGAATTCAGTCGTATATATGTAATGGTTGAGATGCCTCATAAAATTCCAAACTGAAGTGTCAAGGAGATATACATGTCTTGAGTTCTGGGCCCTGTCAGAGTCAGGGATATAAGTTAATTTTGGAGTTAAGAGCACACAAATAATACTTAAAGCTGTGGGACTGGACAACGTTATCTAGGGACATAATGGAATAGAAAAGAGGAAGAGGTTCCTGGACTGAGCCCTGGAACCTCCAACATTTAGAGGTCAAGCAGAGGACAAGGAACCAACAAAAGAGGGTGAGGGGCTGGCCAGGTATAAGATAAACCAGGAAAGTGTAGTTTCGAGGAAGCCAAGAGGAAAAAGAGCAGGAGTTTCCAGAAGAGAGTACTATTATTCCCATTTTACAGATAAGGAAACTGAGGTGAGGGAGTGTAAGTAGCTTGCCCAAGTTTGCACAGCTAATAATGGAACCACAGGGAGTTAAACCCAAGCAATCTGACTTCAGAGTCTGTGCTCCTGACCACTACACCATTGGCTCTCAAGCTTTAGTGTTTATCAGAATCATGTAGAGGGCTTGTTAACACACAGATTGCTGGGTGGGTCCCACCTCCAGAGTTTTTGATTCAGAAGTTCTGTGATGGGGCCCACGATTTTACATCTCTAACAAACTCGCAGGCGATGCTGATGCTGCTGGTCTGGAGTGGTTCTTTGAGAACCACTGCCCTACTGTAATTACCTTTCATGTAGAAAGAAAGGCTTGTGATAATGTTGGTATTGTGGTTTTTTCTCCAATTGCTTTGAGAGATGCTCCCTTAGGTTGTGAAGGAAGAATTATCCCACTGCCCTTTCTAGAGTTATCTGAATAAAACAACCATATTTCTGACTAGTGCAGAAGAGATCAGTTGAGCTCTAGGGCTTAAGGGATATGGTGGGACCAGAAAAAAGGATAAGGCTACCAGCTCCTTGATGTTTACCCCACAGCTATAGTGGCCTAGATGGGACACTGCTAAACCCAGCTAAGGGCTGAGAAGGCAAGAAAAGACTACAGGACGGTCTAGGTTTAGGACTTTAACAAGGCTGGGACTGAACCTTCAGAGATATCCCTGGTCAGTAGCCACATTCTTCCACGGTCATGTTTTAGCTTTATTTTTATTTAAAGATTTTATTTATTTATTTGACAGAGAGAGAGAGAGAGACAGCGAGAGAGGGAACACAAGCAGGGGGAGTGGGAGAGGGAGAAGCAGGCTTCGCGCTGAGCAGGGAGCCCAACACAGGGCTCGATCCCGGGAGCCCGGGATCATGACCTCAGCCCAAGGCAGACGGTTAATGACTGAGCCACCCAGGTGCCCCTGTTTTAGCTTTATAAAGGCGCTAGGTAGCAAAGGCATGCAGGGCACTGGGAAGCAAAAGACTGGAAAAATGGATCCTGGCCTTGGATATACAAAAAGCCTGCGGGTGCAGGCTTTGCTATGCTATCAGGTCTAAGGGCAGAAAGAGCAAGATTAATGGAATAATAGCCAATAAGTATTTACTGTATGCTAGGCATCTGACATACATTATCTCACTGCATCCTCACAACAGCCTATGAGGTGGATATTATTATTATCCCCATTTTACAAGTGAGGAAACAGACTCAGTAGACTAAGATCACAGCTAGTAAGTGGCAAGCCCTTGATTCAAACCTAAGCCTAATTCCAAAACCCTTGTTCTTTTTTTTTTTTAAGGTTTTATTTATTTATTTGAGTGGGGAAGGAGCAGAGGGAGAGGGAGAAGCAGACTCTGTGCTCAGCCCCCCAAACGCATGGGATTTGATCTCACGACCCTGAGATCATGACCTGAGCCGAAACCAAGAGTCAGACACTCAACCGACTGAGCCACCCAGATGCCCCTCCAAAGCTCTTGTTCTTAACTACCACAGTCTAAAATGACTAAAATGTAAGACTTTTCTGGACTGCTTCCCGACAAATAAGATGGAGGAGAATGGCGTAGCTTAAGGAAGGCCTGGCCTAGAGAGCTAAGTGAGGCTACCAGATCAGACAGAGATTGACAGTGCAAATGCCCTGGGCCAAAGTCTTGCACACTGTTGTTTTCAAGTCACCAGATTTATAAAAAGACAAACAGTTCACCAGTAAGAACACTATATTTGAGAAGAAGTGTGTGAGATGAGACAGGAGCGGATGAGCAAGGAATGCTATGCGGGATACACACAATAAACAGTAGCAAATTGTGGGCAGGTCAAAAAGTACAAGCATTTGAGTGAAGACATGAATGGAGAAAAAAGATGAGACATCTGGTGGAGGCAAATAGATTAAAGGCCTTTATCACGATGGGGGACTCTGGGGTCCAGGATCTTCTTTTATTCTCCTTTTCTCAGCTTTTCTCTGCTTTCTTTTTCTTTGAAATTTTTCTTCAGAGTTGTATATTCATATGCAGTTGTAAGGAATAATACAGGTGGAGCCTTTGTAGGCTTTGCCCAGTTTCTTCACATTGCTACATCTTGCAAAACTGTAGAATAGTATCACAACCAGGATGTTGACATTGATACAATCCACCAATCTTATTCAGATTTCCCCAGTGTGTGTGTGTGTGTGTGTGAAGTTCTATACAATTTTATTACCTAGGTTCATGTATCCACCACCACAGTCAAGACACCAAACAGTTCCAACACCACAAAGATCCCTCATTGTGGCTGTTTATAGCCAAATTGACTTCCACTTTCCACCATATCTCCATCCCTGAGCCCTGGCAACCATTACTAGCCAGTTCTCTATCTCTATAATTTGTCAAGAATGTTACATAAATGAAATCATATAATATGCAAGTTTTTGTGATTGGCTTTTTTTTTTACTCAGCATAATTTCCCTGGAGATTTATTCAAGTTTCTGCATGTACCAATAGCCTGTTCCTTTCTATTGATAAGTAGTATTCTATGGTATGAATGTACCACGGTTTATTTAACTATATTCATCTGTTGAAGGACGTCTGAGTTTCCAATTTTTGGCTAGTATGAAAAAAGCTGCTATGAACATTTGTGCACAGGTTTGTGTGTGAATATAAATTTTCATTTCTGTGGGATACATGCCCAGAAGGGTAATTGCTGGGCAGTTTGTTAGTGGCATGTTTAGTTTTTTAAGAAACTGCCAAAATGTTTTCCAGACTGGCTGTACCATTTTACATGCCCATCAGCAATGTATGAATGATTCAGTTTCTCTACATTTTCACCAGCATTTGGTGATGTCATTGTTTTTTATGTTAGTCATTTTGATGGATATGTAGGAATATCAAATATCAATATTTTATTTATTTTTTATTTTTTTAAAGATTTTATTTATTTATTTGACAGAGAGAGACAGCAAGAGAGGGAACACAAGTAGGGGGAGTGGGAGAGGGAGAAGCAGTCTTCCCACTGAGCAGGAAGCCCAATGCAGGGCTCGATCCCAGGACCCTGAGACCATGATCTGAACCGAAGGCAGTTGCTTAAGCAACTGAGCCACTCAGGCAACGCTTATTTTTAAAAGAAACAAACTAGAGAGGAGAAACTTGTGAAATTCCTTCGAGATAAGATCTCTTATTGTTTCAGTTTAACTATCCTGACTAGTTTTGCCTGGAAAGCCATTTTAAACTTTTGCAATAAAAGATCTCCACTCATCTGGGATCCTAGTCGCCCTAAACCACAAACTAATTGCTTATCTTCTCCTAGGCCCAAAGAAAAGCTGAGAAAGCTACAGGAAGATTCATCTGAAGAAATCAGAAGAGTCAGGCAGAGAAGGGATATAGAGAGAGAACTTCCAGGACAGTATTTGCAAATAATCACTTCTCCATCTTGTTCTATATTCCCCTTTTACAGAGGCGGTAGTCTGGTTTAAATGTCCGAGGACAGAACTGTGTTGTAAAGGTGTTATGAAGAGAGCTGATTCTGTGGATTTATTCCCAACTCTGAGTTCAGTGACTTTAGCTTGGTTGGTGGCTTAGCAACTTGGTGGCTTGAAATCTGCCACGGTCAGAATATTGACACCACAGAAATTGGCAAACATTAAAAATCAGAACACTTTTTATCTAGGGTTGGGTTGGCAAACACTTATTATCACAATGCTCTACTTTCTTTCTAAAACATGTTCTCTACCATTAAGAGGCAAGAGATGAGGAGATACCAATAGAGTGCCTGCTACATTTGTGAGCTCATATAATTCTCATAACTTTTTCGGGTAGGTATTATTCTATTCATACTGTAGATGAGGAAACTGAGATTTGAGATGAAACATTTTATCAATGTTGCATGTCAAGTAGCTGGCAGACCTCTAATGTGGTTTGGGGTCTAAGCTCAATACAAACCTTGTCTTTCCAATATACCACACTGGGTCTCTAGAGGGGAAGAGATACTACATGCCAGAGAGAAGTGGTGAGGCAAAATTTAAAAAATATATATTTCCTTGACTTTAAAAGAAAGTTAAATTACAAGACTGCTTTTGGCATTGTGTAGCACTTTAGCTTATCTAAAGTGTATTTATATTCTTATCTAAATTATATGTACGTATGTATGGTCCAGCTGTAGTGGACACAGTAACTATGGCTATTGTCTTCTGGTATTCTTTCTAACTTCTCTTCCGGTTCCCCAGAGAACACTTCCCTCTCCCTATGTGACACTAGCAAAGTGGGTAATCACAGAGCTCTGGCCTCCCCCAACCACAGGTGTGACTAGCCATTTAGGGTCCTCCTCAGGACTTGTCTATCGAAACTAGAAGAAAAGAGATTTTTTTCCTGCTTGGGTTGCTTACCCAGGACATTATGAGTCTGAGGCTCAATTGTTCTTTTCACATGGTAGATGAGATGGCCTCTGAACATACCTGAACAGGTCTGAACATACCCTGTAGATTTCCCGGTTTATTGAGCCAATAAAGTAACCCCTATCCTTTGTGTGTGAGTGCTTTTGTGTTAATTAAGCCGTCTGAGTTGAGTTTTCATTATTTGTAACCAAGAGTCCCATCTCCTCTGTGACTGCTCCAGCTCATTAGGCTTTTTATTCTATGAATTTTTACAACATTTAACAATCTATACCAGCTCTGTTCAATAGAAGGACAATGTGAGCCACATACATATAATTTTAATTTTTCTAGTAGCCACATTTTAGAAAGTGAAAAGAAGCAGGAGAAATAAATTTAATAACGTATTTTTTATTTAACCCAACGTATCAAAAATGTTATCATTTTAACATATAACCAATATAAAAATTCTTTTTTTTTAAGATTTTATTTATTTATTTGAGAGAGAGAGAATGAGAGATAGAGAGCACGAGAGGGAAGAGGGTCAGAGGGAGAAGCAGACTCCCCGCTGAGCAGGGAGCCCGATGTGGGACTCGATCCCGGGACTCCAGGATCATGACCTGAGCCAAAGGCAGTCGCTTAACCAACTGAGCCACCCAGGCGCCCACCAATATAAAAATTCTTAATGAAATAGTTTCCATTCTTTTCTTTGTCCTAAGTCTTTGAAATCTGGTGTGTGTTTTACACTCACAGCATATCTCAATTCTGACTGCCCACATTTCAGTTGCTCAATAACCGCATGTGGCTAGTGGCTATGGTATTGGACAATACAGATTTATATGATACATACTGGCACCAAATCATACATCATCATGTATTGCTACTTGAATGTTTCATGTGTAAATGTCTAATCTTTCCATCTATCATAAGCCCCTCGAGACCAGAAACCTCACCTTAAAATTCTTCTATGGCCCTTAAATTTTAGCACAGTGCTATGCTACTAGTAGTTAATAGTATAAATAAGTGATTTCATTTACAGCATTCAGTGAGCAGAGGGTTGTAATTCACACCCTAGTAAAGAAATGTGAATGAGAAACATACTGCAAGTCTGCTGGAGATATGTCAGGTATCTGCATATGATGTAGTAAATGTTTTCTCTGATAGCAAACTATCAGGCCCGAGGCAGAGATGATAAGAACCAAAGCGATAAGAATGCCTTATGATTCTCAAATGGAAAGTGCTAAATTCAAAGTGTAAAATGAGTATCCTTTCCCAGTGCCATATCTTAGAGATGAGAGTACTAAAGAGCAAGATGAGTGATTTCTACTTTTGGTCACACGTAACTAGCAAATTGTTAGCATCTGAGCATAGACAGAGGCCATTTCTTTTGCCCTCATATAGCCACTGCTTTTTTAAAAAGGCAGTGGGAATTGGGGGGGGGGTCAGGGTGAAAGGGTGAAAAAGAGGTTGGGGAGATACAGAAATCAGCTTACAAGTTTTTTCTCCAAGTATACATTTCCTATCCTCACCCTAACACACACACACACACACACCCTTCTCACTGATATATCAGTGTCTCATCAGAGTCCAAAAAGAGTTCAAGATGTCTAGTGCTCCTAAATCCTACTGGACCTCCCCGAAAACATAAATTCTCAGCTGCAAATAGCCCCTCAGATCACTTGGTCATTCATTGTTTTCACTAATTTATTTGGCTATATGATATGCCGGGCCCTATGGGGGCTGTAAAGACCAAAGATACAATCTCTTCTCTCATAGAGCTCAATCTACTGAGAGTGCAGTGGGGGGTGGGGGTGGCAATGATGACGGAAAAGATTGTTAACTATAATGCCACATGATAAACACTACAGAAGGGATATATACTACATGCTATTATGGAATGCTATGCAGCAGTTGTAAAAATGAAGTGTATTCATGAAAAGGTCTCCAGGAAAAAAAGGCAAAATGAAATATACAGTATGATGCTATATATATTTTTAAAAATATTACCTGTTTTAATGTATATCTATATATGTGTGTTTGCATGTGCATAGAAGTCTGGAAAGAGACATACCAAACTGTAATAATAGGGGTTACCTCTGAAGAGGGGATTAGGATTGCAGGGCAAGGAGGTAGGTAAGTGGGTCTTTATCTTCTTCTGCATCATTTGAATCCTTTAAATAAGAATGTATTTGTATATTAATTGAGTAATTAAAAATAAAGAAATAATGTTTTAAGGTTTTTTAGGTGCTCTGAAAACACTAAAGAGAGACCATTAAATCTTCCCAGAGGTGGTCGCTTTTGAACCGGGCTTTGTAGCTGGCCCATTCCTTGCTCTCCCTCCAGCCCTGTGGCTCTCCCATGTCCAGGACCTAACTCAGATTTTTGCATTCTAGTCCTTCCAGATGAAGGAGGTATCTCCAGAGAAGCTACAATCTTGTGTTCTGAAATAGTAGAGTGGACCCCCACGCCCCTCCTAAACTTCAAGTCTCAGAGAAAGTACAAAGCTAAATCCTGAGTTGAAGATTGAACTAGAAAGAAAATGTGACTATCTTTCCAATGTAGAGAAACTGCCCTCTGCCCTGTGTTTTAACTGTGATGTTGCTCTAAGCATCATATTAGGGTGGATGAAAAGCATAAAGCAAAGATCATTATTGATTCACCCTGAGCCAGGCTCATTCAAATTCAAGATGGAAAGCCCTAGAGAGCCATCCATGTCCTTGTCTTCCAGTGTCCAGTGACAAACCATTCTGGGAAAAAACCATGCCCTTTAGAAGGCCAAGTCCTGCATCCTATTGACCTACTCTCTTTCACAGTCTGTTTTGGATCTTTTTAGCCGATGAGACTGGTGGGAAGTGACATAGGAAAAACAACAATGGTAGGATTCACCCAGAGTCCCTAGCATGAACATGGCCTTTTCAAGTTATAAAGATAAATAACCATCTAAGCAGCATTAGGGAGTTTGTTTCCAGTAAAGTGAATCTGAGGAGAAAAAAAAAAAAGTAGTCACATTAACCTCTGACACAGCTTTCCAGGCAAAAGCTTTCATAACTAAAGGCCAATAATATGATGGCAGGAAGAAGCTCTGTAGAATGAGCCAGGTTGCCCTATATAATCAAGAGGGGTAGGGAAACCAACAGCCTGGGGAGGAGCCCCTATCATTTATGATGACTTTCTGACAGGCTGGATACTAGAAGGATAGTCTGGTGCATTCCAACTGAGTTGATAGGCTGGGGAGAATGGACCAGTGCAAATTTCTGTTACTTCTGAAAAGGTCTGAGAGGGAGAATCAACACAATGTGCTTGGAAGTTTGACTTTGAAATCAGGGTTGTTTGAGATAAAAGAGTTTCTAGGGCTTTTGATATAGCAGGAGGTAAACTCTGGATTAATAGAGAGTAGTAGGACTCGGAGACAGAAAGGTTCTCCTTGAAAGATAATTTCTTTGATTCGGGTCAAGAATTTTGCTCCATTTTGAGTTTTATATAGGACCCTTGCTCTCTGCTGAACCATGTCAAAACTTATAGCTGAACTCAGAAAACTATCACTCAAATTATTTGCCTTGACATGGAGATGCTGGAAGAATTCCATCTAGTTTTTAAGATAGAGATTTTTGTCACACTACAGATATTTCAAAAAGTGTGTGTGTATTGGATATCCACTATGTGCACAGCACTGTGTTGAGTGCTATAACAAACACAACGAAATACATGTCAAAATATACTCTCAAGGAAAATATAGTACAGTTAAGGAGGGGCAGTAGAGGATGAGTTGAGTTGGCATACATGAAAACTTAACATTGCAGTGGTACAAAAGCAATTATGATGTAATGCCAAAATAGTGACACAAACAAAAGTCAGGCTAAAGATAGAGAAATCTTTGTGGGTTGGACAACTCAGGAAAGTCTTGGGGAAAAGGGAGGAAATTAAATGAGGTCTTAATAAGCAAAAGCTATTTTGCTTTTGCTGCTTGGACTTTTTGTGTACTTGAGAGGCTTTTTGTGGAGCTAAATCATAAGTGGTGGCCACTGGTGATTGATCTAGGACAAAATTATAAAGTAAAAATGTCTTTCCTGCCTTCCCATTCTACCCCTGTCCCTAGGCAGTGCTCTAGCAAGTCTCAAGTTGCCTAAGAGATAAGACGTAGCATCCAAGTTGCTTTCCTCTACTTAGTCCAATTTACCTGTCCTATGTTAACATTTTTCTCAAGATCCACCTTCTCCTTGGAAACCAATTATAGCTGAGGTGGTAATGATCTATAATGGCTTAGTGTGATACTCTTTCCAAGTAGTACCTTGCAAAATGGATCTTGCTAGTCTCCTGTGCTAGATTGCACTGTTTAATTTTCACAACAACCTGGTGGGGTAAGTTGTATTCCTCCTATTTATCAGATGAGGAAACTGAGGCCAGAGAGGTGAACAATTTAACTTGTTCAATTTAACTTGTTTATTTTTATTTAATGAACACATTAAATAAAAGAGCTAGGATTTGAATCCCAGTTTGTCATATGATACCATTACTTGATGACTTATCCAATCCAAAAGGCTGCATACACTTAAGGTCCCTTTTAAAATTCTATATTCAGGTAATGGCAGTGAAAATGTCAGAGTAGGGAACTCCAACTACCCATCCCTCCACAAAAACAGTGAATAAATGGGCAAAAACTATCAGAATCAACTTTATTGGAGCTCTGGAAACTAATGAAAGGTTTATAGTAACCAGGCAAATGCTTAATCATGAAAATGGGGATGGGGGGCAGAATCTTTGTGGGAGAGTTTCGTGACTTTTTACTCACTAACTGACCACTGAAATAACCTAACTGAGACTTCAGTGCCCATATACAACAAGGAATACACTTTACAAAACTGGTTAAGAAAATCACTAAACAAACAAACAAGAGCAAACACAATAAGAAGCAATAGAAAACTATGCAGAGGGAGAGACAACATGATGTCCAGAGTTGCCATATCATAATATTCAAAATGTCTAATTTTCAACAAAATTTTCATGCAGAAAAAGAGAGTAGGATACATACACACACACACACACAAAGAAATTAATAGAAACTGTCCTTGTAGAAGCTCAAACATTGGACTTATTAGACAAAGATTTTAAATTAACTAATTTAAATATGCTCAGAGATTTTTAAAAACGTAACAAGAAATAAAGACTATGAATAAAGAGATGGAAATTATTTTAAAAAATGGAAATTCTCAGGTTAAAAATTACAATAACTGAAATAAAAAATTCACTAGAGGAGTTCAACAACAGTAGACTTGAACCAGAAAAAAAGAATAGGTGAAGATAGGACAAATGAAATAGTGTGAGGAACATGAAGAAAAATTAATAGTGCCTCAGAGATCGGTGGAACACTTTTAATTATACCATCATATGCATAATGGTAGTCACTGAAGGAGATGAGGAGGATGCAGAAAGAATATTTGAAGAAATAATGACCAAAAACTTCCCAAATATAATAAAATACATGAATCTACATGTCCAATAAGCTCAAGAACTCCAAGAAAGATAAATGCAGAGACTGAAACCAAGACATGTTACATAAAAAGACAAAGATAATTCAGAAGGCACCAAAAGAGAAGCAACTCATATACAATGGATCCTCAATACAATAAGCAGGGGATTTCTCACCAGAAACCATAGAGACCAGAAGGCAGTGGAATGACAAATTCTAAGTGTTGAAAGTAAAAGACTGTCAACCACGAATTCCATATTTGGCAAAAGTATCCTTCAAAAATGAAGGAGAATTTAAGACAGTCCCAGGTAAACAAAATCCTAGAGAGTTTGTTGCTAGTAGACCTGTCCTACAAGAAACATCAAAGGGAATCGTTTAGGCTGAAATGGGAGGAAACTAAACAATAACACAAATTCATATAAAGAAATAAATAGCAATGGTAAAGACAAATAAATATAAAACTCAGTATTACTGTATTTTTGGCTAATAACTCCTCTTTTTTCCTATAAAATTTAAAAGATAACTACATAAAGCAATAATTACAAATCTATGTTAATGAGAATAAAATATACAAAGATATAACTTGTGATCAAAACAATATAAAGGGAGGACAGAACTTTATGGGAGAAAAGTTTTTGTATTGAACTTAAGTTGGTATTAATTTGAACTAGAATGTTATAAATTAAGATGTTAATTGTGATCCCTAGAAAAATTACTAAAATTATTTAGTAAAAGAAATGAGAATGGAATCAACTTAGTAGGCTAAAAATGATCTAATGTAGAGAAGGCAGTAATATAGGAATTGAGTCAAAATGATGTAAGATATGTGAAAAACAAATACTAAATTGGCATAGGTAACTTTTTTCCTTATCAGTAATTACATTAAATTTAAATGGATTAAATTCTCCAAATAAGAGATTGAAGGCATGGATAAAAACTGTGATGCACCTATACACTGGAGACAAGAGATTCATTTCAGAACCAAAGACACAAATAGTTGAAAGTAAAAGGATGGGAAAAGGTATTTCATGCAAAGAGTAACCAAAGCAGAGCTGGTGTGGTTATACTAATGTCAGACAAAATAGACATTAAGACAAAAATTGTTACAAAACGCAAAGAAGGATAGTACATAATGATAAAAGGGTCAATCCATCAAGAAGATATAAAACAAATAGGTGTAGGGTTAGGTTGTGTACTTGAGACCTTTCTTGTTTCTTGAGAAAGGCTTGTGTTGCTATATACTTTCCTCTTAGGACTGCCTTTGCTGCATCCCAAAGATTTTGAACAGTTGTGTTTTCATTTTCATTGGTTTCCATGAATTTTTTTAATTCTTCTTTAATTTCCTGGTTGACCCATTCATTCTTTAGTAGGATGCTCTTTAGCCTCCATGTATTTGAGTTCTTTCCGACTTTCCTCTTGTGATTGAGTTCTAGTTTCAAAGCATTGTGGTCTGAAAATATGCAGGGAATGATCTCAGTCTTTTGGTACCAGTTGAGACCTGATTTGTGACCTAGGATGTGATCTATTCTGGAGAATGTTCCATGGGCACTAGAGAAGAATGTGTATTCTCTTGCTTTGGGATGGAATGTTCTGAATATGTCTGTGAAGTCCATTTGGTCCAGTGTGTCATTTAAAGTCTTTATTTCCTTGTTGATCTTTTGCTTAGATGATCTGTCTATCTCAGTGAGGGGGGTGTTAAAGTCCCCCACTATTATTGTATTGTTGTCAATGTGCTTCTTTGCTTTTGTTATTAACTACCTTATATAATTGGCTGTTCCCATGTTAGGGGCATAGATATTTACAATTGTTAGATCTTCTTGTTGGATAGACCCTTTAAGTAGGATATAGTGTCCTTCCTCATCTCTTATTACAGTCTTTGATTTAAAATCTAATTTGTCTGATATAAGGATTGCCACCCCAGCTTTCTTTTGGTGTCCATTAGCATGGTAAATGGTTTTCCACCCCTTCACTTTCAATCTGGGGGTGACCTTGGGTCTAAAATGAGTCTCTTGCAGACAGCATATCGATGGGTCTAGTTTTTTTTTTTTTTTTTCCAATCTGATAGCCTGTGTCTTTTGATTGGGGCATTTAGCCCATTTACATTCAGGGTAACTATTGAAAGGTAGGAATTTAGTGCCATTGTATTGCCTGTAAGGTGACTGTTACTGTATATTGTCTGTGTTCCTTTCTGGTCTATGTTGCTTTTAGGCTCTGTCGTTGCTTAGAGGACCCCTTTCAATATTTCTTGTGGGTCTGGTTTTGCGTTTGCAAATTCCTTTAGTTTTTGTTTGTCCTGGAAGCTTTTTACCTCTCCTTCTATTTTCAGTGAGGGCCTAGCTGGATATAGTATTCTTGGCTGCATATTTTTCTCATTTAGTGCTCTGAATATATCATGCCAGTACTTTCTGGCCTGCCAGGTCTCTGTGGATAGGTCTGTTGCCAATCTAATGTTTCTACCATTGTAGGTTACATATCTCTTCTCCTGAGCTGCTTTCAGGATTTTCTCTTTGTCTCTGAGACTCGTAAGTTTTACTATCAGATGTTGGGGTGTTGACCTATTTTTATTGATTTTGAGAGGGGTTCTCTCTGCCTCCTGAATTTTAATGCCTGTTTCCTTCCCAAATTAGGGATGTTCTCTGCTATAATTTGCTCCAATATACCTTCTGCCCCTCTCTCTCTTTCTTCTTCTGGAATCCCAATTATTCTAATGTTGTTTCGTCTTATGGTATCGCTTATCTCTCGAACTCTGCCCTCGTGATCCAGTAGTTGTTTATCTTTTTTCAGCCTCTTTATTTTCCATCATTTGGTCTTCTATATCACTAATTCTCTCTTCTGCCTCATTTATCCTAGCAGTTAGAGCCTCCATTTTTTGATTGCACCTCATTAATAGCCTTTTTGATTTCGACTTGGTTAGATTTTAGTTCTTTTATTTCTCCAGAAAGGATTTCTCTAATAACTTCCATGCTTTTTTCAAGCCCAGCTAGTATCTTTAAAATCATCATTCTGAACTCTAGTTCTGACATCGTACTAATGTCCATATTGATTAGGTCCCTGGCAGTCGGTACTGCCTCTTGTTCTTTTTGTTGAGGTGGTTTTTTCCATTTTGTCATTTTGTCCAGAGAATAGATGAATGAGAGAACAAAATGCTAACAGGGTAAAAACGTCCCCAGAAAATATACACTAAACAAATCAGAAAAGACCTGAAACCAGGGGGAAAGAAAGGGAAAGAAAGAAAAAAGAAAAAGAAAAAGATAAAAACAAAACAAAACAAAAACAGAATATGATCAAATATGAACAGGCTGGTGAATAGATCAGTGCCACACACTAGATTTTGGGTGTATTTTGGTCTGTTAGAAGAAAGTGCCTCCCAAAATTTTAAAGAAAGAAAAACATATTATGTACAAAAATAAGGGTTAATACGATGAAGGGATGGAATATGACTGTAAAGATGAAAATTATAAAAGATTTTATAAAAGGAATTGATAAGTTGGTTGAAAAAAGAAAGAGGATTTAAAAAAAAAAGGGAGAGAATGTGATCAGGCAGGAGACTAGAACACAGCCATACACTAGAGATTTAGGGTGTATTTTGATCTGTTAGAAGAAACTGTATCTCAAAATTTTAAAGAGAGAATATATATATATATCAAAAATAAGGGTAACTACTATGAAGGGATAGATGACTCTAAAAATAAAAAATATATATCTTTTAAAAAACAGATTGATAAGATGTTGGTTGAAAAAGGGAAAAAGAAAAATTCAAAAAAAAAAGACAGTTAAAAAATTAACTGTGAAAGACTAAAGAATCATGGGGAAAAAGCCATGAATTCTATGTGCAGTATTCCCCTAGCGCTGGAGTTCTCCCGTTCTCACTGATTGGTAAACTTGGTCTTGGCTGGCTGTTCTTGCTGATCTTCTGGGGGAGGGGCCTGTTGCCGTGGTTCCCAAAAGTGTTTGCCGGAGGCAAAATTGCCCCACCCTTGCCAGGTCCGGGCTAAGCAATCCGCTCGGGTTTGCTCTCGGGAGCTTTTGTTCCCTGCAAGCTTTCCGTACAGCTTTGGAGGACGAGAGTGAAAATGGCAGCCTCCCAATCTCCGCACCGGAGGAGTTGAGAACTCGGGGCCCGCTCCTCAGTGCGCCCCCAGAGAAAAGCAGTCAGTCACTCCCGTGTCCCCGGTCTCTGGCCGCACTCCGTGCTCACCCGGCCTGTGACCGAGCATTTCTAGCTCTGGCTCCCGACCCCCCATGGAGTCTCCAAACCCAGCAGATCCCTGTGGTGCGCTCCCGCGCCGCTCCTCCCGGGGGAGGAAGAGGAGTCTCCCCAGCTCTGCCACTTGTTGGGTCCCTACTGGAGGAGCAGTAGCCCAACTGGGCCGCGGATCATGGTTTATGGCAACCCCGAGCTGAGAGCCCGCGCCTTGGCTCCGTCTCTGCAGCCAGCTTCCCCGCTCCAATACCTGGGAGCTCTGCTGCACTCAGGCACCCCCGGTCTTTCTGTGACCCCGAGGGTCCTGAGACCACACTGTCCCGCGAGGGTTCCACCCCCCGCTTAGCCACTGGAGCGACGTCCCTCAGCGGAGCCGACTTCTAAAAGTTCCGATTTTGTGCTCCGCTGCTCTATCACTTGCCAGAAGTGGCCGACAGAGGCCCCCTCCCCCGCCGTCTATCCTCCCAAATATCACCTCGGATTCACTTCTCCGCACGTCCTACCTTCCAGAAACTGTTCGCTTTTCTGTTCAGGGAGATGTTGCTATTCTTTTCTTCAATCTCCTGTTGAGTTCGTAGATGTTCAGAATGGTTTGGTCCCTATTCAGCTGAATTCCTGAGACCAGACGAAACCCAGGTCTCCTTCACCTCTGCCCTCTCTTATCACTCCCATTCAACATTATACTGAAGGTTCTAACCAGGGCAATTAGACAAGAAGAAAAAATAAAGACATCAAGATTAGAAAGGAATAGTTAAAACTATCTCTATTTGCAAATGACATGATCTTAACATATAGAAACCCCTAAAGAATCCACATACAAAGAAAATATTAAGGGTAATAAGTTAATTCAGCGAAGTTGCAAAATACAAGAACAGCATACAAAATCAGTTGTATGTCTATACACTAGAAATAAACAATCTGAAAAGCAAATTAAGAAAACAATTTCATTTATAAAAGCATTAAAAAAATAAGATACTTAGGAATAAATCTAACCAAGGAGGTACAATACTTTGAAAACTAACAAAATATTGTTGAAAAAAATTGAAGATTTAGATAAATGGAAAGACATCTCATGGTCATGGATTGGAATATTTAATAGTACAATGACAATACTACCCAAATTGATCTACAGATTCAATGTGATCCCTATAAAAATTCCAACTGCCTTTTTGCAGAAAGGGATACACTGATCCTAAAATTCATGTTGAATTGCAAGGGAGTCTGAATAGCCAAAACAATCTTGAAAAAGAAGAGCTAAGCTGGCCGACTTTTCCTGATTTCAAAACTTACTACAAAGCTACAGTGATCAAAACACCATAGTACTGGCATAAGGATAGACATAGAGATTAATGGAATTTAACAGAGAGTTCAGAAATAAACCCATACATCTATGGTCAATTGATTTTTGACACTACAAGGGTAGCAGGATCATAAAATTGGGAAAGAAGGATCTTTTCAACAAATGGCATTGGGACAACTGGATATCTGCATCCAAAAGGATGATGTTGGACCCTTACCTCATACTATATATATTAGGGTTCTCCAGAGAAACAGAACAAATAGAATAGAATAGAATAGATAGATGACAGATAGATGATAGATATAAGTCTATGGATCTCTCTCTCTCTCTCTCTCTCTCTCTCTCTCTCTCTCTATATATATATATATATATATATATATATATCCATCAAAAGAGTGAGGTGAGGAGGGGGGTTAAGCTGGAGACTCAGGAGAATGTAGTTCCAGTCCAAATCTGAAGGCCCCCAAACCAGGAGAAGCAATGGTGTAGTTCCAGTCTAAAGGCTAGCAGGCCTGAGACCCAGGAAGAGCTATGTTTCAGTTTGATTCCAAAAGCAGAAAAAGCCAAAATCACAGTTTGAAGGCTGGAAGAATTCTTGCTTACTCAGGGGAGAGGTTAGCCTTTTTGTTCAATTCATGTCCAACCACATGAGGGAAGGCAATCTGCTTTACTCAGCCTATCGATTTAAATATTAAACTTATATAAAAACATCCTCACAAAAACACCCAGAACAATGTTTGACCAAATATCTGGGCTTCCTGTGGCCCAGCCAAGCTGACACATAAAATTAACCATCATACCATATAAAAAAAAAAAAAAACCAAAATGGATCAAAGACCTAAATGTAAGAGCTAAAACCTATTAGAAAAAAACATAAGTGTAAATCTGTGTGACCTTGGATTTGGCGATGGATTCTTTGATATCACACCAAAAGCAAAGCAATAAAAGAAAAAAAATAGATAAATGGGACTTCATCAAATTAAAAACTGTGAGCATCAAGACACTATCAAGAAAGTTAAAAAACAAAACACAGTATGCAAAAAAATATTTGCAAATCATACATCTGAAAAGTGTCTAGTATCTAGAATATATAAAAGAACACTTATAACTCAACTCTAGAAAGAGAAACAACCCAATTTAAAAATGGGCAAAGGATTTGAGTAGAAATTTCTCCAAAGAAGACATATTAATGGTCAATAAACACATGACATCATTAGTCATCACAGAAATGCAAATCAAAACCAAAATGAGAGAGCATTTCACACCCATAATTTTTAAAAAACAGCAACAGAAAATAACAAGTGTTGGTGAAGATGTGGAGAAATTATAACCCTCACACATTGCTGGTGGAAGTATAAAATGGTGCAGCCACTGTAGAAAACAGTTGGGGAGTTCGTCAAAAAGTTAAACATAGAATTACTATATGACCCAACAATTCCACTGGTAAGTATATACCCAAGGAAAATGAAAACATGTCCACACAAAAGCTCGTACATGAATGTTCATAGCAGCATTATTTTATTAGCCAAAAATGAAAACTATCCAAATACGCATGAATTGATGAATAGATAGACAAAATGTCCATACAATGGAATATTATTTAGCCATAAAAAGAAATGAAGTAGTAATGTATGTATGCTACAACATTGATGAACCTTGAAACCATTATGCTAAATGAAAGAGGCCAAACATAAAGAGTCACATATTATACGATTCCATTCATATGAAATGTCCCAAATAGGCAAATCCATAGAGACTGAAAGCAGATCGGTGGTTGCCAGGGGATAGGGGAAGGGGGGAAAGGGAAGTGACCGCTTAATGCTATGGGTTTCTATTTGGGGTGATCAGAATGTTCTGGAGTTAGATAGTGGTGATGGTTGTGCATCATTGTGAATGTATTCAAAACCACTGAATTGTATACTTTAATATGGTTAAAATGGAGAATTTTATGTTGTGTGAATTTTATCTCAATAAAAATGGAAAGATTCAGATAATCCTTACAGTCTTATAGTCAAGATAGTAGACCTTCTGGAGAATCTTACAACATACAGAGAGGATGGATCATCAGTCCCAAGGTATGTTGACAATCTGGAACAGACGTTGGCCTTCTACCGTACACAGGCCAAAGCTGAGCAGCGGCCTGTTTCATAAGGCCCATGAGCTCAGAGTGGTTTTTAAATTTTAAAGGTCTTTTAAAAGCAAAAATAACAAAGAAGAATATGTGACAGAAACTTCTATAGGCCATAAAACTGAAAATATTTACTATATGGCTCTTCACAAAAAAAAAAAAGATGGTTGACCCTGATCTATGGTGGCGATAAACGATAATCCCTCACATTTATTAAGTGCACTTCAGTTTACAAGGGCATCTATTTTCTCTCTGTTGACTTTCAAAACAACTTTGTGAGGTAGATGAAGTGATACTTCTCTTTATAGAGGGGCAAACTGAGGCTTGGAGAGGTCACGTTACTCATATCCTTTGCTGTGTCACTGGACAGAACTCAGATAGTCTGAAAGTCATTCAGTGTTTTAGCCCTACAGCCCACTGTCTCCCTGAACACTTTGGAAGAACAACTAAAAGCTCTGTGAAAACACAATACAATTAAGACTTGACAGATCATCCCAAGGTTGAGAAAAAGACCAAGAGAGCTTTGGCTAACTACTGCTGGGATCTCTCTGCTTTATATCTCTTCTGGCAATGGTCATATATTCTTCTAAATGAAATGCCACCCATATTGAAGGGATCAGGAACTGTCAGGCCAAAACCATTCAAGTGTCCTAGAGTTGGACAGTCTGCTATATTTCAAACACAGCAGGTCCAACAATATGATAAAAAATTGACTCCTTCGTGATATGTCCCTTTTATAGGAGCCGTGACAGTCCCTCCTTCCCCTGATGTCCTGCATCTAATCTGCAGCTTCCGGACAGCATATCGTGCAGTTGCCATTCTGCCTTCCCACCAATTTACCAGGTGTCAGATTTCCCAAGCCTGGAACTCTGCAATAAGTTGAAGAAGAGGGGCGGGTTGCAATTGATAGGAATATTTCTTAATAGGCCCTTGGCACCCGAGTAGCCAATCAGCAGCTTCAGAGATGGGCTCCCTGCCTCTAGGTCTCTGTTTTCTCCCTCCACTCATAGTCCCACTTGTGCCTGGCTGAGTGCAATTCCATGCACTACTCATTTACGATTTGTAATCTTCTGCAGTCAATTTTGGATGATGGTCTCATATGGAGGGGAAAGGAGCACTGCATGCACCGTTAATTCAGGTGCTCAAGGGCTATGAAGTGAATGGCTGCCCCTACTGGAGTCACTGTAATAGAATTGTGGGGGATTTATAATTATATCCCTCCATACAAGTCAGTTAATTAATCAGCCCTTCCCACACACTTCCATTAGGTTCTTCTCACTGGCTAGGCCATTTTACTCACAGCGTGTAGCTCCTTCATTCAATTCTCTTTCTGCCCTCTTCTTGGGGGCTCCTTTTCACTAATGGACCAGTATAACCTCTCCCCAGGAAGAGGGATTTTTACAATTTCAGGTCCTTTCCTTCTTTGGGGGCCCCCATATAGATGCCAGATTACTGGATAAGACCCTTGTATTGTGAGTTTAATCTACATGGTCAAATTCCCTTGATGTTTTCAGAAACAGCTTTAATTTTCCCACCTGACATTTCAATTGTATCCATGGCCTGGATGCTTCCTTAATTTTTGTGTACCCATTAGGGGAAAGAATTTTAAACCCTGCCCTCACTTTCACTGCTGGGCTCTGATCTCCTTGCCTGTAACACCTGGATTCTAAATATCCTCTGAGAACAAATAATATGAATAGCCCCCTTCTTCTGCCTAGGCAATCCCAATGCCTTGGACTTTTTGTTTTCTTTCTCATGCAAGATCTTTGTCTATCAGCATCACTAGTACATCTGGCAGTCTATTACCTTAGATTCCTGGGAGTTGCAGGATCCATCTGGCCTTGCTGCTCATTGTCTTCTAAATCTCCCTTGTCTCTCTCTCTCTCTCTCTCTCTGGGTTCAACTGTCCATATGTACAGTTTCTAAGGTATGAGTCCTGGACCTACTTTTCTTATCCAATGCTCCTGCCTCCTTGTGGGGAGGGGTTGGGATTATGATGGCCTCCATGACTCTGCCCCCTCAAAATTCATCCTTAGTTGGTGATGTTGTTCTGTCCAGCTTGAGCTTTGGCAGAAAACAGTTTTCTTGTTTCACTCTAAGGAAAACCCTAACTTCTGACAGAGTACTTCCATGGGCCTCTATTTCCATATCTCTCCTAACATTTCTTTAAGGGACATTCCACATACAGAACCTCACAGGTCACACAGGTTATGTTACGGTGGAAGTGTAATTATACCTATATTTCTTCAAATCCTATAGCTGGCAGAGAAGAGCTGAGGATGAGACCAAGCTGCTGTGTGGTTTCTCTGCAGTGATTTATCAGAAGGGTGAAGTAGATGCTTTGTGGATAGCTTCTTGCTTAGCTCTGTTCTCCTCCAGCTCCTAGCCCTTAGCTAAGGAGTTTAAGTGGGGTTTCCAGTATAGATTATTGACCACTAGAAGTGAGCTAAAAGCTACTTAATACCTTAATGTTGAAATAGGCCAGTAGACCAGAGAACTTCTCCCCAGCCTATTCTAGGCCATTCTTCAGACTACTCTTCTTCCCTCTTCATCTTTTAAGTATCCAGCTGGAGTGGATTCTGCATTCTTTAGTTTAAAGTTCTCTCTTTAAAGGTTTCCATGACCTGCCCAACTATCTGTAAAATTGGTACCACTCAACTAACTTTCTGGAGGATATACTAGAGGCTTAAGTTGGTTTTTCACTCCCTCCTGTATCAGTCTATCATTAGACTGAGTGCTGCCTAAGTGGCAGAATTCAGTGATAGCTTTCAGTTTTGTATTGCTTATGGGATTCGTGGTTTCCAAGTATAAGTATCCTGCAGCAGGCTAGGGATCTTTTAAAAATGTAAATCAAAACGTATCACTCTCCTACTGAAAACCCTCCACTGGCTTTCCATTGTACTTTAAATAAAATCCAGACATCTTCTGTGGCTTACAAAACTCTACGTGATCCAGGCTCTGCCCATCTTTCTGAGCTCATCTTGTACCATGCCCCTAGCACTCACAAATTCTTCAGTGCCACAGAACTTCTTTCTGTTCTTATAACCACAAGCCATCTCTACCTCAGGGACTTTGCACTTGCCATTTCTTCTGTCTGGTACACACATTGCCAGATCCTTGAATATCTGACTCCTTCTCATTATTCAGTTATCAAATGTCACTCACTCAAAAAGGCTTTCCCTGACCACCCAGTCCAAAAAACAAACAACAAACAAATTAAAAAACAAACTTTTTCTCTAGATCACTTACTTTCATGTCACCCTGTTGTATTTTCTTCAGAATAGTCACTGCAATCTGGAGATTATTTAAATTATCTATGTACTTTCATCTGTCTCCCCCCAGTAGAATGTAAGTTCCACAAAATAGAGGCCTTGTGTGTTTTGCTCATTGCTGTATCCCCAGTACTGGGCACAAAATATTTGTTAACAAATGAATACATGGCATATGATATAAGTTCATAACTCTCTGTAAACTTTGCTAAATGACCCATGATGATGTTCTGTCATATGTCTTTCAAGACTAAAGTTTTCGAAATATAACAGTTCCTGGATGCTCAGCTATTGGACTTTGGGTAATTCATTTATTCAAGTATTACTGAGAGTTAGACATTATGCTAAGCTCTGGGAATATAAAAATAAGTAAGACTATAGCCTCTGCCCTCAGGGATCTCAGAGTCTAGTGTGGGAAATGGACATACAAATAATTTTAGTAGAGTGAGGGTATATGCTATGCTAGAAGTTTGAATTAGGTGTTGTGGCAACACTAAGGAGAAAGAGTCCATATATTTGGTGCTGGAGTAGGAATGGAGGTGGTTCAAAAAAGGAGTCTTAGAGGAAGTGATATATGAGCTGGATCTTGAAGAATGGATGAGTTCATTGGGAAAAGAGGACAAGAAGCACATTCTAACATGTGTGGAATATGGGGAAGAGAATGAGCATTGACTATTCTGGAGATGGCAAGTTGAAAGCTGTTACTGGACCACAAGGTGATTTGTGGAAGATGAAACTGGAAAAGAAGCAAGAAACCTGTTGAGTTGAAAGTAGTTCTCATCTCGGGGCACCTGGATGGCTCAGTCAGTTAAGCGTCTGCCTTCAGCTCAGGTCATGATCCCAAGGTCCTGGGATCGAGCCCTGCATCAGGCTCCCTGCTCAGCGGAGAGTCTGCTTCTCCCTCTCCCTCTGCCTGCCACTCTGCCTATCTGTGCTCTCTCTCTATTTCTCTGTCAAATAAATAAAATCTTTTTTTAAAAAAAGAAAAGAAAGTAGTTCTCATCTCAACATGAGTGGGGGGCAGCTACATGATGCTCCTTATATACACTTTACTCCTTCCCACAAAAAGTAAATGAAGTTGCCACCTGGGAGTTAAACTAGTAAAATTCACTGCAATGGGATAGGATTAGAGACATCTGGAAATCAATGAGGAAATTATCTGTAAATGTGTGACTAGAAGTTTTGAAAACTCTCAAAACTCTGCTCAAGGTGATCTAGGACAAATCTTAAGGAAGCAGAACTGGAATGCAATTGTAATTTTGTAAGTGGAAACCAAATTAATTGTATTATACACTGCTTGGAGTGAATAGAAAGTGGTTGGCCAGCTAGAAGCAAAGAAATGACCGTAACAAGCCAGCTCCATCCAAAAGAATGATCTTGGCCAAGTGAACCCATCATTATGGGCTCATTGGCAAGGCTGGCCCTATAGTTGATGAAAGTGCTTCAAGTTGACTAATCTAAGAGATTCTTATGATCAACTAACTCCCCTCATTGTGATTTTTATGCTCACCAAGCAATCTTTTGATCATTTATTTGGCTCCCCACACAAATTGCAGACAGGGAAAGAATACACTGATCTGCCTACTCAAGCATTTTGGCCTGTTAACAATTGTGTTTCTCATTGTAAATTAATAAATTGGCATTCCAGCATATATATATATATATATATAGTGCCAATATATATACGGAGGACAGACAGATATAAATACAAATGTTTTTTAGAAGTCTCTATATATCTCTATCTATCAAATCTCTATATATCAAAAAGGCATGTGAGCCTGCTTAAGTTAACTTTACCTTCTTGAATTCGCTCAGTCCAGACTCTGGTCTTTAGCCTTGCAACTCAGAAAGTTACCTTTGCCTCTACACTGTGAGTCCAGTCTATCTCCTGCAAGGTTTTTAGAAGCAGTCAACTGGCATTCCCTGGGTGGCTGAGTCCTCTGCATTGCTGTGTTCTGCCCTCCAAAATTTACTAAGAGGATAGTGTTCATTTTTCTGTGTTTGTTTTCAAATGTGCTATCTGCATTGAGGAGTTCAATTTGAAAGAAGGAACATTGATGTAAAAAGGTGTGCAGACAGAAACTGTTCTTGCTTATTTAGAGCACCAAGAGCATCTGGTGCATTATTAGAAACAAATCTAACAGACCTTGAGACCCCAGTGGACACGTGAGCAAAGATAGGACCTGGCAAGTTGTACAAAAAATGTAAATGGCCAACAATTATACTTTTAAGCATTTAACCTTGGTCGTAATCAATGAACTGTAAATAAAAATGAGATGCTATCTTTTTTGCCTATTAAATTAGCAAGCTTTTTTTTTAATTAAAAAAACACGTTTGATGGGGATACACTGCAGGTGGGAATGTAAATTGGCAAAACCTTTCTGAGATGCAGTTTTTCAATATGTATCAAGAACCTTAACAATTTTTGTCTTTCAACTGAGTAATTCCTGATAAAAGATAAGAATGTTGACCTCGGTGTTATTTATTACACTAAATGTCTAATAATAGGGAATGGTTGAAATAATTATGTCATAGTCATATAATAAAACATAGCAAGCCATAAAATAATGTTTTCAAAGATTTAATGACATTGAAAATGCTTATGATACATTCAGTTAAAAAGCATAATCCCAAACTGTACAGACAGTGTGAGCCCAACTATTATTTTTCGATTCAGAGATGACATAGATTGTAAGACATTGGTTCCTTAATAGCTTTGGGGAAAATAAACACTACCTTCAATTACCTAAATTTTAATCTGCTGAGTAACGTACGTATATATCCATATAATTGTATACCACTTTCTTTTTCAAGAACACCCTCAAAAGGAGAGTCTAAGCTTTCTTCACATAATAGAGTTCAAAGATTCTTCTGTATTACTTTTGGCCATTGACAGTGAAGCAGCATATTGTGGTAACATGCAGCTGCTTTTCATAACCTCAGCCAGTAATGATATGACAAACCCATATTGAAACATGTAGAAGAATCCTGAGAGTTCATCCTCATTTCCTTTTGGTTAAATTTATAGTTTCTTTCTGGGGTGCCTGGCTGGCTCAGTCCTTAGGGGGTACAAATTTTGATCTCAGGGTTGTGAGTTTGAGCCCCAGTTTGGGTGTAGAGATTACTTAAAATAAAATCTTAAACACACACACACACACACACACACACACACACACACACACACACACACACACACACACCTCATGGTTTCTTTTTTCTTTGTTTTTTTCCCAATTCAATTACATTAGCTGGAAATCAATCAGTTTTTCTTGAAAGTCACTCAGAAGTTTTCGACAGATAGATGTTTAATGTTTGAGTAATAGTCCCCTACAACACATGCAACGGTCACACCAACCTTTCCTAGCTTTGAAAATTTTATGATCTATTCCAAGAGATTTGGCAATTCCTACTGCCTTTAATTGCATTGTCTGGCTTATGACAGGCAATCTTCTGCAGACACAATAATTTTTCATTTCAATGATGCATCATTGTGTAATTTTGAGGAGACATTTTAAGTGACAATTAGGGAGAAAGCCAAATTTAAGTTAAAAATTTAACCACGAGCAGTGCTACCAATACAAATAATTCAACTGAAGTGACAATCAGATGATCAGATGCCCTCTATGCCCAGCAAAGTCTGCACACATCAGCAATGATGACAATATCACAGTGAATTCCACTGCCTGGCCATTTGCAAGTCACTTTTGATATCCATTGTAAGATGCATCCTGATTTCAGAAATGGATAATATGTATCTTAGAATGCAGGAAATATGGTATGAAATAGGTACACACTGGGCACCTGAGTGGTTCAGTTGGTTGGGCCTCTGCCTTCAGCTCAGGTCATGATCCCGGAGTCCCAGGATCGAGTCCTGCTCCTTGCTCAGTGGGGAGCCTGCTTCTCCCTCTGACCCTCCCTCCTCTCGTGCTCTCTCTCTCTCTCTCTCTCACTTTGTCTCTCTCAAATAAAGAAATAAAATCTTAAAAAAAAGATAGAAATAGGTACACATTTCATATACAAGAACACATATGCACACAGAAAAAAGACAAAAAGGAAATGCACCAAAATGCTTACAGCCATTGTGTCCGAGTGGTAGAACTGCAGGTTGTGTATCTTTGCTTATCTTCATTTTTTAAATATTGGAAATATGCTTGTATTACTGTTAAATTATGGAAAATAATAGATTTCTTAAAGGACTGGTCCTTGTATTTTGAAGGCTGTTTCTCCCTATTGGGAGATAAAAAGTTGGAAGAGAGATGAACAAGCTTGAATCTGAGTTGGACAGATACTTGGAAGAGCATAGTAATCTTTGGATCTTCCTGGCCCAATGGGACAAATAAACCAAGTACTCTCAACTCAGAGATGACTTAAAAGTGAAGAAATAAATCAGAAACTTTGAGGTTACATTTGTCATTCCAGTTCAGTTTTCAATTAGTAACATAATTTTGAAAAGTCACTTACCTCTCATACTTGTTTTCTCACCTATAAATTAAGAGAACACCTTCTATCCTTCCTCTTCCCGGCAATGGCAGCAATGCAGTTAAAAACATCGCTCTCATATTTTCTGGCCTTGTTTGTGTTCCCACAAGCAATGCAAATATTGGCCAATAATCCCTTTATTAGCCAGTGACTATTTGAGTCCTGATGCTTGAAAACCATGTTTTGTCCTTGCAGCCCATTTATTAGGAAGATCTCACCAGAAAGTTTTCCCAGGGTGTGTGTGTTGGGGGGTGGGGCTCGGGGAGGGGGCTGGATAGGGAGTAGAGGTGTGGGTATGTCTGGGGGGTGTGGGGGGGTGGGGAGGGTGGGAGGGGAAGTGTGTGTGGGTTGTGGCTGCGTGTGTGTGAGTGTGTGCACACACACAGGTCTGTTTCTGAGGCCTAAGGAAAAAGCCAGGATTTGTGTAATTTCTGTCACCGGGCCCAGGTAAATGAATTCTATACTGGTAGCCCTTGGGGGCACTATCCATCTTAGTGTGGATAATTAATGTGGCCCTAGTTTCCCACTCTGTTGATGGGGGGAGAGGGCTCAGGAAATTTGCTCCACCTTGCATACTCCTGCTAAGTCTTACTCCCAGGCCTAACTCATAAAGCAAAGTGGGGTGATGGGGAAACAGGGCTCTCAGTGCGGAGCTCCAGCTACAGGCAGCAGAGACACAGTGTGATGTGATGAGAAGCAGCAGAGCTTACAGCATCTCACCCAGGGCAGCCCTCAGAAAATATGCCTTGATTTGCAATACCTTAGCTCAGTTCATCTTCCCAACGGCCCAAGATTGTCACAGCATGATTTGGAGGAGTCTGGACTCCTTGGTTTATGTCTAGCACAGTCCGTATAAACAGTCAAAAACCAGTAACTGCTATTATTCCCATCACCATCGTCATTACTCCCAC
This sequence comes from Zalophus californianus, assembly GCF_009762305.2. NCBI lineage: Eukaryota > Metazoa > Chordata > Mammalia > Carnivora > Otariidae > Zalophus > Zalophus californianus. The sequence goes on along the minus strand of NC_045612.1, from coordinate 40,651,622 downwards.
CACAGAAAGGGCCTGCTCATCAACAGGTAGGGGGTCCACCGTCACCCCACCCCAACTTGCCCTGTCCTACCCTGCAACCTTAAGCCACTCCTCTGATGCAAAGCAGTGAAGATACTACTGAGATGCAGGTACTCTCTGGGAGATGATCCACCTCAAACCTTTCTCATCCATCAATATCTTTGCAATGGGAGGGCACCAGACAGCTGAGCTGGGGATCCAGGGAACTGTGTGACTCAAGAAGGAGGGGTTCAGAAATGAGGTTGCTGGGCCTCTGATAAGACCAGCCTGTAGTGTAGGTAAGCAGGGCAGTGGAGGGAACAGAACCAAGACCTCACCCCAGGCTGGCTCCCTGCCCAGGTCTGTAGGGATTAGGAGCAGGGGAGAGAGGGAAGGAGTATAAACCAGGAGGAGCCTCAGACCTCAGCCTCAAAGCCCAGAAGATCCTGGGTTTTGAGAGGGGGATTTGATCCAGACTGGTAGAAGGAATAGGGCCTTCCCCTTCCTGGGCTCATGAGTGTCACAAAGTATGTGGATGACTAGGTGGGGAGGGAGGCTTTTGCTCACCAGCAGCAAGCTGGACGCTGCTTTGGACAAGCCAGCAGGACACAATAATTGATTGCCTTCTTGCTACAAAATCAAAATGGCTTTTGATGTTCAGCCATTCATTGCCATAACTGGAATAATAACACAATTCATTTTAGCTGCAGCCCTGCAAATGGATGGCTTTAATAATGGCTAATTTGGGATGATGAATGTGCCATTTGGGGGTGACATTAGTGCTGAATAAGGAGAAGGGCGTGCAAGAGACAGAGGGAGGAAGGGATGAGCTATATAAGACTAGCCATGTTTGCTAACTTCTGAGGCTGCCAGCCCTTTAATTCCACTCCTCACTATTGACTTAGCAAGCATTTATTCCCTGTGTAGCACTGGGCTGAGCAGTAGGGGAGATTCTGAAAAGATATGTGATGAGGGTGACCATCTGTCCTGGTTCCCCTGGGATAGTCCTGGTTTACACCGGGATCAGGTACAAATATTGGTAGCACCCCCAGTCTCAAAAATGTCTTGGTTTGGGAGATAAATTATATTGTCATTCTGTGTGGCTCACTCTTTGCTTTTCATAAGCATACAGCTTTTCTGGGAAGATAAGACTTATTTATGCACATGGAGCAATTTTAATGTATCAGGAGACAGTATGTAACCAATAGATGAATCAAATAAACACAAGCACCAAATCAATGCTTACAAGTTTGAAATTGATGGTGGCTGTGGATTTCAGTACATTGAAGAAGACTTTCGTAAGCATGGGAATGATAAACCCCAATACCCTACTCACTTGATCTTCACAACGACCTGAATGTGACTCCCATCTGGTAGATGAGGAGCTAGAGGCCCAGAGAAAGGAACTGATTTCTCAAGGTCACAGAGCTAGTAAATGGTGGAGTCAGAATTTGAATCCAAGACTGTTTTAACTTAAAAGCCAACTGTATTTTCCCTTCAGAACAAATAAAACAGACATCAGTGCTGGCTGGAGAGATCAAGGAAGCCCAAGAAAGTAGTTTACTGTTACCAATCCACAGGTAAAAGGGAATACAGGAAAAAAGTGGAAAATATAAGGCTGAGAAGAGAGAGTAAAGAAATTTAAATGAGGTGGGATTAATCAGGGATGATTTGCAAAGGAGGTGAGTTTTGCAATAGACTTGAAATTACTGATGAATATGGATTAAGAGATCAAAGAAGGCTTTCACATGCATGGGAATGATAAACTCCAAAATCAGGGTGTTGTTTCTTGGGAGTGGGGAAGTGGATGAGAATGGGGTAAACAGGAGATGCCAACTATATTTGTAAGGTTTTATTTCTTTAAACACGGTGGTGAATAAATGGGTGTTCATTATGCTATTCTACATATTTTTGTGTATCTGAATATTTCGTGATAAAACATTTTAATAAAGAGATTGGTCTTTCCAGATGAGGGACATGTATTAAGCAGGACATAGAAGCAGGAATAACAAATATCCACTCTGGTGATGTTCTAACCAGAACCTTCCTATCTGGAACAAACATTCATAATTTTCCTTACAGAGTGACCCACTGTCATCTCTTTCTCTCAACAAAGCACAACGTTTTAAAAGCCCTGTTTGGACCTCACTTTTATTTGATTCAATATTTGGAACTTCTAAAAATGCCCACTTACTGCTTTCTTCTAGGGTGTGCCTTCCATGTCTCCCCTTTGCTTTGGCCATTGGGAATGCTGCATAAGTACTGGTGTGTTTACTACTTGGGGGATTTGCTGTTTAAACAAAACCTTTGTGTCCACCCAAGAGTTTGGCCTCCAGACTGGCAGCTGGGGTCAGAGACTGCCTCTCAGCCCCTCTCCAGCTCCCCAAGACAGAGGGACGACCATGAGGGGCCAAGGAAGCTGCTGGAAGTTCAGGATTTGGCCTCAGAGCCTTGCTGCCACCGCACAGCAAGCAAAAGCAGCAAATGAATGCATACAAAGCCCGTCACTGTGGCTCCACAGGGCAATAGAAAGGCCATAGCACAAGGTTCCACACACTCACCACCCAACAGGGCGGCAGCAGCTGCCGGCACGTTGGAAGGGAGCACTCCAGCGAACAGAGCCTGTCCGGGGGCAGAGCAAGAGCCTCAAAATGAGGATCAAGGAAATGCCCGAGCAGGGTGTGGTGGGGCCCTTTGACAACCTCCAGCCTGCCCCTGTCTGTCTCGCCCTGATCCAGGGCCAGCCTCGCCCTAATCCAGGGCCTACGGTCTAAAGCCCCGAGCCATCTACTTGATCTTTTTCATTTCTGCCTAGTCCGGGCTGAGTTCCCCTTGCCATTGCTCCGGGCAAATGAAGGAGCCCTGGGAGAACCAGGAAGGCACCTTGCATTTCCTCCTGGCTGATTCACCTGCAACAGGTAGCTCAGATTGTATGACACACACATGTACTTGTTGCCATGCAGGCTGCTCCTGGGGGAGGAGGGGCTTCTCCTAGCCTCTTTTGCCTCAGTCCCTAAGGTCACTTGTCCCAAGTTCCTGGATGGATGTGCCGGAGAAGGAGCCTAAGAGGCCTCAGTGTGGGAGGTCAGCAAGATGGGGTAGAAGGGTCGAGAGTCAGAAGGCACGGGTTCCTGTCCTGACTCCACTGAAGTGGCCTGTGACCTTGGGGAAGTGTCACGGGCCATGTTCCTAGGGAAACAGAGCATGAGACAGAGCCTTGCGGGTTTCTTGGGGAGCTCTCTCAGGGTCAACACCTACAGGGAATGAAGAAAGCAGGACTGAACAGAGGAGGAAGCTGAACTGCAATGCGGCCACAACAAAAGCCTCAGCCGATCCCACTGGGAGCTCTGGAGCCAGCGTGGCCCCGCAGAGCTGCCCTAAGTTGTGGTAAAGGGGCTGGTGCTTCATGCTCTTGCACTGACCCGTCACCTGCGATGCGTGCGTGACTTTGGGCAAGGTGGGTCTCTTCGGCCAAGGGCCATTGCTGGTGGGGGGCTCAGCTGTACGCTGAGGATCGTCAACATTCCCCCCTACAGCAGGGGAAATGGGGGCTTCAGCTCTAAAGGGTAGGGTGCAGCTGGGCAGTGCCGCACAGCATCCCTTCAGGGAGTCACTTCCCCTCCCCGGGCCCCAGTTTTCCCATCTGTCACATGGGTGCTGAGGATGAGCTCTAGGGTCCCTTTCAGCTCCAGGGCTCTCTGATTCCACCAACCCAGCCCCTCGGCTCTTACCACCACCTCCCGTTCTCTTAAGCTACACCCAATTTAACATCCCACCCCCTCTTCCATTTTTGCAGAGACTCCTCATTGACTATGGCAAAGTACAAATTCCTTAGGTGACTTTCAAGGCCCTCCACCATCTAGCCCCGACCTAGCCCCTCAGTTTCCTTCCTCAATATTCACTCTTCATGGCGAACATTTTGCTTCTAACCTGTTTTCCTAGAAAGCATCCTCCCCTCCTTGCCTCTGCTCTTTCAGTGAGGACGAGTCCTTTATGCATTCATGAACAAAGCCAGTAAAAGGGCTTTGGAGCCAGAGCTGGAACCCGGGACCAATTCCCATCAGTTGTGAGACCTCAGGCAGGTCACTTAGGCTCACTGAGGCTCAGTTTCCTCATGTGAAAAAAATGGGGATGTCTTTTTTTAATGATTTTTTTATATGGTTGTTGCGAGAAACAAGGTAACATATGAAAATGGCCTAGTGCAAATCTTAGCATAACTCATAAATGTTAGTTCTCTTCCCTCTTCTCTTTGTTGAAATGGCTGAACCTAAACCACATCATCCAATAATTAGTTCCAAAAATAGGTAGTATGTACAAATGCTGTAAATAATTTGGTATTTTTCTCGCTAATCCTTAAGAAAAATCAAGACACTCAGAATTTTTAATTTGATGCCCAAATAAATCCTCAGTCTTTGCTCAGGCTGATCCTTGGTCTGCATCTCTCTCAGTGGCTAAGGCCTCTCTGCCTCGGGCACAAGAACACAGAAGTCTTCTTACTTCCTTGACCAAGAAGGGTCAGTGAGCATCAACCTGGGAACTTGCTAGAAACACACATTCTCAGCCACCACCATCTGAGACCTACTGATCTGAAGCTCTGGGGATCTTGGCCAGCCATCTAGATTTTACCAAGCATCCCTTGCCCCAGATGACTCTGACGCATGCTCAGTTTGGGAGCTACCTCTGCTCTAAAGCATGGGGCTCATAATGGGCCACATGTCCTGGGGTTTATTGGTGCTTCAGTTTCCTCCATCACCCAGGAAGAGGGAGGTAGACAGCAGGTGTTAGATGACTTCGGTAGAGACAAAACCTTTGACAGGATGTCCCAGGTATAACTTACGCTTTTTAACCACTGTGGGTGTCCCAGGAGTAGGTGCTGAGCTCTGCCCGAGGCCTGGCCCCATTGACCTAGAAACTCCTCCAGGTCATGTGGTGCAGTCCCTGCCTCTGCACAAGTCCTCCCAGGACAAGAGACTCCTGACCTTCAAGCCTACTCAGCACAGCCCCTAAAGCAGTGGTTCTCAATGTGTGGTGTCCATTACTACTGATCTCAGAGAAATAGGAAGGATTATAAGGAATACTATGAACAATCGTATGCCAGTAGATTAGATAACTTAGGTGAAATGGACAAATTTGTAGAAAAACACAAACTACTGCAACTGATTCAAGAAGAAAGAGATAATCTGAATAGACCTATAACAAGTGAACAGGTTTAAGAGATTGGATTAGTGATTCAAAAACCACCCATAAAGGAAAGCCTAGTAAGAGATGGTTTCAATGGTGAATTCTATTCAATATTTACAGAGGAATTAACACTAATTCTTCACAAGCTTCCAAAAATAGAAGAGGAGAGAGCACTACCCAGTTCCATCTATGAGGCCAGCATTACACTGATAACCAAAATCAAAAGCAACACAAGGAAACTATAGGTCACTATTTCATATGAATGTGGATGCAAAAATATGTAACAAAATACTAGCAAAATGAATCCAGTGAAATGTAAAAAGAATTAGATATTATGGCCAAGTGGGATTTACTCCAGGAATGTAAGATTAATTTAATATCTGAAAATCAATTAATGTAATAAACCATATCAATAGAAATGAAAAACAAAAAACCAAATGATCATTTCAATGGGACAAAGACAAAGCATTTGAAAAAAATCCAACACCTTTTCATGATAAGAACACTCAACAAACTAAGAAAAGAGAATCTTCCTCAACCCAAATAAGAGCATCTAAAAATCACCCACAGCTAACAACATGTTTAGTGATAAAAGACTGATACTTTCCGGAACAGAAAGATCCGGAAAAAGGATGTCCACTCTTATCATGACTATTCAACATTGTGCTGGAGGTTCTGGTTAAGGCAAATCGGCAAGAAACAGAAGCAAAAGACATTCAGATTGGAAAGTGGTAAAAAACTACCTCTATTTGTAGATGACATGATCTTACATGTAGAAAACTAACGAACACACACACACACACCACTATTATGGTTAATAAATGAAGCCAGTAAAGTGGCAGGATACAAGATCAATATATACAAATCCATTTCTGTACACTTATAAAAACAATCTGAAAGTAAAATTAAGAAAACTCATTTACAGTAACATTAAAAAATCAAATATTTAGGAATAAATTTAAATAAATTTAATAAAAGAAGTAAAAAACTTATTCTCTGAACATTACAAGACATTGTTGAAAGATATTTGAAAAGCTCTAAATAAATAAAATCATAAAAAAATAAATACAATTACCAGAGTTGGAGAGGAGGTGGAGAAAAAGAAACCTTTGTACGCTGTCAGTCGGAATGTGAATTGGTACAGCCACTGTGGAAAAACACTATGGAGGGTCCTCAAAAAATTAAAAAATAGAAATATTATATGATCCAATAATTCTACTACTGGGTAATTACCCAAAGAAAGGGAAAACACTAATTTGAACAGATACATGTGCCCCTATGTTTACTGCAGCATAATTTACAATAGGCAAATTATGGAAGCAACATAGTATCCATTGATAGATGAATGGATAAGAAAGATGTGATATATATATATATATATATATCTACACACACACACTATATATATTATATAGATTATGTAGATATATATATCTCTACACACACACACACACACACACACACACACACAAGGGAGTGTTTCACAGCCATAAAAAAGGATGAGATTGTGCCATTTGCAACAACATGGATAGACCTAAAGGGTATTCTGCTGAGTGAAATAAGTCGGACTGAGAAAGGCAAATACCATGTGATTTCACTCATATGTGGAATTTAAAAAAACAAATGAATAAACAAAATGAAAAGCGGAATCAGACTTATAAATACAGAAGACAAACTGATGGTTGTCAGGGGAGCGGGGGACGTCAGGCAAAATAGATGAAGGGGAGTGCGAGATGCAGGTTTCCAGTTATGGAACGAAGAAGTCAGGAGAATAAAAGGTACAGCGTAGAGAAGATGGTCAGTGATACTGTAGTAGTGTCATCTGGTGACAGACGGTAGCTACGCTTGTGAGCGCAGCGTAATGTATAGCAAAGTTGGATCCCTATGTTGTATACCTGAAATGAATTTAACATTGTGTGTCAACTATACTCAAAAAAAAAAATTGTAAAGCTCTAAATGAGTAGCAAAATATCCCATGATCATGGATTAGAAGACTTAATGTTAAGATGGCAATGCTCCCCAAATTGATGCACAGATTCAAGACAATCCCTATCAGAATCCCAGCTGACTTCTTTGTAGACATTGGCAAGTTGATTTTAAAATTCATCTGTAATTGCCAGGGATCCAGAATGGCCGAAACAGACTTGAAAGGGAAAGCAAAAGAGGAGGACTCCCGCTTCCTGATCTCAAAGTGTGGGCCTCAGACCAACAACAGCGTCAGTGACACGAGGACACATGTTAGAAACACAGATTCTCAGGCCCACCCCAGACCTGTGACAGGTGATTCTGATACAGGCTCAAGGCTGAGAATCACCACTGGCCTAGACTGCAAACCAGATTAACTCTACAGGATGAGCTGAATTTGTTTTTTCAACCTCCCCATTCTCTGGATACCTCTTTCTTTTATACTACACAGAGGACAAAAAGAGAAACCAAACTGATGGAGAAGGATATATGAAGCCCCGTTTCCTAATTAGAAGGAACTCCCTTTCCACTTTACTCTTGGGATTTCCTTTTCTGACCAGTCATTTCAAATGGGACCTGTGGCTGGTCTAACTTGATTTACATTTAGTACTTATTTCTCCAATGGCTTGCTGCTACTGGTAAAAAGCTTTGGCACACAAAACAGAGCATTTGGAATACAACATGAATAAACAATTTGAACGGAGATTTCGTTTCATTACAGCCACTGGCTTGGTGTGTTTTCCTGCTCTGATTTCAGTTCCAGTTGTGAAGACTCAGGGAAGGCAAACAGATTTCAGAAAATAAAGAAAGAAAATAAAGGGCAGGGGGAGGGGGAGAGATATACTCCCCACCTGGCAGATCAAGGCCAGAGAGCTAAATTAACCAGGCAGTTTTATAGCAAGGGGAAATAATTAAGCTGTGGAGCCCTCACCGGGGAAGGAGGGGGCTGGGGGCACGGCAGGGCTGCCTGAAGGCCTGGACAGGACAGACAGGGGCCAGAGGGAGCTCGGAGGGAGGATCCCAGAGGGCAAATCAGGGCCAGGGGCTCCGGCCTAAGAGCCTGAGGTAGGGGTATGGATTACCAAAGGACTTCCCTCTCCAGCCAGAGGGATGGCTCCATAAAAGGCTCACTGAGGGGCGGGGGGGGGGGGGGTCAGCACTCACCCTGCGTACCTGATAGTGTGAGAGAGATGACAGGGACAAAGTGTGGAATGAGCCCCCTTCCTCCCTCCCAGCACCCCCAGGCCTCCCCCGTGCCCTACCAGACCTCCACGCAGCTCAGTCCCTTTCCCCAGTTAGTGGACAAAGCTGCTTCCTCCAGCTCATGCCAGGCATAAGGCCTTCCTACAGAAAGCCACTCTCCCTTCTGGACCTCGTTGGCTTTCTCCTTCTTTCTCTTCCTGGGGTTTTACCAGGAGCCTGAGTGGACCTGCCCTAGGCCTGGCGCCTTGGTCGGCACAGAGCATGCATGCTTGATGATTTCCATGTTCCCATCCTGACAAATGTGGGCCGCCCACCTCCTGGCTCCTACCTGGAAGAAACCCAGAGAATCTCAGGGGGAAGGAGAGTGAAGCTTCAGCTCCCTGGATGGATGGGATAGGGGTACCTCTGGTGGGGATGGGGGTGCCCCCAAGATGAGGCAGGAGTGTGCTGTTAGCTCACCCCAAGCTGACTCTCCATGGGGGTGATCTTGATGCTAGCTGGCCACAGGACCAGTCTTCAGCTGTGAGTCAAGGCGATATATTCCCTGGGTATGCGGGATTCAGAGGGAAGAAGGCACTTGTTGAACTTATGCACAAAAGTCTAGCTGAGTAGCTTGTTAGCTCACCCAGGTGGGGCTGGTCCCAGATGTGGGGGGGGAGGGGCACTTACTTAAAAGGTAGGATCTGAGGGTGCTTTGAAAATAAGCCAAAATGCTAAATTCTCACCATTGGAGTCCATCCTTTGTGCATTGAGAACTTCTCTTAAAGTGTGCTGTTATCTGGGAGGAGTTATAATCATTTCCCAAATTTATCAGCAAGTGTTAGTAAATTAGGTTAGTGAGTAGATTCTGCCCTCACCACCCACCCACCCCCCAGAATAGAACCTTTAAAAAGCCCCTCTGCATGAACACATTCTTGAAATAAGAGAAAGACTGGGTATGGAGGAATGGGTGTGGCCTAGAAAAGGTAACTATGGAAGGCAGAGACAAATCAGAAAGTTCCCAGGGGTGGATGTAAGGAGTGCAGTACCCCAAGGTGGGGGGCGCGTGGCCAAGGGAGCTGGCAGGCAGGTCCCAGAGGCAAGCCTTTCTCCAGGGGAGAATGGAAGCATGGACCAGGTCTCAAAGGGTCTGAATTCTAGCCTGGCTTGCTTCGCTTAAGGGTTCTGTGAATTGGGGCAACTTAATTGTTCTGGGCCTCAGTTTCTTTATCTGCCAGAAGGGAATGGTGATCCCTATTCTACCTCTTTCAAAGGGTTGTGGTAAGGCTTACATGAAAAAAAAAAAGAGAGAATAACACTACTTTATGTAAGCGGCACCATGCAGTATGAATGAAGGGGTTGGGTTTTCTCTCATCAAGAGTGAGTTTAGGAAAATGAGCAATTTCAGATGGTAAAATTTGAGACTAAATGTGAATTTCTTGCCTGGTTTTGGAATGGATGTGCCACATCTTAGTTTCCAGCATGCTCCAGCTTTCCCTCCTGAGAGCCTCTCTTTTCTCCAGCCAGGCCCCAGCATTATTTCCAGGGCCTGGGGGGCATTGTGATATGCTCTCAGTGGAGAGCACAGACTCAGTCTTTGCAAGAACTCAGAAACCCACTCTCACCCCTTTCCCTTCTGGCACCGTCCTCTTATTTTCATTTATTTTTTTAAAGATTTTATTTATTTATTCGAAAGAGAGAGCGAGCATAAGTGGGGAGAGGGGCAGAGGGAGAGGGAGAAGCAGGCTTCCCGCTGAGCAGGGAGCCCAACGTGGGGCTCAATCCCAGGACCCTGGGGTCATGACCTGAGCTGAAGGCCAACACTTCACTGACTGAGCCACCCAGGCGCCCTTGTTTTCATTTAGTGTATGTCCTCGTCCACAGTCTCAACCTAACTTTTCAAAGGATTTTGGGGGACATCGGGAGGCTAACCCCTTTAGGTAACTGAGTCACACAACTCCAGGGGGCACCGTTTTTATCATAGATGACTTGGGCATGACAGTCCCTGGATCTGTGTAACACGTTTGCCCTGCTTGCAGGATCTAGTCACCTCCCCAGCCCAGCCTGTCCCCCTCTTTAACTCACTGACTTCTACTTCTTCAGGACTGAGCTCTTCACCTTTATCCTCTGGGAAGACTGCTTTGGCTCCCAAGGCCAGGTGAAATAGCCCTTCTCTGCCAGAGCAGTCATCATTGTACTGTATTATCTGGCTACCAACCTTTCTCCACCCCCCCGCAATAGACTGTAGCTCCTTAAGGGCAAGAACTATGCTTCTCTCTGTCTCTATCCCCACCTCCTCCCCCTGGATCTGGTTAATAGGCATTGAGTAAATAGTTGCTGAATGAACTAGCACTCTGGGAGGTTGAGAATTGGACAGCTGGAGAACTTTGGGAGTACAGCTATGACTTCCCTGCCTCATCCCCAAAGGACACTGTGCTTATTTAATTACTTGTGTGGGTGGGGTTTCAAACAGATGTTATAACAGCTCACTTAGCAAAGGACAGCGATTAGGGTTTTCTTTTATTAACTAAATAGACAACACCCAAGTGGAATATTAAAAGCCAGATGGCACAACTTTCATTTTGTGTCTATCTGGAAGGGGAGCACTAAAGTCCCAGCATTGTCCTGTTTAACTTTAAGTCCAGTCTCAAAGGATACTCGCTACCCACTTCTTGGTTGCGGCAAATGCATCAAGCTACACAGGCCTTAGCTCCCAGGGTATGTGAACAAAAACCTGTGTGACTAGATGCATTTGCCTGCACTCCACACCCATTTCCCTGCTACCCAAGTTGGGAGAGAGCCAAGGGTGCAACAGAAGATGGGGTCTGTTTTAAAGCTGAATTGTATCCCCTCCAAATTCATATTTTGGAGCCTTAACCCCCAATACCTCAGAATGTGACTGTATATGGAAACAGGGCCTTCGAAGAGTTAATTAGGTTAAAATTAGGCCTTAGGGTGCGCCCTAATCCAATCTAACTCATGTCCTTATAAGAGGAAATTTGGGACACACAAAGGAGACCCCAAGGGCATGCATGCCCAGAGAGACCACCACATGAAGAGGCAGCAAGAGGGCAGCCATAAGCCAAGGAGAGAGGCCTCAGAGGGATCCAACCCTGCTGGCATCGTGATCTTGGCCTTCTAACCTCTAGAACTCTGAGGAAATCAATTTCTGTTGCTCAAGCCAGCCAGTCTGTGGTATTTTGTTATGGCGGTCTTAGCAAACTAAGACGGGGCCCGATCATCATCAAAACTTGGGTTTCAGTTCAGGTTTGGGATGCTCAGGTAGCCTCATATCCATCCCTGAGCCTGAATCATCAGGGTCTCTGACATGGAATTTGACCGGAGTTGTGCTTTTCCCCCAACCCTGGTCCCAAACCCAGTGCCCTTTTTTTCATAGTTAAATTCATTTGTCTTTTTCTTCAATCATTCACTCGCTCAACAGTTGCTGAGATGTGAAAGGTGATATAGCACCTTGCTCTCAAGGAATTTAATGTCTCGTAAAGGATATATATCTTCCGTGTTGGAGATGAACAGAGTATGAGGCATCACTTCTAGCTGGAATGACTGGATTGGTCAGTGAAGGAGGAGTATTAGTCTGCAAGAAAAAGGATCTAAAAGTTGCAATGCAATATGGCATGGCAGTTAAGAACTTAGATGCTATGGTGAGCGCTGTGAATTGTGTAAGACTGTTGACTCACAGACCTGTACCTCTGAAACAAATAATACATTATATGTTAAAGAAAAAAAAAAAAGAAGAAGATAGCAGGAAGGGAAAAGTGACGGGAGGGAAATCGGAGGGGGAGACGAACCATGAGAGACTATGGACTCTGAGAAACAAACTGAGGGTTCTAGAGGGGCTGGGGTGGGGGGATGGGTTAGCCCGGTGATGGGTATTAAAGAGGGCACGTACTGCATGGAGCACTGGGTGTTATACGCAAACAATGAATCATGGAACACTACATCAAAAACTAATGATGTAATGTATGGTGATTAACATAGCATAATAAAAAATAAAAAATAAAAATAAATAAATAAAATAAATTGAAAAAAAAAGAACTTAGATGCTGGCGCTTGGGTGGCTCAGTTGATTGAACGTCTGCCTTTGGCTCGGGTCAGGATCCCATGGTCCTGGGATGGAGCCCTGTGTCGGGTTCCCTGCTCAGCGGGAAGCCTGCTTCTCCCTCTGCCCCTGCTAGTGCTCTCTCGCTATCTCTCTCTCACTCACTCTGTCTCTCTCAAATAAATAAAATCTTAAAAAAAAAGAACTTAGATGCTGAAGTCACTGGCCTGGATGTTGTAGTTAAGAGGATAGACTCTAAGGCTACACTGTCTGACCTCAAATCTGGTACTTACTAGCTGTATGATCTTGGCAAGTTACTAAACCTCTCCGTTCTTCGGTTCCCTGCCCCCGTAAGATGGGGCTACACAATGCCTATCTCATAGTTATATTAAGATTAGATAAATTCACACATGTAGAACTCTTCAAATAGTGCATGGCACATAGTAATCACCACATACATTTTACTGTTATAGAACTTAGGGAAAGAAGATCTGGCTTTCAGTCTGTCACTTACTGGCTCTGTATTCTAAGGCTAGTAAATTCTGTCCCAACTGGCTACTTTTCTGCCTGTCAAGGTACTTGGGATGATCAAGTGAGAATCTCAACATTTAAGGGTATTGGAAACTGTGGGAGATATTATTATTGCTGTTATTGAGTTGAGCCTTGAAGGATGGTAAAGATTTAATATGAGAGTTACCATTTCCTGAGCACTTAAGCATATACCAGGAGCCAGGCTGTGTATGTATGGGAACCAGAGAGGCCAGATATTCCGTCTTCTAGCCCTGTGGATCTGCGAACACAGGCACAAGCTGATTTTTCTGCCCAGGACTCTGAATCCTGAGGAATTATCAAAAAGACAAAAGTGCAATAGGCCAGGAGTCCAAAGGTGGTACCAGGGGTGTAGTAAGATCAACAGGTGGCATTTTAGCTAGACTGGTCCTGAGATATGAGCTAGTTGAGGGTTACCCTGCCCAGCCTTCCCTGGTCTCTGACCATTTTCTGAACTGGCTATCTGGTCTTTCAGTTGATTCTTTGAGCATCCTGCTACCCTTTCAATAAATTCCTCTTCTGCACATAACTAGAGTTGTTTTTTATAGTTTGTAACAAGGAGCACTGACTAATACTTTTTAAAAATTTATGTATTTCTCCCAACAGCCCTGAATGGTATTGTTTTCATCCATATTTACTGATGAAGAAACTGAAGCTTGGTGAGAGGGGCAATATTAACTTGCCCAGTATCATGCTGATAGTAGATGACAGGGGCCGGACTTGACTCTGAGTATGGACTTAGCAATACTTACCACTGTGATGTCCTGGGAAGAGAGATTGGTGAAGAGTGTTCCAAGTGGAAGAAATCCCTCAGTCAAGCCCATATGTACAACAGCATAAGGGCAGTGGGGGCAGGATGGGGGGGGGTGTTCAGAGAATCGAGAATTTCTAAAGTGATAGGAATAAAATGTTCGTGAGCTTGGTTGGCTCAGTAGGTAGAGTATGTGACTCTTGGTTTCCGGGTTGTGAGTTCAAGCCCCACGGTGGGTGTAGAGAGCACTTAAAAAATAAAAATTTTAGGGGTGCCTGGATGGCTCAGTCATTAAGCGTCTGCCTTCAGCTCAGGTCATGATCCCGGGGTCCTGGGATCGAGCCCCACATCGTGCTCCCTGCTCAGCGGGGAGCCTGCTTCTCCCTTTCCCACTACCCCTGCTTGTGTTCCCTCTCTCGCTGTCTCTCTCTCTCTCTCTTTGTGTCAAATAAATAAATAAAATCTTAAAAAAAATTTTTTAAATAAAAATTTTTTTAAAGTTTGTGCTGGAGATAATAAAAAACAAAATTGGAAAGAGGGCATGGGATCAACAGTACAGACTTCATCTGTTAGACATCATGGAGCCACTGAAGACCTTGGGCTTTAGGAGGCAACTATGTTATATGTCAGCCTGAGTGTGAGGTGATATGAACTTAACTGGGGAAGGGCAGAGAGAAATTCTGTAGAAAGATTAGGAAAGTCTTGACTAATTAATGATGAAGTAGTGAAGAAGAGCCTGGTGACTGAGAGGCCATTGACACCCTTGACAGAAATGGAGAAGTCTGGCCTGGGAGTGGTTTGGGGGTCACAGGAGGATGGAGGAGCTGTATATTCAGGGGGAAGGGACTTTTCTCTGCTTCTACTTAGGATTGGCCTTCCTTGAGTCAAGGCCATACTCATAATTTTTAGCCTTTCAGCCTCTTTATCTCAAAGCCCTTGCCATTTGTCTTTTCTCTGTGTGGTTTAAAAGCCAAGACCCCTGGGATTGGTTGATAGGACTCCGGCTTCCTTTTGGGAACTGCACCATTACCCGTAGATATGTGAAGCAATGGCTTATTTGAAAAGTGCAATCCTAGCCAGTTGGAAGCAGTCACCTCTCTGGGCCCCCACGGCCTAGTTATGGTTATTAAGAACTGATGGCTGTCCCATCTCTAGTTCCAGCAGCCCAGCAGGACCTCATCCTCTTGCAGTCTGCTGCCCTTTTGCTACAGCTGTCAGCAGTGACCCAGCTGACAGTCCTTTAGCCTACATTTCCAACTATCTCCAGGGCTTCTTGCGCCCAGCCCTTGACATAGTTGTGCCAGCTTCTGGTTAACACTGGGAATTGAAGCTGGAAGATGGTAAAAAAAATTGGGACACCACAAGCTGAGGCTATTTGAAGCTGAAGAAGGGAATGGAAAATATGTGTGAGCAGAGGATGTTGGGAAGTAGAAAGAGAAGAACAAACACCAGAGAAAAGGATACAGAGAGACAGAGAAAGTGAGCATGGAGCCCAAGAAAAAGATGGAAGGACTTGTCCATTCTTGAAGCTGCTTCATTACCTGACAGAGTTCCCATCTCTCTGTGTGTGCCCCCAGGTCAACACCCAGCCATCTGAGGATAATCTGAGCGAGGGGTTTTTTCCAACCAAAAGAGGAGTTACCAACATGAAGGCAAATGAGATCACGGAGGGAGAAATTAGCACATGATAAAAGCAGTGGGTTAAGGACAGCAGTGGGGAACATCAACAGTGAGGAGGTAAGTGGAGGAAGAGGAGCTCACACACAGAGACAGGCGCACAGGGTACTACAAGGAGAACAGGAAGCCATGGAAGCCAAAAGAGCTTTTTTTTTTTTTCCTTTAAAGAGGGAATGATCAGAAATGTCAAAAACTGCAGAGAGATCTGGTAAACAGCACTGCCCGCTGGGTTGGAAACGAGTAGGTAACGGGTGATTTTAGTGAAAGAATTTAGTAGAGTGGTATGAGAGGGACAGAAGCCAGACGTCAGGTGGTTGAGAAGTGATTTGAAATCACTTCCACAAGAATGTGGAGATAGCAAATGTAGAATACTCTTCTGATAAAATTAGATGAGGAGAGGAAACGAGACTGAATAGTGGTTAGAGGGGACTGAGGGCCATAAAAAGGTTTGGATTTGTTTTCATTTTGTTTTGTTTTGAGAGAGGCTTGAATTTTTTGGCTGAGAGGAAGAACCCAGTTGAGAGAGAGAGAGGAAAAAAGATAAGGAGGAGAAGAATCATCTGACAGAGTAAGGTCCTAGAAGAAGCAGGAGGCGTAGGTCCAAGGCCTAGCTAAAGGTGTTGGCCTTAAACAGGAAGAGGGAAACTCACATTCTGAAACTTAGGGATAAGAAAGGAAGAATGGGTGTGAATGGAGATGAGATTGTATGTACAGGGGGTGGGGGGAGTGGGAAGTTGATGAGATCTATCCTGATGGCCTCAATTTTCTCAATGAGGTAAGAGGCAAAGTTCTCCGCCAAGAGAGGCAAGCAGGGTGGAGTAAAGGGCTTGAGGACGGTAGTGAAAAGTCTGGGAAAGTCTTTGAGAGGACTGTGAGAGGGACTGGATGAAAGACAAGGGAGAGAACTGACAAGTGGGGCTGCAGAAACTGGAAATTATAGGAGCAGAGATTGTTGTGCTGTTCCCCAGTTGGCATTTTGTTGGGTAGGGGAGGTAGAAGGATAGAGGTGCCAGCAAAGGGAAGGTGCTGCAGAGGGAGAGGTTTGCATGCTTAGCCATGGGGTCTTGCATGGTAGGGATGAAAGGGAGACCAAGAAGGAACTAAATGACTGGGAGAACGGAGGGAACATGAGACTGAAATGTTCTGTGAGGCAGAAGAGCAAGTGTTAGAAGCCTGGGGTATGAACCAGCCTGGCATGTTCCAGGAACTCTTCGTCGTCCTGTTGGCTGGATTGTGGTATGATGGTGGAGACCCCGAGAGAGAGGAGGCCAGAGATGTAAGCAAGGCTCAGCACAGGGAGGCCTCCTGTGTCACTATTTAAGTTGGATATTACAGAAGAGCAAGGCAAGTTTACAGAGGTGGTTTTACAAAGTGAATTATGGGGAAGAAAACAGACCTTTGGAGTCCTGCTGGGTCTTTCCCTGAATTCTTGTACTCTCTTCTGATGATTTCTAAGGTTACCTTCAGAGTCTAAAATCTGTAGTGCAAATCATCCCCTCCTTCTCCCTATATAAAATCCACGTGGCAGGAAAGTTCATTCTTAACCCAAGGAGGGCCCGTCTGTTGCAAGAGCCCTGAGTTTGAAGTCTGAAACCCTGGATCCTAGTCCTGGCTCTACCTTCGACCAGCGGTTTGTATGCATCCCCATCTTCTGAGCTTCTTTTTTTCGTTATCTATAATGACAGAGAAATATTACCTGTTCTGCTTATTTCCTAAGTTGTCATAAGGGTGAAATCAAGTGGTCGATGTCAATGTGCTCTGCAAAATAGAAAGTGTATGGAGAGCAGAATGGAAGGTCATTAGTATGGTCTGGCCAGGTGTGTTTTGTGTCCTTCCTTTACAAACCTTTGATAGCAGGGCCTACCTCCTGCTTCCTTCCCTCATTTCCAGTCCCTACATGCCTGCCAGATCCCCCAGAGGTCAGGCCGGTGCTGGTGGGAGCCAAAGAAACAATCTCAGCAGCCCTGTCTGGGATGATGAGCTGAGAAATCAAAGGCTCTTTCTTTGCCAGGGAAAGGGTTTTCTTCGCTTTCTTCCTCCCCTCCAATAAATCTGTCTGACTCTGCCGTTCCACGACGAGGCTGATTGGCCTTGCCCTTGGGACGTGCCAGCTCAGCATGGGAGAGGGAAAGGCTGCAAGATTTGATGCCTCCCTTTTCGATACATGTTTAATTCATTGCTGCAAAGACTTGGATAGGTAAAACACTAAGCTCTCTCTGACTGGGCTTCCTGGAGAGAGGGATTCCAACAGCTTCTAAATGAAATGTCAAACTGTTAAGAGTTCAGGCTTCAAGCAGCTTAATGCTTTATAATGTTTTGGAGTGAGTGTGTTGTGGATTTTAAATGCTTGGGTTATTTAGAAATGAAAATAACTGATCAGTTAGTCAACCTGAGACCACCACATGAAACCACCACAGTCAACTCCAGAGAAAGATGAATCCATTTTACCCATGGCTTTATAGATTCTTCCCCACCAAAGCTTTTAGCCAAGTTACGAATCAATCACTCAATATGAATTAGGGACCAACTGTTTGCCCAGCTCTGTGCAGGGTACCATGAAGTTGATATCAAAACAAGCAAACAAAAATAGAACATATATTCCATATTATTATGGGCTGAATTGTTCCCCTCCCCATTCATATGGGGAACCCCTAACCTCTGCTACCTCAAAATGCAACTGATAAGGCCATTAAAGAGTTAATTAGGTTGAAATGGGATCGTTAAGGTAGGCACTCCCCAATATGACTGGTGTCCCTATAAGGGGGAAGAAGAGATTAGGACACAGACAGAGACACTAAACATAGGCCTGCACAGAGACATGGCCCTGTGACCACATTGCCAGAAGGTGGCCATTGCAAATCAAGGAGAGAAGCCCGTAGCAGAAACCAACCCTGCAGACACCTTGATCTCGAACTGTGAGAAAATACATTTCTGTTGTTTAAGCCATGCAGTCTGTGGTATTCTGTTATAGCAGCCATTGCTGACTAATACACATACTGTTGGGGAGCTTGTAGTAACATGAAAAGAAAAAAAACCACATGTAACTTTTTACTTATGTCTGTAATATCTAGGAGGGTATGTAGATAGAGTCTTTCCTAAAAGGCCTTTTTTATCACCAAGCACAGTTAAACTATGAGGCTCAGAGGATGGGGTATAAAAAATTTCTCAACTTTTCCAAAACTTCAGGCCCTCTATGGGACCACACATAGGGCATCTGGAAGGAGTATCTGGGATCTCTTCTCTCTGTAGTTTTTCTTCCTCTTCTCCTCTTCCACAGACCCCTGAGTTTTTTTCTAACCTGCTTCTCAGAACCAGGCTCCTGGATCTGCAGGGTCTCATGAAGATCCTTTAGGTTCTATGGGTTACTTAAGGAGACCCCCTGTCAGTAGCTCTCAGACTTCAGAACCATCAGGGGTGCCAAGTGAAAATGCAGATCCAAGGACCTCACTGTTAATAGTTCAGGTTTGGTAGATTGAGCAAGGCCTAGAAATCTACACTTAAAATTTGTCACTGTGAGATATGCAAACAAAAGAGTGGGCATGATATATATGTATAATTTAAGGAATCATAATGAAATGAATAACCATGTATTAACCACTGAGCTTTAAAAATAATACATTTCTCTGTGTATCCCTCCCCAAAGGCATTCCTCTCTTCCTGCAAGGGGCAAGCACTTTGCTGAATTTTGTTAATTATTTCTTTGTCTTTCTTGTTATTTTCCACATAGAATTATCTTTGAACAAGAAATACCTATTTAGCTTGCTTGTTTGGGGACTTCATAAAATAGCATTATACTGTTTGCATTTTGGAGCAACTTGCTTCTATCATTCAACATTGTTTTGGGGATTCATTCACTCTGATGCATTTAGCTATGGCTTAGTCATTTTAACTGCTATGCAGTATTCCATTGTGTGAATACACCACAATTTATCAATTCTCCTGTTCATGGCCATTTGGGTTGTTTCCAGTTTTTATTTATTTTTTGTTTTGCTATTACAAATAACACTGCCATAAACATTCTTACGTATGTCTCTTGGCTCATAGAAATCTTTGTTTTCTAACCAGCTCTCCAGGTTGAGTCTGATGTAAATGGTCCAAGAAACACTGTCTTTGGTCCTTCATGTTCTTCAGAGTGATACATGTACAACGTAAACCTCTCTTACTAATACTGACTTCATGTTGAACATGGCTCCAATGCTTCATTTTCGAGAGGAAAAGAAACTCTGAATCTTTACTTTTATTTTCAAAAAGCCCACTCTTAGTAAGAGGGTAAGGTGCGAGGAAAGGAGCAGAGTGGGAAGAAACTTCCATATATCATGTATATTGCAGTGGAGAAGAAGACCTTATGTAATAAATGTTCAACTATGTGGTATAGATTATAAGTGTATGGATACTTATGTGTGGATATTCAGAGACAGCAATCAACTCCAGTAACATAATAGGTATCAAAATAATTCATTAACTAATTTCAAAATCAAGGTACACTGAAACAGAAAAAGCTTCCTAAAGGAAGTGGGACGAGAGCTGGGCTTTGAAAGATGGGCAAGCTAGAAATTGGGATGAGAAGTGGAGAGGGTGTCAGTTGATAGCTAGATTTTGCTTAAGAGAGAGAAAGCTAGAGGGACTACCAAGCAAATCAGAAATGTAAATGGCCAGGGATGCCTGGGTGGCACAGTCGTTTAACCACCCGACTCTTGATTTCAGCTCAGGCCCTGATCTCAGGGTCTTGAGATGGAACCAGGATCGTTGTCTGCTTGGGTTTTTCTCTTCCTCTGCCACTGCCTCTCCCTCCCCACTCCACTCTCACTCTCAAATAGATAAATGACTCTTAAAAATAAAAGATGTAAATGGCCAGACTAGTGTGGGGTGGGCTGTTAAAAACTGCAAATCTAGCCCGACAAAAGCATGACATATCTAGTTTGGTTTTAGGAAAGTACTGAGTTCTCAGGGGAATCCAATCTGGCAAAACAAGGAAGAGGGCACTGCTTTGGAAACACAGAGTAGAGATAATGAGAGTATCAGAATCAGGGTACTCCATAGAAAATTAAGCATAAAAAGGTGATATAGAGGCAACGATCCAGGAGAACGGGGCTGACAGAAATAAGGAGGGAATTAATTCAGCCCTAGTATAGGGTTCCTCACAGATTTCAGTTTTCTCTTTGTTCTTCTAGGTATGAGTTGGCATGATATCTTCTCTTGTCTACATACAACCCTCGACTATCCATCTCCATTCTCAGCTGAAGACCTCACCTCCCACTTCACTGAGACAAGAGAATGAATTAAATGGGAATTCCCTTACCTTCCACTACATCTACTCAAGTACCTCCATCTGTACCCTCGCTTTCTGATATATTGGACGAACTGTCTTCTGCTAAAGGCCATTCCTTCCACTTGTGCACTGGTTCCCATTTGCATCAGAATTAGCTTCATTGAAAGCTACAGGGGTCCAAAATAACAGTGGCTTAACCAAGGGAGTTAATTTCTTTCACACCTAAAAGAAGGAGGCAAGTAGTTCAGACTCGATATAGTGACCCTGCTCCACAAAATCTTCAGAAACCCAGGCTCCTCTCACCTCACCATATCCCTTGGACGTGACCCTTGTCCTCAAGATCCAAAATGTTAGCTTGAGTTCTGGCCATCACATCCAAATGTCATGAAGCTGGATGGAGGAAGGGATAAAAGTTGGGATGAAGGGCATTGCCTGCTATCTTTCAAAGGACGTTCCCAAGAGCTGTCACATGAAACTTCTGGTTACATCTTATTGACCAGAGATAGTTACATGGTCACATCTGGCAGCAAGAAAGCCTGGAAAGTATAATCTTTATTCTAGTAGGTTATGAGGCTAGCTATGAATTGGGAATTTTATTGTGGAAGAAGAGGAGACAGAGGTTAGAGGATATCTAGAGGTCATTGCCACACCATCACTTCTTCCTTTTGTAAAGGACTTTTGCCCTCTATAAATAATGCTTACAGCATACAAACTTGAGTTAGCATTTACTATCCCCAAAATAAACTCTTCCTTGACCCAACTATCCCTCCAGCTGCTTCTCCACATTTCTGTACCCATTAACAGCAAACATTCTTGAAAGAATTTTCTACATATGCAATCTTTTCTTCCTTGCCTCTATTTTTCAGTCCACTCCAGTCTGACTTCCATATCCATCAATTCACCAAAACCACTCTCGTCAAGATCCCCAAGACTTCTGTGTTGCCAAATTCAATAATCATATTTCTGTCTTAATCTTATTAGTCTTTTCATTAGCACTTGACATAGATGATCACTCCCTATGTCTTTGAAACTATTCCTCTTTGTGTTTTTAATACCGTATTTTTATGTATCTTCATTTAATACCGTATCTTTACTTTCATTGTCTTCTGCCTGAACTCTAAACATTGGAGTTACCTGTACTTTGTCTTGAGCCCTTTCTTTTCCTCTCTCTCAAATCACTCCTTAAGTGCTTTCATTAGTTCCCATGGCTCTAAATACCATCTTTATGCTGATAAGCCCAGTAAAGATCCTAAAAAGACTCTAAATTTCAGGTTCATATATATATATACCAGCCCATTTAAAATCACCACTTGGATATCTAATAGACATCTCTAACATGACACATGTAAACAGAACTTGACACTGTCCTCCCAGCCATGTTTTCCATCTTAGAAAATGACATTAACTAGTATGTCAGAAACCTGGGAGTCATTGTTGATTCCTCCTTCTCTCCCACTCCCCAAATTCAACCCATCAGCAAATCCTGATCATTCTACATCCAATATGAATTTCGAATTCATCTACTTCTCCCACTCCCACTATTACTACCCTACTCCAAGGGAAACTCATCTCTTGCCCAAACTGTAAGGTAAGGTAATCTTTTTAAAATAGAGATTAAATCATGTCACTATCCTAATCAAAACCTTCCAATGGCTTCCCATCACACTTAAAATAAAATTCAAACTCTACATGATATAGCCCCATGGTCTAGATGACTCTTGGTCCATTTACATTTCTCCTACTCTTATCCTCTCAACTTACCATGCTCTATCAATACTGGCCTTCTGTATTTGCATTATTTGTCAAGTTCTTTCTAACCTCAGAACTCTTTCATTTGTAGTTCACACTGCCCAAAATGCTTTTCCACTGAGTTCTTCATATGTCTGACTCCTCTTCAACCCTCAAGTCTTGAATAAAATGTTACTTCCTCATAGAGATGTTCCCTGACTACCCTATCTAAAGTAATTTTTTTTCTATTTTCTATCAGGGTTTCTTTAATGGTATTGTCACAGCATGCAAGAGTTGTCTTTCTTATTTATCATTGTACCCCAGCTCATAGCATAGTTCCTGGCACTGCACCTGCCACCAGGCTCAGTA
This sequence comes from Zalophus californianus, assembly GCF_009762305.2. Classification (NCBI taxonomy): domain Eukaryota; kingdom Metazoa; phylum Chordata; class Mammalia; order Carnivora; family Otariidae; genus Zalophus; species Zalophus californianus. Next base: position 40,628,894 of record NC_045612.1, on the reverse strand, counting down.
GATACTCAACAACTATTTGTTGAAATGATGAGTTAATGAATAGGAGGTGTCTGAATCCCTTCTTAGTGATTGAGAAGGGAGGAGGAAAGCACTGGGGAAATAGTGAAGTTGGATGGGCCCAGCAGGGCTGCCAGACCAAGACTAGAGCCACAGTTGAGGTTCTGAAGGGACAGCCAGAGGAAATGCCATGCATACAACATTTGAGCTAAGACCTTGAGGTAGAATGGCACCACTAGATGGCAAAAGGAAGATTGTAAAGGACAGAGCCAAGAGTCAGAGGCAAAATGGAAACCCAGTTGGAAAAGGAGTGACTGGGCTGAGAGGAAATGGGAAGGGCCCTAGACAACTGTCAAGAACTGGAGAGAGAGAGGTTGCTGCTTAATGATAAGCAAAAGGATTGACTGAGAGCTGAGAGTTCATATGAAGCTGAAGACCAAGTCAATAATCTGCAAGCTTGGATGATCTCCTACAGCAGTCTTCAAGAGCAGGAAATGTAGATTACAAGACTGACTCTGGGTGGAGGCTTATAGGGCATCTGCAGCAAGGTCCAAGAACAGCTGTCAAAGGAGTAAGAAAGCTGGCAAAGTGAGATCTTATAATCTAAGAATGGAAGTTGGAGTTTAGAGTTTTAGAGATAGAGTAGTTCTGGGTGATGAAGAGGTCCACAATGTGGCTAAGGCAGTGGCTGAAATGAAGGAGAGATGAAGATAACCTGAGATGAAGGAATCAAGAAACCAAGAGTTGGGACTTCCATATCAGGGCAGGGGTGGGGAGGTGGAGCACTCAGGCAAAGGACAGGATTTGGGGTAGAGGACACTACTAGAATCTTCCTTGGATCTGGGGTAGTAACCAGGATGCAGATAAATGACAACAGTGAGGAGGCATAGAGGGTAAATGGTGTGAGGATCAAAGAAGGTTTGGCAGAAAAGTAAAAGAAGGATACCAGGAAAATAATGGAGCAGTCTCTTGCTTTCAGGCTTTGGGAGAAAGAACAATCCACACAGGAGAGGGCTCCAGGAGAAATGTTTTAGTTTGGATTGTCCCCCAAATCAGACTCAGGTAAGGATTTCAGCATAAGTAGTTTGTTTGGAAGGCAATCATGGGAAATACCTATCAAGGAGTGGGGGAGGGCCATAGGGGAGGGAAGAAAGCCAATGAAGGGCATGTTATCAAGCAAATTACCACTGCGGGTAACTAGAGCTTAATCATGCTGAGGTATTCTGGGACTTGGTGCAGAACATGCATTCAGAGTTATTCCACCTGAAGGATAACCTACTCTGGTAAGTCACAGATTCAGAGCAGTCCTAGGGAGGTTGTTCAACCCCTAGCACTTCTGGCTTCTTCTGTGTTCAGGCCAAGAAGGTTCTGGGGGCCAGAGAGAACCCTCCAGGCCAAGAGATGCAAGGGCTGGCAGATGGAAGCCAGGCTGGCACGGAGAGAAATGGTAAGGGCCCGGGTACACGGGTGGAGCACCACCAGCAATATCCGCTCCAAGAAACAATGTGCAAGCAGGGAGCCAGGATTCAGTCAGGACAAAGAACCGGAGAGACCATTCTATAAAGAGGGTGAGAGTAAAAGGTCTAATTTACTTTGGAATGGACATTTCAAAAAATAACTGTCTTCATTCTTTACCTCGGCATGCAGATTCTCTAACACAGACTCAAATTTCCACCAGTTATTCCAGAAACATCCTTTATAGCTAGTCTGTCCAAATCATGATTCAGTCCACAATGACACATTCGTCTCACAATGTCACTTAAATCTCCTTAACTTGAGCACACCCTTTTTGAATTTCATGTTGTATTTCCATATTGAAGAGATCAGGCCAGTTGTTCTGAAGACTGTCCCACTTGTGGGATTTGTCTAAGCGCTCGTTTGTGGTATTATTTAGCCTGTTCCTCAATCTCCTATGAGACATTAGGTCTAAAGGCTTGATCGCATTCGAGTTAAATATCCTTAGCTAGAATACATCAATGTGGTGTCACATCACGTACGACAGCACTATGGTCAGGAGACACGTGTCTGGTTGCTCCTTATGTAGTAATACTATGATTGACCACTGTGTCAGCATGATGGCAGCCAGGTCCATTGCATAGGTAAATTGGCCTCTTGTTACCCAAAAAAATAGTTGGTGGGCTGTTTGTTTGGCACCATACGAATGTCCAGCTTCCCATCAGCGAGTCATATAGTAGTTTTAATCCCATTTGACAATCCTTGTCTGGATCGATGAATTCACATCAGCATGAACAATGATTTTCAAATCCTATCACTCCATCTATATTTACAGCCAGCATTCGTCAGGAAAAGAGAACTTCCCTTATTCAACCAGGGCTACCCTAGTGTAGGGGGTAAGAGCATGGACTTTAGAGCCCAGACTGTCTGGATTCAAATCCTGGTCCCACCACTCACTAGCTGTGTAACTAAGTCACTTAAACTCTGGGTCCCTCAATTTCTATATCTGTAAAATGTGTTTGCTATGAAAATTAAATGAGGTAATATTACTAAAGCCATAAGAATAAGGCCTGGCACACGGTTAGTGCTATATAAGTGTTAAATAAATAAAAAAGTAAAACTATGGCTATTTAATTATATCGAAATATAGTTCCTACTGGAAAGGCAGGATAAATGCTTAATTCTTTCCCTTTAATTACCAAGTCTCAAAGTAGGGATTTGGTTTAATAGCTGCCACAAGGGGTGACAAATAAGCAGAAGGAACATTAAAGAGCTCAGGGAAAGATTTAGGAGGGAGGGCAGCTGGGAAAGGAGCCCAGAATGAGGACATGCTGAGCAGTGTGGGACTGGGAGAAGGAGAACACTGGAAATTGCCTTCTCCACCTTTTTTCTCCATTCCACAGAGCTTCAGTCAAAATCACACCGGGCTGGGGCAACTAACGGAGATAAGAAACAAGAGCTCCTGTTTCAAGGACAGGTGCTTGGCCATTCACATACATCTGCGAAAGATAGCCATGCTTTCTCTTCATTTGCTGTTGTGATAATGCAATTGCATTGTTTTAATATAAAATATATTATGTGTATATTATATGAAATAGAAGTTTTCATTCATAAGACAAAACCTGGAATGAAACAACACAAAACTTATTCTAGCCCTATCATCTTGATTTGTTAAAATAACGAGTCCCCATTTGGGGATCCACTTAAAAATGTCCCTAGGGGCGCCTGGGTGGCCCAGTGGGTTAAGCATCTGCCTTCTGCTCAGGTCATGATCCCAGAGTCCTGGGATCGAGTCCTCCATCAAGCCTCCCTGCTTCTCCCTCTGCCTGCCCCTCCTGCTTGTGCGCACACTCACTCTCGCTCTCTCTCTCTCTCTGTCTCTGACAAGTAAATAAATTAAATCTTTTAAAAAATGTCCCTAGGTAGAGCTGGCTTCTTGGGTATGGGACCTGAGCAGTATCACAGAACTCCACTGGCAGTAAAGCATGGGCCTTGTTTAATGTCCGGCTGTCATAGTCTTGAAATTCCTAATCATGTTTTGAACCAAGGAGACCCCGAGATTTTCATTCTGCACTGAACCCTGCAAATTATGTAGCCAGTACTCTTTTTTTTAAAAGACTTTATTTATTTATTTATTTGAGAAAGAGAGAGCATGAGAGGGGGGAGGGTCAGAGGGAGAAGCAGACTCCCCGCTGAGCGGGGAGCCCGATGCGGGACTCGATCCCGGGACTCCAGGATCATGACCTGAGCCGAAGGCAGTCGCTTAACCAGCTGAGCCACCCTGGCGCCCTGTAGCCAGTACTCTTGCTGGGGCTTCTCTAGGTCCCTGACCTTGACCCCAGACAAGCTGCCAGGCTGTACCCTGCAGAACAGCGCAGGTAGATGGCTCTTTGCATTTCTAAGCTCTCTCTTATTTAATTCTGGGGCTGCTCTATGCCTTACTCTTCTTATTGGCAGCTTTTGGATTTGGTTGCCTGTGTGGTTTGTTCAGTCTACAGTCCCCTTTCTTTTTCCTTCTTCGGAAACATTGATGAAATGCATTTCTCTGCAGGCGATGCTCCTTCCCCCACCCCCAGGAACACGCTCCTCTTCCCCCTCAGTCTTAGTATTCTCTGTACTGCTTGTTGCCTGTTACTAAAATAAGACAAATGTCCAAGAAAAGAAAAGAAACCACCTCGGCTCTCCCAGACAAGCATTTTATCGATGCGTGGACCAGTTCAGCTCTGAGGCTTTGGGACAGTTGAATACAAGTGGGGGCTGGGCTGGAAGAGAAGTTAAGCAAAAAGAGGAAGCTCTGAAAAGGGTAAGATTATCCAGCTCCTCTCTCTGTCTCTCCATAGGAGCTGCCTCCACCTTTATGCCAGACAGATGAGGAACTAATTCTTTTATTTTGTTAAGATTTTATTTATTTATTTGACAGAGAGAGACACAGTGAGAGAGGGAACACCAGCAGGGGGAGTGGGAGAGGGAGAAGCAGGCTCCCCGCTGAGCAGGGAGCCCAATGCAGAGCTCGATCCCAGGACCCTGGGACCATGACTTGAGCCGAAGGCAGACGCTTAACAACTGAGCCACCCAGGCACCCCGAGGAGCTAATTCTTAAAGGAGTTCCAAGGGAAGTCCACATCGTGGGGTTTTGCCTTATAAAAAGTGTAAGATATTCTGCCCGCTTACAGTTTATTTCGTACCCCAAACACCTTTCCAGAAATGATCAATATCACTTTTTCAACACACCAAACTCGAATCATCATCCTTTCCCCGCCTATTATCCCCTACCCCATATTTAATATACGTGATTCCTGCTCTGATTCCTTGCTTTCTCTCTCTATCTATCTATCATCTATCACCATCTATCTACCTATCTATCTATTCAGATGAGGCTTTATGTCTAAGATTATGCCTTTTGGCCTTCCTCCTTTGGTTCACTCTCTTTCCTCACCGTGAGAACAAAGACGTTTTCGTTAGGGTTGGGATAATCCCAACAGTGTATTTTATTTGCTCCTTTTATTTTTATTTTTATTTTTTTGAGTAAGTCAATGGTTGAGGGGTGCTTAGTCGGTTAGGCGTCTGATTCTTGATTTCGGCTAAGGTCAGGATCCCAGGGTTTTGAGTCCGAGCCCCGCGTCAGGCTCCTCCCTGGGCATGGAACCTGTTTCCTATTCTCTCTCTCCCTCTGCCCCTCCCCCATCTCTAAAACAAACAAACAAATGGTTGAATAATCATAGAAAAGGTCATAGTAGCAGCAGGAGTAATACTGAGTGCCCCCTATATGCAAGGCACCATCCATGCGCTACTAATCCTAGCGACAAACCTATGGTTTGGGTTTTATTGTCCCCATTTTACAGACAAGGAAACAGAGGCTTAAATGTCAAGGAGATAAATGTCCGCTCTTTATTTACATGCAGACACCAAATGCTGGGGTGTCTCCCCACCTGCACACCCTTCTTTCTATTCTGTTCTATATTAGCTTTCACTAGCTGCTTGTTATGTAAGATGCTCCACATGACATCTTTGATTTGCCCTCTTTCTTACATTCCCTGAAGCCTCTTAAAGATCTTTTTAATGTCTTTGTCCCCTCATCCATCAATTTCTATTTTATGGCTCTAGTCCTCCTTGGCTATCTCTCTGTATGACACTCTCCTGGCCTTCCCTTTGGGGTATTCGCCCTTCCTTCTTTATCATACCCTTCCCACAGGTCACCCTGTCTGTATATCTTGCATTCAGTGACGTGGGCTCATCCTATTAGTTTTTCGGTGTTGGCAGAAGGAATCTGAAGCTTGCTCCCAAGTTGTCCTCTCCCCATATCTTACTTTGAAACACAAAAGCATTAAATTGTAAATCAATTCTGCATTGATCAAGGCTGGCTCCCATCCCCACTGCCTGGCTGTGACCTCTGAATGCCAAAACTGTGAGTTTGCTGCTGTGCTTGCTCTCTTGTTGTACAAGGGCCAAGAAAAGGTCCTCACCAACGAGGCTGCACACCCTGTTGGCAGGAGTCAGGCAGGAAAGCTGGTAGCCAAAACTTGCTCGGTTCTACCTTTCTTTTCTAATGATAACCATAACCTCCCTAATTTGCTTCTTTTTTTATTTTCCTACTCTTGCATCTTATTCTTCTCCCAAGTGCAGTCAGGGAAGTCTTATCTCTCACATTTCCGTGTATTCTTTTCTTTTCCTCCTATTCTGCTCATTTGTCCCTTTGGTTTGACTCTCACATTGGTCCATTTGGATGATGCTTTTAATAGCCTTAAATAGTTCAATAAGCATGTGTTGGATGCCTACTATGTGCTAGCTCCTAAACAAGGTCCCTTTATGTACCTCAGATTTACAGTAACAAAACTCCCTCAAATTCATATATCTTGACTTTTTGCCAGGCCCTGGCGGGGGGGCCAGATAATGAAAAAAGAGGAAATGAAGATATTTGCTCTCCTTTGATTATTGGCAGTGTGAGGTGCTGTGCATTGGTGTGGTTGGGATGCTCCTTGCTTCTTAGGAACTCCCTCTTTCCATCCCAAGACTTTGCACCTCTTCGTCTGACATATATTTCTTCTCCAGACTTCTTCCCATCTCCACTTAGATGTCTGATAGTCATCTGAACTTTGGTCCCAAACTAAGCTCATGATTTCCCTAACCCTCATACCTGTGCCTTTCCCATTCTTCCCATGCTAATAAATGCCATCCTGATCCACGTAGTTGCTCAGGCCAAAACACTTGGTGTCATCCTTAACTCTTTCTCACACTCCAGTCCAATCCATCAGCAAAGTCTATTAGCTTTAATTGGTTTTGTCTTTAGAATATATGCTGAATCCACCTACATTTTACCGCCTCCCCTGCTGTCACCCTAGTTGACACCGTCATCATCTCTTACTTGGACTAATGCAGTAGTTTCCTGTCTGGTCTCCCTGCTTCCACTCCCCCCACTACAATCCATCTTCCATACCAGAGCCAGAAGGATGCTTGAAAAGGGTCAACTTGATACTTTTAATCCCCAGACCAAAACACTCTAAGGGCTTCCCATCAAATTGGGAATATATATATATATATATAACTTTGTTTTGCCCTTTATATGTAAAGTTCTTACCCCAAGGTCCAAGGCCTTTTGCAGATTGGCCCTTGACTACCTCTACAGGCTGGCCTACCTTCTTACCACTTTTCTTTTAGCTCACCTTTCTTTACTGGCCTCCTTTGCTATTTTCAAACACGTCACACACCTCCAGGCCTTTGCACTTTCTGTCCCCTTAGCCTAAAATACTTTTCTCCTAAATGTCCATGCGACTTATATCCTCACTTCATTCAGGACTCTTCACTCCTCCAAGGGCCTTTCCAGGCCATACTGCCTAAAATAGCACCATACTCCATCACTTCCTAGCTTATTAACTTGCTTTATTTTTCTTCATAATCTGATAAGGTTATATACTATATGCATAATTGTTTGTTATCTATTTCTCATCAGAATGCAAGTTTCATGTAGGCAGAAATGTCTGTTTCATTCATTTCTGTATTCTCAGCTCCTAGAACAGTATCTGGCACATAGTAAGAGCTCACTAAATATCCATTAAATGAGTGAATAGTTATATGGAAGGGGCCCAACTTGGTAGCCTAAATTAGATTCACCTAAGATTCACATATGTCTTGTGTCTGTCTGGGGAGGGGTCCAGGAGGGGGTCCACTGGGGAACTATTTGTTTAAAAGCCCAAGAAACTTCTCAGGAAAGATCCCATCTTAATAGAAGAAAGAATGATCATACAAGATTCCTCTTAGACCTCAGGGTAGAAGGGAAGAGAAGATTTTGAGTACAACTCTCAGGTTATAATCAATCCAGACATTTTAAAATAAGAGTTAACAGCAATCTAATTCAACCCAACTTAAGCAGAAAAAAAAAAAAAGGACTGTGCTGGTTCAGAAGACTAGGAAGGAGGGTCGGATGCTCAGAGGAACCAGGGTTGGGTACTCAACATGGTCAGAACTCTTTGTGTCTCTATTTCATCTCTGCCTGTCTCTGCTTCTCTTTCCTCATTTGTCTCATCCTCTTTTGTTGTAGACAGTCTTCTCCACATTGTAAGAAATGTGGTTGCCAACAGCCACCACTTAGCAGAGAACTCCTGTCTCCCAGAGTCCATGGATTTATTCCAAGGAACAATTCTGACTGGCCTTTTTTGATCATGTGTCCATCACTTGGTCCAATCAATGTTGTTAAGAGAATTCATGTTCTGTAATTGGCCAGGTCTAGTTCACATACTTATCTCTCGGGGCCAGGAGTAAAGTCTAAACCAGTTGAAGGGGAGGGGAGGGCTAAAAACCAAATAACAACAACAACAACACTGCTACCAGAGGCCACTACCCTGGTTATCTTCTGATCCAGCTCCCAAGACTCATACCTGAGTTCTAAGCAGAAAGGGCTACATAAGACCAAGTACCATTTTGAAGGACTGTTTCACTAAAATCTCTGTGGGACGCTGAGTACACAGACCACATCAGAAGCATTGGCTTTAGTAGTTTCACTTGGGTAGGAGGCAGCTTTGTGGCAGCAGCAGCAGCCTCGGTGCATCAATGGCTTTGTTATGGGCAGCAGAGGACTTGGCAGCAGATTATCACCCCAGGACGATAGAGAAGGAAAGAAGGAAATGGTAGAAGCCACCAGGGAGGTGAAAGGATTCCGTTAATTAACCTATGTGACAGACCTCTGGGAGGCTCACGGAAATAGTTGGGTTAGTGAAAGGCCTTGGAGAAGGGCAAATGTAGACAGGGGCAGAGTCAGAAAAATTCCTTTTTGTGATTATATTGTGAACTTGATTTTACTTCCAGCCTGTTTTCCAGGTCAGAAGGATGTCTCCTGACCACAGAAATGTAAGGAACAGGGGCAGGAGATCAGCCTAGTGATGCCCCATCCCTCAGAGGCCCTAAAACTGTGCTGAAGTCACAAAAATCTGTGAAACTCCATCTTTTTCTGGGAAGGTTCAAAATAGGGTAGAGGGAGATGGGTCCCAGTTCTGGGATCCACTGGCACATCCTAGCTGAGCTACGCTGTTCCAATTCAGAAGATACTTTTCCCACTCTGATTTTATCTCCACCTAGTTCCCTCTTCTTGGCTCAGCGCCCAGCCGTAGGCCAACACCACAATTAGACGAGGATTCTCCTGACATGGCCTTCTGCCTGGATTGAACCTCTGCAGTTTCATTCTTGCCTATTTATTCAGACTCCAGACTTTGTCGGTGTCCTCCAGTTTGGCTTTACACCCTGGATTCAGACCTTGGCTTGGCCCTCATAACTCAAGGTAACTAGTTACCTGGTCACTCGTTCTACCTTCCCAATTCACCTGCTGCCCCAACCTGACTGTGAATCCTGACTTGCATTGTTTGGCAGCCACCCATGACCTAGTATTGACAGTGTCCTTCCACCTTACTCCCCTTATCACTTGAATTGCTTTCTCTACCCACCCTTAGAATATAAAGATGCTGCTCACGTTGATACATAATGTCTTCATATTTCAGCAGCTTGTCTGGCTGAAGGAACCTTCATAACCTCCTCTGGCAATCCATTCGACTGTCTAATCATGCTGATAGTCAAAGTTCTTCCTTCTGTCATACCATTTAGTAGAAGCCTGAATGCTGCTGAACAATAATCATTCTAAATGTCACCCACCTGGGAGAGATGAGAACAGTGATCCTCAGGGTATGCACTACTTGGAATGTGCCCAGAATGTAAAAACACCTGTTTGCGATGGAAACAGTGGTCCCCTGAACATATGTCATTGATAGGCCAGGGGAACAATAATAGTCCCTCTTAGCGCTTATTGGGATAAGATGCGGAACCATCAGGGTGACTCTGTGGCTCCTGGGCAACTGAGGTTCCTGAAGAAAAAGTCCTGAAGCTGGAGGTAGAAGAAGGCACCTTTCTGTGGCTGGTTGGAAGCAGGGAGATTGCCTGTCTAATGCAACTTGTAACATCCAGTCCAGTGCCTGGCCAAATAGATCCCCATTCATTCCGTTTTACTTCCCTCCATTTCAACTGTCACTGCCCGGTCACCCTGCTCAAGGCCAGGTACCCAATTCATTCCGCCTAGACAACTGCAATAGCTCCCATCTGGTTTTCCTGCCATCACTCTTGCTCCCTTCTATTCTATTTTCCTCACAGCAGTGAGGAAAGATCACAGAGTAATCTTTTAAAAATGTAAATCAGATCACGTCACTCTCCTGCTTAAAACCCTTCAAAAGCTTCTCATTTCGTTTAGAATAAAATCCAAACTTCTTCACATGGCTTATAAGGTCCTCCAGGATCAGGTCCCTGCCCCCCTCTCGGAACTCTTCTGGGCCCACTGTCACTCTTCCTCACTATACTCTAAACACACTGAATCTATTTCATTTCCTTCTATGTGCTAAGCTCTTTCTTCTCTTGAGGGTCTTTACACATGTGGCACCCTTTGCCTGGAATGATCTTTCCTAGGCTTTTCTCAAGGCTGGATCCTTCTCAGTTCTTAGTTCTGAGCTATAATGTAACACTGCTCACCCTTGCAAAAGAAGTTCTCTCTCCTGCTGTTTATTTCCTTCTTTAGCATTCATCACAATTACAGTTCTTTGATGTGTCTATTTATTTATTCAAAGTCTATCTTCCTCACCAGAATGTAAGTTCCAAGAAGGCTTCATGTTATCCCCAACCTAGTGCAGCACCTGGCACATAATAGGCATTCAATAAATATACATTGAATTCATGTTTTTAATAGTAAGTACTCAAAACATAATTCTTTAATGAATGAATGAATGGGTAAAATATGAAGGACCTCCCATGGACATTAAAAAGAAAATAGAGGAATATTATCAACAACTATGCTCACCAATTTGATAATTTAAGATGAAATGGATAACAGTTCCTTGAAAGACACAGCTACCAAAACTCATACAAGGAGAAACAGATAATCTCAAAAGGTCTATATTGATTAAAGAGGTTGAATAAATAATTAATAACCTTCCAAAAGAGAAAGCAACAGGCCCAGATGGTTTTACCATTAGATTCTCTCAACACTTAAGGAAGAGATGATTTCAATTCTCAATAATGTGTTTCAGAAAATAGAAGCAGAGGAAATGCTGCCTAACTTGTTCTATGAGGCCAGCATTACCCTAATATTAAATCCAAACAAAAACATTGGAAAAAAGGAAAACTACAGACCAGTATCTCTCATAAACATAGATGCAAAGATCTTCCTAATTTGATTTATATACTCAACTCCATCCCAATCAAAATCCCAGAGTGTTCCTTTGTGATATTGAAAAACTAATTCTAAAGTTCAAATGGAAAAGCATAAGACACCGAATAACCAACACAGTATTGAAATAGAAGCAGAAGAGGAAGAAGGGGAGGAAGGGAAAGAAGGGAGAGAAGGGGGAGAAGAAGAAGAGGAGGAGGAATAGGAGGAAGGGGAGAGGGAGAAGGAGAAGGAAAAGAGGAAGAGGAAGAAGGAGGAGGAGGAGGAGAGAGAGAAAACAAAGTCAGAAGACTAGACACTATCCAACTTCAAGACTTAAAGTAATCAAGAAAGTGTGGTATTGGCACAAGAATAGGCAAATAGACCAATATAACCGAATAGAACGCCCAGAAATAGACCTACACAAATATAGCCAATTGATCTTTGACATAAGATAAAGACAATTCAAAGGAGAAAGAATAGTCTTTTCAACAAATGGTGTTGAACATCCACAAGCCAAAAAAAAAAAAGTGAACCTAGACACTGACTTCATACTTTTCCCAAAAATTAGCTCAAAATGGCTCTTAGAACTAAATGTAAAATGTAAAACTGTAAAACTTATGGAAGATAACATAAGAGAAAATCTAGATGACCTTGGGTTTGGTGATGACTTTTCAGATACAACACCAAAAGCATGGTCCATGAAAGAAAAAAATAATTAAGTTGGACTTTATTAAAAGTAAAAGCATCTTCCCTGTGAAAGACAGTGTTAAGAGAATGAAAAGACAAGCCATGGATTGGGAGAAAATACTTGCAAAACACGTATTAGATGAAGGACTGATTTCCAAATGTAAAAGAATGCTTAAAACCCAACAATAAGAAAACAACCTAATTAAAAAATGGATGAAAGATCTGAACAGACACCTCACCAAAGGAAGTATACAGATGGCAAATTAGCATATGAAAAGATGCTCAATATCATATGTCATTAGAGAATTGCAAATTAAAACAAATGAGATACCACTTCCTACATACCTATTAGAATGGCTGGAAATCCAAAACATTAACCATGCCCAAGCTGACAATGGGGACATGGAGGAACAGGAATGCTCGTTCATTGCTGGTAGAAAAGGCAAAAATGGTGCAGCCACTTTGGAAGAACTGGCAGTCTCTCACAAAGTTATACATAGTCTTACTGTAACAATCCAGCAACTACACACATTTTACAAGTGAGTTGAAAACTGATGTCCACACAAAAAAAACCTACATGCAATGTTTGTTGCAGCTTTACTCATAATTGCCAACACTTAGAAGCAACCAAGATATTTTCTAGTAGGTAAATAGGTAAACAAACTGGGGTACATCCAAACAATAGAATATTATTCAGCAAAGAAAAGAAGTAAGCACTCAAACCATGAAAAGATATGGATATCAGGATACCTGGGTGGCTCAGTCAGTTAAACGTCTGCCTTCGGCTCCGACCATAATCCCAAGGTCCTGGGATAGAGTCCCGCATCGGGCTCCCTGCTCAGTGGGGAGCCTGCTTCTCCCTCTTCCACTCTCCCTGCTTGTGTGTGCACTCTTTCTCTCTCCCTCTCTCTCTCTGTCAAATAAGTAAACAATCTTAAAAAAAAAAAGAAAGAAAAGAAAAAGATGCACTGAAATGCATCTCTAAGTGAAAGAAGCCAGTCTGAAAAGGCTACATATTGCACAACTCACAATTCCAACTCTATCACATTCTAGAAAAGGCAAAACGATAGAGATAGATTAGTAGTTGCCAGGGGCTAGGGTGAGATGGAGTTTTAGGACAGTGAAACTATTCCGTATGATACTGTAAAGGTGGATACATGTCATTATACATTTGTCAAAATGCATACAACTGTACAATACAAAGAGTGAAACCTGATGTAAACTGTGGAGTTTAATAATAATGTATCATTATTGGTTCATCAATTTTAACTAATGTACCACACTAATTCAAGATGTTAATGGGTAGAGGTGCCTGGGTGGCTCAGTCGATTTAGCCTCCAACACTTGATTTTGGCTCAGGTCATGATCTCAGTGTTGTGGGATTGAGCCCTGCGTCTGGCTTCATGCTCAGCGTAGAGTCTGCTTCTCCCTTCCCCTCTGCTCCTCCCCCTGCTCCTCTCTCTCTCAAATAAATAAAATCGGGGCTCCTGGGTGGTTCAGTAGGTTAAGTGTCCAACTCTTGGTTTCAGTTCAGGTCATGATCTCATGGGTGGTAGGATCGAGCCCTGCATCAGGCTCCCCACTCAGCAGGGAGTCTGCTTGAAGATTCTCTCCTTCTGCCCCTCCTCCTGCTCGCTCTCTCTCAAATAAACAAATCTTTAAAAAAATAAATAAAATCTTCTTAAAAAGTTGTTAATAGTAGAGGCAACCATGTGCACAGGAAGGGGGGATATATGGAAACACTGTGCTCTCTGCTCAGTTTTTCCATAAACCTAAAACTGCTCTAAAAAACAGCCAATTAATTTTAAAAAGTGGAGGGAACGTGTGAGAAAATGTTCCAGAAGGGGCAAGTGAGGAGACAAGCTCCTGGCATTGCATGAGAAACGGAGGTCAATGGTTAAAGAGCCAGTTGGGCTCCGAAAGAGCTGCTAAAACCCTCCTCCCACTAAAACCTGTGGCACCTGCTGGGTTCCACCACTGGTCTTAACCCCACTAGGATTTTGGACTTTACACAGCAGCTGAACCCCATCAGGGCCATCTCAGACAGGCACAGGGACCTCTCTTCCCCCCACAACCTCTCCTCTTTCTCCCACTAAAATCCCTTTAACTGTCATCTGACAGTTTGACTAAATATATTGAAGGAATTTCCCCTATAAATTTCCCATTTATATAGCTCTCTCAAATGGGAGGGAGGGAGAGAGGGAGGAAGGAAGGAAGGAAGGAAAGGAGGAAGGAAGGAAAGAAGGGGGAGGGAAGAAGGAAGGAAGGAAGGGAGGGAGGGAGGAAGGAAGGAAAGAAGGGGGAGGGAAGAAGGAAGGAAGGAAGGAAGGAAGGAAGAAAGGAAGGAAGGAAGGAAGGGAGGGAGGGAGGAAGGAAGGAAAGAAGGGGGAGGGAAGAAGGAAGGGAGGAAGGAAGGAAAGGAGGGAGGGGAGAAGGAGAAAGAGAAGAAAAACGACTAATGAAAAACTAGAATTCATTTTACAGCTAACTTTGATGGATTACATCCATTCCATTAAAGTGGGGGGATATTTGCATGTCTCTTCATTCACATACCCTACTGTCTCATTGGGAAAAGATAGGACAAGCACATTCGCACCGCAAATTGAGCAACTGGTTATGTATTCGCCCTGTCAGAGCTCTTCGTAACTACCTAGGGATTTTTAGAGTGACAGGTTAGGAAGCTATTAGACTCATGGGAGAATTCCAGGCACTAGTGAGTGGTGGGGCCAGTGGGGAAATTTTTCCCCAGGCTTCTTGATCAGTCTCATCTCCTGGGTCATAGGAAATTGACGGATAGTAGAAGGAGGAGCCTGGACAAACTCAATCTCAGGAGTTTCTGTTGTTAAGCTTAATTGGTCATAATTCTGACAGATGGTTTAGGAGGGAGAGAAGTCGCAAAGGATAGGAGAGGATGAGACCCAGTTCCGGTCTCACAGCCCTCAGCGAATTGTAGGGGGAGGAGGCTGACTGCTTTTGGCTGCCGAGGCCCCACCAGAATTGAGGAGGTGATAGGAATTACAAAGACAGAAGGCTCTGCTAGGAGAAAGGCAGCTGAGTGAGCTGTTTATTCAACAGGCACTAAAAATGAAGTTTGGCACCTCGTTTGAGAACTTCCAGCAGCGTGAAGGAAGCTGATTCATTTTTTCAAATAAAACTTAATCATTGTACTGTTTATTTAATACTGAAATATTAACATCTTATGTTTATGAACTGTCTTGTAGCCTGAGGGAGTCCACCCTAGTTTACACACTTCAAAATGTGAGGGAAACTAGACTGTGTCTTCTGAAATGCCATCACCCGGGGGGGGGCTGGGAACAAGGGTGGGGAGGGATTGTCTCAGTCAGTAGCACTGGCTTTGCGACAGCAGACGCTTCCCGGATTAGCTTCCCAGTCTCTTTAGCCCAGCTCTCGTGTCTCGAATGGGCAGGTTACCACGTAGGGTTGGGCACGTTGTTCAGCGCATGACACTGAGCTGAGGAAGCAGGTGGGAACCAAAGCCTAACCCAGGGTCCGCTTGCCAAGCCAAGTACCCTGTGAGGGTCTACATCTGCCTTGGCGAAGGGGTACCCTTTTTCTTATTCACAGAAAGAAGTGTTTCTAATTCGTGCAACATTTAATTCTAATGTGTATTGGCTAGATGTGGTGCCCCGCCCCCCCCATGAAGGGGTCTCTAAGGCATGTGTTATGAGAGAACCAGGCTGCCTTTGATGCCCGACCTCCATGGCAGGATAGCGTGGTGGAGGTGAGGTACAGACCACTCTGACGTGAAATCGCTGTGCAACCCATGTAGCCCACTCACCCATATCTCCAGGCCTCCATTTCCTCATCTGGAAAGGGGGGAGTCACAGTAACCGATTTTCGAGGAGGGCCGCTGAAATGTACAACCCCCCCCCCCCCGGCGGGGGGGGGGGAGGGCGTTCACATTGTGTCTGAAGAACCTTGAGCTCTGAACTGCCTCTGTAGTGTTGACTGGATGCTGGTAGGGCTAACCATGACCCTGTGAGTCGTTTAGGCCACACATGCGGCCACTTGCTTCAGGTTCTCTCACATGGAGGCCAGTTGGCCCTGCTTCCCACTTTCCTGGTACACAGAAGTCATTCCTTGTGTATCCCCTCACAGTATACCCTTTTGTGCTCTTCATAAGCTTGTCATTTTTCTCACTTATTTATGTTCCTTATTAGACCGTGATCTCTCCAAGGGCAAGATAGGCTCTTTTGGGGAAAAAAAAAAAAGATTTTATTTATTTATTTGAGAGAGAGCATGAGCGGGAGGGGGGGCAGTCAGAGGGAAAGGGAGAAGCAGACTCCCCACTGAGCAGGGATCCTGAATCGGGGCTCCATCCTAGGACCCTGGGATCATGACCTGAGCCGAAGGCAGAGGCTTAACTGACTGAGCCACACAGGCGTCCCAAGATAGGCTCTTTTTCTTATCCATCTTTGCATATCCACCCTCTGCCCAACCCCCAAGGCCCCACACAAAGAGTCTATGTGGCTCCTCTAGCTAATTAGAGGCTTTTAAGCCTGTTTGGTCCTGCTCTCCCTCTCTAAAAACTTAACTTGGTACATCAAAAGCTAATGATGTAATGTATGGTGATTAACATAATAAAAAATTTAAAGTTAAAAAAAGCTTAACTTGGAAAAAAAAGACTGGGGGGTGAGGGTAGAGGTTACCTGGGACACCACTAAGAATCAACCATTTCCCATCCAGTCTCCTCTTGGCTCCAGGAGGCCCCTTCTGATGCCTGCTCACTGCAGAGGAGGTGGGTGGGGGAGGGCCCTGGAGGGGTAGAGATTAGCTGATCTCTAAAGTCTCTCCAGTTTCTGGCTTCCAATGAAAACACCCCAGTTGCCCTTAGTAACCAGCTATGCATAAATTTATAAATGCATCTAACCCCTTTTAAAAGGTATTTATACATACTTTCAGCTTACACTAACTCTTGAGGATAATGAATTTCATACATTTGTTTCGTGTTGTATAAAAGCACATTAATTTGTGTTTTTCTAAATGTACGCCTTTCAAAGCCTCAAGTGGGCTCTAATAGAGTCTCCACATCTGCATCCACTGTCTCTGCGGGCCTCCCCCCAGCTCTGCTGTCTACCTGCATACTGACTTCAGAGGCAGGCATTCTTTGCGCAAGGGGAGGAACAGCTCTTTCCTGAATGAGCCCAGTTTAATGGCCTGCCTTGACCACAGTGGTCGGCAGCCATCTGGCTTTTAAGAAAATTATTGTCCCAGAGTTCTTTGCACAGCATTTTCCAATTGTCTGTCCCCAGCCTCTTCCCTCCCAGCCAGTGTTGAAGTGGATTTTGAAAAGTGGGAAATAGCCCCAAACAAGCTAGACAGCTCTCATGAGTCCAGGATGGGTCTTTGGCAGCATTCCAAGAGCTCCCAACTCTTGGGGAGATTTGTGTTTTTCCTGGGATCCTTGAGAAGCACGGGGCCCAGGGGATGACAAGATCAGCTGCCAACCAGAAAATATTCCATTAGAATACGTACCATCGGCAGAGCTGCTACAAAGACAAGACAATGCTCTCAAGAATAGAGAACCAGGCTGATATATGAAGGACTTGCATCTGGGGCTGAACAAAGCTGTCGGATTGGTAGGTGGCGATTACCTCAGTTTTTCCATCTGTCTTATGGGGAAGCATGAGGATGAATGATGCAACACAAATAGCCAGTTATAATCCCAACCCCCTTTTAAAGACGGTGGCTACTGGTACATGGAAGAAATGTTCCTCATTCTGTTCAGGCCTGGATGGATTGATCTGCTGGATGCTCTAATAGAGGGAGAAGAAGTTGCGTGTAAGAATACAGTCTTCCTAGGAGGGAGGAGGAAAATAGGAACAGAGGAAGGAGGAGAAGAATGCAGGGGCGCCCGGCAGAAGGCTCCATGCTGTGACCCTCTCTCCGGGACCCCTTCCCCCAAATCACTGAAGTTCACCCAGGCTTGCTGAATACTGGAAATGAGTGGATATCTTTTGTAGCTCAAAGGGAAGACTGAGGTCATGCCTGGTGTCCCAAAGGAAATGAAAACAGCATATGGAGATGCAGAAGCCAGAAGCAGAGTGGGGAGCAGAGGAAAATTAGCCATCCAGAATGGCTGACTCCCCTTCCATCACACCGAGCTGTCCCTTGAGGCCTGGAGACTGTGATTAGACTTTTCTACAGGCTCAGATTTCCCCGACCTGAAGTCTCTGGGAAGGGAGCCTGGGGGTCCCCTTTCCTTTCCTCCCAGAAGGCCCTTGCCCCCCAACACACACTCCTGGGGGCTCTGCTTAAAGAGGGGGCTGGAGAGGCAGCAAGCAAAAGATCCTATATCTTTGCTCTGGCACAAAGGGGCACAATGGACTTAATTGACTTAATGAAGGGAGGCCACTCAAGGGATTTTGTTGTTGTTGCCATGATAGAATTAAGCGAAATCAAAATAAAGTCTGTGAGCTGAGGTGACATGCAGATTTGGCTCCAATAATTTTTAAATTGCCACCTCACAGGCCCTCAGACCTCTCAAAGAAACCCACACAACTTTCCAATTTTAAGGCACCTCTCCCCTGGATCCATCCTCTCATCTACAGTTTCGGTTACTGCTAAGGGGTGGGGTGGGGTAGATGGATCAATATTTATGAGGAGACCCCCCCCATCGTGCCCCCCGGAACCAACAAGTCCCCGAGCAGCAACCAGAATCTGATGCCGCACTGAGCTTCAAACCTGGCCCTCGTCGTCCTGCGGGCCTCTCTTTCCTTGGGGGTTGTGAATCCGGCGCACAGGAGGCATTTCGTCATGCAAGGCTGAGATGTTAAAATTCTATACTGCAGCCATTCCTGTTATGGAACTCAAAGGGGATGGGCGGTCTCAAGCAGGAAGGGCACAACAACTTCAGCAGCCTGCCCTCCCCGCCCTGTCCTGTCTTCCACTGCCCATCTGCCTCTCCTCTTCCTCCACAGGCTTGCCCTAGAATCCTAAACTGAGGCGGATGCTCCCACCCCCACACCTGGCCTCTGACAAACCCAGTGTGTCCCTATCTAGGCTGGCCAGTTGTGGACAAATCCCTCAGTTCTGCAGAGATAAGGTTGGAATTAAAAATCAAATGCAAACACAGAAATGGAGGGGTTGACAGCACAGGCATCTTCAGCCAAAGCCACAAAAACCTGTTCCGAGCTTATAGGTCATCCGGCCCCCAGTTCCTTTTCCTCACTTAAACCTTACTTTGTGCAAAGGGTGAATGCTGGGCCAAGCCACTCAGACTTCCAGCCCCAAAGACTTTTGAGTTTGTGCAGCAGTAATTTTGTGGGGAGGAGAGGAAGCCCACAGAGAAAAGAGGTAAGAACACAAACATATATATATACACATATATACACACACAAACATATATATATATATGATATATATCATATATATGATCTCTAAGCAAATATATCAACAATTACTATAAATAAGCCATGGTGCTTTGTGATCTTAATGCCGTCAGTTGAACTGAGAAATATTTTTCATTCTGACAGTTAAGGGCCCAGGTGACTCAATTGGTTTGACTCTTTCCCCTACCCTGTGTGCCATCTAATTTGCCCTTGGACTGGCTGATGAATGGGCATCATCGAATGTCCTTAGCCAATTTTTTAGTTAAAGCTCTTAAACAGAAGGTTTAGTCTGTTTAAAGAGGGATTGTATTTTGGCTTTTGAAATAGCCATACTCCTCTCCTCTGAGAATTACGGGTCATTTTTGGAAATGGGAGCTTCAAAGAAAGCTCTTATTGGATCTGGACTTGAGCCACTCCTGGAACTGTATGTTTCATCTGGCCCAGCACTCTGCTTGCTGCCACCTACACAAACAGGACACATCTCCTAGAACGAAATTGACAAGCCCCTTGCCCATCACCCAGAGTGCTAAGCCCTATCTTCTGGAAGCTGATGTCCACTGATAGTTGCGATACTGAGATATAGACAAGAGGCATAAATGCTGTTGACCTACTGCAAATAGCCAGTCCACAGCTCTGGGCTAATAGGAGCCTGAAGAACGTATTGACTGTAACCTGCCTTCACCAAGGAAACCCAGCGTACAGCCAAGACTCGAAAATGGCCATGCAGAGCTAAGACCTCGAACCACATTTTAATATGTAAACAACCCATGACCGGTTGAGGAAGAGGGAAACCAAAGTAAGTCTTTTCAGTGTGTCTCCTGGGAAACCGGCAGACAGGTGTGGCTCTGAAATCTCCCTTCAGCCCCTCCTGTGGATTAGGCAATGGCATAAGTGACCAGCAGGGAAGACAGCTTATGCTTGTTGTAAAATAAGCTGGGTTCAAAACTCCCTTGAAACACTTACCAAGATTGCTTTTGGAAATTAAGGAAGGGAGTAATGTTGTGTCTCTCTTACTTACTTAACTTACTAAAACTCTTTGAGCCTGCATTTTCTCATTCATAAAATGGGCATAGTAACAGTACCTGTTGGGAAATTTATTTATTTATTTATTTTAAAGATTTTATTTATTTATTTGAGAGAGAGAAAGATCATGAGCAGGGCATCAGGAGAGGCGGACTTCCCCCTGAGCAGGGAGCTCGACATGGGGCTCGATCCCAGAACCCTGGGATCACGACCTGAGCCGAAGGCAGATGCTTAACCAGCTGAGCCACCCAGGTGCCCCGGGAAATTTAAATGAGAAAATTCATATGAATATTTAGCATAGTTCCTGGCAATGAGAGTTCAATAAACATTAGTTGTTATTGTTTATGGGCTTCAGGGAACTCATGAACCCACAGCAGATTTCAGCCCCTACTTCTAAGGCCAAAAAATAGGACTCTTTAGGTCTCTAGAATCCTAATATAAATTGGTATTTCCTGCCATGAAATTACAGTGTCCGGTCACCGGGGGATTGGATTGTCAAATCAGATCTGAGGATGTATTAGAGTTCTTCAGAGAAGCAAAACCAATAGGGGTGTGTGTGTGTGTGTGTGTGTGTGTGTGTGTGTGTGTGTGTGTGTGTGTGTGTGTGTGTGTCTGTGTAGATAGCAATTTAGTATAAGGAATTGGCTCATGCAATTATGGAGGCTGGGAAGTCCAAAAATCTATAGTGAGCAAGCTGGAGACCCAGGAGAGCTAATGATGTAGTTCCAGTCTGAATCCAAAGACCTAAAAAACCAAGAGAGCTGATGGTGGGAGTTCCAATCTGAAACACGACAGGGTCAAGACCCAAGAAAAGTCGATATTTCAGTTTGAGTCCAAAGACAGGAAAAGGTGAACGTCCTAGCTCAACAGTCAGGCAGTAGGAGCCTCTCTTACTCAACTTTTTTGTTCTATTCAGGCTTTCAATTGATTGGATGAGGCCCACGCACATGAAGGGGGGCAATCTGCTTTACTCAGTCTACCAATTCAAATGTTGGTCTGTAAATTACCTTTTGGTCAGGTTTTAGTGATATTCTAATCAGGTCTGCTTTAATGGAAAATATTGATGAGGTTTAGAAACAAATCCTGAAATATTTTTCTATCTTTTAAAATTATTATTTGCAAGTAACAAGGTTTACCGCACACCTCAAGATAAATGATGCCCCCTAAATACCCATGCTCACACATGCATGCGTGCACACACACACTGACACACACACTGGTTATCTGTCCTCTGAATAAAACTGGATGAGTTGATTGTAATCCCAGACCCTCCCACACATATCCAGGTGTAATTTTATTAGCAGAGTTTATCCTGTCTCGTGCCTCTTTGGAGAAGAAGAGACCAATTTGAGTGATGTAAAAATGCCTGGATCTGGGATTACCTCTTCATTGGTCCATACGAGAATCAAGAGTTGGCAAGACTGAGAATTTTTCAAGGACTTTATAAGTACATCAAATATTGCTGTTATTTTGTGGGAAGTTGCTTAGAAATTGCCCTGATGTATTTTTGACCACTGGTGTATGTAAATGTGTGTGTAGTTATCTACTTGTGTATGTTTCTTTAAGAATATTCATAATTTGCACTGTGAGTGTGTTTTTCTCGTTATGTACTCTCTCTTTAGGCCCTGGGAATTGTGAAAATTGAATAGCAATTTTAAAGCCACAGCTAGGCCCATGGGGGTCATTAAATAAGGGAAGGGGGGAAGTGAAGGTAGTGGGGCCCCAAAGTTTGTAACAGATGTACTAGTTTACTGTGGGGAGATCTCAGGGGCCCCAGGAAGCTGGCTAATCCGTTTGCCTATAGGTTTTGATTCCTACTAAAATTTAAATACTCCTGGGCTTTATTCTAGTTGTCAATCACTCATATCTCAGAACGAATGTATAAATCCATTATTCAACAAAGATTTGTTTTCACCTTTCTGCCAGACACAAGGTTACGAGAAGTTATAAGTTTAAGATGGAGAAGAATTGGGACGCCTGGGTGGCTCAGTCCCTTAAATGTCCCCAAGGACCTGGATAAGAAAAAAGGCTGAGTTCCTAGGCTCCTTGCTTGGAAATCTCATTTATTCATTCATTCAACAAATATCTTTGAGTACCTACTATGTGTGAAACACTGGACACTAAGCACTAGGGGTAGAGCGATGAGTATGAACAAAACAGACAAAAATCCCTGCTCTCGTGAATCTTCCATGATAATGGAGAGAGAGGCCATAAAGTAGTAAGGACAATATAGAGTATATTAGATGGTTATAAACACTATGGAAAAAAATAAAGCAGGATATGGGGGGATAAAGATGTCAGGAGTTGCGATTTTAAATGGGAGGAGGGGCGGAGGAGGCCTCACTGAGGATGTGACCTCTGAGCTAAGACTTGAAGACAGTGAGGGAGTGAACCATGTGAATAACTTCAAAAGCAGAGGAAAACAGTGGCAGCAGCCGAGGTTCTGAGGTGGGACTCTGGCTGGCAGGTCCGCCGAATAGCCCAGAAGCCAGTGTGGCTGGAGGTCAGACCGGCAGAAGCAAAGCAAGAGGTCAGATCATGAGGACCTTGCAGGTCATTGAAAGGACTTAGACTTTTACTGAGTGAGGTGGGAAGCTGTTTCAGCGTTGTGAACAGTGACGAGTCTGAGTTTATTGGATTATTTTTTAAAGTTGTATATGTACATGATGAAAAAAAAATCCAAAGGGCATATAAAAGTAATGAAAAGCAAAACTCTTCCTTCCATCTTCCCATCTATTTACCAGACCGTTTCTCCAAAGATAAACACTGCTTTCAGTACCTTGAATAACCTTGAGGGAGAGAGAGAAAGAGGCATATTTCCTTTTTTTATTTACACAAATGGAAAAATAATAAAATTATACAGTTATGGCTTAGATATTTGTCCACATTGGTCCATATAGGTCCATTCTTCTCAATGGTTTCACGGCACTACACTGTATATCATAGTTTATTAAACCAATCCCTAATCAATTGATGGATATTTAGGTTGTTCCTAGGGTGGGTTTTGTTTGTTTGTTTGTTTCTCTTGGGGGGATGTTATTATAAAAATACTGTAATGAATATAGTATTGCATGCATCTTTGGGCACAATAATAATAATAACAGCTAACATTTATTGAATGCTTACTCTGCACTAGGTACTGTGCTAAGCACTTTACCTACCTTAGGTCATTTTATCCTTATAACTGTATAGGGTGAATATTTGCTGTAGATTGAATATTTGTGTCTCCCCAAAACCTAATGCCCATATGTCCTGATGCCCTAATGCCTAATGTGCTGGTATAAGGAGATGGGGCCTTTGGGAGGTGATTAGGTCATTAGGGCAGAGCCCTCATAAATGGGATTAGTGCCCTTTTATTTTATTATTTTTTTAAAGATTTTATTTTATTTGAGAGAGAGAAAGAGAGAGAGCACGAGTGGGGGTAGGAGCAGAGGGACAAGAAGACTCCCCACTGAGCACAGAGCCCCACGTGGGGCTCGATCCTGGCCCCCTGAGATGATGACCTGAGCTGAAGTCAGACGCTTAACCCACTGAGCCACCCAGGTGCCCCCTAGTGCCCTTTTAAAAGAGGCCCAAGGGACCCCCTTCTCCCTTCCAGCATGTGAGGACGTAGCAAGAAGGTGGCTGTTTGCAACCTAGAAGAAGGCCCTCAACCAGAACCCGACGATGCTGGCACCTTGATCTTGGACTTCCTGGCCTCCAGAACTATGAGAAATAAATATCTGTTGTTTATAAACCACCCAGTCTGCGATGTTATGTTATAGCAGCCCAAGCAGACTAAAACAATACTATTATTATCCCCATTTTGCAGATGAGGGAAGCTTTAAAGAGATCGAGGAACTTTCCCAAGGTCACAAAGCTACGTTGTAGTGACAGAACTTGAATGCAGGCAGTCTGACTCCAGAGCCTGTGCTTTTGATTACTATGCTATACAAATGGAATTGCTAGGTCAGAGGATATGTACATTAAAAATTACAGTCATTAAATTGCTTGCTCCCCTATACCCTCATCAACCCTGGATATTATCAATCTTTTTTGAATATTTGCCAGCACAGTAGGTGAATAAAGGGCATCTTGCTGTTTTGATTTGCATGCTTTTTGTTGAGGAGCAAGGTTGAGCATCTTTGTATATGTGTGGTTTGCCATTTGTATTTTTTTTTTCTGTACACTGCCTGTTTGTCTTTGGGTTGTTGATGTTTTTCTTGATGATTTGTTTGAGTTTGTTGGAAATTAAGGAAATTAGTCCTTTGTGTGAGTGTTGCAAATATCTTGTGGCAGTTTGTCATTTCTCTTTTGACTCTTTCTATGTTTTGTTTTCTTTTTGCTGTGCAGAAGTTTTAAATTTTTATGTAGTCACATTTATCAATTTTTTAAATGACTTCTGGATTCGTGGCCTGCTTAGAAAGGCTTCCCCTTTCCAGGATTATATGTATTTAAATTCTTCCATATTTTCTTTTAGTACTTTTAAGGTTTCATTTTTTACATTAAATTCTTTGATTCATCTGTAATTTCTTGTGAGGTAAAGAGTAAGTTAGAGAATTCAGCTTGCCCATTATGCAAATATAATTTTTGAATAATCCATCTTTTCCCCATTGACTTGATGTGCCATCTTTAAAATATACTAATTTCCCACATGTATTGAGGATTGTTGATAGGCGTTGATATTTTTTCCCTCAAGAACTCAACTGTCTTCAGGTAGCATCATAACATGTTTTAACATCTGATAGGTCTTGTTCCTCCTCAAATGCTCTCCTTTCAGGGGATACCTGGGTGGTTCAGTAGGTTAAGTGTCTGCCTTCGGCTCAGGTCATAATCCCAGGGTCCTGAGATCGAGTCCCACATCAGGCTTCTTGCTCAGCGGGGACCCTGCTTCTCCCTCTGCCTGCTGATACCCCTGCTTGTGCTCTCTTTCTCTCTGACAAATAAAATTTAAAAATCTTTTAAAAAATGCTCTTCTTTCAGAATTTTCCTGACTTTTATTTACCTGTTTCCTCTTGAGTTTCAGTTTCCTCTTTTGCCATCCCTCCCTCCCCAAAAATGGCAGCCATTCCCCCAGCTTCTCCATACCATCTGGATATTGTTCATTCTTTAATAACTATTTACTAAGCATTGCTGATTGAGAGATACTATGTGAGGGACTAGAGGTATAGTGATGAATGATGACATAGCCTTTGCCCTCATGAAACTCACAGTCTACCGGGAGATATAGATAAGTCAACCAGCAGTTACAAGACAACATGGTTGGTGCATTTCCTGAGAGATGCATAAGTGTTGTGGGTCCCTGGCAGAACAGTAACTAACCTAAACTTGGAGGGAGGGAAGGGGCCAAGAAAGATCTGGAGTAGACTAATAGGACCCTTGAAAGACTAACAGGAGTAGACTAGGTGAAGGGGAAAGAAATAAGAGGGGGTTCCAGGGCAAGCAAGCCTCTTATGCAAAAGATCAGAAACATGATGAGCTCCACAAACCACAAGGAGCAGTTAGTTGTGGCTAGAGCATAGGATGTGGGGGAAGTGTTGGGTCAAGTGGAAGATGTGACATAGCTGGAGATGCACGAGATGGGTCCTGAGTGGAGGGTCTTGAAAGCTGTGTTAAGTAGGTTGGACTCGACCCAATGAGCAACAGGATACCATCAAAATGTTTTAATCAGAGGAGTGACCTGATCACATTCTTATTTTAGAGTGATCGCTCTGGCTGCAGGGTGGAGAATGGGGTGGGTAAACAGCACCAGTGGGAACGGGGAGATGAGTTAGGGGCTGATGCAGTAGAATGACCCAGAGGAGAAATGCTGGGCGTCTGAATGAGGGTAGTGACTTTGGAGGTGGAGAAAAGTGGATGGATTTGAAACTTGAAGGTTAAAATTGACAGGAATTACTGATTAGTTGGACTCAAGTAGTTAGATGGAGGTATCAAGAATGCCTCCCGGGTTTACTGAGCTAGGACATAGGGGAACAGGCTCAGGAGGAACGTGGAATGACATTGGGTACTGAGGAGTGTCTTGTGGGATGAACCTCTTTCTTCCCCTTCCCGCATCAGGATTGATTGATCCTGTCACCCATTCCCGCAAGAGCTCTGTTCTGCCTTTCTAATTTACACTAGGGTATTACGAGCTAGTTATTCTTACCATGCACAGGGAGCATTTTCATTTGGCAGCTACTCTTAAGGCTTTCATCTGTAAAAATGATTTTGATAATGGTAGTTTCAGGCAGGCCAACTGGGGAAGAGATTTTTGGCAGGAGTGCTTCAAATTATAGTTGACCCTCGAAGCACCCAGGTGTGAACTGTGCAGGCCCACTTACATGCAGATTGTTTTCAATAAATACACTACAGTATTATAAATGTATTTTCTCTTCCTTGTGCTTTTCTTAATAATATTTCCTTTGCCCTAGCCTTATTGCAAGAATACAGTGTATAATACATAAACGTACCAAATATCTGCTAATCAACTGTTTATTTGACAGGTGAGGCTTCCAGCCAGCAGTAGGCAATTAGTAGTTAAGGTCTGGGGAAGTTGGAAGTTGGATGCAGATTTTCAACGGCACAGGGGGTGGGCGCCCATGCGGTTCAAGGGTCAACTCTATGCCATAGTCCACAGCCTGCTCCCCAAAGCAGGACCTGGTCCTATGTTACCCTAAAGGCAGGTATGCCTTGGCCCCACAGCCTGGGCCAGTGTAAGGTGGAGAGAGAGAGGAGGTGCAGACCATCGACTGGTCAGACTGGCCCAGACATCAACAGAAACAGGCCACATGCCGAACTGGGAAAAAAATCCATCTGCCCTGGTCTTGTCCCCCCACATGTCAGGCACCCTCTTCCCCGAAAGGAATGTGACCTTAGGGGTCCGGAACAAAGAGTCCTGGGAGACAGGCAGTTATTAGATGAGCCCATTATTGAGCCCTTGAAACCGAGCACAGCATTTACTGCAGAAAGAAAACTGGCATTCTAGATTCCAAAGGAGGGGGGAGGGCAGCCTGACATCAGAGGAGAGGGATTCGCGTTGTCATGGCAACCATAAGAGTTATACTGTATTGTTTGTACCCAGAATTTAAGAGATTATCCTTGGGCTAAAAAAAAAGAAAGTGTCACCCCTTCCACTTCAACATCACCATCTCAGGACTCCCACCACCTTCCTATGAGGAATTTTATTTGTTCATTCGTTATATGTCACTTGGGTGTTTATTGATTTACTAATCTGCCTTCCTCCATTTTTTTCTCCTTCTTTTCTTTCTTCCCTGCATCTGACCAGCACAGCCAGAATGGGCCATTTGTCTTCCCACAGATGGTGCCAGTAAATCAAACTTCTGGCTGGTGGAAAGTGGGGCCCTGGAAAACCTCCCAAGTTGGGAGGCTTCCTTCCCATGCCTTAGGACTGCTTCTGCTCTACCTTGGTATCTAGCTGGCGGGGGGAGGAGGGTCTCTGGGAAAGGGCTCTCTGTCCAAAACGGTGACAGAAAATCAGGCACTTAGGGCACCCCTCAGAGGTTGCTTTCCCAGCCCAGGCCTGCTCTGTCACCTTTAAGGTCTGTAGCCACTAGGCAGGGAGACAGCCTTAAGGGTGTCAGAGCAGGATTAGGGGACTTGGTAACTGGGAAAAGACCTTTTTTGAACCTTTACAAAAAGCAAGTAGGCATTCCCACATCACCATGTGTTTCTTCCCATGTCACCGAAGAGTAAAGTGAGACAGGAAAGGCACACCCAGCCAGGGTTTTGAAAAAAAAGTGAATCAAAGAAGGATCTGGAAACAACACAGTGCTTATTAATTCCCTGGTTCCAGTTAACCCCTCCTCCCATTGATAACACTGACATCACCTAGCTTTTTAATCCCAGGGCCTAATTGGCATCCTGTTTATGAAGCTTTAAAAACCCTTTTCTTTCTTTCCCCTTCCTGGCTCAGTAACTCTCACTTTGGAAATCTCTGGAGATTTTAATTTCCCGAAGAGCCTCCTGTCATCTCTTACAGTAAGTCTTTTCATTTCACCTCGTTTAAGTATATTGGCTGGTTTAAAGGCTTAATTGCGACGAAGAAGATTAAGTCCAAATTTAATAAGCATTAAGAGTAGAACAACATCCTTTATTTCCTCTGGCTTCAATAATCATTGCGTTTGTTTTTTTTATTTGTAGTGGAAAAGTTCAGATGACCCAAACTGGGGGAAGGAGGTGGGCTAGAGTGAAGAGCAAGAAGATGTCTGGCTGGCTTTTTCTAAAATCTGTGGTTGCTACTGCCAGGGTGGCAGGAGACAAATGGTTGGAGGAGGGTGATGGGTCTGGAAATGATCCGGCAAGAACACAAGACGAAGCAGCCCGCATGGAGGGAGGAAGGCGTGCCTCCAGGCTCTTCCTTAGTTTGCAAATGGGCTCTTTATTTTACCAGCAAGAGTGGCTTCCAGAACACTCTGGGTTCTCCAAGTCTCTTGGCATGGGTGTAGCCAAATCTTTTTTCCTGTTAGTACAGCTAAGACCAGATTAGCATTTTTCAAAAAGAACTTGACTAGGAAATGAAGGGAAACACAAAACTAAAAAAAGAAAATGTAAATGTATAGAAATGAGCACAGAGTCTAAGATAAAGTCTAGCCCTAGATTGGCTCAACTGGCATAGACTACCACGCACCTCTGTGTGTGTGTGTGTGTGTGTGTGTGTGTGCGCACGCGCACACACACACACACACACACACACACACACCTGATCCTTTCTCCTCCTCAATGCTATTTGTGGAACCCTGCCTCAAAAGGCCCCCGAGTGTTTCTCCTATGCATTGCAGTCTTGGCTCGCTCCTCTATTACATCCTTTATCCCTCTGTTGTCTGATGATCTCAATACATATTTGTCTCTTCCTAGTGGACTGTTAAGCTCCGCGAAGACAAGAACTAATCAAAATCATCTTTGTACCCACAATATCTGGCGTGTGAAACCATCCGTAAATGACTGTAGAACTGAAGAGCACCAGATCAGATCCTGGCAACCTAGAATCATGTCTATCCTTGGAAACTAGCTCCTCTAAAAGCAGGGTTCTGACAGTGGACAAGGCTTTACACTCTAAGCTTAGGTCTGCTTGACCCCGTGTAAACACGCTTTTGGCATTTTACAAAACCAAGCACTGCCTTATAATTATATAAGACTCTGTGCTTCTCAAACTGTGTTTCACACAATATCTCATTTGATTCTAACAATCTCATAAGGAAATGAGACTGAGAGAGGTTAAATAGCTATCCCCAAGTCACAGAGCTATATAATAATAGCAGAGTTGGATAGCTAGATCCAGATCTTTTGGTACTTAATACAGTAGTCCTCCTGGTTTGATATACTACATCCCCAAAGAGAACTTTTTGGGTCAAGACATCAGTAAACTCAGAGAATCATTGTAAGGCTTGCCTTACACCATCCTCTCTGTCTTCCACCCACCCAATATGGCACTAGCCCCGGGAGAGAGTCCAATGATCATTTGGGGACAAGCAAATAGCAGAACCTTGCTAAATCAGAACTGAATGCTATGAAACCCAGCAATCCTATTTCTAGGAATGTATCCTAACAGATCATCCAAATTCAACATAACTTTTTTTTATTTAAAAAGATGTGCTGTCCAAAGAAACACAACTGTGAGCAGAAATCAGCCAGTGGGTTGGCAGTTTGCTACCTCTGAATAACTGGACAGGTGTGTAAAGATGTATGCATAAGGATGTTCATGACAGCTATGCTACATTGGGAAACAGTGGAAACTACCTAATTTCTAACAATAGGAGAAAGTGTTAAAAAAATTAAGGCACATCCATACTATGGGCTGTCATGAATTCAATGAAACCAATGATGTGGTATGGATCTATATTTGCTGACATGGAAATATATCAATGGCACTATGAAGCTTTTTTATAAAAGCAAGATACAAATCAGCATTATAGTATAATATCATTTTTATAAAACACTGCATTTCAGAAAACAGTCTGGAAGGATATTTTTAAAATGTTAACAGTAATAGATTGTGTGACATTGAGATTAGAAGGCGGAATGATACATGATCTTCATTTTTGTTCACATGTATCTTTTTTCTTTTTTTTTTTTTAAAGATTTTATTTACCCATTTGAGAGAGAATGAGAAATAGAGAGCATGAGAGGGAAGAGGGTCAGAGGGAGAAGCAGACTCCCCGCTGAGAAGGGAGCCCAATGTGGGACTCGATCCCGGGACTCCAGGATCATGACCTGAGCCGAAGGCAGTCACTTAACCAACTGAGCCACCCAGGCACCCGCTCACATGTATCTTTCTGTAATGAACATTCATGACATTTTCTTAGTAGCCTCCATGCCCAATGTGGGGCATGAACTCATGACCCTGAGATCAAGAGTTGCATGCTCCACCAAAAGAGCCGGCCATGTGCCCTGAACATATAGTACTTCTGCCTTAGAGAACATAACAAATGATTTTTAAAGAAAGAATTAAATGCCAGATCTACCATTTATGGTCAATTGATTCTTGACAAGGGTGCCAGTACATTTCAATGGCTCAAGAACAGTCTTTTCAAAAAACAGTGCTGGAACAAGTGGGTATTTATATGCAGAAGAATGAATTTGAACCCCTACCTCACACCATATACAAAAATTACCTCAATGAATCTGACACTTAAATATAAGAGCCAAAACTATAAAGCTGTTTGTAGAAAACCAGTTTAAACTCTTAATTCTTGAGTTGGAGTATTGTCTTCCCCTTTCGTGATTTTTTTCAAAAACATAAATATCCTCAGAGCACCTGGGTGGCTCAGTCGGTTAAGCGTCCGACTCTTGGTTTTGGCTCAGGTCATGATCTCTTGGGTCATGGGATCAAGCCCAACGTCGGACTCCACGCTCAGCAGGGTGGTGGTGGGGAGGGTGTCTGCTTGAAGAGTCTCTCCCTCTGTGCCTCCCCCCCCAACTCACTCTCTCTCGCTTTCTCTCTCTGTCTCTCTAAAATAAATAAATAAATCTTTAAAAAATATATAAATATCCTCAGGTAGGTGTATAGTTTTTTTTAGACCCTGTTCTGTGGCAATCACTACTCTGTGTGTATATGTGTCTGTGTGTCTATGTGTGTATTGGGGATAGATGTGCACAGAGGCTGAAGGAGCCTCCACCACCAACCCTTTCATACTGTGGCTGTGAGCAAAGTGCCATTTTTGGGGTGTGGTGGGCCAGGAGGGATATTTTTATGATTTTATTTATTTATTTTATTATTTGAGAGAGAGGGGGAAGGGGCAGAGGGAGAGAATCTCAAGCAGACTCCATGCTGAGCATGGACCCCGACATGGGGCTCCATCTCATGACCCCAAGACCATGATCTGAGCCAAAATCAAGAGTTGGATGCTTAACCAACTGAGCCACCCAGGTGTCCCGCCAGGTGTTTATTTTTATAAGGAAAAAGAAGTGAGTGGTAACCTAGACTAGATGCATAAGAAGGGATCCAGCTGAAATCTGCTGCTGAGCAGAGGTGAAATCTTTGTTAGCTGTGCCTTTAAAAATACAGACTTTCCAATTTATTCCCTGTGCTGTAGCCATCTTGTCTTCCTTGTAGGTAGAGCTGCTCCACCCTCCTCAACCCCACCCTAATATTAATACTTGGCTCTTTGTGTAAAATTGGAGTGCTGCTTCTTCCTTTTTCATGCTTCTAGATAGGTACATTTTTAGTTTGTTTAGTTATGTCAGGTTTCCTGGAAATAACCTCTGACGCAGAGATTTGCATACCAGGAAGGTTATGAGGGAGCACACTTGGGATCACTGCCTGTGAAGGAGTGAGGAAAGCAAGACTGGGGGGAAGGAGAAGTTGAACTGGAAAGCCATAACTATCCCCACAGGGAGCTCGAGGGCCAGGATGACCTTTCAACGTTGTCAAAAATTGAGGCAAGTGGTGTGAGCCTCTGTATTCTCATTGGATATGTGCTGCTTACCACACCATAAGTTGCCTGAAAGGGCACAACCTCGGGCAAGGCCACCTTTGGCTAAGAGTAATGTCAAGAGAGGGACATAACTGTGAGTCATCAGCAACGAACACTTCCAGCGGCTGGAGGGCTGAGGGGGGTGCGGATCTGAGTGGTGCCTCACAACATCTACTACAGATATTTACCTGGCCAGACCTCAGAGAAAGCTCCAGAAAAGGTTGCTGTGAATCCTTTTACTTCCACTCACCTTCCCCCCATTTTTTCATGGCTACAGTTGACAATTAGGAAGAGAGGTGTAGGACTCCCAGATCTGGGACATGAGCAACTGGGGAATACAAAAAAAATATCCCTGGCTTGAGCAAGTGGATGGGTGCTGGTGTAGTTTACTGGGATGGGTAAGGAAAAGGCTTGGGGCAGGGAGAAATCAAGGTTTTAGTCTTTGAGAAGCTAAGTTTGAGATGTTTGTGAAACATTCAAATGGAGGTGTAAATTAGGTAAATGAATAAATGAGTATGAGCCTAGAGAAGTCTGGGATACTGCTGTAATTCAGGAGTTAGGATATAAATTGGGTTGAAAGCCATGGGAATGAATGAGGTCACTTAAGGAGAGAAGTGTAGAAAGAGAAGAGAAAACCTAGAGCTGAGCCTACAGGAAACCTTCCACATTTTAACACCTGCATAGAGGAGGATGAGGAGACAGAGCTGGAGTAGTCAGAGGAGTAGGAAGAATACCGTGAGCAGATTGTGTCACAAAATCCACAGGAAAACAATGTTTCAGAAAATGAGGAAGTGGTCGGCAGTATTAAATATTGTTGGGACGTGACGCAAGTCGAGGATAAAAAATTTTCCATTGGATTTAACAACATGGGAGGCCATTGGTGATCTTTGTGAGAGCTATTTTAAGAGAGGTATGGGGACAGAAGGCCAGATTGGAGTGGGTTGAGGAATGAGAGGAAAGTAAGGAAATAGAGGCAGTGTGCATAGAAAACTCAAGAAGTTGGCCGTGATAAGCAGGAGGAAAGAGATATAGGGCAGTTAGCCGAAAGGGTTTGTGAGCTTGAGGGATTGTGGTGTTGTCTGCTCATTTGTTCACTTTTGGATATATATATTTTTTAATTTTTTAAAAAAGATTGTATTTATTTATTTATTTACTGGAAAGAGAGAGACAGACAGCACAAGCAGGGGGGGGAGTGGCAGAGGGAGAAGCACGCTCCCCCCTGAGCAAGGAGTCCAACGTGGGGCTCGATCCTAGGACCCTGGGATCATGACCTGAGCTGAAGGCAGACGCTTAACCAACTGAGCCACCCAGGCGTCCCACTTTTGGATATTTTAATAGAAGCCCCACATACATACAGAAAAGCACAAATCAGGTGCACAGCTTGATGAATTTCCACAATTTGAACACATTCACATAACCAGTATCCAGATCAAAAAAGAGAACAACTAAAGGCTACATTCTGTATGATTCCAACTATATGATATTCGGGAAAAGGCAAGGCAATGAAGACAGTAAAATGGGCAGTGGTTGCCAGTGTTTAGTGGGGAGGGAGAGATGAATAGGTGAAGCACAAGATTTTTAGGGCAGTGAAACTACTCTGTAGGATACTATCGTGATGGATACATGTCATCACACATTTATTTGTCCAAAGGCATAGAATGTACACCAAGAGCAAACTCTAATGTAAACTGTGGACTCTAGATGATTATGATGTATCGATGTAGGTTCATTGATTGTAACAAATGTTTACCAGTATGGTGGGGAATGTGGATAATGGGAGAGGCTATTCATGTGAAGGAGCAGAGGTTATATAGGACATCTCTGTACCTCCTCCTCAATACCACCATGAACCTAAAACTGCTCTAAAAAATAAAGAATTTTTGGGTGCCTGGGTGGCTCAGTTGGTTAAGCGACTGCCTTCAGCTCAGGCCATGATCCGGGGGTCCTGGGATCGAGTCCTGCATCGGGGTCCCCCTGCTCTGCGGGGAGTCTGCTTCTCCCTCTGCCTCTGCCTGCCACTCCCCCTGCTTCTGCGCTCTCTCTCTCGCTCTCTCTTTGTGTGCCAAATAAATAAATAAATCTTAAAAAAATATTTTTTTAAAAAAGAGAGAGAACACCCCAGAAGTCCCCGTGTGACCTATTTCAGTAACTAGCCCCTGCAAAGGTAACCATTACCCTAAGATCTAACACCATGGAGTAATTTTCCTTATTTTTGAACTGTAATGGAATCCTCTAGTATGCACTCTTTCGTGTCTGGCTTTTATTACTTCACATTACTTGTGAGATACATCCATATTATTGTGTGTAGCGGCAGTGCATTCAGTCCCATTGCAGTATATTATTTCATTGTGTTAATGAATGTTAGTTAGTAGTTATTCTACTAGTTAGTAGAATGTTACTGTTCTACTGTTAAAGAGCATTAGGGTAATTTCCAGCTTGGGGCTATTACAAATAGTACATTTTTATGCGTGTATCTACTTTTTAGTACTTAAACAATCGTTCATGTGTTCCATATAAATCCCTTTTCAGAAAGCACTCAAACATTTTAAAGCATAACTTTGTGAAAAGAACACACAAATCTTAAAAAAAAAAAAAAAAACTGAAGAAAAGACCATCCTATGGTCCGATCCTACAAAGTTAACTTCATGAATGTCACAGCAATTTATTAAGATTCTAAATAGTCATAAAATATTCCTCATTGCATGCCCATAGGTTGAAAGGTACAATGAGAAAATTGCCCCAAAACTAATCCCCCTCTGTTGGTCTCCAAATAACTTTCCTACTGCACGTAATCCATGAGCCCATTTAGGTCCACATTCCTTAAATGTTTGCTTTAAAATAAGCCAGCAGTTAAGTACTAGGCAGAAACTTTTTTTTTCCAGGACATATGTAGATAGGCAACAAGTCAAATTCAAGCTTTCTATTTTTAAAACTTTTTTCTTATTGAGGTAAAATTCACATCACATAAAATTAACCATTTTAAAGTGAACAATTCAGTAGCATTTGGTATGATCACAATGTTGTGCAACAACCACCTCTATTTTGTTCCAAACCATTTTTATCGCCCCAAAAGGAAACCCGATGCATGTTAAGCAGATGCTCTCCGTTCCTCCTTCTCCCTCCCTCTGCCCCTGACAGCCACCAACCTGCCTTCATCCTCTACAGATTTATTCTGGATATTTCATGTAAAATCTGGACATTTCATAGAACTGGAATCATACAGTATGTGACCTTTTGTGTCTGGTTTCTTTTCACTGAGCATAGCGTTTTTGAGGGTCATCTGCATGTCATAGCATGTATCACAACTGCATTTTTTTTTTCAGCTTGAATAATATTCCATTGTATCTCATACCACGATTTGTCCATTCATCCACTGATGGACATTTGGCTCCTTTCCACTTCCTTTTGGCTATTGTAAACAGTACCCCCATACACATGAGAGCGTTCGTGTATTTGTTTGTTACCTGTTTTCAATTCTTTGGTACAAACCTAGAAGTGAAATTGCTGGGTCATATGGTAATTCTATATTAACTTTTATGGGAAACCACCAAATTGTCTTGTACAGTGGCTGAGCCATTTTCCATTCCCACCAGCAATGGATGAGACTTCCAACTTCTCCACATCCTCACCAGTGTTCACTATTTTCTTTTTTTGTTTTTGTTTTTGTTTTTGTTTTTGTTTTTGTTTTTTGTAATAAGCCATCCCAGTGTGTGTGAAGTGATACCTCATTGCCTCATTGTGGTTTTGATTTGCATTTCCATGATGACTAAAGATGATGAGCATCTTTCCACATGCTTATGGACTATTTGTATATCTTCTTTGGATAAACATCTAGTCTAATCCTTTGTCCATTTTTTTATTTGGGTCGTTTGTCTTTGTGTGTTGAGTTGTAAGAGTGCTTTAGATGTTCTAGACACCAGACCCTTATTAGAGATCCAATCTGCAAATACTTTCTCCCATTCTGTAGTTTGTCTTTTCAGTTTCTTGGCCATGTCCTTTGATGCAATTGAGATGATTACGGGTTTATTTTTCTTCCTTCTATTAATGTAGTGTTTTGCACGGGTCAATTTTCTGATGTTGAGCCACCCTTGCATCCGTAGGGTAAATCCCACTTGGTCATGGTGTTTTAACTTTTTAATATGCTGTTGGAGTCTGCTTGCTAGTATTTTGTTGAGGATTTTTTTAATCCAAAATGTGTTCATTGGGATAGTTTCCCACTCATCTTGATTCAGGGTGTTTTTAATGTTGCTTCCGGCTGAAGGAGCATCCTTCTGTAGGCCTTGCTTTTCCTCCCATAGACTGGCAAAGGACAGCCAACACACAAAACTACCATTTGTGTATGGCTAAAGACAATGGTGATTTTGTAGCATCCTGGGCACTTCACATCCATGAAGTAGGAGTTGGGGATCTGCACCAGGTGCTTCTTCTTGTGCTTCTTCTTCTCCTCCTCCGGGGACTGGTGGAGGAGGTTCTTCGGGAAGGGCATGTTTTTGTGAGGAGGTCATCACCACTGGAAAGCTTTTGAGGATTTCTGCGTCTATATCCATAAGGGATACTATTCTATAACAAACGTTCTATTTTAAAGAGAAAAAGAAAAGAAAAGAAAGTACCAGTGCACTTTACTCAAACAAAATAAGGAAAAGGCAAAACTCACACCCCAGCAGTCATAACCTTGAACAGTATTTTGTACACTGAAAAATATCATTGGCCATACATCTTGCAGGGAAATGTCCTTCAACGAGGATCCTGCTTAATCTATACAATATAGTTAAAAACAATGAAATCCGAAGCTCATCAAGTCATCTTAGAGATAAGGAAACTGTGCCACAGGAGTTAAATGATTTGCGTGTGGTGACATTTACGGTAAGCAGGAATTGGCGCTTTTATTTTGTCACTATTCACCTGAAGCACTTTCCACTTCACCACTCTCTCCTTTCCTACCAATCTCCAAGACTTCCCTCTTGCCAAAACCCACAATACAAAATTTTCTATCGAAAATGATGTTCTGCAATTTAAGCCAATTACTCCCCACTGTCTTCTTTGGTCAGACTAGAAAATAGCCAGTCAATATTTTATCACACACACACACACACACACACACACACACACACACACACACACACACAAAAGTTCACATACTTGAAGTACAACAAAGCATGTGGCCAAGATCTTTGACACTTTTTCTTCGTATTCTTTCCCAAGCCTTTCAGGCTACTCTGTCCTGGATTGGTACATGTTCTCTCCGTCTCTTCAGGCTATGAAAGCCAAAATATGGCCCTACTATCCTAATAGAGGGGAATTCACAGGATAAAGCAACTGTTGATTGTGAAGGTGGATGTCATATTTTAAAATTTGAAAAGTGACATGGAAATATGAAACCTACTGGAAATGTTCAGGCTGCAATGTTCAAATTGAGAGTAAGGTTGAGAGACAGGAGAGTAAAAACGTGAACAATAATGATTTAATTCACATGCATGAGTCAATCGTATTTAGTTAGTGGGTGGAACTAGAAGTGGGTGGAAATAGGATGGTGAAAACTAGGGAGAAAAACCAGCCATAAAAAAGTCAGGGTCAATTCAAAGGTCAAATGAACCATAAGTGAATCAATTTGGATTTATGCAAAGTAATTTACACAGTGATCTGCCATCTATCAGGCTTAATATGACATGCTGCTTCTTGTATCCTTATAAAGAGGTGCTGAAGGGCCCAACATTTTAGTGGGTTTTTTTTTTTTTTGGTGGTAATTTCAAGCTCCATAGCTCCAGCTTTTTGACAGTAGCACTCTTGTTCTATTGTTTTTTGTCCTTTTGAACTTTTCCTACTTTTCCCTGCTTTCGATGAGGTTCTTTCTCCTTCTTATTCTGATTCCTTATAGCTGGTACAGGCCACTGCCCCCTCCCGCCCAACCCCCTTCACAAGCACAGGACCCCCACTCTGCCACCGTGCCTCCCCAATGGCAGGGAACCCCACTAACTGAAGACAGTTGATAGGTCCCTCTCATTTCCCCTTTCAAGACTGTGGGGGAGTGGCAGCACTTTACACATCTTTTGGTAAATATATTTGCACTTCTGTTGGGTATGTGATCAGAAATGGAATCGCTGGGTCACAGAGGCTGAAGGCATAGTTAGCTTTAGAAGATACTGCCAAAGAGTTTGCCAAATGTCTGCACCAGTTTATAGACTCCCACCGGTGATGAATGACAATTCGAGTTTCTCTTTATCCTCACCAACAATTGGTGTTGTCTTTTTTTCATTTTAGCCATTTTGGTGAAATTGTGGTGGTGTTTCATTGTGGGTGGTGGCTGCTGTTGTTTGTGTCTTTCCTTTGATTATTTTGAAATAATTTTAGACTTATGAAAAAGTTACAGAAAACAGTATGGAGAAATCGGTATACCCTTCACCTCGCTTCCCTTAATGTTAACATATTATGTGCCCATAATAGAACTATAGAAACCAGGAAGTGAACATTGATACATTATGATTAACTAACTTACAGACCTTATTTGAATTTTGCCAGTTGGCCCACTGCTGACCTTTTTCTGTCCTGGATCCAATTTTATTTAATTCAGGATTTAATTCATGTCTCTTTAGTCTCCTACAATCTATGACAGTTCCTCGGTCTTTGTCTTTCATGACTGTGGTAGGTTGAATAATGACCCCCAAAGATGTCCATGTTCTGACCTCTGGAACCTGTGAATCACATCATGTACGTCAAAAGGGATTTTGCAGGTGTGATTAAGTTAAGGGCCTTGAAATGGGGTGATCACCCTGTGTTAGCCAAGCGGGCCCAATGAATCAATCATAAGGGGTCTCATTGGGGGAGGCAAGCAGGAGCTCAGAGTCAGAGCAGGAGAGGTGACAACAGAAGCAAAATGATGGAGCAATGCAAGGAAGAGGTCACTAACCAAGGATTGCTGGCAGCCTCTAGAAGCTGAAAAGGCACACAAACAGAGTCTGCCCATAGAGCCCCCAGAAGGAACACAG
Source organism: Zalophus californianus (assembly GCF_009762305.2). Taxonomy (NCBI): domain Eukaryota; kingdom Metazoa; phylum Chordata; class Mammalia; order Carnivora; family Otariidae; genus Zalophus; species Zalophus californianus. The sequence continues at coordinate 40,589,830 of NC_045612.1, read as the reverse complement.
CCCTGCTGACACCTTGACTTCGGACTTCTTACCTCCAGAAATGTAAGAGAATAGACGTGTTTTGTTTTAAAGCCCCTAAGTGTGTGGTAATTTGTTATAGCAGCAATAGGAAACTAATACAATAAACCTAACACTTTTGGAGAGTACTAGTTTGTAGGATGTTCCTAATTTGGGTCTGCCTGATGTTTTCTCATGATTAAGTTGAGGTTATGGTTTTTTTTTTTTTTTTTTTTTTGCAAGAATACCACAGATGTGGTGTCGGGTCCTTCTCCATGCATCATGTCAGGAGGTACATGATGTCAGCGTGCCTTATTACTAGTAATAGTCACCTTGATCACTTGGATGAGGTGGTTTTTTCCACTGTAAAGTTTTTCTTTTGCCCTTTGATAAACCTTTGAAGGGAGATACTTTGAGGCTATGCTGGTATCCTGTTTCTCCTTAAACATTTGCCCACTCATTTTAGCATCCATCAATGTTTCTTACATGCAATAAATATTACTGTGATGTTTGCCTAATAATGGTTATCAATTTCCATTGTTCCTTCTATGTCTATTAATTGGGATTCTTCTGTAAGAAAGGGCTATCCCCACCCCTGCCACTTTGTTTATTCACCTATTTACTCACATCGGTATGGACCCATATATATTTATTTTATTCTATGGGTTATAATCCATGCCTATCATTATTTACTTTGTTGTTCAAATTGCCCCAGATTGGCCACTGACAGCTCCTTCAAGATGGCCACTCTATAAAGATATTTTCCAAATTTTCTTCTGAAAGTTTGATTGTTCTACCTTTCACATTTCTATCTGCAATCCATATAGAATTCATTTTTGTGTATGGTATGAAGAAGAGGTCAACATACACTTTCCCCTGAATGGATAACCAAGTGATTTGGCACCATCTTTTGAAAAAACTACCCTTTCCCTCACTGAACTGCAATGTCATCATTGACATAAATCTGGTGACTCTGGGTGTGAAGTTGTTTTTAGGTTCCCTATACGGTTCCATTGGTTTATTTCTCTATCCTTGTATCAATACTACATTTTTAATAATTGTAACTAGATATAGCTTAATTTCTGATATTATGTTTCATTTTCTTTTTCTTCTTTAAGGTTGCCTTGCCTATTCTTGACCCTTTTTATTTCCATACAAATTTTGTGATTGGCTTGTCAATTTCCACAAATGAAAATAACCTGCTGGGATTTGCTTGCAATTATCTTGACTCTGTAGACCAAATGAGCAAGAACTGACATCTTTACAATATGGAGACTTACAATCCATTTGCAATCTACCTGTTTATTTTGGTCTTATTTACTTCCTCTCAAACGTGTTTTAGAACTTTCTGCTTAGAGGTCTCGAACAATATTCCTAGTTTCACTCTTAGGTATTGAATGTTTTCCAATGCTGTTGTAAATAGTTTGGGTTTTGTTTTTGTTTTGTAGCCTGCTTTTGGCTTTTAACAAACCCATTTGTGAATACAGATTTTTTTTTTTAAATTTCTTCCCATAATGGCAAATAGAGGAAAATTGACAGAGAAGAGTGATTCATAATTATTAGATGAATCAGAATGTGAATATAATGAGAAAGATAACAGCACTCCAGACTCAAATGATGACAGTGAAACTGATTGTGTAAGTGAAATTTCAGACTGTGAGTCTTCAGCTGAAGATCTACAACCTAGATGAATTTTCTCAGACTCAAAAATTGACAAGTGAATAATATATTTCTAAAGACAAAAAAAGGAATGACAAAAAAAAAATACCCAAACCAAAAAAAGACACACACAAAAAGGAATGACAGTCATTTAACAGGAAGTACTTTATTATGCAGTGTTCTGTGACATGGACCTGAGCCATCCATTTTCACTGAGGTCAGGTGACCTCATTCTATACCGCTTACGATGTTTTTGTGCCAAAACTTACTTGATACAAAATTACATGTTATATTCAAATCCTTCCTAAATGGTTTAATAAAGTTATTTTTTACTATGCCCTTATCCTTACTTCTGTAAATTATTTGTAAGATAACTTAAAAATATAAAGATTGAAAAGAGCACATTGGATTCCGATGGTAAATGGGATGGCTATTTTTGCTGATACATTAAGGGTTAAGTTGTGTTGTTTGTTTGCTTATAATTAGATTTCTCCTTAAGATATATCCCACTGGAGATGTCCAATAAGATTACTGTTTTTAAGCATTTTTAAAAAAATTCTATCATTAGATACAAATTTAAGTCTGTTTTAGGTTATTTTTTCTTTTTAAAGATTTTTTAAAACATAACATTTTTATTTTGGGCTAAATTTAGATTTACTGAAAAGTTGCAAAGATGGTACAGAGAGCTCTTGTATAACCCTTATACAATTTGTTCTATTGTTTACATCTTACATTGCCATGGTGCTTTTGTCAGATCTAAGAAACTGTCATTGGTACATTACTATGAACTGAATTCCACACTTTCTTTGAATTTCACCAGCTTTTCCATTCATGTCCCCTTTCTGTTCCAAGATGCACTTCAGAGTAATGGTATAGTTTTTATACTTTAATTTTCAGATCGTTTGTTCTGGTATGTAGAAATACAATTGATTTTTGTATATTGACCTCATTAACAGTGACCTTGCTATATTCACTTGTCCTCATAGTTTATCTGATTTTCAATTCTAATTTTAATTTTAAAAATTTATTAGTTTATTATTATTTCGATTTTTTTTTTTTTTTGGATAACCAGGCTTATCATCTGAAAACAGGGAGGGTTTTAATTTTAATCAACTTTATTGAACTGTAATTTATATATCATAAAATGCACCCTTTTAGAGTATACAGTTGAGTTTTGGCACATGTACACACCTGTGTTCTTTCTCAGTTAATCTCCACTGCCCAACCTGGCCTCAGGCCATCACTATAGATTAGATTTTTCTCTTCTAAAATTTCATATAAATGGAATCATAATATGTGCTATTTTGTGTCTGGCTTCTTTCACTTGGCATAATGATTTTGAGATTCATATATGTTTTAGTGTCTTGGTAGTTGGTTTCTTTTTTTAATGATTTTTATTTATTTATTAGAGATAGTGAGTGAGAGAACGAAAGCACAAGGGCAGGGGGAGAAGCAGACCCCCCGCTGAGCAGGGAGCTGGAGGCGGGGCTCTATCCCAGGACCTTGGGATCATGACCTGAGCCGAAGGCAGATGCTTAATCAACTGAGCCACCCCAGCACCCCGGTAGTTGGATTTCTTTTTAAAAATATTTTAAAACTTTCTTGATATGTAATTGAAGTACACTAAACTGCACATATCTAGAGTATAAAATTCAGTCCCTTTTGACATACATATCACTTGTGAAACAATCACCCCAATGAAGATCAAATGTTTCCATCATCCCCCCAAAGTTTCCTTGTGCCCCTTTGTAATCCATTCTTCCCTCCACCCTCATCTCTAGGTCTGTACTTAATTTGCATTTTCTATAATTTTATATTAATTAACTCATGCAATATGTACTTGTCTTGGCCTGGATTCTTTGCTTAAAACTCAGCATAATGATTTTGAGATTCATCCATGTTGATGAATAAACCAATAATTTGTTCCTTTTAATTGATGAGTAGCATTCAGTTATATGAATTTACCACAATTTGTTTTTCCGTTCATCAAATGATGAACATTTGGATAGTTTCCATTTTGGAGCTTTTACAAATAAAGCTGTTATGAATATTTGTGTACAAGTCTTTGTATAGACATAGGTTTCCATTTCTCTTGGTTAAATACCTAGAAGTGACATAGCTAGGTCATTTAGTTGGTAGAAGTTTACCTTTTTAAGAAATTTCCAAACTGTTTTTCGAATTGGTTGTACTACTTTATATTCCCATTAGCACTGTATGAGAGCTCCAGGTTCTCCACATCCTCCTAAACACTTGATATGGTCAATATTTTAAACTTTAGCCATTCTGCTGGATAAATAGTGGTTTTAATTTGCAATTCCTTGATGACTAATGATATTAAATATCTTTCAATGTGTTTGTTTACCATTCACACATCTTTTTTTCTTGTGAAGTGGCTGTTCAAATCCTTTGCCCATTTTTTAAAATTGGGTTTTCTTACCGTCATGTTGCAAGTGCTTGTATATTCTTGACACAAGTCCTTTATCTGCTATATGTACCATGAATATTTTCTCCCAGTCTGTGGCTTGTCTTTTCACTTTCTTAATGATATCTTCTGAAGAGCAAAATGTTAAAATTTTAATGAAGACCAATGTATTAATTTTTCTTTTATGGTTTGTGTGTTTGCGTTCTAAGAAGCTCTTGCCTTCCCTAATATCATATGTTCTCCTACTATTTTTCTTCTAAAGTTTTATAATTTTAGGTTTGATGTTTTGATATATGATCCATTTCAACTTAGTTGTTGTGTCTAGGGTGAGGTCATAGTAGAGGTTTGGTTTTTGCATTAGGATATCTGGTTGTTCCAGGACTATTTGTTTAAAAGAGTATATTTTCCCTATTGAGTTACTTCGGTACCTTTGTCAAAAATAAGTTATGTATATAATTTATATATGTCGAATTTGTGTATATTATATTTTGTATGTATGGACTATATATGTGTGTATATATGTATGTTTTTCTGTTCACTGATCTGTATATCTATTCTTACATCAATACCACACTGTCTGGATCAGTACAGTTTATTAGTAAGACTGGAAGTCAGGTAGTATAAATACTCCAACTTTGTTCTTTTCCAAAATAATGTTTTATATTTTAGGTCCTTGGAATTTTCATATAAATTTTAAAATCATCTTGTCAATGTTTACCGAAAAATCTGGTGGGATATTAAATGGAAATGCATTGACTGTATAGATCAATTTACAAAGAATGAACATCTTATAAAAATACAATTGATTTTTATATATTTATTTTGTGCCCTGCAACTTTACCAAACTCACTTATTTTGCAGAGAAAGTAGTTCCTTTTTTTCAGGAGGAAATAGAAAGAGTGAATATAAACCACTCTGTCAAGACATTTGGCTGTGATAAGGAATAGGAGAGAGATAAAGGGTGGTTAGCTGAAGGGTTGTGCGAGTTTGAAAGACTTTTTTTGTTTGGCTATATGGTTTTCTTATCTTTTTGTTTTTGTTTTATTTTACTAATGGGAGAGTTTCAAACATTTTAAAAAGCTAAAAGATCCAACAGAGGGGGACCATTTTAATAATAGAGAACAAAAAAATCATCTGTAACTTAAGGAGCAGACAGAGTTTTGCTCTTTAAAACACCACACACACACACACACACACACACACACACACACACAGACATGCACATTCACGCTCACATAGACTTCTCTTTCCTCTACCCTTCCAACAGAGTTACATCACAATTATTGTTTAAATTGTTACTTATTATTTACATTACCATGACTATGTCAGTATCTTTCATTGCTGAGCCAAGTAGTATGCTATGAGTATATTTCCTTTTTTCTACATCCCTTTTTCACCAGAGAGTGAGTCTGTCCTTTTTTTAAAAAAAATGTTATTTTTCTATTTCCCTACTATCCATATTCTTTTAACTTCCCTCTCCCCAAAATCATTGTGGAAGACATCTGGGATTCTATCGGTTCCATTTTTTTTTTTTTTTTTTGATGGAGACATCTGTCCTGCAGGCCTCCATCTTCATGCTCCAATTTGGACTGATGGCCCTCTAGACCTGTTGCAGAGCTCTCATCTTAGTGATTCCCTTCTTTCCCCTTCTATGATGAATCTCTCATTTCCTGGGTCCCAAATGTTCCTGTCTCCTGGAGCACTTCCTCTAGTTACTTCCTGAGGAAGGGCACACAAGAGTTCAGTTTTCTAAGACTTAGGTCCTTTCTCATGAACTGAGCTGGGCATTTGTTGGATCCTTGCAATGTGGACCCTCATATCCTTCATTCCTGGGAAATTTACACTACTTCTTTTATAATTTCCTTCTATCCAATTTTCTCTCTTCCTAGAACTCCTCTTAATTAAATTTTGGCCCTCGGGATTAATTCTCTAATGTTTCTTATCTTTTTTTCTCTGATTTTCCATGACTTTATCTTTTTGCTTTACTTTCTGGGTAAGAGTCTTTATCTTACAACCCTTCCAGTGATTTTTAAAATTCCAATTACACTGTTTTCAGTTTCCAATAGCTCTTTCTTATTCTTCATTCCTTTTTCTTTTTAAGTATCCTATTTCTGTTTATTGCATAAAATATCTTAACTCTATGAGCTTATTAATCACTATTTTTAAAAAAGTTTCCTGCTCTATAGATTGTCTCTGAGTTTTCTCTCTCTCTCTGTCTCTCTTTCTCTCTCTCTTTCTTTCTTTCATATTAAAGTCTTCCCTCAAATGCCTGGTGGTCCTCTCTTGTCTATATTTTAAAATGGAAGTTCTTCTAAGGCTTACTCACTATAAAACTTATTCGCTATAAGACTCACTAACTTTCACAGTAGATAATTGGGCAGGAACCCAGACATTTCACTGGAAGAGCAATAGTAATCATTATCAGCAATCCTCATTTTTCATGATTCCCATATGAACAAATGTCAGTTACCATCAGGCCCCCAACAGCCCAGTTCAAATTTCACTTACCACAGTATATTAACTGTGAGTAATTACATAAAGTACAAACGACAATGCTAACTCCTTAGCCAACAAGTCACTGTGGAAATAACAGATGTGCATCAACACCGTGTTGCTTTTTTCAGAGTCTATTGGTGATTGGTCTACTGTGAATCTGTCATTCAATTCATGCACAGATGACAAAGCACGTACCGAAGTTGTGTTGCCTACTTGTCTCACAGTGATAAACCCACATGACATTTACAAAAATGGATAATCAGAAGAGAGAATTGGCTAACAAACAGGAAAATGCAGCAAAGAAATGAAAAGTGAAAATGCTGGAAATGAAACTGGGTGTGATTTGAATATGGCAGCAGCAAAGCAAAGATTGGACAAAACCTACACCTGCATTAAGCTATGGTATGGACAACATTGGACAAGTTCAATTAATGTGAAAAAACCAGGTGATGTTGCATCAACATCTTCTAGTTTAAATTGCACTAGGAACAGAAAGTAGCTTATGATTGAAATGGAGCATTTACTTCTACTTTGGATTAAAGACTGAAAAAAAAACCTAATCAGTTTGGCTAGTGTTTGGGCCAAAGCACTGAACTTATTGCCAGTAACATCTGCTTTAACCATTTCAGAAATTGGCATATATTGACTAACATTAATCTATCTGGTGAAGCTACTCGTGCAGATGCAGATACTGACATAAAATTTGCACCCGGATTCCAAGTATTATTAAGGCAGATGGTTATAATGATCATCAACCATTTAATGCTGATGAGAAGAGTCTTTTCTGAAGGACACCTCTGTCGATTACTTATATGACAAAAGATGAAGGATCATGAAGTGGCCATAAAGGAGAGATTCTAGATATGCAGCCAGAGAAACTTAGTGAAGACGAATTTATCAACATAAATGAGGAAAGTGGTTGTGACAGAAAGGATGAAGGTGTCCCAAAGGAAGTGACGCTAGCAAAAACACTTCACATTAAAGGAACTCTGAGATGTTTCATAAGATTGAAAGTGCAAAAGATAAAATGTTGGAAGCTGATCCAAATTTAGAAAAGAGCATGACAATTTCCATGACAAGGCATAGAAAGATGCTTGCTCCACATTGTAAATTATACTAGGAAAAGAAGGCAAGTGCTGTTCAAACTCCTTTTTGGTAAGTTTTACAAAAACAAAACAAAACGCAACACTCTTTAATTCTCAATGTTCCTAATGTTTTTAAATTGCAAAGTACTGAATAAAGATCAGTTTTACTATTTCAGCATTTCCCTATATATTTAGGCCTGACAGAGGATTTTTAATGTTTTCACAAAACAATTTAAAGATCGTGGAATAATTACGATTTTTCCCATTGATTATTAAGATGACTTTGCATGGTCATTTTTATGGTCCCTCCCTACTGTGAAGGAAAGGACTGCCTGTATCTATAGATCTCTTCTCTGGGCTTTTCAGTTTCTCTGGAGAGCAACCCTCCAGTTCCTTGCCTGGTGACTATATATCTAGTTGCTAACATGCTTTGAGCTAAGTGACACTGAGGTATGGGGGTGTCAGTACTGAATACGTAGACTTTTGCTTAATCCCACTGTTTTCAAATGGTGCCTTGCTCTGTGCCTGACATTCCCCCAAACCAAAGTCTCCCTGGTTCAGTTTCTTCATGGAATAAATTTATCTTCTACCAGGATGGGACAAGAGATTCAGGGGTGTAGCTCTTTCTTATACAGGCTTTCAAGCAAACTCCTTCTTTACAGCTCTACCCATTTACCATGCCAACTGGACTTATTAACTAACACTTCTAATTCCTGAGCTTCTCTGGGATTCTGCAGGTGAATTGGCTTGCTTCTCATCAGCGTCATCCTTTTAATGGGCTTCATATTCAGCTTTTTGAGCTCTGCTAACTCCTTTACGTGCTCCCATCTTCTGAAAATGTGTTCACATCTCTTATCCTCTGTGGTCTCTTTTTCTGCTCTTTGTTCTCATGGGTTTATACTTAAAAAATTTTTTTCTACTCCCATTTCGATGGAGTTTAATGAGGGAATAGGTGTTCAATGTGCTATGGTTAACTGGAATAATCTATTACCATACATTTATGGTGCTCCCAGTCTGCCATATTGTATAACTTCTTTGGCAGTGCTTGAGGGTTCAAGTTAAAGAATCAAGAAAGTAGATCATAGGGTCCATTCAGAATCAGAGTTTTATCAGGCAGATGCAGCAAAAAGTCAGAGGGACAGGAGAATTTGGGACAGTGGAAAAATGTTGAAATTATGAATGTGTAATAAAAACTGAATGAGAATGGAAGAAAAGAGAGCGTTGACAGACTGAGGGAAAATTAAGGGATCAATATAGTGGAGATACTGATTAGGTCAAAATAGGATCATTATGGGAATAGTTGAATAAGTAATCAAGAAGAAGAGGGAGCTGCGGTTATACAGTGGATGTCTGAGTTACTGAGTTTTGGAGATTGAACAGTCATGAGTGGTTGAGGTAGAATAGAGGGCAAAGTTATTGGAATGAAATACCAAAGACCTGAGAGGCCAGTTGAATGAGTTGTCCACATGGATGTTGAGGTAATACAGGATAATGAGCAAAGGTCATCATACTTGAAGTCTTTTAGCAAGTGGGCCTTTGGCAGAACAATGAAGAAGAACAACCAAAAAGAAGGAGGAGGAAGAGGAGGTAGAGAAAATTCTCTTTCAGTTAGGTTAGGTTCAACTTCTACTGACAGAAAGCCCCCAAATAACCATGATTTAAACTATAGAGTTTATTTCTCTTTCATGTGTTGCGCTCATGGTGTTTCTTCCCATGATTTCCTCAGGGATCAAGGTGACTTCCAACTCAATGTTCTGCCATTCCTATAGTATTGCCCTTGGCTTCATAGTCCAAGGTGGTGGTCTAGAGCATAATCCAAGGTGCTGGTCTAGACCAACTGCTACTCCTGCATTCTAGACAATAGGATTAAGGAAGGTTCCAAGAAGAGGCAAAATATATGGGCAGATTTCTTTTAAAAGATTCCTAGAAGCTGATACATATCACTTAAGCTTACATCCCCCTGGTCCAAATGTTACATACCACTGGCTCCAAGGCCATTTCTAGCTAGAAGTGAAACTAGGAAATAGAATTTTTTTTTCTGGGAAGCCATGTACCCAGCTATAATTTCTATTACTATGGAAGAAAAAGTAGAGTGGGTTGAAGGGGAACGACCAGCAGGCTCTACCACAGCCCTGGAAATCAGGTATGAGGGGAGAACTGGAATAAAGATTTATTAATCAGAGAGGAATATTCCCACTATTTTATTTTATTTTATTTTATTTTATTTTATTTTATTTATTTGACAGGGAGAGAGAGGGCACAAGCAGGGGGAGTGGCAGGCAGAGGGAGAGGGAGAAGGAGGCTCCCCACTGAGCAGGGAGCCCGATGAGGGGCCTGATCCCAGGACCCTGGGATCGTGACCTGAGCTGAAGGCAGATGCTTAACCGACTGAGCCACCCAGGTGCCCCAGAATATTACCACTATTAAGTATGTTCAAAAATAATCTTAAATTCTTTATGCTTCAATGTTGCTTGACTTTCCTTAAAAAAATTTGAATAAGTTCTTGGTATTCATTAACAGAAAAATCAGCAGGAACTCAGAGATATGCTGAATTAAATAAGCAGCCCTTTCAAGTTACCTGGAGGTTTGTCAACTTGCACTCTCTTAAGTAATAATAAAGGTTACTGCGGTAGGCTAAAATTGGCCCCCACTAAAGATAGCCACCTCTTAATCCCTGGAAACTGTGAATGCCACCTTATATAGCCAAAGGGGGCATGGGGTCTTTGCAGATGTGATTAAATTAAGCATCTCAATGCGGGGAGATGTCTTGTTCCCATCTTCTTCACCCCACTGGTGAGGGAGGGAGTCCCACTCTAGGGTTCTGGGAATGGTCAAACATATGGCACCCAACACTGAACAGATGAGGTGGACAGCAGTTTATTAGCCACATATATTCCATCCCAGAGGAGGAGGACACTACACGCTATGCAGGGCCACGCAGGGGTTGTACTTGGGGATAGAGTAAACCCGAAGGGACTGTGGAAGGAAAGCTTTGTAGTAAAAGAAGGGTGGGGTATCCCTCAGTTCTCGAGGGAAGATGTGACTGGCTTGTTTAAGTAATTTCACATGGGGTCAGAGAGGTGAAACCCATTAGGTTGAGGACTCAGCCAGGCGGGGTACAGCTGATCCAGCTGATAAGGGGAACAGCTGGGTGAGACCCTTTCCTTCTGGATGGGAGATATACTTGGCAAGAACAAAGCACAGTTAGGGCTTTGGGGCCCCATGAGACTCAAAGGTGTCAAAGCAGCATATAAAATTTTAAGCCTATGTTAGAGATCTTTCTGGATTATCCAGGTAAACTCTAAATGTAATCCCACATATCCTCATAAGGGGGACACAGAGGGAGATTAAACACACAGAAGAGAAGGCAATGTGACCACAGAGGCAGAGATGGGAGTGAGGGAGCCACACACCACAGAATGCTGGCCGCCACTAGAAGCTGGAGGAGGCAAGGAATAGATCCTCTCCTGGAGCCCCAGAGGGAGTGAAGCCCTGCTGACACCTTGATATCAGCCCAGTGAAACTGATGTTGGACTTCCAGCCTCCAGAGCTTTGAGAGGATAAATTTCTGTTGTTTTAAGCCACCAAATTTGGGACGCCTGGGTGGCTCAGTCAGTTAAGTGCCTGCCTTCGGCTCAGGTCATGATCCCAGGGTCCTGGGATGGAGTCCCACATAGGGCTCCTTGCTCAGCGGGGAGTCTGCTTCTCCCTCTGCCTGCTGCTTCCCCTGTTTATGCTCTCGCTCTCTCTGTCAAATAAATAAAATCTTAAAAAATAAAATAAACCACCAAATTTGTGGTAATTTATTACAGCAGTCTATGGTCTGAATATTTGTGTCCCTCAAAGTTCCTATGTTGACATCGTAATGCCAAAGTGATGGTATTAGGAGGTGCTTTGGGAGGTGCTTAGGTCATGAGGGTGGAGCCCTCATAAACTGGATTAGTGATTTTTTTAAAAGACCCCACAGAACCCCCTTGCCCCTTCTACCATGTTAGGACACAACCAGAAGGAGCTACCTATGACCCAGACAGGAGGCTTTCACCAGAACCCAACCACAGTGGCCCTCTGATCTTGGACTTCCAGTCTCCGGAACTGTGAGAAGTGAATTTTTTTAAAGATTTTATTGATTTGAGAGAGAGAGAGAGAGAGAGAGAGAATGAGAGGGAGCACAAGTGGGGGGAGGGGCAGAGGGAGAGGGAGAAGCCGATGCCCCACTGAGCAGGGAGCTGGGTGTGGGACTTGATCCCAGGACCCTGGGATCATGACCTGAGCCAAAGGCAGACGCTCAATGACTAAGCCACCCAGGCGCCGCTAAAGCCCATGCTCTTAATCACTACCCAATGTTATGATTAGAATAGCCAGTGTTAGGACCTTGAAAAAGGCTCCCTGAGAGAATGAGAAACTGGATATTGAAGTTGGGATGGTGAAAGAGGAAGTCAAGGCATAAACAATACGAGGGAGTAGACAAGAAACTCGCGGTGCATAGACTAACAAAAGCCACTATTGTTGTATTCATTCATCCATTCTACAAATATTAACTGAGTGTCTATTATGTGCTTGGCATGCTGCTAGATGTTGTGGGGATAGAGGTGATCAATAACTAAACTCCTTTTTGAATTTCTCTTACCTCCTCTGGTCCAGAAGGAACCACAAGCAGCTTTCACTGACCTGAGACGCTGTCCCACCTCTCTGCTGAGAGTCAGCTTGAGCTTTATTCATTCTAAAACCCAGCCATCCAGCCCTCAAATCACTCAAGATTCCCAATCAAGGAAGATCAGAATCAAGGCCAAACCTCTATGAAGTGCTTATTACTCCCGAGCATCCCCTTAACCTAGGAATCATCTTGAGCCTTTCCACCTGCTGGTCACATAGGCTTTGCACTGTAGGGCTCTTCCAACATTGGAAGGGGGTTTTCTGAACAGAGGTTACTTGAGAACTCTCTAACACCCAAGAAAGACGTAGGAACCATTAAGAGGCAAGTGCTCTTCTTCACTGCTGGCCCTGCAGCACTGCTTTCTGAACACCTACACTTCACTTCTTGCTGCCTTTACCCTCATATCCATTAGTTTCTGCTGATGAAACCAATCCAGTTGGAATAGATGAATAAAGCCGTGGGTATGCATAAGCTTGGTTGATTTCCCAGTATGTAACTACCTTATGATAAAGCATCCATGAATACATTGCACTGCAAGATCAGGAACCACATACAAATTGACCTTTTCGTGTTTTAAAAGATCTTCCATGAGGACTTTCTAAGCATAAATACAACGGAAGAAGTCACAAAAGAAAAATAGGGATAGATGTGGCAAAGTTGAAGTCGAAAACTTACCTGCATTAAAAAACAAAACAAAAAATCAAAAACATAGACCCTGCTGGCAGATAAGTAAACTGGTACAACTTTCATGGAGGGCAATCTGGTATATGCATTAAAAGCTTTTCAAATGGGGGCGCCTGGGTGGCTCAATCGGTTAAGCATCTGCCTTTGGCTCAGGTCATGATCCCAGGGTCCTGGAATTGAGCCCTGCAACGTGTTCCCTGTTCAGCGGGGAGCCTGCTTCTCCCTCTCCCTCTGTGCTCTCTCTCACTCTCTCTCTCTCTAACAAATGAATAAATAAAATCTTTAAAAAAAGAAAAACAAGACTTTCATGTACTTACCATGTCACCTAGGAATCCCACTGCTAGGGATTTATCCAAAGGAAATAAACATGTATGGGCACAAAGGTTTTGCTATGAGGGTGTTTATCTGTTTTAATTTAAGAGTGGAAGGTTGGAAGCAACACAAATGTCTAATAATAGAGGGCCGATACATCGCCTGATGGAATACAGGGCAGACATTAAAAATCATATTTTTAAAGAATATTTAATGTCATAGGAAGTATTCAGGTTATATTTAGGGAAAGAAAGCAAGATATGAAACTGTATGCACAAGAGTATTTTTTAATTAAAATAAGTATATTAATCATTAATTCAACAAATATTTATCAAGGATCTAATATGTGCCAGGTACAGTGGCAGATTCTAGAGATAACAGCAGTGAGCCAAACAGACACAGTCTTTGCCCTCATGGAGGAAAAGAGACTGGAAAGAAATACATCAAAATCCCAATTCATAAAGGTTCCTATCTCTGGATGGGATTAAGGGCGATTTTAATTTTTTTCTTGCTATCTCTCTCTATATTTTCTGTAATTATATAATGCTTTCATAATCAGGAAAACAAAGATATTTTTTTAAAATCTTCCTTCAAATTGAGGCCAGCTACCATACCCTTGTGAAGCCTAATACATAAAAACATCTTGTATTTAAAGAGCACAGGGTGGGACACCTGGGTGGCTCGGTTGGTTAAGCGTCTCACTTCAGCTCAGGTCATGATCGCAGGGTCTTGGGATCGAGTCCCACGTCAGGTTCCTTGCTCAGCAGGGAGCCTGCTTCTCCTTCTGCCTGCCACTCCCCCGTTCCTGCTCTCTCTCTCTTTGACAAATAAATAAATCTAAAAAAAATAATATAAAGAGCACAGGGTGATGTATGGAAGTGTTGAATCACTCTATGGTACACCTGAAATTAATATAACACTGTATGTTAACTAACTGGAATGAAAATAAAAACTTACACACCTGGGTGGTTCAGTCAGTTAAGCATCTGCCTTCAGCTCAGGTCATGATCCCAGGGTCCTGGAATCGAGTCCCGCATCGGGCTTCCTGCTCAGCAGGGAGTCTGCTTCTCTCTCTCTCCCTCTGCCCTTTCCCCCTGCTTATGCTCGCTCTCTCTCAAATAAATAAATAAATTCTTAAAAAAAAAAAACTTAAAAAGCAATAAAGACCTCTTGGCAATTCAGACCACTTCCAGGTCTTTTTATTTGACCCTCCCAACAAACTTGTGTAGACACACAGGCAGGGATTACCATGCCCATTGTATGGATAGAGACTGAGGCAGAGAAAGCAAGTGATCGCCCCAGAAAATAGTGAGTTTGTGCTAGAGTCATAGTGCTCACAGCAGGTTTCAGGGCTCTTTTAGCTCTACTATGTTTCCCTAAAGGTGTTGTAAAGAAAAGGAGCCTCCTGGGTCTTTGCCCCAAATCCTTTTCCCAACATTTCCCTCGCTCCCTAGACCTTGTTGTCTTTCCCTCTTTTTTCAAGTGGCTGGATACTACGGAATTCTCAAATAAGCAACAGGAATTACCAATTCATTTTACCTTCTCGCCTCTCAAAAATTCAGAATCACAGAAGAGAAGGGACCATGGAAAGCATTCCAACCTCTCCTCCCGCCCCAAGATGAGAAGATTGCCTAGGGGGTACCCATGATTCTGATCTGCCTTTCCATCTCTCTCTGCCAAGCACAGGTACCCCTTCCCCCCCACCACCTCTTTTGGGAAGTTGGCTAGGTGGCTGTTTGAATGAATGAATTAGACCTAATGTCTTCTAGCCCGTAATGGACTCATGCCCCAATACTAAACTTCCCACGACATTTGCATTTTAACTAGGAACTCTAAAGACACCAAACCCAAAGGAACTATGGAATTTCAAGCAGCACAGCAAGCTAGCCAGAGAAGTATCTGTGGTCAGGATGGGTTTTTGGTAGCTCTGCTAAAGAGTTTACAAAATCTAGGTAAGCTCCCTCCTCCCAGTGCATAGAAGACCAGCTCCAACCCTGGAGAGCTGGCTCCTCTGGAGGGGAGGACGGAGGATCCGGGCCTACAGTGGCCCATCCTTCTGGCCCCTGTTAGGGGTTAGCGAGTGCAGCCAGGCACAGTGCCCACAATCACTCAGGAGGAATCAAGGGAGCCTGAAGAACAGCAAAAGAATGAGTGGCCAGTGGGACAATTTCCAATTCTTCCCAAAGCAAAACAAATCCAATTCCTATTCATTTGCCTCCTGGTTCTAGCTTCCATCCCCTCTGGCTTCCTCGGGTCAATGGCAAATCTGAGCTCTTTGTGGCCAGCTTCTTTGCCTTAGTTCCGGTCTTTGCTGCTGCTGCTGACGCTGAGGACCACCCTCCATCCATCAGCACAGCTGGCCCCAGTTTGCTGCAAGAGAAAATTGGGATTTTGCCACTCTGGTTCTGCTTCACTGCTCCCATTCCAGGGTTTGCCTCCTAAGGCATGCCGCTCAACCCTTCACCCACCCCCTCTACCCCCATGGCTTCTCGCCAAACCTAAAGCTGTTTCCTGAAGCACCCCTTTTGGAATGAAAATTACTGAGACTCAGATTTAGAGCGGGACTGACTCAACGTTGGCTGTGGTGGTCGCCGGCTGGGTGTGCTTTTCATGGCATCAGGAGATTCCCTGTCCAGACCTCTTTTCCCCCAATTGCTTGTCAAGACAATAATAATAATAATAATAACAACCTATATTTATAAATAATCAAACACGTGCCGAGCACTGTGCTGCAAAATTCACATGCATCAGTCATTTAATCCTCAAAAGCCTAAGTCAGAGGTGCCATTTTATCCCCATTGTACATTTTTTTTTCAGTTCAAGATGGTAGGCTGAGCACAAACATTTAAGTCATCTCCCTCCGGAGACCTCATTAAAATAATAGTACAGAAATTTTAAAATGCGTAAACCCACCACAATAAAGAGAACAGGAGGGGAGCCGTCAGTGGATAAGAAATTTAAATAAATTTCTGAAGTCAGCATCTGGAGGAGTGCTAACTGTTGAAGCAGAATGGAGCAAACAATCACTTTTAACTATGTGTGGAAATGCTGCAGCTAAAGAGGCAGCCCGCCTACCTTGCAAACCTTAGCAAGGCCCGGCCTCGGAGACGACAAGTATAAGAGCAAGAGTGACAAAGAATAAGAAGCGAGGCTGACAAGGGGACCTCACGACTGAAGGTCTGTGTGCGCAAGAGTTGACCCCCCACCCCTACACGGAGACGAGCTGGCAGCCAAATATTTACTTGCCAGCCTAAAGACAAAGGGTTTCTCCTTTACAGAAATTGAACAAAGTATCTAGAGAGAATGAGGTCAGCTAGTTGGGTGTTAGTGCCTTCGAGTGAGGCCTTCTGCAGTCTGGTGTTTGGACTCTTAACCCCAATTCCGTGGCCCCACAGAAGATTCATAACCAGCTTCCATCCCATCCTCCTTAAGCAAAATCTGTCCATGGACAAGGTCTGTTTATACACCCATTTCCCTGTCACACTCTTCATTGCCCCATTTTATTTATTTATTTTTTATTTTATTTTATTATGTTATGTTAGTCACCATACATCATTAGTTTTTTTTTAATTTTTTATTGTTATGTTAATCACCATATATTACATAATTTGTTTTGGTGTAGTGTTCCATGATTCATTGTTTGTTCATAACACCCAGTGCTCTATGCAGAATGTGCCCTCTTTAATACCCACCACCAGGCTAACCCATCCCCCACCCCCCTCCCCTTTAGAACCCTCAGTTTGTTTCTCAGAGTCCACAGTCTCTCATGGTTCATCTCTCCCTCCGATTTCCCCCCCTTCATTTTTCCCTTCCTTCTCCTAATGTCCTCCACGCTATTCCTTATGTTCCACAAATAAGTGAAACCATGTGATAATTGACTTTCTCTGCTTGACTTATTTCACTTAGCATAAGCTCCTCCAGTCCCATCCATGTTGATGTAAAAGTTGGGTATTCATCCTTTCTGATGGCTGAGTAGTATTCCATTGAATATATGGACCACATCTTCTTTATCCATTCATCTGTTGAAGGGCATCTCGGCTCTTTCCACCGTTTGGCTATTGTGGACATTGCTGCTATGAACATCGGGGTGCATATGGCCCTTCTTTTCACTACATCTGTGCTTTGGGGTAAATACCCAGTAGTGCAATTGCTGGGTCATAGGGTAGCTCTATTTTTAATTTTTTGAGGCACCTCCACACCATTTTCCAAAGTGGCTGTAGCAACTTGCATTCCCACCAACAGTGTAAGAGGGTTCGCCTTTCTCCACAACCTCTCCAACATTTGTTGTTTCTTGCCTTGTCAATTTTTGCCATCCTAACTGGTGTAAGATGGTATTTCAATGTGGTTTTGATTTGAATTTCCCTGATGGCTAATGATGATGAACGTTTTTTCATGTGTCTGTTAGCCATTTGTATGTCTTCTTTGGAGAAGCGTGTGTTCATGCCTTCTGCCCATTTTTTGACTTATTTGTTTTTTGGGTTTGAGAAGTTCTTTATAGATCTTGGATACCAGCTCTTTATCTGTAGTGTCATTTGCAAAAATCTTCTCCCATTCTGTGGGTTGCCTCTTTGTTTTGTTGACTGTTTCCTTTGCTGTGCAGAAGCTTTTTATCTGGATGAAATCCCAAAAGTTCATTTTTGCTTTTGTATCACTAGGCTTTGGAGATGTATCTTGAAAGAAGTTGCTGTGGCTGATGTCAAAGAGGTTACTGCCTATGCTCTCGTCTAGGATTTTGATGGATTCCTGTCTCACATTCAGGTCTTTCATCCATTTTGAGTTTATCTTTGTGTATGGTGTTAGATAATGGTCGAGTTTCATTCTTCTGCATGTGGCTGTCCAATTTTCCCAGCACCATTTTTTGTAGAGACTGTCTTTTTTCCATCGCGTATTTTTTCCTGTTTTGTCGAAGATTATTTGACCATAGAGTTGAGGGTCCATATCTTCATTGCCCCATTTTAAAAGATGAACAGGAAACAAAGGAGTGTTAGACATACAAGGAAAGGTTAGAGAATTAATGAGAAATCAAAAGATAATTGGAACAAGTAGAGTTAATTCAGAGAACTAAAGGTAGCTTTAAATGAAACTCCAACTAGTATCCATGGAGAAATTTGAGAATGTATTACATCTGTAAAACAAGAATAAAAAGGTATACAAAATAAGAACAAAGAATACAATTGAGCTTTTTGCGAAACTGCTCTTTCTTTCTTTTTTTTTTTTTTTTCTTAAGTAGGCTCCATGCTAGGGAGCCCAACACAGGGCTTGAACTCACAACCCTGATATAAAAAGTCAGACACTTAACTGAGCCACCCAGGCGTTCCATAAACTTTTCAATGTAAACCTTTGTATACTGCTTTGATTTCTTTTTTTTAAAGATTTTATTTATTTATTTGAGAGAGAGAATGAGATAGAGAGAGAGCATGAGAGGGGAGAGGGTCAGAGGGAGAAGCAGACTCCCCACTGAGCAGGGAGCCCGATGCGGGACTTGATCCTGGGACTCCAGGATCATGACCTGAGCCGAAGGCAGTCGCTTAACCAACTGAGCCACCCAGGCGCCCACTGCTTTGATTTCTGAACCACATGAAAGGTATTACTTATTTGAAATAAATGAGTTTAATTTTTTAAAATGATAAAATGATCTTGAAAATAAAAACAATATGCTTGGCAAAGTAAACAGTCATAGATGGTGTATTAGTTTTCTATTGCTGCATAAAAATTACTAGAAGCTTAGTGGCTGAAAACAGCACACAGTTATTATTTCATAGTTTCTATAGAGCAGAAGTCCAGGCACAGCATCTGGGTTCCCTGCTCAGGGTCTCATCAGGATTCATCTAGATCTCATGGTCTTTTTCAAGCTTGTGCAGGTTGTGTGCAGAATTCAGTTCCTTAAGGCTGTAAGAAGACCTTCAGCTCCTAGAAGCCACCCCTCTCCTTAGACAGTTTATGACATGCTTATTTTCGGACAGCAGGAGAATCCGTCTGATCTTCTGTCTCTGAATCCTACACGTCCTTTAAAGATCTCACCTGATCGAGTCAGGCCCACCCAGGATCATCTCCCTTTTGCTTAACTAAAAGAAACTGATTTGGGACTGAATTACATTTGCAAAATCTCATCACCTTTGCCATATAACCTAATCATGAGAGGAACACCCCATCATATTCACAGGTCCCACCCAAACTCAAGGAAAGTGTGTTATATAGGTCATGGTGCAGGGTGCAGGGTGCATCTTGGAATTCTGGGTGCAGGGTGCAGGGTGCATCTTAGAATTCTGCCTACTACAGAGGATTAGAAAATAAAGATACAGAAATCTCCCACAATGAAGAAAAACAGATGAGAAATAAAGTAAGAAAGAAAAACAATAAAGAAACATTCAAGAGACTCAATGTCTAATATCCAACTATCAGAAAATCCAAAAAGAAGGAAGAGAGAAAATTATCAAAGGAGTACTACAATCAAATTCCCCAACATTGATGGAAGACATGAGTTTTCTAACTGAATGTCACACAGAATTAATTTTTTCAAAGTCACAGTTCCAGCAATGTGCAGGGTTTATATGCTATTAAATACTGATGAAAGAAAGCAAACCTAGGTAAATGGGGAGACATACCGTGTTCATGGACTGGAAGACTCAACATGGTTAAAATGCCAATTCTCCCAAATTGATTGATAGCTTTAACATAACATCTATCAAAATGTCAGGTTTTTGTAGATACAGACAAGCTTATTCTAAAATTAATATGGGGGTGCTTGGGTGGCTCAGCTGGTTAAGCATCTACTTTGGCTTAGGTCATGATCTCAGGGTCTTGGGACTGAGCCCAGCATTGGGCTCTGCACTCAGTGGGGAGTCTGCTTCTCCCTCACCCTCTGCTCCTCCCGCCCCCTGCCACTCGTGCGTGGTCTCTCTCTCAAATAAATAAATAAAATCTTTAAAAAATAATATAAAATAAAGTTAATATGGAAAAGTGAAGGAATTAGAAAAGCCAAGAAAATATTTGAAAAAACTAAATTTAGGCAAATCACACTGAATGATTTTAAGATTTATATAAAGCTAAGTAATTAAGACAAGGTGGTATTGGTAAAGGGACAGGCATATAGACCAATGGGATAGAAGAAAGAGTCCAGAGGCCTATAAAGAGAGACAGATGTGCAAAGGCAATTGAATGGAAAAAGCAGAGTCTTTTCAACAAATAATGCTGAAATGGTTATGTTTAAAAAAAAGAACTTTGCGGTACCTGGGTGGCACAGTCGGTTAATTGTCCAACTCAGTTTCAGCCCAGGTCCTGATATCAGGGTCGTGAGATTGAGCCCCGTGTTGGGCTCTGTGCTCAGCATAGTCAGCTTGGGATTCTCTCTCCCTCGCCCTCTGCCCCTCCCCCACGCTCTCTCTCTCTCTAATAAATAAATAAATCTTAAAAAAAGAAAGAGAAAGAAAGAAGAAAGAAAGAAAGAAAGAAAGAAAGAACTTTGATCTAAATCTTATACCTTATATATAAATGAATTAAAAATGGATAGTAAAGCTAAAATTATAAAACTTTTAGAAGACACAGGAAAAATTCTTCAGGACCTTGGGTTGGGAGAAGAGTGTTTAGACATGGCTCCAAAAGCTTGATCCCTAAAAGAAAAAAAAAATTGATAAAGTGGATTTCATCAAAATATAAAACTCTTGCAAAAAATGATATATATCTATATATAATATATAGATATAAAATATATATAACTTTTGTTCTGTGAGAAACACTGTGAAGAGAATGAAAAGACAACCTAACAACTGGGAGAAAATATTTGCAAATCACATATCTGACCAAGGATTTGTATGCAGAATATATAAAGAACTCTTGCAATTCAACAATAAGACTTACTGAAACAAACTAATTTTTTGATGGGCAAAAGATTTGAAGTGTCACTGTATGAAAGAATGTATCAAATCGCTCATAAGCGCATTAAAATGGTCATTCAGGAAATGAGAAATAAAACTGCAAGCAGTAACACACCTGTACACAGCCACTAGAAATTAAAATAGAATACCAATTACCAAGTTTTGGCAAGAATGTGGAGCAACTGGAACACTGGCTGGTGGGATTTTAAAATGGGACAAGCACTTGGGAAAACATTCTGGCGGTTTCTTACAAAGTTAAACCTATACCTACAATATGATCTAGCCATTCCACTCCTAGAGAGAGGGAAAATCATGTCCACATAAAAACGTGTACACAGGGGCACCTGGGTGGCTCAGTCGGTTAAGCATCCGACTCTTGGTTTCAGCTCAGGTCATGATCTCAGGGTGGTGGGATCAAGACCAGCATCAGGCTCTGGGCTCAGTGCAGAGTCTGCTTCAGATTCTCTCTCTCTCTCTCTAAAATAAATAAATAAAACCTTTTTTAAAAAGTGTACACAAATGTTCTTAGAAGCCTTATTTACAATTTTCAAAAATTGGAAATAACTTAAAGGCCCAGTAAAAGTGAACAGATAAACAAATTGTGGTATAGCCATACCATGGAATACAACTCAGCCATCAAAAGGAACTGACTATTGATTCACACAGCAACATGAATGAATCTCACAAATATGCTCTGTATGCTGTGTAAAAGAAGTCCTACAGAAAACTTACATGTGCATGATTCCAGTTATACAAAATTCTAATCTATAGTGACAGAAAGCTGGTCAGTGGTTGCCTAGGGATGGGGGAAATGAATTACAGAAGGGCCCCAGGAAACTTTTGGTAGTACTGGATATGTCCTATCTTCATCATGGTGATGCTTTCATGGATATAAATATATGTCAAAACTTAGCAGGGCGCCTGGGTGGCTCAGTCAGTTAAGCATCTGCCTTCGGCTTAGGTCATGATCCCAGGGTCCTGGGATCGAGTTCCGCATCAGGCTCCCTGCTCAGTGGGGAGTCTGCTTCTCCCTCTCCCTCTGCTGCTCCCCCTGCTTGTGCACTCTCTATGTCAAATAAATAAAGTCTTTAAAAAAAACTTAGCAAATTGTGCACTTCCAACATATGCGATTTATTGTAGGTCACTTATTCTTCAATATAGCTCTTTTAAAAGATTATAAAAATGACACTAACTTAATTTAAAATTATACACAGGAAACATGTGTATAATTCCATTATATGAAGTTTGAGACCATGAAAATGTTCTAATTTATTTAAAAATCAGAAGGAAAAATGAAATTTAGGTCAAAGAAAATGCTTTAATATATAATATTAATATATTTCTCTTTATACTAATAAACCCATAACATTTCATTTTTTATCTTTTTTTTATGAAGGAAGGGTCCACCAAAACAAAAGTGCTTAAGGCCCATGACGATGATAATACATCCCTGTCAGCAGTGAATTATATTTGTAAAGTAACGATAATATAAACATTGCTTATTGGTTGTCAGTTTTTAGACTCGACCTATGAACAAAGCATGGGAGATGTAATCATAGTTATAAAAGACAATGTCGATGCCATCAACCTTAACGATGTAAAGGTAGTTATACATTTGTCAGAAACTGGAGGGTAAAGAGGTATAGGGTGCCGTACAGACTTGAACAGTTGCATCTTATAAAAGTGGGCAGTCAAGAGATGCTGTCTATAGTTGACAGAATAATATATGAGGGTTTACATACATTATTTAATGTTCCAAAGGTAACTAGTACTATAACCACAGTACTATAGACCTATATTGGGAGGCGTGGAGAAATGGAAGTAGGTGCCTTGTTGAGCACAGCATTCTCAACTATCATAGTAGAAATCCAGTAGATGGATGTCTCAAAATGATAAATCAAGAAAAGAGGGCAGAGGGAGGTTATTCAGAAAACTGGAAGTCAAACATCAGAAGAATTAAAAGAGAAAGGTTAAAAGTGGCAGCTTTGTGGGACTGAAGGTGGGGGAAGTGGAGCAAAGCATTCTGCTTTTTTCATTACAAGTTTTTCTGTAGCGTTTTTTTTTTTTTTTTAATCAGGTGTATATGTCATTTCAATAGAAAATAAAGTCCGGTGCTCTCACCCCTGTTATTCGCTACTTGAGTGCCATTTGCATCCTTCACTGCACTTATCTGGACTTATAATGACTTGAGTTGCATGTGTGATGATTCTGTTAACGTCTTTCTTCCCATTAGACCATAAGCTCCATGAAGACAGGAACAGTCTGTCTTTTCCACTGGTGTATCCTTCATCCTGGCCCAGAATGTGGCCCAGGGATCACACATAGATCACCTTGAGAACTCTATATTCGAAGGACTCTCCAAGCTTCCTCTCTCTCGGACCAACTGGCACCTGAGATGGAAAATGTCCTGTGGCAGAAAGGCAGTGTCCTCCCAAGGAATAAGAGGGGGGCTGGGCATCAGAGGAGAAAGGATCTATAGCCAAATAGTAGCACCCACCCCCCACAAAGGGCTCTAAACCTTCCCTGGTGGGGATGTGAGGAGGGTAGGAATTGGGTCTGTGTTTATCCCTCCAGCACAGAAATCCTCTCAAAAAGAACATCAAAGAATGCCGTGAAGGGGAAAAGAAATTCTAAATGGGCCTCCTGCAGGGAGCCACTTCCCTAAGAACCCGAGGATGCTGGGAGGAAAGGTTTGGGCAGACCTGCTTACTCCCTGATTACGCAAGGAAAGGTGACCTGCGAGGTGCCTGTCTCCTGACCTCAGCCCCACACCCGGCCACTGGAAAGTCCTGGGTAGGGAGATTTTGAGGTTCCGACCACCACATGGAATTCCCTTGGCCTGGCTGGGCTTTCCTGGAGAGAACGTTCTTGTCAGGAGGGGAACCCAAAAGAGTGGGAAAAGGCCAATAAAAATTATGAGTGACACTTCTAGAGGTGGTGGGCTGAGGGCAAGATGGTTCACAGGCAGGAGGCCCCTGCTTGGCAAGCCTAGAAACCCGACACCTGAAATTGCTCCTCCTCCCCCATCCCCCACCCTGCTTTCCAGGGAGGAAACAAACGGTTTCAGGGTTTGGGCTTTGTCTACAAGGGCGCTTGGAACCTCCCTCTGGCCAGATTCCCTGGGCTGTGTTGAGTAGTCAAGAGGCATGGCAGTCACTCAGAATCTTTCTGGAATGAGGAAGTCAAAGACAGGAGCTATTTGCTGCGTTTCAACTACAGCTGTCTGTCACTCTGTCCTGGCAGACTGACTCAGGTGAATGAAGCATTGGGAATTGCAAGTAGAGAAAGGAACACTGAGGCTATTTCTCCTAAGTGGGGGGGCTTGGAGTGGAAAACGTGGAGGGCGTGCCTCCTGCTCGGGGCGCGTTTCTGGGGGCCTAGGGCCAAGGCGGGCTGTGGTGTTCCTGCTCGTAGAGGGATTCAAAGAGCTGCCCTCGCCCTCACCAGCACCTGCAATGCGACTACTCCACTTTGCACCGTGGTGAGGAATCTCTAAGCCCACGGCCTTAGTCTATGCAGCTGAGTCAGAGCCTAGCTTTGGCCCTTCCCAGCTACCATCTAACTGGTTCCTTCCCAGCTCCTGCACTTGGCCTGGCTTCCTTTTCTCTGAGTTGGTCACCAGACACCCAAATGGAACTCTGCATTCTATACAGCCTTGCTCTCCTGTGTCTAGAAGCAGTAGAGTAGTTAGGGACCCACACTCCAGGAGTCAGACCGCCAAGGTTTGCTGCCCGACTCTGCCATTCGCCAGCTCTGCGTGGTTTGCACACCTTTCTTTGTGCCAGGTTTTCTTCTCTAAAATGAGAGTGACAGCAGGGCACTTAAGGAGTTGTTGTAAGGATTGAATGAGAAGGGTAATGGGTCTGGCACCTAGTTCAAGTGCACGAATGTTAGCCATTATTATTTGGAATGGAAAGTCCTTTTTTTTTTTTCCTCTTTCTCTCCCCCACTTCTCCTTTCCCCAGAGGATCTCTCCATTCTTCTCCAGACCTTGGGAGCCTTTTGGTGCTACATTTTCTTTTTTTTTTTTAAGATTTTATTTATTTATTTGAGAGAGAGTGTGCACAAGCAGCGGGGGAGGGGTAGAGGAAGAAGCAGGGAGCCCAATGCAGGACTCCATCCAAGGACCCTGAGCCATGACCTGAGCCAAAGGCAGACACTTAACCAACTGAGCCACCCAGGCACCCTCAGTGCTACGTTTCCCTAAAGAAGGGATTTTCCTTTGATCCTTTCCATTTCCTTTGGACCCCAGCCCTGGATAATCATTGCCTATCAGAATCAGAAAGGCCTTTCATAAATCATCTGATTTCATGGGCTCTTTTTGCAGATGTCAAAAGCAGGGGTCAGAAAGATAAAATGGCTTAATAAAGATCATGATGAACTAGAACACCAGTCTAGCCCTATAGATATTAGCAATGCCAGACACCAAGTCTACCACATTTAGTTCTAGTGGATTCAACATATACCTGGTAAGGATCTACTATGTGAACTTCCCATCTTTCTAAATACCAACCTTCTGCCCTAGTCCAGTAGGCATACCTTTGCTAAATGATGAGGTTTGTAGACACTCAGAAATGAAGCTACAGTGTAATTGGTCTTGGGTACAGGTCCCTCTGGCCCTGAATGTAGCCTGCCGGTCCCCACCCTAAAGTGGATGAAAGACAGGTCCCCTAATCTTGGAGGGAGCTAAGTAAAAGACAATTCAAAGAAGAGCAAAACAAAGCCGTATGTCTGAGACCTGGAAGGTGGAGGAGACCAGCTGAGTACTCAAGGCAGGCTCAGTACGGACCAGAGGTAGGAGATGAATGGGCTTTTCTGAGAGCTGGATAATGACCGGGACTAGTTAGTGAATTAGCAGTCCCAAAGCAGGGAATCCCTGAACAAGACAAAACTGGATTCTGGGTCTTCACTGTAAAAAAGATATACAGAGTGTATCCCCTTGGAAGGTCTTTATGTGTTGAGAAAGGCGTATATTGTTTTTAGTTATTTCTTGGCTTACTGTGAAGAGGGATCCAGCAGATTAGAAGGTGCCATGTCCCTGAGGCTATGTTCCCAAGAAAGCAGGAAGGAGGTCCAAACTGCTGAGTTTGGTGCCAATTTTCATACCTTCAGTAAATGAGCAACACCCCAAGGCCGCCTTCTCCCACTGGAAACATTCTTCAGCTCAGGCATGACTGAATTCTGTCTTGCAATTTAAGACTGACTCTGAAATCCTTTCCATGGCAAATACTAAATAGGATATAGTGAGATTCGAGGTGTGAACCCTTTGATGACCTTCCACAGATTCTGGTACTGAAGTGGGCCTCAGTGTATTCGAGTGAATGAAGGGAGGGAGGAAAGGAGGAGAAAAGAAACGGGAGGGAAGGGGCAGGACATTACACAAGTGTTGGCATGTGAACAGTAGGAAACTAGCCTTCCTTGTCTCTGATATTGGTCTTATTGATGTGGTTCCTTTTCAGTTCCCGTATACCAGCCCTCGCAGCAACATTGGACATAGCCTGGGACGTTGTCCTTTCTAGGCTTTCATGATGCCGTACCTTCTTAGTTGGCCCCCTGCCTTGTGCTTCTTCGGTCTGCTTTGCTCCTTTTTCTCCTCTTTGAAGTGCTCTAGGGCTCAACCCCAAGCCCCCCTCCTTGCAAAATCAACTCATCTAGTCTATGGTTCTAAATAGCATTAATAAGATGAATATCCCCTTATTTCCACGTCTAGCGCTCACCCCCTCTTTGAGCTCCTAACTTATGGCCCTGCCACTTACCACGTGACCTTGGACGAGTGGTTGAACCTTTTTGCCTCCACTTCTTCTTCTCTAAAGTGGGATGATAATACTACCTGACCTCCCAGGGTTGTTTGAGAATTAAATGATCATTCGATCATATTAGTGAATAAAGCACCTGGGACAGTACTTGGCACAAGGTGAGCATCAATAAATGTTAGTTATTTATTCTTATCATTAGTATTTCTGACTGCCCACTTGGCAGCTCCTCTTGGGTATCTCGTAGGCATCTCAGACATAACATAGCCAAAACAGAACTCTTGATTTCTACCCCTGAAATCACTCATCTCCCACTTTCATTTGTCTTTAGTAAATGGCACCACCAATCATCCAGTTGCTCCGGAAAAATCTAAGTGTCATCTCTTTTGTCACCCTTTCCCCTTATCTCTTACATCCAACCCTTCAACAGAGCTTGTCAAGCTCCCAAATATAGCCAGAACTTAGCCACTTCTCTCTCTATCTCTATCGCTCCCATCTTAGCCCGAGCCAGCATCATCACTCACGTGGATCCATCCTCCACACAGATGCCAATGATCTATTTAAGGCAGTTATTCAGATCATGTCACTCTCCTGCTTAAAACTCTTTAATGGCTTTCAGTTGGATTTAGACTAGAATCCAAATCCACACCATGGCCTGTAAGTCCCTACAGGATCTGGCCTCTGCCTTGCTCTCCAGCTCTCCAAACTCACCCCCAAGCCACTGGCCTTCTTTAGGTTCCTAGTTCACCGTAAACTAGTTCAAGTTTCAGGGCCTTTGCGTTAGCTGTGCTTTCTACCTAGAATGTCCTTCCCCCAGATCCTCATAGGACTGGCTCCTTTACCATTCAGAAATCAGGTTAAATGTCACAATGTCACTTCCGCAGAGAAACATCTCTGGACTACTTAATCTAAAGCAGTTTCCCCACCACTGCTCATTTTCTTCACAGCACTTATTGCTCTCTGAAAATATCTCGATCATTCATTTGTTGACTAGATTTTATCTCTCTCTCCCTTCTAGAATGTAACCTCCATGGGAGCAGGAACCTTGTCTGTTCATTGTATCCTCAATGCCTAAGTGCATCACAAGGCTAAGGAATTTATTTTTTAAAGACTGATTTTTTTTAAAACTGTGGGGAAATATGCATGACATAAAACTTATCATTTTAAGTATGTTTAGGTTTCTAGTTCAGTGGCATTAAGTACATTCACACTGTTTCGCAAACATCCACCACCATCCATCTCCAGCACTCTTTCCAGTCTTCCAAAACCGAAACTCTGTACCCAAAATCAACTCCGCATTCTCTTCTTCCCTTAGTCCATGGCAACCACCATTCTACTCTCTGTCTCTGTGAATTTGACTACTCTATGTACCTCATGTTCGTAGAATCATACAATGTTTGTCCTTTTGTGTCTGGCTTATTTCAGGTAGCATAATGTCTCCAGGGTTTATCCATGTTGTAGCAGGTGTCAGAATTAAGGCTGAGTAATATTCCATCATGCATATATACCATATTTAGTTTATGCATTCATCCACGGATGGACATTTGCGTTGTTTCCACCTTTTGGCTACTGTCAGTCATGCTGCTATGAACACAGGTGTGCAAATATCTGTTTAAGTCCCTGCTTTCAATTCTTTGGGGGTATATATAACCATATACAGAATTGCTGGATCATCTGGTAATTTTATTTTTTTTTAAGATTTATTTGTTTATTTATTTAGAGAGAGCGAGCTCGTGCACATACGCGATAGTAGGGGGAGGAGCAGAGGAAAAGAATCTTCAAGCAGACTCCCCGCTAATCGCAGAGCCCTACACAGGGCTCAGTCTCACAACCCTGAGATCATGACCTGAGCCAAAACGAAGAGTCAGATGATTAACGGACTGAGCCACCCAGGAGCCCCTATCTGGTAATTTTATGTTTAATTTTTTGAGGAATCACCATACCATTTTCCACAGCCACTCCATCATTTTGCCTTTTCAACGGCAGTATATATAAGGGTTCCAGTTTCTCCACACCCTAGTCAATGCTTGTTCTTTTCTATCATTGTTTACAGTAGCCATCATAATGGATACAAAGTGGTATCCCATTGTGGTTTTGATTTGCATTTCCCTAATGACTGGTTATCTTGGGGAAATTTTCATGTACTTATTGGCCATTTGTATGTCTCTGGAGAAATGTCTATTAAAGTCTTTTGCCCATTTTAAACTTTGGTTGTTTGCTTTTTAGATGTTGAGTTATAAGAGTTCTTTATATATTCTGGATACTCATCCCTTATCAGATGTACGGTTTACAAATATTTTTTCCCATTTCATGGGTTGCCTTTTCGCTCTATTAATAGTGTTTTTTGATGCACAGAAGCTTTTAATTTTGAGGAAAACAGGATTGTTTTCTCAGAGCTAACAATTAGATGAGGGACTGGGATTCAACATGAGGTTTGGAGTGAAAAGGCTGATGTTCAGAGGAGTGCAGTTACAACAGTAGGTCTGAAAGGGTGCCGTGGAAGGCAGTCCTCGGTAATCCCAGGATGCCATGAAGTCTCCGAAAACCCTGGGTAAGTGAGGGCAAAAGAAGGGGGATTAATAATAGATAGCATTTGCTGAGAGCTTACTATGCACCAAGCACTGTGCTAAGCACTATACATCCATAACCTCATGTAATTCTCCTGGCAATTCTCTGAGGTGAGTGTTATTATCAGCCCTAATTTATAGACAAGGAAAAGAAGATGCAGAAAGATTCAGCAATTTCCCCCAAGTCACACAGCTAGAAAGGGACAGAGCTAGGATTTGAACCCAAGCAGTCTGGTTCCAGAGCCTGTGCTCTCATCCCTGGCTTTCTCTGTACTAGACTAGTAAAGGAGATGGACAGGACACGGGGGACACTGTGGCTGTTAAAAGTATGATGAAAAAGGGGCACCTGGGTGGCTCAGTCGGTTAAGTGTCCGACTCTTGGTTTTGGCTCGGGTCATGATCTCACGGTCCTGAGATCGAGCCACACATCTGGGCTCCCTGCTCAGCACAGAGTCTGCTTGGGATTCTCTTTCTCCCTCTCCCCTCTGCACCTCCCCCACCCCTCTCTCTCAAATAAATAAATAAATCTTTTAGAAAAAGTATGGTAAAAAAATAAGTCACAGGTGGTAGCCTAAAAGTATGCCTTGAAGAGCATAAAGTAGTCAAGAGTGGTGCTTTTTTATATGCTGGCTCCACAAAGACAGTTTTTACTCATTTATTTATTTTGAGAGAGAGAGAGAGGGAGAGAGCACAAGCAAGAGGGGCAGAGGGAGAAGGGGAGAGAATCTCAAGCAGACTCCCCACTCATTGCAGAGCCCAATGCGGCACTCAATCTCACAACCCTGAGATTGTGACCCTGAGATCACAACCTGAGCAGAAACCAAGAGAGGGATGCTCAACCGACTGCACCACCAAGGTGCCCCCACAAAGACAGTTTTATTTGTCAGGGTGGAACAGAGTGGTGGTAAAGTTCATGTTTGGCATCAAATAAACCTAGGCTTGAATCCCAATGCTGCCACTTACTAGCTAGTGACCTTAGGCAAATTATTTCACTTCTCTGTGCCTCAGTTTCCTATCTGCAATCAAGGATCAAAGCACTTACCTCGTGGAGTCATTTTGAGGATTTAATGAGATGTTGATATAACCCGCGTGGCATCATGCCTGGCACCTGGAAAAGGCTCAGTAAATATAGGCTCTTGCTCCCCAATCAACCAATGGTGCAGGCCTCTCCCCATCTTCTGAGTGAAGAGAGTATTTCCCAGGTCAGGCTGGAGTAGTTGTATTTGAATGACTTCACGGGCCACAGAGGCCCATGAATGACTAGGTGACTAAAAGTGGTCCCTCCCAGAACAAAGAAAGAGACTTCCTTCCCTAAGGATGAGTTCCCACCACCCCTGTTTGAGCCCCAGGAAATGTACTTCTATCTCAGAACAATCACTTTGTCCCAGCTTCTAGCTACCAGGGGTCGGGAACACGGAGAATCTCCCCAGGCAATCAAGATTTTTTTTTTTTTTTAAGTTTTGAGAAGGGCATGTACAAGCCTCTTTTAGTCAAGTTTAATCTCAGGGAAGAGTTAGAGAAAACAATGGCTGTCTGGCTCAACAGCAGACACTGAAAAACCATCTGAGGGAGGGTCCTTTGAAAGACACACTTCTCTGACTTCCCAGGTTTCCCCCCACCCCACCCTTGGCTGTCTCTGGACTGATTAATTTCAGAGAAACTGAAGAGGGTCCAAGGAAGAACCATCAAAATGATTAATAAAAGCAAGCTACTGAATGGTGCTAGGAGCTTTTAGTGAAGGACAAGAAAAGCGGATGGAGAGGGGGAGGCCCAAGGCTGAAAACAAAGCAGCCATCAGAGACTGCGGAGCTGCGGGGAGCTATGAGAAGAAGGGGCAGGCAGCCTGGGCCCATCTCCCCTTTAGCCATCACCCAGGATTGGGCCAGGCCCTGTGGGAGATCAAAAAGAGCATAAGGCTTGGTCTATGCCCACAAAGATAGGGAGGCAGGGCTATGCCCAGGAAAACACAAATTACAGTCGAAGCCAAGAATACAAGTGCTGTGACGAGGCACTCATCCTCTGATATGTGCCAAATGACTAGAGCAGAGAGCAGTGCTCAGCGTTCCTAGGAGGATGGGGCCTTCGCAGGTGATGGGGCTGAGGCCTAGGGGGAGGGACATGACTGGCTAAGCAGAGAGGAGGGAAAACAACACAGGCTCTGGAAACTGCAAGATCACAAGGCAGAAGATGGGATAGGAGCTAGGAAGAGTGAAAGCCATACCTGGGGGAGGGAGCAGAGCCCAGAATGGACTAGTGCGAAATGGACCCCAGCAAAGGGGGTTGGATTTTATGCTATGGTGAGAGGGCAGTCGCTGAAGGTGTCTGAGCAGGACAATGTCATGGTGCCAGCCATGCTTTGGCAAAATGGATCTGTCGCTAGGCATGGTGGATGGAGGTGAAGATAGGAAGACCAAAGCTAAGACTAAGCCTCTGAGAAACCTCTTGCAGCTGCAGCCACTGAAAATGTGCTCCAGCGCTAACAGGGGCCAGACCTCTGTGGACAGAGCCAGCTGGAGCTCACGCTTCTCTCCAAAAGCTGCAGTCCAGGTCCCACACCCTGAGACCACAGCCTTAGCTCCCGCAGGCTCGCCAAGGCCCTGGAGCTGGTCACCATTCAAAGCACATCTCAGCAAGCTTAGGTTCGTACCAAGGACAGATTTCTGGGCAGATGATATCTCTGTTATAAATAGAGAATTTGACTCCAGGTGGGAAATTCAATTTGTGGGAGCAGATGAAATCTTCTGAAACCCAAGATCTGATTTCCCGAGCAAATGTCCTTTGGTCTTAATGAACAAGAGAAGGAGATAAGGAAAAGAAGCTATAATTAGGCCTTTCCCCTAAATAGGAGGCTTCTTGGATTATAGGGGAACTGCGTGCCAGGGCCTTCAGAAATGCCTCCCATTTGTGAGCCAGGGTTTCAGAGGCAATGAATGCCATTAGACATCGATGTATCACTTAAGAATGGTTGCAAAGTGCTTTTTGGCTCTCATTAACCATCGCCAGCTCCCACCTGCGCCCCTTCCCCCTCCTTCCCTCAGGCCCACCCCACCATGAGCCTGGAGAGGCTTATGCAGGTTGAAAAGATGAGAAGTCGCAGACAGAAAGGTTAATCAATTGACTGCAGGTCAAACACAGCAAGTTACTGACAGTCCGGCGGTGAGTATGTTCTAGTCAAGGCCTTTATGGGGGGGTTACTGCTTTACCCCACCAAGACACAAAAACCAACACCTGCTTTCCCTTGCAAAGCTAATTTTTCTTTTCCTTCCCTGTCTGGTGAATGGCAGCCAGAGGAACAGAAAATGGGGTCCAGAAAAGACGGAGTGAGGAAAACAGAGATCAGGGACAGACAGGAAAAGTGAATGGGAGAAGCCACGGGAACACTCAAAGGCCTGGCATTCCTGAGCCCTGTGCTCTCTGCTCCGGTGGAGTAGGCCAGGAAAAGAGGGAGGAGCACTCTATCCAGGAATACTCACTGGCTCCCTCCCTGTGTGGCCCTGGGCAGTCATTTGGCCAATCTGAGCCTCGACTTCCTCATCCACAAAATGGGGGATGATAGCAGCCTTACATAGCTCGCAGTGTTGTTGTGAAGATCAGACGAAGACCAGCTGTAAAGCCCTGTGCACGTGTAAGGAGTTATCTGAGGGTGACCCGGGAAAGGCCCTCGTACCCCCAAACTCCTCACCCACCTGCCTCCGTGTCGAACCGTCGCACTATGAGTCATACCTTTGCAGAGAGACATGGAAAGCTTGGCTCTAGACAAAACGCAGAGTGTTGGGAGGGAAATTCATTGGCCCATTAGCACTCACTGGCACACTTATCAGATGATCAAGGACTCCCAGGGTTTTGCAAGGAGATAGAATTAAACCCCCTTTCTTCCCTAGAGTCTTTCCAGAGACATTTGTCTGCATGAGGTGTTTTCTTTCCCGAGAGTTCCAGGTGCATCCTTCTGTGTAAGTCTGCACCCCTGTGAAAAGCGTCTTGAGCAGGTGTTAGATTCCCCTTCGGGTTTTTTGGGTTTTTTTTTCTGGAGGGGACGTTAGGCCCAGAGAGGTTAAGTAAAGTGTCCGTGACCACACCGTGGCCTAACCCAGCCGTCCGCTCATCAGCCTAGGAACACTTCCTGTCATCCACCCAGGTTCTCCTTCCCAAATTTCACTCCACCCCCACCCCAACTCCAGACAGAGGTGAGCAAAGCAAAGGCAAGGAGGCCGGCCCCCAGGCAACAATGTCCCAAAGCGGAGGCCGGGACTCCCTCGTGGGGATATAGCCATCCTGGTGGCAACAGAAGTGCCAAGCACTTGGCATCTGACAGGCTCCGTCAGCATCAATTTAAATTGGTGTTTTGCTTCCTAACTCCAGGAGGGCAAACATGCCTAAGATACCAGCAGGGGGGAGCGAGGGAAGGCACACAAGGAAGCCTTGGGTGATTCCCCAGAGTCTGTCAATTCAGCTCCCACTCCAAGGCCTTCCTGGGCCACTGGCCCTCTCTCTGCAGGGTTCCCTCCGCTTGAAGGAGGTGGGCGAGGAGGAGGCAGCAGTACAAAAGCTGTTTCTCTAGAAAGAGATCAAAAAAAAAAAAAAGAGAGAGAGAGAGAGAGAGAGAAGACTATGAAATAAAGGAAGCTCTGGAGTCGAGCCAAGGAGAGGCAAAGCCAGTGGGGAAGCCTTCTTCCCGGCCTTCAGGGACCGCTCATTTGGCCCTGGCCCCCAAGGCCCCCAGAGCAGCATTCCCCTCCTCAGCCTTGCTTCAGATGTGCTTTGATGCAGGTGTGACCCAGGGTGCTCCTTAAATAGAGTCCTGGGGCCTTGGGTGGGGCCCAGGAATCAGCCTGTTCATAGCTCCCTACAGGATTCTGATGTGGGGGGCGGGGTCAAGGCTCACAGCTGGGGAAACGCTGCGTGAGAGGTCCTCCAACCCACCCCATAGCACCCCAAAGGAAAGGTCCCTGGTCACTGTCTCATCCCCTCACAGCTCTGCCCTCGAGAGGTGACAGGCAATCTGATAGATTTATTCAGGCGAGTGCATTAATGGGCGCTAATGACTTAATGTGCTGTCCATTCCAGATAACATGTGCAATTTACCGGGACCTTCTGGAGACTGGGCCTTAACCCAAAGGAGAATTTCCGGTGCACGCAGCTGGGAAGCGGGTGAATTTGAGTAAGGGGAAGGCTCACATCACACCAACTAGGAGGCTGCCTGCGCCCTCTAGGACCTAGAGGTGCGGGTGGTTCTGCCATGAGTCCTGAGGGGGAAATTGAGCTTAATAAGAAGACAGGCTCCTCCCCCTGCCCCTGCCACACTGCGGCACCCCAACACTGCAAACTGTTCTAGTCATTCTTTCTGCTCACCACTCTCTTCAGTAATGATAGTGGATCAAAAGCAAGCAGGTCTGGGATAACACATTATTCAGTGCTTCTGGAATGTACCTTGTGGGGTGCACAGAGCCACGGGATAAACAGTGCATCTTTCTGGAGCTTCCATTTAGGCAAGGATTTGCCAGCGATACAATGCTCATGTTGTACATCAAACACCAGTATAAAATGGAGTAGAATGTGGAAATTCATGTTTCGAAATTAAATGTGAGACTTCGAAGAAATTTGACACTTGGGGCCACTTTGGCCTTCACCTCCAGATTTCCACTTTGTTCTATTGCTAGGAATTCCGTGGGAATGTGTGTGTGTGTGTGTGTGTGTGTGTGTGTAATGGTTGAGAAGCACTGCCAATTAAGGTCTGTGTTTACCTAAGTACAGATTAGTGTATGGGATTATCTAGGGCTAGGACAAGGGATGGATACCTACTGATGGGGGAGCTGTCTAGGGGAGAGCACTCAAAGAGGATCTAGGGGGAAAAGGGGGCTTATTGAGGGGAGGTGTGTGTGGGATGCCAAAGGAAATCCCGTTCCACCCATCTCTCACTAGGTAAGTGAGAGGAGCAGGAACAAGGAAGACTAAAGGATCAGGAACACTAAAGAGGCCTGAGCCTTATTGAGGCAAATAGTGTCCCTCTGATCCCAAACCCCAGAGAAGAGCCAAGAACAGAGTGACTACATTCTGGCCACAGGGCACGACTGGTAGGATGAACCCCAGTTTTGACATAGAGATCCCCCTCCCATGACTGGGCGCTTCCTTAGCAAGCTGTGTATGGGAGGGGGGGCAGGAATAGAGACAGGGAAGCTGGGAGCTAGGGGGGACCCACACAACTAGCAAACAGCAGGGCCCGCTGAGCAGCTGTGTTGGAGGGCAGCAGCCAGCCCAGGCTTGGGAAAGGGCTGGCTGGCCATCTGCAGCTCATGGCCCTGCTTGTTGGAGTTGTTCCCTTGGGTGTCTCCCAGCCCACACTGGGTGGGCCTGCTGGGCTTGCCCATAAAGGACTACCAAGAATCCCTCTTAGCGTAATTGCCCAGGCTTTTGTCCTTCCTCCTGGTGACAAATCCTTGGAAGGGATCCTTTTCTCCTCCATTTTTCTCTGGCCTTCTCTGTGTCATCTTGCTTTCCTGCTAGCTCCCAGTTTCCCCAGTAGCTCAGGAACTTGGGAGCTTCCTCTCCCTTTTCCTCCACCCACCCTGTCCCAAACACCAGGGGCCTGGTTGGCCTGAGATGCTTTAGGATGGGCGGGTGTCTTGCTGAAAGGCAAGATGGAGCATAAAAGGCTGGGGGCTGACAATTATAAAGGAGGTTTCCTCCTTGATCTCTCCCATTAGTCCATCCCAGGGCCTGCTCAGCCACCCAGGGGGTCCCCTGGCTGCCTTAGGCAGAGGCACTCCATACCCTGGCCATCACCCGTCAGTGGTACCCAGCTTTGACTTATTCATCTTTTCCAGAGGCTGGCAGCTTATGTATATCTCCAGAAAATGCCAGCAGCCTATCTCTGCTGTGTAATCCCAACCGAAGGCTCGGAGTCACAGCCTTTTGGGAGACATTACACCCATTGTAGTCAAACTGGCATGGGTTCAAATCCTGCTTTAGGCCCTACTAGCTGTGTGATCCTGTGGCAATTACTTGACCTCTCTGAGTCTCCGTTTTCCCTCAAAATAGTAACAATCATAGTACCTATCCTCTCGGATTTATTGTGAGGATTACATGGGATAATGCATGCAAGATGCCCGCACAGTGCCTGGTCCATAATAAGTTCCCAATAAAAGTTAGCAAGCATAATGATTATTACTATTGATTGTCATTACCTGGTTAGAGTCCAGGTTCCAGCATTTACCGCTATGTGAGTCTTGGCTTTCTCCGCTGTAAAATAAGGATGATGAAGTTCCCTAAGTACGAGGGTTGTGGTGATCATGAAATGAGTTAATGCATGTAAAGCTTTCAGGGCTGGCTGGAGGTCCTACCAGGGGAGTGAAACTAATTGTATCCCCTGGGATGAAGAACGTCCTCCTTTTCCTAGGACCGGTGGCAGAGCGCCCCACGCGCCGTGAGTGATGGGTCCGTAAACGGTAGTCAGTATTACTATCATTACTGGAGGCCAAGAGAGACTCTGTCCATTTATCCCTGGATTCCCAGTTAACGGTGAGTTGGTTGTCTGGTTGTTAAGTGCTGAAGACAGTCCAAGGTGCCAGTGAGGCTGGGCTGGCTCCATCCGCTCTCCGTGTGCAGGGGAGAAAAATAATGCCACTTATTAGCGTCCTCTCAATGTATCGATTTTAATAGGAAATAGACTTCTGGCTGGAAGATCTTCATTCCTCATCCGATTGTCATGAGATGGAAAAGACTGAATTCTTACCCCGAGGGAATCGTCCTCACTAAATTCCAGTGTGGCTGGAACGAGGGTCCCAGTACGACACGCGAGTGTTCATTTTGCTGCATTTTGGTGCAGGGTTAGGAATGTCGAGGAACCCTCTGTGCACCCTGCCTCCCGCTCTCCCTCCTCCCTCATTTCTTACCTTGAGCATAGGGAGCACACACAGCTGGCCAAACAACATAAACAAAAACAAAAGCCTACCTTTGTGATTCTCTGTTGGGGGGGATGCGGGTGGGCAGGAGATCTCCCTTTGGAAATGAAGTCAGCCCATGTGCACACAGGCTGAAGAACTCACTTTGCCCAAGAGCAAGAAACAATGCAAATGCTACATCACTTCAGACTGGAATGAAGCAGAATGAGAACAAAAACCGGGAGCCTTTCAGCAGCTGATGAAGTGGCAGACGGGTCTTGAGAAAGAAGGATAGCTCCCATTTATGCAGACCTTTTGTATCCATTTTCTCATGGAGTACTCTGGCTAAATCCACAAGTGAACTTCTATCATCTCCATCCCACCGGTAAGGTCAAGAGAGGTTAAGTGACCTACCTAAAATCACCCTTCTAATAAGAAACAGATTCCAAAAGCTGTGCCCTTCATCACTATTCTAAACCGTACAGTGCCTTGCCGGTCCCCCAGGAGCCCTGTACGTGCATTCGTCCAGCGACACAGTCCCTCCCAATACTCTTTCCCCCTTCATTTCCCCTTCTTTACTTTTGTTTACCACAGAGCAGACTGACTGGAGACTGGGCATATGCTTTCAGTGAGGCCAGCAAACAGCAGAAGACAGCTCATCGGAATCATAAAATGCATTTATTTTAGTTATTAACCCGTCGAGTTTTATTGTAAGCACTGATACAAGCCAACTTCTTGGTGTCTGTGTTATTAATATTAATAAGGAACAAACAAGGTAAGGATCAGGGGACTGTGGAGGGGATTCCCCCCTCCCCAGACATCACCCCAAGGACGCCAGCCGGGAACTGTCTGCCTGCAAATAGCATTATTCATACTGGACAGCTGGTTCCCGGCTCCCTCTCCAGTCCCTGGAGACAGGAGGCCAACTCTTCCCTGCTTCTCGTCACCTCTCTCTTTTGGAAGGATTAGAAATCAAGTCTGAGTCACTTCTCTGGCTAGACTTCTTTTTTTTTTTTTTTTTCTGTACTAGCTCAGTACGTCCATGGTCCTATGTGTGACTCCGTGTGTGTGGGTCCTTGTGTGTGTATGTCTTTGTGTGTGTGTGTGTGTGTGTGTGTGTGTGTGTGTTGTGTTGCCCAGAGCATCTTCTTGTCTGCAGGTCTTCCTGTGCATTTGCCAGGAATACTGTGTGTTTTCCTCTCTGCAGGTCTTTATTTTCATTCCCCATCCGTCTTTAATAATTCCATCGGCTTGTTTTCCCAGCCTGGGCTACCCCCATCCAGATGCAGGGAATTTCCATCCTTTCTTCAACGTAGGAAGTGCCAGAGAAGAAAGCAAAAGTGTGCTCACTGGATGGATGGCCAAATCTACGAGTCAGCTACTCCACTGCTGATCCTAGCTGCAGGGGGGCCACAGAGCCCTGCACCTGGAAGCTCTCCTCCCGAATCCTGGAAATTCCACACAGCTTACAGAGACCGTTCTCTTGCCGCACGGATGGCCCCTCAGTAGCCCTCCAGCCTCTCTTGTTGAAATAGAACTGGAGGTGAGGAAGAGATGCCAACTGGGATGAGTCCCCTTTTCTCAACAACTTCCCTCCCAGAGTCCAAGCACAGAGGGGAAGTTGAGGAGGGCTCACTTTTCCCCTTAGAACTGCAGAGGCCCGAATGTGTCAGTCACTTAGCTCTGTCTCCAAAAGGCCTCTGACACTGGGAAATTCACTATGCAATTGGCATCTCTAGTGGCTCTTCAACTCCACCGCTGGCTTCCTTCTGCTTTCCTCTTCCCTGGCCTCGACTTCGCCCTCCCAGACCGGTGGTCCAAGTTCCCGGTCCCCCTGGGTCCCCACTGAGGCTGGCCTTTGCAGGAGAGGGAGAGTGGCCTTTTTCTTGGTCCTTAAAACTCCTCCAAAGGGGTCTGAAGGCAGCTAGGAGACCAAGAGCCTTTCTTGAATCTTGGCTGCTACATGTTTAGTATTCACAGCGTGTCTCTTAAAAATGTCCTGAGATCATTCATCAGGCACTGTGCTATGTGCCTAGCTACTCTCCTCGGGGGTGGGGGGGTGTGTGTCTGCGCAGGACCCTCCCTCCATCTGCTGGTGAACACACATGCACACAAACCTTAACCTCCTTCCCCTCTCACCAAACCGACCGCAAGCTCTAAGCGGACCTTTGCCCGCTGGCAGATCGTTCTCTTCCTGGGGTGGGCTCCCGGGCTGGGCCTGGGCTCGAAACAGCTCGCACTCCAGGGCTGGGGAAGAGACACTGCGAGCAGGAGCCGAGCCCAAACTCAAGGTGCGTGTGGATGTTGACTGTGGTGACCTGGAGCGGAGCTGCAGGGAAGGCAACCCCAGCGGAAGGCGAGCAAATCCGGGGGGGGGGGGGGGGAGGGAAGGGGGAGGGGGGAACGAAGGGAGCTCGGGGAGGCAAGGGCAGGGGCCAAGGAATGGAGCCCCTAAGCGAGCGTTCCCGTCGCCCCCTCTCCGCAGTTCGCGCCCCACCCCCACCCCCGCACTTTCCCGGGTTCACTTTGGAAAACGGCTTGCCCAGTTAGCTGCCAGCAGTTCCCGGCAGAGCCCCACCGAACGGTCAGGTTCAAGAAGTAAGGCCGCGCCAGGCTGGGGTGGCTGGGTTGCTGGGCTGTGTCTTGGGAGATTCTTTCCCCAATTGTCAATTCTGCGCTTATTTTTAGTTGTGACCCGAGCCGGGAGCTGTGCCTTTAAGCCGCGTTCCCATTCGGGGAAACCGACGCCAGCACTCGAGGGTCGGGAGGCGCCGGAGAGGCCCCTCTTTCTGCACTCCCCCGCCCCCTCCCCCGCCCCGTCCCCCGCCCCTTCTCCCCTCCCCTCCTCGGCCGTCCGGCCGCCTCGCCGCCAGCCGTCACCTCGCCGCCTGCCGCACTCCTGGAGCCAGAGAGCGACGAGCGAGCCACGGCGATGGTGCCGCCCGCGGCGCAGCCATGGAGCCCGCCCGAGGAGCCCGCGCGCGCCGCTGCCAGCCTGCCCGCAGCCCGCCGCCTGCGCGCCAGCTCCCCGTGTCCCGGGCCAGCTGCTGCCGCCCCGCCAGCCTCTGCCCGCCCCGCCGCCCGGCGCCACTGAGCCCCACGCCCGTGCCGGGCTCGGGGACACGGGCGCCCTAGTCCCGCCGCCGTCGCCGCCGCCACCGCGCCGCCGCCGCCGCCGCCGCCGAGGAGGAGGAGGAGGAGGAGGAGGAGGAGGAGGAAGAGGAGGCGGAGGAGGAAGGTAAGAGGCGCGCTGCCTTCAGGGGGGGGCGCGCCCGCAGGCTCAGCCTGGCCAGGGGTGGGTCGCGGCGGGAGCTTGCCGCCCCGGGCCGGCTCGGGGGCGACGGGCGCTTGGGCGCCCCCGGGAGCCGGGGTCAGGCCGGGGGGCGCCTAGCGTCGGGCCGCCCGGAGTTTGGGCGGGCGGGGGGGAGCCGCGGGTTGCGTGCCCACTGCCCCGAGAATCGCCGGCTTAGCGGGCTCGCCTTGGCCGCCGGGGGGGGGGGGGGTGCAGGGTGAGGAGCCGGGTGCAGGGGAGTGCAGCGCGTTCATTATGGAGCCTTTGTGTGTACGCCGGGGCCCTGGGCACAGTTGGGAGAGCCGGCGAGACGCGGGGCCTGGCTGCTGGGAGGTGGCCACTTAGCGGGGGTGCCCGGAGAAGCCCAAGCCCCAGGGCTGCCAGAAACAGCTGTCTGAAGCATGTGTGTGGTTCCCGGGGCCATGTTCACACGCGGACACGGACGCACACACACGCACACACAGGCGCACCACATACCCGGTGCTCAGCTACAGTCACCGCCATCCAAAGACGAAACACACACACAAACAAACACACACATACAGCTATACTTGCCCCCTCCACCAGGATGCTAATTAAGCAGTCACTCAAACACATACAGCTACGCACTCCTCCACCCCAGTGCCCAAAAACATGTACACACACACACACACACACACACACACACACACACACTTCTACTCCCCAGCCTGGTGCTTTGGAGCTTGGAGAGTGTGTATGTGAGTGTCTGTTGTCTCAGAGTATCCCTGAGAAACTACATGACCACTGCACATTACCGCAGATTCAATACCTGCTGCCTCCCCACACACACACACACACACAGCCAACCCCCACCCCAAGCTACTGTAGACACCTCCACCAGGGCCCTTAAGAACTCCTTTCTGGGAAAAAAAAAAAAAAGCGTTTCCCAACTCTGATAGTCGTGCCCTTCCACACCGGAGCTCCTGGGCCTCCCGCGTGTGTGTGTGTGTGTGTGTGCGCGCGCACACACACACACACACAAACACACACATACACACACACTGAAACCACTGCAGGGGCAAATGCCTGACACCTTTCCCCAGAAGCAGGTGGCACCCCCACCCTTGCAGGTGTCACCCAAGAGCCCTTGGCCACAGTGTATGCTGGATTCTGCTGGACCTGTCCCCTCCTGTGGGCATGTTAGTCCAGCTGCAGAGCGCTGGAGCCCACCGGGTGGTCTCAGCATCCTGCAGCTCTCGCGGAGGGCGGGGCACTCTGGACTCCTGCCCATTGGGGAAATTGCTGTAAGACCAAGGCTCCCTTGGGGGCGCCCCTCGCAGGGGTGGAGGGTGGGGAATCTGTGCTGACCCAGAGAGAAGCCCCAAGTGAGTTTTCCCTGCTGGAAGACAGGGGGTGAAAGGCACACTTTGGCAGGCAGTTCGGTGAGCTGGGAGACCCTGCCTTCCCCTCCCCTTCCTTTCCCGTCAAGCTCACTGCAGAAGCCAGGGAATCCAGTTCCCAGCTTCCTGGGAGCCGAGAGAGGCTTCCCAGCAAGCCCTTGCTATTTCCACCAAGCAGAACGCTCTCGGCTCTCCCCAGGGAGACCTCAACAAGACTTGGCCATGCCCAAGCAGACATGCCGGCTTCTACCCAATTTCGTGGCCTTTTTTTTTTTTTTTCATGCGAGAGAAGCGATTCAACCTCAGGAGCTTGGCATGAGGGTATCCCCGAGTTGAAATAAGACATAACGCGTGTGGAGGGGGCAGCAAGATTAGGGGGGAGGATTAGCGGGTTTGGCTGGTTGAAGTAGAGACGCCAAGTCAGACTCTAGCCCTTGGTAAAGTCGTGACAGAGATGGCTTCGACGACGTCAGAGCCCCATCCCTAACACCCCGCCCATGGGCTGCTCCCGGCGCCTATGGGTCCCCTCCCCCTGCCCCCTGAGACCTTTCAGCCAGGGCTTTGCTCCCTGCCCGGTCAAATCTGATGGCAGGATCCCTGCCGGGCCAAGGTGTTAAGAGCTGACAATGTTT
Source organism: Zalophus californianus (assembly GCF_009762305.2). Taxonomy (NCBI): domain Eukaryota; kingdom Metazoa; phylum Chordata; class Mammalia; order Carnivora; family Otariidae; genus Zalophus; species Zalophus californianus. The sequence goes on along the minus strand of NC_045612.1, from coordinate 40,547,165 downwards.
TACTGCCTTCACCTCTCAGGTAACATTTGCATTTTCTAAAGGAGGCAGAGGAATGGCTCCGCTGGTGGGGCTGTCAGGCACCTGTGGCAGGACCCAGGCTGGAGCATTTGTGGACGGCGTCATCTACTGTCTACGTCTGGCCCAGAGTTACGCGTGATGTGTGTGTGGGAGTGGGGATGTGGGAAGGTGGGATGCAATTATGGAGGGCTTTGAGGCCCACAGAAAGAAGGTTTAAATTGATGTGAGAGGCAATTGGGAGCCACTGCAGGATTCTGGCAAGGGAGGGGATGTGATCCAAGCAGGACAGAAACACTCGTTGCTGCGTGCAGAGGGAGCCTCCCCTCTCTCTCCCACCGACACCCACCACCACAATTGCCTTGCAAGTGCGGGCTGATGACCACCAGAGAGAGGAGGCCAGCCAGGGTAGGGTGGTGGGAGCCCCAGGCCCTTGGCTCTGAGCATCTTCCAGATCTGAGGTGTCCTGCAGACTAGCAGGGCACGCTGCCCTAAACCTGCAAGCGCCCTCCGAAACACAAGCTAGGGATGCTGTTGGTGCTGTGGCTTCAGACAGTGCGATGGAGCTTCTGCCTCCTTGAACGAGGGGGCTAGGGACTCTTAGGAGGCTGCAGGCCCCATTTTGAATGAGTCAGGGGCACCGTCCCCACCCACGGGTGAGTAGCACAATCGCAGGGGGCTTGGGAAGGGAGCTGTGTGGCCTGATCGGGGTATTTTGCCACCAGTGAGGTCCTCTGGGAGCAGTAGTGGGTTGAAAAAGTGCAACAGGAAAACCCTGGCATTGCTGACCACGCAACAAGCTGGGGCGTGGGGGTGGGAGTGGGAGGGAGACAGTTGCAATCCCAGGGTGTGGCGTGTCGTGGGGGGGGGGTGGGGCAGGGAGTCCAGGAGGGCTCAGGGTGGCATGGGCGGAGGAGAGGCATTGGCCTGGCACCGCCCCACTGCAGTAGTCCTCACTTCAGCCCTTGCAGGCAGCACGGGAAGATGCAGGACGACAGAAGCACTCTGTGTCCCCCCCACCCCCACCCTGCAGAAATGATTGGGCTCCGTGGCCAGCACCAGACAAGGCCCCCTGAGAAGGTAGCACCAATGCAATAGAAAAAGGATCGCTGTTCTTTTGGAGCCTCTAGGCTAGCTGAAACCATAAAAGACACACACACACAAATTACACGCGCGTGTGCACACACACACGTGCACGCACACACACACACACACACACACACACCTGGAGCAAATTGTGGGAAGTGAGGCTCATGCAGACAAGCCTGGCTTATGGAGGTTCATACCCTCACAAGGCCCTAGCAAGCATTTCTAGGGGAGCTGGGACAGTCCCCATCCATCGTGGGTGAAGACCCTTAGCTTGGACGGGCCCCTGGGAGGCAGCCACACCCAAGTTAGCTTCAGCTGTGGGCCAGCCTTAAGGCTATTAGCATTCGCAGCAGAAAACTCTGTTCTGGCTCTTCTCTCAAGGACTTCTGTTTTCGTTCTTACCATAAATTCAAAAAAGAAAAACATTCTCTTGCATTATCAGCAACCAAAATGCAGGACTCAAAATGGGCCGGACCTTGCAGTTCTGCTGGGAAATCCAAGGGCTAGGGGCAGAGGGGGAGGGAAGCGTACCATCTTCCCTCCTTTCCAGTCCCCCCTCCCCCCACTCAGCTGAGCTGGTAAGGAGAGGGCAGGGATCTTGGGGGCTCTGTATTATTTCCTACCCACGACAGGCACAGTGTCCCCTTTTCTAAGGGCACTATCCTTACAAAGGAAGGTTACCAGCCCAAACAGCCCAGTGGCACGCTAGCACCTTACTCCCCTGGGCAGTCAGAAAATGAGCTTGGAAATCAGAGCATGTGTCTGACAAGGGGGCAGGGGGAGGAGGAGGAGGAGGAGGAGGAGAGACAGGGAGACAGAGAGACAGAGAGAGGGAGAGACAGAGGGAGAGACAGAGAGAGGGAGGAGGCTCCCTGTTATATGTAGGAGCCACTGTTCCTCTTTGTGTTGAAGAACATGAGATGAGCAGATCTCTCTGTATGCATGCCATAGCTAGTGACCTTTCCTGCGCCTCAACTTCACCTTGGCATTAGCCACACTGCTAGCCAACCCTGGGTTCTTGAAGAGCTCTCTGCCTGGTTGTACTCTCTGTGTCTCCTTCCAGCCCAGTGACCCCTCCTTTGTTCTCTGTTTTGCTGGTTCCTCCTCCTAGCCCTCAAATCTGGGTGTTCTTTGGCTCCTCTTGCTTTCTACTTCCTCAGCTGCCAAGGGCATACAGCTGTGTCGTGGCTTCCCTCTCACCCCTCTCCCGGCCGGTCCCACTTCTCTAGCCCAGACTTAACCCCTCTCCTATATTTCACATCTGTATTTCCAGCTACTTGCTGAATATTTCCCCTTGGATAGGCAGTTATCATGTCAGACTCGACATTCACAGACTCATCTCATTATGTCTCAAAGACGACTTGCTCTTCTGACCTCTGTTACACAAGCCTTCTAGAAGCCTCAGAATCATCCGGCTCTACCCCGTTCCACCCCACCCCCTAGTTTCTTTCCATGCCAGTCTGTAATATCCACACCTGCCACATTAATATTCCTAAATCCCTGTTATTCATGATGCTTCCGACCAACACCTTTGAGGCATAATACCTGACGGCCTGTGGGATAAATTTCAGCTTCCTTCGCTTGACATTCAAGACTCTTCTTGAATGGGCCAAATGCCGTATATTCTCAGAGCTTCATTTCCCACTCTTTGTCCCCATCACTTATTCTCAGATTTTAGTGTCTCTCAAAATCCCTTGCAGATTCCTAGGTCCCACCATGTGAGCTTCTGCTTCGGTAGCAATAGTCCCTCCTGGACCCTCTACTGCAGCCAAATTTCTTTCCTCAGGGTCTCCGAAACATGTCTTTTGTACGTTTTTTGGCACCTGTGCTCTTGTTCGTGCCATCCCACTCCCCAGGTGTACCCCTTCCTCTTTGCCTCTCTCCTATCCAATACCACTGTACCCGTCATCTTTCAATGCTACAGTCAAATGCACCTCCTCTGTGAAATCTTCTTGGTTGGTTCTAGACTGAAGTGATCTCTCTCCCCACTCTGAACTCCTCCTGCACTTACTGGCTCTAAAATACATTTGGCAGGTACATCACTGGTACACCCCACTCTTATTGCTTGAATCATTAACTCATATGTGCTTCACGTACAAATGCAACTTCTCATATGCATATGTCTTATCTACATTATAAGCTCAATGAAGGAAAAGAGCCTGGTGTTTTTCGTCTTCTTTTTATCCCCATAGCACACAATGCCTCACACATAGTAGGTATTCACTAAGCATCTGTTAGGTGGGATTGAATATTTGTTGGATCCTATTAGAGTGAGATTCTATCATGTCTCCTTCTGCACATCAGTTCAAGAAGCATTTACTGAGCACCTGTTATGTGCAAGGTGCTGTGTTGCTTGTGGGGAGGACATAAAGATGGAGGTCGCTCGTCTTACTTGGTCTCAGTCATGTTACATTTACAGTGCCTAGTGCATTTAAGAGATCCTCGACATATATTTGCTGAGAAAACAAATGAATTCATGAGTAAGCGAAGAGATGAAGTTCAGACAGGAATCACATGGGCAAGAATGCAGAGTAGCTGTATCATAGAGTCACAGAGAAATGAGGTAGGAGTGGAAGATAAAGCTAGAAAGGTAGACTGGGGTACAGTGGGTGACTGTTGTCTTTGCTTTTTATTATGATCATTTCTCAAAGAAATAGAGAAAATACATAATAACCCCATTTACCCATTATCCACATTAGGTAATTATCAGGACTTGGCAATATTTGCTTCCTTTATCCTTTGTTTCCTTTGCTTTGTTTTAAAACAAAATTTGGATGTCAATCATGTCACTTCACCCCAAACACTTCTCTATGCGTCTCTAAAAAACAGACATTTTCTCACATAACCACATATCATTAACACACGGGACCAAAATAACAATAATGCTTTTGTACTATCTGTTGTCCAGTCCATAATCAAATGTCCTCAGTTATCTCAAAACATGTTTTACAGTTCACTCGTTAGAATCAAGACCCAAAAAAGCCCAACGCATTTCATTTGGTCATTATGTTTCTTGAGGTCCTTTCAAAAGTCCTCTCTATTTGACTTGTTAGAGAAGGCAGGCTAGTTGTTGAGTACACTGTCCTACCTTCTGGTCCATTTGCTTCCTCTTGTCGTTTAGCTTGTTCCACTATTCCCTGTATATCTTGTAAGTGGAAATGAGCTCTAGGCTTGATTAGATTCTGGCTCATTTTTCTTTTTCTTTTCTTCCCCTTTGACAGATTGATTGAAAGGGGGCCATCCTGGAGGCATGAAGTCTGGTTTTACAATAGCTGGATGGGGATAGAAAGAAGGAGATGGATAGATCAATTTTGGAGGTAGAAAAAAAACAATTTGCCTACCAAATGGATGAGTGGGATGAGGAAAGAAGAGGAGTCAGAGGTGATTCCGAGGCTTTGAGCCTGTGTGATGAGGGGAGTAATAATACCATTATATGTGAAGGATGGGTTTTTAATGAGAACAGCAGGAATCATGGTTAGATTAAAGGAGGACCTTTCTTTCTCCCAGTAATAAGCCATCTGCTCTGTTTTTGTTTTTTTTTTTTCCCAGACAACACTATCTTTTCCAGAAAAATTTTGATTAGTGCTATAGCTAGTTTGGGCCCTCCAGAAAAAATTCGGAGAGCCTCCTTCTTTTTTGTTAATGGCCAAATAATTGAATTTCCAGACCCAGAGCCTTGGAAGGAAGGATAGTATGTACACCAATGGACAGAGAGAAGGTAATGCTGTTAGCACCCTTGCAGATTGGCCAACTGTCCCAGATCATCATGGATATCAGAGTCACCAGTCTTGGGTGGAGGACCGAAGGATGCCAGGGCTTGGGATTTCTGTAGACCCTGCCAATGAGCACAGCTCATGGCCCAAGTCTTCCCTTGGGGTCCCCTGAAGTCTCCATCCCACACTCACCTCTCCATCCACTACGTAGCCTTCAGCCTCTTGGGCCCTCAGTGGCCAGTGGCAACAGTGGTCCTGCCACGGTCAAAGATTGCCTGGCAGCCCTGGGATATTCAGTGGGCTCTGAGAAAAACCTCAGATTATTTAGTTGCCTCAGTAAGAACTTGCTGTTGAATCAGATCAGGTGGGAACTTCTCTCAGCAACATTCTGTCATATTCACATTCATAAAAGCTCTCCCTCTCCCTTTCCCCAGCTCTGCTTTCTTCCTGCTTTCTCTTCTGTTTCTCCCTCCCTGCCCTGTCTCCTCCAGCATACATTTATTCTCTCGAGTTAATCAAACACTGGCCCCTGCAGCCCATTGTGTCTCAGATTGATCACTTAAGCAGCATTATTGATCGCTCAGAAAGCCTTAGGAGGTGGGAGTGTACTGAAAACTAGAGATCCAACAGCTGATTGGCTGGCTAGGCCTCTCTGGGCAGCCTCCATTCTTCGACTGCCTGGAACATCTTTTGTGAAAGGGGAGGGAATGGACAGAGAAGATCCTCAGAGGGCCTTCATTCATCTCATTTTGGAGTTAAGGCAAGGGAACAGGAGTCTATTGAGAACCCCTGGGTCTAGCCCAATGCCCATGTTATGATGAAAAGGGGAGAGCAAAGGGCCTGCTCTTTCGAAATTCTTAATTTAACAGAAAAGTAATACTTATTCATACGAAGCAACTAATAATAATAAAAGTTGGAAAACAATTACATACTATATTGTGTGCTCTCAACTGTAAGCACCGTAGGGGTTCAGGGCACAGAGAGGGAGCAGCGTGGGCTGCAACAGAGGGAGCAGGCTTCCCAGAAGAGGCTGAACTTGAGTTAGGTTTTGAATAACGTGTGAGATGGAGATGGTTGACTAGCAGAGGAACAGGCTTCCGAGGGAGAGGCACAGTTAAGGGAGAAGACAGGAAAACGGACTTCTGGGTAAGGGGTACTTGGATTTGGAGGGCCTTTGATGTCAGTGTGGGGAGTTTGGACTGGAAGAGACCCCGGAGAGCTGTTGGACAATTAATGCGAAGTGTTTCAGGATGGTTAGCCACCCGACAGGAAGCCACTTGAGTGGAACAAGGAGGGATTGAGACCAGCTGGTAAACTGCTACAGCACTCCAAGTGAGAGGGAGTTGGAGTGGTGGCAGTGGGCAGAGAGAGGAGGGCCAGACCCAGAAGCCCACTTCGGGCTTCCGCATGGCTGGTAAACTACCAGGTGGATTCCCTCGACTGGTTTTTGCCTCATCTATTCCCAGTACTCACACATTCTTTGCCCCTCAGGACCTTCACGCGGCAGAATTTCAGGGGAGCTGAGAAAACAATGGGTAAATCTTAGTTAACCATCCCAGGTCAGGTAGATTTGCACCTGGGGCCTTCAGTGCCAGGACCCCCGAAGGACAGGAAGGAGTGAACAAGGGGGAATCTGGGGTACTGCACCCCCCACAGGGAGGCTGGAGGCAGGGGCTGTCCGTTTCAAGCTCCCAGGACCCCTGAGGGCTGCTGAGAGCAAAGAGACACCTTTCAACTTCCCTGGTAGAATCAGTTTTGAAAACTCCTCTCAGCACTTGGGATGGTCCCGGGGGAGGTCACACCTGTGCCAGAGCATGGGGAGAACTGCCACAGGCCGGCTGGAGCCCTGCTGTTACAGCTGCTAGGAGAGAAATAAGCGGGGAGCCCACAGGTGGGTGGGAGGGTGATGGTAGAGGCCTCTGCCTGCTCCTTTGCTCTCCCACCAGCTCTCCCCTCCCTGCCCAGCCCACTGAAGGTCAGCCCCGGGCAGGTGTCTGGGCCCAGCCCCTCATCCCTGGGTCGGAAGGGCATAGAGAACTGCAGATAAAGGGATATTTGTGGGATGTTACCCCCCTTTCTCTTACCGGTTCTTCTTGGGGGAGGGAATGATGTCTTCTAAAGATGAATGAGTGGAGCGTAAGTCTGCCCAGGCTGTGGGCTCCTAACCACCAAGGGAGCTCAGCTCTGGGGGTAGGACCACCCAAACAGGCCTCTCTTTGCTTCTGATCCAAACCCACTGGGAAAAGAAGGGAACAGATGGCTAGATTGGTGGATGAACACTCACATGTGTACCCGTTCACACACACACACACACACACACACACACACACACACACACACACACACGCACATCGTGTAGTCTGTCCACCAGTGGTTTCTTCAGCAGCATCTCCCTGCTGAAGATTTCTGTTCTCATTTCTGTTCAGTCTTCTGGTTGCTGGTTTGAGGTAGGGGTGATGGTTGGAAGGAGGGTGGTTGAGAAGTGGGCGGGTATCTCAAGTGGAAGATGCTCATGGAGGTTGGAGATTGGAAAGAGGGAATGCAAGTCATTGGGGCAGTTGTCCTATTTATGACCCTTTGCATGGAAAAGCCTATTAAAAGTGGCAAGAGGATGGCATGATGGTGACAACTGGCATGGGAGTCGACCAGTCAACCAAGACCTCTCAGTTTGGAAGTCCTGCTGCAGTGTGTGCTCATTGTTTCTCTCCCAAGCTTCATCTTTCATATCTGCGGTTTTCCCTTCAGTAATTGTTCTGTTTATCTTCCCACTTCAAACTCAGACCCAAGCAAGTCAGCTACCCATGCTTTTTCCAGTTGATACAGGGGGAAACTGAGGTACCCAGATTACTTCTTAAGGGGCCCTGCCTCTGATCCCATATCAGGGTGGCCAAAAGTCCGGACCCTGAGGGCTGGGACCCTGAGAAGACCAGCTACTCACCAGGCTGGCGAGGGCGCTGTGTGTCAGGCCGGCCCTGTTGCCACCATCAATGAAATCACCTAGAATTGCAGATATGATTAATAAAGGGAATGTTGTTCTATATTCATCTCGTCCCCTACAGTCGAGCTGTAATCTTTCTAATATGTAGGAAAAATCACTCACTGACAGAGAAAAAGGAACAAGATTTTTCGAAAAGATTTTATTTATGTATTTATTTATTTTAGAGAGAGTGAGAGAGCATGTGCATGCTTGCCAACACGTGAGGGGTGGGGAGGTGCAGAAACAGAGGGAGAGACAGAATCCCAAGCAGACTTCTAGCTGAGTGTAGAGCCCAACACTGGGCTCGGGGCTCCAGGCGGGGCTCCAGGCGGGGCTCGATCTCAGGACCCTGAGATCCTGACCTGAGCTGAAACCAAGAGTCAGATGCTTAACCGGCAGAGCCACCCAGGCGCCCCAGGAGGGGGATTTTTAAACAGACCCACCAGCCTGCTGTGGCCACACAGTTTAGAATCTGTCACCTGCAACGTCCAAACCGAAATTGGCTGCTGGGTCTGCTTTTTTCCTCCCCGCTCCCCCGCCCCCAGAGGTTTCCACACTCAGTCTAAAGGCAGCTTGTCCCGCTTTGGAATTCTGGGTGATCACTGGAAATGATAAAGGCTGGCCTTTAACCTGAGCTCCAGTTCCATTTCATTATTACCTTTAAGGACATTTTCTCTTCGGAGTTCACCATCACTTTAAATTCGCCCCAGCTAAAATCAAACTCAGGGTCTTTCCTCTCCAGCCTTACCCTCCACGCCGATCCCCAGCCCTGAGCACTTTCCTGGATCTCTGTCTCTATCAGTGACACCATCATTCTTTTCATAGCCCACAGGCTGAGCCTTGGAATCAGTCTCCCCCTCCTCATGGCCATCAGTCACCACCATGTCTTGGCAGTTCATCTCTCACAAGTGCCTCACGAATCCCTGCCTTCTTGACCATTCCCACGGTTGCTGTCATAGCCCACGCTCTCGTTCCCTCACACCCGGATTCCTGCAGCAGCCTCCTGCCTGGTCCCTCTGCATGCGGCCTCCCCTTCCCCGCCAAGCAATCCTTCAAGCTGCTGCCAAAGGAATCTCCTTAAAACATCTTTCATCGTGTCACTTCCCTGCTCAAGAGCCTATAATAGCTCCCTTTCGCTTACAATATCAAATAGAAACTCCTCTCCCTGGTATCCAAGGCCTGCCTTCCACAACAGCTGAGCTTCACCATGTATACAGATGCTATATATAATCCTGTATATGTATAAAATCCCTCTGACCTATTTCTTCCTGACCCCCAACCTCCATCACTCTCATTCTCCCTGCCTCACTGTACCCCACTCAGAGCACACTCCTCTCTCCACGCTCAACTTTCTGCTGCCCCCCCAGCCTCTAGTGACCCCCTCTTCTCCATCTCTGCAAATCCTTCTGTCACATCCTCTAACTAACAAGCTCAAGTCCAGCATCACAGCAGCGACTGGATGTTCTAGCCCTCATCGGCTGCCCTCCTTCTTTTAAGTGTAAGTTTTCCTCGATTATGAAAGTAATACCTATACATAGGGGAAAACCTTGAGAATACAGAAAAATATAGAAAAGGAAAAACCAATAATCACCCACCGTTCCCCCTGTTCCCTTTTGGAATCCAGACCTTTTGTCCACCACGATTGAGCACTCGATTATACTGTGTCCTATTGCCTTGACTTCCTGTGTGTTCACCTTCCTCCTCGGCTGGGGAGTGAGCTCTTCAGGGGCCTCTAGGATCCATGTGTCATGCCGGACAGTGCTGGACACACAGACACATCGTAGGGGCTCAACAAACCCTTGTCCATGGGTGGAAGGGAAATGAGTCTATATCTCCTCCATTCCCAGGGAGAAGGGGGGTGAGCCCAGGCAGCCATGGTTCTGCTACTTCCTTTTCCAGGAGAGGAATGCAACCCAGAGAGGAGGGGACTGCAAGTTCAGGGCTCATAATACCCTGGAACCCTGCTGCCTCTGTGGACACAACCCTCTTGTGCGGTGCTGGTTTCTTCCTCAGGAAGCCTCTGGCTTCGAGGCAACAACTCTAATTCATCCCAGTGGCCAGAGGAGCTTCTCCTGATATGTTGGCATTAACTTGCAAGAATCAATAATTGCCCCCTTTGCCCAACATATCAAATTGAAACCTCTCATCCTGGTCTTCAGAAACCACCCCCAGTTCACTTTCCTTCCCTTTCCCATCTGACTAGCATAATGTATCTCTTATGGTTTCCCTAACAGACCCCTTCACTTGAGCTCAGCCGGCCAGCGTGCCATGACCTCAAAGCCGAACTTCCCTAATGCCCGACAGTCGGCTCTTTGCTACATATCTGCCCCCCACTTCAGCCTCAGGCCCTGCATTGCCTAGTCCCTCTACCTTGAATCCTGGCCCTGTTGCCTCATTGCCCTCCATCGCTGAGGTTCACGATCCCATTGCCATGTGCTGCTGCTCACCTCAGACTCATTGTGCCACCTTCTCTGTCCTTATGTAATCATTTTGTATTAAAATATTAATATGTGCTCACCACTATATTATCGTATCAAAGTGTCCCCCAGCTAATTCCCACCTGGGTTCTGTGAACAGCATCAGGCAGAGCGTGTACTCTGGACCTGGCCTTACCACACAGTGTATTTCATGGTTTCAAAGAACGATTTTAACATTTTTAAAAGTGAAATTGTTCTTATAATTCTTGGTGCGTCGTATTTGAGCCGGCAGCATCTTTTCCATCTCAGGGAAAACTGAGAAAGTGTGGCCTCGAACATCTAGAGTCAATGAAATAAGATACAAGGTTACTTAACCTCTCTGAGGCCCAGCCCCTTTATCTGCAAAATACTTACATCGGAGGATCTTTGTGAGGACTCGAACATAATATTTATACAGCACTTAGCACTGGGCCCCACACTTCGATAGAGGCTCAGTAAATGTCAGTGATTGTAATTCCCCAACTTTATAAACTGTAAACCCCTCAAGGGCAGGGACATGTTTTTTCCTCTTCCAGCAGGTGGTATGATGTGAAGGGTGGAAAAAGGTTCCCTTTCCAAAAATATCTTCTGCACTAGACTGCCAAACAGCTGAAATTTCAATATTAATCACTCCTTCGAGTTAAGGCATTATCTCCTGAAGACCTCTGTTAAAAATGCAAATATGTCACTTGGGAAGGTAACACATTAATTCATTAGCATTCATGATCCCATTAGTGCAGATGGGTTTATCAGATTAACTAGCTGGCACCAGGCAAACCTGAGAGCCCTAGCAAGGGGGCTAGTGAGATACATGCCTGAAGGTGAGAGTGGAGAAGTGAGGTGATAGGCAGTCCAGAGCGTAGGGCCACCTCCCATCTGCTCTTGCCTTTTGGGGTTTGTTTGTTGGCAAGATTGTGACTGCAGTAAAGAGGGAAGGCTCTCAGTGACAGAGACAGAAACACACAGGTGGGAGGAAATGTAAGGTTGGGAGGACAGTCCTTACGAGGTCATCTAGCTCAGTCTCCCCTTCAGATTTTTAACTCTCATCAGCAGGGCATTCACTGCCTCCTAATGGAGCCCATTCCATTGTTGAGCGAGTCTAAATAGAACATTTTTTGAGATTGAGTTGAAAGCCATCTCTTTCAGTAGCTTCTTTCCTTCCTCTTCCTCTTGGCAGCCCCTTAAAAAGATCTGAATATGGTTATCACGTTACCTCAAGTCCGTCTGTCTTTTGACTTTCATTTTATTTTAATTTTTGTAGCTAAATCTGCTGTTGGGGAGGAAATTTTTATTCTACTCTTCAAGATTCTTCTAGCTGGTCTAAGAATTAAATTGACCTGAGACAGATTAACAGGAGAAAAAAAAAAACCCGAAGTTTAATTACGTGCACACACAAGCCCAATAATGAAATTGACACCTAAAGAAATGACCAAGGAAAGCAGTTCTTTATACTTTTTCGACAAAGATACAATAAATCTTTAAAGAATTGACAAGACAAAGAGAACTGATGTTCGGGAGCTTTAATTAGTACGGAATTCTAAACAGAATTTGGGCTGGCGTAGTAAATTAGGAAAAAGTAACATAGTTTGTTTCTACAGCCTTCTCAGCCCAGAATTCCCTGTCTCTGGTGATAAGGATACCTCTTTACCTCCTGGGACAGAGAGGGAACATTTCATGTGGGAGATTTATTTCCTTTCTGGAGACAAAGTGGAAGGTCAGAGTGTTCTTTATCCATTGGCCGTTCCTTAAGTAACTTTTACTTAAAAATAATCAATATGCCAACGTGGCACACTTTTGAGTGGCCTGCCCTCAGTCCCTGTGCTGCTCAGTTTGCTCAGTGATTCCTTTTGTGGTATGATTCCACAGCTGAGCTTCTTAACCTGGAGGTCCATGAACCTCCTGGAATTGGATGTAAAACGTCAGGTTGGGGGGGGCGGGGCTCAATTGGTTAAGCATCCAACTCTTGATATCAGCTCAGGTCTTGATCTCAGGGTTGTGAGTTCAAGCCCTGCATTGGGGTTCATGCTGGGCTCGAAGCTTATTTTACCAAAAAAAAAAAAAATTTGGCTAAGTGTATCTGCATGTCTGGGTTCATAGGCTTGAAACAGTGGTCCAGGACCTAGAAAAGGCCTTACCCTATTGACATTGTAGCAACTCAGTCACTTGCCTTTGGTAATGCTCCAATTTGTGAGAAGTCCTCTTAGGGGTCCTGCCCAGAACTGAACACAGTCCTGCTGTGGTGCACTAACCAGCACAGAGCACAGTGGACACGGTGCTTTTATGAACAGCTTGATAATGCACAGTTTTCCCCTTTGGAGAGCACTCAGTTTCGTGGATGAGAACATCTTGTTCCCAGGTAACCAACCCTCCCCGGAACTAAGTCCCTTTCTTTCAAAGGAGCAGCTTGCTACATTGAAGAGCATCTCAGTTCTCTCTCTCTCTCTCTCTCTCTCTCTCTCTCCCCCCCCCTCTCTCTTTCTCTTTTAAATCAAAGATCTAATTGGCTTTATTCAGTGATTCATGAATTGGGCAGCATCCCATCTAGCAGGTAGAAAGGGGCTCCTCATTCCAATTCCTTTGGTGGGAGCCAGTGGAGGCTGCTTGTGGCAGCCTGTCTGGTCAGGCCACTTCGTAGGCTAGCAGAGGAGCTGTGTGACTGAGCACAGCCCTCAAGTTCTCTCCAGTGCCCCCATTTTCCCAGTCCTGTGCACTGTAAAGAAACGCTTGGTTTGGGATGCCTGAGTGGCTCAGTTGGTTAAGCATCCAACTCTTGACTTCAGCTCAGGTCATGACCTCAGGGCTGTGGGTTCGAGCCCCATGTCAGGCTCCATGCTGAGCATGGAGTCTGCTTGTCCCTCTCCCTCTGCTCCTCCCCCTGCACTCGGTCGCTCGCTCTCTCTCTGAAATAAATAAATAAGTAAAATTAAAAAAAAAAAAGAACACTTGGTTCACACATATGAGAAAACTGAGAGAGAGGATGAGGCGTACTGAGCCAGCCCTTCTTGAACCTCCTTCTAGGAGGCTTTAGAGGATGGAGTTTGGGGGACTGGTGACGTCAGTGGAGAACAAGGGCACAAATGTCAAATGCTTTAGGAAGGGCCAGCTCTTAAACAGGAGTGTGTCAACATGAGAAATAGGCATGTCTTGAGTAGACAGCCCCCCTCTATTACTTCCATTCTAGTCCCACAGACACAGCCCCAAAAGGCTAAATATTAAAGGTACTTGGGACTGTATGGGATAGGAGCAAGCCAACTGGTAAGTGGCAATCACCTATAATGTGTGACATGAAACAGCCATAGCGCCAGGGCCCTCTGGCCAACAATTTCTCCCTTCTAGCCATGATTTTATGTAGAGAGATAGAGATAGAGATAGATACATACATACAGTGCTCGATCCAGTGTAACCATCGCTGCCTTGACTAACTGTGAGGGTGCCTACTTCCCCACCATCGTGGTCACTCTTTTAGGGGTATTAAAGCCTGTTGTGAAAATGCACATGCTACCTGAGAGGGGAAATACATCAAATAAAACACTAGTCCTGTAAGCTGCTCTACAAAAATAAGAAGAAAAGATTCCATGGCCAGATATGTTTGAGAAATGCTATAGCCCCCTCTTAGAGACCTTCACAATGCACATGAGCATGTGAAAGGCTCTGAGAAGTCCTGCGGCAGAGAAACCTGCTAATATAGTTTCAGGTTTCCAGTATGTATTGACCACAGCTCACTGCCCTCCTGTTCTCCTCCTCGAATACAATCTATTAACATCCACACAACAGCTCAGGGGAGTTTAGCTTTCAGCCGTGACCACCGTTTCACACCTGGATACACAAATGACTCGATGCTCCCAAGGTTCTGCAGAAATGGGACACGGATGGGTGAGTTTTGCTGTGGAGAGGCTGTGCGAGACTCTCGGGACAGGGAAAAAAAAGCTTCGGGAATCCGGAAGAGGGAACTTAAAAGTGGGGAGGAAACCAAGACCGGGAGGCTGGAGACCAGCCCCCCCCCCTACCACTTCCCAGTTTTGTCACCGACCAGCCCCTGGTAGATGCCGTGCTCTTGGCCCTGAGCCCACAGTGAGCAGAGCGGAGCACCTTTGGTGGGACCAGAACAGGACCCTGCAGGGCCATTTGTGGTCATTGGCTTCTCAGCTGAGGCCTTTCCCCTCACATTCCCTGCCTGCTGCCTTCCATCACCTCCCCGGGCCTCTGGCATGGTGTCATTTCTCAGTCTACTCGTTGATCCATTTTATTTGGGTCTCGTTCTTTCCCCCTTCCTTCAAGGGGGCTGAGGGGGCTTTTGACTTGTGTGCCGCCAAAGGGAAGAATGAGAGCATGGGGTGGGTGGAAAGGCCAGGAAAAGAACATTCCTCTTCTGCGGGACCAGGGGCAAGTCTGCCTTTTCTCTCTGCACCCTCAGAGCACGAAGGCGCACTTCTATAGCCATTGCTGGGCCCTGGGGAGGTACCAAAGATACTTCTGGAGGCAGAGAAAACTCCTGCCTTTTGCCAAGAGAATCTAGGAGGAGTCGGGGGTCAGAAAGGCAGGGGGCATAAGGGTGCAAGCGTCTAGCTGCTATCTGTTGAAAGTGGCCCAGGTTGGGGCGGGGGGGAAGGAAGGAGGCAGAGAGAGAGAGGAAGAGAAAGGGAGAACGGAGAAAGCGTGTGTGAAGGTAGATCTGCTGCACCGAGGTTGAATCTTTCCTGACTGAGGAGGCCTAGGGGCCACGTGGGTACTGGCAGGGGGCACGTCAGGATCACAGAAGTGATTCGTCGGGAGGGAGAAGGGATGAAAATCTCTGTAGTGCCCTGGCCCTTTCATCGTCAATGAAACCGAGGAGCTGGAGCAGGGTCATTTCCCTCCTCGCACGGTGCAGGAATATGAGTTCGTCTGTGTGAGTGCACGCACACACGGTCGCCTCTGAGGACTGACCCTGCAAAAGGCCTCTCCGTGGATCCGTCGGAACCCCCACCACGCCCCGCACTGCCCGCAGCCGGGAGGGGTTTGCTGGTACTGAGAACCGCCCCCCCCCCCCCCACAGGAACTGATCGCACCTAGTTCGAATGCCTCTAACTCCATTGAGTCCACCTCCTCGCTAGGCAGTTTATTCCGCTGCCTAACTGCATTAAGGTTAGGAATGGGCTGTTTTCCTCTCACTCAATTCTATTTTTCGATGTGAAGACCCCAGGCTTTCTCTGTCTGTCTCTGTCTCTCTCTGTGCCTCCTCTCCTCTCCGTCCCCCACACCGGGTCACCGAGGCCCACAGTAGTAGTCCACGTCCCCATTCACACAGACATCCCAGAGCTGGCTTTGAAGCCTCAGAAAGTCCTGAGGACCTTACAGTTTGGATGCCGAGGGCCCCCTCCGGCTCCAGGACCAAGGTTGCCCTTTCTCCAACACCTGTGGGCTTCAGCTTGTGCCTGTCAGGATGGCCCTTTCCATCTTTCCTCCGGACTTTGCCGCACCTTCTCCCCTGCAAAGACTCTCCACTGCCCAGAAACTGCTGAAAACCTGCCAACCCTCCGCCCCCTCACCTCGCCCCCACCCCACATCACCCCTTTGGAAAATTCAAGGCTAGATCATCCTATGGTAAAAAAAAGCCCACACCCGCTCTTCATCCCCCCTTAGCCCCAGCAGCCCGGTAAAGCAGGGGAGTGTTGGTTAATAAATGGAACGTAGGGCCAGACAACTCAACCATTTTTCTCGACAGGTACGGTCTCAGGATTTACTTGTACCCAGTGTTATTCTAGACGCCATGGGAAACTGAAGGCTATGACATGGGCCTTGCCCTCGGGAGACTTGTTCTCTAGCTAGGGGAAAAACACAGAAAGGAGCTTCCAGGTGAAACACCTTTTTCATTCACCCAACAAATTTTCAGTGAGTGCCTCCCACGTGCCCATCCCTGTTAGAGGTGCCAGGGCCACGGAGGCAAACAGGACAGACAGAATCCCTGCCTTCGTGTGGAGCATATGTTTCTGTGGGAACACATTTAAAAAGCAGACAAATAAATCATCACTGTTTGTATTGATAGGTGCCAGGAAGAAAAGAAACAAGGAGCTGGGGTGGAGAGTCCTCCCAGCTACTTCAGCTAGGGCAGCCAGGAAAGGCCTCTCTGCAGGGGTGACATTTGAGCTAAGAACTGAATGGCCTGAGGACAGTCCACACACCGTGTGCCTCCGTCAGAGAAATCACACGGAGGTGGAAGCAAGTGGGGAAGGCTTTCAGAAGGAGATGGGGTTTGGCTGGGTAAAGTGCACGGCACAGAGCTTTGACCACTACCTTTGGGAGCACTGGTCTCACTCTGGCAAAACGGAGAGTTGAATTTCCACTCAACAGAAGATTCATAGTCTTCTCCCTGGAATCTGAGATGGCCACTATAAGAGGCAGGGTCTCTGAGATTTCTCCAGGTGATCTGACTATAAAAACCCTTTCTGTGTCACGCCTAGTAGTTTCCAGCTAGAACCATCGAGTCTCTCCGGGTAGGACAGAGTCAGGAAGATAGCTAATGGGTGGAAGGAAATCAGGGGATCATTGCAGCTAGAAGCAGAAGTTACTCGGTGGAGAAGAGAGATAGATATGTGGGCTGGGGCCAAATTGCGGTAAGGGTCATGAAGAGGACTTTGGACTTAATCCAGTAAGTAGTGGGAAGTTGCTCTCAGTTTTTGAGCAAGGAAATATAAGGAAGACAAAAGGAAAGAAAGGAAAGGCTCTGACAACTTCTGGTAACCAGAATCCCTCCTGCCCAGAACATGTGGGCTACGCTCAAGGAACATTGTTCCAACATGGACTCAAATCTGAGCTCTGCCGCTTACTGACTCTGACCTCGGACAGGTTACTTATCTCCTCTGTGCCTCAGTTTCCTCCTCTGTAGAATGGAGTTATTGTGAGGATTAAATGAGTTAATCATTATAAAGTGCTCAGAACAGTGCCTGATATCTAGTTAGTACTCAGTAACTTAAGCTACCATTATCCAAGGACAAAATTGGTATGAAGGGTTGCAGTCTGGATACTGTCATGAACCTTGAGTTGTTTTTGGACACAATTTGGTCATCTGGGGATTCTAAGAAGCTGGGAGCATTGCCTAGGCTCAGGACCAATGCATACAAAGGAAGTGGGTCCTCTGCCCCAATAATCTTTTCCATTAGCCTGCTACCAGCCTCTAAAATTCCCACTGTTCTTTAGTGGCAATCTGGAGACTCAAACATTTTTAACTGAATAAAGTCATCCTCTTATCTAGTTGTCAAAAAAAAAAAGACTTGAACATTAGGTCATTGGCCATCATCACCTGGGATTAAAGCAGAGCTTTGAGGGAGTGGGGCACAGGATGGTATAGTAGTTATCTTACTGCCACATAACAAAAGATCCCAAACCTTAGCCATTTAAAACAACAAACATCTAACATCTTCCAGTTTCTGCAGGTCAGGAGTCTGGGTGCATCTTAGCTGTGTGGTTCTGGCTCAAGCCCTCTCAGGAAGTTGTGGTAAAGCTGTAGTAACTACAGACTCAGCTGGGGATGAAGGATCTACCTCCAAACTCATTCATGTGGTTAGGAAACTTTGAGAGTTTCAGTTCCTTGCTATGTCACGTGCATCTCTCCATGAGGCTGCTCACAACATGGCGGCTTGCTTCCTCCAGTTTCATTGATCAGAGAGAGAGAGAGAGAGAGAGAGAGAGCACGTGACCAAGAGCAGGCCAGCCCAAGGCAGAAGCCACAGACTTTTTATGACCTTATCTTGGAAGTTATATGCCATCATTTCTGCCATACCCTTCTCATTAGAAGTGAGCCACTAGGTCCAGCTCAAGCTCAGGGGGGAGGGATACATAAGTGTGTGCCTATCAGGAGGTGGTGATTATTGGGGCTGTTTCTGGAGGCCACCTACCACAGATGGAGAAGAATTGATGGTAGCTGGTAAAAAGGCCCCTAGTGAAGTGGACACTTGGAATACCCTGACTAATTGAGGGTCAGCATTCATAGTTCCTGGATTTTGCGGTAGCCAGAGATTTGGGGCACCAAAAGGGCAAAGAGAGGAGCTAGAAGGTAGGATGGGTGGTAGCGGGGAGATGTTTGACCCACACCTGGAGTTGCCAGATGTCCCGGGACTCTCCTGTGACCCAGGCGCAAATTCGGTGCAGAGGCATCACAGCCTCCCTTGCCCTGGCCCACAAGGCCCAGCCCTATGGGCGTGGCCAGGGAGAGGGGACCAAGCTGGAATGATGCCCAGGAAGCCCAGTGGCAGCAGAAGCAAGAGAAGGGAATGCAGGTTCAGCAAATGCATTTGTTTGCAGTTGGGAAAGTTGTTAATTTTAGCTTCACACAAGGGGCTGAAGCGGGAGGGTTTGTCATTTCTGCTGAGCTAGTCCTTGGCTGCCTCCCACAGGCCACTGCCGCCCCGTCAGCTCCAAGCCGCTATTTGCAGGGTGGTGCGCTTGGCTGATAGTAAAGAAGGGCTGCTGTGGGTGGGGGGGTGCCATGGGGCCCCACGAGGCTGAGAGGCCTTGGGGAGGGGCCCCAGCCAGCCCTGGGCGGAACAGCGCTGCGGGCTGGTAGCTGCCTGCTGGCATCTCCTCGTGCTTTTCATTGCCCCAGTCTTCCCATCCCTGCTCTACCACTTGCTGATTTTGTGACCCAGGGCAAGTCACTTTAGTTCTCAACGCCTCTGTTTTCTCCTCTGCAAAATGGAGATAAATAGTCCCCAGCTTACAGGGGTGTTGTGAGGAATGATGGGCTCGTGTAGGTAAAGCACCAATAAGCGGTAGCTGCTGTTACTTAGTTACCCGGCTCTGACTCAGGGCACCCAGCCCAACTGAGGCAGGTCTCTCCCAGCACAGGACCCCGCTTCCCAAACCAATCAGGAAACCTCCCTGAGTGTGTCTTCTTTTGCTGAGGGCTTTACATGGATTTACATGCATTAGACACTCAAATGATCTCCAGTTTCCATAAAAAAACTGGGGCTCAGAGAGGTGAAGTGACTTGCTCAGGGGTACATAGCTAATAATAAGTGGCAGAGTTGGGACCATAACCTAGATGTGTCCTAGTCCCAAATCTGCCCTTTTTCTTTTCTTTTCTTTTCTTTTGTGGAGGGAGAGAATTGAGCTGGTGTGGGAGGGGTGTGGGAAGGGGCAGAGGGAGAGGAAGACAGAGAATCCCAAGCAGGCTCCACACCCAGCATGGAGCCCAGCTTGGGGCTCGATCCCACGACCCTGAGATCATGACCTGAGCTGAAATCTAGTTGGATGCTTAACCGACTGAGCCATCTAGGCGTCCCTGCCGTTTTGCTATCCTAGCACAGCTGTTGGCCCTGAGTATGATTTCAGAATGAGATGGAGGTAGACGGTAGATGGTGGGGCCAGAGGCTGGCTACAAAGGTAGAAGGCTTTGGGTCCTGATCATACAACTTTTTGGTTTCTACTGCACCTCCACATGGTTAAACCAGGAGTACAGGTTCTGATTTGTTTAATGACACTCTCCCACCCTCACCCCAACACGCACACGCACACGCACACGCACACAGACACAAGCATGCGCTTTTCTACCAATTGGCTAATTTCCTTTCGATCACATTTCCGAAACCAAGAAACACGGAAGCAGGTGTGGGTGTGAGTGTTGGAGGACCTGTTCAAAACACAAAGCGCTAAGAACACAGTCATCCTCCCAGGGATCCAGATACCCTCTCCTCATTACCAAGGGAACCCTCATTTCTCGCAGTGGGAGGTGGGGATCTGGGCTGACCACAACTTGCCCTGGCTTCACAGCTTAGGGCAGACTCACCCTCTCCTACAGTAGCTGCAGAGAGGGAAGAGCTCACAACCTTGGGAGCTCGAGGGTAAGCAACTAGCGATGGAGAAGCCAGAGAAGTGAAGTTTGGTCTGGAGACAGGGAGGCGAGGTGAGGACTACGCAGATCTGAGAGGTGGAAGGAGGATAAAGAGGAAAAGACGCGAGGGCTGAGAGAGAGGCTAAGGGAAAGAGAAGAGGAAATCAAGGAAGAGAGGAGTATAGGAGACATGAAGGACTGGAGGAAAGAGGGGGGCAAACTCCCATCGCAACATGCAGAGAAATCCCGAACGAGGGGCCTCCGGCGTCATCGTACAGGAAGAAGGCAGGGGCCACAATCTCCCCGGTAGTAGGTGGAGGAGGTTTGTCTGGAAGCTGCCTTTGCATATTTCTTGGGGGTACTAGCAGGGCGGGCAGGTGCTTGTTAGAGATTCATGGGGAAGGGTGAGTGTGAGAGGGATCGTGCTCTCTGTCTGCCGTCCGGCTGGCAGCTGGTCTTTCCTTTGACCCGTGAAGGCCATTTAACCCCAGCTCCCTTCCCTTCCGGGTGCTCCCTTCAAGTGTCTGCCTCGCTCTGTGGAAGAGAGGCCCCGGCTGGGAATGTGTGTTTGTTTCCTGTGGTTCTTTTTTCCTCTGCCCCAACCTTAGCCTGAGCTGCTCTTCCCTCAACAACATCCAAAGGGGGAAGCAATCATTGGTTCGAGAAGAATCTCCGAGCCAATGAAATGTCAGCTCAGCCATTGTTTCCAGACGCCTGAAGGAGAATTATCCATAGATGGAGGAAAACCTCAGTTGACCGGAATGTCTGGTAATGCGCAGATAATAACGCAGTTTTCTAGCAGGTCAGGGGTTTTCATTTTGATTCATCGTGGAAATTCTCTCGAAAGTCTGCGGCCTCTTTCTTGCCTTAGGATGGAAGGCCCAGTGAGATAGATCCTGTGTTTGATGACTAAGGACCTCGCTTCCTAAATATCAGCTCCGATGTTTAGGATCGCAGGAAGATGGTATGGTAGCGCAGTCAGAACACTGGCTTCTAGAAGTCAGAGGGCCTGGGTTCCACTTTCCGGGTGAAAATGTGTACTGAGAGCAGACCACCCCCCTTGGAATTACTTACTTGAATCATCCCCTCATGCAGGCTGAGTTCATTACCCTTTGCCTCTTTCTCTACACAGCCGAGTGAAGAAAAAAATGTATATGATCAAGTGATGGATCAGAAGATTGGACCCTTGTTGGCTGAAATTTTATCATTTGTCCCATTTCTTCACCAAAATGTACACCCCTGAAGACACGCTGTGTCTTCCCCGAACCACTCAAACCCCTTAGCCCCCAGTTTCACCACTGTGCCACCGGGCCAGGCTGTGGGTTCTGATAGGATCCCTGCCGTGTGTGAGACCTCTGAGCGAGCCCAGGGCCTGGGGTTCAGCGAGTGCTTCATACGTGGCAGCTGCTGGCCCAGGTAACATTGTTCTTTGAGGGCCAAACTGGGGAAGACAAGTAGGAATGAATACAGGGCTTCCAAATTCCGCTGTGACTGCTGGAGTTGTAATGCGTAATCATAGCAAGGGGAATCTCGCAGCTGGAAGAGTCCTTCCAGGTGAGGAAATGAAGGTCAGAGGCTCCTAAATCAAGCAGTACGCCTGGCGGGGGCAGGGGGGGTGCGAGGCAAGTTTAGACTTTGGGGCAGATAGGAGAAAGGGAGGTAGAGGGGCAAACGTTGACCTTTGTGGTCTGGGCTCAATCCCCTCCCCCACGTCGTTCCCATCTGCTTGATAGCTGGGATTACTTCACCTGGTTAGGCTGAGGATTTGGGACAGAGGAGGGACTGGCCTCAGGGGTAGGAGTCCAGGCCTAGGTAACTGGGAGGAACTTGGGCCCTGGGATGAGTGGGGCACCGGCGCTAGAGGGACAGCCAGAGGGCATCTAGCCAGGGACTGGGGCAGGGGTAATAGCAGTGCTATACCTGAGGTATAGGATGCTGGCCTTGCCCCAGGGGATCCCTCTGGAGCCCCAGGAAAAAGGACGAGCCAGCTGAGTGCCCCAGAGCTGTTGGCATCCTGGCTCGGTGATTCTGCAGACAGAGCTAAGCTTATGGTTGGCGGGGCGGGGGGGGGGGAGGGTTAGGGGAGCAGCACCTACTGCAGAGAGAACTGTGGGGAGAGAGGCCAGGCAACCGGCTCACCCAGGATAGGAGTCTCATGTAGAAATATTCCCATCTGGATAGTTCTAGAGAAGCAAGTCTGGGTAATGATAAACTATGAATTTTATGCATGAGCTGAACATTGAAAAACTTCAGCCCCAAGCTCCCGGCTAGCATCTGAGCCAAATCCCACTCGCACAGCATTTAATCAGCTTCCTGACAGATCCCAGTAAAAGGGAGATGAATTTACGAGATTGATTAGCTAATACCCAAGTGTTATGCTTACTCTGTGATCCAAGAGCACCAGGCTGGGGCCCCTAGACTTTCTGCTGCTCAGATTCTGCAGCTGCTTTCATGGCAGGTGGGCCTGGACCTGCCCCCTGGGGAGGGCACTGAGCTGAGCTGTTCCTGCTCTCAGGCTCCCTCCCCAGCCTGTGATGTCTGCCCCCCCCCCCCAACCTAGGACACATCTGGTCCTTGGGAAAGAGTTAGTCTCCTCACTGCCCTCCACCCCCTATTACAGCCTCAGCTAGTTTATTGTCAACCCCACCTCATGCCAAGGATGCCTCTCCTGGTCCCTGCCAGTCCAAAGCGTGCCCACAGTCTCACCTTTTCTGGGAAGCCTTTCCCGACTATCCAAGCCCTTGCTGAGCTCTCCCTTCTTCCAACTCCAAAGACTCAGTATTGTGTGAACCACACATAATCACAGACCACACTTAGAGCTAAGCCAGAATTTAGCTAGTTCCATCCCTCCCCACTTGTAAATATTTAGTTAACCACAGAAGTAATACATGCTCATTATAACAAGTAAAAAAGACAGGGAGGCTTAAAGAAAAAAAAAATGTATCTCCCTCTCAAGCCCCTCTGATCCCATCCGCTCAGAAAACCGATATTACCGGTGTCTCTGAACTGTCTCTCTGCTCATACTGACATACACACATAGCTCCTTCATTTCACCTGTAAGGAACTGAGGCCCAGGGAGGTGAGATCCGTTTTCCACTCACCACGGCTGGCGAGGGGCCGAGCTGGGAGCAAGAACCCAGGTGTCCGGGCTCCCAGCTCCCAGGCCAGTGACGCTGTGGTTTAGCTGCCTCCCAAGAGAGTCATGTCATGTCTCCCCATGAATCGTAAACTCAACTGAGGATAAGAGAGAGAGAGAAAAAGTGTTCTCTCTCGCATTTCCCACAACACCTCACACAGTTTCGAGCATCTGGTCCAGGGTGTTTACTAAATGTTTGTCTCCTCGTTTTAAATCCTTCTGAAACAAGACACAGTATAAATAAAGAAAAAGAAAATGTTTGACTCGGTGCCTGGTTGCGCTAGTCTGCAAAGCCGAGTCATGCAATCATACAGAAATTGATTGTTAGGATGGCGGGGGAAAAAAGCAGCCTGAAAACTCAAGTGATTGCTGACCGGGTGAAGATACCTGGAGACAGAGACAAATGTGGAGGCTAAGGAGCCCAAATGTTTGAGGCACAGAGCCGAGAACCTGGTTTGGAGGTGGGGGGACAGTGCTGGTGGTGAGGAATAAGGCCCCTTGACACCCCACTTTCTTTGCCAGTTGTCACACCCACTGCCAATGGGCACTCTGGCTGTGGCCAAGTACTGAAGGCTCCTTTCCTTTTTCAAGTCTCGAGAACCTACTTTCTGGCCTTTTTTACTCCGTTGTGGAGTCATTAATGGGATTCATATGGGTCTATTTGATGAAGTTGTTTATTGCTGATCAGGTGTGAGGGCAGAAAAGGCCAGGCTGGAACGGAGGCTCCTGCCCACAGGCGTGTCTCCCTACCCTGGAGAGCTTGGGAGGGGTTGGGAGTGGTCTCTGGCACCTCACCTAATCTGGAGGCAGAACCCTTTGGAAAATGATAAATACTAATTGAATTTAGAGCTGAAACTAATTTACAAGATCATCTAATAAGGTTATTAATATCTCACATTTATATAGCACTTCATAAGTTTATGAAATGACGAGATGTGACTCATGCCTTTCATTTTACATGTGGAAACCTTTGTTTAGTTAAGAAGACTCTGACAATTGGGTAGTAGGTTGTCTTCATTGTGAGAATGGCATTGTGGATATATTGGATTGTTCTAATTTTTAGGAGATGAATGATGGAAGTATTTAGGGGTGAAGTGTCATGATGTTTGAGACTTTAAAATGATACAGCATTTAAAAAGATATAACTAGGGGCTGGGGAGGATGGTGAGTTGGTATTTAATGGGTACAGAGCTTCTGTTTGGGACAATGAAAATGTTACGACGATGCATATTGGTGATGGACATCGGTGAATGTACTTAATGAATGCCACTGAATTGTACACTGAAAAATGGTTGAAATGGTCATTTTTATGTTGTGATATTTTACCACCATAAAAATATATATAAATATACACAGAGAGAGAGATAAAGCAAAAATACTAATAAATGTTGCTTCTAGGGGATGAATACGAAGGTGGTTATTGGATTGGTTTTGAGGCCATTGAGCATAGGGAATCAAAGAAACCCTGAACGTGAGCAGGCCTATGGAGGAAGGGACATATGGCTGTCTATCTTAGCCAAAGACTGTACCAAAGATGGGTGCCGGGCCCAAAGGGCATGTGGGAGGTTGGGACACATGAGGGAAAGGAGGCAACGGCTGGACTGCCGTGTGCTTGGCCACTAATGGTCAGTTGACAGGGAAGATGGGAGAGTGGGGCCATTTGTCCACTCGGGCTGTTACCTGGGGTGGGTTACAGGATAGTTGTACCATGGAGGGTCCTTAGGTTGCAACGTGAGACAGCTTTCAGTTAGGGGTAGCTCAGGAGCTCCAAGTTATTCAGAGGCTGACTGGCCAGTTTCTGCCTCACACCTCCTCCGGCCCACGGCGATGGTCACGAGTCCTCTGTGATTGAACGAAGCAGAGAAATAGAAGTTGCCAAGACTGTCATTGGTTCATTTGGGTTGGCTTTGGTGCCGCCCAGCTGCACTCGAAATCTCATCCGACTGCACATCCTCCAGGTGAGGGTCAGAAGGGCTCTCTGAAAGGTGGCCCCCAGGGGCCCGGTGGCTCAAGGTTTGGTGAGAGGAGCAACCAAAAGGAAGGATCCTGTGAGTCGGTCGCCCAGCCCCTACCTGCGTGTTCTGTTCCTCATTTGAGCCTTTGCTGATGACAGGGAGGGGGAGGCTCTGGCCCAGTTCCGGGGCCCTCCAGATGTTTTTGCCATCCTTCTCCCTGCTGTCAGGGCCGGGGGTCAGCTCAGAACTCAGCAGAGCAATTCGGGTGAGAATCGCCCCCCAAAACAATGCGACGAGCTCCAATTT
This sequence comes from Zalophus californianus, assembly GCF_009762305.2. Classification (NCBI taxonomy): domain Eukaryota; kingdom Metazoa; phylum Chordata; class Mammalia; order Carnivora; family Otariidae; genus Zalophus; species Zalophus californianus. The sequence continues at coordinate 40,521,710 of NC_045612.1, read as the reverse complement.
GTACAGATCCCTTTGTCCCTGCTACTGCCTTGCTGGACCTGGCCAGCTTCAGCCCCACCGGGGCCTCGTCCCTCCTCAGCAGACAGAAGAGCTTTGACTGACCCTCCCAGGGCACAAGGGAAAGGAACAGGGACTTAATTTGCATTTTCCTTTGGCCAGCATTTGCCTGGTGTCTACATTAATCACCATAAAGTCTAAATGCCACCAAGAGGATGAAGCAAGCCAGGGAGACCGAGAGCAAGCACGCGAGAGAGGGAAAGAGAGAGAGAGCACACAGGAGTGCCTGGAGCAAGTAGCGGGGCCCAACGGAGGGTGAGGGAAGCAAGCTGGTCCGGAAAAGAGCAGGCCAGAATGAATCCTTGGTGCATGCTCACTTCATCTCCTGAGTCTCTGGGACTTCAGCCTTTGGAAAATTGGATCTCCTTCCATGTCATGTTTGATAGCCCATATTCCAAAATAATGGAGTCCGGGGCTAAAAAGAAATCAGGCTGTAAGCAAGGCCGAAGCCAGTGTCGTCAGAAAAAATGGATGGAGTGCAGGTGGGAGATTGGGCAAATGAGGAGAGGGGACAGCGTTGGGGGTTATTTGCTAGTTCAGTTTCCTTCCAAATTTCACACATAAGGAAACTGAGACTCGGCAAGGGGAAGGGACTTACCCAAGGCCACGCAGTGAATTAACCCAGGGGGAGCCCCCGAGTCCTAAGCCAGTCCTTTTTTATTGATCGTAACACCCCCATGCTGGCCAGCAAAAACCCCATGAGCCGAGAGTTCTTTTCCTCTCAAACATCTTTGCAGGGTAGCACCGACAGAAACCGGGTCTCGGAAAAGGCCTGCCCCTCCTCCCTTCCCGTCTTACCCAGCAAGGTGGCCACGCTCTGGAGTCAGGCCAAGCTCCAGTAGGTCCTCACTCTGTCTCCAGCCTGCTCCCCCTCCCTCTCCTTTGTCAGCAGAGGCTTACTGGAAAGGCCACTCCGAGATGAAGTTAATGTCAGTGAGGTGCTTGTTAGTAGGTAGCCACTGGCGGACTGCGGTCTCCGCCCGAGGCTCCCGACATGTGCCGCACCTGGCCCAACTCCTCTTCCCCGCGATGCCGAGCACTGGGGTCACCAGGTGATGCCCTGGGGCCCATATTTTTTTTCCCACCCCAGCTTTGAGGGCGGCACCGTCCTCTGTTGGGTTGCTGGAGAGGCAAAGCCAGGGAGCAAACCTTGGGGCAGAAGTAGGACAGGGGTCACAGAACCTCAGACAGGAAGGGACCTTGGTCTGCCCCCAGTGTACAGATAGGGAAACTGAGGATCACCGTCACACTATCATAGCCCAGTTTCCACCTGAGAGCAGAGCATGAGGGAACAGGGTCCCCAAAGAGTTTGCCTGCATAAGAGTACTGACACTTTTGGGCAGGGCGGTTAAGTGGGAAGTTAGGTGGGGACTTTGGGGGAGGGGAGTCCAGGGGACAGGCTGAAGAATTCAAAAAATATGAGCATTATTTTCATGCCAGAATAAAACACAATAAAAACAAAAAGTTGCAAAGTCCTTGATGGGCAGGAGGACCTGGAAAAGAACTCCCTCAGAAAGGAAAAGGCGTCTGCACCTCAGCGTCACAGTGTAGCTTCCTGCCCTTCTGGTGCCCCAGCCGGGTTTGCTGTCGCCCCTGTCCAGAGACCCAGACCTTTCCTTGCTTCTAAACCAATGAGGATGGGATGCGGGCAAGGCTTCCAGCAGCTCAGACTCCCCGCACCTCAGTGTGAAGGAGGAGGAGAGTCGCTTGCTGCAGTAAGGGCTACCAGGCACAGTTGTGCAGGTTGTGAACTACACAAAGGTGCTTAGCCAAGGAGCTAAGTAGGGGGCAGAAATCCAGCCCAGCTCTGCTCCCAAACCCTGTGCCCTGGTGCAGGGCTGAGTCCCCTTGGATGAAGGGGTACGTTTTTCATCTGCCAAAGCCATGCCATTATTGGGGCTGCGTTCACACTGAGGGAGTAGCTTCCCCTAAGCTTTTTATACAAAGGCACCGAGGAGACTACTTGTGGCTCTGGCTGCCATCAGCCGAGGGCTCCTGTGCTCCGTGGTGACCCATCCCCAGGCTCCTAAGCTTCCCCACTGAGGCTCCCTCCCTCCCTGTGTACCTCCTGATCCCAGGCTTTTGTTGTTGTTGTTGTTCTTGCCAGCCACCTTCTGAGTATGAGGGCAGGAAATCCACAAGGCAGGTGTCCTGGAGCCTGGGGCCCGCCTCGTGAAGAGTCGCAGATTTCTGAGCTCTCTGAGCCCTGCGTTTTCTGCCCCTGTGCTCTGCCCACCTGTTTGGCTCAGCCGCCACGTCTTGGATGCCGGCTCCCTTCCTGGTAGTCTGGTGCCAACTGCTTGTCTGGATCGTGACTCTGACTGTCGTGGCCCCTGTTTTCTGTGCCCTGCCCTCCCAGCTGCCCCTCTGTAGCCCGCCAACAGAGCCAGAACACAGCCCTGAGGCCAGGAGGGCCCTGATGCAGGGGCGGAGCTCCCCGCCTGCTGGTCTGGACGGAGGCCTCCTTGTCGGGGCACTGCGCTGCAATGGGGCATACGTGCAGGGTAGGCCGGGAGGATGACGGCGGCCAGGGCTTCTCGGCTGGACACTTTCGTCATGTCCACAGAGCGTGGTGGCAGGACCCGGCCAGACACCCGGCCTGTGCCCCTCGGGCTGCAGGGGAGGGGCTGTGGCAGGGCCAGGAACGGCTGTAGAAACCTTCCAGGTGTGAGGGGGAGGGCGGGCAGGTGGGTTCTTGGGATCAGAGTCGCTCCTTCTGGCTAGGCTTGAAGTGTCCCCTCCCCCCTCTCCCGGGCCACACAGGCCCAAGGCTTCCCAATGAACTCAGTGGGCCCTCCCAGAGGCCAGTGGATTACGGTGCCAGATGGGCCTGAACAAGCCGCCCAACAGAATGCTGCTGGGGAAGAAGGGGGCCTCAGGTCAGGACCAGCATGGGGCCAGCCAGAGAGAGGGAGGAGACGGGGGTGGGGGGAGGGTGGGGGGGAGCCAGGTTCCCAAAGCCTCTCCACTCTGACAGGGGAGGCCAGCATCTTCTCAGCTGAGCCCCTTCAAGGGAGGACTAGCCAAAGCCCTTGAAGCAAGAAGAATGTGAATGGAACAGCTAAATGTTTTCCCTCTCTGCCTCCCCACTCCTCTCCAAATCCCAGAGCTGGAAGGAGCCAGACAGTGGAAGAAGGGGCGGGGAAAGAGAGCAGAGGGCTTGCCATCAGTCTCCTGCCCCACAAGCTGCGTGGTCATCGGCATCGCTGGCTCCAGCTGGCTCTCCTGGGGAGGGGAGCCAGGTGTGGGTCCTGGCTGGGGAGAGCAGGGGGACTGAGACACGAGGCAGTGGCAGTTGATTTCCGGGTCTTAGAGCCAGGACCAGGTACAGGGCAGAAGCCTGGGATGCCCCTCCAGGGGTACTCAGAGGCCCCGGCAAGCCAGGGCAAGTCCAACTCCGAGTGGATACTGGACAGGAGCCAAGCTTTGTAGAGTCCAACAGCCGATCCTCTGCTGCCTGTCGGGGAGCCGAAACAGCAGGTCACTCCCCAGAGGTGGATGCAAAGCCCCGATGGATATTGTTAGCTAACTGGAAAGGCCAAAAATCCAGTCATGCCAAGATGAGAGGTTACAAAGAAGAGGGAACCTCAGATCAGTTAGCTCACAGTCAGAAATGTCTGCTTCCTGGTTCTTTGAACTCCCCTGGAAAGAACCACACAGCCCAGGAGAATGTTCCAATTTCGTCACGCCAGTGGGGCTAAGCCAATGGAGTAATTTGGTGAGGGGGAAGGAAGGGGGAAGGCGCCCCGCAATGGAAGAGCCTCTCACGCCATGGAGCTTGGGTTCCTCTGCTGGTGAGGCTGTTCTTTCTCAGGAATCTGGCTGAGGACCTCACAGCAAGAACTTCTCGGTTAGGATTTTCTTGGGGCGGGGAGACAGTGGGTGGGAAGATGGGGAGTGCAGGAGAGAAGACTGAGACAGAGAAGCATCTACCAGCTCTGGAGAAAGTTCCTGAACCAAATTAAATGTTCAGTCCTGCTCAGATGCAGTGGCTGCTTAACTTTCGTTCGGTGTGTTACAAAATATGCAGCTTCGTTCTAGATTTAATTGGTTTACTAGGTCTTAAAAAACACCCCAGTTCTGTGATCAATAAGAAAAGAATCCAAGTTCCGTGAAGGAAGAGGTTCAGCCAAGGAACACAGCTCGTTCGCGGTCTGCTCAGAGCTCGAGTTGAGCTCCTACCCCTGGGGGAGCCATGGCCACTGCCAACAGGTAGCCTCTGGGACCTCAGGCTCTTTGAAGCCTCATCTTATCTCAAGCTCTTGTACCAGGGTGGAGGGCAGGGGTAGAGGGAGGGAGGGAGGAAAGGAGGGAGGGTGGGAGGGGTACTGAGGAAAGGGAACAGTTCCTCCTTGATTCTCTCCTGCTTAATGGTTTTCCCCCTGAAGAGCACTCATTTGTCACATTTAGCTTCAGGAGGTATGACAGGATGATCCATCCCTCAGGCTGGGGCCTATAAAAACCAGGGAATTGGCACCTGCCGTCTACTAGTCTCTCCCTCTGCCTTCTCTGGCTGCAGCTAAACTACCACTGAAATGCTGACTCCTGCCTTGCCCATGATGGAGTGAGCTTTTAACAGGGTAGCCAGGCCTGTAAAGCTTACTCTATTCAAAGCCGCATTAAAGGCTGGAGGGGTCAAGAGCTAGAAGGGCCAGCGGAGGAGCACGGAGGAAAGAAGACACTGGTGGCCTGGTCGGATGTGAGAAGAGCCCCATGAGGCTGGGGTGTGCCTGGATCTTCCCTGGGGGCTGTCCCCAGTCATGCCCAAAGAATGGGCCCAGCTGTTCCAGACATTTCTCAGATGGGGAGCTCCAGTAGGCAGCTTCAGGGGTAGCCATCTACCCACACGGCGTGCTTTGAAAATGTCCACGGGTCCCTCCCAGCCACAAAATACATTCTCCATGCTTGGCCATCATCCCCGAAAATTATTACCGTGGGTCAAGTCATTGTCCTCCGAAGACCCTCGTTAAAATGGACATATTTTTTTTTTGTCTAGTTTTCATCTGTCAGACCCAATGGCTTCTACCTGTCAAAAGCAGGGTCACAAATAAGTGGGGTCCAGGGCAAATATTGCCTGATGGGAAGGGGAGAGAGGATATGTTTGCCACAAGGTGGAGCGTAATGAGCTAGCTGGGTTGGGAGTGGTCATCCCTCAGCCAGGGAGGGAGGACTGGACGGCCCAGGAGAAAAATCCGACCACTGGCACCGGTTATCCCTGGAATCTGGGTGTCCATGTGTTCTCCCCTGCCCCCCAGGAGATAAGATTCCTTCAAAATCCATGCCCTTCCTTCCAGATCTCTGCATTCGCAGGGAAAGCCCCCCTTCTTGCCCCCCTCAGCCTAGGCTGCCAGCACCTGGTTCTCCCGAAAGAGTTCCATCCACGCTGGTGGTTCTACACTTGGTTGCTCATTCAGAATCACCTGGGAAGCTTTTAGAAGCTTTGATGCCAGACCCCCACCGCAAACTAAACACATGAGAATCTCCGAGGGGAGGCCCCAAGGGCGCATCGCAGGGCTTCTCGGGTGATTCAAATATGCAGCCAGCAATAAGAAGTGTGGGTTTAGACCTTCCACTTGTTGCATCTTTTCCTGCCAGCCGAAATGTGGAGCTTGGCCCTCTTCCTTAATCCCACCCAAATAACCATTCTCCCAAGGAACTATGTGTAGAAGGCTTTGGGGGGACAGAGGGAGTTAGCTAACTGAAAATGTGAAGTCAGGAATCCCGGAGCTAAGGAATCCTCGGTCACGCTCCCAGTCAGGCTCTCACATCCCATCCTGTTGCTGCTCCCCTCTCTTCCCTCCGTTTACTCCCCCTCCTCTCCATTCCCCCACACCCCAAAGTTCTGTTCCTTTTCACCACCCAGCGTTCTGCTTTCTCCTCTGTTGCCTTGGCACCTGCCTACCCATGCTGCCAAGGCAAGCAGCTTATCAAAAATCTTTCCCTGAAGACAGTTCCAGGTCTCTCCTTCAGAGGGATTCTGGTGCCAACGGGTGAGCTGATTGAAATTTCACCCCAGATCCACATGGTTTCGACAAGGACCCTGGACGGCCTCGTCGTTTCACTCTCCACTGGCTCTAAGAACCATCACAGACGCAGGCTCTGCTATTTCCATCCAAAGAAGCAGGGCCCACATCTTGCAGGGGAGGCCCAAAGTTGGCAAAGCATTTGAAGAGTGACTGTCTGTGTATCCACTTGAGGGAGTCTTTGTGTACTTGTGGGTGTCTAGCCCTTATGGCTAATATTCAAATTTGGCCCGTTTGCAGACTCCTAGGACTTTCCCAAGTGCAGAGAAAAACCTCCCTGACTCAGGACCTGAAAGAATACATACTGTGGCTACAAAACGACTTTGAGATGAAAATGGGACATTTTATTCAGCGGCTATTTACTGGGCATCATCATATGCCAGCCACTGGGCTAGGTGCTTTGGATTTGGTGGTGACCCAAACCTGTGTGCCTGGTACTTCTAGTCTAGTGAGTTCCAGTGCTCTCTTTTTTAAGCTCCTCTGTTTGAACTAAAGGGCACGATTTCAAAAACAAACAAACCAAACACTGAGCTCCCAGTCAAGAGTTTCCATGCACTGGAAATTCTCCTCGGCGAACAGGTGCGTTTCTGTATACGGGCCTGAGCACAGCATTTCCTTTTTATGTATGTGACATGGGTAGCATTTAAAAGACACTCGGTGTGTATGTCAGCCTTTTATAGGCCTGTCTGTGATTCTCAGACTGAACTGTGAGGACACCTTGACTCCTGAAACCTTGCTTCCCACAGCCCTGTCAAGTTCTCGGACACTGGCTCACTAGCGAGCTAACAGCTCTCAGCGCTTACGACACCCCAGGCACCGGGCTTGTGGCTTCATATATGTCGCCTCATTTTGTCCTCACGATGGGTGGGTAACTAGAATGATTGTCCCTATTTTACAACTGAGAAGATGGCTCACCTACTACTCAGTAGCAGAGCCGGGATTCAAACCCAGGACTGTCTGACCACAAAGCCTTTCAAAACTCACCACCTCCTGATGCTAGCCGCCAAAGCTGGGCTAAGGGAAAGCAAGCTCCCTCATCATCATCATGGTCACGGTCACCCTGTCATCATATCAGTGATCGTTTGTCAAACACCTTCTTTGTGCCAAGCACTGCTTTCAATAATAATAAACCGAAAGAATATTACCAGCAGTCACGAGTTAGTGAATTCTTATGTGCCAGGCACTGTCCTAACCATCTTATCAGGATCGCCCTAATCCTTGCTCACCCTACTGCTGTGAGATAGATCCTATACATAACCCTGTTCTAGAGAAGAGAAAACCGAGGTTCAGACAGGCTCCCAGCTAGCGTGTAGCAGAGCTAGGGTGTGGCGTGGCCTCTGTCTGACTCCAGAACCTGATCTCCTGTGCTGTACAACCTCCCCGAGTCAGGGGGTGCCTACTTTTCCCTTGCTGCCTGCCCACCTGGCTTCTGATAGTGGGACAGCTCTCCCAGACACATCTGCCTGCTAGGGGAGTGCGTGCGGACCACCATGGGCATGAGCAGATGCCCTCCTACATGAGCTGACAACCCAGACCCTTTCCATCGGGTAACCGATGCCCTGAGCACAAGAAACCCGCCCATAGAGGGCCTGCCCGGCCAAACACTTTGCACAGCGGAACTTTGGGGAAATACGCAACCGAGACCCGTATAGGCAGAGGCCAGGTAAACAAGGTGACCCCTCCCTTCGTGTCTTTTCCTCCTCCTTCTCTAGGGGCTGATTTCATAAGAGTGTATAATTTCTCCTCATCATACCCCCTCGCCAGGGCATCCGGCCCACCAGCTTCTCTTGCTGATGCCTCCCTCTTCCCCCTGGCCTCAGCTAACCCCGGGGTCCCTCACCTCCTGTCTCCTCTCAGTGTTACTTCTTCGTCATGTCCTTCCATTCCCCTTTCGAAAATGTCTGTTCTCTCTGCTCCAAATCTCCTCGCTTTTCCCTGCTTTCATTTCAGCTCAAGCCACATTAAGGTTGTAAAGCATTTTGGAAAATAACGGGCATGGCAGGACGGTAAATAGGGTTTTATGGTGTTTTGCTGTCATTGAGCTTGGAGCCTGAAAACCATCGGCAATTCACAGCCCTGGCATACCATCGTCTCTGCAGGCTATTAACTGGCCCTAGATGAGGTCTCCGGGCCATGACCCCAAATGTCTACTTCTCAGACGATGCAAAGTCACTCCAGGTGGAGGAGTATTTGCTTGAGCAGCATCTCCCAAAATGGCTTCCATAGTGCCCTGAGTGCGAGGGATTAATAGGTACCACGGGGAGGAAAAAAAAAAGGGTTTCTGAGTACAAACGAGTTCGACAAATGCTGGGTTAGACAAGCTAAATTTACTACTACAGGGCTTCGCAGAGCCCTTCACATACTAATGAGAATCATGAATCCCCAAGAGGAAATTTAGACCCTTGCCACCGGAAGTGTGGTCGAAGGATTGGCTGCACAGGCATCACCCAGGGAGCTCACTGGACATGTAGACGCTCTGACCTCCACCCCAGATTTTCTGAGTCAGATCCGGCATCGTAACAGCATCCTCGTGTCATCCGTACACATGTTAAGTCTTGAGAAGCGCTGATTCAGACTACCCTCTGAACTCTCAAACTCATTTCTCAAACTCTTCTGTCCATAGAAAGCCTTTATGGGGCCTCTTCTGTGACTTGTTGTTCTCCACAACATACTTTTGGGGGAGAGACTAAGGCTAGAAAGGCCCTCATAGGAATTTCTCATTGTCTAGAGACTCCATCAGAAGACATCAGCCAAAACAGCATTTAGAAATTGGGGAGGGGGGGCGGATTCATTATATGGTACCCAAAGACTCACTTTCCTGGGGCGTTTTTTAAGCAGTGCTGCTTCGTCTGTTCTCTGGCCCGGATCAACGTGGTCGTTTCAGAAACCCGGCCGCTTCTCTGGAGTACTAGAGCTCAGGATCCGAACCTCCAAAGAATGCTGCATGGTCGGTCCCCCTGCTGTAGGACATTAGAAAGGCAATTTTCTAAAAGCTGGGCAACTTTTCAATCCGGTGTGTTCTGTTCAGTTAAGCTGTTGCTGTTTTTCTTTTAGGCCTTTAAGCTGTTGTGCCAAACACTACAATAACACTAGCTATTTTGCATTCAGATCTTGCAACTCATTTGGGGGCATTGTTAATATTTTATAAGGAACTTCTCATTTTTTTCCATTCACATTTGTGATTTTCAAGTGTGTTGCTGCATTGCATTCATAAACGTGATTTTTATTAAGTCTCAGGGCTCCATTTTTTTTTTCCTCCTCAGAGAAACACATCTCCAATTTTATGTGAGAAGTTAAATGGAAAATAGGCTTTGATATGTGAAAATTTGATTTGCAAGAAATTTGTCTAGGAGGCAACCATTCTGTAGAGTAAGGGGCTGTCATGCCCAGGCTCTTGTTAGGACATGGGCAAAGCTCTCAGCAAGGCTTCTCGGCGGTTGTCATCTGGGCCACCTTCTTGGTGGCCACTTTCCGTGGCTAGCCAGGATCGCCTGCTCAGAGCGCAGAAAGAAGAGGTGACATGAGCAGGAGGCTGACATGTAGGGATGTGTGAAAGTGGCCCCTCAGGCTGGAGGACCTGCTGACCCCTGAGGTTTTCCGCTCTGGGTTTGAAACCATCGCTCGGATCTCTTCCACCCTTCCACCAGGACAGAAGCAGCAGAGGAAGGAGGGAATGGACTACGGACATACCTCCTCATGCTGGCTTGGAAGATCCAAGGCTTCATCTGAATGTCTCACCTGCTCAGTGATGCCGGGAAGGCTACTGTTCCGAGGCCCGTTGGTTTAGAGCTAAATGCAGACCCACCCGGGGAAAGGTGCCCGTCGACGCCAAGATCATCTCAACCTTTCTCACGTGACAAATGCCCATCTGTAATGTTAAAAATGTAGGACACTCCCCATGATAGTGATTCTCCTTGAATTTTTTTTCTTCGCTCTACGGACAGATCTACAATTGACGTATTCAAGAATTTTCCTTGCAAGAAATCCATAGGGACCAAAGGCATACAGATTGTTCTCCATACTTTATACCTGGGTGTGAATGAATAAGAATGGCTTCCATTTCGGGAGTGTTTACTATGTGCCAGGCACTGGGCCCAGCATTTTACATGCACGATCTCATCTAATCCTAGTAATACTTTACTATCTCCATTTTAAAAATAAGGCAGTTGAGGCTCAGAGAAGTAGGTGACTTACCCAAAGAAAGTCACAGCGAGTTAGCGGCCAAACCATGAAGCAAGTCCAGATCTGGGGGCTCCCAAGCTATGCTCTTTATTCCTCAGGCTGGGGGACTGGCTTTGATGGCAGAGAGCATCAGAAAGGCTCTGAATTCTGAGGGGGGCAAATGGGCTCCCGGGGAAACAAAAGGACGAGGGGGGTCGAGGAGTGGCAGACATGAATGAGCATTTGCCTCATAATTTTGCCGAGAGCTAGGCCTGCAAGCTAGCCAAAGTTAAGGTGGCCCTCATAAGCCACCCAGAGAGCTAATGACAGACCCCGTTCCTGAATCCACCTCTACACACATAGCCGTTCATATGCCTTGTCGCAGACAAACTTTCAGTGACACCGGCCTCCTTCACAGTCCTTGGTCACTCGAGACACACTCCGTCCCTGAGTCTTGTGCATGCTATTCCTTGTGCCTGACACACTCTTCCCCCAGATAGCTATAGAGCTCACTCCCTCCCTTCAAGTCTTTGCTCAGCTGAGGAGCACTGAGGACTTCCCTGACAACCCTGTTTAGAAATGCAACCACTCAGCCAGAAATCCATAATCCCCTTCCTTGCTTCATTTTTCTCCAAATCACTCATCATTCCCTAAAATATCAATCATTTCACCTGTTGATCTGTTTATTGTCACTGGAACGCAAGCTCCATGAGAAAAGGGATTTTTATCTCTTTTGTTCACTGCAATATCCCTGGCGTCTAGAACAGTGTCCAGCACATAGTAGGAGCTCAGTAGATATCTGTTGAATGAATGACCAAATACGCAAAGAGCTTTAAATATGGCTCCCCACCCTGTCAGATCTGCAGAGACACACAGGCTCCTTGAGCTAAAACAGGAGGTGAACATATAAGAGAATGAGTGCTTTTGTAGGTGAGAGAACGTGGGGAGTACTCTATGCACAAAATACACATCCTCAATCTGGCTAAAGTCAAGGAACCATATTGTGGACCTCTCTTGACGGCAGTTTTACTCTCCGTATCCATTTGCAGTACTCCACAGTCCCCAGAGTCCTAGGGCCAAAGTTCTGGGAACCAGAGTGGTAGACACTAGGTGGTTTTGGCAGTCAAGAAAGAAGGGTTGGTCTCTGGGTGAATAGGGGCACGGGCATGGTGAGAGTGGGAAGGTAGACAAGAGGGAGAGTGGCCCCGGGCACCACCTGGGAATGGTGGCCGAGTATGCATATTCAGAGAGGAGGCCAAGCACCTACACAGGGAGCCTTTCAACACTTCTGAAATCCTCACCGTGCTAAAGATGGCTCAGGAAGACAGACAAAGATGGTTATCGCCAAATAGCCCTGGTAGAAGTTGAAAATGTTTTATCACCTCCGAGTGCTAGCTCTTGGCGAGTGGTGAGGCTGCTCTGATCATCGCCCCGTCTGGCCTTGCTTTCCAGAGAATTCTGAGTTCCAGATGGTAGCCCATTGGTGGCAGATTGGTCTGGGTGACCTGGACAATTTCTCTGTGATATTTCCCTGCTTGTCTGCTGCCCCTCCAAATGGGGGCTCCAGAAAGCGGTTTTCGAGACAATCTGTGGGGCTGCGGTGCCAAGAGCAACCAACCTGTGGATAGCAGCAGTGGGTAGCCCGTGGGCAGGGGTGCTCTCCTCCGTGGCACTTCATTACTGTGCCCTACAGTGCTGGAAGAACAGGGCAGATTAATCAGGGGGTTCAGTGAATCCCGGTGGTTCAAGAGATCAAACAAGAAGGAAGTCAGGGATGGAGATCAACGCGAGGGGCAGGGGTGAGGAGGAGTGGCCACCCCCTGAGGCTAAACATGATTAGACAGGAACCAGTCCACCCACGGAGAGAGCATGCAAGCTGTGCCCATAGGCTGATTGATTTGATGAAAGTTGAGTACGGTCTGTGATTTTTTTTGTTCAAAATGGCCGGTAGAGCCAATTAAACCTTCCCAGGGAAGAATAGGGAACCCCAGCTTTTGGTTTTATTTTAGGAAGCTGATCTTTCTGGAAAGACAAAAAACTCCGGTGACACTTGGCAACGTGCCACAAGGAGGCTTCTTCCTGACCTTCAGGTGGAGAGCTCAAACTCTGGCGCAAGTCGGGAATGTTTGTCCTCAAACCAAGGCTCTTAAAAAGACAGCTCTGTCAGTCTCGTATGAATTGGCCAGGGCCCCTTTCCCATTTCTCTGGAAGCCTTGACTTCATTCTTGTCATCATGCAAGTGGACCATTTGTACCTGTCCAGTCCATTTCTGGGCCTGATGGGGAGTTCTGGCTGTGGGGCGTCATTTGCAGAGACAAATGCAAACTGGCATCTGTCAGCTTAGCACCTCAAGCCAAGGAGCTGGAGTGGCAATGGGCAACCTTCTGGGCAAATACCCTGGATGTTGGATTCAAAAATGACAGTGTCAAATTGGGGCTAATTTGCATAGGCTTATCAGGTTAATTACTACAATGTCTCCAGGAACTTGAAAATCCTTGAATTCTTATGCAACCAGAATGCTCAAAGTCTGTTGCTATGAAACTTGGAGTGTAAATTACCATGAATACCATTAATCTGTTCACTAGGAGGTTAATTTGCAATTTGTTGGCAAATCACATGTGGGTCTTATAGCAAGAATGTGGGTGGTGTTTTTGTGCCAACGTGTGGCCCTGCCTATGTCTCTGGGTGGGTGTGTGTGTGCACGTGCACACGTGCGTGTGTGTGCACATGTGGCGTTGGGACCCGCACTCTATGGGGGCCCACGTCCTAGGCTTTCTCACTGCTTGCTAGGTCTCGTCGGGCTCTTCTGGCACATCCTGGCTCCTAAGGCATGTGTTCTCAGGGTTGGAGGGCTGTTGTGCCTAGCGGTCTTTGGCCCAGTGCCAGCTTACGAGACATTAGCTCCTCCTGAGACAGGATCGCAAAGGTGTCCATTAATGCTTTAGAATCATCTGGCTTTTCTGAAAGATGCTCTTTCCCGTTAATGGCTCTCAAGTTGTTTTGGTACGCCAGCAGGTTACTCCTGGCAAAGGAACTCGGATCATCTGGAGGAACCAGGGCAGGGACATTGCATGGGTGTAGGAGATGGTGACAGGGACTACCCTGGGTGGGGGTGGAAGGAGAAGACTGCTGAGCAGAGCCCGGAGGCCTCCATGGCTGCCGTGAGTTATTGTTAATGGAGTGTGGCAGGGTGGACGATACAGATCTCACCCCGGCTGTCCTCACCTGCTCTCCCACAAAAGACCAGTACTTATGACAAAGTGAGAAAAATCCCCTCCTGCCCTAGGGGACAGGCTGTGGGGTGTGCCTGAAGGGGTACTGGAACCCCTCTCACCTGAAAAGGGCTCCCCAGCTAGCCTCCCCCGGCTGGCAGCCCCCTTGGTTGGAGGCATCGGAGATTCAAATATGTTTTCTGGGAAAGGAAGACCCTAGTGGGAGAGCAGGGCCTAAAGGGAACGGGGACATGAAATATCTCAGTGTGGATGCTCAGGAGCGATCTGCCAGGAAGTGGCCAGTGCTTTGGGGACACCCTGAACAGGCTGGGGGATGGAAGCACGTGAGGGGCAGTTCAAAGGAACGAGGGCATGCTGAAAGTTGGGGAAGGCTCCAAAAACAGCACATCCGCCTACCCTACAGGTGAGCCTTAGAATAATCCCGGGAGAGGCATAGAGAATTTGTGATGTGAGTTTCAAGAACTTGGTGCGGGGCGTGAGGGGAAGGCACACAGAAAATGTGGCTGCTAGGATGTCCTCTCGAACCTTTCTCTTCCCGACATCCCTGCCCCCCCCATGTCAGTCAGCATGTCCCGAGTACCTATATTCGTGCAGGACCCTGCGGATACAGTGGGCAAGACATGTGCCTTGCTCTGCCCTCAACAAGCGCACGTTCTGATGGAGGGTAGACTTTTAAATTAGCTCTGCCTGGGGAGGTAGATGAGGCTCAGCAAGCGGTTCCCAGAAAAGGTGACTCGAGCTGAGTCCAGAAAGATGTATAGGAGGCTGCCAGGTAGACAAGGTGGTGGAGGGCCTTCTGGGTAAGGAAAGAGCAAGTGTAAAAGCATGGAAGTGTGAAAGAATTTGGTGCCGTCCCCATGAGCAGGGCAAGACTGCCTTCTCCCTAGAGAAGGAAATGCCATCCTCCTGAATAAAATGTGACCCATAACCTCCACGATGGGCCCAAGAAGGAGACCATTTCAACGGGGAAGAAGCATCCGTAAGATTCACCTTCCCCTATCCCATTGCCCCATCTCAGGGTATTGTTTAGATTAGGAGGAAACTTTTCAGACAAAACCCTTTATTAAAGGCTAGGGGATGACAAAAGGGAAACCAACATTTGTCAAGCACTTTCTCTGAGCCGGGTGTTATTGTAAATGTACATGTATACGTATACCCATTGAATCTTCAAAAGAACCCCATGAGGTAGGCATGGTACTATTATCATTATGCCCATTTCACAGATAAGGGCCAGGAAGCTAGTCTAGACAGTTTGCCCTGGAAAGTACCACTCAGTCATCTTTCACTGCCGGGGTCCTCTGGGGACCCATTCTTCCTTCTTAACTCCCAGCGTGCCTCTATGGGCCAGGGGCCACCTATACAGTCCCAGCCACCTACAAGTGCCCTCCCAAATGAACGCCCAGCCTTCCCTCTCCCTGCCTTAAAGAGGCAGTCAAGAGGAACGGGGTGGACGGATCACGAGCTCGGATGCCTCCAGGGCCAGACCCAAAGGGGTGAATATAGTCACTAGGGCAAGAGCAGATGTATGCCCAAGAAATATTTCATTCTCCTCTTTATTACTCTTTTAATAAGAATAGCAGCACAACAGGACAAGAACGACATTGAACGGCAGCCGACACCTGGCCCCGTGGCTAGGGTACAGAAGCCGAGGTGGGGACTGGGGTGACCTGGAGAGAGCCCGTCCCCTCATCCAGAAGGGGCACTGCTACTTAGCTCCAGCGGCTCACGGTCAGGTAGGACTTCAGAGGCCCAGGGTTGCCACGTAGCCGGAAATCCAGATTCTTACATGAAATCTGAGGATTTGGCAATGTTAGCAATGAATCAGTTTCTTTCTTTTTTTTTTTTTTTCAATGCTGTGCAAGCCAAACAAAACACGTTTGCTTACCAGCTGGGTGGCCTTTGCGCAAGTAACCTCACCTCTGGGGCTTCAGCTCCCTAATATGTCAAGTAGGGGTAATACCACTACCTACTTCAGGGGATTAAGTGAGGTAAGATAAGTAAAATGCCTGTTAGGATGATTATTGGATGATTATTACTCCTTAGGAGTTCCTGTCTTTTACCTGAGGACTATCTCTTCCTAGGTGATTGACAGGGAAATCTCCCTCCTTCACCTCCAGAGATACCCCACGCCTTACTCAGGGAGTTTAGCTCCACCCTTTACCGGCAGAAGACTCTCAGGCTACACTTACACAGTAACTGGTCAGTGGGTATATATGGGGAGGGGGATGTGTCTCTTTCTTTATACCCTTTCACACAGCACACTCAGTGCTGACTGATTTACCCAGCCATCCCGGGCCTGGGGAGGGGCTGAGAAGGCCTGCAGGATGATTCCCTTCAGGCAGAAAGGAGGGAACTAAGGCAGGGAAGCGAGGCGTTGTCCACATTCTAGTCTACCTTCAGTTCTTCCTGCGGACAGCCACGGTTTTCAAGAAAAGTTCTTGGCTGCTAAAGCTTTTACACCCTCGTCTTCCTTTCAAGCAGTGGTTCTCTCCCCACCCCCAGCTGCATATGAGAAACACTGGGGCAGCTTCTAGAAAAGACTGATGCGGGGGGCGGGGGGTGGCTGGCCTTGAGAGATTCTGTGGCCCCCTCACACAATCCTAAGCAAAACTGGATACGGGTGCGTGCGCCTCTGTGCACTTTTCTGGGCGCTTGGTTGGGGCCTCAGAGGGCAGTGCCCGCAGTGATGGCATAAGCTTGTGGGGAAGAGCTGTGGTTCTAGGCCTCCTCAACCATCACACAGTATCTGCCCACACAGACTGGCCTTCTCACCTCCGGGAGCCCCAGATTTCTCTCCGGGCCCGCAGGGCTCAGTAATCAACACCCTGTTTGTTTCCTCAGCGGTGGGGACGATGTACCAAACTACCAAAGCACGTACAAGAAAGGGCTTTGAAAAAGCCTCACCCCCTCTCCACAGGGGAGGGCCAGTTATTACAAGGTTAAGGAGGCTGTGGGTGGGCAAGTAACAGAGGCAGCACTACACATGGAGAAAAGGCCACGCGCGTTAACAAAGCAGCTCACAAATGCGAGCAAATTAATACAGGGCCGAGCACAGAACAGAACATTCGCACCGCAGGGGCAAAGCACCCATTGGAGCAGCCAGGCCTTGGCAGGGGGATGGAAGAATAGCAGAGGGAGCGGGGACGGGCCAAGCAAGGGGGGTTTTCAGTGCTAGGGAGGCTTTTTCTGGTGAAGAGCAGAAGGTAACCAGTGGGGAGGGGGGTACGGAATCGGTGCCCCCTTCAGGGACTAGTAGGAGGGAGGGTCCCTCCAGCTTCAACACATTTGGCTTCATCCTTTGACAACTGGATCCAGACCATAAGGCGGAGGGTCACCAGGGCAGCTGCTAGTAACTACAGAGCCAGACCCCCCACTTCCTGCTGCTTCTTTCTTTTCCTTCCTTCTCTGAAACAACCAGGACCCACCTGACTCAGAGGCAAGGAGCCAGGCATTCCTCCGTTCAGGAAGCCCTTGACAAATCTTCACAGAGAAATGGCCGGGAAAGGGGGAGGGACATTGGACACGACTGGAATCCTAGAGTAGGGTGATATTAAAAATATTGTATTGCCCATGTGGCACGGACACTGACCAGGCAGGATGAACTGCCCCTTAGAACTAGAACAGTGTTCCAGAGGGCTCCTACTGGCATTAACCCTTTGGTTGCTGGATCAAAAGGAGGCGGGGGGGGGCCGTCAGAGGGCACTAGTGGTGGTGGGGGAGGGGGGTGTTGAGTGATCACTAAGTCAGGAATGTAAAATGTGAAGACATGTGATGGTGGGACAGGCGTTCACTGGTAAGGTCAGCCCTGACCTGGGGCAGCTGGAATCAGTCCCGGAGGGCACCAGGGATTAACAGGCAGAGAGCTACTGCTGGGGATCTGAAGGGTCCCATCTGCACGATGGGGCGGGAGCAATGAACAAATTCTCCCTTTGTTCCCTGGCAAAGGTGGGTGGGACACTGGCTGCGTTGTTGAACAGCAGGGCCAGGCTCATGCCCATAGCGCCAACCCTTGGCAACCATCTAGCTCTCATGCACACACAGTGCCATGCCCAGTGTTCCGGAATGAGGGCCCATGCTGGAGGAAACATCAGTCTACTTCAGTTCCATATAGCCTAGAATCTGAGCCTGAGAAGAAAAGGAAGGGACCCTACAGATCAGCTCTCTTTTGACATATGGAGAGACCGAGATCTAGAAAGGGAAAGTGTAGGGCCATACATCTAATTAGCTCCAGAGCCGGGATGAACAGCAAGATGTCCCTGCTCCCAGACCGGTGTATTTTCTATTGCTTTCTTTGCTATTATTCCAAGTCTTCATTATAGTCGAGGGAAAATGCCAGAATATCCTCAGGGCCAGCCTTACCCATAGGTAAACATGATGTGATCAAATATGTCTCCTCAATTGCCTGTCACAGTGCCTGAAATTTCACCGTCGGTGAGTCTCTCCTTTGGATCCCGAAGCTTTCCGGTCTTTCAGGGGGATATAGGTGTGGGATTTATTGACAATCACCGAGAGAAAGCCTTTGCAAATTGGACTCCGGTTATATCGCAGGAGGAGAGCAGTGGCAGCCGGCCCAGGGAAGAAGACTCAGGCTGAGGTAGGCATGGGGACTCAGAGTGAGGATCTGAATCCAGGGCCCAGGCCACCCTATGGGGGGTAGGGCAAAGAAGGAGTGTTCGGTATGCCCACACCCAAAGCTTCCATCACACCCTGGCTCAGGTGCTCAGGAAGCATTTCTCCAGGAGAGGGTACTGTGACCCAGGAGACCTGAATCACGGCTGTGTGGCCCACGCAGGGGAGAAGGGCGGGAGAGTGAAGGATAACATCAGGCTGTCTGGAGTGGCCACGGGGGCACTTTATTAAGAGGAGCAAGCCTGAGTGAGACGGATGTGACGAGGGAATCTATAAAGACAAGGAGAGGAGCCTCAGCGGCAAGAGGAATGGGCTCCAAGACTGCCAAGGGAGGCTGAGTGTGTGGAGTCGGCCTGTTCGGGGCCTCCCCTCAGGGACCTGCTTGGGGGAGGCGCCCTGGCCCAAAGCTGGGCTCCTTTCTGTTGCCGCCTCTAACTTCCATTCTCATTTGGCTCCAGAGCCCGGCAGAGCAGCTCCGGGCTTGGCTGGCCATGGAGCCCAGGCTCCTGAGCCCCTTCTTGTTCCTCGTCAGTTCTAGCACTTTCTTAGGGAACGGGCTTCAGGGTGACGGTCTGGTGGGAAGGGGGAGAGGGAGGAAAGAAGCTATCGGATCTGTCTGGAAAGGGTTTGCCTGGTGTTTCCTTAGAGTCTGTGTTTACTTGGGGTAGCAGGGGGTCGGGGAGAGTGCTTGGGGGAACGTCGGCGATTTAGCTTGAAGCTGCATTTGCATAGCAAGCACGGTATTGTAATTTAGATTGGAGGTCTATTTAGGTTGGGGTGGCTTGCTGGGGCAAGCTGAGCCAGCTGAAGACCCTCCCAGAGGCTCCACTTGTTCTGTTGTAGATCTCAGCCAGCCAGGCCAACCCAGAACCCCTAGCTTACCCCCAAAGAGAGCATCCACCCCCAAGGCCACCTTCGGCTGTCTGGCATAAGCCCCTTGCTTCCTAAAGGGGTGTCTCTGGAGGCCTCAAAGCGGTTCCTTTTTTTTTTTTTTAAAGATTTTATTTATTTATTTGATAGAGCGAGAGAGCACAAGCAGGGTGAACCATAGAGGAAGAGGGAGAAGCAGGCTCCCCACTAAGCAGGGAGCCCGATGCGGGGCTCGATCCCAGAACCCCGGGATCATGACCCGAGCCAAAGGCAGACGCTTAACCATCTGAGCCACCCAGGCGCCCCTCATTCTACCCAGACGCGTGTGGTCCTGGGCTGGGTGGGCTCCGGTGGGGGGAGGACGCCGCTGTTGCCAGGAATTAGAGACCCAGAGCCAAGACTGTCCCCTGGGTCCACTCAAGTCCCTCAAACAATCTCCCTGGCTTAAGGCCAGGCCATCACTAACCCGAGTGTCAGGGGCACTGCTGAGGGAGGACGATATTTCACAGAGCAGAGCCTCCTGCCCAGGTGCAGGATCTGTGATTCGGGGAAGATGGAATTCAGGGCAATCAATTTGGGAGAGTCAGCCAGGAATTCTTTTAAGCTTTACTTCCCAGCAGCCTTGCTCCCACCTCGGAGAGGGACTAATCCCTGACATTTGTCTAGTGGCTTTATACTTTTCAAAGCTCCTTCACATCCATTATGTCCATTGAGCCTCACAAACACCCCCGTGAATGAGGACAGGAAGGTGTTATTACTCCTGTTTGACCAACAAGAAAGCTGAGGTCTCAAAAGGATACATGACTCATCCAGGGTCACACAGCAGTTTAGTCAAAGAACTTGGACTTAAAATCTGTTTCCTAACTTCCAGCCCCGTGTGTGTCCCACCTCCCATGGGTGCGGACGCCCCCACAGAATCGTGGAGTTGCCCAGCACCTGGCATGGCACCTGGCGCACGATAGATGCTAATAAATATTTGCTAAATGAATGACTGAGTGGATAAGCAGGAACGGGGCAGGGAGGGATACAAACTGCTCCTTTTTGTGATCAGAACGGAAGGACGGGAATACTATGTTGTCTCATCGTTTTGACCAGAAAGGAAGGGGTAAGAGATCGTTCCCATTTCACGGATGTCACTGTCAAGGCAGGAAGATGAGGGTACCTGCCTTAGGGAAGCCACAAGTCTTAAACTCCCCACCGGCTGCTTTCTACTCAACACTTGAAAGAGGAATGAGTGATGTGGGCCCTCACTCCAGGACCAGGAAGGAGTCACAATCAGCCCTATAGGAAGAGCACCCTCTGCACCCCGTCCCTGTGAGTCTCTTCTTCCCCCCCCCTCCCCGACGGAGGCTCCCTGAGAACACTGGCTGCTGGCTCCCTTAGGGCCCCTGCACCCCCCACCTTTGATCCTTCTAGCATAACCCAGACCGCACAGGCTCGGTGCCTCTCTCCTGTATGGCACCTGGACCAAGACTACCTCCTCTACCTTCTCCTGTGTCCCACAAGGCCGGGCACACAGTAGGTGACTTGTCTGGGGTAAAGAGGGATGGCCACTCCCTGGCACTAAGCACTGCAGACAGTAAGTATCCTGCCTCCCAGGGTCCTCGCCTCCGCCCTCCCCAGTAAACCGGCCTGGAGTTGCCACTTGTCCCTAGTCCTGTCACAGAAAGGGGAAAGAGGCAAGTGGAGACGCGGGTATTACGTTGTTGCTTTGCAGTAGCACAGAGTGGCTTTTGAGGCAGGCGGCAGCGAATCTGAGATCCCTCCGATTTCGAATGTTGCCCCCGCCCCGACTTATTACTAGCCCGTGTATCTGGAGTTACTTGCTTCGCTCCCCTGGACGTCGGTTTTAATTTCTGTGAGCTGGGGAGGATGCCGGGGTGGGAATATGGATGCGGAGCACGGGGGCCGCCCCGGCGGCAGCTGGATTATCCGCACGGCCTCTCCCCGGCTCCCCCGCGGGGGCCCCCCGGCCAGAGCGGGGGGGGGGGGGGCTCCTCCGCGGCGGATTGCGGGCGGCCGACAGGCAGCAGACGCCGTGTTTACCAGCGGCCTCGCTAGTTCGCCACCTCAGCCGCGGCTCTGGGGCCGAGCCAGTCGCCTCCTTCTTTAAGATTCTGCTCACAGCCGGGGCTGGGTTTCTAAGGCAGTCGTGATCTTTCTCTTCCTACAGACGCCGCTGCCGCTACGGTCGGCGCGGGGCACAGCCGGGGGCAGCGCGAGGGGGAGACGGCGACAGGGCTCCCGGGGCCGGGCAGCCGCCCAGCCCCGGCCCGGAGAGGGCCCCGACAGTAAGTACGGCGCTCGGAGCAGCCGGGGTCGGGCTCGCCTGGGAAGAGGCCAGAAAGCGGGGCACCCGGCCGCGGAGGCTGGGGGCTTGAGGGGAGGGGCCGGGGGGAGGGGGTTGGGGGCCAGCAGCCGAGCGCTCGGGTCCCCGCCGGGCCCCTCGGAGTGACTCCCGGCGGCGCGGGCACAGGCCCCCGGTCCCGGGCGCGCGCCCCCTGGGCGCCCGCAGTTGATGGCCGGAGTTGGCGCGTCGGGAGCCCACCTCCCTCCACCCCGCTCGGAGCCCCGAGCCCCCAGGGAGCCGTTCCGGGCGTCGGGCTGCCCGCGGGGCCCCTTCGCCGCACCGCCCGCGAGGAGACTGGAAGACAGTCTGCGCGGGGCTGAGGATGTGGACGCCCGTGGAAAAGTGGCGGCGTGAGCGGGAAGTTTTCCGCGGGAGGGGGGGACGAGGAGGGAGGGTAGGAGCGAGGAGAGCAGGAAGCCGGGAGGGCAGCCCCCGGCGAGGGGGGCAAGGGCGACCCCTCCTGGGGCTCGGGCCCCGCCCCCCCCCGCTGCTCCCTACGCGGGGCTCCCCCCACCCCAGGCTATCTTCCCCATCACCCTTGCACCTACCCCCGGGCGAGGAGCCCTCCGGTGTTGGCGACTGCGCCAGGGCTTCCAGGCGCTCAGTCCCCAGGACACCAGCTTCCCCAGGGCACTGGCGCCCTGGCTGGCCTGCCCTCCCTCGAGTGCTCTCAGCGCTCACGCAGCATCATGAGGCTGAGAAACAAGACCACCAAATGAGGTGGTGCGTTACTTGTAGAAACCTTGGCAAATCGGGATATGCAGGCGCATACCTGTCACTTTCTTTTCTTGAGCTGTGTAAGATACAAAGGCGGGGGCCGGGGGGGGGGGGGGGTCGGCTGAGATCACAAAGGTGAGTTTACCCTCAGTCACTTAGTCCCCAGCTCAGAGAAGACCCAGATCTCCTTCGTTCCTCTGCCCCCAATTCACTCATCTTCACTGAGAGTACTGAGGATCACAGTAGGTACTGATGGCTTTTGTGCCCAGCGTTGTGCTAACAAGCTCTTTAGGTAGCAGTAAGAATCCGTGTACAATAACGGTAGCTGGCACTCACTCAGAGCTTTCTGTGTGCCTGGCACAGTTGAAAGTACTTGACATGCGTTATATTTAATCTTGATACCGCCCCCCTGGGGGGGGGAGGTAGATTCCTATTATCCCCATTTTACAGATGAGGAAATGGAAGTGATGGAAATTGAAAGGTGGACAAGTCCCGGGTCCTGCCACTGGTGAGAAGCAGAGCTGGGATTTCCACCCCGTCTTACTTCAGCACTCGCACTGTTAACTGCTAGAAATGTTCTTTTGGGCTTTGCCAAAGTAGGAAAATGATTCGCTTTCCCCCACAGAAAAGCTAAGTTCTTCTGTAGATCTGAAGTCAGAGTCCAAGGTCCAAAGAGATTTGAACCCCCCTCATTACAATCTGTGGAGAAAGGCAGACGCAGTGGGCTGCAACAGGACAGCGGATCCTGTTGGTAGGTGCCTACATCGAACAACGGTAATAATCATTGCTAACAGCCATCATCGACTGAGCACTCACTTTGTGTATTTAATCTTTATGGATGCACGTTGAAGTAGGTACTAGCAGGAGCCCCATTTTATAGATGAGGGAAATGAGACTCAGGAGGTTGAGTAAGTTGCCACAGAGTTGGGATTCCAGCCCAGATCCACTACCTCCAGAGTCCAGATGGGAGCTAACCTTTGGCAGATGTGTATCAGAGGCAGAAATGCCCCCATCACCTCTACCGCAGCTGGGCCCCTTGAGCTCTCTGCCCCCCCTCCCCAGCCAGTTGCCTGGAGCTCTGTGCTGTTCCCTCTTTTCCTCAGCCCCCGTTGGCATGAAAGAAGGGATTGTACAGGTTGTAGAAGAAAGAGTTTCCTAAAGAACATGAGGCATTCTGCATGGATTTGGGTTTTGTTGTACTAAGTGTCGTGCCTGTTACATCAATAAGTTGTTCTGCTTTATAAGTTTTATTAATTAGACGAGTGTCTGGTCTGCTGGCTTGGAATTGTTAATCCAACATTATGGCTCTATCCGAGTACCTCTGTTAGGAATTATTTTCCGAAGTTTTTAAGAGCCTTACTTGCAGTGCTGAGCAAAGCCATCTTCCCACCTCCTGGGGAGGGAGAGGGGGCTTGTTTCTTGGCCAGGATTTCAGTAGCAGGAAAGACTGCCGGTACTTGCCTAGTAGAATTGCCCAGTGCCTATTGATAGTCATCCCTCCTTCCCTCAGGGTGGTCTCCGTGGGCTGAACAGAATGTGGCCAGGTCCCAAGGGGAGGGGCTCTTCCTGGTCACATGTGGTCCTGCAGGGGGGCTGCTGGTAGCTAGCTCCCCACTATTGGCCCCAGCCCATTAGATAGAGCTGACTTCCATGGGCCCTCTTCATTGTGGGCATAATAAGGTGTGGGAGCTTTGTGACTTTAGTCTCCATTCCCATGGGTGCTTCCCAGTGCATCTGCTGGAGGTCTAACCTTCCCTCTTCCTCCTGTGATGTGAGAGGGGGGCCTCCCACGTGTAGCTTTTGGGTAGTACGTAGGATGTGTGGTTGGTAACCCGAGTGCTGGGCTGTGTCCCCGGTTGCCAATGTGGCCTCTTCCGAGTGTAGCGCATCAACTCACAAGACTGCATGAAAGGCACCAGTGCGTCACATAAGTCCTCTGCCCTCATTCCCGCAACCAGAAATTGAAAACTCCCTTCAGTTTTGCCTGAATTGGTTTTCTGATTTCTTCTTTTCATCACGGTGGCTTAAATACCTAGAGGTTTCCCTCTTTCCTGAATCATCCTTATTATTTGTTTGCTGTCACATTTGACATTCCTTTCCTGGAATGTCCTTCTCTGCCTTGACCATCTGCTGGACTCCTCCTATTCACCTTCACCACTCAGCTTAGTTTGGGGGTGGGTGTCTGCTGGAAGTCGTGGGGGTGGTAAGCAATGGGCCCTCCTCTGGGCTTTAGTAGCATCCTCTGCTGCCCCTTGTGGTTCCAGGTGACACATGGTTTTATGTTGTTCACATACCTTTGTTCGCGTACCTTTGTTCACATACCCCACCCCACACCCGCCCCCGCCCGGCCCGACTGCAGCCTCCCTGAAGGGAGAGACTGGGCCTATTTTCTCTTCATGTCTCCAGTACCCAGCACCATGCCCGGGCACATAGGAGGTACTTGGTAAATTTTTGTTGCATCTATGAATAATACATGCGTGAATGAATGTATCTAAAAACTGGAGGAAGGAGCCTGTGACTCAAGCAAGGGACTCTGCTATTGTTCCCCTTACAAGAAGGGAGATAGGAGCAGAGCTTGCATTGTTCTGCAATAGAGTCCCAGCTCGGTGGATTTTAATCACTGAAAAAAATACAAATACACTGAACTGCCAAAACCCCAAAACCTGAATGCTTGGGGAAGGGCTTTTCTGGTTAATGGAATGTTCTGGGTACCTGAGGGTTAGGCAAAAACAAAAACAAAAACAAAACACCCTTTTTTCCTTACCCTTCTCCTTTCTTACTAAACTGCCTGATTCTGGTTCTCTACCTTAGTGAGTCAAGTCTGGGATCCATCGTTGAATCTGTGTTGCTGAGTAGGGAGCCTGCAAGTTCTCAGGATCCCCTAGGATTCTGTCTCTCCCCAAGCCTGGTTAAAGAGTAGGGTGCAATCTCCTTACCGACCCCACCCCCACCCGGAGACAAGCCCACAGGCCCTTTGAAGTTTGCAGATTGACTGCCGCCACCTCCAAGAAACAGACAGCCCTCCCCCCAGACTAACAACATAAGGGAGGTGCAGAGTGCTTGGGTGCCAACTCAAGCTCTCTGAGATAGTAACTCAGCACCTGCTCTTGCACTTGGCTTGTATTCTTTGGCGGAGGGTTCACCAACCTCCCTCCCCCTTTGCTGATTCCATAGGATCTTCCTTTTTCTTTAGGAAAGACGTTATAATTCCTTCCTCCTTCTCAGCAGGGAGATGCAATCAGGCAGAATAGAAGGGGTCTCGTCGTAAAGCTGTATTTGGCATCTCTGGACACCTCCAGGCAGGGTGATAGGAGTTTACCAGGCCTCTGCTCATATAACCTCTTTTAAGGAGCTGCTTCTTGGCCTGATGCTTGCACTGCCCCCACCCAGCTACTCCTGCGTGGACAGCTTGAAGACGGAGCACTGGGGGGAAGCCGAGGGTTGCTCCTATCTGCTCCTTCACAGGAGGTCAGCCTGGTGCCTGCTGGGCATGGTGCCTGGGTTTCAGATACTACCTGCATCATGTCAGGCAAGGAGGGGGCAGATGGGCATGGAGGCAAAGCTGTGGGATAGATAGGCCTTTCTTTGTCCAGGTCTAACTACACTGGCCTGCCCATCTCCTCACAGGCTCCCCAAGGGGGCACTGGAGAGAAGACCTTCTGCCCCAGCAGAGCCAGATGAGACAGACAGAGAAGAGAGGAGCAAAGGTTTACTCTCCATCTCCCTGTGTTGGCTTCAGCTTCCTGTTTCCCACCTCACCTCTCCCAGGACCCCCTCCCCCATTCACGCTGTCATCTTCACGCCCCTGCCATCGCCCCCCCCCCCCCGACTCCCTTCTGTCTCTAGACCTGCTCTCGGTGCCCTCCCTCTGGACTTGCCCAAATGCGGTCCCTCCTCTAGAAAGCCTTCCCCTGCTGCTTCTAGAAGTCCGCAGAGGGTGGGCAAGGGTGAAGTAAATAACCTCCAAGGTCCCTGCCAACTGTGAGATTTGGCCGTTTGACCAGGGTCGGGGGCTGGGGATATCCGAGGCTGGTGGCCCAGGCCATCAGTGCCTGACAGCCTCACAGAGAGGAGGAAGACTGCACAGCCAGCCAGCCGAGTAGCCCCTGTTTGGCTTCAGGAGGCTTTGCTGGGAGCCCTGTACAGCCAGAGCCTGCCAAGCAGCCCCCTGAGGGGCCCTATTTGAGCCCTGGATCTTTGGTTGCTGGAAGAAGCTACTTGTTGGGATGTTCTCAGCAGCTCCTGCCCACACCTGCTCCCCCTGTCTGGCCTCCAAGCCTTGTTTACAGTTCAGCCCTTGGCCGACTAGAGGCTAGGATCCAAGAGGAGCGAGAGATCTGGGTGGCCAGGGACCGTCTCCTGGCCTAGCATTCTGTGCCAGAGCACTGCAGCCCAGCCTGGCCTCAGAGAGATGTGTTCACTGAGGGGAAGAATTCAGGCCTGCTGCTCCCTTCCCTGCCAACTCCTCTTTTCCCACCATGACCATTCCCTCCCACCTTCTGGAATTCTCTCCCCTTCCGATTTCCTCCTCTCGAGCTCATTCTCTTGGACAAGAAAAAATACAGATTCTGGGTGGCCGGGGAATCAGCCCGAGTCAGGATGGTGTCCTGGGTGTCTTCCTCAAGCTGTTTCGAGGTGCCGCCTTGCTCACCACGTCCCCATCTGTAAGATGGGGAGGGCCGTCAATGGTGTCCGTATGGCGTAATCACAGTGCCCTTCCCCAAAGAGCTTGATCACCCCAAGTCCCATAGCAGAAGGCTCTCGTTGCCAGCCTTGTGGCCCTTTCACAGCTGCAGGAGACTGAGGGCAGAGCTGGGGGTGGTCCACAGGCATTGAGAGAGCAACCTCCAAAGAGCTAATGCAAACTGGAGTCGGTGGCCATGGGTTCCCTGGTGGGCTTGCCTTCCTCAATCCTGTCCCTTCTCCTTCACTGTCTCGGAGGCCGGCCTCTTGTCTCATTTCTCCACTTCTGTGTTTTTCTCTGCCTCTTGTCAGGCCCCCTCCCCCCCACCCCGGCTTTGCCTGGCCCCCTTTCCCACCCAGCTGTCTTCCCCTCCATTCCTCGTCCTCTCCCCACCAGCTCAATCTCTGCCTCTGCCTCCCTCAGCAGTACTCACGGTGGTATGTGGAGAGTCGGGGCTGGGGTCCCCAGGGCTCTCCCGAGGGACACGACAACTCCTTTCAGCTCCTGTGAGGAATCCATTGCTCCGGTTCCCCCTCCCCACCGTCTCTGCCAGGGACAGGTGAGTGGGGGCTAAAATGCAAGGACCTCCCCACTAACTCTGCCACAGCTCAGTGGCAGCAGCAGCTTTAGGCCTTGTGACCCGGGGCGCCATATGGCATCAGCCTCACATCTGGCACAGGCCTCACATCTGTCACTGGGCTGGCAGCCCCAGCAGGGAGGGTTTAGGAGCGGGTCTGGGCCTATTAGACAACATGTCTGAAGTCTACAGGATGTGTAGCCCCTGAGGGGAGAAGTAGGGAGGAGGGGGCGCTGCTTCCCAGAGGGTCCCCTGCGGTGTCTTCCCAGGAGCATCAAGGGTTTGGGCTTTTGTGAGGTGACTCCGGGCTCCCAGGAGTTTGTGGAAGGACAAACAGCCTTTGTCTCTCTACCTGCCCCCTCATGAGCTGCTAGAACGGGTGACAGGTGTTCTCCATTCCAGCCCACTGGGGAAAAGCAACTGTTTAGACAACCAGAAAATGAATCCAGACACCAGCAGGTTTTCCAGAAGATGCCTCTCCAGGCTCAGATGAGGAGGAAGTTTCAGCGCCATGAAGACCTGGAGGAAAAGAGCGAGGGAGGCAGCCCTTGGAAAAATAACCAGATCTTCTACCCCAAGACTGCCAGGAGTGACAAGGGCTATCCCAAGTCATCCTGCCCACCGCCCTGGACCTCTGGCCATTCTGAAAGAAGAGTTGTTTGCCCTTGAATGAAACATTCCTTCCCTGAGAAGGAATAACTGTTAGATTTCCCACCCTCATGCCCCTGAGTGGACTGGAGCCATGCCAGCTTCCATCTCTTCTTAGATCGCAGCCCTCCCGGACTTTTCCTTTCATTCTGTTCCCTCCCTGCCTTTGTCTTGGGCCAGAGACGTTAAGGAGTTTCTCCCACCGGCCAGACTCCCCATGCTGAAACCGTTCTTCCACAGTCTGAGACAGAACTGGCCAGAGGATCATGATCTGTACGCCTCAAAATCACTCCTACCCGTGCATCCATCGATCCATTTAGAAAATATTTATTAATCACCTACTAGGTGCCAGGTACCATACTAGGTGGTGGAGACACAATGTTGAACAAAAGAAACCTAGTCAATAGTCTTTATAGACAAATAATCACATAAATGAATATAGATCGTGATGAGTCTCCTGAAGGAAACGAACAGACTGTAGCAATGGGGATAGCCAAGCCAGAGTTCTCAGGGAAGACCTCTGTGAGGAGGTGACATTTGAGTGGAGACCTGAAGCATGGAAGATCAGCCATGTGGAGAATGGGGAAAGAGGTTTCCAGAGGGAAAAGGAATACCAAGCGGGAAGGCCTTAAGGTGGCAAAGAACTTGATGTGTTCAGAAACTGAGAAAAGGCCAGCGGGGCCAGACTGTACCAGGCAAGAGTAGGACTAGCCCGAGAGGGGTCTGGCGAGGCGGGCAGGAGGAGACCACACAGGGCCTCTCATAGGCCAGGGGAGAAGAATTTGGCTTGTAGCGGGAGAGGTCTGCGGGGTTTTAAGCAGGGGAGTGACAGGATCTGATGTGGACTTGGCATTATCTCCACGGGGAGACCAGGAAGGAGGCTGCTGCCGGCATCCAGGGGAGAGATGACGGTTGCTTGAACGGGGTGATAGCCATAGGGATGGCGAGAGTTGGGCAGATTGTGAAGGAAAAGCTGCCCAGACTTACTGAGGGATTCACTGTTGGGGGCAGGGGAAGGGGTGGTGACTGAAAAGGAGAGACAGGACTCCAGAATGACTCTGAGGTTTCTGGCTTGAGTCATTAGAGAGATGATGGTGCCATGTACTGAGATGAGGAAGGCTGAGCAAGGCCTAGGCTGGAGAGGGAAAAAAAAATCAGGAGTTCAGTTTGGGACATGTTAAGTGTGAGATCCCTGTGAGTCGCCAAAGCAGAGATGTCAGAATAGATCGTTGGAATATAAGAGTTTGGGAGCTTACAAAGGAGGTGGTGGTAGAAGGCCAGTGTGGAATTGTGTGCATATAGGTTGTACTTATAAGCCAGGGGACTGGTGAGATCACCTGGAAAGAGAGCAGAGGAGGGAAGGCCTGGGACTGAGTTGGGGAGCACAGCACTATGTAGTGATTAAGTAGCGGAGGAGAAGCCCACAACAGAGACAAAGCAAAAAGCAGGCAGAGAGGTCCTTGGAGACTCAGGAGATCGTCACAGAAGTCAAGAGAGGAGAGCACCTCAAGGGACCGGCCAACTCTGCCCAAAGCCAGGGAGAGGTTGAGTAAGATGAGAACTGAGACATGACCTTGAAGGCCATTGGTGACCCTAACAAGGGCAACTCTGTGGAGTAATGGATGTGGAAGCCAGATTATAGTGGATCGAGAGGTAAATGGGAGATGACGAAGTGGAGACAATACGTGTAGCAAAGTCTTGAGCAGTTTTACTGTGAAGGGGAGCCGGACAAAGGGACAGTGTAAGGGGACCGTGGAGTAGAGGGAGGTGGTTTCTGTTTATTTTCTTAAGAATGGGTGATTTCCATCAGCAGGCTAGCATGACTCCAGAGAGGCGGAGAGCTTGATGATTTAGGGAAGAGAGTGAATGCCCAAAGGAGCAAAATCCTTGAGAAGATGAGATGAAGATGGGACCAGAGCATAAATGGAGAGACCTGCCATTGGTAGAAGAAAAGAAACATCCTCCATTCTCATTGGGGGGGGTGGAAGGAATCATGGATATGGATGTAGGCGGGGTGGAGTATAGATGTGGTGTTGGTAAGATGAAGTGGGGAGCTCTCATTTGATGGTTCGTGTTTTCTCAGTCACATACGGGGTAAGGTCATCAGCAGAGGCTTGTCGGGGCCAATGGGGAGGTGCGGAAGATCGCGGAGAGAGGAGGAGCTCTGATATAGTCATCTTAGAGAGTGAGAAAGTGGTGGCCAGACAGCACTGAGAGCCCACACCAAGCTGGAGACGGTGAATATCAAGTGAAAGCCTTGGACCCAGTTGTGTGCTTTTTCTCCAGCTGCCTTCAGCTACTTGGATGCAGGCATGGGGAATGCATATGGTTGAGTTCGTCAAGGAATGAGGTTTTGCAAGGCAAGAGTAGCCAAGGGAGAAGGAAGGAAGGGAGTTGAAGGTGGGTGCAAGAGAATGATCATAAGGGTAGACTAGAAGCTCTAATTTGAACATGAAGGGAAATGAAGATAAAAAGGAGCTTGGGGGACAGTAAGAAAGTAAATAACTAGGAGAAAGCCTTGGGGAAGGCTCTCGGAGGAGGTGACATTTAAGTGGAGACCTGAAGGATGACAGAGTCAACCTGCCAATGCAAAGACGCGAGGAAGAGATTTCCAGGAAAAAGGGAGTACAAAGTGAGAAGTGAATCAGCGATCACGATGCTTCTGAGTTTGCCTGCAGTGGGGGTCCTGTGGAGGGAAACTGGCAGGATGAACAGGGTAGTAGTGAATGGGATGTTGGCGAGGGAGACAGGGGAGGTGGTGCACCCCAATTCTAGGTGGTGGAGTGAGTGAGTGAGTGAGTGAGTGAGTGAGTGAGTGGAGGAGGCAATTGTTGGAGGCTTCCCATCACCATGTGCATGCTCAACTCACCAACGATGACATCAAGAGTTGGAGGGGGCACACCCACTAGGACAGCTATCATCAAAAAAACAGAGAATAGCACCAAGTGTTGGCAGGGGTGTGGAGAAATCAGAACCTGTTTGCATTGTGGCTAAGAGTGTAAAATGGCGCAGCCGCCCTAGAAAATGATAGAACAATCCCTTAAAGAATTCGACCTAGAATTGCCATCTGATCCAGCAGTGCCACTTGTGGGTATCTACCCTGAAAGACATGAAGGCAGGGACTCCCAAGAGATACTGGCATGATCGTGTTCATAGCAGCTTTATCCACAAGAGCCAAAAGGTGGGAACAACCCAAGTGTCCACTGACACACAAATAAAATGTGGCACATATCTACAAGTGGGATATTATTTATTTTATTTTTTAAGATTTTATTTATTTATTTGAGAGAGAGAGCACAAGTGAGGGGGGCAGGGACTGAGGGAGAGGGAGAAGCAGACTCCATGCTGAGCAGAGAGCCAGACGTGGGACTCCATCCCAGGGCCCTGGGATCATTGACCTGAGCTGAAGGCAGACGCTCAACCGACTGAGCCACCCAGGCGCCCCACAAATGGGATATTATTTAAACTTTAAGAGGAAGGGAATTCCGACCCATGCTACGACACAGATGACATTATGCTAGGTGAAATAAGCCAGTTAGAAAGGGACAAATGTCATATGCGTCTGCTTATATGAGGTTCCTAGAATAGGCAAATTCATAGATGCAGAAAGTAAAATGGTAGTTGCTGGGGGCTGGGGGAGGGGAGAGGGGAATGGGGAGTTGGGGTTTCATAGGTCCAGAGTTTCAGTCTGGCATGATGAGAAGGTTCTGGAGATGGGTGGTGGTGATGGTTGCCCAACAATGTGATAAACTCAATGCCGCTGAACTGTACCCTGAAAAAATGATTAAAATGGTACCTTTCATGTTAATGTTATATTTTACCACGATAAAATAAAAAGGATTGGAGTCGATGGGAGGATCACATGTGACCAGGAACTGACATCCTCAGTGAACGTGGGGCTGCCCAGGAAGCTGTAGAGAGCAGTGAGGAGAGAAACGGGGTGGTAGAGGTGGGCGGCAGGTGTGGTCCTCAAAGGATCAGGAGTTCTGGCAAACGGAAAGAAGAGTACTGGCCTGGAGGAAGCATTGGCAAGCAAGGAGGACACCTACTCCCATGTGCAGGTCCTGAAAGTCTTGAGATTTGAGTGTGAGAAAAAGAAAAAAAAACAGCTTCCATTTGAGAGGCCTGGTGGGTCAGTGATGTTTATTCCTCAAGGAACAAGTGAGACCTTCGTTGGGAGAGAAGGGTGAAGGGCACTTTCAGAGAAGAAATTGGCAACGTAGGAGAATTTGCTGTTGACCAAGAGTTCCAGAGGGTACAATGGGAGGGTTGGAAAGGAGGAGAGTGGCATTAGTGTGTGAACAGACCACTGTGGGGACAGGAGAGTGTGGGTGTCCGAGGGACAACGGGAGGCAAGCAGACTTCCTTCTGGTGATGACTGAAGTTACCGGGCCCATAGTGAGGCCCTATGAGCTGAGTCCCCCGTATGGGAGGGTGGACTTAGAGGCGTGTGGAAGTCAGTTCTGAGGTCTCCAGCGTGTCCCCTCCGTTGGGGTGACTCAAGGGAGGCCGCGGTGACAGCGCAGAGGCATGTCTCATTTCACTTGTGGAGGAGGGGGTCTGCTGAATCCTTCCATCCGGTCTCCTCGACGTCACCTGTTGGGCATCTGCTCAGGCCACAGTTTCTTGGCAGAAATGATGTAGGAAAATGAGTTGCTTGATCTCTCCTCCCAAGGCTTGTGTTTCCTCATCTGTAAAATGGGGCGTTGTGGGGCCGGAGTGAGGCGATACGTGGACAATGTTGTTCTCTGCCCCGTCCTCTCTTTCTTCATCCTCCTCGCTTTAGTCCCGGATGTCTCGAGTCCTCAGACTGTCCTTCTGCTGACCAAACTCTTCGGTGGGGCTAAGTAATGCCCACCCTGTCCAGACGTCCCTTTCCTTTTCCCTAATGCAACCTTACTTGTCCTATTTCATATCCATTTAGAGCCCTCCCTATTCCCTCTTGGGATAAATCTGATTCAGCCAGTGAGTCCTTTGTTGGCATGACTTTATGTGCCCTTTTTCCAAGAAAGCATTTGTGTTTTAACGGGGACCCTCGATGCCGTAACCCAGTGGAATAAAAGCCCCTCTGTCCTCCCACCTTATTGTGACCTTCCCATTGTCTGAGAATCGTGTTCTCTTTACATCCTTGCTTCTCCAAGTGTGGTCTGTGGCCCAGCAGCATGGGCCGCACCCTGGAATTTGCTAGAATCTCAGTACTCTAGACCTGCTGCATCGGAATCCTGGGAATCATCGTAGCGACACCCCTAGGTGATTCATATGCGCATGCAAGTCTGAGCAGCACCGCTAGAGTGAGGAGCAGCTAGCCAAAGCAAGGCCCCTTTACAAGAAGAAGAGTTTATGTCCAAGCTCCTTACAAGAGGGCACCCAGAGCAGCTGCTTCAGAGCCCCAGGGACGGGGATCCCATCCCCGACACTAGGAACTGATGACGTCGTCTGGCGGCCCAGCTGCCATGCTGGATCTCTGGAGCTTCTGGAAGGGTCTGGCTCCTGTGATTGGAATCAGAGGCCTAGTTGGCCCCACATGGCTCCAAATCCTGCCAGTTTCGAGGGGAGTGACAAGACTCCCCAAGGAGCCAACCAAATGTAAAGATAAAGGAGCCAAAGGCAAGGAGAGATGGAGAGCCGAGAGCTGATGCCTGGGAATCTAGCTGTGACATTTCTATCTTCCTGCCCAGAAGTGCCCGGGAGAGAGCATTAGCTCCGAAGCAATTCATCTTCTTCTCAGTTCACTTGTCCCTTAGCCATGTCCTGCCTAGCAACAGGTGTCAGTAGGAGCTGCAGCTCGCAGTCTGTCTTTGGACGGCAAGGAGAGATTTGTCTAGCCCACAGAGGAACTAGTATCAGGACGGCCGCGGAAAGCCAGGCCATCTGATAGCTGGATCAGGGACGGAGCTGCCTGGGAAGTGAGGGGACAGAGTACACTGTGGGGCTGCCTCTTGCAGGCAAGGAGCTGATGGGGGACGGGCCTGGGCTGCAGGGAAGTGGGTGGAGTTTATCTTGGGCTCCCTCTCCCTACCCCTCCGGCCACCCCTCATGAGGCTACCAGTAATGTCACCGCCTCTACATCTGTGTGATGCGTTTAACCTTCCAAAGTGCTTCTGTAGCCATGATCTCATTTCATTCTCCCAACAACGCTTGAGTGCAGGATCAGAGACAGGTTAATTAGGATGGGGGCCGGCCTTCCAGATTCAGCCAGGACGTGGAGTGCTGCTGGCCTCGGGGCTGGCGCAGCCCTGCGGTGAGGACTGAACAGCCAGAGGGTCCAGGACCCTGAGTGGCTGTAGGCAGTGGTGGGGGGGGGGGCGCCAGGATGGAGGGCCCCATCCAAGAGAGATTTGGCTCCAGCTGGGCTGCTAATATGCTTAGCCTCCATGGGTCCCTACTTCGTCACCTAGCTTGGAGGCTGGGATGGAGGAGGAGAAGTCACCAAGCCTCTTTGGCAGGATACTTAGAGACTGTGAGGAGATAATGGATGTGAAAGCACCTTTCCGCAGATGAGGTAATGGGTGTAAAAATGAAAAGAAGCACTTGGCTATAAAGTGTCATTATCATTAGGCAGAAAAGAAAGGCTAGGCTTTTACCCAGGTGACTGACTAGAGAGGGCAAGCCTGGAGCGGGGTAGGGAACAACCTTTGTGGGCCTTGGGTAGGCAGGGGTCAGAACAAAGGCATTGCATGCATCTGGAAACACAGAACAGGTCCCGGAAACAAAGCTGTGGGGGCAGGGAGGACCACAAGCTTCAGCTGCTTCATGATTTTGTTCCGGGTTGCCCTGTTGGAAGGGACCAGAAACCAAACATCTTTCAAAGTGAAATTGCCTTCCTCCCCCACCCCCAGGAGGGAAGGCACGTGACCCGTGGACAGCTGAGCTCCTGTCATCCATCACCCGCTTGCTTTCATGGTCACTCCCAAGTCTCCAGGCACTCAGCAAAAATTTCAGAGAGACTGAGCTATGGTCCCTGAAAGATGCAGACCCCAGGAGGGAAGGGCCGACTGCCATTTGCATTGTAAAACAGCCTTCTGGTCTGTTAATGGAGGTGTTTCTTCCCTGACCAGAGATAACTTGGGAAGGCTCAGGCAGTGGGAGGCGAGGGCTGCTTGCTGATTGGCGGGGGGAGGGGAGGGGAGGGTCTAGTTGGGGACAGTTAGTCCAGCTCGGTTAGGGACGGCGCAGGGACGAATGTGCTTCAGGCCCAACCTGGAGACATGTCTGCAGCTCTAGGAGAAGTAGTTGGGTTCCCTGGGGAAGATGAGGCTGCCCATGTCTAACACAAGTTAGACCTTAATTATGGACTTTCGATACTATTCTCAGTTACCACTCTAATTCTCCTGTTTCGTGTACACCTCTCTTTCCTCCCCCACGCTAGTTTGGAAGCTGTTTGAGGGCAGAGATCTGTAATCTGTGTGTCCCTCGAAGCTCTGAGTAGGCACTCAATAAATACTTGTTGATGGATGACCACGAGTCAAAACAGGAAAGCAAAACACTTGTGTCACAGAAGGCTCTTCGCCTGTTGGTTCCTCTGGCTCCAGGAGCATTTCTTTGCATCATTATTGGCGATGCCTTCCGCCCAGCGGAGGCTAAAGTGTGCCCAGCTTCAGAAAAAGAAAAAGGCAGCAAAACTGAGCCTGCAGTGGCCAGGGGACCCTGAGCTCAGGACAGCGTACTGAGTACTGGAACATACGCCTGGGTGTTCCTCTCGAGTGTCCCTGCTCCCCATGCACAGCCCCACAGGCTCTCATCCTCCAGCCTGCCCTGGCTGGGGCCCATGTCAGAAATGAGCTGGTGTCACCCCAAGAAGAGGCTCTTTCGGCGTCAATAGGATGGGAGACAGGAAAGAACGGGGCTCATTTCGGAAGCAGCCCCGGGGGTGAGGCAGGATGGCAGCTGCAGGAAAGATGTTCTCTGGCTCCCTTCGAGGCCAAGCTCCTGCCTGCCACCAGGCGCAGAAATGAGAGAGGTGCCAGCCTGGGAGGGCCCTGTCCTGGGAGGGTGCCTGTCTTAGGACACTGGCCAGCCCCTGTCCAGCTTCTGAGTGACTCTTCATTGAAAAATGACCATTTGTCCTACCAGTGCGGGAGGGCAGGAGCCAGTTTCTGAATTTGCCTTCAGGGGGGCCTGACCGCATCCTGGCCAGCCCCCTCTTCCTCCCTAAGGTGCGACAGACACCACCCCCCCGCCCCTGCCAAGCTGGCTTGGTTGGGTGCAGCCGGAGTTGATGTGACTGACATTAAGGCAGCTGTGGTCTGTCTTCCTTCCTGAGTCCTTCTATGAGAGAGACAAGCCCCAGACTATGAATTTCTCTTTTGTACAATTACTCTAAATCTCCCGCCACACACCCCCCCATAAATAGTCCTAAAGTCTAATTATCGAATTTGTGTCCTGATAAACAGCCTAATCGCTCGAAACCATTTGCAACTGAGGAATGCGGTATCCTGAGCTAGCCAACAATCACTCTCCCGGTGTCAGAACCTCCCACCTCTTTTACAAACCTTATACTAGTTTGATTAATCACCTCCTGCCCATCTGAATCTTGTTCCCAAGGGCCCTGCCTGGAACCTTAGTTTTCAGGAATACACACACTGAGGCTAGGGAACTCAACCCCATTTGTTAGATCAGAACTTGCGTGGGGCTTGAGCGGTGCCGAGTCCGGGAGCTAAGCCTCTGAGAGCCTCTTGGCTCTGGTGCCCTCTCTTCTGCCTCCAACTGCCCCGCCCCGCCTGTTGGCCATTCGTTGCCCTCTTTACCTCCTTCCCCGCCTCTGGCACCCTGGCCCTTGGTGTAGAACCATTCTAAAGTCCTCATGTTAATTTTTCTAAGCTTCAACAACTCCCTCTGTGAGCATCGGGAGAGCTGTCTGCAGTCTCTCCCAGGTACTGGGGCGGCAAGGTCTCGCAGCCCATTGGGGTTCACGTCTGCTGGCAGCCACGAGACACAGCTCCCCTGCTTGCCCATAGGAGCCATTTTCTAGTTGTCCCATTACCTGAAGTAAGTCAGCATTACATCCGATTGTGTACGGTAATGGTCCTCCGCATCAGCACATTTGTTTACATATGCCATCTAATCGTTTTTATATAGAACCTAAGGGAGATCAAAGTTTAAAAATCGCACAAGGACTTCATGAAGGGCTACTCTGAAGCGACTTCGCATTCCTTCCCTCACTTGCTTGCCTGTGTCCTGCTGCCTTCCTTGAGGTTTTGGTTTCCCTTAGGGAGCCGACAGCCAGTTCGGCGGGTGCTACCAGTTAACCTTCAGAATAACATGCCTGCATTTAGGCTCCTTCTAGAGTCCCAATATCTTGGAGGAAAGGGCTGACTCTGATGTCAAGTTCTGTGGAAACAGTTTGTTTGTTTGTTTGTTTTTTTCTGTTGGCTCTGGCCCTGCAGACAGTGGCTTTTTCCTTGCCAGACTCCTCTTTCTCCAAACCGAGCTATGAGGGCCGTTGTTTCCTCTGCTGGTTCTAGAGGACATAGGAAGCCAAGCGGGGGAGCTCCCACGTGCCATGGCCAGCACCCTCATCTGTGCCCCCTCCCAGCTGGTTCTGAGGCTTAGTTGCCTTTGCATCTTGTTTTGCTCCCATCTTCCCCTTCCCTCGGTCATGTGATGCAGGAAGAGAGCGCAAATGCTATGGAATGGGAGCAACTGCCAACAGAGACGCTGCGACAAGTGACCATTCGCCGAGACCCTATATATGGCTTTGGCTTCGTGGCTGGCAGTGAGCGGCCTGTGGTGGTGCGATCTGTGAGGCCAGGTAGGTGTTCCTCACAGTGTCCCCCCCTGGCCCCGGCTCCTTTTCCCCCAGCACCCACCCATCTTCCCAAAGAGCAGGGCTCCCCTGGAGGAATTCATGAAGAGCGGGGTAAAGACTCACCGGCTAAGGACCGTGCGAAGGAGCTGGGCTTTCAGAGTGATCGACGCAAACCACTGAGGCTTCCTGCGGCCAACACAGAGGCTGCAGTTGATGGTTTAGCAGAGTCTCGGTCTTAATGAAGCCTCCCTGTGCGTAGAACCTTCATAAAAGAGCCAGACTGCGTTGGATGACAAATGTCGATTCAATTCCATTCAACAAGTATTTATAGATTGCCTACTCTAAGCACGGCAAGATGGTAGGGAAGGACAAGATGCAGGCCCTGTCCCCAAGTGCCTAACCATCAGGCTGTGGAGACTGGTACCCTCTCACAAGAAAGGTCAGCCACTGACGGCTGGAATCAGGATACGGACCATGGGGGGGGGGGGGTGCGGGGAATGAAATCTCCAAATGCCACGGTGGCAGTAACGACAGCTGCCATTGATTAGGTGCCTACTGTGTGCTTTCCTCATCTTGCTTATTCCTCTCAGCCAAGCCTGCAAGGTGAGTCGTCCTCCCCATTTAACCAGATGAGGAAACTGAGGCATAGAGGAAGAGAAATAACTTGTCCAGGGGCACTCAGGCAGGAGGCAGCAGAGCCAGGATTTGGACCTGGCTGGGTCTGTCTGATGCCAATGTGGGAGAAGCAGGGCTTGAATGGGACCAGGTGGGAGGGAATAAGTGAAAGCCCCCACCTGAACTGTGGAATCCTGCCCTCATGAATGAAATGGGCAATGGCCTAAGCGCCGTTTCATTCCACGTCTGCTAGCCATTGACAGAAAAGATGAACAGAAAGAAGCTTTATTCCTGACTTGCTGGGCCCGAGGCTTTAGATGTTTACAACAGTTTTTCACTCAGTCAAGAGGAGCAGCCCGAGTACAAACTGGTCTAGCAGAAATTTGATGAATTTTGCAATCCTCAAAGGAAAAGAAAAAAAAAAAAAAGATTTTTGTAAGCTCCCTTTTCAACTAGAGGGCATAAAGAAAAAAACAATCCAGTACAGGAGTTCGTGGCTGACCTCAGGCTCCCGAGTCAGTCATGCAGTCTGGTGGAAGGTTCTTGAGTCCCTGATCAGAAATCAAATCTGTCCTGCGTAAGAGGAATTGGGAAAAACTTAGTAGCAGGCCACCCAGAGCCCCTGCTTTTGGCCTCAAGGGAGACAGGATTTACTAGGGCTGAAGGGAGCCCCTTGGCCTAGACAAGGGGGTCAGCCTCAAGCCATGTGAAAATGAAGAGGCAGAGTTGGAGGGGTGGGGACAAAGGAGAGCCACAGGTGAGAGCCACAGAAAATCATGGGGTTGGCAGGCATAGCCCTATAAAGACGTAGGCCGATCCAGATCGCTGCTTCTGGCCCAGGAGGCTCTTAAGGGCAGAGGCTTTTTTGGTTCTGTATTTGAGATAAGATAAAAGATAAGAGGCATCCTATAGAGGACCAATCACGGTGGGGCCGGCCAGCACAGCATTCCGGGAAAGTGGTAGTAGATTGACGCCCACCACTGCCGTCAGCGTTCAGTTTCATGAGGACCACTTCCATTAAAAGGAAGGAAGGGAGGGAGTGGGGAAGGGGTAGAGTGGCCTCTCTACCAAAATTTCGGCATGTTGGCAGGAGGAGATAGAAGGAATGAAATGAGTTGAAGGAATTGCCTCCTTGGAGGATAATAACTACCGTCTAGCAAATTCGTACCGACATTAGTCAACCATCTAAAGTGCTGTACACTCATCATCTCCTGTATCCGCCCCACGTTCTTATGAGGTGGAGGCACTGTGATTTTCCCATTTTCCAAAGGAGCAAAGAGAGACAAGGTCACACAACCAGTGAGTTGCAGATTTGGAGTTGGAGTTCAGATCTGGCTGGCTGCCAAGAGTGGGGCCTCCCCCGCCGTTCCCTGCCCCTGAAGTCACTGTGCTATCAGGACACTTGGCCGCCAATGCAGGCTGAGTGGTGGGTCTTGCTGGCCGAGCCGCATAGGCCCCCTCAGCACACAGGCCCCACGCTCCAGAACCACCACCGGGCCACGCTCAGGTGACAGAGGTGTTCTGTTATGTTCTTGCTTCTGGTACTGGCATAGCACACTTCTTTGTAGAAAGAGGGAACAGTTGGGATGCAGCCCTGGAAGGCAGGCACGAACAGGAGTCAAGCCTGGCTTGAGAGTGGGACCTGTCAGTAAACATTTCTTTGGGGCTTGAGTGAGGCTGGGCCTGACTTCTCATTCTCCCTGCGTCTCCGAAAAGCTTTTCTCCGAGGTCTTGGCTAAACACCAGATTCAGCACACTCTGTGGCGCCCCTCGACCCCCATTCTTTACCCCAACCAGGAAGGTATGGCCCTCAGACAGCTCTGCTTTCTTAACCTCGACAGTGGAGTTGGGAAGGACAGGAAGCAAATTTCCAACTGTCCGTGATTCGGGGTCTGTTCTTGTTCCCCTCACCTACTGAAGAGTGGCATGTCTCAGAGATGAGAGGAGTTAAACCCTCTGGGTCTTTTAGTCCATCCCCCTGTCTTCAGGCAAGTGACTGCCTAAATCATTCCTGACCAGCGAGTGGGGGTATTGCTCGGGTGAGAAGATTCCTTATCGCTCCTCGGACCTCAGCAGATGCCTCGTGGTGAAAGGGAAACCCATGTCCCTCTTTAGAACCCAGCCAGGAAAGTACGGATTCACCTGGCCTGAGGGCCAGGCCTGGGCTTGGGACCTTTTGCTCCCACACCACTGGCAGCCACAGGAGGTCCGAGCTATTCTCCTTCTTCGGTCTTCTGCCCTCTGTCTGGCACAGGCAGCCGTGGCACGAACAGCACCCCTGCCACCAGCCCGCACGGCCTGCACTCTTTCCTGCAGGCTCTACGGTCCCCACTGCAGCTCCCTCAGGCACTGGTGACCCCTGCCCGGACCTGCGCTTTCCCGGCAGTGGCCCCAAGCCCTCATGCCTCTCTCCTCTCCTCTGCAGGAGGCCCCTCTGAGGACAAGCTCCTGGCTGGTGACCAGATTGTGGCTATTAATGAGGAGGACGTGAGTGAAGCCCCCAGGGAGAGGTTCATAGAACTCATCAGGTAACAGGGGCCTCTTGGGCCTTGGCAGGAGCTGAGTACTGATCCCTCCCTCCCCTGTCCCACCAGTGGCATAGGGCTACCATGGTCCTCCCTGGCCCTGAGAGGGAAGCCCTGCAGGCTGAGCAGCCCTGACCAGGGCTCCTGGCTACCCAGGACTTCCGAGGCCAGCCCTGCCAGGGCCCCAGGGTCCCTCACACTCTCTGGCTTAGCCTTCTCCAGCGATGTGAACAGAGAACAGCCTTCTTCAAGAGCTCATCTCGCCTTCCTCACCCTTACTACCCCCCCTCACCGAAGCCCCTTGGTCTTTGACTTACAGTGCAGGGGGACAGACCCAGTGAGCGATGAGAACCAAAGAGGCCATTAAAAGAACACTCTGGAAAAAAACAAAAAAGAACACTCTGAGATAAGCACAGTGTGAGCCAGGTAGTGTTTCCCACGTCTCCATACCCTACTGCACCAAAAACAAACAAACAAAAAAACAAACAAACAAAAAAACCTGAGGAGAAGAAAATCTGAATCCCTGGCTAATGGGTTGAGGAGGGGAACCTGCCATTGTGGATTCTGCTTGCTGTGTGTGTGACCTCTTAGTGCCCTCTACAGATGGGGGCAAGAGAGAGAAAGAAAGGAGTGTCAGGGGGACTCCCACCATCTGTACAGGGGAGTAATCATGGTGACTTTTCCCCTCCTCACCCCTACACATGCCACACACATACACGCTATATACATATAGCCAATCCCCTACCTCACACTCCTACCACACACGCGCACGCACGCACGCACGCGCACTCACGCACACACCTCCTTGCATAGACGTGTCGATAAGGAATAAGAGGATAGAGGTGAAGGCTCTCAATTCCATGGGTTGTCTTCTGCTTTGGTGACCTTGGCTGTCTCCTCCCAAATGGACCTATGTGCTCTCTTGCTCTCTCTGTCTCTCTGCCTTGTGTGGTCTGCTCTATCTCTGCCTCCATCTCTTTCAGGCCCTCTCTTGGTTTAGAATGTTCTTCATCTCACTCGTCTTTCTCGGTCTCCCAAATCCCACCTGTCCCCAGCGCCCCTCCCCCCTTCGAAGGCAGATTTAGCACACTTGGGATGGAACAGCACCCTCTCGCTAGCTCTGGAAGCATTTGGAATGCTCCCTCCCGAAGTCCAGGGCAGGTCTTCCTCGAGAAGCTCCCCTCTCCAGCTCACATCTTGAAACGTGTCTGGTCCCTAATGACGTTTAGTTTGTCTCTCCTCCAAGTTCAGTGGTCCATTGCATCCCCCCCCCACCCAACTTCACCCTTGACCCTCCACCACCACACCAAAATGGGGTAAGTCCTTCCAACCCCATCGAGGGCGTGTTGGGGTTCTTTCAGCCTGACCCTCCAGAAGTGTTTGCTCTGCTTCTAGTGAATATCTTTGTACCCTAGAACAGGTAGCCCAGTTTTGTGAGGGAGTCCAGAGCTCCTCCAGGATCAAGACAGAGCTCACTCATTTGATAACCCTGGGGGCCAGCAGATTTTTATTATTTCATTCAGTCAATGAATATTTGTTATCGAGTGTCTACTGTGCACCAGGCACTCTTCAAATCACCGAATATACAGCAATGAATGACAGAAATCCCACTGGAGTTTATGTTCTCGTGGAAAGAGGCGCGCCTTAACAATAAACATGACAAATATGTAATTATATGGCATGCTGGAAGTAGAGGAAGGTTATCAAAGGATAGAGAGTGGATCGGGATAAACCGGGTCCTGGAGTGCTGGGCATAGTGGTGCTTTAAATAGCCTGGCCAGAGTTAGCCTCATTGAGAAGGTGGCAACTAAAGAAAGACTGAAAGGAGGGAGGGTGTCGGAGAGGGAAGAGCCAGTGCAAAGGCCCTGAGGCAGGAGTGTGGTCTGTCGTGTTTGGGGAGCAGGGGAGAAGCCAGGATGTGAAGTGGGGTAAAGAGGGGAAGACCTGTAGCCCCCCAGTATAAGGACTTCGGCTTTGTTCTACGTGAAATGGGGAAGTGTGGCAGGGGCTCGGGCAGACGCATCACATAATCTGACTTACACTATGCCCTCCCCTGTTCAAGAGACAGATTTTCCTGTGGGGTTTTCCTGGAACACAGCTCCTTCCTTCTCCCGGGAGCTCCCCATCCCTGGACTTGGCCTCGCTGAATGTGGAAAATGTTCCAAGTCCTCGAGCAGGAGGCCCTGGCCTTCCTTGAGTATCTAGAACCAAGTGATCGTGACTCTGCTTCTTGAATACCCCTGTTCCCAGAAACGTATGAAAAGTTCCAGCGAGGAGAAGGGAAGCTCCTTCCAGGCAAACTCTTTCCATTTCTCTCGGTTCTTTTAAAGGACTATGTATTCCCAGGGGAGAATTTTCATACCTCATGGCCTGTTCGATCACTGGCATAATTCTTGTCGGAGGAGTTTCAAATTCTTCATCCCTTTGAATATTTGCTGTCTGGAGAGCCTTGGTTCCATCTGTTGCTCCCTAG
Organism: Zalophus californianus; assembly: GCF_009762305.2. Classification (NCBI taxonomy): domain Eukaryota; kingdom Metazoa; phylum Chordata; class Mammalia; order Carnivora; family Otariidae; genus Zalophus; species Zalophus californianus. The sequence continues at coordinate 40,478,400 of NC_045612.1, read as the reverse complement.
CTCTCATTTTTTGGTCCTTCAATTAAAACAAATCTGCTGAGTATGAGTCATGATAACCAAATGACCTCCTTTGGGTTTTTCCTTTGAATTTCTCCTCTTGCTTAAATACCAAATTGCCAATTGAGTTCCATAATTCAGGCCTTTAGTTTTCCTTGAGAATCTTCTATTCTACAGATAATATTGCTCCTAAGGTTTGGGGAGATCTACAGAGCGAATGTGAGAGGGAAATAGAACGGGAAGACTTGAAAAATGACAGCCCCAGAGATTATGGTAATGCCTTCTTCAGATGCCTGTGTGAACCTCTGTGGATGGTTTCCGTCGGCCACCACAGATGATGGGAGGCGAGGCGGCCGGGCAGAGAGTCGGAGTGCCCGCTGGCCTCATTCATATCCCTGAATGCAGCCCAGGGGAGAATTCTGGTGTTGCTTCTCATGCGAGATGAATACCTAGTGCATGATACACTATTGTCCTGTTCCTTCTCTCTGTAGGAGCGCTAAGGAATTCATCGTTCTTACAGTTCTGCACACTCATCAGGTGAGTGAGCCGCTGTGCCATCCACCCTTCCTCCTGACGGAGGTGACAGAGTCCCGTATTGGAAAGTGACCGTGACGGGAGGGCGGGTGGACGGTGAGACTAGCATCCACGTGTTGTGAGCCAAAGCTTGAGGAGTGAATGTAAAGCATACCTTCTGAACATCTGAGTCTGCTTTCTACCTTCAAGGCTTGGGGATTTTTTGAAAGGCTCTCCAGTGCTATGTTCTGCCCTGTGCCCTTCTGCTTTACCCACACTGAGGCCGCACGCTCACTGCTCCGGTCCCAGACAGATTTTCTACCTCTTTTTGTTTTTTTTTTTTTTTTTTGCTATGCCCCATCAAAATGTACCCGTCCAGGGTCCAACTCCCAGAAAGTCCTTGCAGATGGTGGGTGCTAGCTAGTCTCATTCATTCATTCATAGCAGTATTTACTAGATGGCATGCAACGTATGAAGCCCTGCGCCGCATGGTGGGAATTTAATATGACGTTGGTGGGAAAGTACGGTGAGACGAACCGTTTCATCTTTGTCCCGGTACAGTCACTGACTAGCTGTGTGACCTTGGGTGGGTCAGTTCCAAAAAGTTCCCCGTCTGTAAATTGAGGGGTTTAGACTAGAACAGTGTTTTCCAAACTTGACTGGTCAAAATAGTCAACAGGACTACTTATTGAAAGTAAAATTCCTGGGGCACTTGGTGGCTCAGTCGCTTAAGCATCTGCCTTCGGCTCAGGTCATGATCTCAGGGTCCTGGGATGGCGCCCCATGCTGGGCTCCCTGCTCAGCCGGGCTTCTCCTTCTCCCTCTCCCTCTACTGTTCCCCCTGCTCGTGCCCTCTCACTCTCTCTCTCAAATAAATAAATAAGATCTTTTAAAAAATAATAAAAATAAAATAAAAATCCCCAGGCCCCTCTCCTCAAGAGTTGGATTTAGAAGGCCCAGAGTCCATTACTAGGTTACTTTGTTATAGTAATCTTTCTTAAATGCACAGACCCAGGTGCAGAACTTTTATGTGCAAAACTCAGAGCCCTCCTTCCACCTCCAGCCTAGTTGTGCCTTCTCAGAGTCCCCAAGACTCCCCTGACCTCCAGCACTGATGTCCCACCTCCATGGCCACAGGAGAGGTCCCATCTGTTGGGGGCGGGGGGCATGAAATCAGGACAGCCTTCACAGAGGAGGCTGCACCTGAGCTGGACCTCCAGAGATGGGGCAGGATTTCCCAGGCAGAGACAGAGGGAAAGATTTTCCAGAGAGTCGGCACTTCTGGGCAAAATCAGGGACAGCGTGCAGGTGCAGAGCGTGGGCTCATCAGTTGGGGATGGGGTTCAAATCAAGCTCTGGCACTAACTGCCTTTCCCCATGGCTCCCAGTGTGAAACACACACACACACACACACACACACACACACACACACACACACATTTACACAGGCACATTCTCTCCCTTCCCTCTCCCCCTTCTCCCTCTCCCTCTCATACTTGCTCTCTGGCAAATAGGCCTTTCTCAATTACAATTCTCCTGTATCTCTGGGCAGGCAAGTTCTACCCCTCGGTGGGTGTTACCAATAGACCCCTCCCTCCCTCCCTTACTGTGCAGGTGCAGTTGCCTAGTGGACAGTGGACAGTCATTCCCCACTCCCCAGTCTCCTGTCATGAAATGGCTACCAGTTCTCCCCCCCACCACCAAAAAAAAAGCATGCTTGTTGTGTTTTACCTCTCTGATCAGAGACCCATTGTGGGTTACTGTTAGTCAGGTCCCCTCAAATGTTGTCTCCTCCTAGAAGCCTTCCTTGACTACCCTTTTTAAGACAACATTGGCCTCTCATGGCCAATGCTGCATCATTTTTTTCCTCAAAGCGAAAATATTATATTTGTAAACTTTTTATTTGGAGATCATTACAGACTCACAGGAAGTTGCAAAGCTTGTATACACATCCCTGTGTACCCTTTACCCTGTTTCTCCCAAGGGTTACGTCTCCCAGAACTAAAGTACCATTTCAAAACCAGGACACTGACAGCAATACAATGTGTGTATAGGGTTCAGTGTCAGTCTGTCACATGTGTGGTGTGGGTCCACGTGGCCACCAGCACAGTCAAGACACTGGACAGTTCTATCAGTACAAGGACTGCTCACCTTGCCCTTTTATAGCCACACCCCTCTCTCCCTCCACCCCAACCCCCATCAACCACTAGTTTATACCCCATTTCTGTAATTTCGTCATTTCCAAAATATTATATACACAAAATAATATAGCACGTAATCTTTTGGGATTGGCTTTTTTTTTTTCCACTCAGCATGGCGCCCTTGAGAGTCATTCAAGTTTTTGCCAGTATCAGTGGTCTGTTCCTTGTTAATTGCTAAGTAGTATTCCATGGTGCGGATGGACTGCAGGCTGTTTGGTGATTCACCCAAGCCTTATTAGAATGTCAGCTCCACGAAGACAGGAGCTGTGTTTCATTCACTGCTGTCTCCCCAGCACCTGGAAGAGCACCTGCCACAGACTAAGCATTCAATAAGGATGTGTTGAAGGAATAAAAAAAACCCAGCTTCCAGCCATCATGGCAACCCAAACTCAAGTGTCCAAACATAGGCGCAGAATGAAGAGTCTAACGCTGCCCCCCACCTCTGTTCCAGCTCTCATCCCAGTGCCCCCAACACCCCTCTGCCCTCCAGTTCTAAAGTCCCCACTGTCCCATCCCACGGCCTCTTTGCTATGACCAGGCTGCTTTCCTTCTCTCCGTGGTCCAGATCTTAGTTCTTACAGCCCTGCCGGCTTCTGTCCTTGTACGGCTCCACACTTCTTCCAAACGGGTCTGTTTCCTTTAAGACCTGGCTTGAGACTCTTCCAAACACCTCTGCCTGACTAACCTCAGTGAGAGTTTCTCATTTGTTTGCCTGTTCAGCAAACATCTATTGAATACCTACCATTCGAGGTGCTCTTCTAAGCTAGGAACATGGCAGTCCACGTGACAGACATGGTTCCTATCCTCACAGAGCTTACACTCTAGTACTTGGCCTTATGCTTTCGAAACCCTTGGAGCATAGAAGTGAGCACACACACACAGGGGCGATAGTTGAAACAATTAACCTGTACAGTCGGAGCCATCAGATCAGAATGTAAGCCAGCCATGGGCACTGGAGCAGAGTCTTGGAGGCCTCTTGACTGTGCCAGGTGTTAACCCTTCAGATGACCACTGGTAAAGAGGTCCCATGGGAGAGGTCCCATGGCACCCAGGAAGCTTAGGGCAGTGGCTGCTTACCAATCAGTGTGAAAGAAACCCTCACAACAGGTATGGCCATACCAGTGCATCCCAAGTGAATGTCAGCCTTGCATGCATGCATAGTCGATCCTCACTATTTGCAGATTCTGTGTGAGCAAGTTCACCTACTCCCTAAAATGTATTTGCAACCCCCAAGTCGAGACCCATGGTGCTTTCCTGGTCACTTGTGGACATAAGCAGAGCATGAAAAATTTGAGTCTCCTAATGCACATGTTGCCGGCTGAGGTCAAAGAAGGCAGCACTCTGCCATCTTGTTTCAGCTGTCACACGGAGGTGTCCAGAAGATAGAGATGGCAAGGAGCAGTGGGGCGGCCTCAGGCAAGTCACTGAACACTTCAGAACTTCATTTTCTCCTAGTGAAATAAAATAGAATCTACCAGGATGAGTTGTTTTTAGAATTCAGAATTATAATCTGTGTGAGACATATACACACACTCGCGCTCATGCGCGCGCACACATGCACACCTGCGTGCACGCACATGCACACCTGAGCACACGCACACATTTCCCCTAGGAGCAACTGTTCAGTATTCATTCGTTCCATGTTCGAGGTGACTTTATAAAACGTAACTAGCATGAGTCACAAAAATTGACCGAGACAGAGAATCTTCTCTCAAGTTATAATGAGAGCTTATCAACACCCCCCCAGCCTACGTTCTGTGTGATAGCCCCTGCATCACAGAGCATAGTCCAGCATCCACAGCAGGCACTTGACATCTTACGGTTGCATGGAGATTACCACTTCTTCCAGAAGACAGTCTCCATGTAGGTCCAGCTGGGGCTCCTTCCAGCTTCTACATTCCGTGGTTGAGGAGGGTCCAGTACGGTGGTTCTTGACCCTGACTATACATTAGAAGCACCTGAGAAGCTCTTAAAACTATTGATACTCATGCTCTAGCCCTGAACAATTGAATTCGCAGCTTTGGGGAGGGGACCCAGGTGTTGGTCTTTCAAAAAGGCTTCCAAAATGATCCTTATGCAGCCAAGATACATATCAAGAACTACTGATCTAATATGTAGTCTCTTTCAGATGAAAATTGTTCTTTTAACGGAGTGACTTTTATGTTGGCAGACCATTCAGGGTATTTTAGTGGGGTGATCACAGGGGTCCATTCCCAGGGCCCCACCCAACCATACTGCCTCGATAGCCACTTATTACGCCCATACATATTTAAAGGTGTTTCTTAATCTTCGAGTGACCGACTGTCTCCTGTGATTGACTCAATATGTATTAATTTTGGTACCCTTAGACCTTGGTACATGGTATGTCCTCAATAAATATTTTAAAGTACTTTGTCGTGACCTAGAATGGCCCTGAAGAAAGTAGACAGTCCCTTCAAATGACACTCTAGTTTTCCAGTACTGAAGACTTACCTGTACCCAGAGAGCCAGGATTCCCCTCTGCTTGGAGCCACCTGCCCAGAAAAAAAGGCCAAAATAATGGGAACTACTGCAGAAGCACTAGTTTTCCACAGAGCTTCTTGAGGTATGGTGCTTGGCAGATGGTAGGTACTCAAACCATATTGGCCGAATTGGTGAACTAATTCATTATGAACAGTAGCAATCAACTGCTACCTCTAATTCTGTGCCTACTCTATGCTTGGTGCTAGGAGTAGATATAGTAATATAAAATCCCGTGTCTTCTTTTACAAGCTGGGGGGGGGGGAGCATGAGTGGATATGAGTGTGGATTAACAAGGAGTATTACAGGGGAGCCTGGGTGGCTCAGTTGATTAAGCGTCTGACTCTTGGTTTTGGCTCGGGTCATGATCTCAGGGTTGTGGGATCAAGCCCCATGTCAGGCTCCGCACTGGGCATGGAGCCTGCTTCAGATTCTCTCCCTCTGCCCCTCCCCCCACTTCTGTCTCTCTGGGGAAAAAAAGGGGGAGAGTACTATAGGAAATCCAAGGAGGGCACTGGAGGAATTGGGGAAGAACTCAGGACCAAGGTAGAATTTGAGCTGGGCTTTAGAGATGGCATTTAGCTAAGCAAAGGGGACACTGGGGGCCCAGAAGAGCAGGGATGGTGAAGAGGCAGCTTGAGGTGGGTGTGGAAGTGGGAAGCAGCCCAGTGTGGGCACTGTGGGGAGAACCACCTGTCGGGGCCAGAGATGAGGAATGGGGGTCATGTGTGGCTCGCAGGGGGCCTTGGAAGCCAGAGAGAGGGGACATGTTCACCTCCAAGCCCCAAGTGCAGATAGGAAGGCCCTGGGTCCCTTATCAGGAGTAGTCTGGTGAAACCAGGATGGCCCTCCATTGTCCCAGACTCTCACAGTGGTTGCCATGGGAATTGCTTATAAAGAGCCTCAGGTGTCAAAGACAATGAGCCAGCGGAAAGGAGACTAGGAGGCTGTGGGTGCTATAGGAACCCGAGCTTTGTCCTCACACAATCCAAGCGGGGCCCTATCTCACACTAAAATGTCGGGCCATATAACTGGCTTTGAACCCAACCCTGAAATCTGTACTAATAGAGCCACCAAATTAAAAAAAAAAAAAAATTGGTCAGAGAATCACCAGCTGCTGAATTCAGTCCTGAGGGAGAGGCAGACTCTCTTCTCTATTGCTTATTCCACTGAGCTGCTGGCTTCATATTTGCTTCGAGGGGCTTACAGTGGCCCTGGCGGTGCTTCGTGATTCTGGTCCCGTGTTTCTAGCCAAAATTCATTTTTGCCAGCGAGAGTGCCTGTTGCAAAATGAGACTCCCAACTGCTTGAGGGAAAAAAATGGGGTCAGTGAAGAGCTCAGATGTCCCAGCTTTGAAGGTACTCAATTAATCTCTGCTTAATGGGCTAAGACATTTTCAACAATATAAATTCCTGTGCCTTATGCTCCTAGAGATTCTGACTTTTTATGTCCACCGTGCACCTAGAAATCTGTGCTTCAGCAAGCGCTCCCTAGTGAGTCTTACCATCAGGAAAGTTTTGGAAACAGTGGGGCGTGCATGCTAACGAGTTAGTGCGGGGGTCAGCAAACTTTTCTTCTGTAAAGGGCTGTCTAGTAAATATTGTAAGTTTTGTAAGCTATGCATGATCATTGCAAAAGCAAACACAGGTAGTGCCCAAGTGAAGATCACGGCTGTACTCCGATAAAGTTTTATTTACAGAAACAGCTGGTGGGCAGGATTTGGCCCAGGCAGGCCCACAGTCCACCGACCCCAGAATTCTGTTCACTACTCCTCCCTGGTACTGCATTCATGCTTTGATGAGGGTCTTCCTGATTCTCAACTTTTTCATTCAAAAGAGTAACCCTGGCATTAAGAACTTCAGGCCACATAGCTGAGCTTCAAAGATGCTTCGGAACAGGGCAGCCTTTGAGAACCCCTCCTATCACACTGCAAGGTAGACATCACCTGTGTGCGGGCATCAGGCTAGACATGAGTCCATGACATGTAGCCGAGACCAGCTGGCGATGAGGGACTCACCATCAGTGATCAAGGCTGAAGACTGAGAATAGGACAGAGTCTTTTTTTTTTTTAAGATTTTATTTATTTATTTATTTGAGAGAGAGAATGAGAGAGAGAGAGCACATGAGAGGGGGGAGGGTCAGAGGGAGAAGCAGACTCCCTGCTGAGCCGGGAGCCCGCTGCGGGACTCGATCCTGGGACTCCAGGATCATGGCCTGAGCCGAAGGCAGTCGCTTAACCAACTGAGCCCCCCAGGCGCCCGAATAGGACAGAGTCTTAGAGACGGACAGGACAAGGGTCAAGGAGGAATGAGGCACAAACTGAAAATAGCTCTACCACAGACACCGGAAATGATTACAGTCCCTGAAAATATGGGCAGTTCCACTTCCTCCTTCATGATTTTGCTCCTATAAAAATATCTGAATCTTTAGTGTATAGTCATATCTGTCAGGCAGGATCCAATCTGGGACTTTTGGTAGGGATCCCAAGGAGGCTGTCCTCTCCTCATAGGTGAAGACAAAAAAGGATACCAGTTGCGGTCCTTCGTACGTTCAAAGGTCCATTCAATAAGACCGGGTTGAACCAGAACCAGTGGGGGAAAGATCGGGAATGGACACCCAGCTTCAGCTGGCTATGGGGCCTGGCCGCCAATCCAAGACTCGGGAAATCTGGGTTTTAGTTTCAGCTCCACTACCCAATTATTTTGATACTTTGAGCAGACCGTATCCTCTTCCCAGGCCTCCGTCTTCATGTGTAAAAATGAAGGGTGGACTACATGGCCCTCTGAGGCCTCTAGAGACGCCTCGGTCCACACGGGGCATGAAGGCATCCGATGACGGGTGGTTACAGAGAAAGCAGGGGGTGACGGGTGGACGCGAAGATTTTACCTGCCTCGTGTCTGTGGCGCCCCAGGTGGACATTCGGACTACTGTGGAGACAGAGCCAAGCAGAACTGCCTGAACATAGCTCCAGATCGTTCTGTCTTGCCCCTGTCCTGTGCTCCTGCAGCCTGCAGCCCCTGCCCAGGATTTAAGCACCAAGCTGTGCAACACACAAAGGCATTTCTTGACTCCCACGAACAATCAATACTGTAATCACTTTCTGCAACGATCTCCAGCCCTGGATTTTGTTGTGCCGTATCATCCGCCGCCAACAAACCGCCTCTGTGGCTCAGGATGAGAAGTCTGCTGTTCCTTTAGCTCGGTGGTTCCCTGCAACTTGAGCCACGTTTTGAAGTCATTGGAAACTTACCCCCCCCAAAAATGCCAATACCTGGGCCCCAGCCCCAGGAATTTGAGGTCATTGATCTGGGGCAGGGCCTGGGCATCAGGGGTTTTGAAAGCTGCCCCACTGTTTCTGTCACGCAGCCAGGACCGAGACCCACCGCCTGAGGTTCGAACGCACTTGGGTCAAACAGGTGGCTTTCTGCAATCTGCCCTCTGTGGGGAGTGCGATTGCTGGCTCCGGAAGAGAACTCAGCTGGGACCGGGGCCCAAGACCTGCTGAGGACATTTGTTTCTGGTGTGTCTTTATCTTAGGGCCCTGCCCTCCTGTGACCGATCTGATAAATGGATTTCAACTGCGGCGTTAATGGCAGAAAATAGCTTAATGTATCCCCTTCCCAGCTGGCGGGGGCCTTCAGGACCTTAACTCTCAGGGATTCTTGATTGTGGGATTCGAAGGCTCCGTGACAAAGCCGGTAGAGGAGGTGGTTTGAAGGAGCCCCAAACCTGGTGTACCCCCTAGTCCTGCTCATCTTAGTAAGTGGCAACTGTTCTTCCAGTTGACTCCTCTCTTTTTCTCACCTCCCACATCCAGTCCATCAACACATCAGCTCGGTTCTATCTTCAGAATAGATCCAGAATTCACTCCCTTTTCATCGCCTCCATTATTACTACACTAGCCCGAGCTGCCCTCATATTTTAACTGTATTATTACAGGAGACTGCAAACCGGTCTCCCTCCTTTGGGCGTCAACCCTCCTATGCCGTTTTCCACCCCACAGCCAGAGGCATCCTTTTAAAATGCAAGTCAGACCCTATCTGCTTAAAACCCTCCAGCAGAGTCAAATCCAAAGTTCTTGCCGTGGCTGACAAGGCCCTAGGTGACCCAGCCCCCACCCGCCTCTTTGAATGCCACTCCTCTGGCTCCCCATCCATTGCTCTGCTCTGGCCACACTGGGCTTCCTTGTGGTTCCTCATGCACCCCGACGCCCCTCCCACCTCAGAGCCTTTATCATTCTTTCTGCCTGGGAAGCTCTCTCTCCCTCACTTGCTTCCGGTCTCTGCTTAAATGTCGCCTCCTCTGAGAGGTCTCCCCTGAACATCCAGTCTAAAATAATGCCCTCATCACTCATCCCTCCTCACTCATGCATTCTCTTGTCTAGCCCTTCACCCTGCTTGATTTGGCCTCAGGGTCCTTCTTTGCTACCTAAAGAGTATTGATTTGTTTATTGTCTGTCTGATCCTGCTAGATGGATGCTCTTTGAGGCCTGGGAGCTTTGTGTTGCTCACTACTGAATCCCTCATCACCTAGAACAGTGCCTGCAAATAGGAGGTCCTCCCTAAATTTGCCCCAAGAATGAATAAATGCCCCCAAAGACATGAGGGGGCCCCTCAGCAAGACTCCTGATTTTCCTTGAATCATTTTCTATAATCTCCTTCCTGGGGGCAGGGCATATCTATGAGATGAATAAGATCATTCCTGTAACTCCTTTGAGATGCTCGTATTCAGATTAATAAAAGCTGCCATTTAGGTATATCTCACACTACGAAAACCAAATATGTAATCATTCAGTGTATGTTATTACTAAAGAATTTTTGCAAACTCCCCTAGGCCTAGAGTGTTAATAATGGGATTCGATTTACCCAAATTCAATTCATGCCCGGCTTTTTTCAGAACACACCAATCGTAGAAGGAAGCACTTAGCATGTTGCCTTGCACCTAGTAAGGAATCGATACTTATTTATCGACTTATCGATCAGTAAGGCCAAGTGTACCGGTACTGAGACATCTTAACTCCAGCGTGGCAAAGGTCAGGTATTTCCCAGGATGGAGAACTCACCGGCCCTCTGTTCTTTTTGCAGTCCCCCAAATCTGCCTTCATCAGCGCTGCGAAGAAGGCCAGGCTGAGATCGAATCCCGCAAAGGTCCGATTTTCTGAGCAGGTGGCAATTGGAGAAACAGACGCGGTAAGTGCAGCTTTATTTAGCTCCCTGTCTTCGGCCCTTGGCTAGAATCAGCCTGGCCGTGGAGGTCTCGCTCTGGCGCTCATCTGCGGCTCCTCGGAGTGGGCAGCATTACGAATGGGGTTGGAAGGGAAGGACCACAGGGCCCCGGGCTAGTAGCGAGTTAGGAGTATGTGGCATCCCGAGCACCGAAGCTTACACTCAGAGCCAGCCCTCCACGAACATCTCTGGGCTATTTGACAGAAGCAGGAAGGAGGAGGTAGTGGTTTTCTAGATTCGGAGCAAGAGCGGCTGGTGAAATTGAGCTCTCTTCACATTGAAGTGGTCCCACAATGACAAATCTTGACGGGAGAAGACACCAGCGAGCAGCCTGAGAGATATGATACAGACTCTCATTGTCACAGAGCTTTGATTAGGCACCTGCGGTGTCCTCAGCACCACAAGGGATGCAAAATAAACACCTCTTCCCTGCCCCTGGATACCACTCAGTGATGTTGGGGGCTCAGCGGGGTGGGGAAGTAGTTCAGAATGAGATGACACAGCGTCCCCCACTGGGTGGTATGGTTTCAAGGAGCAGGTGATGCTTGACGGTCCATTGCCAAGCAGTTGCCAGGCTAGGGGGTGGGGGAGGGTGGGGGGGTCATGGCCCGCCCGCAGTCTTTCTCACTGCTCTGTGGGGGTTTCCGTGAGCTGAGCTGTCTGTTCCACATAAGAGATGGGTGGAGGACAGAGAGGTGTGCGTTAAGCAGTCATGGATTATGGCCCGAGTCCCCCAGGAGTCTGCAGAAGTCCATGATAGCCAGGTAGGGGTGGGGGGCGGGGAGAGCCAGAGCTAACAGGCATTTGTTCGCTTTTGAGGCTTCTGCGGGCTGGGCTCCCGGGAGGCCCATGGCATGTCTGTCCGAAGCACAGCTGCAGTTGAGAAAAGAAGCCAGCAGGCCCAGCCCAGTGGGGAAATCTGTGGGGTGCCAGGCACTTGTGTAGGTCTGTGAAGTAGAGCCACTCAGAAGAAGGGTTAGAGGACACAGGTGTCTTCCATTGCATTTTCCCTGGCACTCATTCCCAGCCTCAGCCCAGGCCCTCTTCCATCCCCGTTCAGGGGCGGCTGAGAAGCCCAGGGGACTCCAGGTTCCCCCTGGGGAAGCCGCCACATAATTGGTGGTTGGGCTCCATCTCCGTCCTAGCAGAAGAGGTTCAAGAGAACTGGGGGGTTGGTGAGCAGAGAGAAGAGGGAACTGCGTGGAAACCCTGCAGATCATGATGAAGGACACCCTTAGGGCCAAGTCACTAAGGGGACATGTGTGTCCCGAGCCCTCAAAAAGCCAGAGGAGATGTAAATTGAATCTGGAAAGGACAGACTCTCAGCATTACAGAGTAATCACTCAAGACCAGGCCACCAGGGGAAAACCTCCCCTCCACCTCTCCCTTCCCTTTCTCCTCCCCTCTCTGCCTCTCCCCTCTACTCTCCCTTCCCCTCTCCCCTCCCTCTACCATGATTCCCCTCTCCATACATCTCAGCTAGCCACAGGCAAGATCAAGCCCCCACCCCAGACCAACCTGAAAGCAAATGCCCCAGAGTGGCTAGGCCCCACCCAGGGTGCCTTCTGTCGCTCCTGGACAGGCCACCACGTGCAGTGTGAGGTTCTTGACTGAGAGAGAGACAGACAGACATCAACCTTCCCGCTCTAGCTGTGCTCAGGAAATGGCCTGATGTCACAACCCCCACCTCCCATGCCACCAGTGTGGACCCTAGCAGCCTCACCATTGGTTGGGACCTAGGGGAGGCCAGGCCCACTCCAAGGCTGTCCTATCATCCCTTTGCCTCGGTGTTCTGGGGCTTTATTAAGCAGCCAGAGCAAAAATAAATCCCGTGGGCGTTCCTTGCCAACCCTATTTTTAAGCAAAATCAATTAAGTAATTATCTGAGTCCAACCCAGTGTGCTAAATAAAACCTGCCACCGCTGAGTGTCATCAGCCTGGAGATCCAGGGCCTCTGGGCTTGGTAGGAGCAAGGCATCTAAGGATTAGGCCGAGAACCAAGGAGTCACACTTTTCCAACTTTATACCCACTCCTGGCTGCCCCCCACTGCCAACCAAACCCCAACACGGGAGGACTTGCTTGTTCATTTTTTCATGTCCGCGACAGTCCCTAGATGTAGACTATCCCTCTTCGGGCCTCTCTAGTGGTCTATGCCCGCCGTCTCCTTCAAAATCAAAATCTAATTAGTCTCACCCAGGAAATCTTATCTATCTTACAGCTTTTGATTTAGTTTTGGTTTTATAATTGCTCTCTAGTGGATTCGTGGGGATGTGCCCGATCTCTACAACAAGAGTATGAGACCAAACCCAGTCCTCTATTTTTGCCTGGCCCTCATGGAGCTTACTTAGCATAGTGTGGGGCGTATAGGAGAGACTCAATGAATGCCCACTGAATTAAGGATTTCTGGCCATTTTAGGCAGCTTTTTGGTTCCTATAGACCTGGTGATGGCCCAGGGAAACGATTGGACGCTCCTGATGACTCTAATCATTCAAGTAAGCACATATTAAGCATCTACTGCTCATATATTCAGCACCCATATGTTGAGCACCAACTATGTGCCAGGAACTCTGCTCAATGTCAGAACTACAAAGATTGAATAGGGCCATGGATGGGCTACGAGTTCACCATTTGTGAGAGACAAACATTCTTTAAAAATATGCTAAGAACACTGAAAATGGTGTGTGTGACATTACTCTGAGAACACACAGGAACACCAGGTCCAAGTACCTGATGAGTTTGGACAAGACTTTACAGAATTGGTATTTAAGCTGCGTTTTGAAGGATGAGTAGGAGTTGGCCAAGGAAGCAAAGAGGAAGGCAGAGAGAACAGTCTTTATGTAACACATATTTATTGAGAACTTAACATGCACCACTCTATAAATCAAGGAACACCTGGGCCCAGAAAACTTTTGCTAACAAGTTATCAGGTGTTCAAACATGGGCTTTGCCAGTGGTTCTCAGTCAGGGCCAGTACTGCCCACTCTCAGCTTTTGGAAATGTCGGAGGGTGTTGTGGGTCATCCTGACGATTTGGCATGCTATTGGCACTGAGTGTCTCAGGGTCGGAAATGCGTAGTGTCCTTCAGGGAGGACACAGTCCCTGAAGGATTGGTCGTCAGAGGTATGGAGGCATGAAAGTGCAGGGTGGGTACCTGGACTGGCAAGACAGGACTCTGGAGAAGTAGGCAGGGGCCAGGTCAGAAAGGACCTGGGAGACTGTGGGGGCGGGGGGGGGCTGTTGGCAGAGCAAAGGCATGGATATGGACGTGATCTCGGCATGTGAAGGGCTTGGTAGAAAGGGAAGTGTCAAGATATAAGAGCAGGCGGGTGAGGTGGGTCCTAAGGAGGCCTTCCGTCTGCTCCTTAGTGCATGGTGGTCTCTGTGGGCCAAGCACCATCCTAAGTTGAGCCACAGTAGAATGGGGGTGTGCCGTGATACCGAATGAAGGGTAAACTTTTGCTATGGCCCAGTGTTTTCTTAGAGCCTTTGGTTCTGGTCTACAGGTAGCATGATCACTGATCTGTTCTTTCCTCTGTCTCCTTGTCCTTCCATATCTTTGGCTCCCGGTCTCCTTCACTCGCTCCCTTCTCTTCCTTTCTATACCCCTCCTCTGGCTTCCCTCTGCCTTCTGAATGAGCCCCTCTCCTTGACCTTTCCCTGCCTATTCACAGAAAATGATGAAGAAAGAAGCTCTTCTCCTCATCCCCAACGTCCTGAAGGTTTTCTTAGAAAATGGGCAGATTAAATCATTCACTTTTGATGGCCGGACCACTGTTAAGGTACATACAGAGTCTCCTCTCTCTCGGGTCAGCCTTTGCCCTCTCTGGGCCACACATGGCTGCTGGTTCCTGACTGTCTCTGAGTCTGCACAGAGGTGCTGCTGGGGAGCGAGGTGGCTTTGGAGCTTCTGCCTCTGTGAGCGCCAGGCTGCAAGGACACGCAGCCCTCGGGTGAGGGTGTGTGTGTGGGGGGAGGGAATCTGAGTGCCCGACTACATGTGTCTGTGTGTGTGTGTGCGCGTGCGCGTGCACGCATGCATGTGCGCACAAGCACGAGTGCATTGTATGTGCATACCTACTTGTGAACTACATTGTGTCCGTGTTATACTGGGTCCTTCAAGACTCTTAGGAGCTAAGGAGTGTGAAGATCATTAAAACATTTATAAAGCAAAGGTGATTTATATTGCTGCAATGACACCTATGCACATTTACACACAGAAATCAACAAACACAATCTTTTGGGAGATTAGCTTAGCCATGCTTTGCTTTTGAAATAACCATCAGCTCTTAAGCACTGAGCCAAGATTTGAAACATCCAGCAATAGTCCCTTTGGCTTTTCCTTTCATAGAGAGAGCAACTACTGAGCTGTGATTCTTAAGAACTCGGCCAGCCCTCTAAAAGCTGTAGCAATTCCCTTCGTCCTGAGGAGGAGAGGCAATGAAACGATTGACCCCCAGATTCAGCTCTGATCTGGGACAGAAGTAGCCGCTCCTGTTTCTTCTGGACCCCCTAGAATGAATTTCCACACAACCAGTGGAATAGCTTCTATCTGCCCAGAAAACCCACCCTGGCTCATAGGCGTCCTGAGGTCCTCAGGCTGGGGCCAGGACAACCCTCTAAAGAAAGAAACCCTTGGGCCAGGAAATTTCCCGAAGAGGAATGATCAGGTGTTCAGAGGCGGCCTCACCGGTGGTTCTCGGCCAGAGTTGCCACTCCCCTCCCAGATGGCATTGAGGAATTTGGGGGTCATCCCATGGTTTGGGGTGCTACTGACATTGAGTGTCTCAGGGTCAGAGCTGCTGAGTGTCCTGCAGGGAGTGAGACAGTCCCTGAATGATGAAGAATTGTCCTGCCCTAAGTACCAGTAGCTCACAAGTTATAAAACACCGGCCTACCCCATGTCGATGGAACTGAGAGTCTCTTTGAAAGGCTGAGGCCTGGCTGGGTCCCCCAAGGGGCCTAGGATCAAAACATATTCCTGAGGGTATCCTGGGATGGTCTCTTGCCTGTAGGAAGTCTCAGCCTATGGGAGGGACATTGAAGCACAACTAGGCCACCCAGGGGTGTCCAAATGCCCCTCCTCCAGATGTGGCTATCTCTCTGCGTCAGAATCCTCTGTGGCATTTATTCATGGATCGGTATGTCCCCTATAGATCTGTCTCCACACCAGAACATTTGCTCCTCTCATTCCCCTCGGAGGCTTCTCCCAGTGTCCCCCGACCTCACAATGGTGACCCAGTGACACAATGACACTGTTGCCCCCAGGTAGCCCCAGGCTTCCAGGACTGCAGTGTCCCCTGGCTTGTGATCTCACCCTGACTTCAGGGAAGGTGTGCTGACCATTCATGGGAACTTGTCCCAGAGAGGTACCTGGGGGCAGGTACGGGGGCTGCCCCACTTGTCCCACCAGTTGGCAACCACCAGCTTGGCCATCCACAGTCCCAGTGCAGCTAAACAGCAAAGAAAGCCTCATTTGTCCCCACCAGAGCTCCGGCCACACTGGCGCCTCTGTGGCTACTTGGACGCTCCAAAGAGATGCTCTCAAGTACCCACCAGTTGCCAGCCTCACGTTTGAATGGTTTAGTGTCCTTGAATGTTCACTGAGGGGCTTGTTTGGTAACTTTGGCTATAAGGGAGCCACACATTCCCAAGCCGGCTGCGTTCTGGCCTCTGGGGGCTGAGCTGTGCTGACCCCATGAACACACACACACACACACACACACACACACACACACACACACACACACACACACACACACTGGAGCCCAGTGTGTGCTGAAGTCACAGCAAATAGATGGCAGAAATCTCAAAACTGACATCTGGGCAGCCCCCAAGGATAGGTTTGCAGACATCTTAATATTAAAAGTAGGACAGCAGAGCAGACAGAACCCCGAAGTAGTCAGATTTATGACTGTACACAAGACACGTGACGTGGTTCCTCCGCGTGGACACATTTTTCAAGTTGCAAAATTGATGGTCTCTGAAAGCCAGCTACGATCAAAAACGAACATTTTGCCAGTAGCTCAAGTCATTCGATTTAGATTATGAATCCAGAAATAGTCTACTTTTTAATCACATGATTGTGGCTCAGGCTTTTGTTCGTTCCTGAGGAAAGGGTTGGTGGACAAACTAGAGTGAAGGTTCTGACTTATGTAAGGTCAGGAAGAACCAGCATAGTGCCTTCCTTATTCAATGGCCCGCTTGGTAAGCACTCCGAAAGCATTTTGTTGACTGGAAGGAGAGAAGGAGGGAGGGAGGGCCATGACCACCTTTTGCCAAATGTCTGGCCAGGCCAAATTCAGAAACCCCGCCCTCTCCCACCCTGCACCTTTGGTGTTTCCCAGGGCCCAAGTACTCAGGGTCCCTCTCCTCATCCTGGAGAATGCCTGGGCCACCCTAAAGGCCTGTGTCTCCGTCTGGCCACTCTCCTGGCCTCTGCCTCCTCCCCAGGACCATCTCTCTTGGGGTGCAGTCCCCCTCTCCCATGTTTGGTGCCGAGAGTGGTATAGAACTGGAATGTATCTCCCTCTCAAGGCTCTCTTCTCTTCCACAGGATGTGATGGTAACATTACAGGACCGTCTTTCCCTGAGGTACATTGAGCACTTCGCTCTGGTCCTTGAGTATGCTGGGCCAGAACAGAACCACAAGTTCCTGCTTCTCCAGGACAAGCAGCCTCTGGCTTATGTAAGCAACTCCTTCGGCGTGGCTTGAGAGCTGCCTGTGGCCTCTAATAGAGAAGAGGACTCCAGGCACCCTCTTTCTGGAAAATTCATAATGATTTCCTCAGCCAGCCAGCCCCCAGAAATTAACAGTTCTCAGTTAAGGTCTATACTAACCACATCCAGTGGGCTTTGGGCAATGCTCCTCATGACCTGAGAAGGGCATGAAGATTGTTAGTCTTGGTCTCTAGTGGGGAAGGTGTGGGGTGGTGAGTCACTGCGTGGCTCCCAGAATGATGAGATAGCCATGTCAAGCCTCCTGTCTCCTGGAGGCCCTGCCGGCTAGACTTTTCTGTCTCTGAGAGGAAACTTGGCCCTCCAATGAAGGCTTTAATACAAAAAGGTCAACAAGTGGAGTCTACTGAGCACTGAGGCCAGGACAAGTGTGGGCTGAGAATGGGCTGAGTGGGGGATGGGCAGCACATCACCCACATCTACTTCCAAGGCAGAGTAGGAGAAAGAGGCTGGGGAGAGCCAGAAAATGCTGGCTTCACCAATGGGGAAGCACCAAGAAGAGCCAGGGAGGCCAACCAGGGCCAACCAGGACTCCCAGAGAGGGAAGGAAGGAATTGGAGAGGGACAATTGGGAAGAAATGCCTAAATGGAAGTGCGACAAAAAACAAAATCAGATACACACACACACACACACACACACACACACACACACACACACACACACACACACGAAAGGATTTTAGGAAAGAACAATTCTTCAAGGTTAGCTCTCAGCCAAATGCAGTCCAAAGCCTCACAGGTTCCCCCCTGTGGAGGGAAGATTGTTAGCTTGGAAGGGAGGCCTACGCACCTCCCACCCAGCCTCTCAAGAGGCCTTCTGAATCCAATTGGTCTCTTTTTCCAAATGGGATTTTAAGCGTTTTTATTGCAAAAAAAAAAAAAAAAAAAAAAAAAATCTCAAATATCCACAAGAGTAGAAGGAATTGCATCATGAATTGTCATGACCTATGGCAGCTTCAGCAGTTACCCATATATGGCCAACTTGTCTCCCCTATACCTCCAAATGGGATTTTAAAGCTTTGGTTTGGCTTTTTTAATCAGCCACTTACTTTGCTGGCGCGGAGCCTCTCTGCAAGGTAAAGGTGTTAGACCCGCAGCAAGAAGAGTCAGAGAAGTTACCAGGAGCCTTCTCTTCCCATACTGTATCTTGGGCCTTAGACCCCATTGTTGATAAAGGCCATGTCCTGGTTAAGTGATTCAACAATCCTAGTCACTTTGGGGTGCCTGGGTGGCTCAGTCGGTTAAGGGTCTGCCTTCAGCTCAGGTCATGATCCCGGAGTCCCGGGATCCAGTCCCACATCGGGCTCCCTGCTCAGCGGGGAGTCTGCAGCTCCCTCTGCCCCTCCCCCAGGCCATGTGCTCCGCCTCTCTCTCAAATAAATAAATAAAATCTTTAAAGAAAGGTCTTTAAAAAATTTCTAGTCACTTTGGACCAGAAGGGCAGGCAAGACCTTTCCTCGAAGGGTAATTGGGGTGGGCCAGGTGGGAGGCAGGGGTAAGCAGCTACCTCGCTCAGCCCCGAGCCCCACCTTGAGGAGGCACCAAGCTGGCTCTCACTGCTACGGCCGCATGCCAGGGATTCCCAGATCTCTTTCCTCACCCCTCTCATCCCTGGGATTCAGGTGGTACAGCGGACACACTACCAAGGAATGAAATGCCTCTTCCGAATAAGCTTCTTTCCCAAAGACCCCGTGGAACTGCTGCGTCGGGATCCCGCTGCTTTCGAGTACCTGTACATCCAGGTAGAGTCTGATTGGGGGTACACAGACAGACAGACCCATGGACAAACAAGCAGTCAGGCTGTTCTGCCATCACCATGAAGTCGCTCTGTAAGGTACTCCAACCTCCGGGTAGCTCTGAAGGCCCGCTCCTTTCCTGCTGCGGTTGTAGGCCACAGCCATGTTGTTTAGCCTGGTGCCAGGTGCCAGGTGTGGCTCAAGTCCCGCCTAGGTGTCCGGGCAGATCTCATCAGTTTGGGAGAGCAGGCAACCCGTGTCACTCTGTCACCATCACAGAATCCCGGGTTTACCAAGCCCTTTTGGGTAATTCTGATGCCCAGTGGCGTTTGGGAACCACTGCTTTAGGGCAGTGGGTTTTACCCCAAGCTGCACTTAGAATTATCTGAGAAGGTTTGAAAAAAAAAAAAAATGTTCTGCTCCACCCACGACCAAATGAATCAAAATCTATGGGAATGGGCTCCAAACGCTGATGTTTTCTAAATTCCTCAGGTGATTCTCGGGAGTAGCCAGGGGTAAAGAAATTCTGCCATAGGGCGGGGGTACAGAAATGTGGAAAGGAGAGCAGCCTGGGCAGAGAGACAACTTTGAAAGTTTACATAGGTGCCAAGGGAGTACACCAGCTGGGGAGCTACGGGGGAGACATGATGGAGGCCAGAACCAGGGCAGTTTTGGATGGGGGTGGGGATTCAAGAGATAATGAAAAGGTAGAACCAATGGGCTTTGACTCAATGTGCGTCCGGTAGAGGTGGTCTCATTCTCCAAGTGAAGGAATACAGGGAGTTTTGGAATGGGTTTGGGGAAAAGATGAGATCATTTTGTGTTGAGTCCTAGGTGCCCATAGAACATACAGAGTGCTTGACAAGAGGAGAAAAATGAGCTCCAGACTCATCTCTGATGATGTCTCTGACACCTGCAGATATGCTGTAAGACATCACGGTTGTCCCTTCTAACAACCCAAAATGTGAGGAACATTTCTCAAACAGCCCTGGGCTCCTCTACCAACACTCTGGGAGCAATGAGTTGTGGTTCCTCTATGAATTTTTTAAGTTTAGTTCTCATTTTGTTGGCCCTAAATTTCTTCATCCAAGCTTCCGGGGATCACCTTGGTTCAATTGTTTTGGAATTTGGTGTCAAGACCGTGTCCACCCCGTCCCTCCCCTTCATGATGATATGGACTTCACCTGTAATTTCTTATTTTTTATGTCGAATAGCTTTATTGAGATATAACTGACACATAAACTGCACATATTTAAAATGACAATTTGATAGGTTTTGACATGTTTATACCCATGAAACCATCACTGCAACCAAGATATTGAGCATATCCAGTGCCCCCCAAAAGTTTCCTCAGGCTTCTGTGTAATTCCCTCCCTGCCCCCAATCCCCAGGCAACCACTGTCCTGCTTTCTGTCACTATAGATGAGTTCACATTTTCTAGAGATTTTATATAAATGAAACCATACGGTATGTACATTTATTTTGGTCTGACTTATTTCACCGAGCCTAATGATTTTGAGATCTGTCTTTGTTGTGTATTTCATTATTCCATTCCTGTTTATCGTTGAGTAGCATTCCATGGTATGGATGTACCAAAATATTTTTATCAGTTTACCTGCTGATGGACATTTGAGTTGTTTCCAGGTTTGGGCTACTACGAACAAAGCTTCTATGAACATTCATGCACAAGTCTTTGTATGACATGTGCTCTTTTTTCTCTTGGGTAATATACCTAAGAATGGAATGGTTTGATCATACGGGAGATCTCTTTCTTTCATTTTTTAAAAAAGAAACTCTTAATACTGTTTTCCAAAGTGGCAGTACCATTTTATATTCCCACCAGCCTCTACATCCTCATCAGCACTTGGTATTTTTCAGTACTTTTTTAAGTCGTTTTAATAGTATTCAGTGATATCTTGGTGGTATCACACTTGCATTTCTCACCTACTAACGTTAAACACCTTTTCACGTGTTTGTTTGATAACATACATCTTTTTTGGTGAAGTGTCTTTTCAAATCTTTTGCCTACTTTTTTATTGGGGTTGTTCATCTTCCTGTTACTGAGTTACGAGACTTCCTTATATATCCTGGGTAGAAGTTGCTTGTTGGATATGTTATTCGCAGTTTTCTTTCCCAGTGTGTGGCTTCCCTTTTCAGTCTTTAAACAGTGTCTTCCACAGAGCACACGTTTGAATTTTGATGAAGTCCAATTTCTCACTTTGTTCTTTGATGGATAATGCTTTCATGGATCATGCTCATAATACCATATCAAAGAAATCCTTGCCTAACTCAAGGTCACAGAGATTTTCTCCTTTTTTTCTAGAAGTTTTAGCATTTTAGTTTTTACATTTAGGTCTGTGATCCATTTTGACATAATTTTTTTTGTGTGCAGTACAAGGTATCGACCAAATTTCTCTCTCTCTCTCTGTTTTTTTGTATTATGAATATCCAGCTGTGTCTGCACCATTTGTTGAAAAGACTGTCCTTTCCCCACTGTCTTGTCTTTGCACCTTTGTCAAAAATCAGTTGTCTATAAAGGTGTGGGTCTATTTCTGAACTCTTTATTGATCTACTTGTCTATTTTTATGCCAACATCACACTCTTGATTACTGTAGCTTTGTAAGTCTTAAAATCAGGTAGCACTTATTCTCTAACTTTATTCTTCTTTTTCTAAGTTGTTTTGGTCATTCTAGGTCATTTGCATTGAATTTTAGAATTAGCTTGTCAATTTCTACCAAAAATCTGCTGTGATTGTGATTAGGGTTGGATTGAATCTATAGATCAATTTGGGGAGAATTGGCATCTTACTAATACCTAGTCTTCTGACCCATGAACATGGTATATTTCTACATTTATTTAGGTCTTCTTTAATTTTGCTCATCAGGATATTCTAGTTTTCAGTGTACCGGCCTTTCACTTACTTTGACAGATTTATCCCTAATTATTTTAGAGTTTTCAATGCTATTATAAGTGGTTTTGACTTTTAATTTGACTTTCCAATTGTCACAAGCATGTAGAAATGCAGTTGGTTTTTGTATGTTGCTCTTATGTCCTGCAGCCTTGCTAACTCATTAGTTTTAGTAGGCGTTTGGTAGATTCCATTGGATTTTCTACATAGATGATCACTGATGAAGCATTCCTTTTCCACTCTCTCCTATGCTATGGTGATACCACTGTGGCTCCCTAGTCCCTCGGCTCATCCAGGTTTCACCTCAACCAAATGGGTGACTGGTCTAACCTAGGCTGAATCATCAGGAGCTGGGACTCTAACCCTCAGGGTTTGGGTGCTATCATACCCTTGGCCAGTAGTTCCAGGGGACCCCCTTTAGGATAACATAGAGAAGATTGACTCATTGCTGCTTTTGACCTTCAGACCCCTCGTGCTCGCTTCGGCAGCACATATACTAAAATTGGAATGACCTTCAGACCCCTAGGAACAGATTATCTGCTCCATCCCTGCAATCCATCTCTCACCCTGGGCTTTGGGGTCAGAGTGCTATGGAGAGCTCCTCCCAGTATCTCTCTTTATTCCCATCTGAGCTAGTAGAAGATCCCTGTATGGCTGGGGAGTGAGTTTAGGCCTCTTGTGACAAGATGAAAGAGAGTGGTGCCGTGTCTCACTTTTGCAGTGACCTAGATGTTCTGCCCATTTGGACCTCGCCATTGTGTGCATCTATCCCTGAGAGGCCTGTCCAGGATCTGCTGAATGAAGCAAAATAGTGTCCCTGAGACCCGAGGTCCTTCTGTCGCCTCTCCCCCAAGGGCAGAAATTTCCTCTTCCCCTTTATCTAGGATGTCTTACTGGACACCGCCATTCTTTTCTGGGATGCAAGGGAGTAGATCTGGGGTGGAGTAGGGGGTGGGGGGTGGGGAGGGAACATCTTTTTTAACTGACAGGTTTGGACTGCCCTCTCCTGCAGAGTCGGAACGATGTTATCCGCGAACGCTTTGGAATGGACCCCAAGCCGGAGATGCTTTTGGGCCTTGCTGCCCTCCACATCTATATCACGGTCTCGGCCACTCGACCTAGTCAGAAGATCTCGCTCAAGAATGTGGAGTGAGTTGTGCCAGGGCCCTTTGGGAAGGTGGCAAATAGCTGTAAAGGGAGAAAGTGCAATGACTGAGCTGTGCTATGCTTTTCAGGAACGTAGGGCCCCGGGGTGGGAGTGAGGATTAAGGTTCCTCACGCCTAGGCCATGATGCCTTTGAGCTCCAGCTTCTACCAGAGAATCATGGCCAATGGGATTCTCTTGCCCCCATCCCTCTCTTTTTCTTACAGGCTCCACCCCTCCCTCT
Organism: Zalophus californianus; assembly: GCF_009762305.2. Lineage (NCBI taxonomy): Eukaryota > Metazoa > Chordata > Mammalia > Carnivora > Otariidae > Zalophus > Zalophus californianus. Next base: position 40,455,195 of record NC_045612.1, on the reverse strand, counting down.
GCCTTTCAGATCTAATTTTTGCCTCACCATCTTCTTTTCTCTGCCCTGCTCACTAATTTCTCGCTTTTCTTCTTTCTGCTCTTAGGAAGGAATGGGGCCTGGAACCCTTTCTTCCCCCCTCCCTCCTACAGGGCATCAAAGAGAAGAACCTCCGGAAATCTCTCTCACAGCAACTGAAGGCCCACCAAACACATCCTTCCAGTGGCACCAAGGTATCCAGTGTCATCCATTGGGCGCCCTGCTCAGGCACTTGTGGCTGTGTGGCTCTCCTGTGTGGTTTCCCAGCAGGTCTGGTGTTCTGAGGGAACTCCCCCCACCCCCGTTTTTGACTTGGGTGCACATCCAGCTTGGCTGGATATGGGGGATGATGGTGGAGAGGGATTTTCCCCAAGCCTGAGCTGCTCAGGGGCAAGTCACCGCGAGGGCCCAGGATCCTCAAAGCAAAGGGGCCAAGGTGCAGGAGGAGGCAATTCTCAGATCATTCCACCCATTTCGTCTGTGCTGATTGAGCACCTGCTGTGTGGACAGCACTGGACTCTGGGGAGGCATGTTTTCCATGGCAAGGACTGCTCTGTTCCTCATTAGCTTTCTAATTCGTCAGGCGGGTAATAGGGAATTCTGGGAGATGAAAGCTCAGCCCGGTGGGACAAGGCCTAACCTGCAGCAGGGGTCACTGGGCAGCGTGGCAAGGGTTCACATCACTGCTGTGCCCTCTGAGGGACTCCCAGTCACCCCACCTCCGGCCCTGAAGGTCTCTAGCCCTTCTCAGTCTCCTGGTCGCTTCTTGCCCATGAGGCAGGAGGTGTGGTTAAAGGCTGCAGAATCAGCATACAGACACAGACAAAGGACACAGTGGCCCTGCCCTGCCCCCCCCCATATACCACCCATTCCGGATTACTTGTATTACCCACAAGCTTCTCTTTTAAGATGCAAATTTCCCCTGAGAGTTAAGTCAGGCCTACCTTGCTGCGCATATTTAATGGAATTGTTTTCTTCCCAGAGGGAGAACATCAGGGCTCCCCTGCTCCCCGACCATCTCCTCAGCAAACACTTTTTTTTGAGGACCCCCCCCCCCCCGCCAGTGCTTGGGCTGGGGAGGCAAAGATGAAAAAGGCCTGCCTGCTCCCCAACCCTAAGTCAGGCACAGGCTAGTGGGGAAACACGACAGTCACAACACAGAGCGACAGTCACAACACCATGCAACAGGCGTGGGGGCTCTGGAAAGGCGGAGGCGGAGGAACACCCAGCCCAGCCTTAGGGAGGTAGAAAAGGCCAGGAATTGGTGCGTTTGATGCCAGATCTGGGTCTTGACAGACAGATAGGAGTTTGTCTAGATGAGGGGGAGGCGGGAGGGGGAGGAAGACTTTCCCAGGCAGGCAGATCCATCTGTACAAGGCCGTGGGGATATAAGAGAACATTGTGCATGGAAAGAAATGCAAATAGTTCGGCATCAGCAAGTACAGAGAGTGCAAGGCGCATGCCTCAGGAAGGGGGCACGAGAGAAAGCCAGAGAAGTTGGCAGGAGCCGGTTCCTGGAGCACCTCGTGTGCTGTGGAGAGGGGTCATACTTCATCCTGTGGGCATCAAGAAGGCATCGAAGGATTTAAGCAGGCGGCTGACATGATCGAACTTCTGTTTGGGGCTGCCACCCTTACCAGCAGTGGGGACAGGTTGAGGGAAAAGAGTATGGAGAGGTCACAGAGGAAGTCAGGAGGTCCAATCAAGGTGATGTGGCTGGTGGTGCTCAGGTGAGAGAATGAGGGGGAAGCCTGGTGTGATACAGGTTTCTGGCTCAAAGGCCTGGGGAAGCTGGTACCACTGAGAGAGACTTTTCTATGAGGGGATGGCAGAGGAAGAACAGGCTTGAGGCTTAGGGGTGCTCAGGATTATGAGACTGACGTGGTGCCTACTGCACTAAGGAGGCACCTTGGGGTGCTCAGGATCAAAGGCATTGTTGGGACCCCTGGCTGGGGACGGCCAGTACCAAGGCAGCAGTAGGGGATCTCAGGACAGAGGTACAGATGAGGTGGGACGTCCGAGTTGGGGAAAGGTGTTGGAATTATCCCAAGAACAAAATGATTAAGCTGGGTTTTTAAGGCACAAGGATCGGGAGGTCAGAGGAGGTTTAGAAAGGGACACGGGATGGCTAGAGGCAAGAGTTGTCCAAACTGGAACCTTCCTGCCATTTTTCTGAGGGTCTCCTCACACACCCGGTGTGGCTTGCTGACGAGTCTGACTAGTGCCCGTCCTGAGATGTTGGCACTCCTTCCTGATAACACAGGTTTGCTTTTCCCGTGCAGCTCAGGCTTCTCACGTGTGTGCATGGGTTGTTTCCACAGGGCTCTGCAATTCAGGCAAAGCTCCAGTATCTTCGGATTCTGAATGAACTTCCAACATTCACGGGCGTTTTGTTCAACACTGTGGGCCTGGTCAGTGAGGGCCGTGGTGGGGGAGGGAGTCCCTTGTGTGCACTTGGGCTTGGGTGGAGGGCAGGAGGGACTCCACTAGAGCTTTAGGGTGGCATTCTCTGTCAGCAAATATTTCTAAAGACCTTCCTCTTTCTCCCTTTCCCTTCCCATGGTGCTCCAGTCCCGCCTCTGGTAAAATGGTCAAGTAGGAGGCCATATTTGTTTTCAGTATCCCTCCATGAGCCTTCTGGGTCCCCTTTCCTTGATTTCAGGGGTCAGCAAACCTGTTGCATAAAGAGCTAGATGGTACATATGTTAGGCTTTGCAGGCCACGCGGGTCTCTGTCACAACTATTTAGCGCCATTATAGCATGAGAACAGCCATAGACAATGCAGAAACAAATGAGCGTGGCCGTATTCCAGTATCTCTTTATTTATGGACACGGAAATTTGAATTTCGTGTGATTTTCACATGTCGCAAAATATGGTTCTTTTGAATTTTTTCCAACCATTTAGAAATGTAAAAATCATTCTCAGAGTGTGGGCCATATAAATGCTGGTGTTGGACCCGATTTGGCCCGTGAGCCAGAGTTTGCCAACCCCTGCCCTACCTCATTGGCTTTCCCCCTACCCCTGCAGCCCCCCACCCCCACCCCAGGCTTTCTGAGTCTGCCTACTCCCCCCTTCCTGCCCAGGGCCTCCACTGTAGTAACACCCCTCCCTGACAGTGCACAGCTGATCCCCCTAAACCGTGCCCCAGGCTAGTTCACCCTAGTGAGCCACAGTGAAAGGAGATTCAAATCGTCTTGCTGACTGGATCCAGGTGCTTGTCATGCTCTGGGGAACACGCTGTCATGCTCCTGGGGCACACTGATGGGAAGCCGCTTAGCAAAGTGTCTATAGCAGACCCACAGAGGTTCCTTGGGGAGATGCGAATGCCAGGAAATGGGCCAGCAGAGGGCTCAGGCTTGATGGTGCTCAGGAGCCTGTTGGGCCACTTAAGGGAATCGGGACCACCAGGAGCAGAGGGAGGTATTTACATAGTGGGACTTGCAGATCCCTGAAAGCCTACTCCCCTCCCTCCACCCCCACGCACTGCCCCCCCCCCCCCCCCCCCCCCCCCCCCGCCGCCAGGGCTGACATTCCAATAGGCCATTCCTTGGGGTTAAGACTGCTGTTTTTCAGGGATGCCAGGGTGGCTTAGTCAGTTCAGCAGCTGCCTTTGGCTCGGATCACGATCCCAGGGTCCTGGGATCAAGTCCCGCATTGGGCTCCCTGCTCAGCGGGGAGTCTCCTTCTCCCTCTGCCTGCAGCTCCCCCTGCTTGTTCTCTCTCTCTCTCTCTGGCAAATAAATAAATAAAATCTTTTAAAAATAAAATAAATACTAAAAAAAAACAAAAAAAACAAAAAAGACTGCTCTTTTGTCAAAGAGCAAATGTCGGGATTCCCCGACCCTGCTCTTAAGCACCCAATCAGCTCCCAACACCTGAGGCAGAGTGACTGTTTAGCTTTTGGCACCAGGTGAGGAGTGCAAGTTTCAGTGGCTCTTGGGCCCGAGGAAGCAAAGACCAGACACAAGGTGCCACCTGTTCAGGCAGAGCACTGGGGGTCACCGAGTGACCCGCAGCAACAAATGGAAAGTTCCTGGGGCTTGGTGGGAAAAGGATGCTGCAGAGCTTTAAAACAGAAACGTCCCCTACGTCATGATTTTGCTAGAGCTAGCCCTGCCACTGCCCACCTCGCTCAGCCTGTTGCTGAGGCTAAGGTGTCCACTGAGACCAGTGACCCGGGGCCTACCCTGGGAACAGGAGCATCCCAGACCCTTTTCCCCTCACGGTTGTCCCCCTGCCCTGGCACTAAGCCCTTGTTGTTTCCAGACCTCCCAGCAGAAGCAGTTCAATGCCTGTTTTCTATTTCTTCCTGCCTCTGCCCTTCTTTCCGTGAATGCTGCCCGCCACACTTGGGGCCCAGGACGAGAAGCAGTCAGCCACCACTCTCCTGGTGGGACCCCGTCACGGCATCAGCCATGTTATTGACCTCAAAACCAACCTCACCACTGTGCTGTCCGAGTTCAGCAAGATCAGTAAGATCCAGCTGTTCCGGGAGAACCAGGGCGTGGCCCGGGTGGAGACCAGCATCATGGATGCCAAGGTAAGCCCAGCTTTGAGGAGCTACTACTCTCCAGGGACAGGCCTTAGGAACAGAGGAAGGAGCAAACTCGAGAAAGAGAGTTTGAGCCTTTCCAGTGAGGGTCAGTGATTCTGAAGTGGTTCAGACCCTGGACCCCTTTGGGCTCATCTTTTTTTCCTTTATCGGCCCTGTGGGACATGCTGTCTTGGCCACATATTAAGGTCAGCCAGTGCTGGGCAAGGCTAAGAAGTATCAGATCAAACCACAGGAGGTCTTCAGCAGAGGGCGGGGCAATTGAACTTGGAGTTGCCCCCAGGCTATGGCTTCCGGATCTTTCTTGTGTCACAGCACACACAGAAAATGACATTCATGCAGAACAATGGGATAAATGGTCCAGCCCCAGAGACTTCGGCCTCCCCAGGCTCTGTCTGGCCAACCCAGAGGCTGAAGGGATATGCGCACACCAGTTGGGGAGCCCTGCCATAGGCATACACACTTGGAATCATGGAGGAGGGGGTGCCTGAACATGTGGACGGACCCAAGGAGGCCTGGGGAGACGGGGAACAGGCAGGACCCAGTCCACATTTTACCTCCCAGAGTCCAGCTCTTCCAGAATCTTAGAGCCTTTCCCATAGATTGGCTCCTTCAGACTGGCAAGCACCTGTTACCCGTGCAGAGTCTGACAGCCACGGTCAGCCACCCCCTCCCTGGCTCTCCTGTTGAACACTCAGTAACCAGTGCGGGGGTGGCGGGAGCGCGGGGTGGGGGGGGGGGGGGAAGCAGGCTTGCTTGCCCGCTGGCAGAAGCTATTAGAGGAGGTGCAATTTTCCTTTCTTAAAGGCTTTCCCAGGGGGAGATGTTGTTAGCAGATTAAGAGATGGAGTGTTCGCTGTTTCTAAAAGAGCAAATTATTTATTTTTGTCTTTGTGAAACCCAGAAAGCTTTAATACGTTAATTTTTCCACCTGTGATTCCCAGTATTCCCATTGGTTTAGGAACCCGCCTGGGGCTGATATCTAATAGGCTTGTGGCCACTACCTCAACCAATGATCGCTGCCCTCCGCAGATGTTGCTGGGTAAAAAGCCAGGTGGACAGGGAAGGGAGAGGAAAGACAAGAAGACATGCAGGGTAGATGTGGCTTCCTGAGAAATAAAAAGGGTTTAAAACAGGGAAAAAACTTTCTGGAGGACTCTTCTTCTATGTTGTACGAGTGAGTGTCAGCACTCGCTGCCCAATAGAATTTCCTTGAGAGCGTCTTAAAAATGCAGATGCCTGGGTCCTGTTTCCAGAGGTTGTGATCGAATAGGTCAGGCTGCGGCCTGGGCGTCAGGATTTATTTACTTTTCAGTTCCCCAAGTGATTCTATAGTATAGCTAGATTTGGGAACCACTGACCTCTGTGTCCAGAGCTCTGGGAGGAACCAAGCTGAGCAGGGTCGGTGGGTACTGACTGAGTGAGGAGCACTATTCTCATTTCTAGGGGTGATCCAGCCACAGGTGTGGGCATGAATGCTGCCCAGGAGAGACCACAGTCTTACTGGGGAGGCTAGACTCACAAAGACACACAACCTGCCTTAATAACACAACATCAGAACATGTATGGAGCTCTGGAATCAGACAGTTCAGGTTCAAGTCCCAGTTCTACCACTTCCTAGCTGAGTGGCCTTGAAAAAGGGACTTAACCTCTCTGAACACTGATTTCCTCAACTGCGCAATGGAACGCCTATCTCAAAAGGTGGTTGTTCAGGATTAAATGAGAAAATGTAGGCAAAAGGTCTTAGCATGCTGACTGATACATAGTAAGTACTAAACAAATGAGACCTGTTATTTTTTGAAAAGCAAAACAGCAATGAAGAAAAGTTAACATGAAGTAAATTTTGCAGGTGAGTATGGTACAGAACATGGAACCAAAGAACGGGAAGGGGTTAACCAGAACTGGCTTCCCACAAGAGCATGTTTTAAGCTGGATCTTGAAGTGATAGGCACAGATTAGCAGAGAGAAGTGGGATTGTGTTCACAGGCAGAGAGCAAGCACGGAAATAAGCAAGCCATATGTGCAGGTCGATAAGCATAGTTGCTTGGCTGGAGAGGAAAATAACGAGAAAGAAGATTGGAGAGATTGAGGGTAGGCAGAACAAGCTGGCTAAAAGCTTCGAAGGCAAGGCTAGTGTGAAGCCAGGGAGGCGAGGAGGGGATCGTGGCCCTAGTGCAAAGGCAAAGTGACAAGGGCATGGCCTGAGCTGGAGGGACAGCAGTGGTCAGGAGAAAGAGCCTGTGTGAAACATACAGACTCACCAAGCGCGTGCATGTGAATGCCCACACACGTTCCCCTCTTGCACACACAACACACATGTCTTATTATAGCTAACCCTTACTGCCTGCTGCCTGGATCCTGGGTACACTGAAGACCAGGGCTATGCACACAGCACACAGAGGGTCCAAATTGCGGGTGGGTGGAGAGGTGAGAGACTGCGTTACGGGACAAACGGGACATGGCATTGGTGAATGGAGGGGGCAGGAGAAGGTTGCACTCTGCTGAGTGGGAAACAGCACATGGTTAGGTAGGCGATGCAACCGCCAGGTGGTAGATAGTTCTGGTATGCCCACTTGAAGGAGGAGATACGGTGCATATGAAAAACCACAGGAGAATTATCCATTTTGCATGAGAATGTTTCTGCTAGGCAGAATAGTGGCCCCTCCCAAAGATACCTGTGCCCTGATCCCCAGAACCCGTAAAGATGCCATGTGATATGGCAGAGGAAAATTAGGGTTGCAGATGGAATTAATCAGCTAACCTTAAGATAGGGAGAGTATCCTGGATTATCCAGGTGAGCCTGGTGTCATCACAAGGGTCCTTATAAGTAGAAGAGGGAGGTAGAAGAGAAGGTCAAAGTAATGGGAGATGAGGACTCTGCCTGACCTTGTGTGCCTCGAAGAGGGAGGAAGGGGCCATGAGTCAAGGAATGTGGGTGGCCTGCAGAAGGGAAGCAGCCCTGTCTATCCTTGATTTTAGCCCAGTGACGCTCGAGTCAGACTTCTGACCTCCAGAAGTGTAAGAGAACAGATGTGTATGTTTAAGCCACTAAATTTGTGTTGATTTGTTACAGAAGCAACAGGAAACTAACATAACCGTGAGATTCCTTCGAGTAGGAAACTCTCATCCCCTACATTAAAGATAGGATTCAACTGAGAAATGTGCTGCTCATCCTCAAGTTTTGTTACATTAGATCGGATGCATCTAGAATCAGAGATGTCTGCTGTGTGTATCACTACAAGGCGGTGCCCTATGAAATGGACAGGATGGTATTTATACTTTTCGCAGCTAAATCAGCAGAGACAGGATCGATGATACGGTGATGGGAGAAAAAGAGGAAGATTGAGGGAGGAAAAACAAAAAGATCCAGGCTTCCATCCGAAGGTCATTTAGTATGGACTCAGCATTGCTAGGAAGCAGGCTAAACCCAATGGGAGGTACAAGCATGAAACGAAAAGAAAAACACGGCTTCTTGCCCTCAAGAAGCTCTCTGTGCTGTAGGAAAGAAGTGTGCCAATACATGGCATTCCTAAAGAGGGCGCCAGAGAAGAGGTGCCAAGAGCATATCAGGATACAGAGGAGGGCAAAATTAATTCTGGCTCAGGGATTAAGGAAGCTTCTTGGATGCACTCCGTATCAGCAGTATCTGTGTTTACTGAGTGGTGCCTCTCTCCATATATGTGAACAAAGGGAAGGATTTGAGGGGGTGGCGGGGTGTGGGAAATTGGCAAACAATACACATCAGAACTCCATAGAACTGCTTGTTTAATGTTTCCCAGCATGCCATTGTATAAGGTATCCTGAAGAAAGAATGTCTGAATTCCCTTAACAAAGAGCATAGAAGTTAAACACCAGACTGGGCTCATTTCCTCCTAGATATGCCACACTGGCCTGGGAATATTCTGGAAGGGCCTGGTGAAGCTAAGATTTCTCACTTAGAGCTCTGACTGCACATTAGAATCATGTATGGAGATTTAAAAACTACCGGTTGCCTGGGCCCTTCCTTTCAGACCATTTAAACCAGAATGTTGGGGGATGAGACTGGGGTATATAGGTTTTTCAAGCTTCCCAGGGAATCGTAATATGTGTCTGGCCTGAGAAACATTGCCTTAAAGTGCTATTCTGTCTTGTTTCCAAATTGGCTGGTTATGCCCAGTTAGCCTTCCCCAGGGCCGTGGAGGCAAGACCTCAAATGTACTGGTTCCCTAGGACCCAAGGACCATTGCCTTGTACCCTTGCCCTTCTCTGTCCCTGCAGTCCCATCTTTTTCCAGTTTTCAGAGATGCTAGAGTGCACTGAGGCTACCCCAAGGCCAGTCCCCTCCCTAGTTGGCATCCCAGAGTGCAGGATGCCTGCGAGCTCCCAACACACTCTGAACACCCCAGGAAGGAGATGGGGCTGGGGCATAGCAAATTAATCCCTACTCTACTTTCTCATGGATGGCCATGCCTCCAACCCCATCCCCCGTTTATCCTTTAATGTTGGAAGATGGCCTGGGCATATTTAGTTACGGTTTTCACTCTGCTTACTTGCTCTTAGTGGATTGAGCGTGAGGCAGTATGCAAACCTCTTTCTCCAAGAGATAGCAGTCTGGGACTGAGACACCACTGGGCCATTACCATACCCTATTACCACAGAAGCACATAAGGGGGAAAAGAAATCATCAAAGGAATGTCCCAAGGGATCTCTCATGGCCCGGTGTGTCTCCTGCTCTCATGTTTGAGCTTTATTGCTCTAGTGCTTTCTGTAGGGACAAGCATTACATTAGACGTCACGATCACTAAAATCCTATTTAAAATAAAATGTCTTTGAAGGTTTCTAAGAAAACCTACCCAACCTCTTTGGTTGCCTGCCTTTGATTTGATTTTTACCCCTGCTGACGAAAAGCACATCTGTGTTCCTTTGACAAGTTCCTTTTGGCCCATGCTGGGGTCCCCAGTTGGCCATGTGGGCGTGCAGAGGACAGACTCCTGATGTGCTGGGCTGAGCCAGCTGGGGATGCGCCTGGCCCTCTCTGTGCACAGGATTTTTTGCCTTCGTGCTGTTTCATTACCCACATCAGGCTGTATTTAGGGTAAGAGAAAAGGAGGGGAAACTGAAGCAAAGTCAAACAGGTCAGTCAATCGGCCAGCCAGTCACTCTGCCTCTGATCTGTCCATTGGCCAGCCAGCCAGCCAGGCAGCTAACCAGTCAGGGTGTCAGGCTCTTAGGCATTCTGCCTGTCCTGCAGTCAGCCTGTCAGCCAGGGCACCAGTGTATCAGACTGCTCCTTAGCCAGCAAGCCAGTCCATCTGTCCATCAGTCAGTCAAACCAGTCAGCCTGTACTTTGGTCAAATGGAATGTCATTCTAGTCGTCAGCCAAGGTCCTTTCCTCAGAGAAGCTCTCTCCAGCTTCCAAAACCAAATTAGTCACACGAGCACACGTTCACACCCACCTACCCACACACTGATCCAGAACATTCTATGTTCTGATAACTCTCTGTATTTTCCCTTCATAGCGCTTATCACGCCTTCTACTCATATTCGTTTGTATGATTATTTGGTTTCTGTCTTATTTCCTGTTAGATTGTAAGTTCCGTGAGGGCATCTCTGTTCTGCGATGAATGGCTATTACCTATCAGAGGGTCATGTTGTCCACGAGCTGTCCCACCAGCATGTAGCAGTTTGCTGGGGGGGGGGGTGCAGAGTGGGCCGCAAGGGCATTTCAGCCAGAGAGAAGAGCGTGAGTTAAGATATGAAGTGGTCAAAGAATGCGGCATCTCTGGAAAACTGGAAATGCTATGTCATTGCCAGAGCACAAGGAGAGGGGCAGGGGATGGGAGGAGGGCACAGGAAAGCTAGTGGGAGATATGCTTGGAGCTGTAGGTCAAGTCCAGGTCCTAAAGGCTTTATATGACATGAGAAGACAATAGGTTTTAGGTGATGAGATATTGGGCATTTTACGTGAGAGTCTTGTTTTAGAACCTCGGGCAGCAATATGGAGGTGGAGTGGAGTGATGTGGGTGGAGACTGGAGGCAGGAAGGCCGATCAGGAAGCTACCGGGAGTCCTGAGGTTAGTGTGTCCTCACCTTTTCCATATTGTGAAAAATGCCACAATTTGTATGGCCCACTAGAATCAACAGATGAGGCAACTTGGGGCCAGAGGCAACAGGGGCTCGAGATCTCAGCCCACTTGTCACCCATTCACACATACCTTGAGAAGTTTTGGTATTGGAGGAAGACAATGAGGGCGTGGAGTAAAGCAGTGGCAGTAGGCGTGGCCATGACGTCGGCGAATGCTCCTGACGCAAGCCTGGTGAGTCTTGGGTCCTCCTAGTGATGGTGGCAGCAGCTGTCCACACCCAGACCTCCGTGTATCCTTCTGCCATTAATGGCAAGGGAGCAAGGCTCTCTCCCCCTCCCCATTCCCATTCCCCTTCTGTCTCCCCTTTGCTGTACACAAGGTCGACCATTCTGTTGTGACTGAGAAGCATCCATTCACTAGAGATACAAATACCCCCTCTGCCCCGTCTTAATAATGACCCAAAGGGTGTGTTAACTAACTGGAATTAAAATAAAAACTTTAAAAAAATGACCCAAAAGTAACATCTCGTCCCTGGTCCCCTTCTCACTGGAGAAAGGAGCCAGCGGCTCCTTGGGGTACAGATGGTCCCTTTTCTTCCTGATGGTATTGAGTGAGCTCCACAGGAGTATCATCAACTCATAGCCTGTGGGGTGGAATCCAAAGGCCTCACCGTGGCCTGCAGTGTCATTGGATATAGAATAACTAAACAATTCAAGATAGGATTTGGGCCAGCACAAGCCTGTGTGATAGAGACACAGCCCTGGGGTAGGAAAAGAGTTCAAGAGGGAAGAGGCTGAGGATGGTGATTCTTGGGAGGCTGCACAAGAAGAGCAAGCCTGAGAGATGGAAATGGTCAGGGACTACAGAACCAGAACCTAGTGTCACCTCATGGAAACAGAAGCGAAGAAAAGAATTTCCAAAGGAGAAGGGGATCAGTGTTGGCAAATGAAACAAGCTGAGAGGTGTGAAAATGAATATAAACAATTGTGTTGGGCTGGAAAGAAGCTTCCCTCCTAGATCAAACCAGACCTGACCCTCTGCTTGTTTCTGTGAATAAGGTTTTCTTAGACCCCCGTCACACCCACTGTTTAGCTCACGGATTATCTATGGCTGCTTTCATGTTGCGATGGCAGAGTTACTGCTACAGAGTGTGCGGCCCACAAGGCCTAAAGGATTTGCTGCCTAGCCCTTTTCAGAAAAAGTTTGCCAGCCCCTTGTCTGGATGATACAAAATAGTCAACCCGAGCTATGTGTCAGGATCCTGGGAGATAGCAAGGGGACTTGGGCAACTGTATTTAAAAGGTGAGCTGGTGTGGATTCAGAATTGTTCCCCAAGTGTTGATCCAGGCCAAGAAGACTAGTCTAGCAGGTGACCGAGTTCAACCAAATTTTCCACAGTGTTCCTTTTACTGCCCCTATGGATGCCCTCATCACGTCTCATCTGGACTGTAGCAGTAGCTACTTCACTGGTCAGGGAAGGGATTCATTCCATCCTAATTCTTTTAGCTCTTAATGCCTGGTCTGGGAACCCCCAAAAGTCAAGGTGAGTCATGGCCCCATGGCTCCCTCTTCAGCCAGTCTCCATTGGTCTTTCTCCGGAGGCCACTGCCCTGTCCCAGGGGGGAATGCTCCCATGGCTGACTTCAGTCTGACCCAGACTTCTTGTCAAGCCATACCTTGTCAAAATCACGATACAGATATTGGGAAGGTTTTTTGAAAAGGTATTGATTTGGGGGGGGGTCCTATCTTTTTTTGGTATATCGGTGCCAAGTCACTGAAACAGTCAACCAGCTAACCCCAGGATTAATTTGACTGATTGAGGATCAAGAACAAAAGTCAACAGAGTATGCTAGCATTTCCCAAAGTAGATTTAAAAAAAAGCTACAACCCTACTACCATGAGATTTTCTATGAAAATAGATGGTTCTGGTCAAATAATTTGGAAACGTTGGAATCCTAAACCGCCCCCCCCCCCCCCCGTTAACATTTCACAGTGCACATTCATACGTGAAAGTGTCTGAGAGTTCCCGTAAGTACAAGTCTCTGCATAGCTTTGTTTGACCCAGTGTTTCACACATGTATTGGACCAAGGAACTGTTTCAGGGGACACCAACTAACTTCTCGAGGACACTTTAGGAAAGGGGGTGCACGGAGGTCTGAGCAGAGCTGCAGGCCAGAAAGAACTGGGCCCAGAAGGCACAGTGAGGATTTTGTTGCATGGAGTGTCCATGTCCTGGGAGCCATTCTGGGTACTGGGCAGAAAGGGCTATAGAGATGAGCAAGAGATAGTTTGTGGGTTCAGGAACTTTCTATCAGGGATGTTGCCCAGTTCAGCCAGAACTCCCAGATTCAGCCCATCTCTCCCAGCTGGCCCACACATCTGCCAGGCCCCAATGAACACGTAGCAGTCCCACAATATTATATAATTTTAACCTTTTCTCAGTGAAGGTAGTTCATTAAATGTGTAATTAAAGGTTGATTTAAGGGCGCCTGGGTGGCTCAGTTGGTTAAGCGACTGCCTTCGGCTCAGGTCATGATCCTGGAGTCCTGGGATCGAGTCCCACGTCGGGCTCCCTGCTCAGCAGGGAGCCTGCTTCTTCCTCTGACCCTCTTCCCTCTCGTGCTCTCTATCTCTCATTCTCTCTCTCTCAAATAAATAAATAAAATCTTTAAAAAAAATAAAGGTTGATTTAATTTTGATATCTGGGTGTGAGTTCACTATAAACTCTCAAACCAGAAGAAATGGTCTGTCAGTCCATGCGCCTTGATTTTGGGTTCAGAAAGTAGGATTCCTGTCCCTCTGCAAGGCATCTTTTCACTGTTGGCCTCTTTTTAAAAAAAAGAATTTTATTTATTTGACAGAGAGAGAAAGAGAGCACGAGCCAGGGGGGTGGGGAGCGACAGGCAGAGGCAGAGAAAGAAGCAGGCTCCCCACTGAGCAGGGAGCCCAATGTGGGGCTTGATCTCAGGACCCCGGGATCATGACCTGAGCCTAAGGCAGATGCTTAACTGACTGAGCCACCCAGGTGCCCCACAGTCGTCCTCCTGGATGTGCACCTCCTCCCCTCCTCCTCACATTCTCATGGTTCTTCTTGTCTCTCCCCCAGCCTCTGGTGCTGTTGATGGAGTGGCCCGAAGCCACCAACTTTGCCTGCCTGATCGCAGGGTACTGCCGTCTCCTGCTGGACTCCAGGAAGATGGTCTTTTCCAGGCCTGCCAGCCAGCCTCTTCCACCTCCAATGATCAAGGCAGGTAGGGCTCAGCCTCAGTTTTCAGTATGCCGGAGGCCCTTTGGACCTTGGAGCCAGGGAGGGAGGAGCTCTGCTGCCTTAGTGCTTACCCCATTCCCCCCGCACCCCGGTTTCCCAGGAGCCAGCGATGTACCGCTGGGTCCTACCCAGCACAAGCCGGTGGGAAAGACAGCTGGCCTTCAGATGGGCCTGTCCCACAAAGGATGCCTGTGACAACACATCACGATCGAGTCAGTGAATGAATGTAAGATAAGAATAGCAAATAAGCAATGAGTAGAACCAGTTAGAGAATTGCATTAGATCTAAGGCACAGCTTTAAAGATACAGTGATCTAGGAGAGACGCATGGGCGTTCTGGCTTTGTGGAAGGTGGAGGTTGAAAGTGAAGATAAAATCTTTCTCTTGTTCATCATAACGGGGATTGACAGAGCTGCCTGAAGTTAAGAGGCTGTGGAAACCTGATATAGGAAAGATTGTGCAGGCGCAGAGTATAGTCCAGTGGGAGGCTTAGAGATATGAGAGGATGACCACCAAGAACGAGGTCAAGTGTGGCCCCCAACCTGAGGCTTCCCACTTAGGCAACTCTGTGCAGCCACCCCTCGGAGCTGTCCTGGTGCTGGCACAAGCAGGGGCCTGAGGAAAGATCAGCCCAGTCCCGATCCTGCTGCCCCGAACCAAAGCAGGAGACCTGAAGAGCAGGGGCTTCACATATTAGACCTAAGGCTCACGTACATACAGGAAATGCCCCCTCCAACCCAGCACCCACACGTCATGGCAGAAGCTGAGACTTCCTACCCCGCAGTCGCCCTCCTCACCTGCCAAAGCCTCGCCCTCCACTTGCCTGGCAGCTCGGCCATTTCTTCTCTCTTCAAAGCTGCAGTGTGATCACATCTGATCTGGATGGAGGAGTTTGAGAGCCGAAGCACACTCCCAATGGCTACCCCAGCTCCCAGAGAGCCGTGTAACCCCACACACCCTGTCACCTCATTGTCTCTTCATCACAAACATCATGACAAGCCCATGTGTACATCTCCTAACATTGTCCACAGGACATAGAAGGTAATCTACCAAACATAGACTGGGGAGAGGACAAGTGGCCCAAAGGACAGGTGGCCCCGAGGCATAGACAGAGGCTCTACATAGAGAAGCAAAGGAACTGACTAGAAATAGAAAGAAGCCAGGAGGCTGAGTTGCCACACGTCCCCAGGTGAATAGCTCCAAACTTACTAAGCTTGGATGGCCAAGTGACAGCCAAGCCTGTGTTAGCTTTGTCATTGTCCCCTCTGTTCCTCTCTGTCATCACAGCCAAGTCAATGATGCCTTTTACTGAGCAGGATAGGGAGAGAGAAAGGGAGAAGGAAAGGCAGAAGAAGGAGCCTGGAGCCCAGCCGAGAACCAGATGTGGAAGTGAGGGCTCTTTGAGGGCGGGGGGTGTCTGCTTTCGGGAGGCCCCAGAGATGGCTCTGTAGTCCCACCTACCTTCCAGAGGGTTCTGTCATCCCATCAGCACCCCGGTCAGTGCTCTCAAGTATATATCTCTCTGTGGGGATAATGGCACCAATCGAGGGCACAGACTTCCTGTTTCCCTTTGGTCTCACTGAACACACCCGGGGTTGCATCCCTGTTGCTTCTCCAGAGGTAAATCAGTTTCATGGGATTCTCTTGAAGGTATTGCAGCCTGGAAAGAAGGCTTCTATAAATGCCAGGCATGGCTTCAGAGCCCCTCCCTGATTCTTGAATGTCCTCCTTGGGGCCTGCAGAGTGACAGTGGCTCGGCTGCCTTTAGCCCAGGGCCTGTTTCGGTGCAGGAGCCAGAAGGACCACTGTGGTGTTCCCCTTGTTTGTTCTGCTTCTCCTCCCCAGGGATGTGGGTCCATGCCTGGGCCCAGTACTTGGCCTTTTGAACTGTTAGCTGCTGGCTCGATGGCAACCACTAAGTGCCCTTGGTGGGTGGGGTGTGGTAAGCGTTATAGCCCTGCTGATTGGGGGCTGGCGTGTACATCTGACCCCATGGCCCCAAGAAATGGACAGGGGCACTGCAAGAAGCACACTGGGGAGCCCTCTACCCAGGTCACAGTGTGGGGCCATCAGTTCCTGGTACAAAGCTGAGATACATTTCCTCCATGGGTCCCACCCGCAACTTCCATCCCAGAAAAGAAGCCCCAGTGCCCAGTTGTTGTTTAGCAAAGATCTATAGGGAACAGGCATCCTGCCAGCCTCCTCTGGGTTTTGTCCTCAGGGCCAAAGCTCCAGCCCACTTAAGGGCCTGATCTCTCTGTCGGGCTCTATATTCTTGTCCCACAGCAACTGCCAGCTAGCCCAACTCCATGCTCAGCTGCCATCTCTCTCCAGTATCGTGGGGGGAAATCCAGGAAAAGAAGGCTTTGGGGGCCCCAGTGGGGGCCACAGTCAGAAGAACTCACTGATTTTCTCCCATGGTTAGGAAACAGCTTGGTCTGGTGAATTGAATATTCTGGTTAATGGCTACTGTATATCCCATGCGTGGCTCGTCCATTTTCATGTAGTTAAATCCCAGCAGCACACAAGAGTACTCAAGCTTGACTGAACATACTAGGTGCTTTTTTGATGATTCAGAAAGAACTTGAGGGCCCCTGAAGGCCTCTAGGTCGTCCCTCTGACCAGTCTTGATCATCAGACTGTAGAATACGGCAAAGCCAGCTAATAGAAAGCTGGTTGACTCAGTGTTGCACTGACTCTGTGTGTGTGTGTGTGTGTGTGTGTTTGTGTGTGTGTGTGTACACACACTGCATGTATTTTTTAACATAACTCTAATGGGATCACCATCCTGTTCTTTGCAAGCATTTTTTTGAAAGTCAGTCTTCTGAGTGGCTGAGTAGAGAGAGCTAGGCTAAGACATCCCCCTTGGGGAAAGCTGATGAGCAATTTACAGCAGATTTGCAATCTGAGAGACATACTGTTCCAGCCATCAGCCCAGTGCACCTGGCTCTCCTTGCATTTCTAACCTTATGTCTGGAGGAGATTTGGGCTTTTCCAGACATATTTTCTCCTCCGCACAGCACTGTACTGCTCCTCGGATCTGGAAATCACAGTACCAAGTGGTGGGCTGTGCCTCACCTGGCCTTGTCAGCCTGCTGTTCGGAAATGTTCCCACCTTGCAGGGAGGGGAGCCATCCTTAGACCTCCAGCCCTCGTCTGAGAGGAGCCACCACCTGCTTATTGGACATGCCCCCGGGAGCCACCTCCGATGGCAGCTCATTGCCAGGCTGGCTGGGCTGACCGTTCAGCTGTCTCGTAGGTAGTTAGCACCTGGTGCGTGACCCCAACCTGTGGACAGTGCCTGAGGATAGAAACCTCCAGAACTGATAGTTTGCGCTCCTGGGTTAGCACTGCCCTAGAGCACTTCTTCACTGAGGCTCAGAGGGTCGTGACGTAATATTCCCCCAGCTGATCCAAAGTATCCTAGATCTAGATACAGCCACTAAGGCCTGAATTGAACCCATTCGACCTAATTACGTTGACTCCATATTGAAAGGGGCAACCGGTCTATGGAAAACAGCAAGGGCTTGGAATCTGAAGGTAGAGACCATGTCTTTAGCTGTGTGATCATGAACAAATTCCATAAACGGAGTCCCGGTTGCTTCATCTGTAAACTGGCGATAATAGTACCTACGTCAGGAGAGATTTGATAGAATTATGTAAGATAAACCCCATAAAGTTCTTTCAAGTGCAGGGCACATTTTTGCCTCTTATTTATAATGATTGAGAGTTCACTTGGTGCCCAGTGCTGTGCTTTTTTTCTTAAACAGCTTTTTAAAGATTTTACTTCTTTCCTTATTTAGAGAGAGGGAGCACGAGTGGGGGGAGGTGCAGAGGGGGAGGGAAAGAGAATCTAAAGCAGACTCTGCGCTGAGCGTGGGCCTGACACAGGGCTCAATCCCACCACCCCGAAATCATGACCTGAGCCAAAACCAAGAGTCAGATGCTTAATCGACTGAACCACCCAGGCGCCCCTTAAAGAAACAGCCTTATTGAGATATAATTTTAAAGCTAGAAAATTTACCCATTTAAAGTTTACAACTCAGCATTTTTTTAAAGATTTTATTTTTTTATTTGATAGAGAGAGCAAGGGCACACACAAGCAGGGGAGAGCAGCAGAGGGAGAGGGAGAAGCAGACTATCCACCAAGCAAGGAGCCTGCCATGGGGCTCCATCCCAGGACCCTGGGATCATGACCTGAGCCGAAGGCAGATGTTTAATCGACAGAGCCACCCAGGCGCCCCAACAACTCAGCATTTTTGAGTATATTTAATATATTTACAGGACTGTGCAATCATTGCCACAATTTAATTTTAGAACCTTTTTACTCCTCCTAAAACAAACTCTGTACCCATTAGCACTTATTCCCTAGTTCCCTTCTAGTGACCACCCAACCCTAAGCAACCATGCATGAACTGGGTTTCTGTTCTGTTCATGCATGCTTTGCCTATCCTGGACATTTTGGATAAATGGAACCATACAATATACAGTCTTTTTGTGGCTTGCCTTTTTTTTTTTCATTTAGCAAAGCGTTTTCAAGGGTCCTCCACATTGTAGCATACATCACTACCTCATTTCTTTTTATGGCCAAATAATATTCCATTGTACAGACAGACCGCCTTCCGTTCATCCATTCATCAGTTGATGGACAGTTGTGTTGTTTCTACCTTGTGGCTATTATGAATAATCACGTTATAAACCTTTATGTACAAGTGTTTGTGGAGGCAGGTTTCATTTCTCTTTGGTATACAACTAGATCGGAACTGCTAGTCAAATGGTAACTCTATGTTTTACTTTGAGAAACTGCCAAACTGTTTCCCAAGGAGTGCACCATTTTACATTACCATCAGCAATGCCGAAGGATTCAATTTCACCGTAACCTCACCAATACTTGTTATTGTCCATCTTTCTTTCTTTCTTTCTTTCTTTTTTTTTTTTTTGGAACATCCATTGTAGTGGATGTGAACCGGTATCTTATGGTTTCGATTTGCCTCCTCATAGCTGATGGTGTTGAACATCTTTGCATGTGCTTATTGGGCATTTGTATATCTTCTTTCATGAACTGTCTATTCAAATCCTTTGCCCATTTTTAAATTGGGCTCTTTGAGCATAAACATGAGGGTTTATTTTCTGGACTCTCAATTGTATTCCTTTGACCTATGCGTCTATCCTTAAGTCAGTACCACACCGTCTTGATTACCATTGCTTTGTATTAAGTTTTGCAATCAGAAAGTGTGGGTCCTCCTACTTTGTTCTTTTTTAAGATTGTTCTGGTTCTTCCGTGTCCTTTGGGATTCCATATGGATTTTTGAATTACCTTGTCAATTATTACAAAGTCAGTTGGGATTCTGATAAGGACTGTTGTTGAATCTGTAGATCAATTTGGGAAATACTGCCATGTTGGAATAGAAGACACACAAGACTGGATCTTCCATTCCCTTAATACAGCATGTCTTTTTATTTGTTTAAATCTTCCTTAATTTCTTTCAGAAATGCTTCTGGATAGCTTCCATTGTACAAGTCTTGTACTTCTTTTGTTGAATTTATATCTAAGTATTTTATTCCTTTTGGGGCTATTGTAAATACAATGTTTCCTAATTTCATTAGCAGATTGTTCGTTGGTACTGTATAACAATGCAGTTAATTTTTGTATTGTCCTTTACTGTGCAACCTTGCTGAGCTTATTAGCTCGAATAATTTATTTGTGGATTCCTTGGGATTTTTTTTCTGTACAAGATCATGTCATCTGCACGTAGAGATAGTTTTACTTCCCTTTCCAATCTGGATGCCTTATATTTCATTTTATTGTCTAATTGTCCTGGTTAGACCTTCTAGTACGGTGTTGAATAGAAGTGTTAAGAAAAGAAATCCTGGGCTTTTTCATGACGTTAGGAGGAAAGTTTTCAGTCTTTCACCATCAGGTATGTTTGCTATGGGTTTTCATAGATAATCTTTATCATATTCAGAAAGTTCCCTTTTATTTCTAACTTTTTGAGTTTTATCCTGAAAGGGTGGTGGCTTTTGCCAAATTATTTTTCCGAGTCTATTGAGATGATCATGTGGTTTTCTTGTCCACCATTCTATTAACATGGTGTATTACATTAATTGATTTTTGGATGTTTAAACCAAACTTGCGTTCGTGTAATAAATCCCATTTGGTGTATAATACTTTTTATATGTTCCTGGATTCAGATTGCTAGTATTTTGTTGAGGAACTTTGTATCTATATTTATAAGAAATATTGCCCTGTAGTTTTCTTGTGATGTTTTGTTTGGTTTTGGAGCCAGGGTAATACTGACCTTATAGAATGAGTTGTGAAGCGTTCCCTCCTCTTCTGTTTTTTGGAAGGGTTTGTGAAGAATCGATTTGTTTCAGTGCTTTGAGCATTTGGCACAATTCACCAGTGAAGCCATTTGGACCTGAGTTTTATTTTTAGTGGGGGCGGGGTGGGTACTGTTAATTACTAATTCAGTTTCTTTCTTGCTATCGGCCTATTCAGGTTTTCTATCTTCTTGAGTCAGTTTTGATCATATATTTCTAGGTATTTGTCCATTTCATCAAGGTTATCTAGTGTTTTTTAGCATAAGCTTATTTATAATAATCCCTTATAATCAAGTCCATATCTGTAGAGTCAGTAGTGATGGTCCTTCTTTCATTCCTGATTTTAGAAATTTGAATCTTCTCTCTTTTTTTTTTTTTTTTTGGCTTGGTCTCTACAGCTATATGTTTGTCAATTTTATTGATCTTTTCAAATAACCAACTTTTGGGGCACCTGGGTGGCTCAGTTAGTTGAGCGTCCAACTCTTGATTTGAGCTCAGGTCATGATCTCAGGGTCGTGAGATTGAGCCCCGCACCAGGCTCCACACTGAGCATGGAGCCTCCTTGCAATTTTCTCTCTCCATCTCCCTCTCCCTCTGCCCCTCCCCCCACTCACAGGCACATGTGCGCTCTTTCTCTCTCTCTCAAAAAAAAAAAAGAACGAACTTTTAGTTTCATTGATTTTCTATTGTTTTTCTGTCCTCTATACTTTACTATTTCTTCTCTTCTGCTTGCTTTGGGTTTAGTTTGGTCCTCTTTTTCAAGTCTCTTAAGGTGGAAGGTTAGGTTATTGACGTGAAATCTCTTCCTTTTTAATGTATGTGTTTATAGCTATAAATTTGTCTCTAAACACTAATTTAGCTAGACCCCATAAGTTTGTGTATATTGTATCTTCATTTTCATTCATCTCAAAATATTTTCTAATTTCCCTTGTGATTTCTTCTCTGAACCATTGGTTATTTAGAGATGTTTGATTTAATTTCCACATACTTGTGAGTTCCCCAAATTTCTTTGTTTATTGATTTCTAATTCCATTGTGCTCAAAAAAACCACATATTTGGTATGATTTCACTTCTTTTAAATTTATTGAGGCTCATTTTACGACCTACTATATCGTCTATCTTAGAGAACGTTCCAGATGCCCTTGAGAAGAATGTATATTCTGCTGTTGGTAGGTGGCATGTTCTATAGGCTTTTGTGACTACTTAGTGTCTACCTAGTTCATAGTTGTTCAGGTCCTTTAGTTTATCTCCTTGTTTATCTTCTGTTTAGTTGTTCTGTCCATTATTGAAAGTAGGTTATTGAAGTGTCCAATTAGTGCCGTTGAATTGTGTGTATTTCTCCTTTTGATTCAGTCAGTTTCTGCTTCGTGTATTTTGGGGCACTGTTGTGAAGTGCCAGCACCATGCTTTTGTGATGGTTGGAAGCTCTAGTGAGAAGCAACACTGACACACTGACCCCATCAAACTGGAAATCGAAAGGCATTTTGAAGTTTTGTTTTCTAGCATCTTGACTGCCATGATGAACGATAGGGTACTCATTAAAAACATGGGCTTTGTAGTCCCTCAAACCTGGGATCAAATCCAGGCCGCCATTTATGACTTATGTGACCTTGGATAAGTCACATAACCGAATGGATCAGTTTCTCCCTCTGCAAAATGGGGATAGTGACTGCACCAACCTCATTGGCTTGTGGTGAAGATTAAATGGGATCGTGTATGATGACCTTAACCTACGTTAGTGCTTACTTGCCGTCTGTCACTCTGTCTGCTGCTAGCAAAATGAACTGGTCTTGTCTGAGTATATTCTCCCAGATGACAAGGGGAAGGGCCCCCAAAACAGTCTATGAGAGAGAAGCCATTTAGAGAGAAAGCATTTCATTTGCTATGGCTAATTCTCAGATGTACACACCTACCATCATTAAAAAGCTGTTGACTAGAACATTGTGTAGCAGGCAGGCTGGCCCTGCACGAACACAGAGAAATAATGAGATGTGAGGAATTGGAAGAATGCTCCCCCCACCCTCCTCCCACATACGCAGATCCCAGCCTACTTCCCATATACTTTACACATTCAGATGCCCAGAATGCTACTAGTAGCGCTTTATTCTTCTAGGGTAGATCCATGACAGTCCTCTTTGAAATGCGAATTTTCAGACACCCACCATATGTGGCCTGTTCTGCATTTTCCCACCAAGGCCTGAGTAACTGGTCAGATTTATTTCCTTTTGCTAGAAGAGATCCAACAGAACCCAAGAGTAACAGAGCACTGGGGGTTGGAAAGGCTCTGAGAAAGGTGGGGATGGGGGAGGGGGTGCAGGGCCAGTTCCAAGGGGGACATAAAAACAAATTTCACATTTTTTTTTTGAAGTATGTGGACAGCTGACTTTCAGACCAGACATACCTGGGGGAGAGCCCAGCTGTACCCAGATGCCAAGGTGCTCAGCCCCTCCCCCATCACCCCATGCGGTTTCCCATGGGGCTGTTCTCCTAACTCAATTTTAAGGGTTGGCAGCAACATAGCTGCCCCTTCCCCTAACCTCTAGGGCCAGGTATTGCTCTCTGTCAGTACCTGCCATCCGGTGGCACACCAGAAACGCCAAGGGAGCTCAGCCACGGTCTTCGGCGCCAGGGCTCATCTGTTGATTCTCTTTCTGGGTTTAGATTACATGCACAGCGCCCACCGCCCTGTCCCTGGGGGCCACCTGGGGAAAAAGGAGAGTAGTTATGTGGGCAGCATGGGCACCAGCCCCAGGAAGTCGAGCCGCTGCACGCCCCCGCCTGCCGACTCTGAGCTTGTCAGCTTTTGCTACCTCCACATGCGGGAACAAAGGAAGGAACAGGAAAGCCGGACGGATGTCAACGAGAACTTAATCTTCTTTGAGGAGACCAGGCCCCGGACCAAGTCTGACCCCACGTCCAAAAGCTCTGGCCAAGGTTACGACGTGATCCCCGATGACTTTGACGCAGCCAGCCTCGACCATGAGCCTTGCGCCAGCAGGGCCCGGTCCTACACCTTGGACAATTCCCTTGGGGCCGAAGCCCTGAATTTCTACTGTGACTCTTGCAAAGCCAAACTCCAGGAGCAGCTGGGCCCTCGAAAAGGTGGGAGGCCCGGCTCCTCTCGTGACAATATGGTAGACTTGATGTCCCTGCCACCACCTGGGAGCGAAGAGGAGGAGGAGGAGGAAGATGAGAGCACTTCGCTGTTGCCTGCCATTGCTGCCCCCCCGCCCGGTTTCCGAGACAACAGTTCCGATGAGGATGACCCCAAGCGCCGGGCGGCCCAGAGCCACGAACAAGGACGCCACCTGCGTGGGCTCCTGTATGATGAGATTCCAGTGACACTGATCGACAGTGTGCAGCCCCGGACAGTCCGAGATCATGCCCAGGAGCTAGATGATGCCCTGGTGTCCACTCTGCAGGCTCTGGAAGCCCTGGCAGCCTCAGAGGATGGACCGCACCCCCCACCCCCACAGACTGCAGGTAACAGCCCATTCATCCTCCCTCTTGCCTCCCCTTCCTTCTTCTGGCCAGGCAGGGCCAGGGGGTGATATTGCTTCTTCCCGGGCAGAGGTCAAAGTCACTGTGGTGTGCCAGGGCAGTGGATGGCCAGAGGTAGCTCAGATAGGGTCAGGGGATCAACAACGTTGCATCAGGGCCCGGCTGCTCAGCTGCAGCTCCAGCCCTGGCTCTCACCATTCCATCTCTGGAAATGTCTTGCAGGTGGACCCCAGGGACTGGGGCCATGAACAGCCACGGAGCCAGGCCAGGATGGAGGATCAGAGCAAAATTGTGAGAGATCTAGAAGACAGGCAAAGAACCTCCAGCATGCACATGACTGGAAGAAAAAAACAAAACAACCAACTAACCACCTAGTGACCTGGGATCAGGGGAGCCAGGAGCCATCACTGCTCAGGGCTGAGGTCCTTACCTTGCCTGAGAGCATGGGCTCCCAGTCAGATGCACCCAAATCCTGGCTTCTTCACTCACTTGCATTGTGACCTTCAGCAAGGCACTTAACCCTCTCTGAGCCTCACTTTTGTCTTTTTCAGTGGGTCTGACAACAGTAGTCATATCACGGAGGCTTGCTGTGAGCACAAAACGAGATCATTCATGCAAAGCACTGCCTAGCACATAGTCAGGAGTAAAGCTATTAGTATTGATCGTAAGTAGTAGCTAGTAGTAGTTATTATTTGGTGGGACAGCCATACGATGCACATGCTGTTCCCCGTTACAGACACACATACACCCATCGTGTAGCCAAGCACGCGTGTCAGGCTGCACCCCTATTCACGACACATACCTCCATACACATACACCTTAAAAAGAACAGGTAAACGCTATGGCAACAGAAAAGGAACGGGAAGAAGGTGTCTGAGAAAGCGTGTGAGGTAGGAGGGACATGTGGACAGAGAAGAGGAAGAGCTTGGGGTCAGAGGCAGCCTGGCTGACCAGGGAGAGTCCCAGCCCCTCCCTTTTCTGTACGCAAGGGCATCCTTGGTGGTGGGCAACCCGCATGTGTTTAGCCCCCTGGGGCCAGCATTTCTCTTTGCTCAGAGTCTGGAGCGCCCAGCACTAGCTGCTCCCTGGCTAGTGAGAGCCCCCCGCCACCCGCCCCGTGGTCGCCAGAGAGAGGACAAGCTCAGGCACAAGGGCCTCAGCTGTAGGCAGGCCCAGCCAGATAGAGAGGGGCCTCTCCCTGCCAGGCCTCTTCAGGACAATTGACAAACATTTCCTCGCTATTGAGTCTAAAAATAGTGATGATTAGCATGTCGTTCTGCATGCACCATGCATGTTAATTTGCCTTCAAACTGCCCAGTAGATCTCCTCCGCGCCTCTTTTGTTTCTTTTTCGGATTCCCGCCCTTCAGGAGCTCTCTGCCAGCTTGCCTCCCTCCGCTCCTCCCCTCCCTCCTCCCGCCTTCAGCCCCATTACCTCCCCCCTGCCTGCCCCTCCTCCTGGCCGGTCCCAGGACTGACCGACTGGCCTTTCTCCCTGGCTTCAAATACTGCTGGCTGCCCTTGCCCCACCCCATAAACTTTCTACATAAGGCTGGCGAAAGGACTTGATTGGAGTAAGTGCAGCAAGCCCCTCTCCCTGTCCCTCCAGGTCTGATTGTGCTGGCCACAATCACCCCTGAATCATCGCTGGACTCAGGCCACGAAACCAACTCTTCAGAGCTCACAGACATGTCAGAGATGATGTCTGCCATGAAGCAGCACCAGAACACCACCTACTTCCTGGCCCAGCACCTCAACAAGGAGAGCCTCCTGGCTCGCAAGGATCTGCCCTTCCGGATCCAGAGCTGCGCGGCCCAGGCTGTGCTCACGGCCCCTTACTCTCTTGGGCGCCCAGATCCCAACCCGGCCCTGCAGCCAGCTGTCACAGGCCAGAGTCCTGGCCCGCCTGGCGCTCGGAGGAAGCTGCCCCCGTCAGAATCCCAGCCACCACAGCGAGAGCGAGCATACGCCCTGGCCGTGCACCCAGCATTGTCCCCACAGCTTAGTGAACAGAAGAATCTGAGCCTGCTGTCCCCAGTTCCTGAGGACAAAGGGCCTGGCCACACGAGGGCAGGCCTGGAGATGTCACTGAGGGCAGCCACACCATCCCTCAGTGAAGACCAGGTCTCTGAGCTAAGGGAGAACCTGCCCAAAGAAGTCAGGTTGAGCCCCAAGCTTATCCTGGACCCGAAGGGCAGCGTGACCCCAGCGATCATCTCAGCCGCCCTCCAGCAGGTGGTTCACCCTAAGAGCCTACCTGCCCCTAGCGGGGCCATAGTGAACCCTCCCAGCAGTGGGGAGAGAAGGCTGGAGGCCAGCATGGGGAGGCCTGAGGTCAGCATGGGAAGATCAGAAGTTAGCATGATGAGCGGCAGTGCCAGTAAGAATCTGAAGTTCAAAATGAGCCCCGGTGCTCCAGAGACCTCACGGAATTCCCAGCAGCCACTGAGCCCAGAGGACTCCTCTGGCTCCAGAGCGCCCACAGGCAGCCGGGCCGACAGCCTGCACGTCTCCCCACAAGAGAACCGGCTGCCTGGGCCAAGTTTCCCTCCTAAAAGCTATCTTGCACGAGCGAGTCGAGAGTCCCTGAGCAAGCCGTCTATGGGGGAGGTGGCAGGCAAGGCCGGGCCAGAGGGGGCTAAGCCCGCCCTGCACAAGCAGGGCGCCGTCTCCGGCCAGGGGGAGAAGGGGCAGCTGGAGAGCATGCCCCAGAGCAGCAAGATCGAGGAGACCAGCCTGGTGCCCCGAGCCAGCTACTCCATGGCTCTACAGAGCCCCAGCTGCCAGCCGCGAGGCCAGAGCCCGCTGAGGCCCCAGGCAGCCAGCCGGCAGGTGAGCACCATGCCCTCCAGGAAGCTTGAGACAACCCTGGATGGAGCGCACTCGGCCTCTGAAGGCCCCGCGAAGCCCAAATCCTCCCGAGGGCCCTTCCGACTACGCAATTTATTCTCTGCCACCTTCCCGACCCGCCAGAAGAAGGAGACCGATGAGCGGCAGGCCCAGCTGCAGAAGGTGAAGCAGTATGAGCTAGAGTTCCTCGAGGAACTTCTGAAGCCCCCCAGCCAGGGGGAGCTGCCGGGCACCGAGTACCTGCAGCCCCCCGCGCCGGGCGGCCGCTGCAGCTGCCAGCTTCGTAGCAGCCCGGTGCAGCAGGGGCCAGGCATGTCCCGGGAGCAGAGGCGCAGCTGTGACTGCAAGCGCATCTGCCGGGGGGGCCGCCCTCAGGCCCCCCAGACGCCCGTGCCCAGCCTCCGGGGCCAGGAGAGGGACAGGGTCCCCCCGACCCAGAGGCAGCCGGAGGCCGGCGCGGGCCTGAGCCTCAGCAGCCCCACCAACGTAGGGCGCCTCCGCTCCACCAGCCTGGAATCCCGGGAGTGCCGATCGGACCCCGAGAGCGGCGTTTCCTGCCTGACCACGTGTGCCTCAGGGGGGGAGTGTCTTGGAGCTCCCAACTACCGGAAGCTGATGCGCCGCTACAGTATCAGTGAACTGGACCAGGGTGACAGGGCCTCGCTGACCTCAGACATCTACCCACACCCACCCCTGGGCATGCTGCCCAGGGAGGCCAAGGAGGTAGAGGCAGGCCTCCCCCTAGGCTTGGGTCCCAAAACCAAGTCCCTGGAGTCGCCGACCCTGGGAGACCCCTCATACGTCCAGGTTGCCCCTGAGACCAAAGGCCCCAGACAGATGGCAGTGTTCTCGCTGCCAGAAGAGGTGTACCGGAAGCCCGCCGATCTGGACGAGGACAGTGAGAGTGGCAGATGCTGCTCCATCCGCTACTGCTTCTACTACCGCAAGTGCGACATGGCGGATGACGCCAGCGACGGCAAGGACGAGCTTTCCTACTCCATCCCCATGAAGATTCTGCCCGGCATGAAGCTGGACGAGCAGGTGGTGCCCGTGGTGAGCAGGACCCTGCAGGTGCTGGATGCCGCCACCTGCAGCGGCAGCAGCCCCGAGGCCTCCCGCACCCAGGAGATCGACCTGCGTGCGTCCACCTTCGAGGGGAGCCTGGCCAAGATCAATGCCCTGCGGGCCCACGCCTACGGCCTGCCCGACGGGTTCCTGGCTGCCAGGCTGGACACCAATGAGCTGCTGACGGTCCTGCGCCAGTGCGTGGCCAGCCCCGAGGCCCGCGCCCCGAAGCCCTATGTCTCTCAGATCTCCGAGTACAAGCTCGAGCTGGCTCTCAAGTTCAAGGAGCTCCGGGCTTCTTGCCGCCGTGTGGCCAACGTGGACAAGAGCCCAACTCACATGCTGGCGGCCATCACGGGCAGCTTCCAGGTGCTGAGCAGCCTCATCGAGACCTTTGTGCGGCTGGTGTTCATCGTGCGCTCCGAGGCCCAGCGCCAAGAGCTGCTGGCCAAGGTCGAAGAGGTGGTGAGGAACTACACCTTCCTACTGCGTGCCGCTGAGGAGTCCACCACCCGGAACCTTAACCAGCAACAGCAGCAGCCGGCCGCCGCGGCAGCTGTCGGGGCGGCCTCAGGGCACCCCCCGGGCTCCCCGACTCCAGCGACTGTTATGAGCACATTCACCCGCTCCTTAAAAACCCTCATCAAGTAGGGCACCCGCCCAGGCCTGCCTCCCCCCGCCCCCCGCGCCCTGCTCCCAACCACGGCCCCAGGTTTGAGCTTTGTGGTCTTTGCAACTTGTGGTGAGTGTGCGTGTCTGCCAGGCCAGTCGGGGTCCGAGGGCCTTCAGTCGCCAGGGAATGGGAACTCCCCGGATTGAGGCCATCCCCGACGGCTCCCGACGCCTGCCACCCTGGGTAGCCTCGCCCCTTCCCCGGCCTCTGGTCGTCACTGTGAGGGCCAAGGCCCCTCGTCACTGCGCCTGCCTGCCTGCCTGCCGCAGAGCTGGATTTTATCTCTTCTTTAGGGCTGACAGGTGACATCAGGCTCACCTTCCTGCTCCATTTTTGGGGGCCAGGGGAGCCGGGGCCTGAAGCAGGCAGGCCCACAGGCCTTGAGCTCCCCCTGGCATCTGCCCCCCCCCCCCGCCGCCACGGAGCTGTAAGCCGTAGCACCAGGGCACAGCACCCGGCGGGCGGGGGGGGGGGGGGAAGGGCACTCAGCCCAGCTGTGCCCACCCACCCTGGGCTCACACTCATGCAGCAGAAGCCACCTAGAGGGTCTGTGCCCAGGTGGCAGGTCTGCGGAGAACAGCCACCACGCAGGGCTGTCTGCGGCCACGGCCCCACAGGCTGGCGGCCTGGGGAGTTCTCACCCCCAGGCCCAGTAGCTCCACACCAGCCATCCCCAAAGTGCCCTGTCCTTCACTGATGGGCAGGGTGGCTCAGTCCACTAGGGAGCAAGCATCTGGGATCACCCCATTCGTTCTGGGTAAGGTACCTGGTGATAAACGTCTGCCCTGGGGAGACCCGGCGCAGGCCTTGGAGCCCGCCCAGCCCAGCCCGCCCCAGCCCTGGGGCTGGCGCTCTGGGTGTGCGGTTCCTCTCTCAACATCTACCAGACAGACTGTCCTTAGGAGTTTGACTTAGCTACGGATTGGGGATGGGGGGTGGGGGGAGGGGGGATGGGGGTAGGGGTGGGGGGTGTTGATGACTATATCTTAAACTTCTGGAAGCTAGCGTGATATGTTAATCCTGAGTATATGCTTTTGGCTGTGTATTGACCCTGTGGATTTGTCTCTCTAAGAAAAGAAGCTGAGCGCCTTACCCGGTGCAGTCCTGCACCTCTCTCTCTCTCTCTCTCTCTCTCTCTCTCTCTCTCCCCCCCCCCACCCTCCCCGCCCCCACCCCCAGTCATCTGGAAGGGAATTCACACTGTTTAGCATCCTCCTTGACACACATCTACTGCTGCCGCAACCCCCACCCCCACCATTCCCCCCCCCCCGTCCCCCACAACCTTCCTGGGAGTGAAGACACGGAGTCCCTACCAGCTGTCCCACACTGTAGGGAACAAAGAAAGCCAATGTTTATTCTGTATAGATTGCTTCTTGTCCACCTCTCCATACCTTCCCCTGTTTGCCACATGCTCACGCCCTGTGTCTGCCTCTCTTTCACCATTACGTGAAAGGTCCGTGTGAAATCTCTCATTCTTATGTGAGTTTTATAAAGATGTACACTGTGCTTAACCCCTGCCCATCCCCAGTACTCCCCCCCCCCCACTGCAGTGCAATAAAGCCCCCCCCCTCCCCAAGTGGCAATTTCTCCCGGCAAGGATCAGGGGAGCCCCTTCTGTAGAAGCCAGCCGCCCCTTTCCTTGCTTCTCCTCCCCCCAGGACCAAGTTGTTTAATGGGCCAGAGATGCAGCCAGTGGGGAACCCTTTCCCCTGTGACCACCACAAGCCCCAGGGCCGTCGTGGTCTTCCTCTTCTCCCAACTTCTTGATCCTGCGCCTTCGCCACTCAGCCCCCCCGCCCATGTCATTCCACCGCCATCCTTCACCTCTCCCTCAGCCTCATGGAGAGGACACATTTTCTAATGTCTGTATATAGTATATATACTACATAAAATATATAAATTATATATATATATACTAATTTATGTCTTGTTTTTCAAACAAGAATGATTAAATCTATTCATCTTACTATCCCAATAAGCCTTTTCAGTGCCTCTTTGTGGGTGTCCTTGTGTCCTTGATTCACTGGTTGGGGGGCAGACCCCCCACACACACCCCGAGTGCTCTCCCTAGCTTCTGCTCCCATCTACCTGGGCCCCAGTGAGTGATGAGAGCTTAGGACCCTGTCGTGCTGCCTCCCCTTTGCTCCGCTTAGAAGCCTCCTGTGCGTCACGGTCACGGGAATTGAATATGGTCTACTCCTTTCTCTTGAGCCTGGCTGTGACCTCAGAGCTGAAGGGAGCAGGGGGTGGGGTGGGGGTTGGGTTGCAGGCACACAATGCGCCCCATGCATAGTGCATAGTATACTGGATGACCTGGGACGTAGGGGACAGACAGGGTAGGGGACAGCTCTCTGGGTGGAACTGGGAAATGGGGCCTCTCCCTCTGAAACCTGCCCAGTTGCCTCAGAGTATGGCTTGGCTGGTGCGAATCCCCTGCAATGCCCTCTGGTGATTTTTGGGGGGGGGGCTGTTTCAAAAGGATAAGCGCAGCAGGACCCTAAGCAGGGCTGACCTCTCTGAATTTATATCGAATGGAGAGAAATGATTTTGCTTCTCCCGTTCTCTTATTTTCTTCTGGTAATCACAGGTCCCCACGGGCACATGAGGCACCCTCATGCCAACTAGATAAATGTTCTTCCTGCCACGCACTCCCCTGTGATTAATTAGAAAGAAAATCATCCTCTGGGTGACACATGGGCACCTGTGGATACATGATGATTTCAGGTCCATCCAGCCGCCGCCCCCCCCCCCCCCCCGCCCTGCCGGCCTTGTTGGCCTGGTAGGCAAACGATTCAACCACGTACCGTGGCCCTGATTAATCACTTCCTCCCAAAGACTGGACACAGACTCTCTTCTCCTGCCTGCAGAGGTCCTGGCTAAAGTGGTTTGGGAGCAGGGCAGAGAGGTGGAGCCAGGAACAGCGCAGGCAGAGCCCCCCTCTGCATGCAGGAGGCCATAGGGGTGAGAGGCCTATCCCCTGGTGCAGAACTCTTCTGGGGGCTGCCCGCCGGGGATACTGTTCCACAACCCCAAGGTTGGTACTCAGTGGAAGGCAGGGCCAACGTAAAGTGAGACCTGTTCCCACTTAAAAACCTAACTGGACATTCCAGAAATTTAGGGCCCCTCTCATCCTACACTACATGGGTAGCTCCTTCTGGCCAGAAAGTATTCTTACTTGGTTCTAGTCCCTGGGTACCCATCCACACGGGACCCTGCATGTAGTAGGGCTTCAATAAATATTTGTGGAATGAACGAGTGTTGGATGAGATGACTGTCACAAGAGAGCCCTCCCAGACCTCTGTACCTCGTGCAAAGGGCCCTCTCTCCCCCTGGGAATGGCTAACCCAGGGCACTTGCAGCCTGGCCTCCTCCTGTCAAAGAATTCAAAGTCAGGTCCATCGTCCAGTGCCCCATTAACTCAGCGGACTTTCACACACTACTTTTCCAAAGCTTCGGAAGCTCTCCTGAGGTGACCGATGGTCTCCTTTTCTGTGGACGCGGGACCACTGTGTGGTACCCCGAAGCACGGGGGAAGGCCATCTTCCCACTAAGCATCTACCTGGCCATCTTTGGCCTGAGCCAGAGCCCGAAGCCGATGCTCTTCAGCCACCCCCTACCAGACCTGAGTCCCCGGAGCCTGAATGCCGCTTTCTGACTGCAACCAATTAAAGGAAAATGGGTTCGTGCTGTTGGCATGGACCCAGGATGCCCGTGGTGCTGTCAGAGTCACATTTTTTTGTCAAGCTGTTGTCAAGGCACTGTGGATAATAGGCAATTTCATCCCAAATGAATGGAAAGGACCTGCCTCGGCCAGAACTCTTCCTTGCCAGAAGGGGCAAGGGAGGATCAGCTAGCTGCCAGCACTAGGAAGGGGCATCAATGTATATCTTAGGAACGAATTCCTCCCAATAGCAGCTGCTAGGATGAGAGTGAGAACCGCATCCCATTCCCCATCCTGTAGGCTGGAAGCCAGACTCTGGGTGTGCATCTGCATCGAGGAGGAGGTCCTCCATGGAGTCAGAGGGAAAAAAAAAACCTGTGAGGGTTCAGTCTTGGGCCCTGGAAAAGTGGTCAGAATTCCAGGAGGGTCTCTTAGTTCCAACGACCTGAGCTGCTGGAAGCCACTGTGAGGAGAATTACGGAGGCCCGCCTTCTCACAGGGACCAAAGTGCTTGATTCACTTTAGTGCTTCTAGCAATTTCTCACCCAGGCCACCAAGCCCTTGGGTGCTTCCCACATTCCCAGTATTACCGGAGCATGCTCTGGACATTTCCAGCTGTAGGGTCTGGACCCACCACTTAGGAATGAACCCCCTTTTAGCTCCCCAGCCCTCCTGTCTGTGATGTCCGTCTTTCCCTCTGGGTGTTGACTCCTCATTCTTATTTTCATGGCTTCGGCTAAAAGGAATATGAGTCTGTACTATGCTGAGAGCCTTCCACAACACAGAAAAGTTGATCCCTGCCCTTAAATATGCAAAAACAACAGTGTGATCACTTGCCATATGCCAGGCACTGTGCTAAGTACTTTACACGCATGATCTCATTTAATTTTCCTAGCAACCCTTTGAGAGAGAGATGACGAGGGGTGACTCGCTGGCTCAGTCGGTGGAGCGTGCGACTCTGATCTCAGGGTCATTAGTTCAAGCCCCACAGTTGGCAAAGAACTTACTCAAAAAAAAAAAAAATATATATATATATACTTAAAAATATAAATATATATATATACTTAAAAATATAAATATATATATATACTTAAATATATATATATATAAAAGTTTAAGAGAGAGAGACTATGATCATATTCATTTCTCAGGGGCACCTGGGTGACTCCATTGGTTGGGCGGCTGCCTTTGGCTCGGGTCATGATCCCAGGGTCCTGGGATGGAGCCCCGCATCGGGCTCCCTGCTCAGCAGGGAGCCTGCTTCTCCCTCTCCCACTCCCCCTGCTTGTGCTCTCTGACTCTCTCTTACTGTCAAATAAATAAATAAAAATCTAAAAACTAAATATTCATTTCTCAGAGGAGAAAACTGAGGCCTAAAGAGGTTCAATTGCTAGCCGGAGGCCACACAGCTGGTAAGTGGCAAGCCAGTCAGAGTTCAGACCTACCCAGGCTTTCAAGGGCCACCCTCCGGGAGTCAGCCCAGCCCCACCTTTGAGGCAGTTACCCTGGAAACAGAAGCACAGGTGTGGCTATGCTCATCAGAAGATGGCCTGTAAATGTTGCTCACGGATCCAGGCAGCAAGTGGGTGACCAAAACGTCATTGGTAACATTGGGGTGTGAGGTGTGGGGTGCTGCAAGCCCACCTGCCCCCCTCACCTCTCTTCAGCAGGCTGCCCCAGTGCCACATGCCTCTTGGAACCCGGGGGTGGAGTGCTATTTGTGTACAGGAATTTGTGGGGAGAGCAGTGTGTCCAAAAAGCCACCGTCAAAATTATGGACACCGCCCCCCTTCATGCTCTTCAAACGGGAGTCTGAGTCCATACTCCTTATGCATTTGCATTTTTCTCAAGATGTGGGAGGAAAACATCATGTGAATAATACATTAAATATTTTTTATGTA
This sequence comes from Zalophus californianus, assembly GCF_009762305.2. NCBI lineage: Eukaryota > Metazoa > Chordata > Mammalia > Carnivora > Otariidae > Zalophus > Zalophus californianus. The sequence goes on along the minus strand of NC_045612.1, from coordinate 40,421,320 downwards.
AAAATGTCATGGCGAGGAATGCACGAGTTTCATGCCTTGTAAAGAATACATAGCATTTCGGGGCACCTGGGTGGCTCAGTGGGTTAAGCGTCTGCCTTCGGCTCAGGTCATGATCTCGGCGTCCTGGGATCGAGCCCCGCATCGGGCTCCCTGCTCAGCGGGGAGTCCACTTCTTCTTCTGCCTCTGCCCCTCCCCACAGTTCATGTTCTCCCTTCCTCTCAAATAAATAAATCTTAAAAAAAGAAAAGAATACATACCATTTCAGAGACACTTGAGACTCGTGTCTGATACTTCTGGCCTTATCCCCATGCCCACCTACCCAGCGTTCACTATCCTCTACTACTAGACGTGCTTTAGTCGAAATAACTGGACACACTCAAGGCCCATCAGGTGAGCTAACTGTTGGCATGGGTCCCAGAGGTAGGACATCGGGGACTGGCCTATGTCTGTGAATCTGGCCACACAGGTGGGGGCCAAACACTTCTTCGGGAATAAGACACCTGGCGTGGCACGGTGCTGGGAAGAAGTTGCCTGTGACATACTTTAGCAGAGGGTTGCCCCCAAGAATAGACAGGGGAGCCAGATTCCCTCCAAGCCGGAGATTTTTGCACCTGCAATGAGCAAGCGAAGCAGGGAGGCCGTGTGGGCTAAGTTGAGCGATTCCCCAGAATAAAAACTCAGTGCTATTTTCGGCACAGTCGCTGACTTGCCATATGATGGGGGTACAAGTCATTTTACCTTTTTGTGCCTCTTCTCTAAAACAAAGATGACTGGGTCTTCGGCCTCTCTCGGCGGCTCGGAGGACTAATGAGGTGGTGCTGAAAAGCAGCTATAAAAATCCCGCGCCCAAGTTGTACGAGCTTAACAAGTGCAAATGGAACTGCCCCCCTTTGCAACTGGTGTGGAAACTAATTAAGCTTGCACCAAGAGCCTGGGACTAGAAACCCAGGGGACTGTTTCCTTCAAATCCCTGCCGTCCTCGGTCAAAGCCATCTGCCCGTCAGTTCCCCTCAAGAGGGATATGCAGGACCCCCGGCCCCCTTGGGCCTTTCTTTTGACATTGGGAACCTCAGTGGGGAACCCTCGTCCTGCGGTGGGCACGTTCGGGCGGACCCAAGGCTCTTCCTGCCCTTTGGCCAGTGCCCTGGCTCGTTTCTCCGACATCCTCCTGCCCCATCTCCATTCTCCTCCTCGCTAGAAGCAGCTACAGTTGAAGGAGGCTCGGACTTCTGATTTTTCGTCAACGCTTAGGCTTAGCTCATAGGAGAGGGCTTGCGACTCCAAACCCTTAGCCAGCTTCCCAGGGGCAGCTGCAAGTTCAAGCTGCCCAGTGTTTAGTTCCTGTGGGTCCCACCGCCACCCTAGCCGGGGGCCAACCTATGGCATCTGAGCGCAGCAAGGGAAATGAATTTCAAAGACCCGCAGGGGAGGGGGATAGTTCAGCTCCCAGGATCATGGCACAATGGCCTAGGAGGCCAAGGTGGTCTTGCTTCCCGCCCCCTGGAGGCCCTCCCCACCCCTTGCTCGCCAGGACAACCTGGGTCCTCATGAGTTCCTCGGGCTTCTCAATGATCGACATGGTGACAACCCGCTAGGCCGGCCCTCCCTTCAAAATGACCTCTTCTTCCTCTTCTTTCTCCCAGCAAAAACTGGTGTTATGAGCATATGTTCCGTTTTGAGCCATCTGATTAACAAATAAAGCAATTTGTGTTGTGCCTTAAGGGCTTCCTTCTAACATAGACATAGCCATATCCAATAGGGATGCGGTGAATCTGATCTTTAAATTGGTAGGCATGCTGTGTGACCTTGGTAACATGGCTACTGGAAATCCCTTCTCTCAGTTATGGGATTATGACCATGGGGAGTGGCCAAGCCACTGAGCTAACACGTTCTCTTTGACGTCTCTAAAACCCTAATCACTCTGTCCCTCAGCCTGCCCACTTGTAAACTAAGGAGCCCATCTGCTCCTCCCTGCTAAATCTGCAGTATGGACAAGCAGGTTGGCAGTTTCTTGGGAGTAGCTGGAATTCCTGCTTCCTAGTATGACTTACAGGCAAAACGGTATTCGATGACAATGGCAGGACCCTTGGCCACCAAGGACAGAAGAATCAGTAGGAAAAGTGAGAGCAAAGACAAACATTCTTGCCCCTTTCCTAACCTGGCATGGCAGGAATATTAGTACAACGACCCCCAGGGACCTGAAAAAAAAATTCAAAGAACCAAGTAGAAAGTGGACAGATTTTCCCCCTGCTGAGCATTAGAAAAGACTGATTTGACTTGCAGTTTGGAGCTACAGGCAAGAGCCATACATCAGGAGCCAGAAGACTTTGGTTCTATTCAAAGCTCTTCCAAGAACTAGCTGTGTGACCTTGGGCATTCACGTCTTTTCTCTGGGTGTCAGGTTTCTTGCTAAGTAAAATGAGTGGGTTGAACTTGGAGGGCCTATTAGCTTTTAAAAGGCACATTTTTCTACGTTCTTTCATTTAAGGATTTTTTTAAAACAAAGGAAAGTACTTCCAGCATCACCCAAACATTCCCCAAATCAGTAATTCAACTGGGAGAACACCAAAGCTCATAAAAGTCAAACACCAGAGCAAACCACAGAGCCCACTTGCCCCTGCGGGTTTTTGCTTTTGTTTTGTTTTGTTTTTATCCAGTGCTATTCTGCCCAGGGGGTGCTCAAGTCTCCCATCTCTTAAATTTCTAGATGATTCTAGCTTTTTGGGATACTGACCTTGTACAATCAAGCCTACATGCCCAGGAAACCAAATTATGAGAACCCCAGGAGAGAATGCATCTAAAGGGCCCGGCCAGATCCTACTTAAGGTAAAACAGCCAACTTGGCTTTGTGAGATAAAGCTTCCGGAACGGGACTAGTTTTTTTTTTAAGATTTTATTTATTTATTTGACAGAGAGACACAGCGAGAGAAGGAACACAAGCAGGGGGAGTGGGAGAGAGAGAAGCAGGCTTCCCGCGGAGCAGGGAGCCCGATGCGGGACTCGATCCCAGGACCCCGGGATCATGACCTGAGCCGAAGGCAGATGCCCAACGACTGAGCCACCCAGGCGCCCCCGGAACGGGACTAGTTTTAAGACACATTTTCGTTAAGAAAAACCATGATTGCCGTATATGTCCTTTGCTCTTTCAAAGGACTCCTACACTGAAAATTTTTGAAAAGCCACAAATACTCACCTCCTCATTTATCTTCAGTGTCAATCCAGATCTTGATTTCAAATCTTTAAGTGTTTAAAATGCACCCACTCCAGGAGTCTGTGCTAGGGGCTGTGGGAGATATGTGGTCTCTGCCCTCAAAGAGTTTGCATACTTGTTGAAGACATGAGTCCAGGAGTTCAGGGCCCAATGGAAGGGCCAGTTGCTGACAGCTGGTGAGCTCAGTGGGGCGGCAACACATGGGGAATTCTCTCTAGATGTGATGTGCTTTGTGGCAGCCTCTGAAAGCCCTCTGTTGTGCTTACACACAAGACGCCCACCTGCCATCACTGAACAGTATGAACAATGAGGACAGGTCACCCTAGCCTCCAGAGGGAAAAAAATCAGAACACAGGAGACAGAAATTGTTGCAGGGTTTCTCTTCCCTCCCTGGGTGCCCATGGTTCTTGGTCACGCCGCTTCGAAGAATGAAGCGGTAGACCAGATGAAGGGTGGTGGGCAGCAAAGTTTATTGAGCGATAGTACAAAGTTCTGGAAGAGGGAGGGGACCTGAGAGGGTTGCCACTGGAGTTTCTGAGTCTAGGGGGGTTTTATGGGCTTGTTGGCGGGCTGTTTTAATCAGATTAACCCTCCATGTACCTGTCATACAATCATGTTTTTGTCATCTACCTATCACGTGGGAAAGGGTGGAGGGCTCCTTCCAGGGGGGTGTAAAATACTTTTAAGGGTGGTTTCTTCTTAGGGCAGGAGCCCCTTGTCCCTGCCTGTCTTTCTTCCCACTATCCTTCATTAGAATGAGAAAATCTCTTGAAAGGAAGGGAGCCCTTCCAACAACAAGGGTGTTTACAAAATTCTCCCAGTGGCCCCTTTAATCTGACGAGTCCAGGGTTCCATGATCATTTTATCTGGAGAGATGATCCACAGTGTTCATAAAATTCTCGAAGGGGTCTGTGATCTCCAAAAGGTTGAGATTCACAAATCACATTCCTCCCGACCCTCTTGTTAAATCTTATAACTAGTGACCCAGTTAAGGACATGACTAACTTACCCTCCCAACCTGGTTCACCTGCCTCCAATCTCTTCCCTATTATCCATCCTCTACAGATAAATTTGCCCAAAACACAATTATGATCATGTCATTCCCTTACTCCAGAAGGATGGCTTCTCATCGCTTGCAGAATAAAGTCTCAACATAGTACCTGATATTCCAGCCAAAGTAGACTACTTCCCTTTCCTTAAAACCCCTCTCTACTCCCTCACCTTTGTCTCAAGCCTGGGGAGACCCACCCCCTCCCAATCATTGCCCGTCAAAACAGTACAAAATGTACTTCAACCTCCAAAACCACCTCCCAGGATGTGCCGCACAGAGGTGATGCCTTTTCCCACTGAATCTGCGTATCACTTTGCTTGGATCTTGTGGCCAATGTCTAGTTGTACCTCCAAAATCCATTTTCTTCTCCTGCCTGGGCACAGGGCCACCTCCCAAGATGTTTCCTAGTCTTGCTTGCAGCTAGGTGTGACTTGCAACTAAGCTGTTGCCATGTGACAGAGCTCTTGCCAAAGGGATATGACAGAAAGTGAAATGGACAAATTCCACCTGACTTGCTTCAAAGGAGAGCCCTTCCCTGGACCTCTTTCTTCCTTCCCATGAGCTAGAACTGTGGATGCTCTCATGACCTTGCATGGAGCATAACTGTCCCACTGGCCTCGAATGGCCGGCATGTGATGTCAAAGAAAAATCATCTGTCTTACTTGAGCTGCTGCGTTTTAGGGGCTTGGCCAAAGCAGAGGCTTCTCCATGATAGTGTATTAAATTGTTCTGTGGCTTATGAGTGTCTCATTTTCTCCACTAAGAAGCCAACCCCTTACTGGTCTCCCTGCTTCCTGTTGTGACCCCTACATTCTATTCGCAGCTGAGATGATCCTTTTTTTTAAAGATTTTTTATTTATTTATTTGAGATAGAGAGAGTGAGGGAGAGCACGAGTGGGGGGGGGCAGGGGGAGAGGGAGAAGCAGATTCCCCAGTGAGCAAGGAGCCTGATGTGGGGCTCGATCCCAGGACCCTGGGATCATGACCTGAGCCGAAGGCGCAGATGCTTAATCGACCCAGGCACCCCTGAGATGATCCTTTTAAAAGGGAGGTCAGATCACGTCATGCTTTGCCTAAAACAATAACGACAATAATAACAAGGACAACAACAACAAAAATACTTTACTGGGTAAAAGCAGAAATCCTTGAAAGGCCTACGAGGTCCTGCAAGGTCCTTGATCAGCAGCCTCCCACCAATTGCCCTTACCTCACTGACTTTATTTTCCTTATTTTCTCTTACAGGTGTGCTCTACCCCCACCACCCCAACACTCACTCCACACCAGACACACCGACCATTGTACTATTCTGCAAACGAGTTAGACACTCTCCTGCCTTGGGGTCTTTGCACCTGCTGTTCCCTCTGCTTGTCCCAGATATCAACATGGCTCCTTCCTTTATCTCCTTCAGGTCTTTGTTCAACTGTTACCTTCCCAGATCAGCTTCCTCTGACTACCCCACTTAAAACTCCCTCTCCCCTACTACCATCCTGGCACATCATCCCACTTCCTTGCCTCATTTTCCTCTACAGCGCTTACCATCATTTGACATATTATATATTGTCTTTATTTACACATTTCTTGTTTGAAACCATAACCTCCATGAGAGCAGGGGTTTTTGACTGATTACTATCATATTCTCAGTGCCCGGAACAGGGCCGGGTACATTAAAAGTATTCAATAAATATTTTTCGAATGAACGAATTCCTTGGGTGCAAATACTTTCTAATTCCCTCAATGCCTAGAACACTGTTTTTTAAGATTTATTTATTTATTTATTTTAGAAAGACAAAGAAGGATCGGGGGGGAGGGGCAGAGGGAGAGAATCTTTAAGCAGACTCCCTGCTTAACACAGAGTCCAACCGGGGCCTGGATCCCAGGGCCCCTGAGATCATGACCTGAGCCACAACCAAGAGTCGGACCCTTAGCTGACTGAGCCACCCAGGTGCCCCCACACCTCTTTGTATGCGACAAAGCACTCAATAAATATTTGATGAATGAACTAGGATGGATATTCTGCCTTAATATCCTGCCTTGCTGTTTGCTTCCTTCCCCAAGTACCCCTAGACACCTGGGCCTACATTAAATTTCTGAACTCGTAAAAGTATGACAAAGGGTCGGGAGAGGTCTTCCATGGACACTGCTGAACATGGCGATGAGAGAAACACAGGATGCTGGTTTGAGTATTTTCTGCCTTTGCCACTTGGACAAATCCCCTCCTATCTCTGGGTCCTAGTTTCACCATATGTAAGATGAAGTTAGGAGACTAGATGATTTCTGAAGTCCCCTCTATTTTTACAGCTTGTAGTTATGGTGCTCATAACTAAAATTGTATGATTCTAAAATTGTATGATTTTTCTCTTCTAACCTGTGCTTGGAATATGCTGAATGAAAATGTGGTGTAGGGATGAAGGCTCTCTTTGGTCCCATTAGCCCGTGTATCATTATAAAAATAATAAAACATGGTGTAAAAGGCTTCATGAGCAACATGTGGACATGACGCTGAGGCTCACATGAGGCAGAAAGACCAAAGACTAGGTTTCCTGATTCCTTCGGGGCTCTTAATCTGGAGTCCCATACATATACTTTATTTTCTCTCCTTTCCAAGGGGTAGATAAATTAGACCTTTATTGCCAGGGTATTCTGGAAAATCCACACTCCTTCACTTGTTTGAACACGCTTGGTCCCATCGTCCAAAACAAAACACAGCTTTCTCTTGCCCTGGCTCTGGATGATGGAGGTGGCGGGCGCTCAGTCCTTTTCCCCTTGCGACTCGTCTTCCAGGCGAAGGCAACGCTGCACAGTGGCAAAGGGCAAACACGCCCTCTGGACGCACCCGTACCACGGGTGTCTCTCGGTGATGTCACCGTGCTTTAAATCAGCCCTGCCCTTATAAAGAGGTAAAAATCATGTTCAGAAACATGCAAACTCCCGTTCAGAAATCTCCCTTTCATTCTGACAAACTGGCTGCCATCCCGCTAAACAGATTTTCTTAAAAGGAACGGCAAACCAGAGCCAGACTTACTTTCTGGTGCTCAAGGGGCGGGAGTGGGGGGGAAGCGTGTCTGATCTCCCGCTTGCGGGAAAGAGCTGGCACGACGCACCACCAACATCCCTCCACCCCCCGGCAGTCGAGCGCGCTTCGCTTGGGCGCTCGGGAGCCGGCTCGCCCCGACCGCCTAGCTTCAGAGGGCGGCGCCGCGCCTTAGCCTCACCCTTTTCATGGCCTCCAGCCAATACCTGAGACAGGCGGGGGCAGGCCGAGCCGCGGCGAGAAACCCGCCCCTCGCTCCCGCTCAGCTAATCGCGGCGGCGGGGTGTGGACCAGCCTGCTGACCCCGCCTCCCCGGCGCGGGGCAATTTAGAGCCGCACGCCGGGCGGGAATGCAAGATGGCGGAGTAGCAACGCGAAGCGGTCAGCACCGAGTCTCTTGGCCGACTTCGGGTCCCGTCTCGGCAGCCGCAGTGATCGCTGAGCGGAGAGTGCCTAGGGTAGTGAGGCAAGATGCCGAATATTAAAATCTTCAGCGGCAGCTCCCACCAGGACTTATCCCAGAAAATTGCTGACCGCCTGGGCCTGGAGCTAGGCAAGGTGGTGACTAAGAAATTCAGCAATCAAGAGACCTGGTAAGGGCGAAGTTGGGACCCCGACCGGCCTCACCTGCCAGGGCGGCGGGGGGCGACGCTGGGGCGACAGAGGGTAGGGGGATGGGGCCGCCGCGTGAGTTGTGTGCGACCCGGGTTGGGGGGGCGGGGGAAGGGGAAGGGGCAGCTCTGTGGCGAGCGTGCCCCGCGGGTTGTTTCCGTTATGTTACCTCTCGCGGGAGGGTCACGTTCATTCTCACCGTGCGGTGGGGTGGAGTCAAGATGGAGCAGGAGGCGAAGCTGCTGGGTTTGAAGGCAAGGGCTTGGAGGACCCAAGACGGGGATAGCGGCTGCCTAGAGCGACGGAAAGGGAAAGACGCTTAGCCTCAGCCAGGGGGACACGTGGCTTTGTCGCTTCGCTGTGGAGCCATCCAGACAGGACTGGGTTCACTTTAACTCTTGGACCAGCTTGCTTGGGAGAACCTTACTGCGGCGTACTGAGTCCTCCCGATGTTTCTCTTAGAGTCTTAAGCAGCTTTTCAATTCGAAATGGTGTCGGTCGGGTTTTTGTAGTGAGGGAAACTGACATTATGTACTGAGGGCGCCAAAATTATTACTAAGGACTTCCGTTGGATTGGCAGGCGTTGGCTTTTCACATCTTCAGCATCACGTCTTTAGAAGTGGAGCCGTACTGAAGTTAAATCTAGCTGCTCAGATAAAGTGATGCATCAGCTCTGCATCCTGATTGCCAGCATCTCAGCTTGAGCCATCCAGAAAATTTTAGGGAACCTTCGTTCTGGAATCCTTGACCTTCCCCAGTGCAGCTACTGGTCCACATGATACAGAAACCTATTTTTCAGTTAGCAGAGTCTATCCTGAACTTGTCCACTTTTCTTAGCCCGCGTGGGGAATTTAGGAAACAGTTTTATTATCCCCGAGTGTTAAGAGAATGGAGGAAAGATGAGTGGAAGACCGGAATTGCATAGTGCATTGCAGCTCGAATTTTGTTCATTGCCTTGCTAATTAAACTTGCTCCCTCCCCCCCACTTCCAACTTCCTCCTGCACTTTGGGGGCCATCTTAGAGATAAACTTACTTACCTGATCCTTCCACCTGAATGCAGAATCTAACGGTTCTGATATTCATACTTGGTGTTTCTTTGCCCTGTCGATCAAATCAGGCCGGTGCCCACAATCTCACAGATGCAGTCATCTGTTAAGGGGAAGGTTTACACCAAACCTAGTGGATCAGTTAAATTAGATAAGGTTACTTTCAACATTTTTTCCTAGATGCCTTTCCTTTTTTTCTTTCCTTAAACTTACTACCGAAGTGCAACTCCCCTATCCTTCCTAGACCTGCTGATAAAAGCATTCATGTGTAGTGGACAGCTTCCTTCTGGATACTTGCTTACGGTGCCGCTGGTTGTGATGCAGATGATAGTGCAAACGCTGACACTGTCTGTAACCAGGCAATAGCTTAGTCAGAAGAGGCTGGCCAAGCTGCTGTCTTTGGCTGTGACCACACCGTTATGACACCATAATAAGACAGTACAGGATCAGACTTGGCCAGTGGCAGTATAGGCAGGGGCCAAGAATGATTTTCTTTTAGAGGGGTTTTTCTGGCCCCCTTAGAGAACTGTGGTTATTAAATCCTTTTCCTAGGCTTCTAGGAAAAATACAAAGACCTTATTTTTCTTTGTGTTCACCCTTCACCCTCTGCCTAAAGCAATACCCTAGAACCTGAAGCTATATTGGGAGACAGGGAGGGTGAGAACAATTTAGTGTTCTGACTGATCTGAATTCATCAGCAATCCCAATCTACTTCGGAGATCAGGCTGGTTTCATTTTTAAACAGCTGGACAATAGCATGCTTGGAAACCCTGGTTAAGATTAAGCCCAACATGGAAAATTGCTGACTAGTTTGGTTTCCCTGTTTCAGGCTTAATCATTAGCCTTTTGGTGCCGTAGATGGTCTGAAATCTTCATTGAACATAATGGAATATGTTACCTGTGGAGCTTCCCCCTCTCTGCGCCGCCCCCCCCCACCTTTGGCTCTTCTGCACTGTAGAAATGTTAACTGCTGCCCTGTGTGACTCCTGGGCTCTTAAGGACATGAACTGAGCAGCTCAGTGGGTACTCTGGGTCATCAGAGGGAGAACTGCAGAGCCCAGCCTCAAATGAGACAGTTTTGCTATCTGTACAATTTGGCAGAAGCTCAGGGGTTGGTGCTCTCTTGAGCAGAGTGGCTTTTCTTCTCGAGTCAAGATCATCCATTGATGTCCAGTTATTTAGGAAACATACATACATATATACATGGAGGTGGGTGTATCACACACACAGATAGATAAGATATTAGAAGTTCATGCTCTGGAATCAGAGAACCTGCATGTGAAGTCTTTGCTTTTCTTTGCCCCAGTAATCTCATCTGTAAAGTAATATCTACCCATGGAATTACTGTGAAGATGAAATGAGATGGGAGTAAAGGAAAACACTGTCCCACACAATAAATGCACAGTGAATGTTGGTAAGAAGTGGGGGTGATGATATTGCAGAAAATGTGGAAAATACAGAAGAGGACAAGGAGAAAAAAGACACCCCAAGTAGTCTTACCACCCACAGTCGACTGTTCACGTTTTAATTTATGACCTTCCAGATATTTTAGTGTGTTTAAGTGCTTTTTCAAAAAGGTAAGATGTTTGGGGCGCCTGAGTGGCTCAGTCAGTTAAGCACCCTACTCTTGTTTTTTGGCTCAGGTCATGATCTCACAGTTGTGTGATCAAGCCCTACATTCGGGCTCTGTGCTTAGAGTGAGGAGTCGGCTTCAGATTCTGTCCCTCTCCCTTACTCTTTCCCTCTCTCTCTCTCTCTCTCTCAAATAAATAAATAAATAAATAAATAAATAAAATCTTTTTAAAAATGTGAGGTATTTATAGCTTTCATCACTTAGCAGTATTTTTTGAATAATTTCTCCCCTAATATTTTAGTCTACATGGTTTTAAATAGCTGTAGAGTCTTGTCTTATCGTTTTACTATAATTTTAGGTAACCAAGTCCCTGCTATTAGATATTTCCCATTTTTGACTAATGCTTTTATATGAAAACCTTTGAACATAAATCTTTGACCATTTCTGATGATTTCCTTAGGACAAATCCCTAGAAGGGGAATTACTAGGTTAAGGGGTATACACCATCGTTCAGGTATTTGGTAACATGTTGGCAAATTACTCTCTAAAAGAGTTGACCCAGTTTCTGTTCTCATCAGCAATAACAGTACTAATAGTGATTAATGTATAGTGAGTGCTTAAGATGTGCTAGTTCCTATGTTAAGTACTTTATCCATTTTTAATCCCCTCAACACTACTGAGAAGTTACCATCCCCATTTTATGGATGAAGGAACTAAGATTCAGAAGTTAAGTAATTTGCCCAACTCTAGGTATTACTGTTTAAATTTTTGCTGATACAGTATTTCATCTGGCTTTTAAAACTTTAGTATATTCAAAAGTTTTTATTTTTTCTTATTCTCTTCAATAGCGGTAAGTACCTTTGGTTTATTTCATTACTCTGGATAGGCTGAGAGGGGGAAGACTAACTTTGGTTGCCAGGATTTCCCTAAGAACCATATCCCCCGGTTAGTTAATCCCTTGCATTTTGCACATGCCAATGTCTCCGTCTGAATTCTTGAGATTTTCTTAAGAATGCTACCTGCCTTTTAGATTTCGCTTTATTTCCTTTTGTGTAGCCTTATGGATGCCCTTATGCCTGATGCTAAAGGAAAGGTAATGGAGAAGCTAGTTTTCTCATTGGAGGACATGGCCTGTCTGCCCTCACTAGAAGATTGGGAGAATGATTGGCCCAAAGCCAGTTGGAGAACACGCCATTAGCTAGAAGGAGAGAACATGGAGTATTACCCTTTAAATTGCTAAACCAGGTTTTTCCACCTGATAGATTACATTAAGAGCAAACAGGTTTTAGGCACAGCTGTTCTACCATCAGTCACTGCCTAATTTATCATCTTTGACTTAGAGGAAACCATAAGACAAATATTAAGATTTCTTGAACTGTTTCTTGACCAAGCTGTATAATCTGAGTGTAGTTTGCAGGCTTTTTAGGCTTTATGAAAGTCTGTACACTGTAATACTACTGGAGGGAAGGATTGATCTTAATTAGTGAGATCAGTTATGTACAGTAAAATAAGGCGGTGTCCTAGTTTACTCGCACCCCTTTATTTTGATTTATTTATTTATTTGAGAGCGGCTGCACAAGAGTGTGCAAGTGGGCAGAGGGGCAGAGGGAGAGAATTCTTCAAGCAGACTCCCCTCAGAGTGTGGAGCCCTGATGCGGGGCTCAATCTCACAACCCATGAGACCATGACCTGAGCTGAAACCAAGAGTTGTATGCTCAACCATCCGAGCCACCAAGGGGCCCCTGCACCACTTTATTTGGGATATAGTTTAATGAAGAAAATTTTCAAGTTATTAGATACATGCCTGGTCATAACACCTTTCTATGCTTGAGGGTAAATTTTAGTCCTCAATTTGGCTTTGGGGAGTGGTTGAACTGCTGGGTGACTATCATCAGATGATACAATAACACAAAAATGTTACTAGTGATTGTGTAGGGCGGTGAGCTGGTGCTTTTGTAAAAATTATTTTTCAGACCTTCTATGATGTTAGACTATAATTTCTAAAAGAATCACCTCTACTAAAGTATTTAGCAAATGACCCCTGATGTTTACTTGGCAGTGATAATTTAATTTTATAATTAATACCTTATCTGCTTTCAAGAAAGGATTTTTAAGTGTGTTTCATGATAGTCACACGTACAAAAGGGTCATTAAATAGATGCATCAGAAGCCTTCTAAAACAAAGGACTATTGTAATCGTGCCAAGAATTTGGCATAAAGTGATTACTGAAGGTCAGTGTTACTTTAACTGTATCCCTTGGCTTCATGGCAGCCAAAGGGATAAAGGCATATGCAGTGGATTATGTAGTTTTTTTTTTTTTCATAAAACTCTTTAGACACCTCCAGGCAGAAAAGTCTAAGAATTTTATGGGTGGGATCCTTAAATAAGGATATCGAGTAACATAAGGAACAATGTAAGCAATTTTGTGGGTAATTTTTTTTTTAAGATTTCTTTATTCCAGAGAGAGAGAGTGTGTGAGTGAGTGCAAGAGAGCCAGCGGGGAGGGAGGGGTGGCAGAGGGAGAGAGAATCTCAAGCCGACTCCCTGCTGACCGTGGAGCCCAACATGGGGCTCCATCCCAGGGCCCCAAGATCTGAGACCAGAGCTGAAGAGTCAGCGGCTTAACCAGCTGAGCCACCCAGGCGCCCCTTGTGGGTATTTTTTATATTGATTCTGGTAGTCCAGGCATTTGTAAAGAGAGATAAGCCATCATGGTCCAAGGATGTTGCTTTCTGGTCTTCCTTGAAAATAAGAAAGCTTTGAAATAGAGAATTAGCCCTTCTCTTAATGCTATCTTGGATCAGTTGCTAAACTACTGTCCCCTAGCTCCTAATCAAACAACCTGGTTCTGGTTGAGTGAACGTCTGGACTACAGATGATATTCTGTGTTCTTGACTGAAATAAGAGCCACAGGCCTCCCATATCAGATGTGGAGGATACCGTTGACTTTATTGGAAATAAGTGTGCCTGATTTTGGTTCTACCCCTGGGAAATGGAGATCTTAGTCAAGGAGGTGATGAGGTATGGGGCTCTCACCCCAGTTTTGAAGTTGCTCAGATATTTGAAGTACCTGGTAAAGACCCCGGAGTTGTGCACCATAAAACATAGAAAGGGCTCTTGTAGCCTGGAACTTGTCAAAGGGTGGGCATTGTGAGTAAAGGAGATCTGAGAAGTCCCTTTAAACACCACTGCCTCTTACTTGGGCCTGCCCCAGTGAGTACATTGCAGAACATGGTCTCCTCCGGGAGGTGTTACTCAGCCTTGTCTGCTTGTGGTTTTTAGTTTTTTAATAATATATTTTATTTATCCCAGCATATCCAAAAATAGGATAGTTTTAACACATAAGTGACAGTAACCTTGAGGTATGTTTTTCCTTTTATTTATACCATCCGCACAAAAGAGTGTGTATTTTATGCTTCTAGCACATTTCAGTTCAGTTCCTCAGACACACTAATCACATTTCAAGTGCTTGATAACCATACAAGTCTAGTGACTCCCAGATTGGACGGTGCCATTCTAGGACCTACACTTTGGAAAACATGGAAGTTGCTCTCCCAGAAAGCCCTCCCTGGCTCCCTCCTGCTTGTCCATTTGAAATTTGAAGAATGTCTTCAGAAAGCAGATTTGGCATTGGCATAGTTAACATTGCGGACAGAGTCCATTGCTTTTTAAGGCTGATCCCGGTGATTAATAGATGTCAGTTCACAGGGCACCTGGGTTGGTCAGTCGGTGAAGGGTCTGCCTTTGGCTCAGGTCATGATCTCGGGGTCCAGGGATCGAGCTCCACATCGGGCTCCCTGCTCAGTGGGGAGTCTGCTTCTCCCTCTACTCCTCCCCCCACTTGTTCTCTCTCTCTCTCTAATAAGATCTTTAAAAAATAGATGTCAGTTAAGCTAAACCAGGGTCCACAAAATTGCTATATTGTTCATTAGGTTGCCTCTGTATTAAGATTTCAGGAGCCTGGCATAAAATTCTTCGTAGCTATCCCCATTGTGGTGGGCCCAACAGGTTGTAGTTCTACCCAAAACGAAATCTCTGCCAGCTGAGTATATGTGAAAAGGATCTGAGCAGATTTATAAAATCTTTTAAAGAAACATGTTGGACCCACTTGCCTCTAGTGCGAAGTGAGTTACTTTGTGAAGGATGATAGAAGCCAGTCTTCTAAATCTTCTCAATAGCACACCTGCAGAAGGTTTGCATTCCGACTCAAGTGAGTGGATCCCCAAGTGAGTGGATCCCAAGAGGCAGCCTAATCCTGAGGGAGTATTTATTCATTCGCTGTTTGTGTCACACCGGCCCTGGCTGGCTGGGGACACAGAAGAGCACGGCAGATCTGGTCCCTGCCTTCATGGAGCTTGCATTCTAAGGGAAGAGACGACCATAAACAAGTGGGTAAAAATATAAAGCAATAACAAGTTATGGTAAGTGTTGTGAAGGTAGTAACTGGGGAGGGTCACTTTATTGTGGAACATTTCAAACAGAAGTAGAGAGAATAGTATAATGGTCTCCCCCAGTGTACCCATCACCCACCCAGGTTAGCAGTTATCAATTATTGGCTTAATCTTGTTTCATCTGTCAATTTCCCCTTCCACACACACCCCCCACAATTATTTTGAAACAAACCTAGATATTATATCATATCACCCATATGTATTTCAGTAACCATGATACCATTTTCTTGCCTAAATAATTTAACAGCAGTCTCAATATCAAACCCAGCTAGTGTTCCAAATTTCCCTCTCATAAATATGGGGGGGGTGTTTGCCTGAATCGGTATGCAAATGAAGCCCATATGGTGCAATTGGTTGATTTTTTGTTTTTTAAGATTTTTTATTTATTCATTTGAGAGCAAGCAAGAGCATGAGCAGTGAGCAGCAGGGAGGAGGGAGAGGGAGAAGCAGACTCCCCACTGAGCAGGGAGCTAGTCGTCGGTTGACACAGGGCTCGATCCCAGGACCCCGGGATCATGACCTGAGCCGAAGGCAGACGCTTAACCAACTGAGCCACCCAGGCGCCCAGGTTGATTTTTTTTTAAGTCAATTTAATCTTTTGGTCCTCAGGGAAGTCACTTTTTTTAATTAAGATAATCAGAGGAGGTATTTTGATTGAAGACCTGAGAAATAAATGAGCTAGTCACACAAAGAACATTCCAGGTAGTGGGACCAAGTGCAGGGCAATGACATGATGAAGGACAGATTCAGGGAACGTAGAGGAAGACAGACCAGGTGACTGATGCATAGTAACCTAGGGATAAAATACGTGGAGATGAGCTATTTCTCAAATCAAAAAAGTCAGAGTTTTCCAGATTCCCTCACCGTATTACATAGTTTCTCAGAACGTAATCCAACTGGATGACGCTCTTTGACTTCATACAGAAATGCCTTTGTTTCTAGTTACACTTTTATGACCTCTGCTTTCATGGAGGGCTGCGGTAATGGTTTACCCAGATCCACACAAAGTGTAATAATGCCCTCTGTCATTAAAACCAAATTTCGAGGCAGTTGTATATTCACATGTAATTGTAGGAAATGATACCGAGAAATCCTGTGTATCCATTTCCCAGTTTTCCCAACGCTCCCAACCAGAGTTCTCCCAAACTATAGTTTTCTTGCAAAACTAGTGTAATGCAAGAGGCACGATATGGCCCTTCATGCAGTCAAGATACTAAACCATCCTGTCACCACAAGGCTCCTTCCTGTTGTAACCACACCCACACTTCTCGCTCTGTGTAGTTTCCTTAGCTTGCCTTTGTCTGGTTTGGGTGTCTCGCTGGTACTGGCCTTGTAAAATGTAAAATGCGTTGGAACATAGTCCTGCCTCGTCTCGGTTCTGGAAAAGATGGTGCACAATTGGTGTTCATTCCTCAAGTGTTTGGTAGAGCTCTCCAGTGAAGCTGTTTTCCGGTCAGTCTTCCTAGAGGCTTATCAGTTTTTTTCAAAATTTTTTCCAGTTTATTTACTTAAGTAATTTCTGCAGCCAACATGGGGCTCAAACCCACGACCCCAAGATCAAGAGCCGCTGAGCCAGCCAGGTGCCCCGAGGCTTACCGGTTTTTTCATTCCCCTCACCCCAAGAGCCAGCTTTGTGTTTCATTGGTTTATCGCTATTGTTTTCCTGTTTTCGGTTTCACTGACTTCTGCTCTTACGGTTATTTTCTTCTGCTTGCTCTGGGTTTATTTTGCGCATTTTCTACTTTATCAGTGTAGGAACTGAGATTATTGATACTGATTTTTTTTTTTGCCTTTTTTAAAGGTTACTTAGTTATTTATTCATTTGAGATGGTGAGAGCATGAGCCGGAGGGAGGGGCAGAGGGAGAAGGAGAAGCAAACTCCCCACTGAGCAGAGAGCCCCCGGGATCCAGGATCCCCGGGATCATGACCTGAGCCAAAGGCAGACACTTAACCAATAAGGCATCCCTTATTGATATTGATTATTGAGAAAACAATGCACTTTTAATGTAAGGATCCCTAGTATACAATACTTCTTGAATTCGGTGCCTGAAGGCCTATCTCCAGATATCCCCAACCATTGTGTTTTCCTCGTCGTTCTGGTTACCAGGAATCTCAGCCTCCCCGTTCTCCTTGGTTTCTGGCTTGATTTTTACCGTTTGCTCTTATTTTTCTTGCTTTACAATATAAACATTCTTTTTAAAATTAACTGTTACTTGGATTGGAAAGGGATAAATATTAAATGATTCTCTCCTATATCAGCTGCTTCTGGCAATGGAATTACCTCCTGTTGCAGTTTTGCTCTTGATCAGTAGGAGTTATCAACCATTCTGACCTACTCTGGATCGATACACACTACATACTGTATGCACGTCCACAGATAACCCCCGCCTCCCCCGCAGGATTAATTCGGGAAATGGTGTTGCTTTGAGGTGTCAGGGAGGTTATGATTTTTTTAATCCTAAGTTATTCTTGGTAAGGATCCAAGCGTGGATATTAAAACTTTCATTTTATGGTAAAGTATAGCCCTACTCCATAATTAGTTTCCTGTGGGATATTTTTTAAACAAGATTTACTAATTGGACAGAATACAGTTGGCACAAAATGGAGGCAAGGACCACATCTGTTTTATTCTCCATGCGTCTCTGACACTTTAGCACAGTGACTGGCATATGAACATGGACTGTTTGTTGAGTAAAGTGCCAATATGGTAGATGTGCTGGCTTCCGTAGAAGCCATCATTATAGAACAGTAGTGATTCATTCCGTACGTGATCCTTCTGCTTTTGTTCTGTGTGAATTGTGACAGTCACAGATTTTATATCAAATTTGCATTCACATGTCCTATTCCTGTATATAATGAGGTACAGGCAGCTCGCTGAAATTATGTTCCAGTTACTTGTGTTTTAACCAATCTTCATGCCACGTCACTTGTAAAAAGTAGCTAATATTTCTATGGCACACCGGAGTAAACTGAGGCAGTAAACTGCTTCTGGTACAGGGGATCTCCCAAAATGAGGGGACCAGTGTTCGCCTGACCCCCACTAGTCTATAACCCGTGAACATAGGGAAGCTGTACTTTTTAGACCTTACTGTCCGTAGAAATGTAGTGTAGTGCTTTTAAAAATCTCTTGTTTTTTTGTGGCGCCTGGGTGGCTCAGCTGGTCAAGTGTCTGCCTTCGCCTCAGGTCATGATCCTGGAGTCTGGAGTCTGGAACCGAGTCCCGGCTTCCCGCTGAGCAGGGAGTCAGCGTCTCCCTCTGCCCCTCCCCCCTCATGCTCTCTCGCTCACTCTCTCTCAAATAAATAAATAAAATCTTTTTAAAATTTTTTTTAAAAAATAAAATCTCTTGGTTTTGTTTTTTTTTTTTCTTTTTCTGCTTTCCTTCCTTTCTCGTTGTAGTGTGGAGATTGGAGAAAGCGTACGTGGAGAGGATGTCTACATTGTTCAGAGTGGTTGTGGCGAAATCAATGACAATCTAATGGAGCTTTTGATCATGATTAATGCCTGCAAGATTGCCTCAGCCAGCCGGGTTACTGCAGTCATCCCATGCTTCCCTTATGCCCGACAGGATAAGAAGGATAAGGTGGGAGCAGAATCTCCTTTAAAAAAAAAAAACAACAAAATAACTTTTTTTTTTTTAATCAGAAGCAGCACTTGCCCAAAGTCACAAAAATTCCTTAATCCTCAGACCCATATTTAGAGGGTATATTACTTTTTTTTTTTTAATCACATTCTTTTGGGTATCACCCAGTGTTCAAAAACAATTGACACGGGGTTGGTTTATATAAATCAACTCATTTGTAGTCTGTATTTTTTCTAGTCATACATAATGTGACTTTCATACATATGTTACATACATATGTAACATCCATCCATATGTTAGCTCACTGCGACTTTTTAATTGTGTCAGTAGGACTAAGCACCAGCTACTGTGGAGTGGAATATTTTTTAAACTCTGGTAGATCCTCTGGGACCCTCTTGGGGTTCCAGCTGTGATGTCTTCATAAAACTTGAAGTCGGTTACATGAAGGCTTAATCTCATTATAAACATACACATCTCACCTCATTTATCTGGGATTTTAGAGGCTAAGGTAATGTACATAAAACTTTGCAGGACTATTGTAATAATCGGTGCTCAAATTTTGCATACAGTGTCTGGGAGAAAGCCAGACACTTTTATTCTGAGAGAGTATAGTGCTCCTACAGAATATAAAGGGCAAGGCCTTTCCTATTTTATAGTGCAGCCAGGTGTATTTGCCTGTTATTTAAAGAGGTTGAAGTTGCCGGAAGGTCAACCTCCAGATGAGTAGGAAAGTGGTATCATTTACAAAATAAACTATAATTTCCATTCTGTGATCTTTAAATTTCGGCATGTTAGATGTCATACAGGTTTGAGTATGTGTTAAAAGAGATTTTAATAATTTTTGTGAAAAAGATTTTTTTTAAGTCTGCCTAGTTTAAATCATTGAGCATTGCAACACTCAGTAGGCTGAAACTATGTACATTAAGTTAAGAAAACAAAAGGTAGGAAGGTGTTTTTCTCTTCTGAAAGCCATATCCTGATTTGGAAAAGTGATATTCCACTTAACTATTCGTGCTAGATTGTGATCTACTCATGAAGTCAACGGCCATGGCACTTTCTATGAATTTCCTGGCAGCACGGTGCCTTAAACATAGTAAGTGCACAATAAAGGAATGCTTCTCGAGCAAATGAATTGTTTCTCAAAATGGCTTTTTGGTTTTTTTGTTCTTCTTTCCTCCCCCTCCATTTAGAGCCGGGCTCCAATCTCAGCCAAGCTGGTGGCAAATATGCTCTCTGTAGCAGGCGCGGATCATATTATCACCATGGACCTGCATGCTTCTCAGATTCAGGTATCTGGAAGCTAAATATTGGGCATGAGAAAGGGGTGGGAGAGGAGAGAGCTGATAATGCTGGAGACTGCAGAGAAGCAAAAACCTGCCCAGGAACGGCTCTGATGAACTAGACATTGACAGTGCTGTAAGCACCCTCGCCTTAAGCATAGTTCCTGATCTTGGCCTTTGGGATGGTTGGATAAGGGAGGCAGTCTGGAATTCTGAGAAGAGCATAGGCTTTGGGTTCAGACCTAGTTCGAATACTGGCTCTGACACTCAGCAGCTTTGTAACTTTGGGCAGGTTATTTAACTGCTCTGAACACACACCGCATTGTTGTTGTGAGTGCGAAATTTGTGGTAGAACGCATGGCCCAGGACAAGTGCTCAATTAATAGGAACTGTTACTGTCATCGTTAAATTGAGAGCCGCAGCTGTCGGAACCTACTTTGTAGCATAAACCCGGAGAAAGCAGAGCAGAATACTACCTTATATTCTGTACTATTGAAAGGGGCTTTCACATCCTCATTGGAGGCTTGTGGCGATCCAGTGAGGTACCCGGGGGGTAGGTGCTTCTACCCATTTTATAGAAGAGGAACAGATCTGTTGAGAAACACAACTAATCTGTAGCAGCTAGTATTAGAGTTACTCTCTGTGACCATTTATTATAAATGCATTCCACTAGGTTTACGTATCAAAGCATGTCTAACTGGTTTAGCAGTTAGCTCTTGCTCCCTAACGAACCAGCCCAACATTTGGTGCCATAAGGCAATATGACCTCATGGGTCTGCACATTGACTGGGCTGTTCTGGTATCAGCTGAACTTGGCCGTTCTTGCCAAGGGCTCACTCATGTTCCTGTGGTCAGCTGTGGGTTAGCCGAGGGCAGGCTTTGCCCCTCTTGGCTGGACTCTCTTGTGCCGCCCAGGTTTGAGGAAGGAGGAAGCCATTTTTAGTCTGCTCCAGCGGGCATGCCTTCTAATCAGTCTGAATGATACAGGAAGGTATTCTTCGGGCAAGTTATTAACCTCTTTGTATTGGTCATTTATAAATGGAAGTGCAGAAAAACAAAGCAAACGTGACTCAGCTTCTTTCTACAGGGCTTTTTTGATATCCCAGTGGACAATTTGTATGCAGAGCCAGCTGTCCTGAAGTGGATAAGGGAGAACATCTCTGAGTGGAGGAACTGTACTATTGTGTCACCTGACGCTGGTGGAGCGAAGAGGTATGGCCGGAATGCATATTATTCTCAAAGTACTGGGGAAACCGTTCAGACAGCTGTGTCAGAAAGTGATAGTTTTCTTTTTTTTTTCTTCAAGATTTTATTTATTTTAGAGAGAGAGAGAGCGAGAGAGAGCACAGGCGGGGGAGAGAGGGAGAAGCAGGTTCCTTGCTGAGCAGAGAGCCCGACCTGGGGCTCGATCCCAGGACCCTAGGATCATGACCTTAGCTGAAGGCAGATGCTTAACTGACTGAGCCCCTCCAGGTGCCCCAGAAAGTGATATTTTTCTAGCAGGTGACAGTTTTTAAGTATGGCTGATCCTTGAACAACATGGGGGTTTGGGGCATCGCCCCCCGCCCATGCAGTCAAAAATCCACATAGAACTTTTGACCACACCAAAACTTAACTACTGGTAACCAACTGTTAACCGGAAGCATTCCCAATAACATAAACAGCCGATTAACTATGTTGTATCTTATGTGTATTAAATACTATATTACAAGAACGCAAGCTAGAGAAAAGAAAATGTTGCTGAGAAAATACATTTACAGTACTGTACTGCATCAAGAAAATATCAGCTCATAAGTGGACCTGCACAGTTCACACCCGTGTCTTCCAAGGGTCAGCTCTACTTCAGAATGGCTGGAACCAGGACACGGGCTAGACATAGTTTTACTAACCCTCTTTTACTGGCCTGAGTCACTGTCTGAAAGGCAGGACAGCACAGAGGGGGCCCTTAAGTAGCTACCGTGTTGTAGGCTTGACTGAAACCCATGAGTCACTGGGCACCGCAGAGCTAGCCACACCGCTGTGAAGCGATCCGGAATGGTGGGAAATTTGGATTTCTGATGAATGGCACCCGCTTTCGAACTACGTGCTATTAGTGGACAAGTAGGCTTTTTCCACACCTCATGATGCCAGTGGTTAGACCGTCTTCATTCTGGCATTAAGATATTAAGCAGGAAGGAAAATAAAGTGGAGTAACTTTATTTAAAACCAGGACCTTAACATTTTAAACAAACTGATTGCCAAGGATTGCCAGTTGCAGTGCTTTACAGCTCACGTGGCGCGGACTAAGAGCTCTTGATTTCCTTAGTGGATCACTCATTAGTAATGCATTCAAAAGGATGACACATGTTCTTCTTGTTGTGGAAATAGAATGAAGAGGCTACAAAACACAGATGATTAGGAAAAGCTAATTCAGATCTTTCTAAAGGCCATTCAAATCTTCAAAGACTGTTTCTCAACAACCTCATTATTTCAGTAACTTCAACAGAACAGCTAAGCTGAGAACTTGGGTTCCGTTATCCAGCCAGATGCATGGCTTCGTGAGTCCCACGTAATCGCTAGTTATCATCTGTAAAAGCAAGCAAGCCTAAAAAGCATCTCCCTAATGGTAGTTGTCAAACTTGTCTTAACTTGTTGGCCAGTGTTTTCCCATCTTGCCATGGGACTTAGAAAATAGTGTTCAAAATAAATAATCAAGCAAGATTTTCTTTCCAAATTTGGGTACAGGAAAACTGCCTTCAGTAGGTGACTTATGGCTTCATTACTATTTTGTGTGTGTGTTGATAATTCTCTTAACAGCGGTAGAGTATTTTCAGAGTGAGTGGCTATTATCACTTCTGTCTTGGCAGGGTTTTCGGAGTAAGTGGAGATCCCTGTGTGCTGGTGACTTGCACAGAGTTCTCCCCTCAGAGGTATAGGGAGTGCCTTCCCAGCCCTTCCGCTTTGTCGGTCATTGAGGTTGTTGGCCATCGAGTCTGGACGGTGGGGGATGCTTGAGCTAATTGGATCGTGCGTTTGTCTTGGATTAAGTAAATGTTCCAAGCAGATGGGTTATTCTTGACGTCCTCTGCCCACACCGTAGTCATGGAGAGGAGAGCACAGGGTGTGGTTCATCTAGGCCGGTACATGAACCGTCCAGGTTGTGGTTTGGATCTTCTGTGTTCTCTATGACAGGGTCATACATTCTCCCCTGTCGAGCACAACCTCCGTCACATGACCATAGTCACAGCGGAAACCGGGCATAATGCTCTGGTTGGATCAGTGCTGCATTTAAAAAAACAAGACCCAAAGCACAGGCTTCTTCATGCACGGGGAGGACGGCTCAGTGGAGCGGGGGGCCTACACGTCATTTACACTGAGCAGCACGCTGTCGTTTACACTGAATCGATTTCTGGTTGAGTGAATTATACGGGACTTGGTCATCAGAGATCGGTCTTCCCGTCCCACCTTCTAGTTCAGTTTGTATTACTGTGTAATAGCAAAATGAGACTGACGTTTTGACTTGGAGATACTTCGGGCTGTGCAGCCAGATGTCCAGTTTTCCTGGTTAATTGGTATAACTTTCTTTCTAGCGCTCCTAAAAGGAACTTCCAAGCTTGGTGTCCAGGTACAGTTGACATTGACAGTTGATGGAGCACTGAGGGGAGTGTGGTGAGAGCACAGGCATTCTGACTCCTCTCCCGCCAGGTTCAGGTTCACTTCTCACAACATCCGCATGTCAAATTGGGCCAATCTGTGCACTCGCGGCCTTAGTTAATGACGTCTTCTCTCTCCCCCTTCTGCTGCCAATCTCTTAAATGAACGTGCCTTCGCATCCTACTGCTTCCTGGGACTGGTGAGGCATCTGGCTATCCCCCGCTCGCTGTAAACCAGAATTAATTATAATCGAAGTCTGACTAATACGCTCAGAAACTGCTCTCAGGATATGGAGGCATTAGTCTATAAAACCCACTCTGTGCTGCTGGCCTCTGAGAAGTCAATCAATGAGAGCTGTTTTCTTCTAGCCCTGGGAACAGTTTGGTTTCAAAGAGTGCTCCCCCCCCCACCTCCCCGCCGGAAAGCAAGCCCATGGTTTAGTCCCTGTCTTTCATCCTTAGGTTTTAACTGCGAACACCCTGTTTTGCAGAGTGACCTCCATTGCAGACCGGTTGAACGTGGACTTCGCTCTGATTCACAAAGAGCGGAAGAAGGCCAACGAAGTAGACCGCATGGTGCTGGTGGGAGACGTGAAGGACCGGGTGGCCATCCTGGTGGACGACATGGCTGACACGTGTGGCACAATCTGCCACGCAGCCGACAAGTGAGTGCGGAGAGGTGGGGCTGGTGGTTAGAAGGGGAACATAGTTAGCCACTGTCTCAGTGCCTTACACCTATGGATTCTTCGTAGAAGTAAGTCGAGTGGGCTGGTAACTAGCTTTGGGAGTTGTTATCACCCGAGGCTTTTGAATTGCAATATGCATACATTGATGGATATTTTCTTTTTTCCCCCAGATCTTCTGAGTTTTATTATGCTAAACCATATAGAGCATAAAATTTGCCGTTTTGACCATTAGGTATACGATTCAGTGGCATTAGGTACATTGGCAGTGCCGTGTGACGGTATTTATTTCCAAAATGTTTTCACCACTCTGAATACTCGACTTTTGTTCGTTTTTAAAAACAAATTAAAGTAGAAATGTATGGGCCTGAAAAGATAGGAATTGGCTCTTCACACGGATTTGAATTGTGTGAGTCCACTTAAGCATTTTTTTTTTTTTATAAATACAGTGCGGTACTATAAATATAATTTCCTTATGATTTTCTTTTTCTTTTTTTAAGATTTTATTTATTTGAGAGAGAGAGAGCACAAGCAGGGGAAATGACAGGCAAAGGGAGAGGGAGAAGCAGGCTCCCTGCTAAGCGGAGAGCCCAATGCAGGGCTCGATCCCAGGACCCTGGGATCATGACCTGAGCCGAAGACAGACGCTTCACCGACTGAGCCACCCAGGTGCCCCCTTGCCTGCACTAAATTGTGCCTTCACTCTGTTCGCTCTGCTGCTAGTCACCAGTCTCTTATTACCTCCCTAGTCCATCTCTCTCATTGCCTCCCCACTTGCTAATCTGTCTAAAACTAAGGCTAGAGCCCATCACTCCTCTCCTTGAAAACCTTAAGTGGCTCCTCATTGCTATAGTCCACACCACTGCGAAGAGCCTTGTTTCTCCTCTAATTTTTTCTTAACCTCAGGGTGTCTGTGCCATGCAGAGGGCCTGGCATATAATAGGGGCTAAAAAAGTATTTGTGGGCTGAGCAATTCCTGACTGGGACCCTGGAGTATACACTGATAAAACTCATTTCGTCCTTTATGATTAAGTTAACCCTAACTGCTGTAACAGATCAGCTCCCCGAAATGTCAGTTCGTTACCATGATAGTTTCTTGTTCCTGGCTTACTCCAGTGCAGGTATCCCTCTTTCAGTTTTGTGGTGCTGCATCTTTAACATAAGGCTTCCAAGATTACCTTGGGAGACATTTCCAGTTTGGCCAGCCAGAAAGGGAAAACAAGAGCATGGAGAATCACCCATGGAAGATTCTTCTGAGCCCAGCCAGTGGTATACATTGCATCTGCCCACATTCTGATAGCTAGAATTCAGGCAGATGGCCACGCCTAACTTTTTGCAAGGGAGGCTGGGAAATGTAGTCCAGCTGTGTGCCCGGGGTGGGGGTGGGGAAAGGCAATGGATTTTGTTGAGCATAGCAGTCTGTGCCAATTTTACTACATTAATCCAAACCTAGTCGGGTAAGTTCTTAGTCCAATTATTTCTCTTTGCTGTGAACTGAATCGTGGCCCCCTAAAGCTCATACGTTGGAAGTCCTACCCTTCCAGTGATGATATTTGGAGATGGGGCCTTTGGGGGAAGTACCTAGGTTTAGATGAGGTCGTGGGGGGGACCCTCATGATGGGAATAGTGCCCTTGTAAGAAGAGACACTGAGAGCTGGTTCCCCCGTGCATGGGCGCGCGCAGAGGTCACGTGAGCGCACAGGGAGGTGGCCAAGAGAAGAGGCCTCAGCGCGACCACTACCTTGTAACCACCTTGATCTTGGGGGTCCCAGCTTCCAGAACTGAGAGGGCGAGTTTTTAAGGCACCCAGGCTGACAGATACACTCCTCCCCCCCCCAACTCAGGTCCCCTAGTGACAAGTGAGAGTAATCCAGAGCAACTCTGCGTTTCCCTCTAGACTTCTGTCAGCTGGAGCCACCAGAGTTTATGCGATCTTGACTCACGGAATCTTTTCGGGCCCGGCCATTTCCCGCATTAACAGCGCATGCTTTGAAGCAGTAGTAGTCACCAATACCATACCTCAGGAGGATAAGATGAAGCATTGCTCCAAAATACAGGTGAGGAGGAGGTTCTTGCAAAAAAAGACTCCACGAAGTATTTTCAGGAAGTGGTTGCCTATGGCGAGTTAGGGGTCTGGATTCTGAAGATGTCCTCCTTTGCTCTTAAAGGGCTGAGTCCGTCATCAGGATCTGTGACCCAAAAGTTAAAAAAAAAAAAAAATCACATGTAAAGATTCCGATTGTGAGGTGAACCTCTGGAGGACAGAGCATTGGGACTACAGCATTTCAGCGGACGCTCTCAGTGATTGTGATTAACACCCAAATTTGCAAGTCCGTGCTTTACACTTGCGTGTGTGTCACTCTGAACTGTTGGCCCCCTGCAGACACAGTAGGAAACCTTTAAACGGGGGGGGGGGGTACACCCCTCAGAACTTCAGTGTCTCTCAGAGCATGCTCTGGAAACAGCCTAAGTTAGTTACCTAGGATTCTTGTTAAAATGCAGGTTCCTTTGCTCCACCTGAGACCTACAAAACCAGGAGGTCCCGGGACCCCTCCTTTAATTCCCCCAAGTAATTAGACACTAACGTTCAAGGGCTGTTGGCGCCAAAAGAACAAGGCCTTGCCTCATTAAAAACGTGTACAGTAATCCCTTAGCTTTCTGAGATTCATATGGAGAAGTGGAGCACCGATGTCCTTCTTAAGGATTTGTTTTTTCAGCTTAAGCATTCCCTTGTTTTCACTGCTGAGGATCTGTAAGTGTCAGCGCACCACCGTGTTGGTGAGTCTGAGTCAGGGGTGTTCCTCCTTGAGCACTTTGGCCCTTTCCCAAGCGGTTATGTTAAAAAGTACTATGCAGAAGGTAGCTGGGGGCGGCTCATGAGGGGACACAGCCTAGTGCAGCAGCCTTAAGGGGAAGGCCCCTCGTCAGGCTGCTCACCAGGGTTGGCATCTGTCTGTGTGCTGCTAACCTGATGCTCCTCTCGGCTCCCCTAGGTGATCGACATCTCCATGATCCTGGCAGAAGCCATCAGGAGAACTCACAACGGGGAGTCGGTTTCCTACCTGTTCAGCCACGTCCCTTTATAATAGAGTAACTGCTGAGGCTTTTTACGAAGAAAGTGAACCCCGCCCCCTTGTTTTCCCTTGGTATTTGATGACAAATTCCGCAGAAGGCCCAGCTTGCCTCTGGTGAAGCTTTCTCCACCCCTCATCGGGTATATTAGCATTTCTCCTAAATGTAGAGAATGATGATCGATCGATCGAGTTGAACTGCTGAGCTGCGCACAGCAAGAGTTCAGGCTTCGGAGGGTGTTCTGTAGGGGTGTGAATGTGCAGGGGGGGGAAAGCGCAGACTACTTTGCATGTGAATACTTCAGGGTTTCCTTTGTTCAGAACTACTGGCAACAAAGCCACCCCAGTTCCCCCCCCCACCCCCAACCTGTGACAGGCTCTCAAAAGTCTCTGCAAAATGACAGCAAGAACCCTAGGCTGCCCCAGCCCAGCTCGGGCCAGGCCACTGAGTCCTGTAAAGCTGCAGCTCTCTGGAGGGAGTGGGGGTGCCCGGGGTAGGGGGGGAGGCGGCACACAGGGCAGTGAATGCTTCTTGGGAGGAAAAAGCCTGATCCTTCACCCCCTGCTTGGGGATTGTGTTGCTTGGATTCTCCTTTGTACCCGTCCCTTTCCATTTGGCTTGACCTTCAGCCATCTTGCCCTTCCCCTGGCCAGGTGTCCTCTGGGGTGCAAGTGTTCCTCGTACCACAGTCTTCTGGAAAGCAAAGTCGCTTCCTGCTACGTCATCTCTAACAGGATTATTTTTGCCGTAGCGTAATCTTCCTTAGCCCGCTACCGCTGTGGTAGTAGGTGTTAGGTGGGGTCGTAGTGCCTTTTGATTAATTTAAATATTTCATCTTCCTTCCATCTCTTTGGCCTCTCCAGTGACCTGCGATTTCTGTTAAAAAGACTGATGTTGCTGTCTCTCATAGAGGAAACTAATAAAGTGTCTGTGTGTGATTCGTTCGTCCATTTCTTGTCTGTGCTGATCTTTCTGCTCCAGGGTTGGTCTCGGGGTCTTGCTGCCCAATGGATAGCTCTTAACTTCCGTGTCTTCAGACCGTTAGCTGCGTGGTTAAGCCCAGAGAAGGCCTTGACCGAAGTTCTGTTCAACGGTAAGACCTTGAGAAGTCGGGGGTTTACCAAGAACCAAATACGGTGAGATTCTGTGCCTTATACGTGAGGTGCAGTGCGTGTCGGGCCTGCTGGATCTCCAGTTCTTCTTCCCAGGGCTAGAAATTCAGTGCTTTCTCAATCTCTAGAATTTATTCATTTGGAACCAATTTTGCCAAATGCAAACTTTCCCTCTATCAGTAGTAGACACACGTGTGGCATTTAATTTCAGGCCTTCTAATTAAAAACTGGGGAAGATGAATGTGTACAATTGAATGAATTATGCATTCCAGAACGCTCACTGGGTTTTTGTTTTTGTTATTTTGGTGCCTCATCAAATAAGGGAGTTCTTTTACTTCGGGAGAAGCCACATGCTTCTGGAGCTAATCGGGCCGACGCTCCGGCAGCCGCTGACATGGAGCCTCGGTGCCCTAACCTGCCAACCGTGCAGTTCCCTCAAGTATTGGATCAGTGGCACGGGGCTTGCTGTGTCCGAACATTTTGACTCTACTGTGGGCCCCCTTGGGGAATCCAGTTCCTAGATAATCCCTCAGTCCCTACCTTTGGCCCCTCTGCCTGGGGGAGGGTCAGTATTCAGTTTCCTGTGACACCCAGCAAAGTGCCATAGCACCTCCGAGGCCATCTCGTTTTTGCCTCTAGTGGGAGCGCCCCAAGTGCCCTGGAAGGCAAGTGATTCTCGACTAGGGAACAGCAGCAGGAACAGATGTGGTGCGGTGGGAGGGGGAGGCACCGAAGCCAAATGGGCCTGCACCTGTAAGGGCCAGATGACTGCTGCTGAGCCAAAGGCATCCCCAGCTTCTACTCCACATCCCTCACCTTCCACCCTCCAAGCCAGAGGGGAGATTCCTTCGAACAGCACTAACCTCACCACACTGAGTCCCCAAGCTAATGCCTTTATAAAAGAGTCATTTCAAATTGGGGCTGCTGGTCTCCCTGCCAGATTGGGAATTGAAGCATTTTCTGCTAGAGAGTTCTTTAATTGGACTGTTAATAGTATGTAGCCCTTGACCTGAGGGGTATTAGGATCATGGAAAATGCCTGCAGTTAAAAAAAAGAAAAACCTGCCCCTCTTAGCAATCTTGCCTCCTACCATCTCTTAGTAGCTCTTGGTTGTGGGGGAGGGTAAGCTTCTGGAAAGGAATCTGGTTATTGGAGGCACCTCCCCGAAAACTCTGGAAGTGAGGATGAAGAAAGAAGGTTCTGCACTGCCGCTGGGCCCCCCAAGCGGGCTAAAGACCGCTGAGGGAGTAAATGCCCTATTGGTGAAAACAGCCATTACATTTGGTCAGGAGGGGGAGCCAGCTTCCTACCTTTCAGTTTGCACCCCTAGCCTCCCGCCAGATGCGTCCTCTAGGGATGCCAAACCCCCACCCCCCACCCCTGCCCATCACATGATAACTGAGGTCACCAGAGTCCTCTATACTGCCCTCAATAGCTGCAAATGGGAGAAGGGAGGATTAGAATTAATACAACCACGGGGCAGGAACATACTGGAAGTTAATTCACACCTCATTTTCAGGCCAAGGATTGACCTTGTGCCTGTTAGTCATTTGCTGCCTTTTTGCCAACTGCTGGCTCTCCCGGAGGGCTGTTCTTACAGGCTCAGCCTTTTGCAAACGATTATCTGAGAGAGCACACCGGGGTATCTCCCCCCGGCCGCCCACCCCCCAGCTGCTTGGAACAGGTGGCTCCTGTCATGACGTCAGGTCATGGTTTCAAGGCAAGAATGCTACAGCTCAGGACTCCCCCCTCCTACTTTATTCCTGCCATGTTTTGAGGCCTGTTTTTCTCCTGCAGATCTTTTTTTCTACTAGTCTTGAGACTCCCTGTTTCAGAGTAAAGGAAATTCTGCCCCGAATCCTGCTGGATAAAGTTCAGTATTCCACAGAGTCTCTGGTAAAGCATTTCTTTTAAGTCCCCTTCTTCAAAGTCTAGGTACTTGTGGGACAACAGCAGGGGGCTGGGATAGCGGCAGGCATATTCAGACCTGGAAGACCTGTGGTCACGATTATCTAGTTCTGCTCTCCAAGGCCCCAAAGATTGCAAAGGGAGAGGGCTTGTGGCAGCTGGACAGATGGCTACCACCCCATCCTTCCCGAGATCGCTTTGTGTCTCAGCACCAAGGGCTCCAAGAAAGAAGACACTTCTTCCTGACCACCATCTTCCATTCTGCCTTGCTCTCCTGCTCACACCCCTGGATGCCCTTAGCCTCTGAGATGCCCAAGTAGTCTTGCCGTGAACTTGGCCTTTTTTGAGAGTGTTCCTTTGTGGGTTTTTTTTTTTTTTTTTGGTTTTGGTTTTTTTTTTTTTTTTTTTGCTTGCAGAGTGACCGGGAAGGAGAGACAGAGGGGCAGGGTAGCTTTTTCCATCGCAGCCCTTGGTCGCCTCACCAGCCCCCCCCCCCCCGCCCCCTCGCCGAGACTCAGAAACCTGGCTTGGCTCCTTGCTCCAGCTTGAGTCCATGTGAGTGTGATCCTCTGTTGCTGGCCTATTGGATGCCCCTCGGCGACAGGCTACTGTCCCTACCCATGCCCTAAGCCACCAGAGTGAGACCCTTCTCCCGTCTTTCCCTTTCCCTGAGCTCTTTCCCCCAAGGTATTCCTCCCAATAGCTCAGCTACCAACTATAAAGTTCCAAATAGGGGGAGGGGAAAGCTCATTTTGCAGTGGGGCAACGGACCTTCATCCCATTCCCCTCCACCCTGCTTTGTGTTTTCAACTGGCCCCATCCTTAGATTTTCCAAGTCCCCACCACCACACTCAGCCCATCCACTCATGCCGCAGCTGGGTCTTGTCGCTTCATCCGTAGTGTTGCCCTGAGCTCACTCACATCTTGTGACTCTGATCCAGGGTTTGGATATAAGGCAAAAGAGGGCAGCCAGGCTTGACCAATACATTTTGCAAGGGCAATACACGGAACAGCGGTTTTCTACCTCTAGCATGGAAGTTAGCCTGGAGCCACACTACCCAACCTCAGCACTCACCCTCAAAGTTCTTGGGGTAGGGCCTCTGGTGACCCCGTGGATGGGGACTCTGTGGCGCAGGAGGGGCTGCAGCCAGGCAAGGGAGGGAGGGTTGCCCAGCAGGAGTTGAAGCTTGACTGAGGACGCTGCCCTCCTCCCGTCCCTTGGCTGCTGTGGCCGCCTGGCCCACGGGACCCGTCACTGCTGCCCAGCTGCCACTAGGGGGAGCCAAGCAGAGGACGGGACCGGGGGCGGGGCGGGGGGGGGGGGAGGCTAGCTCCAGCCTTGAGAGGCGTGAGCAGGAGCCTGAGCACCTGCTGGTCTTCCAGGTCCCCTCTTCCCCTTAATACCCCCAGCAGCCAGGGGGACAATACGGTGCCCGATTCCCATTCATTCGGCAGACAGGAAGGTGCGCAAAGTGTAAGTGCGCAGCTCAGTGCCTTTTCACAAACCAAGCGCGGTGCCAGATGCTAGGGACCCAGAAACGAATCCGACAGGGCCCCCCCCCCCCGAGGCACTCTGGTCTAGAGAGGAAAACAGGGCATTACAATTACGTGTGATGAGGCCTGTGGTGAGGGAAGAGCAAGATTTGATGGGAGCACAGGAGGGGGGGCGCCTCAGCCAATGTTGGGAGTCAGGAAGGCATCCTGGAGAAAATTATTTTGACTTTGGAAGCAGTTGATTAGAAATTCACCAAAGGAGGGATGGGGAGAAGGATCTTTCAGGCAGACAGAATAGCATGTGCTTACATGGGCCCCCTAAAGAATGGGGGGGTGTGTATGTATGTGTTTGAGGGTAGGATGGGGAGCTGTGATGAGGGATGGGGCTGCTGAGACCAGATCTGAAGGATCTTCGAAGTAGAGTGACCACACACCTGTTGTCCCAGTGTATTTATTGATGGCACCACCTTTCGCTCTCAAAAGCGCCCTGGTTCAGATAACAATGTAAGCCTGTTATATGGTTACCCTACTCGTGTTAAGACATACTCTGGTGTTTGAGCTTTATCCTGGGAGCAAAGAGGAGCCACCGAGGGGTTTAAGCAGGGTGCTGACTGGGTTGGAGTCACTCAGTTAAAGTGGCAGAAATGTGAAGAGCGGATTGGGTGGGGGGAGAGGGGAGGAGGGCAGCCAGGGTGAGAGAAGACCCATTTACAGTAGATTCGGGAGGAAAATGCCACAGAACCTGGTGACGTTTGATGTTTGATTGAGGGAGAAGGATGCCCGAGTGCCCGGCAGACGCTGGTACCGTGGAGTATCAGGGATGAGGCTGAGTTCGGTTGAGGAACTGCTCAGTCCCAGGTACCCCGCCCGGGGCACCTCGCCAGGAGGGTTCAACGGGCAGCCTTTGCAGCCAGTGGAGAGGAGTCCATCGAAACACTTTTGCCCAGATGCCCTCTCCAGATACTCCTGAAGCCGCGGGGCTGCAAACGAGGCCAGGCTCGAGTATTCTGGGTGTTCGAATCCAAAGGACAAGGAGAAGTTGGGGGAGGTCATGGAACCCGAGGAAAGATGGGCTACACTGGAGAAGGGTAAAAAGGGTTTTAAAATGCACAAGATAAAAGTCTGGGTTATAGGTTATCTACAGGAGGAAAATAAATAGAAGCCAACAGAAGGTTCTGACAGAAAGAGATGGGGGTCTTTTGAAAATTACAGACAGGGGCGCCTGGGTGGCTCAGTCGGTTAAGCATCTGCTTTCGGCTCAGGTCATGATCCCAGGGTCCTGGGATTGAGTCCCACATCGGGCTCCTCTGCCTGCCTCTGTCTCTCTCTCTCTGATAAATAAATAAAATCTTAAAAAAAATTTTTTTTTAGGGGCGCCTGGATGGCTCAGTTGGTTAAGCAACTGCCTTCGGCTCAGGTCATGATCCTGGAGTCCCGGGATCGAGTCCCGCGTCGGGCTCCCTGCTCCGCGGGGAGTCTGCTTCTCCCTCTGACCCTCTTCCCTCTTGTGCTCTCTATCTCTCATTATCTCTCTCTCAAATAAATAAATAAAATCTTAAAAAAAATTTTTTTAAAGAAAAAAATTATAGACCGTTCATGGCAGCATTACAGACAATTTGGGAAATGTGCGTGAAAAGCCTTAACTCATGATCTGTCACGTCATCACAGTGAAGATTATTTCAGTGTATTTAGGAGGTATGGCTGAGTGAAGCAAGAGGTAACAGATGCAGGCTAACTGAGGAAGATCTACAATAACCGTTTAACAAGTCCAAGGCCAGACTTGGAAGGCTACATCAGCAACCCAGATAGAGAATGGCAATCAGAGACTCATGGAAGGGGGTGGTGGTGGTGAGGGCTCCAGAGCCTTGTGTCCATGCTGAACAGAGTCCCTATGCTTTTTTTTTAATTAAAATGTTTATTTTGAGATAATTACAGGTTCATATAGGCAGTTGTAAAAAAACAATAGAGATCCCATATGCCTTTCACCCAGTTTCTCCCAGCGTAACATCTTGCAGAACTGAAGTATAATATACAACTGGAATTGATTCATTGATACAAAGAAGATACAGAGTGCCATCACCACAAGGAGCCCTCCACTGCCTTAAATAACCACAGCCACCTCCTTCCCACCCCGGGGGGGCCCTCATTAACCACTGGCAATTAACTAACCTGTGCTCCATTCCCTGAGATCTTGTCATTTCAAGAATGTTGTAAAAATAGAATCCAACAAGATGTAACCTTTTGGCTTTTTCTTTAAACTCAGCCTTATTCTCTGGAGGTTCATCCAAGTTGTATGTTTCAATAGTTTGTTTCTTTTTTGTGCCATGGTATACTTGTACCAGTTTGTTTAACCATTTACTTAAGGAAGGACATTTGTGTTTCTGGGTTTTGGCTGAGAATAAAACCACTGTTGACATTCATGTATAGGGTGTTGTGTGAACCTAAGTTTTTACTTCTCCGGGATAAAAGCCCAGAAATGCAGTCGCTGAGTTGTATGGTAGTTGCATGTTAAGTTTGTTTGTTTTTTAAAGAGACTCCCAAACTGTTTTCCAGAGTGATCGTACCATTTTGCATTCCTACCAGCAATATATGAGTGATCCAGTTTTCAAACTGCTATAGAAACATAAAGATGGATGGAAATTAAGATGGACACACTTAACACTTCAGCAAGGCTTGACTGAGGTGAACAGATTTTTCTTTTCCTCATTCTTGAAGCCGCCCTCTCCCCTTCACTTGTTCTTCTGTAGAATCCTTTGTTCCAGGAACTCCTTATTGATACTGACATCTCATTGACTTCAATGTATACTAGGTAACGAGACTGGGATGGCCGGCACCTGTACTAGTCCAGTCATGAGACTACCTTGAAGACATGATCAAACATGGCTCCCAGCATGTACCAGATTCCTATCAAAACCACCCAGATTCTGTATTTTCCTATAAAGCCCCTCAGCCTTTTCCTGCCTGGGTGGGTCTGCAGTTGTGAAGGCATTAGCCTGCTGCAGCCTCCTTTGCCTTGCAAAGTAATAAAACTATTGCTCCTCTTAATTAATTTATTTAATTTTTTGAGAGAGAGACAGCAAGTGAGCAAACGGGGGGTGGAGGGGCAGAGGGAAAGAGAGAGAATTTTAAGCAGGATCCATGCCCGGCATGGAGCCTGCCTTGGGGCTCGATCCCATGACCCTTGAGATCAGTACCCCAGCCAAAATCAAGAGTCAGATGCCCAGTCACCCAGGCACCCCTATCATTCTTCTTTATCCCCAAATTCTGTCTTTGTGTTCTATTTCGGCTCCAGAGCACAGAGATCGGTTTTCGGCAAGAGTTTCTCTGCATCCTCACCAGCATTCAGTGTTGTCACTAATTTTTTTTTTTTAATTGTAGCTACTCTGATCGGTGTGTAGTGATGTCTCATTGTGGTTTTCATTTTCATTTCCCTAGTGGCTAATGAGATTGGACATCTTTACACGTGCTTATTTGCCATCCTTCTATCCTCTTTGCTGGGGTGTCCAATCAAGTCTTTCCAAGCTGTTTTAGTTGGCTCCCTCTGACACTGCTCCAGCCCTAGAAGGGGAAATTGGCATCACCCCAGGACTACCAGCTGGGGGTTGAACTACAGGTCCCACTCAGCGTCTGTTGACAGCCAAATGGGGAGCCTCCTTGTTACTGCAGGGTGGGATTGGGAGTTCCAGCTTCCGCCAGACTTCCATTGATTCCTCCTGGCTGGGAGGGGTAGGAGTTCCTTGTAGCTACTCCCCACATGACCTCCACTGACACCACAAGGTTGGAGAAATGTTGTCTCGCTACTGCTAGGTGATGGTGAAAATCTTCAAGTCTCCACCAGATCTGACGCTACCCAGCCAGGAAGGGTAGATATCACTGCCTAGTGGGGATGGAAGTCCGGGCGCCCCGCATGGTCTCCACTGATACCGCTGGAGGGGAGGAACCTCATTATCATTCAACCAGATGAAAGTCCCACTTCTCTACTTGCTCAGTTTTCTCTGACACCCCTTGGCAGGGGGTGCAGGCGACGGCTTGTGGTGCTCATTACAGCCTGAAGTCGAAGTCTCTGCTCCCTACGTGGCCTTAGCTGGTGGGGGTGGGGCCCCAGTTATTCCTGTGCTGTTTGGATACAGTAGAAAAACTGATATCTAAAATTTTGTTTTCTTAGGCTGCCCCTTTCCTAGAGAGAAATGCCTTTTGCTGGGGTTCTTTTGCCTGTGCCCATTGGCGTTTCCTGGTCATCGGCTTCTTCAGCTTCAAGTCTGGAATATATGAGGCAAAAAGAAAACCCAGAGAACTCACAACCATGTTGTTCCTTGAGTCAGTACCCCTAGCTATGCTGCCTTTTCTCCACCTCTCAGAGTCTTCTATGGTTGTTTCATATCTAATGGCCAGAACTTTCAGTTGTACTTAACAGAAGGAATAGAAAAAGTATGTCTACTTGATCTTCCCAGAGCTTCGTATGTCTTTGAAGAAATCAAAAGTTTTTGTCGTATAATATATAGGGAAGTTAACAATTCACAAGTTTATAGCTCACTGAATTTTCACAAACTGAACGTACCCAGCACCCAGATCTAAAAACAGAACATGGGGGGTGGGGGGGCGCCTGGGTGGCTCAGTCGGTTAAGCGGCTGCCTTCAGCTCAGGTCATGATCCTGTGGTCCTGGGATCGAGCCCCACGTCCGGCTCCCTGCTCAGCGGAGAGCCTGCTTCTCCCTCTCCCTCTGCCTGCCACTCTGCCTACTTGTGCTCTCTATCTCTCTGTCAAATAAATAAATAAAATCTTTTAAAAAAATAAATAAATAAAAACAGAACATGGGGCTCCTGGGTGGCTCGGTCGGTTGAGCACCTGACTCTTGATTTCAGTTCAGGTCATGATCTCCGAGTCATGGGATGGAGCCCCACATGGGGCTCCACGCTCAGTGGGGAGTCTGCTTGAGATTCTCCCTCTCCCGCTGCCCTTCCCCCAACTCGTGCGTGTGCACATGCACACGCACGCTCTCTCTAAAATAAATAAATAAATAAAATCTTAAAAAAAAAAATAGCCAGAACCTGACCAGCACCCTCTTGACTCCTTTCAGCCACTACTCTCCACACTAGAGTAGCTACTACCTCAGTGGTTCTTTTTATTTTTTTCTTTTTCTTTTTCTTTTTTTGTTTTTTTACGGGTCACTGAGGCCTTTTTATTCTGCACACAAAACCACCCGGGATCTCGCCTGTGGACACCTCAAGATTATAAAGCAGGCAGACGTGGCTCCAGACACTGGGCGGGAAGTGAGGTGAGAAAACAAAGACTTGGGCCAATCACACAGTTACAGAGCTACGGTTTCCAGCAGGGTTCCAGATGGTCAAGTTTGACTTCTGCAGCAGTTCTAAGGAAGCAGTGAGAGCATCACAGGGAGGGGAGAAGGCAGTTAACTAGCAGGGGCCTTGTGGTTCTTACCTGGCTGGCCTAGCAGAAGGGTATCAATAGCTTGAGGTGCAACCTGACAGCCTTAAGTTCTCTCCAGTGTGTGTGTATGTGCACACGTGTGTGTTTGAGTGTGTGTGTGTGTGTGTGCATGTCACAAGCCCTCTTGTGTGTAGGACTGCGGATTCGGGCACACAGCTTTTATCAATCTGACTTCCTTGCCTAGACCCGTGGGTTTGAAAGTTCTTCATAGACCCGGATTCAAATCTGAGTTTTATTATTTTCCAAAAGTTGAGTGTAGTGACTAAGAGAGTGGGCTTCGAAGTCGAATCTGAGTTCAAATCCCAGCTCCGCCACTCCTCAGCTGTGTGGTCAAGAAGGGAGCAGTAATAGTATAGAGCTTGAGGCGGTGGGGTGAGGATGAAATGAAACACCCCCTGGGAAGTGCGTAGAATAGTGCTTGATGCATAACCCAACCCTCCATCAACAGCAGTGTTACTTACCATCATTAGCAGTAGGGCTGTTGTGAATATTGATGCAAATTCTATCAAACACCTGGTACGGTTCCTGGCACTCAGTATGCACGAGTTCGCCTCCTTCCTCCCTGCAGGGAGCAACAGGGAATCAGTACCAACTGCAATTTTGTTCCCATGGGTTGGAGGAAGGGAGGGAGGGAAAAGCTTAAGGGGGGAGAGTAGCTGTGTTGTGCTGTCCTTCCGGGAGTGGGGGGGGGAGCTCCTGAGAATATGCAACATGCTCCCTTTTGACAGACTTCCTTCCCATGCTGAGGAACAAGGTCGGCTCCCACTGCCTCTCTTCATGCCCCTACTGGGGACTCTGTCCATAAAAGCCTGAATGGAGTAGAAAGCAATAGGGAAGGAAAGCCAGCC
Organism: Zalophus californianus; assembly: GCF_009762305.2. Lineage (NCBI taxonomy): Eukaryota > Metazoa > Chordata > Mammalia > Carnivora > Otariidae > Zalophus > Zalophus californianus. The sequence continues at coordinate 40,383,280 of NC_045612.1, read as the reverse complement.
TATTTCCGTAGGTTGAGGCTTTCCTGCCTCCCTAGCTTTAACACTGTTCTACTTCCCTCTTAGTCTGGCAGAGTAAAGGCTCTGGAAGGTTCCAGGCTAGCACAACCCCATGTCCTAGCTTGGCCTCTGTGAGTCCTTTTCTCTCTCTGGCAGATAGTACGGGCTTGCTATGGCCAGGCCTGCCTTGGCGAAGGCCCAAGGTGGCTCTCAGTCCCCAATTTGGGTGTTAAGGGGAGAGCTTGTCACTAACTGTCAAAAATGCAGTTTGATATAACCTTCATTTTTAAACCATGCCACTACACATCTCTGAGGAGAGTAAGAAAGAGTATGCTGAAGTTAAACAGAGCTAGGGCGTTCCAGCTCCCCAAAGTTTGGGGGTCGGCTACACTAATAATTGAATGTAATTTATGAACTCATGATCCACCTTGTTCACTGCAGAGAAATTTGCTACAGCCTCCAGATTTATGGCGTTGCCCTTCTGTCTGCAGACAGCAGAGGGCCTCATTAGCACAAACTCAATGTCATGGGCAAATATATGGGGAGGGAAGTCTGCCAAGGTTCTAGAAGCACAGTAAAACTTTGATTAACAGAAATGTGCAAGAAAATTGGCTGTTCAGCTGAATTCTCTCTCTCTCTCTCAAAAAAAAGAATTTCATGAGTTAATAGGGGCTGAGAAAACCTCATTGTTCCACTCCTTGTAGTTGAATATGCATGCAAAATTCCCACAATGTCTTCACTGCCTCAACTATTAATACGGATCCTAGGTAGGGTTGCCAGCTTTCGAAAATAAAAATACAGACTGTCAAATACAGGACATTATATACTTTAAAAAATAAGACTCTGGGGGTGCCTAGGGTGGCTCAGTCGGTTAAGCATCTGCCTTTGGCTCAGGTCATGATCCCAGAGTCCTGGGATCGAGCCCCCCGCCTCAAGTCGGGCTCCCTGCTCCATGGGGAGTCTGCTTGTCTCTCTCCTCTGCACCCCCTCCCGCCCCTGCTCATGCTCTGTCTCTCACTTTCTCTCTCTCTCAAATAAATAAATAAAAATCCTTTAAAAAAATAAGACTCTGAAAGACTGAGAGAGGAAGGTAGAGTAGCTATAGGGTTCTCATAACCTGAGCAACAACATAGTGGTGAGTCTTCTGGATTTTCTTTCTGCCTTGCATATCCTGGACTGGGCACTGGAGACACAGGGAACCCAGAAAACCAGCTCTACCTGCCCCAAGCCAGCAGAGACCCCATGGGAAGCCAAGATTTCTACCCTTGCTAGGCTGTAAGGATGCGTCCCCAACCTCCCATCAGGGTGGTTTCAGAAAAGGCCTAGCATGGGCCCCTGGGCTTCTGGCACCAGGGGGCCCTCACCCCATATTGTCAGGGGGGTACTCCTGCCCCTCAAAAAGGGGCCTCTTGGGGATCCTGAACTCCCACTCCTGTTCAGCCTCTGGGTGTTACTGGAGCCTGAATGGGAACCCTGGACTTCTACCTCACCTGGCTCATTATGAGACTATGTCTCTCCTCTCCCCGGTGTGGTATCTGAGAAAGCTGGCTGAAATAGAAGCTTTAAACAAGATCCAGAGTCTCATAACACCCCACATGTCCAAGCTGCAATAAAAAATGACTCGTATTTCCAGGAACCAAGAGGATCTCAGGCTCACTGAGAAAAGGCAATCAATAGATGCCAACCCCAGGATGACAGAGATGTTAGAATCATCTGACAAAGATTTTAAAGCAGTCGTCATAAAAATGCTTCAGTGAGCAAATACGAACATGCTTGAAACTAGTAAAAAAATAATAGACCATCTCAGCAAAGAAATAGAAATATAAAAGGACAATTGGAGATTTTAGAACTGAAAAAAAAATTACAATGGCTAGGCTCAACAGCACAGTGGAGGGGCCAGAGGAACGTATCAGTGAGTGCACTTGAAGATAGAACAACAGAGATGACTCATTTGGAACACCAGAGAGAAAACAGATGGAAAGGAAAAAGAATGAAACTTGGGGGCTTGTATGACTCTAACCAAAAAAATCTAACATTCATGACCTCAGAGTTCAAGGAGAGGTGAAAAAGGATGAGGTTTAAAAGGTGCTAGAAGAAATAATGGCTGAAAACTTCCTAAATTTAGCAAAAAAAGAAAAAAACAAAACCAACAGATTGAAGAAGCTGAGTGAGCCCCAAATGGGATAAACCCAAATATAATCCACACTGAAATACATCACGGTCACACTTTTAAAACCTAAAGACAAAGAAAAAAATCCCAAAAGTAGGGAGAGAGAAATGATACTTTACCTATAGGGGAAAAAATTCAAATGACAGCAGATTTCTCATCAGAAACCATGGGGCCAGAAGGAAGTGCTAACAGAAAACTATCAAGCCAGAATCCAATGAAAATACCCTTCAGGCACGAGAGGAGAAATCAAGGCATTCTTTACATGAAGAAAAGCGAAGAATGGTATGTCATCATGGCACCTACTCTGAAAAAGTGGCTAAGGGCAATTCTCTAAACAGAAAGGAATTGACAAAAGAAGGAATCGACTCTTGGAACATCACAAAAGAAGAAAAACACAGTTAGCCAAAATATGGGTAAATACAATAGAAATCCTTCCCCTCCTGAGTTTTCTAGATCGGGTTTGATGTTTGAAGCAAAACTTATAATCCTGTCTGGTGTGGTTCACAACGTATGTAGAATATTTAAGACAATTATATGCTGGTCGATTATACTTTAATAAAGCTAGAAAAAATTAATGAATAGGATAAATGACGATTATGAATGAGGGAGGGTAAAGGGACATAAAGGGAGATAAAGTTTTTAGGTTTCACTCAAAATGTTAAGACGCAGACATCAGTAGCCCGTGATCAATTATGTACATTTTATATCATGCCCAGAGCAGTCGCTAAAATGTTATACAAAGAGACGCAGCATACCTTGCTTTATTTGCTTTACGGATGTTTTTAAAAGATTTTATTTATTTATTTGAGAGAGAGAATGAGCAGGGGAAGGGGCAGAGAGAGAAGAAGCAAGCTCCCCACCACGCGGGAGCAGGACCCAAGGCGACGGCAGACGCTTATCCCACAGAGCCACACAGGCGCCCCAGCTTTGTGGATGTTGAAGGTTTATAGAGACTCTACATGAAGCAAGTCTATTGGTACCATTTTCCCAACAGCATTTGGTCATTTCATCTCTGTGTGTCACATTTTGGTAATTCTTGCAATATTTCCAAAAAAATACTTTTTTTTAGACATAATGCTATGGCACACTTAATAGACTACAGTGTGGTGTAAACATAACTTTTATATGCACTGGGAAACCAAAAAAATTCATTTGACTCACTTCATTGTGATAGTCACTTTATTTGCGGTGGTCTGGAACTGAACTCACAATACCTCTGACATATGCCTGTAATTAAAATACAATTCTAAAAATGGTAAAAGCAAAACACAGGCAGTTAGGGAAAAGAAACAAAAACAGAACAAACAGGAAACCAACAATAAAATGGTGGTCTTGATCTCCAGGATAACTAGCAAATAATTACATTTGATGTATATGATCTAAATATACCAGTTAAAAACCTTAGATTGGCATAGCGGATTTAAAGAACATGAAAATTATACATCAAATCGATTTAATGTAAAAAATCATCTAGAGAACAAGCAAGCACAAGCGGGGGGAGCAGCAGTGGGAGAGGGAGAAGCAGGCCCCCTACCGAGCAGGGAGCCCAACATGGGGCTCGATCCCAGGACCCTGGGATCACGACCTGAGCCGAAGGCAGACGCTTCACTGGCTGAGCCACCCAGGTGCCCCCAAAATAAAATATTTTAAAACAATAATCATAAATTTTAAAAAATCTATTTTTTTTGAAACATGGGGAAGCATACCAGATTGATATTAACTAGACTTATTGTGGTGATCATTTTGCAGTATATGCACACGTATTGAATGTTGTGCCCCGGAAACTACTAGAATGTGGGATGCCAATTATATCTCAATTTTTTAAAAGTTAAAAAACATTCCGGACACGCAACTAAATTTGAATTTCAGATACACAAGGACTAATTTGAAAGTGTAAGTATGTCCCATGCAACAGCTATCTGAAATTCCCCACAGCCACCGTTTTCTTACCAGTTTTTTTATTTCTCCTACAAATCAATAACGGGAAGAAAAATAAGCACTTTAACTCATGCATCCCCTCCGAGGAAACGGAGTTGACGGTCCATGAGGTAGATTTCTCTCCCAGGATTATTATGTGGATTAAACGAGCTCACGGAAACCAAAGCCCTTCACACCCAGGAGTTGCTCCAAAAATGTTACTTTCATCCTTTCCCAAAACATCAAGAACTTTCGGACATCCTCAGCCTGGCCGTGGCTCTGAGATAAAACCCAGCTGACGCTCTGGACGCTGAATGTCATTATTATTTCGGTAACTAAAGTAGGAACTAAAATTCAGTGACTTGAATTTTATTAAAAAGATAAGACATGGTTAACACAAATCCAGGCGGTACAGAACGGTATTCCGACGAAAAGGAAATCTTTCTCCTATCCCAGGCCACAGTCCTCCACTTCCTCTCCCTAGAGGCAACCGCTGTTACTAATGTATCCTTCCAGAAGCATTCTATGCATATGCATGCCTATATATAACCCTCTTTTTTCCCACCAGTGTGAACATACTAGATGTACTGTTGTGTACCTTCGCGCACTATTTTTAGCTCCTAATTGCCTGGCTGCAGTGGGATCCAGGCGGTTGATCCTGAGGGTCCTTATGAAAAACAGCCCTTTGAAACTCGTTGCTACCGCTGTTTTAAGAATGTTGTCAAGGATGTCTTTCATTGTATCCCGCAGCATCCTCTCTGAGGACCCCCGGGAGGAATTCCTGTCTGATCTTAGTACTAAGAACAGTTGCCCTTCTGAGCAATGAGTTTGTTTTTATCTCCTGGACATTGTGAATTGTGTAACGATAAGGTTTCCCCTTTCCTGTTGGCTGCTAGAAAGCTTAGAGCCAACTTTGGGGCCCACCCCTCGGGGGAGCAGAGGCTTTTATGGTATGCACTTCTACCCTTATTCTTGGCTCCGCTTTCTGCCCACCCTTGTTTTGCTAGCTTTAATTTATGCTGCCCTGACTTACCTTGTGTGTCCTTGTAAGCGGACTGAATATCTTTTCTGAGAAAAGGTGAAGCTGGAATAATTAAATAACCTCCTGGCTTTACTCACTCTCTCCGGTCCCCACCTACCCCTCCTTTATCTCCCATCATATCTTTCCAGAAGCTTCTCAGAGCTCCCCTCCCGTCTGCTTAGCAATGACTCTCCCCTCCAACCTTCTATCCCAGATGGCCTCCATTGCTGTTGGGCCTTGCGGGGGGGGGGGACATTCTTGCTTGTCATTGCCCCCATCCCCACCCCTCACCACCGTCCTCACCTCCGTATGCATTGTGGGCAGCCTTTCAAAGCTTGATTTAATCATTCTAGGACTGAAGACTCTTGGTGCCTGGCCACACATTAGAACCATTCTCCATCCATCCAAGATTCCAGCCGGGCCTGCCGTTTGGTAATGTCAGTATTATGTGCTATAGGAAGAGGGCCATCCCAGGCTCACGTTACCTCTTGGGACCAAGAGAAGATTCCATAGAAGAGATGAATTCTTTTCAAAGGGAGCTGCATCCCAGCTAAACTTGATTCCCAGGTGAAGGTTTGAAGGCCCAGGAAGGTAGAGTGATCTCTAGAAAAGAGCATGAACACCCTACAGAAAACTTAGGAGCCCCAAGTTCTGTTCCTAGACCTGCTACTTGAGTGGCTGGTCAATGTTGGACCAGTCCTGTCCCATCTCTGGACCCTAGTTTTCTAATCCCTAAAGATAAAAAGATTAGAGGATCTTAGGGGCGCCTGGGTGGCTCAGTGGGTTAAGCATCTGCCTTTGGCTCAGGTCATGATTCCAGGGTCCTAGGATCGAGTCCCCCATTGGGCTCCCTGCTCCGCACGGAACTGCTTCTCCCTCTCCCTCTGCCCCTCCCCCCACTCGTGCTCTCTCATGCACATGCTCTCTCTCTCTCTCAAATAAATAAAATATATTTTTAAAAAAAGAAAGATTAGAAGATCTTTAAGGGCCCTTCCAGCTTTGGCAGTTCTTGGGTACATGCTTCTGACCACTCTTTTCATGACCTCTATCCACTCCCTCCTGTCCTGGGCATTTCCCAGCAATCTTAGCAGATCACTCGGTTCTGCTCCTTCTGAAGGATGTGCTCATCCCTTGCTGCTGCAGATCTGCCTGGACTGGGCTCACTAATAAGACATTTCTAGTCCTCGGCCAGAGAAGGGAGGGTCCTGCAATTACCAATCTTCTAAACTGGCAGAGATGCCCCTGTAGACTATGGTAGCCTCAATGTAAATGTAACACAGTAAGACGTTCGAGGGAAAGCCAGCTAGAAGGTCTAATAGGTCCGCTGCTTAGCTAGCTGATTTTCCATTTGATGCATCTGCAGGACTGTCCATTTCACACTGCATCTAGTGGATGGTCTGGACCATAATGGATGCCGTTCACTGTGCTCTTGATTCACACACTGACATCCCCATCACAGCGGACAGTGCTCAGAAGTTCATAGGTGCTCTTTCCCACGGAGTGGTTATTTTTCTTAAACAGATATTTTTAAAATTCAGAAATGCTTAAAACATACAGAGACAATAGCTGATTCTAAAACTTCGTTCTTGAGTGCAGGCTGGGGCCAGTCCTATTCAAAACATGTTCAATGAAGGAACTCATTCTTCGTAAAAACCCAGCGAGGCTGGGACCTTTATAATGAACACCTGTGTAGCCACGATCGAGAGTTAACAAATGTTCTTTTTTTGCCATTTTTACTTTAGATCCTTTGAAAAAATTCAAATATCGCCAAAACAGCCAACACTCCCCACTGGCTGTCATCGTTCTAAAGTTGATGGTTGGTGAGTGTGTCGGATTTATGTCTCTGTGCTTTTACTACGTAGTGTATATCCAAACACAGTATGTAACATGGATGTCTGTTTTTTAATTTTACATAAATGATGTCATCACATACACTTCCTTTTTTTAAATTGCTCTTTTTAAGGTTTTATTTATTTATTTATTTATTTATTTATTTATTTATTTATTTATTTGAAAGAGAGAGAGGGAGAGCACAAGCAGGCGGAGCCACAGAGGGAGAGGGAGAAGCAACCTCCCCACTGAGCAGGGAGCCCGATGCGGGGCTCCATCCCAGGACCCTGGGATCATGACCCAAGCCAAAGGCAGATGCTCAACCAACTGAGCCACCCAGGCATCCCTGTACATTTCCTTGTGAAATTTGAGTGGTTAGTTTTGTACCTTGCTATTGTGAATGACCTTTGTTCATGTAGTTTCCAGATGCTACAATGTCAACAATTAGGGACCATCTAGACTTTACCTTCCCACCATAGGGCTCCTAATCCCCTCACAGCCTTGGGCTTCGAGAGGTCTTCCCATCAATTTCATCAGTCCCTAGAGCTTCAGTAATTACCTGTGGAGTGGTTGACAAATCTATATATACAGCCAGACTTTTCTCCTGATCTCCAGGCCCCTACATCCTTGTCCTAATTGGACACTCTTGCCTGGATGTCTTAAAGGCACCTCAGGTTCAACCTGCATCAGACTGAACTCATTTCCACCTTCCTCTCTAAAACAAAAAAAACAACGCTTGGAAGAAGTGTCTATGCACATGGTTTTGATGTCTCCCTTCCCATCCGCTCGTGTGTTTTAAGTCCATTCATTCCTGAACTCATTCCCATCTAGCTTCCATTCTCACCTCTGCACCAAAACCATTCTTTTTTTTTTTATTTTTTTCAAAACTGAAGAAAAATTGACATACAATTTTAGTTCCAGGTATAGGATACAGTGATTCACTATTTATATACATTATGAAATGGCCACCACAATAAGTCTAGTTACCATCTGTCATTATACAAAGTTGTTAAAATATTATTGACAACATTCCCCATGCTGTACATTACATCCCTGTGTCTTTATTTATGTTGTGTCTGGAAGAATGTATCTCTTAATCCCCTTCGAGAGGATTTTGTCTCTCCCTCCATCTTCCTCTTCTCTGGCAACCTCCAGTTTTTTCCCTGTATCTCTATCTGTTTTGTTTGTTCCATTTTTTTTGTTTTTTAGATTTCACATAGACGTGAAATCATATAGTACTTGTCTTTCTCTGTCTGATTTATTTCACTTAGCAGAATGCCCTCTAGGTCTATTCATGTTGTTGCAAATAGCAAGATTTCATTTTTTATGGCCGAGTAATATTCCATTGTATTTATTTACCACATCGTATTTATCTTTTTATTTGTCAATGGACATTTAGGCTGCTTGCACATCTTGGCTATTGTAAATACTGCTGTGCTGAACATAGGAATGCACATCTCTTTCCAAATTTGTGTTTTTGTTTTCTTGCGATAAATATCTAAAGTGGAATTGTTGAATCTTATGGTAGTTCTACTTTAATTTTTGGAGGAACCTTCATATTATTTTCCATAATAGCTGCACCAATTTACATTTCCACCAACACCGCATAAAGGTTCCCTAGTCTCCACATCCTTGCCAATGCTTGTGATTTCTTGTCTTTTTGATAACAGTCATTTCGACATGTGAGGTGATATCTTGTAGTTTTGATTGGCATTTCCCTGATGCTGAGTGATGTGGAGCATCTTTTCATGTGTCTGTTGGCCATCTGGATGTCTTCTTTGGAAAAATGTCTATTCAAGTCCTGTCTATTTTTTTATTTTTTTTAATCTTTTTTTTTAAGGATTTTCTTTATTTGCCAGAGAGAGAGAGAGAGAGAGAGAGAGAGCGCACTAGCAGGAGGAGCAGCAGGCAGAGGGAGAAGCAGACTCCCCGCTGAGCAGGGAGCCCGACACTGGGCTCAATCCCAGGACCCTGGGATCATGACCTGAGCCGAAAGCAGATGCTTAACCCACTGAACCACCCAGGTGCCCCACGCTGTCCATTTTTAAATTGGACTTTGGGGTTTTTTTTAATATATATATTAAGTTGTAGGAGTTCTTTATCTATTTGAGATGTTAACCCCTTATCAAATATATTATTTGCAAGTATGTTGCTTTTTCGTTTTATTGATGGTTTCCTTCACTATGCAAAAGCTTTTTATTTTTTATTTTTTTAAGATTTTATTTACTTATTTGGGGGGGCAGGAGCAGAGGGAGAGGAAGAAGCAGGTTCCCCACTAAGCTAGGAGCCAGATTCAGGGCTCGATCCCAGGACCCTGAGATTATGCCCTGAGCTGAAGTCAGATGCTTAGCTGACTGAGCTGTCCCCAGGTGCCCCGCAAAATCTTTTTAGTTCAATTTAGTCTCATTTATTTATTTTTGCTTGTCTTGTCCTTGCCTGAGGAGACAGAGTAAAAAATACCACTGAAACCAACATCAAAGAACTTACTGCCTGTGTTTTCTTCTAGGATTTTTATGGTTTCAGGTCTCACATTTAGGTCTTTAATCTATTTTGAGTTTATTTTTACGTATGGTGTAAGAAAGTGGTCCAATTTCATTCTTTTGTGGGTAGCTGTCCAGTTTTCCCAATAGCATTTATTGAGGAGACTGTATTTTCCCCATTGTATATTCTTGCCCCTTTTGTCATAGATTAATTGACCGTGTAAGTGTGGGTTTATTTCTGGGCTTTCTATTCTGTTCCATTGATCTGTCTGTTTTTGTACCAATACCATACTGTTTTGATCACTACAGTTTTGTAGTATAGTTTGAAATCTGAGCACATGATACCTCCAGCTTTTTTTTTTTTTTTTTTTTTTCCCTCAAGCTTGCTTTGTCTATTCAGGGTCTTTTGTGGTTTCATACAAGTTTTAGGATGAGTTGTAATGGTCCTGGAAAGAATGTCATTGGTATTTTGATAGGGATTGCACTGAATCTGTAGATTGCTTTGAGCAGTATGGGCATTTTAACAGTATTCATTCTTCCAATCCATGAGCATGTTATATCTTCCCATTTATTTTGTCACCTTCAATTTCTTTCATCAACATATCACAAGTTTCAGAGGACAGGTCTGTCACCTCCTTGGCTAAATTTATTTCTAGGTATTTTATTCTTTTTGATGCAATTGTAAATGGGATTTTTTTTTTTTAATTTCTCTTTCTGCTGCTTCATTATTAGCGTGCAGGAATGCAAGGGATTTCTGTATATTGATTTTGTATCCTGCAAACTTACTGAATTCAATTATCAGGTCTAATAGTTTTTTGGTGGAATCTTTAGGTTTGCTTTATATAGTCATATCACCTGCAAATAGTGAAAGTTTGACTTGTTCTTTACCAATTTGGATGCCTTTTATTTCTTTTCCTTGCCTACTTGCTGTGGCTAGGACTTCCAATACTATGTTGAATAAAAATGGCAAGGGTGGGCATCCTTGTCTTGTTCCTAACTGTAGAGAAAAAGCTTTGAGCTTTCCATCATCTAATATGATGTTAGCTGTGGGTTTGTCATACAGGTCTTTATTATGTTGAGGTAAGTTCCGTGTATACACACTTCGTTGAGGGTTGTTATCATGAATGGATGTTGGATTTTGTCAAATGCCTTTTTTAAGGTTTATTTATTTATTTGGGAGAAGGAGAGAGTGAATGGGGTAAGGGATAGAGGGAGAGGGAAAGAGACTCTCAAGCAGACTCCCTGCTGAGCATGGAGCCTGATGCAGAACTCGATACCATGACCCTGTGATCACGACCTGAGCCAAAACCAAGAGTCAGACGCTTAATCAACTGTGCCACCCGGGCGCCCCTCAAATACTTTTTCTGCATCTATTGTGAGGATCATGATTTTTATCCTTTGTTTTGCTAATGTGTTGTATCATGTTGATTAGTTTGTGGGTATTAAGCCATCTTTGCATCCCTGGAATAAATCCCCCTTGATTGTTGTGAATGATCCTTTTACTGTATTGTTGAATACAGTTTGCTAATATCCTGTTGAAGATTTTTACATCTATGTTCATCACATATATTGACCTATAATTGTCTTTCCTTCTTCCTTCCTTTCTTCTTTCTTTCTCTTTTAGTTTTCTTTTCTTTCTTTCTTTCTTTCTTCTTTCTTTCTTTCTTTCTTTCTTTCTTTCTTTCTTTCTTTCTTTCTTTTTCTTTCTTTCTTTTTCTTTCTTCTCTCTCTCTTTCTTTCTTTCATAGTGTCTTTGTCTGGTTTAAGTATCAGGGTAATGCAGGCCTCATAGAATGAGTTTAGAAGCATTCCTTCCCCTTAAAATTTTTGCCATAGTTTGAGAAGGACAAGTATTAACTCTTCTTTAAATGTTTGGTAGAATTTGCCTGTGAAGCCATCTGATCATGCAGTTTTGTTTTGTTCCTTTGCCTTTCTGTGCTATTGGTTGTAACTTCTCTTTCATTTCTGATGAATTTATTTGGGCCCTCTCTCTTTTTTTCTCATGATGAGTCTGGCTAAAGGTTTATCAATTTCATCTATCTTTTCAAAGAACCAGCTCTGAGTTTTATTGGACTTTTCTATTTTTTCCTATTTCATTTATTTCCAATCTGATCTTTATTATTTCCTTTCTCCTACTAACTTTGGGTTTTATTTTTTTCTTTTTCTAGTTCCTTTAGGTCTAAGGTTAGATTGTTTATTTGAGATTTTTCTTGGTTCTTGAGGTGAATGTGTATTGCTATAAACTACCCTCTTAGAACTGCTTTTGCTGTGTCTTAAAGATTTTGGAATGTTGTGTTTTCATTTTCATTTGTCTCAAGGTAATTTTTTTATTTCCTCAATTTTTTTTTAAAGATTTTATTTATTTATTTGACAGAGAAAGTGAGAGAGCACAAGCAGGGGGAGCGGCAGGCAGAGGGAGAAGCAGCTTCCCACCGAGCAGGGAGCCCGATGCAGGACTCCATCCCAGGACCCTGGGATTGTGACCTGAGCCGAAGGCCACACTTAACCAACTGAGCCACCCAGGCGCCCTTTATTTCCTCTTATTTATTTTTAAAGATTTTATTTATTTGACAGAGAGAGACACAGCGAGAGAGGGAACACAAGCAGGGGGAGTGGGAGAGGGAGAAGCAGGCCTCCTGCGGAGCAGGGAGCCCGATGCGGGGCTCGATCCCAGGACCCTGGGACCATGACCTGAGCCGAAGGCAGACACTTAACGACTGAGCCACCCAGGCGCCCCTGACCCATTGGTTATTTAGAAGCATGTTGTTTAGTCTCCACGTTTTGTGTTTTTTTCCCCAGGTTTTTTCCTGTAATTAATTTCTAGTTTCAGAGTGTTGTGGTCAGAAAAGATGCTTGATATGATTTCAGTCTTCTTAAATTTATTGAGACTTGTTTGGTTGGAGAAGAATGTGTACTCTGCTGTTTTTAAAATTACAAAATTAATTTTAAAAAACCTTACAATTAACATAGTGTTATATTAGTTTCAGGTGTACTGTATAGTGATTCAACAATTTTATCCATTACTCAGTGCTCATTATAAGTGTACTCTTTGGAGTGCCTGGGTGGCTTAGCCGGTTAAGCATCTGCCTTTGGCTCAGGTCACAATCCCAGGGTCCTGGGATCGAGCCCCACATCTGGCTCCCTGCTCCACGGGAAGCCTGCTTCTCCCTCTCCCACTCCCCCTGCTTGTGCTCACTCTCTTTCTGTCAAATAAATAAATAAAATCTTAAAAACAAAATAAGTGTACTCCTTAATCCCCATCACCTATTTCACCCACCCCTCCACCCACCTCCCCTCTGGTAACCATCAGTTTGTTCTCTAGAGTTAAGAGTCTGTTTCCTAGTTTGTCTCCTGTTCATCGGTTTTGTTTCTTAAATTCCACATATGAGGGGCACCTGGGTGGCTCAGTTGGTTAAGCATCTGCCTTCAGCTCAGGACATGATCCCAGGGTCCTGGGATCGAGCCCCGCATCAGGCTCCCTGCCCAGCGGGAAGCCTGCTTCTCCCTCTCCCACTCCCCTTGCTTGTGTTCCCTCTCTCACTGTGTCTCTCTCTATCAAATAAATAAATAAAATCTTTTAAAAAAATAAATAAAAAAATAAATTCCACATATGAGTAAAATCATACATTCTCTGCTGTTGTTAAATGAAATATTCTGTATATACCTATTACGTCCATCTGGTCTAATATATTGTTTTAGGCCAATGTTTCCTTATTCATTTTCTGTCTGGATGATCTACTGATGTAAGTGGGGGTATTAAAGTCTCCTATTGTTATTGTATTACTGTCCATGTCTCCCTTTGTGTCGGTTAATATTGGCTTTATATATTTAGGTGCTCTTATGTTGGGTGTGTAAATATCTGCAAGCATTCTACCTTCTTGTTGGATTGATCTCTTTATCATATGTAATGCCCTTCTTCGTCTCTTGTTACCACCTGTGATTTAAAGTAATTTTGGTCGGATATAAGTATCACTACCCCAGCTTTCTGTGGCCATTTGCATGGAGTGTCTTTTTCCATCCCTTCACTTTCAGTTTGTGCCTGTCTTAGATTTGAAGTGAACCTCTTATAAGCAACATATAAATGGATCTTGTTGCTTTTTTTTTTTATCCATTCAGCCACCCTAGTTTGATGGGAGCAGTTAGTTCATTTACATTTTAAATAATTATTGCCATTTTTAAATTTGTTTTCTGGTGGTTTTTGTAGTTCTTTTCTTGCTCTCTTCCCTTGCAATTTGATGACTTTCTTTAGTGTTATGTTTGGATTCCTTTCCCTTTATTTTTTGTGTATTTATTATAGGTTGTTGGTGTGTGGTTATCATGAAGTTCACATTTAATAACATATATATATATAGCAGTCTATTTAAAGTTGGTGGTCCCTTAAGTTTGAACACTCTTTTTTTAAAGATTTCATTTATTTTTATTTGAGAGAGAGAGTGAGTGAGAGAGAGAACATGAGCGGGGGGCAGAGGGAGAGGGAGAAGCCGACTCCCCACTGAGCAGGGAGCCCGATGTGGGGCTCAAATCCAGGACCCTGAGATTGTGACCTGAGCTAAAGGCAGACACTTAACTGGCTAAGCCACCCAGGAGCCCCTAAGTTTGATCACATTCTCAAAGCACTACACTTTTACTCCCAATACCCACATTTTATGTTTTTGATGTCATATTTTATACATCTTTGTGTGTGTATTCCTTAACAAATTATTGTAGATATGGTTGATTTTACAACTTTTATCTTTTAACCTTCAGATTAGCCTTTTTTAAAAAAGATTTTATTTATTTATTTATTTATTTATTTATTTATTTATTTATTTATTTATCAGAAAGAGAGCAAGCACAAGCAGGGGGAGCGGCAGGCAGAGGGAGAAGCAGACTCCCTGTTGAGCAAGGAGCCCAATGTGGGGCTCAATCCCAGGACCTCGGGATCATGACCTGAGTCGAAGGCAGCCACTTAACTGACTGAGCCACCCAGGCGTTCCCTCAGATTAGCTTTATAAGTGGTTGGTCTACTACCTTTACTATATATTTGCCTTTACCAGTGGGATTTTTTTCTTTGATATATTTTCCTATTTCTGGTTTTGGCCTTTTTTTTCTAGTTAAAGAAGTCCCTTTAATATTTCTTATAAAGCCAGTTTAGTGGTGATGAGTTCCTTTAGCTTTTGCCTGTCTGGGAAACTCTTTATCTCCCCTTCAATTGTGAATGATTACATTGCCAGGTAGAGTATTCTTTGTTGAAAATTTTTTCCTTTCAGCACTTTGAATATATCATGCTACTTTCTTCCTGCCTGCAAAATTTCTGCTGAGAAATCTGCTGAAAGTTTTATGGGGTACTTTTCTCTCCAGGCTTTTAAGATTCTCTCTTTATTTTTAATTTTTGACATTTTAATTATAATATGTTTTTGTATGGATCTCTTTGGGTTTGTCTTGTTTGGGACTCTCCGTGATTTCTGGACCTAGATGTATGTTTTCTTCTCCAGGTTAGGGAAGTTTTCAGGAGTTACTTCTTCAAATCAGTTTTCTGCACCCTTTCTCTGTCTCTTCTCCTTCTGGGACCCTTACAATGTGATCGCTAATAAGCTTGACGTTGTCCCAGAGGTCCCTTAAACTAATGTCATGTAAACCTTCTTTTTTCTGTTTGCTGTTCAGTTTGGGTGATCTCTACCTGTCTTCCAGATTGCTGATCCATTCATCTGTATCATCTGATCTGCTATTTATTCCCTCTAGTGTATTTTTTTCATTTCTGTCATTGTATTCTTTAGCTCTGATCACTACTTTCTTGGTTGAAATCCTCACTGTGTTCACCCATTCTTCTCCTGAGTTCAGTAATCATCTTTATGACCATTACTTTGAACTCTCAGTCAGGTAGATTGCTTATTTCTGTTTCGTTTAGTTCGCTTCCTGAAGTTTTGTCTTGTTATTTCATTTGGAACATACTCAGCTGTCTTCTCATTTTGTCTAACTCTCTCTGTGCCTGTTTCTATGTATTAGGTAGTTCAGCGCGGTCTCATAGTCTTGAAGGGGGTAGCCTTAGAGGTAGGAGATGTCCTTTTGAGACCCCAAAGCACAATACTCCCCTGACCACCAGAGGCAGCTGCTGCCGGGGTGTCCCCTCTGTGGGCTGTATCCACTATCCTTTGGTGGCGGGGCTGTGACTGCTTTAAGTGCCCCGGTGGGCAGCACTGGCCCTTGGCCTGGCTGGCTGCAAGGCCCAGTCTTAGCCGCTAATGGCATGTTATTGGGAGATGGTGGCCCCCGGCCCAGCCAGCCGTGAGGCCCACCAGCAACTCACCAAAATTGTACTTATCAAGGTCCCTGGTTCCCTCCGAGCTACCAACTCCAGTGGTCAATTGTCTGTTCTTGACCTACTAGGCCTCTCAACACCAGTTGTCGCCTTGATCACTCACTCCTTGAAACTCTGTCTCACGGGGCACCTGGGTGGCTCAGTCATTAAGCGTCTGCCTTTGGCTCAGGTCATGATCCCAGGGTCCTGGGATCGAGCCCCGCATCAGGCTCCCTGCTCCACGGGAAGCCTGCTTCTCCTTCTCTCACTCTCCCTGCTTGTGTTCCTGCTCTCGCTATCTCTCTCTCTGTCAAAAAATAAAGAAAAGAAAAGAAAAGAAAAGAAAAGAAACTCTGTCTCACAACTTCTTTGGGACTCCTCCACACTTTCTTGGTTTTTCCTACCTCACAGGGTGCTCCTTCTCAGTCTGCTTTGCACGGTCCTTCTCATCTTTGTGATCTCGAAATATTGGAGTGTTCAGGGTTTATATATGTGATATATATATGGTATATCAAATACATAAATATATGATAAATCAAATATATCAACTCCCCTACTTCAAATCTTTTGATATCTGCCCACTGTCCACAGCAATAGTTTTCAAACTTGTGTGTAGGTGGTATTTGTTTTTTAAAGATTTTATTTATTTATTTGAAAGAGAGAGCACATGAGAGAGGGGAGGGTCAGAGGGAGAAGCAGACTCCCTACCAAGCAGGGAACCCGATGCGGGACTCGATCCCAGGACTCCAGGATCATGACCTGAGCTGAAGGCAGCCGCCCAACCAACCGAGCCACCCAGGCCCAGTATTTTTTTTTTTAAACAGTGGTACTTTAAGGCCCCTGGGGGGCTCAGTCGGTTAAGTGTCCCACTCTTCATTTTGGCTCAGGTCATGATCTCGGGGTTGTGATGTCAAGCCGTGCATCAGGCTCCACGTTGGGTGCAGAGCCTGTTTAAGACGCTCTCTCTCCCTCTGCTCCTCCCTCCTCCCTCACTCTCTAAAAAAAAAAAAAAAAAAAAAAAAAAAAAATTCTTTTAAATAAATAAATAAGTGGCGCTTTAAAAATCATTTTTGAAACCCACAAACCAACAAAACAAACTTTTTAACACAAGTCAATGTGGAGCGACTCCTAGCCGGAGAGGACGGAGCTCCAACAGCTCTGGCCACCTGGCGTCCTCAGTGGGACTTTAGTACTCCAGGAACCACAGTTGGAAAACCTGCAGGATAAAGCCCACCCTCTTACAACACAGACACAACACCAACAATAAGACAGTACCTCTGCGTGCTCTGGGCCCTGCTCCCCTGCCCGTCTCAGGTCTGACCGCCCCGCCTTGGTCTCTGTGCTTCAGCCATGGCCCGCTGGCAGCATGTCCTTGGGCACCCGCAGCAGTTTCGGCCCTTGATGCCCAGATGTCTTGTCCCCTGGGGGAACATGCTCGCCTCCCTGCCATGCCTCTCAGTCTGACAAACGTACTTCTTAAGAGGCAACGCAAAAGTCAGCACTGTCTCTGTGAAGTCTGGCTTGACTCCTCCAGGAGGTCCTAGGGGGGCCTTCTTCAAACTCTCTCAGAGCACTCCAAGAGTTGCTTGCTCTTGGCCTGGGTGCCTCAAGGGCAGGGATCTTACTCTGCTTATCTCTGGATGCCACAGTGCCTGGTTTGTAACAGGTGCCCAATCAATGTTTGGAGAATGGCCGGGTAGACTCAAGTGATGGTTTGGACTCTATTAATAGACCCTATTAATATGTCGCTTTAAGCAACAGGACTAACTAGATAGGGCTATCTTTACTGATAAGCATGAAATAAACTGAGCCTGGTGGCTTAATTTCTTCTCTCCTAGCCTGGAAGCCATAAACAATGTGTCCCCTCTGTCCCAGGTTCCGGAGGGGGGAAAGAGGTTTCTGAAAGCCAGCTGCAGTTGGCGGCTTTCCTGAGTCATATCTGGCCTGAGTGGAAGCCCCACAGGACCTCCAGGTTATCCAGCACACAATGGCTACAATGTGCTGGGCTGCAGGAGTGAAGAGAACAATTTCTATAGTCTCCATATTGTTTACACTAACTTCACAGAAGCATTTCACACCAGTGGAGGGGCGCCAGCCTGAGCAGACTATCAACACAGGGAAAGGGGTGGGGGATGGTGGAGAGGGAAGTCTATAAATTCAACACAAACCCTCCCTGGAAAACAGACTGAGGTGGCTCCCACTAAGCTCCTTGATGTTTTTTGTTTTGTTTCATTTTGTTTACAAAAAGGTTGTGAGGGGGAGAAAGGGGACTTAAAAATAACAGCTCCTATTTATTTAGCATTTACTGTGTACCAGGGATTGTACTGATGATTTTCTGTATATGGTATCATTTATCTTTTAAAGGATTTTATTTATTTATTTGAGAGAAAGAGAAAGAACACGGGTGGGGGGAGAGCAGAGGGAGAGTGACAAGCAGACTCTGCACTGAGCGCGGAGCCCAATGTGGGGCTCGATCCCAAGACTCTGAAATCATGACCTGAGCCGAAATCAAGAGTCAGATGGTTAACTGACTGAGCCACCCAGGCGTGCCCCCTGTATATGGTATCATTTAGTTCCTCATAATCTCTTGAGATGGATACTACTATCACTGCTCTCGTTTCGCAGATGGAGAAACTGAGGCACAGTGAGTCCAAGTAGCTTGCCTGAGGTTACACAGGAGCAAGCCAGGATTCAGTCTTGTTTCAGGGCCCATGCCTTTAACCACTGCACAACACTGTCCCCCATTGGTTGTACAAAGGCAATTGAGCTGCGGTCCCGCTCCTCGGGGAGCTGACAAAGATGGTAGCCAGAGACTCACACAACACCCTCAAGGAGAGAGAATATGACCATAACTACACAGGGCAGAAATAGACAGTGAAGCCCAGAGAGGTTCACCAGAGTTGGTGCTGGGGACCATTGGCAACAGAGTGGGGGCAAGTGAGGAACTCTTCCTAGAGGTGCTGACCTGTGCACTGAGACAGATTCTTGTACACCCATATTCGCGCATTATTCACAATGGCCAAAAAGGTGGAAATCCAAATGTCTCTCAAAGGATGAATGGATAGACAAAATGTGGTATACACATCCAGTGGAGTTTCACTCAGCCTTAAAAAAGAATGGAATTCTGAGAAGAAAACAGAGAGGGAGACGATCCACAAGAGACTCTTGACTCCGGGAAACAAACTGAGGGTTACGGAAAGGGAAGTTGGTAGAGGGATGGGGTAACTGGGTGATGGGCATTAAGGACAGCACGTGATGTGATGAGCACTGGGTGTTATACGCAACTAATGAATCGCTGAACACTACACCAAAAACTAACGCTGTAATATGTTGGCTAATTGAATTTAAATAAAAAAATAAAAATAAATAAATTTTTTAAAAAGAATGGAATTCTGACACATGCCACAACATGGATGAACTTCGTCATGACGACATTACTCTGAGTCAAAGAAGCCAGACACAAAAGGACAAATACTGTAAGATTCCATTTATGTGAGGTATGGAGAAGAGTCAAATTCCTGGAGACAGAAAGTGGCATAGTGCTTACCAGGGGCTGAGGGCAGGAAGGAATGGGGAGTCCCTGTTCACTGGGTACAGAGTCTCAGTTTGGGATGATGGAAAAGTTCTAGAGATGGACAGTGCCAATGGTGGCATAGCAAATGTGTATGGACTTCCCGCCACTGAACTGTACACTTAAAAACGGTTAAAATGGTAAAAAAAAAAAGAGAGAATGAAATGAAAACAGACTCAGCAGCAGCCTGGTCTACAGAGCTTGCAGCCCACAGGGAAGGGTGGTGGATTTTGAGACCCCTGAACAGAGAGCTTCGGGTGGCAGAAACTGGTCCCTGGGAGAGGAGCGGCAGTGAGTGCGCGTTGCCTGAAGAGGGAGCCAGAGAGCTCTGGGATGGTGAGTTTCTTCAGTCACCTCCTCCCCCTCCCCCGCCAGCCCCGCCCCACCCCCCCACTCCCCTCTGCGGGGGCGCGCCTGCGCGCGCGCACTCGCTCGCTCGCTCACTCACTCACTCACCTAGGCCACTCCAGAGCGGACGGTGCCAGCAGAGGCGGCAGCTGGGTGTGGTCGGACTCGCAGGGAGTCCTGGGGAATCCCTACAACTGAGCAAAGGTCACACCCGCCTCTCCCAGCTTCTCCAGGGAACACTCCCTCCCCTCTGAGGCCCGAGCTAGTTGGTTCTCCAGTGGAGAGACTTGTCAGAGGCGCTACCTGTCCCGTCCTCAGAACTGTCCTGGGCGGGGGGGGGGGGGGGGGGGGGGGAGGGGAGGGGGGAGGCAGCTCAGGTCAGCGAAAGGATCAGGGTTGGGTTCCCCCCATTCTACCCCTGGGCACGGTATTGGACCTCTCTGGGCCGCCGTTCCCTTGTCTTTACAACGTGATTAACAATAGCACGGGGACTATCTTACTTACAAGTGTCGCGGGGATTAGACGAGACGTGCCCAGTGCTTGCAACAGTGCCGGCTCAGAGTGAGTGTGAAAGAGGTATCGGCTCCTAATCTCTCCCCAAAGGGGCTGTGATGATTGATTACACAGAGAAGGTTGAAAGCACGCAGGACCCCATGGGCCTGTGAGTGGGGCTAGCTAATAATAATTGTAGTAATAATAATAATGATGATGATGATGATAACGTTAATACCAAAGCCCAGGGACCCTGGACAGTCAGAAGAACGTGGAGCCACGGAGCCCTGCCAGAGAACGGAAAGCCACGGTTTGGGGTCTCTAGGGAAGACAGTGGCAGCCAGTCCCCAGAGAGTTCTGTCCTGCAACACCCCCCCACCCCACCCCCCGCTCCCCAGGCGGTTGTTCAGTGGCTCAGGCAGCCATTCAGTGAGGCGTATGGGAAGGGAAGCGAAGAACGAGTGTTAGAGAGCCGGTGCCACTGTTGGCCTTCCACGAGTGGGAGGCCTTCAGGGAAGGGGAAGGGGGCAGGTCCGCCCTGGAGTCTTGGAGTCTTCGGGGACAAGCTATACAGTACCAGCCTCTGTTTCTATTCCTCCCCTCTTGGTGTGGAAGCTTTGTTTTTGTAGCTGGAGAGGAAAGGCTTGGGCGGGGCCGTGCTTTGCAGCACCAGGAACCACAAACCCGCCCCCGGATTGAGGGTACAGAATGTACCCAGACTGCAAACCACACCCTTGTGGCCTGGGGAGGCCCCTGGGGCGGGCTGGGGAAACTGTCACACTACATTGTTTGAGTGCACCCCGTGCCTAGCAACCGGCCTGGGGTTCCACCGCACTCAAGACAATGGGATGTCCCAAGGGGTCAGAACTGACCAGAGGGGTTCCCAGGACTGAGGATCTCTCTGATCTGAAGAGAGGTCCACGGACCCCTGACCCCCCCTCCTGGTGCCAGATTAGGTCTAGAGCTGGCACAGGATAGAGCTTCTGGCCCAAGGCCACCATGAGGGGACGTTCCCGGCCACAGCCAAACCCTCCTCCTCCCCACCCCCCACCAATTTTGGGGGATGGATTCTGCCTCCCCCCACCTGTGTGCACCACCCCCCAGGAGGCCTACCTAGGATTTCCAGAGCAGTGAAGGGAGCGAGGCCGATGGGACATGTGGGGAAGATGGAGATGGTTCCCTGAAGCCTGAAGTGACTTGAAAATGAAAGATTGGGAGAGGGCCAAACCCACAGCCGGCTGGAGAGGGGGGAGGACTTCCAGTCGGACAGGTCGGGGGAAGAAGGTCCTGTGAAACCAGGATGAAATTCAGCAGCAACAAGTGCAAGGGGGTTGTTAGTGACAAAACCTAACAACATAATTTAGCTCAACACAAATAAACAAGAAAAACACCAAGCGAAGGAGGGAGTTGACCACAAGTTGAATATGAATCAGCCTCAAAATAGAGCATGGCTCACTTATGTCGGCCACATTTTCCAAACCAAAGATCAGGGCACAAATTTGACAAGAATGAGTGTACTTGTGGGGAAACAAGCCTGAGTATTTGCAACTGAGACTCTCCCCAGCAGACTGAGGTCCTAGGCTCACTGAGACTGTGCTCTCTTTAATCTAATCGTCCTCAGAGAGCTGTGTCCAGAATCGGGGGTGAATGGAGAAGGTTTAGAAGAGGAAGAAAGAGATGAAAAATTGGGGCCAATATCGGGAAAGCAGAAGCAGCACGAGGAGGTAGACAGGGCTCAGGTACAAACGTCCAGCCGCTGGACCCTGAGTGACGGTGCAGCATCAGGAAACCTACGTAACCTCTCTGAGCTCCAGTTTCCTGGTCTTTAAAACCGGGATAATAATATCTGCCATAAAGACTGTCGTGCAGGGGACACCTGGGTGGCTTAGTCAGTTAGGCGGCCAACTCTTGATCTCAGCTCCGGTCTTGATCTCAGGGTCGTGAGTTCGAGCCCCGCATTGGGCTATGCGCTGGGCGTGGAGCCTGCTTTAAAAAAAAGACAATGTTGTGAAGACTTAAATGATTCCAGAATGTGTAAAGTACCAAACACATAGTAGGTCCTCAATAAATGCGTAGTTGTCAGTTTGGAGAAAGGGAAGAATAGTATGTGAGAAGATTTTATGAGGAGGCTACTAAATGGTTGTTCCATGGAAACTGGAACAAGGAGAAATGGACTGTGGCTGGAGTAGGAAGGATTTGGGTGGCGGTGGGTAAGAACCTGGTGACCATCAGAAGTGGCAAAAGTGGCAGCTGACAGGCTGTTAGGCAGGATTTGTTTGGCCCCAACAGTGTTTTCCAAAATTCTGAATTAGTTGCCAACCTTTTTTAAAAGTGGAAGATTTCACATAAAAATCCAGAGTTCTTGGCGTTTCTTGAAAAAATCAGAAAAATCTAGCAACTCTGGACCCACATGTCCGCATGACTACAAGTGTGGGAGGGAAGCGAAGGCTGCTTCTCTTAGGAGGTCTCTCACACTGGTGCTCCTCAAACTGTCACGTGCTGAAGAAATCTGTTCCAAGGCAGATGCTAATATCCAGAATGGGCAAATCCAGGGAGACAGATAGTAGTGGTTGCCCACGGCTGGAGGGAGGTGGGAATGCGGACTCATACTGCTAATGGGCATGGGGTTTCTTTCGGGGGTAATGAAAATGAAACCAGGTATTTAGAGGCGGTAGTTGCACAAAACTGTAAAAACCACTGAACTGTATGCTTCACAAGGGTAAATTCCGTGGTCTGTGAATTATACCTTAAGAAAGCTGTTCCTTTAAAAATGCAGATGCTGATTCCCTAGGGCTGAGGTGGGACTGAAGATTCTACATTTCTAACAAGCACCCGGGTTCGTGCCATGCTTGCTGGTCCTGGGACCAGCTCTGTGCCACCCGTGCAACCGCTGGTTCGCAACCTCTGCTGCACACTGGAACCACCTGGGGAGTTTTTAAAACTACCCATGCCTGGATCCCACCCTCACCCGCACCCCCCCTGATTCTGATAACAGGAATCTGGGATGAGGCCCTGGGCATTAGGATTTCTGAAGCTGCCCAGGTGATTCTACTTTGCAGCCAAACCTGAGAACCAACTGTCTTACATCCTGGCCACTTTCCCCTTTCCGGTTACCTGCGCCTGGGTGCGCCCGAGGCATCTGACCCCGGCTCGGCTCCAACCACCCTCTTCCCTCCCACCACCCAAGCTTGGCTTCCCAGCCCCGGCCCGGTCGGCCTGGCGCTGCGCCACGCCCCCTCCCGCCTTAATCCCACCGGAGTTCTGAGTTTCTGGAGCCCAAACTTTCCTCCCCCCGCCCCTCCCCAGGTCCCTGGCCAGTGACTGGGGTTCTGTTTCCCGGGGCGAGCTGGGGTGAGGGCATTTGTCGGAGGCTTTTGGAAAATCTAAAGAACTCCGATCCTCCCAGGGGCCTCCGGTAAGCAAGCCGGGACTCCCCGGGAGCCCAGGCAGGGCTGCCCGGCCGCCGCCGCCGCCGCCGCCGCCGCCGCCGCCGCCAGGCCCGGCCTCCCCGCCACGCCCTTGTCTGGCGGCCGCATGGCAGCCCACATGCCCGCCCGCTCCCCGCTTCCCCGGGCAGCAGCGCGTGGGAAGACATGTGCTCACAGGGGAGGGTGAGCAGAGGCGTGCGCGGCCGGTCTACGGGGACTGGGAAGCCGCCCGAGAGCCCACGGCGGCGCCCCGCCCCCCCCCAGGGGACGGAGCAGCGAGGAGTGAGGGCGGGGCAGAAAGTGGGCGGGCGCGGGGCGGAGCCCTTCCCCCGGGGCTCCCTGGGTAATCCGCGCTTGCGTGCGAGCCTCACTGAGCGGCAGCCCGGAGCGAGGTCCAGACGTGGGCAAGTCATTCCAAGTGAAAAGAGGTTATAACCACAGAAAGACAGAACATTTCGTTCTGAGTGGGAGGAAGACAGCTGGGCAAGGCCCATGGAAAGGCCCCCCCAGCCAGCCTTGCTTTTACAGGACTGATACCACTTCCCAGATGTTTTAAGCATAACATCTCTATCTCCCCCCCCCCCACTCATTTGCTCTCGGCAGTCGGCTTGAATGTGGCTATTCGTGTCCTTTTTTTCCTCAAGGGCTTGCTTGCCTTTTTTTCCCCTAGAGATTGGAGAGGGTTTAATGAGATTCTACATAGAAGGTGCAGCGAAAGCTGGGGAAAAGCTGGTGTAAAGGAAGGCTTGATTGCTGAGGCGCTCCTAATTGATCTAGCACTGGGGACACTTTCACACTCGCTCTTTATAATTCCTTGGAGGCGCCGGGGCGCCCAAGTGCCTTTGGGGGCCTCTTGTAGTTTGGAGAACAAACAAATGCCTCACTGCTCGGCTCTCCAGGGCCCGTTCTCCTTTCAAGACTAGCTTGGTCCCCTTACCTTTCGTGTGTACCGTTTGAATCGGGGCACAGGGGTGCCTGCAAGAGAGCGATGGAGGATGACAGCGCCAGGCTGGGCTGAGGGGGCTGCAGGCAAGGCCGCGTAGGAGGTGATCTTTTGAGCTCTTTGAGCTTCTTTTGCCTTCCTTCCACCCAAGAGATCAGAGAGCCTGCTGCGGGGGGTGGGGGGGTGGGCTGTGCCTCCAGGGCAGGCCAGCTTTGGACAGGAGCAGGGTTGGATATTCTCAGAAAGCTCGGTTCCTTGGCGGTGGCTGCCTCCGCACACGGAAAAAGAGCTGACAGGACAGATTCTCAGCATCTCCTCTGCCCTACCAGGCCTAGCCAGCCTGTGCTCCGCCCCTGCCCTTTGCCCTCTGGCTCTAACAATGACACAGGAGATAAAAGGCAAAAGCCTGAGGTATAGAGGGCAACTGGCTCTGAATTAGGATGAGAAGCCCCAGGAGTACCACCATCTGTGGAGCAAGGACTGAGCTCCTCAGAGAAGGATCCTTGGGGCGGGGGGGGGGGGGGGGGGGGGGGGGGGGCTGTCACCAGGCAATGGTGGCCTGAAGGGACGGTCCTGAGCTGCGACCTTGGGGAAAAGAATCTGATGAGGGGCCAGGGAGAACAGAGAGGGCATATAATCAAAGGGGCATAATTATACAAGTTAACATGTACTGAATGGTTTCTAAGTGCCAGACACAAAGCTAAATGCTTTACATGGATAATCTCATTTAGCCCTCTCCCAAGTGCCCTAATTACCATCATTTTACATGTTTGGAGTGGAAATTCAGGCTCAGAGAACGTTGAGTAACTTGTCCAAGGTCCACAGCTAGTAAGAGGGAGGAGTGAGGCTGAGAACTCAGCTCCATCTGAGTGTAGAACCACTGCCCTTAGCCAGGCAGTCTCCCCACTGATAGCATAAAGGCTTCTGAGGTTACCAAGGAAGGTTCTGGCAACTCCCCCCCAGGCCCCAGAGGGACCACTGCATCCCACAGAGCCTGGGAAAGACAGCAGGGATCGTGGGAAAATTCTCACCCCATCCTCTGTGCCCAACTTTGTAGCCTGTGGACAAGAGCCCTTCCCTGCTGTCAGCCTCTGGTCCCTACCTGAGCCATGTGCAGATCCACATGCAGCCACGAGGATCATGGGATGGGGTGGGACTTGCTGTTGGTGTAAGTGTCTTGGGCTAGAGGGGAACGAATGAGCACACAGAAGCAGGCTCTGCCTTCTTGGCTCTCGAATCCCCAAGGAGCACTAGGCTTGAGCTAGGAGAATGTTCTAGATGTTCCTGGCCAGGAGAGCTAAGGTGGGGCATCTCTTTCATCAGCTGTGCTAAAAGTCGCCCCAGAAAAGGCAGCACTGTTTGGACACCTGTTGTTTGCCCTGGTGTGAACCTTTCTGTGAGGGTTTGCACAGGGGGCCCTTTGGAATGTTCTTAGGGGTTGCCTGGTCCCTGCCCCAGCAGGCAGGCCCTTCTAGCCAGGGACAGTGAATCACCCAGAGCAGAACACATGCATCTGTTTGGGAGAACACTGTGTGCTCTGGACGGGCGCTGGAGCCCAAGGGGAAAGGGAAGTGTACAGGACTGACCAGCCAGGGAGAGACTGGGAGGGGTTTCTCCTATAGCAGCTACTCCAACTGCCCCAACTAAGCTTCACCAGTGCACGCCTCCCTTTCTACCCTCGGGTGGCAGGAGGCAGTGGGAGAGGTCACAGGCTGCTCTGCCCTGCCCCCCACTTGGAGGCTGCTTCTCCCACTGGCCCTGGACATTTGGTCGCAACCCCCATGCCTTACCCCTCAATGTGTACTTAGAATCAATGTAGCATCATCTGATTGGAGCTGGGTTGCTCCTGGACTCTACCCTCTTCTCTATGCTCACCGCCTCTGCCCTGACTCAAGCCTTGATCCTCTGTCCCCTGAATTGTTGTCACAGCCTCTAGCCGCCCCAAACCACCCCCATTCCACTTTCCTTGCCACAACCTGAGCCATCTTTCTAAAAGGCATAGGAGAGGGGCGCCTGGGTGGCTCAGTCGTTAAGCGTCTGCCTTCAGCTCAGGTCATGATCCCAGGGTCCTGGAATCGAGCCCCGCATCGGGCTCCCTGCTCCGCGGGAAGCCTGCTTCTCCCTCTCCCATGTCCCCTGCTTGTGTTCCTTCTCTCGCTTTGTCTCTCTCTCTGTCAAGTAAATAAATAAAATCTTTAAAAAATAAATAAATAAATAAAAGGCATAGGAGATTATGTCAGTCCTCAAGTTAAACCCCTTCAGTGGCCCCTCATTACCCTCAGGGCAGAGGGTAAACATTCTAGCTCAGCATTCAAGGCCTTGGTGGTTTGGCTCAAACTTGCTCTCCACCAGTGTACAGATACCAGAGAAAATGCAGGGATGCCCGGCTAGATGTGAACTTCAGATATCCAACAAATAGTATTTGAGTTAAGTATGTCTCTTGCACTGTGCCCTGAATTTTTTTTTGCTAAATCTGGAAACCCTACTCCAGCTGTGTATCCATTCTTCCTGATAATAGCTGTACTCCAGGTCCTTACCATCTCCTGGAAGGAGTCACCAGCATCCGAACTGAGTCCTTTGCCCCCGGGACCCTCCCTCTTCCAAACCATCCACCCCTCCGCCCCAAGATGTTGCCAGGCCATTCTCTCAACTGCCATCCAATAATGCTATTTCCAGGGGCACCCAGGTAGCTCAGCTGGTTAAGTGTCTGACTCTTGATCTCAGCTCAGGTCTTGATCTCACGGTGGTGAGCTGAGCATCGAGCCTACTTAAAAAACAAAGCAAAACAATAATGCGATTTACATTTTCCACCTCTGTTCCAGTCCTTGCCCGCCCTCAATTTCCTCCATGCCTCTTTCTCTTGGTGTCCCAACAGCAGTCCCTCCCTCCTTGTCTGGGCTCATGACACATCCCACCATTGCACCACCTAACTTTTGGGGTTGTCATGTTTCGTAGGACAACCTGCTGATCTGTGCAGAGTGTGTCTTCTCCACTGTCCCATGAGGCATGATGCCTCATCCTTTTCGCTTTCTCCTTCCTCCCACCATTGGGTGGTGGGGCCTCGGTCAACGTAGGTTGGCTGATCAATGGTTCGTTTACTCTCTCACCAGACGGGGGAGCTCCTAAAGGGCAGTTTTTGGACCGAACCTCACGTAGTTCTGTTTGGTTGAACACACATTTATTGAGCGCCCATTCTGAGCCAGGATTTGTTTCTAAGGTAAGGATATCTGTTTCCAGTGCCCTCACGGAACTCACAGTCTAGCTAGGGAGTTCCAGTGTGTATGGGTACTTAGAGCGCAACGTGAGTTGTGCAATGAATAAAGCATGTACAGGGTGCGACGTGCTTACAGAGGTGGAAGGGATGAACAGAATTTGGGAAACGGGGGGCGGCGCTGGGGGGCTCAGTGGGTTATGCATCTGCCTTCCGCTCAGGTCATAATCCAGGGGTCCTGGGATTGAACCCCACATCAGGCTCCATACTCAGTGGGGTGTCTGCTTCTCCCTCTCCCTCTGCCCCTCCCCCTGGCGCATGCTCTCTCTCTCTCTCTCAAATAAATAAATAAAATCTTAAAAAAGAATTTGGGAAATGGGATGTTGGATACATTCTAGGAGAGGTTACACCTCCTTTGGGGGACGCGGAAGGCATTCCTGGTGGAGGAACCACAGGTACACAGGCGTGGAGGCAAGAAAGACCATGGTGTATCTTCGGGAACCATAGGAAGTTCCAAAGCAGGGTCCGGCAAGAAGGACCTTGAACAGTCACAGGAGATGTTTGGATGGTGGATGACTGACGAAGAGCCGTTCAAGAGGGTTTGACAGGGAATGTTGACATACAACATGTGCATTGAAGGTACCCAGTGTGATGATTTGATACATATATATACTGTGAAATGAGGACCAGAGTAAGGTTAGTTAACACATCCATCAGCCAGTTACCATCGCCTTCAAGGGTTTTTTTTTTTTTTAATTTTATTTATTTACTTGACAGAGAGAGAGAGAGAGAAAGAGAGCAAGAGCGGGAACACAAGCAGGGGCAGAGGGAGAGGAAGAAACAGGTCCCCCGCCGAGCAGGGAGCCCGATGCGGGGCTCGATCCCAGGACCCTGGGATCACGACCAGAGCCAAAGGGAGATGCCCAACGACTGAGCCACCCAGGCACCCCTCAAGGGTTTTAACTGAGCAGACTTCTGTGTTAAGAGAGGCGATCAAAGCCAAACACAAGAGACCACACATTGCATGATTCCATTTATATGAAATGCCCAGAAAAGGCAAATCCATAGAGACAGAAAGTAGATTAGTGGTTGTCGGAGGCTGGGGGTGGGGACAGGAAGTGATTGCTAATGGGCACGAGGGACCTTTTCAGGGTGATGGAAAGGTTCTAAAATT
This sequence comes from Zalophus californianus, assembly GCF_009762305.2. Classification (NCBI taxonomy): domain Eukaryota; kingdom Metazoa; phylum Chordata; class Mammalia; order Carnivora; family Otariidae; genus Zalophus; species Zalophus californianus. The sequence goes on along the minus strand of NC_045612.1, from coordinate 40,354,421 downwards.
GGATTGTGGTAACGGTTACACAACTCCATGAATATTCAAAAATCATTGAATTGTGCACTTAAAATAGGTGAGTTGTATGTTACGCAAACTATACCATGATAAAGCTGTTTAAAAATAAGAGGCCATCATCAGTCTGGCCACAGTGTGGGAAACGGATCGGGGTGAGGCAAGCCTAGGTGTGGCCAGAGCAGTGAAGAAACTTCTGCACAGTTCCAGGCAAGAATCAGCGAGCTCTGGAGGGGCAGAGAGGCCGGGGAGGAGGGCTGGAGTCAACAGACAGGCAGGAGGTCGAATCAGTGAGGTTCAGGGAAACAGATTGCCCGGAGGGGATAAGTGAGAGAGGCGGAAGAGTCTAGGATGACACTCTGGATTCTGGCTTTGGCGGCTGGACAGCTGGTGGCACCAGCAAACCTCAGAGAGCTTAGTATGGTGCCTGAACCTCAGCACGTGTTTGGGGAATAAAGAAACGAAGTGCTTCGTGCATTCGTGTCATCCCCTGTCCTTCTGTGGCTCCCTCTTACCCATAGGTTAGTCCTCTGGCTCCCAGGGTGCTTATTTTCAGTGCTACCCATTTGGAGGCATGGAGCAACCTGGGAAATCTGCTGTTCCTGGATGTACCTGTAGGAAACCCCCTTCTGGATACACAAGAGACCTCTGGTCTGGAGTGGGGAGGGAAAAACTTGGGAACGGATGGCCACCAAGGCTCTGAGGACTCTTGTCATAGGCTCAGGACTCCATTCTCACAAGGGTAACCCCCACCCCTACCTGGACTCTACCACTCACCTGCAAACCCACTCCCTCCCCCTAGTCAATCAGTGACGCATCTGGAGTCCTCAGGATGCCCTTGCGGGTCCTGGGCTTCCCCCTAAATTCCCATTTGCATTGGTCACCTGTCAGTCCACTGGACCAGCGTCCCTCTGAGTGTACTCTTGGGAACGCCTGCCTCAGAACGATGTGGGGGCGGTGATTATTAAACATGCAGATGGCCAGCCCCCATACCTGACCCATTCAGTCCGAATCTACAGGGCTGGGTAGGAGGAAGGAAGTTCTGCCTGTTCCAGAAGTTCCCGGGTGGTTCAGAGACCTGAGAATCAGAGCTACTGTGGCGGAAGGTGGATTAGGGGTGCTCGTGAGCCTGCCACTCCAGCATGCAGCCCCCCCCTCCCGCGGCCACTTGATGGACAAGAGAGCCCTCCCCCAAGTGCTCCCCACGACATGGGCGGCCATCTGTGATAGTCATCTTTCCATCAGAAAAGGCACTCCAGCACCACCGCTAATCGGATTACCCTGTTGCCCAATCTGCCTCCCCTCCCCTTTCCCCCACTAAATTTCCACAGGACAATCAGTGCTCAATTGCTCTTTCCTCCGTCCTCCCAGGCACTCAGCATGGGCTGAGTGCAGGAGAATTGGTTGTTTATATGCGAGCTCTTGAAGAGCCCAGACCAAGTCTGGGCAGATGAGTGCCTTTACACCAGCGGCATCTAGGACAGGGCCAGGTATACAGTAGGTGCCCAGTAGCTACTCGTAGTACTGCATCACTAATGAAGGAGGCAAGAGGCATGAATAACATAAATGAAGTCTTGGATTTGGCTTCACGAGTGACCATGTTCCTAGTCTTCAGGAGACAGATTTGCCCTCCTGGCTTGCCTAACAGTGAGGTCAGTAGGTCAACACCACTATGTTAGAGCCCCACAGAAGGTGGGAACACAGTGCCGGGGCTAAAGAGCTGCAGAGCTGGCAGGGACCTTCATTCATTCATTCTTCAACCAACCAATTTTTAAGTAGGCTCCACGCCCAGAGCAGAGCCCAATGCGGGGCCTAAACTCACCATCCTAAGATCAAGACCCGAGCTGAGATCAAGAGTCTGACGCCTAACCAACTGAGTTACCCAGGTGCCCCTCAAGCAATCAACTTTGTTAAAACATTTTTAAAAGATTTTTATTTATTTTTTTGAGAGAGAGAGAGAGAGAGAGAGAGAGCATGAGTGGGGAGGAGGGGCAGAGGGAGAGGGAGAAGTCTACTCCCCGCTGAGCAGGGAGCCCGATGCAGGGCTCTATTCAGGAACCCTGGGATCATGACCTGACCCGAAATCAGACACTTAACCAACTGAGCCACCCACGTGCCCTCAACCAACCAATTTTTAATGAGCTCTTCCCATGCGCCAGACACTGCACAAATTCCCCAAAAGAAAATGGTGAACAGGACAGACAAGGCTCCCGACCTCACAGAGCTTACAATTTAGTGGGGAAGGCAGACATTCAATAATTACAGCTCTGAGAAGTGCTACCAAAAAAAAGAACAGTGTCAGTGAAAGTGTATATAGCAACAGAACTTGAATTAGCCTGGCAGGAATGGATGGGGGAACACTCTTCAAAGAGGGGTTTAGACCCAAGGAAGTGACCTTGAGCCGAGACCACAGGCAGGACCAGTACTTAAGAAGGCAAAAAGCGGAGGGAAAACATCTCAGGCAGTGGGTAGGACCTGAGGCAGGTACAAGCTCCGGATCGAGTCCCATATCAGGCTCCCTGCTCAGCCGGGAGTCTGCTTCTCCCTCTGACCCTCTTCCCTCTTGTGCTCTCTGTCTCTCATTCTCTCTCTCTCAAATAAATAAATAAAATCTTCTAAAAAAAAAAGCTTGGCATGTTTATGGAACGTGCAAGAAAAGCTGGTGTGGCTGGAACAGAGGGAGTGGGGGCAGGGGGAAAGCAGGAGCTGAGACTTGGTTAGCTAGGTAGGGGCCTTTGGCATCACAGTAAGGGGTTTGAATTTTATATAAAGTGGGATGGGAGGGTTTCAAGCCAACGAGATCTGATATGTGTTTTAGGGTGGCTGCATTGTAAATGGATTGAAGGGGGTGACGAGTGGAAGCAGAGAGAGACACATCAGGAAGTTAGGATGGCAAGCAGGAGCCCGGGAGGCAGCTGTGCAGACTTGGGCGTACACGTTCAGCCCACACATTTTCCCGATTAGGAAACTGAGGCCCAGAGAAGGGGGATGACTTTCGCAACATCACCTTGCTTCCTGGTCCCATTTCCCCACAAGAGGGAGGTTAACAGAATACCAAGCAGGGAATGCTAAGTGGATTCGGGGTGGATGCGTTCAGCGATGCCTCGTGGCACATCTGGGGTTCTGGAAGCCGATGCAGATGCTCGGAGTGGGTAGGAAATGAAGCGATGACCCGGGATCCGTTAGTGCAGGGCTCCGTAGCTCCGGTGCCTGGGGGTGGGAGGAGCCTTGGGTTGCGCATCCCAGCCCTGTTTAGTCTAGCCTCTGCTCAGCCAGGAGCTAAGTACTTACTGGCCAGTTCCTTCCTGCTTCCACAGCATAACCAAATGCTGAGCTGGGCAGAACTCCCAGGGCTCCTCAGTCTCTGAGCAGGCAAGTAGCAACCTCATGCGGGGCCACGTGAGGTCAGGGGGGCGGGGCCTGCCGCCGGAGCTCGCGTGGAATTGGCCGCTCTTTGACACACCACTTCCGTGGACGGCCAATCACAAGAGCCACAGCGCCCTTGCTCCTCCCCCCCCCCCCGCATTTGTCCTTGTGAAAGCCACAGAGCTTCCCGCCCAAGTTCCTTCCCTCCCTGGCCCCACACCCGGCCTAAAAGGCCTCAGGGAGAGGCGCCTTGCTCACAGCCCAAGGAGGATGAATGCTCTGCTGGCCAAAGGGAAACGTTTGCGTTTGGGGGCAGGACGTTGTTGAAGACCAATTAGGGAGAAAAGACACCAAAGGGATGGTCAAGCAAGGCTTTGCTGAAATAGCCTTGCGTGTAGATAATAATGAAAATCATCCTAGGTTGGAAGAATCTCCCGAGTCCTCCCTGGCTTGTCGGCATTGGTGTCCACTTAACATGGCACCAGCCCAAACAACATTTGCCATCCCTTCTACCTGGGCCCCAGCAGGTCAGGCCTCCCTTCACCACCTCCCCATCTGCTTTGGGAGTGCCGTTCCCAGGGCAAGAGAAATGCCAAGTGGATTGAAGAGGGTCAGGGAAACTTTTCTTATCTTGGTTCTTTCATTAACGAGTTGGATAACCTACCTCTAGGTCCATTCCCCCATCTAGAAAATGAGGGGTCTGAGCAAATGCTCTTTAAAAGCACTTCTGGGGCGCCTGGGTGGCTCAGTCGGTTAAGCATCTGCCTTTGGCTTGGGGAATGGTCTCAGGGTCCAGGGACTGAGCCCCACATCGGGCTCTCTGCTTGGAGGGGAATCTGCTTCTCCCTCTGCCTGCCGCTCCCCCTGCTTGTGCAGCCTCTCTCTCTCTCTCTCTCTCTCTCTCTGTCAAATAAATAAATAAAAGCTTTTTAAAAAAACTTAAAAAAAATAAAAAATAAAAGCACTTCTAGATGTGACATGTCAGTAGTCTAATAGCTGTTATGCACCAGATACCAGGCAAAGAATTTTACATTCCTCATCTCATTTAATCCCCACAGCAAGTCCTGGGAGGTAGATAGACTTTACAGATAAGGAAAATGAGACTCAGAGAGGTTAAGTGACTTACCTGAGAACACACAGCTAGTAAAGGGCAAAGCCAGGATCAAAAGTAAGGTCTGTCTCACCCCACACCCTACGCTCATAACTGCTTCCTTAAGCAGCGACTTCACTGGCTCTACGCTGTCCAAATTGCCCCTGAAGTCCTGACAAGCTAGGAATGCCCGAGAGAGAAAATGACTCTGCCTCCCCAGTCTACATTTTGTGGTTTTTGTTTGTTTGTTTTTAAAGATTTTTATTTATTTATTTGACAGGGAGAGGGAGAGAGAGAGTACAAGCAGCGGGGGAAGGAGAAGGAGAAGCAGGCTCCCCCTGAGAAGGGAGCCCGATGCGGGGCTCGATCCCGGGACCTTGGGATCATGACCCGAGCCAAAGGCAGATGCTTCACCGACTGAGCCAGCCAGGCGCCCCCCCCCCACCCCCCGGCCCCGGTTTACATTTCGAGTGCTAGATGTGTTGGTAGAAGCAGGTGGATGCTTTGCTGCTGTGAGCTGAGGCATCAAGAGAAGGTCTCTTTTGCTTTGTTCCTGGCAATGGTGCCATGGTGGGGGGTCCTGGGCACTCAGGGAGAAGCAGCAGGGCACTGCCACCTGGGAAAGTTGGCAGGAGACATGCCTCATGAGGGCATCACCTGCTATATAGCGTCGGACCGCTCCCTTGGGTTCTGGGATGTCTGACAAATACCGGACAGGTTCGTGGGCCTATACTCTAATGATATTAATGAGGGCAGGGGAGCCTAGTGAAAATTTAATAGACCAGTATAAAAAGTTTCACAGACTCTGTCTACAGAAGTTCTTTTGAAGGTCCACACAAAGCCGCCAGGGCTGCTTGGAACTCTCCATCCAAGGAAATTATTAACCTTCCTCATTTCAGGAGGAACGATGCGATCTGTTTATTAAATGCTTAAATTAAAGGGAGAGGATACAGTGCAGTTGGGGGTTTTCCACCATAATTCATCCGAGGTTCTCGGTCAGGGAAATTCGAGCCTGGGGCTGACTTGGCTTCCTGACCACTTCCTGCTCCCAGGCTTCCTCCAACCCTATGCCTTTAATAAGTTCAGGTTGTTCAGAGTTCAGCTCTCATTAACCCTTTGAAGTCTGGGTGGATAAATCACAGTTAAAGTCCACGAACCACTTAATGTACATCAAAGATTGGCCAAGGAAGCAATTGTCCTAGCGTGGATGCATCTATTGGAAGGATCAAATGAGATAACGTGTGTGTGTGTGTGTGTGTGTGTGTGTGTGTGTGTGTGTGTGTGTGTGTGAAAGCACTTTGTGATCCTTGAAGCGCAGTAAATTACTTTTATTATTATTTTTTCTCAATAAGATGGTTTATTTATTTACAGGATGGATGCCAGTCCTCATTAGGGGCCTTTGAACGAACCAAATTGGTACTTGTTGAGCCTGGAAAAGTACTAAACTTTCCTTGTACTTCCTCTTGTGTTCCTCCAGCTAATTAACACTTGATTAAGGCGCCTGGGTGGCTCAGTTGTTAAGTGTCTGCCTTGGGCTCAGGTCATGATCCCAGAGTCCTGGTATCAAGCCCCGCATCAGGCTCCCTGCTCCGCAGGAAGCCTGCTTTCTCCCTCTCCCACTCCCCCGGCTTGTGTTCCCTCTCTCCCTGTGTCTCTCTCTGTCAAATAAATAAGTAAAATCTTAAAAAAAAAAAAGAACCTTCTGATGGGCCTGTCGCTTTATGCACTTGAAGCCAGGATAATATGCGGATTGTTTCTCCTTAACAAAGGCCGTGAAAGGCAGAAGACAAGGAGCGTTTCCAGCAATGTGGGGCTTGGGTTTGACCCTTGCTCCACCCAGGATGGGAATTGTCAAGGGGAAGGGGTGTGTGCTGAGGGGTTGAGGTGCCTCCATGCACATCAGGATGGATCAGTCACAAAGACAGGTCAGCTGGGAAATGGAGCTCGTGTCCTGAGAAAACGCTCTTCCAAAAATAACCGGGGTGACTCATACGTTACACAGGTGGACAAGGAAATTGATGCAGCCCTTTGGAGGGGAGTTCGATAATATCTCACAAAATTATATATGCCTTTACCTTTTGACTTACCAATCCCATTTTTAGGGACTTATCCTGATGATACACCTCCAACAATATGGAAATACATATGCATGAAGTTATTCATTATAGCGTTGTTTATAACTGCGAAGTATTTAGAACATACCCAAGTGTCCATACATAGCAGAGTGGTTGGTTAGGCTTTGGTACAGCCAACAGAATGGAGTCCTATGCCCCTGTAAAAAAGAATCAGGATGCTCTCTATGAACTGATAGGGAGTGATTTCTAGGATATGTTGGGGGGAGGGTAGAAAAAAGCCAAATGACAAAAACAACATATTTGTATCGTGCTCCCTTCTGTGTAAGAAAAAGGGAAAGTAAGAAAATACAGATGTGCCTGTTCACATGTACACAAGAAGAATAAACCGGAAACTGATAGAATTTGTGACCTATGAGAGCAGGTGGGAACAGCGTAATATAATAGGTTCTTTGTAGGCATTTCTGAAATAGAGGACACAGCGGAAGGAATGGTAGATTCAGCCTAGAGTAGCAGGAAAGGTCTATTGCTGTCTTGAAAGATGAGTATGTGGTCACCAGGTTGGCTGGTGAGATTGGGGGAGGGGAGATTGTTCCAGGTAGAGGAGACGGGTATGACCAAAGGAGCAAGGATTCAGAAAAGGGAGACAGCTTGGTATTTAAAGTGTAAAGTGTGGGACGCCTGGGTGGCTCAGTCAGTTAAGAATCTGCCTTCGGCTCAGGTCATGATCCCAGGGTCTTGGGATCGAGTCCCGCATCGGGCTTCCAGCTCCGCAGAGAGTCTGCTTCTCCCTCTGCCCTCTGCCTGCCACTCCCTCTGCTTGTGCTCTCTCTCTTTCTCTGACAAATAAATAAATAAAGTCTTTAAAAAAATAAGGTGTAGGGCGCCTGGGTGGCTCAGCTGGTTAAGCGACTGCCTTCGGCTCAGGGCATGATCCTGGAGTCCTGGGATCGAGTCCCGCATCGGGCTCCCTGCTCAGTGGGGAATCTGCTTCTCCCTCTCCCGCTCCCCCCTCTTGTGCTCTCTCTCTCAAATAAATAAAATCTTAATTAAAAAAAATTAAAAAAATAAGGTGTAAAGTGTGTGTGTGTCGGGGGGGGTGGATGACAACTGAGAGAGAAGGCCGGGTGGGACAGGCAGGAACCAGAACATGGGTTTCCTTTTATGCAATGGTAGGCAGTTTGAACTTTATTCCAAGTGACAAGAAGCTGCTAGAATATTTTGAGCTGAGGAATGATCTGGGCCAGTTGACGCTGCATCAGTCCCTGTGGCTACAGTGTGGGGGGTGGACTGAAGGGGAGAGAGAGGAAACAGGGAAGCCAGCAGTACTAGAGGTGGAAAGGAGTGGTCCTGCTCTGGATTATTTTGAAGCTACAGCTGGTGGGACAACTTGGCGGATTGGATATGAATGACTGGGTGTCTGATGGAGCCCTTCTGCCAGACGGGGGATGCAGGAGAAGGGGCAGAATTTGTGGGGAAAGGTGGTAGGTAAATTACCTTGGATGTGTCAAGGGTAAGGTGTCAGTGGGGCAGCCCGGAGTTGGCTGGATGGGTGTGGAGCGCAGGGGAGAGGTCAGGGCCTGGACCCTAGGTGCGGGACCACACACGTGGAGGTGGAAAAGATGAGGCCAACACAGGAGAGCGTATGTACTACAGCGAGAAGAGAAGAGGTCTGAGGACAGAGTCCTAGGGACGCGGACATTAAACGGGCGGAAGAGGAAGACCCTGCAAAGATAGCTAAAAGTAGTGTTAATAGAAACAGAAGGCAAACCATAAGAGACTCTTAACTCTACGAAACAAACTGAGGGTCGCTGGAGGGGGCGGGGGTGGGGTGGGGTACCTGGGTGACGGGCATAAAGGAGGGCACGTGATGGAATGAGCGCTGGGTGTGATACGCCACTGATGAATCAGTAAACTCTACCTCTGAAACTAATAATACACTCGATGTTAATTCATGGATTTTAGATACAATTTAAAAAACCAGAAGAATTAGGAAAGCCATGAGCCACCAAGACCCAGGGGAAGACAGTTGCCAGGGGCATGTGCTCAGCAGTGCTTGGGGCTGCAAAGTGGCCATTGGGTCTGGTCATTGACTTTTCTTTTTTTTAAGCTTTTATATATTTATTTGACAGAGAGAGAGAGAGAGAGAGAGAGAGCGAGAGCGTGTGCACAAGCAGAGGGAGCGGGAGACGGAGAGGGAGAAGCAGGCTCCCCGCCGAGCAGAGAGCCTGATGCGGGGCTCCATCCCAGGACCCTGGGATCACGACCTGGGCCGAAGGCAGCCGTCTCACCTACTGAGCCACCCAGGTGGCCCTCATGAAATCATTTTTAATGTGAAGGAAGCAGCAAAGATCAAATTATCCACGCATGAACTGGGGCTCTTTGCAAACTTGCAGAGCGTGGGCATCACCCTGTGTTGCACAGACAGGATCCTGGGCTTCAGTCCTAGGCATCTGGAGGGGATGGTGCTGATGGGGTGCTGGTTTCCCGTTGTGAACTGTGAACAGTACACACTTCGGATGCAAACACAGTCGCATGTACGCATCAGGGACTACGATAATAATCAAGGTAAAAAGTCTCCTTTAAAACGGAGTACGAGACCTCATTAATGGGTTTACCAATTGTTCTTTCCTGCTTTGGACTTTGGCCAAAAGCTGGAGGGCTGAGAACAGGACAGGGAGAAAGGTCTCAGGCTCCTTTCCTGGTTCACAGCTCTGAGGTCACCCCGTGGCCCTAAAGTTTCTGCAGAACTTGGGGCCTTAAGTGAGGCCTGGGTGGGGCATCAGCTCTGATCTTTCCCGAGGCAGAGGCCCATCAGTCATTGTGTTCGCTCCAAGGGCAAAGGACTTCGGGCTAAGACGTTCTGTCCCTTTGCAGACAATAGAGCCTGTAAGCTGCTTCGGAAGAGCTCAAGCAAGCCATTGCCTCACTGAAAAAACAATGTGCTGCCCCTGGCAAGATATATATTGGACAGAGAAACAAAACATTTGATTTGGGCCCAGGCTCTGGCTCCAAGCTTGCTGTGTTACTTTAGGCAAGGACCTTCCACTCTCAGGGCCTCAGCCGGTCCATCCGCCCAGTAAGTGGAGTGAACAGATGATCTTTAAGGGAACTGCTACCCCCACATTCCTCTTTTTTTTTTGATTAATCAACTTTCTTTTTTAGAGCAGTTTTAGGCTCACGTGAAATTGAGCAGAAAGTACAGGGAACCTGCGTAGATCCCCTTTCTCTCCTCATACACAACCTCCTCTCCTACCGACATCCTCTGCCAGTGTGACATTTGTTACAATTGATGAATCTACGTTGACATATCATAATCACCCAAAGTCCATCGGGTTGTATGTTTTATGGGTTTTGACAAATACACGTGTCCACCGTCCTAGTATCATACAGAATAGTTTCGCTACTCTAAAAATCCTCAGTACTGCACCGATTCATCCCTCCCTCCCCTCAGCTACTAGCAACCACTGATCTTTTGACCGTCTCCATAGTTTTGCCTTTTCCAGAATGTCCTCTAATTGGAATCATACAGCTATGTGGCCTTTTCAGGTTGGCTTCTTTCACGTTGTAATATGCATCTAAGTTCCTCCGTGTCTTTTCGTGGCTCCACAGCACATTTTAGTATTGAATAATCTCCCATTGTCTGGATGTACCATAGTTTTATTTATCCACTCATCTACAGAAGGACATCTTGGTTGCTTCCAAGTATGGGCAGTTATGAATAAAGCTGCTGTAAATATCCGTGCGCAAAATTTTTATGTGGACATAAGGATTCATCACATTCGGGGAAATACCATGAAGTGTGATGGCTGGATTGTATGGTTAAGTATATGTTCAGTTTTATACAAAACTGCCAAACTGTTTTCTGAGGTGGCTGTACCATTTTGCATTCCCACCAGCAATGAATGAGCATTCCTGTAGCGTCACATCCTCACCGGCATTTGGTGTTGTCAGAGTTTTCAACTTTGGCCATTCTAAAAGATACGTAGTAGGATCCCATTGTTTCCATTTGCATTTCCCTGATGACATATGATGTTGACCATTTTTTCATATGCTAACCTGACATCTGTATGTTGTCTTTTCAGGTCTTTTGTCCATTTTAAAATCAGGTTGTTCATTTTCTTTTTTTTTTTTAACTTTTTAAAAAAGATTTTATTTATTTATTTGACAGAGAGACACAGCGAGAGAGGGAACACAAGCAGGGGGAGTGGGAGAGGGAGAAGCAGGCTTCCCGCTGAGCAGGGAGCCCGACGCGGGGCTCGATCCCAGGACTCTGGGACCATGACCTGAGCCGAAGGCAGACTTTTAACGACTGAGCCACCCAGGTGCCCCAGGTTGTTCATTTTCTTATTGTTGAGTTTTAAGAGTGCCTTGTATATTTTGGGTAACTATCCTTTATCAGATGTGTCTTTTGCAAATATGTTCTCCCAATTTGTGGCTTAGCTTCTCATTATCTTGACAGTGTCTTTCATAGAACGGAAGTTTTACATTTTTTTCAGAAGTTTTTAATTTTAATGAAGTTCATCTTATCAGTTATTTCTTCCTTAAATATTTGATAGAATTCACCAGTGAGCCCATTTGTGCCTGGTGCTTTTTTTTGGAAGGCTATTAATTATTGATTCAATTTCTTTAATAGCTATAGGCCTATTCAGATTGCCTATTTCATCTTGTGTGAATTTTGGAAGATTGTCTTTTAAGGAATTTGTCCATTTATCTAGGTCATGAAATTTGGGTCACAAAATTGTTCATAATATCCCTATAATATCGTTTTAATGTCCATAGGATCTGTAGCAGTGGCTCCTCTTTCATTTCTGATATTAGTAATTTATGTCTTCTTTTTTTCTTAGCCTGGTTAGAGACCTATAGATTTTAACGAACTTTTCTTTTTTTTTTTAAAGATTTATTTATTATTTATTTTGAGAGAGTGAGAATGAGAGAGAGAGAGAGAGTACATGAGAGGGGGGAGGGTCAGAGGGAGAAGCAGACTCCCCGCTGAGCAGGGAGCCCGATGCGGGACTCGATCCCGGGATTCCAGGATCACGACCTGAGCCGAAGGCAGTCGCTTAACCAACTGAGCCACCCAGGCGCCCTTTAATGAACTTTTCTTTATTTTTATTTTTTTTAAAAAATTATTTATTTATTTATCTATTTATTTATTTGAGAGAGAGTGCAGGAGTGGGAGGAGGGGCAGAGGGAGAAGAAGAAGCAGACCCCCCGCTGAGTGGGAGGCCCAATAGATCCCAGGACCCTGGGATCATGACCTGAGCTGAAGGCAGATGCTTAACTGACTGAGCCACCCAGGCGCCCCTTTAATGATCTTTTCGAAAAACCAGCTTTTGGGGCACCTGGGTGGCTCAGTTGGTTGGGCGACTGCCTTCGGCTCAGGTCGTGATCCTGGAGTCCCAGGATCGAGTCCCGCATCGGGCTCCCTGCTCAGCGGGGAGTCTGCTTCTCCCTCTGACCCTCTCCCCTCTCATGCTCTCTCTCTATCTCATTCTCTCTCTCAAATAAATAAATAAAATCTTTAAAAAAAAAAAAAGAAAGAAAGAAAAACCAGCTTTTGGTTTTGTTGATTATCTTTGATTTCCTGTTTTCAATTTCATTAATTTCTGCTCTGTTTTTTTATTACTTATTTTCTTCTGCATATTTTGTATTTAATTTGCTCTTCTTTTTCTAGTTTCCTAAAGTGGAAGTTTAGATTTTTTTATTTTAAATCTAAGGCTTATCTACACTGAGCCACCAGAAATTCTTTAGTTAGAGTTTAGGTTTTCCTACCGCAGCCCTGGTTCCCATGGAGGTTTCTGCTTCTGGGCTTTGGCTTCAGGTTGTGATTCTTTGTATCTCCTTGTCTGTCTCCCCAATTTTGGAGACAGAAGTTTGCCCTGTGACCTCACCTCTCTTATGGATCTAAGCTTTTTACTTGTTATTTGATGGAGTAGTGACCTCTAAGCTCCTTACATGCTGGACTGGAAACCAGAAGTGACTGTGGTTTTTCTGTGTGTGTGTGTGTTTTGCCTCCCTGCATACACTGTAAGCTCAGTCAGTATAGGAACCTTTTCTGTTTTCATCTTATATCTTCAGTGCCTAGCACTGTGCCTGTCACATGGTAGGCGCTCGACACTGAATGCATGCATATTCAATGAAAAAATAAAGGACAGGGAGTCAGAAGACCCAGGCTATGTGATTTTGGGCAAGTTCCTTCCTCTATCCCAGTCTCAGCTTCCTCTCTGATGTTGTTCTTGTGGTTTTTTTTGGTTTTTTGGGGGATGTTTGTCTTGTTTTTCTTTTAAGTAGGCTCCATGCCCAGCGTGGGGCTTGAACTCACGCCCCTGAGATCAAGACCTGAGCTGAGATTGAGTCAGATGCTTAACCAACTGAGCCACCCAGGTGCCCCAGTTCTTGTTTGTTTCTTTATGGCCTCCCCCCTCCCTCTCCTAGAATGTAGACTCCATGAGATCAGCAACCTTTGTCAGAGAGCCCAGCATGCAATAGATTCTTCATTGCTTGTTGAATGAACAAATGGATGACCCAATGACTGAATCTACAAAAGAAGGGGGTTTGCCTTGGTACTTCGATGGCAGGGATTTCTGGGAACTTTCCCCTTCCCATACCCTAATGGGGTGCCTGTCTGGGCTAGTTTTATGTACTCCTAAGAGAGCTTAAGGCCTGTCTAGGAGAGAAACGCAAATAGGTCGCATGGGTTAAGATGATCAGAAGTATATGGAAAAACAACTTACCAAACTTTGGAACACAGGGGCTTCGTTTTGTGTCACCCCAGGAGGGCCCAGTCTGTGCTCCAACATGTGTGTCCGACCACAATTGGAGGCTTGATGCTGAGCCCTCCAGAGCCACATAGACTTAGGTAATGTGACCCCGTTCCTCGGTTTTGCAAAGAAGGGGGTGTGTAATGGGGAGAAGAGAAAGAGAGTACCAGTTTCTTCCTAAGGGCAAAAAACAGAATGTTCAGCATTTGTGGGAGGGGCAGGAGTTATGTTCTGCTTGAGGAGTTCTTGCTCACTGGATGGGCAGAGTCAGGTGACAGACTTCCATAGCTCAGCCTGGTACCAGAATGGGCCCTGCCCAATGTCAGGAAAAATGTTTCAAGTCTTAGTTTGCCCCAGCAATTTGGAACGGTGCCCTGCTGTCCCATTTCACAGACTTGCAGGGGGTGGGGGATTGAAGGCAATTAAGCTGTAGGACCTTCTAAGGAAACTCTTGTTGAAGAATTCAACTGGGAGCCCCTAGGACCAAAGTTCCAAAGGACCCCTTGCCTTTTGCCAGGAGAAACCCATTCCTTGATCCTCTGCAAGGCAGAAGTTGCTGAGACGTTATGGATGCCTTTGGGGTGAGAAGAAGGGACTTACAGTGAGTGATCTGTCCTTCAGTGACACTTAGTGGTCTGTGTCATTCTTCATAAGGCTAGCAACTGCTCTTCAGCAAGTTTGAAGACTGTTGGAACAGATCCTGTATTCTCAGGTTTGGGGAACTGGATGTAATTGGGTAATTTTTAACCACAAAGATCTTTGAGGTCTGCAAAAAGCTGCATTCCCATAGAAAATAATCCCTTCAAATTAACATCTCGATGCAGCCTGTCTTGAGTGTGAGGTCGATGGGTGGGGGATGGTGGTGATTAGTGCAATGAGGCCGGACTGGAGGCCTTGCAAGGCCTCCTGCAGCCCCGAGACTCGACAGTTCCATGTGGATGTTACTTTTACAGCCACCAAAATCTGAGAGGGGATTCTCTGGAATTTTGACTTTGGATATCGGAGCCTCAGATTTTGACCTGCAGCTGCCCATTTTAGGGATCACTATCTTTTTACCTCCATAAAGACATTTAAGAGGTTAGTCTGGGCTCCCAGTTTCTAGAATCTCTCTGGTGAGAGGCCTCTTGGATCACGTCCTGAGGTCCCCTTGGATGAGCAATTCTGGGAAAATGTTATGCAGCAGCAGAGACCCCCCCCCCACCACCACCACCCAACCAAGGGTGTACTCTGCTTGCTCTGTTCTCAGGGCAGATGGCCACACCTGTGCCAGCTCTGGCCCACAGCAGTAGGCATATCCCCCTTTGTGGAAGTCAACAGTGACAGACCCTTCCATGATGCTTTTCTATGCCCTCCTCCTTTCTTCTCCCTCCTTCTCACCTCTCAATACATCCGAACTCCTAGGGAAGAAACTGCTGGTTGCTTACTCTAACATCCGTTCTTCTCTTCCTTAAAAACAGAAACTTGGATTTGTTTGGGGATGGCAATGTACCCATTTAAAGAAAGCCGGCCTCAGGAGGAGTGACCAAACTGAGTTTTGGCCAAGGAGATGTTAAGCAGAAGTTTTGTGCAGTATTTCTCAGAAGCTTCCTCAAAAGGAAGGAGTGATTTTTCTTCCCCTTTCTCCTTTCTGCTGTCTGGATTGTGGATACAATGGCCGGAGCTTGAGCAGCCCTAATGAGCAATGAGGCAACATGCTAAATAGGGTGGGATGGCAGGTTGGAAGAAGTTTAGGTCTCTGCTGACTTTACAGAGTCAGCCTGTCAATCCTGGACTGCCTGCCTTCAGACTTCTCTTATGGGAGGCATAAACTTCTATCTTTTTAAAGCAACTGTTAGTATTTTTTCTGTTATGAGAATCAGAGCTGATCCTAACTAACACGGTACCCACTACTTAAAATGAGACTGTAGCTTGACAAGTCACTCCAGATAATGGGGTGGAGTTTTATGGGTTAAAATATGGATATGGAGAAAAGTGAGCTTCTGTAGAATACCTTAAAGGAAAACAGTGGGGATTTTCTTTTTAATTAATTAATTAATTAATTACTTTAGAGAGCGTGTGAGCGGTGGGGAGGGGCAGAGGGAGAGAGAGAAAGAATCTCAAGCAGACTCCATGCTGAGTGCAGAGCCTGATGGGGGGCTCCATCTCACAACCCTGAGATCATGACCTGAGTCGAAATCAGGAGTCAGATGCTTAACCGACTGAGTCACCCAGGCAGCCCAAAGGTGGGGATCTTCTTAGTCAAGAGGCAGAGAAACACCACTGGGTTGTATGCATTTTCCCTTCACAACAAGCCCCATGAAAACCCACATCACATCTCTCAGATTTGCCCCAGTATTCTCAGTGCTTAGCCCAGTGCCTGACACACAGAACAGGTTCAATTAAAAAGTTATTAAGATAATAAATAAGTCATCGCTTTCATAATTGATGTAATCAACAGGCCATTGACCTGTATGATTTGAAACCCGCCCATCCCCATCCACAGATTTCTTCTGCAACCCACCATCATCTGCCACAATATCTGAAGCTCATATAAATTTATCTATTAATCAGTCCATGTCAGGTACCGTGTTCGATCCTGGGGTTGGAGCAGTGAGCAAAACAGGTGTGGGTCCTGCCCTTGGGGAGCTTCCAGTGCAGTGAGGTAGAAGCAACAAACAAAAATATGTGAATTAGTCATTACAATCTGGGATAAATGCAGTGAAGGAAACAATAACGAGGGCAACTTCTTTAGACAGGGTTATGGGCAAAAGCGGATGGGAACAAACTTGGCCGTGCCGAGAGTGGGGTGGCGGTGCTGGTGGGAGCATTCTGGACTGAGGAATCCACATGCACAAAGGCTCTGAGGGTGTTCAAGGAATGAAAGAAGCTCGGTAGGGCTGGAGCTTGCTCAGAGCAAAGGAGTGACATGCAGAAAGGCTGGAGAGGACAGCAGAGGCCGGATCACGTAGGCACTTGCCGGCCAGGGGAGGGAGTTTGGACTCTATCCTAAGTGCCATGATAAGCCTTTGATAAGCTCCAAGCAAGGGAACACCAGGAGCTGATTTTGCATTAAGAAAGTCACTCTGACTGCTGTGTGGAATGGGACAAGGTCCACTGGGCAAGCAGGGAGCCCGATGCGCGAGACTTGCACCCACATGAGACAGGGAGCCCATGTGAAAGATGAGGGTGGCTTATACCGGGTAGTGGCAACAGGGCTGGAAAGAAATAGAGGGGATTGGGGGTGCAACTGTTGAAGGTCAAGTGGACCAGACGGGCAATGGACTGGATGTGGGAGCTGAGGGGGAGGGAGGAATCTAGGGTTCTGGTTTGAACAGCTGTGTGGATGGTGGTGCCTTACACTGAGGTAGGATACACTAGGGGAGCTGGGAGTTCAGACTTTAATTCTCATCCAGTGGATCTTGATATACTCGTGAAACATACAAGCACAGCTGGTGAAACATACACATGGAGCTGTGCAGGAGACAGCTGGATACTGGAGGCTGGAGCCCAGGGAAATGCTTAGGACTGGAAGTGTAAACTTGAGAGTCATTAGGGCGGTAATGTTGCTTTAGACCTTGGAAGTGGATGGCCCCCACTAGAGAGAGAGTACAGAGGGGGCAGAGCGGAGCCCAGAGGCGCTCCAACAGTTAGAGGAGGAGAGGCTTGCAGAGGTGATTGAGAAGGGAACGTAGAATTATTTGTGTGCTACCCATCCTCCCCAACAGAATGTTTTAGAGTTTGAGGAGGCTGGTGAATAGCACCCCTTCTCTTCTGCCTGCAATCAGAATCAGTCGACACACACACACACACACACACACACACACACACACACACACAGGAGAGAAGAATATCGCCTTTATTAAGCATGAAGCAGCCTGTCTCATTGGCTCTCTCCATACGGAAACATTAAATGAGCTCCATGTCTGACTTGGTCTGTGCCTAGCAGAGTACTTGGCACACAGTAGGTACCAATGTTTGTTGAATGAATGGATCCAGATGTCAAGATTGAAACGATCTTCACCCATCATCCAAGAATTACCTGGGGAGCTTTAAACTGCCCATGCACAAGTTCTAATCCCAGACTGATTTTCTCGACATTTCTGGGAATGAGGCTGAGGCAGCGGGTTGCAATAAACTCTTGCCAGGTGACTCCAATGTACAGTCAAGGTCAAGAACTATTGCTCTGATGGGGCACCTGGGTGGCTCAGTGGGTTAAACATCCAACTCTTGGTTTCGGCTCAGGTCATGATCTCACAGATGTGGGATCTCGTGGGATCAAGCCCCACGTTGGGCTCCGCACTCAGCAGGGAGTCAGCTTGAGATTCTCTCTCTCCCTCTCCCTCTGCCCCTCCTGCTCGTGCTTTCTCTCTCTCTAAAATAAAATAAATAATTCTTAAAAAAAAAAAAAGAACTATTGCTCTGGTCCAATTCCTCATTTTACAGATGGGGATACTGAGGCCCAGAGCGAGAGGGTCCATCTGTAACACTAGGGGACTCGCCCTGGCCCTGCTGTCGACCGTGTGAGTAGCTGGGACAAGGCTGTTTCTCTCTATGGGCTTCTGGGTCCTCCTCTGGGGGTGAGGAGGTTGGGACAGCCCCCTCCAGCCCTAAAGGCGTATTACTCTATTCTCTTATCCCAGGGATTACTGAATTTGCTGGGTCATCACTTGCTGCCTCGAAATGCTTCTGCAGGATGAGTAGGTTAGTTCCGCACCTGAAATGACTGGGTTCTGGATGGCAGTAGGCAGCAAAGCTGAGATGTTTGGGACAGTTCAGGACCTACAGAGCCAGTCTTTGGTAGAGAATTTGTTCGGTTTTCCCTTAGGTGGTGGCAGCAGGAAGCTCATCAGGGGAACAAGAACAAAACAGCAAAGGAGCCCAGCTGAGGAAGATCCAATGGGCTGGGGCCACCCTTCTTGTTTGTTCACAATCCTCCTCTTCTAGTTCTTGTTTTCCTTCGCCCACCCCCTCTGACTTACGTCTGCTTCCTGCTCTCTCCAGTTATCTGCATCAAACACAAGTCTTTCGGAGGCGACCCTGTTCCTCTGCCGATCTAAAGACGTCCTCCCCTGCAACTCACCCACCCTCTCCCATTTGAGTTTGGTGACTCAGAGCTTATGTGTGGTCACAATATGGACAACAAGAAGGGCTTCGTGAAACGAGAGAGGCTGGGATAAGGCTGTAGGTGGCTCCTGGCTCTACTAAATCACATGGGGTATTGGGGTGCTGAGCCACGGGTTGATTTTTAAAGGTGGATATTTCTCCAACAGCCTAATCAGAACTCAATATGAGGATGAACAGAATCTGGGGGATGGAAGGAAAACTGAGGCCTAGAGCAAAAAGGTAATGTCTAGAAGTCTCACGGCTAATGGGCTGGCCCTTCCTGGCCTGGGTGCTTACTAAGCAGTGGGCTTAGAAATGATCCTGGGTAATCATTTTGTTTTGCACGCGGGAAATCAGGTCTGGTGACACCAATGACTTGCCCAAAGTCACACAACTTGTTGGCCAAAGACTAGGACTATACCCCAGGACTCCCAACTCTTCTTTTTAGAGTACCTCAGCTGCCCCAAAGAGACCTTTAGGGACTAGTTTATTCTGCTAGATGGTGGGGCCTTGATGACTCTGAAGAGGAAATGCTGCCCCCCCCCCCCCGCCAAAAAAAAGGACCAAAGGATAAAAACGGAGCCATCACAGACCTCAATGTTCCCAGGGGGGTTTTCCTGTCTCTTTCTGTGACACCACCCCTGCTTGGCCCTTCCTCCTCCCTCATGGGGCCTCTCTGGGGGCGGCCTCCACGGTGTGGCTCTGGGCTTCGGCTTGGCCTCTTCTGCACCCACTTCCGGGGGCGCAGGTCCACTCACATCATCACTGCAGCTCTTGTGACCTGCAGACAATCCTGCACCTGGCGCTCTAGCCCTGGACTTTCTAATATTACGCTCCACAGCTCGTTCTAGGCTATTTCCATATGTGAATATGTTGAGCTCGGCTGCAAATCAAATTTGGCATTCACCTTCCCTCTGAAAATCTGCAGCCCTGTTCCGACACCCGTTCCCTTCGGTGTGTCCGGAGTCTCTCAGTCCAAACTCAGATCTGTCAGGTCACCAGAGGCTGGGGTGGAAGGGGGCGGGAGTGGGGACTCGGTGTTTAACGGGTCCAGAGTTTCGGTCTGGGAAGCTGAAAAAGTTCCGGAGATGGATGGTGGTGCCACGGTTAAAAACAACAGAACCAAACCAAACAAACTCTCAAGTGACCCTTGACTCATGGCTCCTTCGCTCTCTCCTCCCGGGCTCGCTCTGTGACTGCGTCGGGCTGATTTTTCGCTTTGCGCTTCAAAGGTTCATATCCTCCAGCATCACCAAGAGAGTGATCAGCTCCGGAGCCCCACTCCCCTCTTTAGTCTGGGAGTGGGGCCTGGAATCTGCATTTAAAGGAACTTCCCCACCTACCTCCTGCGGATGGATCCCAGACCACGCTTAGAGAAACACGCTCTTTCGGTGTCTCTTGGTTTTGTCCCCTTTGTCTCCTTTCCACGGAGCCCCGCCCCCTGCCCCGCCCCGTGCCTGACACCCCCCCCCCCCCCCCCCCCCCCCCCCCCCCCGGGCTGGCCCGCATCACCTCACACCTGCCTTTCTCCGCCCCAGCCTCTCTGGCTGCCAGCACCCATCGTCTGCAAATATCTCTGGCATCACATCACTGCCTTGCTTAGAAGCCTACCATGGCTCCCTCAGACCTATTAGATCCTAGCTCAATTCATTTGGTTGGGAGCCAGCCAAGTTGGCCTCCCGTCCTCTGTCTTTCCCTCTTCCCTGTTCGCTCCCATCCCCCCACGGAGGCCCGATGGTCATGTTTGATCTTACGGTGGCCCCTCCGCTAGTTTGGGGTGGTCTCCTTTCTACCTGTCCCCGAGACACTTCTGCTGACACAGGAGGAATTCCGAAAACTGTGGAGATTCTCTGGCCCGTTTCTCAGTGTATCTGTCTCCCCTCCCCACCAATCCTGGTTCTGCCATCACTAGCTCTGGGACGTCCCCGGGCAAGCTGCTTCCCCTTCTCCTGCCTTACCGTTTTCATTTTCCCATCTGCAAAACGGGGATCTTAATGGTACATCCTCCTAGGTTTGTGGAAAGGATTCGAAGGGGCAATACATGTAAAAGGACTTAGAACGGTGTCTGGCCCAAAGTGTGGGCCATGGAGGTGTTGGCTGTTATTACCAAGTATTGTGATTATGGCCCCTTCCAGCCAGCTTCCCCCCCCACCCCTCCCACCCCGGGAGACCACTTCTGCTTGGAATAGCTACCCAAAGGAGTTCTCTGTCAATCCTTGCCTGATCTAGCAGAGGTGGTTAAATATTAAGTATTTGGGTTCCAATGAGCTTCTCTGCATGAGACAACCTGAGGAACTGGGCTGTCTACAAAGCTCTAATTATGTTCATTAATTGCTAACCGACAAGGAGGAGAGAGGGTGAGATTTGAAAGCAAGAGATTTTTCCAGAATACGCACGATGATGTTAGGGCCACTTCAAAATACCCTAAAGGGACAGGGGGCTGTGGGCCTTTTTTCCTATGATCTTTCTAGACTCCTTCTCCCTACACTACAGTCCCAACCACCCAGCTTCCTGATCTGCTTGCCCCCTGGGTTCCTTCTGGGAGCCCAACCAGGAAAGCCTTTCCCTGCAGTACTTCCCAGCCCGAGAGCTTTGCACCTTGTACCCCAGTAGTCCTTGTCTGTAAATAATCTACCGCCCACATTTCTGTTCTACTTTTCAAATCCACCTCTCTGCTTTTGTGGCAAATACAATGGATTCCTTTAAAAGCACCACTGAATTCATTATGTGCCCCCCCCCACCTCCCCAGTGAACACTAAAAATTCAACTACTTTTGGGTTGGGGGAAGTCTGAGCATATTTTTGACATTTTCCGAGGGCCCCTTGCTGTCACAGAGGCTTGGAACCACTGCCCAATGGGGTACATGGGAGCCGTGAGAGGAGCACCAAGCTCGAAGGCTCTCAGTTTAGTTTCCCTGTCAAATGGAGGTAAATCACAACTGCCTCTTTTCCTAAGGTCAAGAAACCGAATGTTCCACATTCATGAGGAGGGGCATGGAGCAGCGGGGCATGGATCCCCGTCATGGGGATCAGGTGAGATAAGAGATATGAGGGTTCTGGGGGAGGAGGCAAGCCCCAGCAGGAGAGCATCAGTGTTGCTGTTCCTCTGGTTCTTGTCCTTGTTCTGGGTCCAGCTGGACCAGCTGAGCCCAGAACCCCAAAACCCATGAAGGTCCTTCCAAGGAGCAGCGTGTTCTTTTTGCCTTTCCCCACCCCTACTGGGTTTTCTGGGGAACAACAACACAGTTCTGCTCCTGGATGTGACTAACAGCCACAAAGTTCCTCTTATCTAGTCTAGCAACCGCTGTGCCTCAGAAGCTGTAGTGTTTGTCTCTGTTTAGTCGCGGTTGCCTAGGAAACAAAGCTGTTCTCTCTTTCCCACTATGGGACCGCGGGCCAGTTTTTTCCCCTTTCTTGTAGGGAAGGGCTGGATGACCAGAGAGGGCCGTGGGTTTGCTGAGCCATCTTCTGGGTTTGTGTTTTGTTTTGTTTTGTTTTGTTTTGTTTGCAACTGTGGGTTCTTGTTTGGCTGCAGAGTGGGTGTGGGAAGTCTCCAGCTGAACTGAAAAGTCGAAAAGTCCCTCAGCACTTCGTGAAAGGGGGAGGGGCTCGTGGACTGGGGAGAGCCGTGTGTGGGCAGCTGTGAAATGTGCATGCCCTGGTCAAATCGGCTGGCCTGGACAATGACCTTGGCGTCAGGAGTAGAGAGGTTAGGAGCAGGTGGGGCAATTGGGATTTGAGAGGCCAGCAAGCCGAGGTTTGTCATGTTCTCAAGGAGAGTTCTGGCAACTGGAAAAGAACAGGTCATCCATCACGTCTGACCTCTACAGCGAAGGAAGCGTGGCATTTTGAATATATTTGGGCAGCGATTGGTGCAAGGGACGGGGCTGAGGCCTCTTGGTCCTTGAAGTTTGTGGCTCAGGAAAATCGGAGTTCTGCTAAATTTCGAGTGGCAAAGGGATAGGCGTAGATGCTATAGGAGGCTGAGACGGAAGGGGATCATCCCCCCGGGGAACACGGCAGGGCTCAGTACACAGCGCAGGGTCCAAGGTGGCTCCAAGTGAGGGGTGTGGTGGTGGTGGTGGGGGTGCATGGAATACCCATCAACAGAATCAGAGAAACGGCAGGACTCTGGACGCCAGAGGCTTGGGGCCAGGGAAAGGGTGATGGGTGAGAACGGACCCCAAAGGGAGCCAGAGGAAGGAAGTGGAGTCAGGATCCTTAGATCCGGCCGTGGCCACACAGCTGGTGGGGTTTGTGAGCCAACTCTCAGCAGTGACAGGTACACCGGCAGGGATCCAGGGCATCTTTCCTGGGGGGAGGGGGATTCGATTTGGGCACCGCATACGTTCTGTGTCCTTTTCTCACGACGGTCCTCTTCGCTCCTTTGCTAAGGTCAAGGGTCTCACGTGGAATGGTATTAAGGAGGATGCACGAAGTGATCCCGATGTTTTCAGAAGAGGGAAGAGGCCCACTCGTGTTTATTTGGTCCCCTCACATGGATATCATGCCCTTTTCTTCTGGGCCTCCTTGGGAGGTCTCCTTCCGCCCAAATCGTCCCCTCAAGCTGAGGTTACGTGTTACCGGTCACCTTGCCACTCACTCTGAAGCCATCTTATGAAAGCAGGAGCGGGACAGAGTGACAGATGTGGGGTGGAGTCCCAATTCGCCTAATAGCCATGTCTCTGGACAAGTCACTTACACGGGCTGAGCCTCAGTCTCCTCACCTGTACAACGGGGGTATTTATGCTGGATTAAGGACATAGCCCTGGCCTGCCACTTAGGGGGTGCTCACCAATGTTCAGGGAGTCGGAGAAACAGCACCCCCGGCCACCCACTCCATTTATACTCAGACGCCAGGTTTATTTTTAGAAAAAAAAAAAAGAGCAAAGTTTATTGAAATTTCAAGCTACATTTGAAAAATCAAAATCCAAATCCTGGAGACATATCAGGATAAGGTGTCAGAAAGTGGAAAGTGTTCACTGCCTCAGAACTCCCCCCAGACACAAACTCCCTGAGCACATCACCCAGGCACCAGTTGGGTCAAAGCCACCCCCTTGTCCATCCCTTGTCTACAAGGGGACACCAGCAAGCCAATCATTCCGTTCACTTGAGAATTTTCCACAAACATAAAGAACAAAAGTTTTTGCATGACAATGTGAAGGCCCCCGGCTGATCTTCTCTCAACCCCATTCTATGTAGTCAGCACCAGTGAATGGTGGGTTTGGCATTCGAAAGGGGGCCTCCCATGTCTTCAGGGGACAGATGGGGCGAGGGCTGCAGCAGCAAGGCATCCGTGGCGGCTGCGTTCAGAGGCTGGCCCCTCCCCGCCTTTACTCTGTAGTCTTACTTAACATAAAGGACGAACTGCATCAACTTGGTAAATGACAGTCAAAGAATTAGCCTGAAGAGATAAGGGACCAGTTGATACCCCCAAAGCCGGTTAGGCCCTTCAACACATAGGTGTATGTGTGTGTGTATACGTCGCTACACTAAGATATAGATCTAGCCCTATGGGTTTATATACGCATGTATGGCTATATAGAAAAACTATGCCAACGCTAACCAAACAGAACTTTGTAAGCGGTCATCCCAAAGCCGTAATCCCACACTGGGCTGTGCACAAAGCCATGCATTAGACCATATTAACCAACAGAAGGCGGACTTGGCTCAATCTCTCCTATCTGTGGCTCTGCCTTGGCCAGGCAGGGGAGAAGAGAGAGGTTGCCTCTGCTCAAAACACAAGTGGCTTCTTCATACGAACAGTCGTTGTCAGGTGAAGCTGCTGAAGATGTCCATGGAAATGAAAAAAACAGACCCCTTATGCTTTCTGGAGTAAACTGGCGTCACATCTCACACTACCTTTCTCCTTTGCCAGTTGCGGCTAAGTTGCCCAGGCCCTGGGAGCCCCCAGGGCACGGTGGCATGAGAGGCTCACTGGCGGGGAGGGGGGGGGAGGTGACGAGGCCCCATGCAACTCAGCCTTCAGAGACCTGCTCTTTGTCAGGGGTCTGTCACTGGAGTGGACCCAGGTGGCCATGTCCTTAGGACATCTCTTGGCACCAGCTACGCTAGGTGTAAAGTTCTCCACGTGAGATGACGCTTGGGGAACCAAAAACAAACTGGAAAGAACTAGGTAGAACAAGTTTAGTGGCTCTGCCCACCCTGAGGACAGAGCCACTTACACCGCAGAACCACCGGGGGCCTCGGGCGCTTGCGGGGTTTCAGGAACCGGCTCCTCAGGGCTCAGACGGGACTGGAACTTCTCCAGCTGCTCTGGGCTCGCCAGGGTCTTCAAGAGGGTGTTCTCGCGCTCCAGCTGGGAGTTCTTCTCCACCAGCTCTCGGATCTGCTCCTTCAGGATCTCCACCTCCTCTCTGACTGCGTACATCAGATGATTCTTCACCAGATCCTACCACAGGGGGAATCACAACAAAGCCGTCCAGTAGCCGTCGCGGGCTCTCTGTGGCACCGTCACCCCGCCGTCGGGGCGTCCCCTGGGCCACCGAGCCCCGACCTCCCCTCAGCACGCTGGCCCCGAGGCCTCGTTCCTCTGAAACACTTTGGCCTCACCCAGGAGAGCTGCACGACTGGGTCATGGCCGAGCTGGGAGCCCAGCTTTGAGCTGCAGAGGATCCCCCTCTGCAAGTTTCTAGTGGCTTTCAAAGCTGGCTGCTTAGGAGTCCTCTGCAGGTTGGTTGCGGGCGCTTGGCTCTAGCCTCACTGCCACCTCAGGTCCTTTTGCTGGCCCACCTCCCAGGGAGGACCTGCGGGCCACCCCAGTCTGTCTGCCGTACACATCTTCCCCAAGAGAACAAAACCGGCTCTTCTGGAGCCTCCTCCCCTCCAACACGACTCAGCACACCAAGCTGGAGTTGCGCCTGCGGTGCGGCCTGGCCTGACAGGACACCGGCCCTGGGGGAAGGTGCCAGGATGGGCACCTCTGCTCCGAATCTGAGGACCGCGCCGGGAGCAGGGAGCGGTGTCCCTGGACACCAGGGCGCAGAGAAGTGGTTGCTAACGGCTGGATGCCCCAACCCCCTGCAGCCATTTTGGCTGCCCGGTGGAGTCTGACCTCTACCTGGTAAGGAGAGGGAGAAGGCTGGGGTGCTTTGCTTCCTGTTTCCTCCCAACTCCTGACCCCAGCCCAGGCTCTGCAGAGGCACTGCAGTGAGCCTGCATCCAATGAGCTCCGGCCCCTGCCAGATGCGGGCTGCAGACAAATGCAAGTGTCTCAGCTCCCTGCCCTGCCACCTGCCCAGGGGTGAGCCAGAGGCTGCAGCAAAGAGAGGGAGGAGGAGAGGAGGGGATCCAGCCAGAGCAGACTGCAAATGCCCTAAAAAGGTGCCCCTCTGACCGGACGCTACCTAGGGCCTCCAAGAGGAGGGGAGGCAGGCTGTTGGCTTCCCCAGACTCTTGGCATAAATAGCTTTTGCACCCACCCCCTCAGTCCTGTCCCAAGTTACATAAGCAGCGGCTAGGTCTGAGGACGGGAATGACGCAGTGATGCCACTCACCATGGCCTGCTCGATCTTGTTGTCTATGGCCACCACGCTGGCTCCAGAAGCACTGCCAAGACAAAAAGCAAAGCGACCGCGTTACCCACTTGGTTCCACTCAGAGCACTTGGCAGCTGTGGCCAAAGTCCTCCATCTGCCCCGGTTCTTCCTCTCTCCCGCCTCCCTGGCCCAGAATCCCGGGCACTTTGTCCCCCAGGCCGCCCCGGCAGGAAGCTGCAGCTGCACCTCCCCAACCCTCTGGCTCCCCGCCGCAGCCGCCCAGAGCTCCGCGTGGAGCCGCGCGCGGGTCCCCGGGCGCACTGGCGAGCGTGGCCTGCTCGGCCGGCCCCGGCGACAAGCAAACAATGCGGGCGTGCGGCGCAGGGAGTCCCCCCACCCCCCCGCCGGCGGCCCATTCCGACGCCGGCCCAGAAGGGCTCCGGGCGGACCCACCGCGCTCCGAAGCTAGCTAGGAATTCCTTCTCGGCTCGAAAGCTTCCGGCCTGCTCCCCGGAGGCGCAGGGCGCGCGGCCAGCCCCCTGCCCAGCCCGGCCCAGCCCGGCCCAGCCCGGCCCCGCCGCCCCTCTGCCGCCAGCTGCCTCCGCCTCGGGCTGCAGCAGCTCTTTCTCACGGCGCGGCGGCCGCAGGGACGCTCCGACGGCGGCTCCCAGCGCGGCGGTGACCCTCCCCTCCCTGCGTCCCCTACCCCCGCCCCTTCCCAGGATGCTGCACCGCGGGGAACAGGGACCGGCGGCGCACGGCTCGCTCGGAGATCCCGCTCGCAGCCCAGCCCCCGCCGGCGCCTCGGCTTCGGGAGCTGAGGCCAGGGGTTTACCTGTTATCCAGCTTAACGGAAACCACATCCCCTCCAAGCAGGGAAGAGAAGAAGGAGATGTTGAAATTGTGCAGCTGATAGACCGCCACCTCCATGGGGGTCTGATACATTTCGGCGTTCATGGCTCGGGCGGCCGCGGAGCTCTGGCCGGGCTGGGCGGGCTGGGCGGGCTGGGCGGCTGCCGGGCGCTGGCGCGCTGCACGGGGCTGGGCTCTGCGAGTCGGGCCCCGGGGGCTACGAGGGGGGCGAAGGCTGCCGATCGGACCCGAAGCCAGGCAGGCGCTTCAGGGTTGAAGGGAAGTGACTCGAGGGGTGTCACCTAGTGTGTCACAAACTCCACAGCCGCCAGTCCAACCCAGACTCGGAGATATTTCGGCTCCTGCTTCTTTATATAGGAGGAGCCGGCTGCGTCACATGGCGTCAGGGGCCATGCAAATGAGTCCTGTACCGGGCTTTGTGGTCCAGTTAAACCACATCCCCTCCCTGAACCTTAGGCTAGGACTGTAAACAGTTCAGCACTTTCCTGTGCCAGCTGGCATCTCCAAAGAGGGCTCTGGAGATTGGTAAAAACCAAACTGGAGCGGATTCTTCGAGAAATAAGTAAGAATGCCCTAACCAGAGCAGAGAGCGCTCAGTAAAGGGGGGCGCTGGTTTTCAAAGCTCTTCCTCAGGTGTCAGCCGGCATACCCCCCAGGGCTTTGCAATGCCATCGCACACCACACGCCCTGGGTACCCACCTTCACCATCAGGAGGCTCACCTCCTTCCCACCGCCTGCCTCCTCAGCCTTCTCTTCCACACACATACTTTGTCACCTGCATGTCCCATCACCCAGCCAGCTGGCCCGCTGGTCTGCCCCCAACCCCAGCAACTATCCACTGACCCCCTCCTTTGGATGTACCCCTCTGTGTGCTGACACATGCACAGATCTGTGACATGCTCGGGTCAAGAGAGAGTCCCAAGAACTCAGATGAGTGGGGGAACATGTACAAGGGGGAAGCTGGGGGCCAGGTGGGTGACAGAAGAGGTGGGGGGGAGAGACAGCAGGGGAACGAGTGCTGGAGTGACTACAAGATGCCAGCCCCTTTTTCTTTGGTCGCCACACCCTACTTTGCAGAGAAAATCCATTCAACATTATCCAGGATTTCATGTCCGTATTGTTAAAAACAAGATCTTGTCACTTTCCTATAAAGAGCAAATGACAACAAAACTACAAAACAAGGTTACTTACAAACCATCCCAAGAAAACATTTGCTCCATGATGGGTCCAGCCATAGGTAGGGTAAAGAGGCTACTTCAGGAACATACCGATTCCGAGTTACAAGGAAAATGAGGTGATTGTTGTTTACTAAGAGTTACATAGTTTCCATCAAAATACCTTTTCCTTCTTTTCAAGCTTCAAGCTTATAAAAGGCAGCAGAGGCTTGAGGTGCTTTGCTCCTTCGCTGTCCTAAGTGAGGCCACCTGGTGGACAGAGGCGGAATTGCAGCCAGAAGGAGCAACCTAGCCTGAAGAAGGGACAGGTGATGATGCAACCGCATTATTTACACCAACTCAGGGCCATAAGGAGAACATTGGGTTCCACCACACATACAATAGTCTGGATGAAGCTAGGGCCAGTGCCCATGAATCAGTTTGTGATTCAGGCTGTGGTCCAAAGAAATACCCTAATGCAATCACGCTACTGGAAAAGTACTAGGGCCTCTTATCAGCAAAGAAGGTAGTTATTATTTGCCTCAGGATATTTCTCCTAACCAGGTGCCTCGCACCGGCACCCTGGCCGAGGCCCCAGTTAGGCCCAGTCTTAAGGCCTTGCTTTTCTCCAGGCTACCAGTGCACTTATGCCAAGGAACAGCCAATATTGGCCACCATGACACGGGGCTCCCCCTGGGAAGAATCGACAAAGCACTGACAAGAGGACTACCTAAGCACACCTACCCCAGCAGCCCAGTGTGGTGTTTTTCTTCACCCTAGGTGAGGTGGGAGACCCTCCCAATCTCAGGATACTATGTTGCCTTTAGGTCACAAGCCCTCAAAACAAGGTGTTTATTTGCACTCAGCTGTGTGTAGTAGGCAGAACAAAGGGCAGACTCTATTTATAGGTCACTGAGAATATTGGCTGAGAAAAAAAAAGCTTTCTTAA
Source organism: Zalophus californianus (assembly GCF_009762305.2). NCBI lineage: Eukaryota > Metazoa > Chordata > Mammalia > Carnivora > Otariidae > Zalophus > Zalophus californianus. Next base: position 40,325,568 of record NC_045612.1, on the reverse strand, counting down.
ATCAGAAGCTTAACTGATGCTGGAATTCCATGATATATTAATCTGCCCTCTGTGCCACACAGAGCTTTCTTGGCCCCAGGAAGAGTCTCAGACCTGCCACTGGCTTGTAAATCTTCCTTGAACTAACTATTGCTACCCACCCCCAAGATTCCAAGGGAGATGATGAAAACAAAGAGAAATAAATAAGCTGGGTTGGCAGAGAAAAAAACCACCCCCTGGGAGACAAGGCATAGGACAGAAAAAAACGTAGCTCCTTCCAGGGGGACTCCCTTATATGGAGGCAGAGACAGAAATCAAGGTAGTTTGGGAAGGGAAAGGAAGCAAAGTCAAGTTTGCAAGCAAGGCTGTGTTTGAACTGTAACTTAATGGTACTTCAATTACAAATAAACTGAGTTTGGTGGAGCCCCTGGGGGGCTCTATTGGCTAAACTTTTGACTCACTTTCAGCTCAGGTCATGATCTCAGGGTTGTGAGACTGAGCTCCACGTTGAGCCCCATGGGCTCTGCACTCGGTGCAGAATCTATTGGAGCTTCTCTCCCTCCCCCACTGTACCCCCCCACCCGGGTCGCGCATGCATGTTCTCTCTAAAAATAAATAAAATATTTTTCTAAATAAAAGCTGAGTTTGAGACCCACTGACAATAATGGCTACCATTAAGTGAGTATCAGCTATGGGCCAGACATTTGTGCCAGCTGCACCACAAAGCCTGCTGTGGTGTAGGCACTGTCACCTTCATTTTACAGATGAAGAAACCGTGGGTCTGAGAGGCTACCTTGCCCAAGGTAGCACAGCTAATACATTATAGAGCTGGGACTCCAATCCAGAGACCAAATTCTTTCCCACCACACTTAGTAGTGGGGTAGGGGTAGGTGTGTTGAGTAAGTAAATTAATGCAGTGGGGGCCTGGGTTAGAAGTGCAGGAAAAGTAGTGAGGAAGAAGCAAGGATAAGGGCAGGATAAGTGGTCCAGAGGCTGAGTTTTCTGACACTCATGGCAGGGGAGAGCAGCATCAGGGACCAGAAGCATAGCCAAAGTGTCCAAGTGAAACCTATAGGGGGGCTGGGCTCTCCCACATCATTTCAAAAGGCATCCCCACAGTCCTCAAAGAAAGCTCGCTCCATCTAGAAAATAGGAGTTATTAATCCAACCGGGTGGCTCCCACAATGAAAATATGTAGCCCTGGGGTAGATGATACCCCAAATAAGGGAAGTCGTCTCAGAATAATAAATCATAGTCCAGTCAAACCTCCAGTTTCTAGGGCCCCACTAACTGGTATCCTTAATCCCCCCCCCCAGCTTCCTGCTGTGCTCAGCTTTTAGGAGAATGAAGCCAACCACAAGAAAACAAGCTCCTATCAGGGATTTAGTTTTTAAAAAACAACTTCATAAGGATGTCCCAGGTTCAGCCCACACTCAGTCTCTCATTCCCTCTACACCTCTAGTTTGTCAGCTGCTAGCCAAGTGAGAAGTGATCACCTTGAGGCCTTAGGATCCACCATTGGCAAACGAAATGATGGCTGGATCCCAGGATCCCAGAGCGCGCTAAGGCAAGACAATGGACCTAAATGCCCCTGTAGAGGGATTTTTCAAACAAGGGCCAGGAGGAAGGGGAGAGGGGAAGAAGGAGGAGGAATCCGAAAGGTTTTCGGCTTAACCCCTGGCACACTAGAAATTCCTCCGCCCAGAATATCTGTGCCAAACCTTGCAGCAAGCGAGTGCAAGTTTGTGCTGTACAAGGTTTCTATGTTCTGATCTAACTTTTCTGAGTAAAGTGCAGATCCATGGGGCTCTCTGTGTCCCTATGTCCCGTGGAGGTGGGCCCCACGAAGGAAAGAGTGGGCTAGGGATTCAACAGCATGGCCAACCTTGTGTGGATGTATCCAAATTCCCTTTCTTCCATCCTATACCCGACAAACTGGGCTGGACCCAAAGCCAGCCTAGCAACAGTGCCCAGGGCTGATGAGCCAGGTCCTTCGCTGGCACTCAGGTCTAGCCCTCTGGCCACGGGATTCGGCAATTAAACAGACACAGCCGCCCCACCCTCTCTTGGGGGCGACCTTCTAGATGCAGGGTGGCATCATGAGGACAGGGCCAACTCCCTCGGTTTTAGGAAGCCCTGGAATCCGACTTGTTTGAGCTGGAAGAAGTGTCTCAGCATTCCTACCGGTCTGCTCCACTTCGAAAGCCAGACTCTCTAGGACAAGAGCGCTTCCTACTTCGGCTTCCCACGGGACAGCGGGACAGAGACTGGGCAGTCTGGGCCACAGAATGCGTGGGCCGGATCTCAGCACGCTGCTGAGGGGTGGGGAGCAGACTCCGGGTGGGTGCGGCAGGGTTGGGGGTGGCAATAAGGGGGAACATCTCACTTCCCTTTTTGTCACACTTGAAGCATTGTGCACCACGCAGCCCAGAGGAAACTCTTTATAGGCAAGTCTTCCTTATTTTCTACAGGGAATGTTCCACCCAAAGATTTTGGCGATGTTGCCAGCAAAACACAGGGTCTTGTGTCAGGAGAAGCGGAAAAAGACACGATGTGAGAAGTGCGGGACAAGCCACAAAGCAAACACAGGGTTAGGAGCTGGAAAAGGAAATCAAAAAGGATATTGAGCACTGGGGCATGAGCAGTTAATGGGAAGGCTGAAAAACAGCCCTCCCCACTGACTCCTCCACCCCGGCCCTCTTCTGGCTGAAGCTCTGTCTACTGCTACTTACTTACTTGTCCCTTTTTCTGAAGAGGCTGGGGGAATAAGGAGGCTGAAATGCCATCGCTTAATTTGTCCTTGCTTCCGTCTTATCTTCTCTCTTTCCCTCTGGTTCCCCTCCAGTGTGGAAGACCAGAGACAGGAAGGCCACTGCCACTTACATCATCACTCTGGCTTCATGGAAAATCCCCAAAGTCCAGAAGGAGGGAAGCAAGAAGGAAAGACGGTGACAGAGAAAGCGCCTTGTCCTCTGTGGGTCATGTGAACTGCCCTGCACGGCCAAGGCCCAGAACCCCCAAAACTGGGGCGGGCAGGAAAACAGGGGGGAGGATTCGGATACAGATGCAGAAGGCGATGGTGGGAGGGACCCCGAGGAGAACCCTGGTGGAGATGGCCACTGTCTTGGAGAAGCAGCTCCAGCAACCGATTTGGGCCAAACCCTGACACCAAATGACGACAGGAGCAATGAATCGTGCCTTTCAGCTCCCTCGCGGACAGGGTCCCATGTGAGCTTCACAAACAATCTCTGAGTGACGCGAGGGATGGCAGGCAGAACCAAACCCCATTCTGACAGGGCAGTCCGCCCCCTCCCCCTCATTCAGAGAGGTTCAGAAAGTGCTCTGGTCCAAACCATTTTCGTCACCCCAACTTTGGTGGCAAACCATGCATGAAGGGGAGACAGTTTGTCCTGGTGTCTAGGCGAGACTGGAAGTACTGGCAACGTGATCCAGGAATGCTGTTTAGCTCAGTGGATCTTAAATCTCATGAACCTTGTGTCAATATTTATGCCTGTCTCCCTTCGCCTTATGCCTCGCAGCTGGGAAACTTTACCTCCATACTTTTTCCAAGCCCTCTTCTCATTTTCCACCCTCCCCACTACCCAGCTCCTGGCCGGAAATAGGTATTCCTGAAGAAGAGACTGCAAAATTAACCTTGGTGAATGGGATCGCCTCCTCCTCTCCTCCCTCTCCACATCGCCCTGATCGTTTAAGTCGGTTCACCTCGATTCAGTTCAAGATTGACTGAATGCCTAGTCAAAGTGCAAGGCCCGTTTCAGGGAAATTCAATGAAGCAAACAAACCAACTGGTAGTACAAGTCAAAAATTGTGCTTCCTTCCAGAATAGCCTGGGTTCGATCTCAGTGAAATGTCTGCTTTGGGGAAAAAGCCTAGGGCTTGAGAGTGGGGTAAGGGTAGCTCCGGGTTTGGGAGGGCCACACCCCTGTCATCCCTGGGCATCCCTTAAGACCTCAGAATTGGCTGTGCTTTTTTTCTTCCCACCCTGGCCTTTGGCCCATGCCCATCGTGACAGGGATACCACAGCAGCCAGAAAGTTTGGAGTTTCTATGGGACCGAAGGCTCCTCTGACATTGTGGCCCACAGGAAGTCTCACTCTGATTCTCTTCCTGAACCTTCAGGGTTTAGGAACCGAGGGGTTTGTAAACCTTGTTTGTAAACAAAGCATAGGTCTTTGCTCTCTGAGACAGGTGTCCATGTTTCAGGTGGGGTTCCCCTCTACCTGCCAACCTCTCGGCCTTCCTTCCTTGGTTGGCTCCTCTTGGTCTTAACCTTCATTCCACTTCAACCTCCCAGACCTGCACCATCTTCAGGCAGGCCAATGGCCTCCCCTCCCCCGTGAGGGTCACGTTCCCACCTTCTGGGAATCCCAGCCCACTGCAGCCTGCCCAGGGGCAAGGAAAGAAAGCCGCAAGAACATGGCCGCTCTTCCTGTTTGCCCCCGCCCTCCACCAGCCTATCTGAGCCAGGGAGACACTGGCAGGGCCTCTCCCCATCCCTTCTGCTCTATGGAGCAGCCCCAAGAGCTAAAATTCCAAGCCATTTTTTTCCCTGGCAGTCGCCAGGGTTACTTTGAGTGGTATGTGAAGGACTTGAGGCTATTGGCAATGCTTGGAAGACAAGAACCAGGAAGATCTTGTTGGGGCTGTGGAGCCAGCAGAAAAGAGGCCCATGAAGAGGCCAAGGTGGAGCACCCAGCTTCACTGTGGGCCCTGCCAGAGAATGGGTGACCTTTGTAGTGGTACAGGTTTCCTGGGGAACAACAGAACGGTAATAATGCCAGCCTCTTTAGGTGCTTGGGCTCCTGGGCCATGATGGCCAAGCGTTTTGAGCCTCCCCAGGCTCTTGCATTGTACGCCCCAGGCCCTTGCTTACCTCACAGCAGAGCTATTCACCAAGGGCTCCTTTGAGGTAGCTCCTTGATCCTCCGTGGTGGGACTCTGACTGGTGAAGAGGGGCTCTGCCGATTACGAAGGGCCTCCCACTCTCCAGCCACCCCCCCACCCCATCCTGGAGCTTCCTAGATGGAAAGAAGGGAGCCTAGCTGGGGTGAGGGTAAGGGTGGGAGGGCACAGGGGACACACTACTTGGCCGAACAGAAAGGAAGAAGAGACACAAGGCAAGCTCCTCCCTGGGCAGCCCCTCCCCCCCAGCCACGGGAACAGTGCCAGGGATCTCAAAGGAGTCTTGGGAGGGTTAAGGAAAGGCTCCTGGCCTGGTCTGAGAGTTGCTGACAAGGAATATGCACACCTACTCGGGAGGAAAGAGGAGCGCACGCACACACATGTATGTAAACATTCTCTCAGCTGGTCACCAAGTCCCGTTCACAGAGACAGGAAGTAGCGAGGCATCATGCCTATCCTCCCTCTCTGCCTCCCTGTCTCCGGGTCTCTCTCGCTGTTGCCAGCTTCTTCCTGACCCGAAAGAAGTAGAAAGGCAACAGGACATGGCAAGATGGCAAGGCAGGACACTCTAGACCAAGCCAGAGCATCAAAACACATAGCCCGGTTCTCTCTGCCATCCAGAGCTGGTTGCGCTTGGGGCAGGCGTCATAGGTGATGGGGGGAGGGTGGTGGGGGGCGGGGAACCAGCTCAAGCCTCACACCGCACACCAGGCCCAGGAAGCCCTGGTGCTGCTGGGCCCACAGGTTTCAAAGATGTCAATCACACATGAAAATAACAGAGAAATAAAAAAAATCAAGCACTACGTGTAAACAATCAATCATATGAACGCCTAAGAAATGGCTCTCACAGGCTCCTCAGGAGGACAGTTCTAACTAGAGCTGGCTCCAGCATCAATGCCACGTGTGACTGGCTACACTAAGAAAAAGTCCTCTCAGCACAAGCTGTTTGCCCAGCCCGACTACTGTAGTGCCTACAAACGTCACTGTCCGAGTCAGACTCCTGGGTTCTCACGATCATCCCCGGGACCTCTTTATAATTTGAGGAATTAGGAACGATTTTTTTTTTCTCCATGTCAAGAGCCCTGGGAAAGGGCCACCGTCTGCCGCTATCACAAATACTCAAGGAGGAAGTCAATTTTCATATTATTTTGAACAGGGTGGTCATCAGTGGTCAGATCAGCACTGGAAGGCGAGTGGACACACAGCAGGGAGACCTTGCTGGTGGGCTGCAGAGGGAAAGAAATGGGTCCTCATGAGGTTCTTAACATCAGGATCGCCTGGGGAAGCTTGTGGAGAATCCAGACGTCCTGGGCTCCAGCCCTAGATAATCCAGTGGGATGGTATGTGGCTTGGGAAGGATGTTTTCAGATGGGTTGGAGGCAGCTCTTCTGTCCCTGGTCCCTGGGACTGCTTTTGGGAACCAATGGCCTAAAGGTGACAGCCAAGACAGGCTCTACCGAAAGAGTCCCCAGAGTGTCAGGATCACCAAGACCTACTTTGGATGATACACTGCGATGGGGTTCAGCATATTTCAGGCCTCATGTCTGTGGGCTGTTCACTCTTTCCCTTTCACTCTTGAAAACTTGATCAGAACACAAATGAGAGTTGCAATGAGAAGGCTAAACTGAACCTGCTCTGATTTATAAATCAATCTCTGGCAAATTTTGCCTGTTAGGAGGAACAGCTTGCTTCTGAGACACTTCACTCACACCAGTTGGTGGGAACCCTTGGCCTGGGAGGCTAGGTACACGGAGGGTGGGCATCCCAGGGCAGGAAGGGAGAAGAACCCCGGGGAGAGGGAGAGAAGAGGGAAGGGCTGATTTTTCTCTAACAGCACAGTTTGGCCTCCCTTCTATAAAAGCCAGCTCTCTGCCTGCCTTGTGGCTGTCACCACTAGGTCAAACGTGGGTCCGTCCGTTCGTTTGGAGGTTGGCTGGAGGGGTGTGACTCATTCCCCCCTTAAGGAGGCTGCTGGGGCTGACTACAAAGAGTCACCAGGATCTCTGCAAACATGCTCATCCCCACCCTGATCCAAACCTCAGCTCCCCTGCCCCTACTGTCCTCACCCCTCCCATGGCTCGTGAGCTCCTCCCTGGCAAGAAGGCTGCCCCCACTGCTCGCTGACTCCGTTCTCCCAAGGGAGGGCAGAAGGGGAATTCGATGCTCTCTGTGGCATGCATCCGGCCTGTGTTTTGGTATTTTATTTTAATTTTATGTTTAATTTACACTGCCTGCTAGGTTTGGGGCTTAAATAAACAAAGGCTATGCTTCCCCCAAGGCCTGGACTTCCTGGTTGCCTGTCAGCAACAGAGTGACCCTTTTAACCTCTTCTCTTGCTCTTTGAGACAGGCAGTGCAGGGGGGTGGGGTTGGAAGAGAAAGATATTTTGGGTCCAAAGCCTGGAAATTCTTAGTGCCAGTTTAAAATACCACCCCCAGCCCCGCCCTTCTCAACAACATGAATGTTAAGTCCCGAAGCCACCTTACCAAGTACAGACTTGTTTTAAAGGCCACGGCAGGAGTGTAAGGGTAAAGCACAAACATGGAAAATTCAGAGTATTTGTATTGATTTTTTGGGGGGGGAAATCTACCTTTGGACGTCTTTGTACCACCAAGCAAAGACAGAAGGGCTCAGGTCTTTGTAGGTGGAGCGGCCTTACACGCCCATGGACTGGGCAGAGCATGGTGGGCCTGCCCGGGAAAGGCTCCCTGCCAAAGCTCATACATCTTAAAAAATAAGAGGAACACAGGCCCCTATGTCCTGGGATAAAGCTCTAACAGCAAAGTAACGAATCCTGGTCAACAGTTCTGACATCCTGTTATTTGCAAAAACTAATAATACTGTGGAGTTTGTTGACAGACTTGCAGAAGAGCTAAAGTAAATATGGAAACTGAGGAATGGCCAAGTATAGACAGTTACTAGCTCAGCAGTTGAGAGGAAGGGAGTTTCACAGATAGTCCTTGGGCATCTTGGGGCACTGGGGTCCCAGCACGGTTGGGAGATAATCCCAGAGGCATCGGTGACATCACTGGGTGATTTCTCTCCAACAATAGGCTGCTGTGATAATAGGCTTGGCCCATGGAGCTGGGTCCTGAGCGCTTAGACAGAGAATAATGGTAAGAATCGAGGGGGACTGCCCTAGTGCGCAGGCCAAGGGAGGTGCTCCCTGAGAAACGCAGCTTTAGCACCCATTCGACATGAACTTGGTCAAGCAGGAAGAAACTACGTCAAGAAGCCAGAGTTTTTTCCACCTTGGCCACTAGCCAGCTGGCGGACTGCTCAGGAGGCTCTAAACCCCCTGTGCTGTCAGCTCCTTATTCATGAAATGGGAATGATGCTTCCTTCCCCAACATACATGCCACACGAGGTGGCTATGTGGACAGACACCCCAAAGTCTGGAAACAGAGATAATAACATCATATTATTTTTTGCAGACTGATGATACTTTTTAAAAAAAAAGATTTCATTTATTCATTTGAGACACAGAGATAGAGAGAGAGAGCATGAGCATGGGGAGAGGCAGAGGGAGAGGGAGAAGCAGGCTCCCCGCTGAGCCAGGAGCCCGACGTGGGGCTCGATCCCAGGATCCTGGGATCATGACCAGAACCGAAGGCAGACGTTCAACCATTTGAGCCACCCGGGCGCCCCAGACTGATGATGTCTTGACAACAATATGTACATATATTTGCCTATGGTTCCAGACTTTGCAGACATCCTGTAGGTGGCATACCTGTGTTCTTTGGGAAGTAAGAAGGGCCACGTGAATGTGACATGCCCTATAATGAGTAAGGGTCTCGGTCCCCAAATGGCTGGTGCAATGGCTTACTGGGTGAGCAGCCCTATCAGTGCTATTTCCAAGTCTGGCATTTCGAACTTTTTGTCCGGTTCCAAGTTTTATTTCCACAGTGTCACAAGTCACTGGTATTGCTTATGGGGACGAGGGTAGCGTGAGGGACTGATGTGAAAGCGGAATCAACATTTAAATTCAGTCTCTTGGGGGTGCCTGGGTGGCTCAGTCTGTTAAGCGTCTGCCTTTGGCTCAGGTCATGATCCCAGGGTCCTGGGATTGAGCCCCGCATTAGGCTCCTTGCTCAGTGGAGAGCCTGCTTCTCCCTCTCCCTCTGCCCCTAACCCCCACGTGGGCGTGCTCTCTCTCTCACTCCCTCTCTCTTTCTATCTCAAATAAATAAAATCTTAAAAAAAAAATTCAGTCTCTTGAAGGTCTTTAGCCATCTGTCCCTGTACTCAGGGCTTGTAACTTGCAGAACGTTCTGGCCTCGAAGGCCTCTCTGATGGCACAAGCAGTCAGTAATCAGCAAGACCGATAGTCTTTCAAGCGGGACTGAAGGCACAGCCAGATAAGATCATGACCGGAAGTGGGCGACGCACAAGGTCTCCAGTGAGCATGGATTGGCTTCCTAGATTAGAATACAAGCTCTGCTGGTGTAAGGGCTTATCTTATTCACCACTGTACCACCAGAGTCTGGACCTGTGTCTGGCACACAGTTTCAACATGGTAAATACGTGCTTAATAAATAACCAACAGGTTCGGACAAGTGTTAGAACTTTGCTAAAGGGGAGGAGAGGGTTAGAACTTTGCTAATGAGGAGGAAGGGGAACCCTCTTACACTGTCGGTGGGAATGCATACTGGTGCAGCCACTCTGGAAAACAGTATGGAGGTTCCTCAAAAAGTTGAAAATAGAGCTACCCTACGACCCAGTAATTGTACTACTGTGATACAAATATAGTGATCTGAAGGGGCACCTGCACCCCAATGTTTATAGCAGCAATGTTCACAATAGCCAAACTATGGAAAGAGCCCAGATGTCCATCGATAGATGACATATACATATATATATCCCTATGATGAGTAAGGGTCTCAGTCCCCAAATGCTGCTGGTGCAACGGCTTACTGGGTGAGCAGCCCTATCAGTGCTATTTCCAAGTCTGGCATTTCGAACTTTTTGTCCGGTTCCAAGTTTTATTTCCACAGTGTCACAAGTCACTGGTATTGCTTATATATATATATATATATATATATATATATATAGAGAGAGAGAGAGAGAGAGAGAGAGAGAGAGAGAATTCTACTCAGCCATCAAAAAATGAAATCTTGCCATTTGCAACGACATGGATGGAGCTAGAGGGTATTATGCTAAGCGAAATAAGTCAATTAGAGAAAGAATTATATGATCTCACTGATATGTGGAATTTAAGAAACAAAACAGAGGATTGTAGGGGAAGAGACGAACAAAGAAAACAAGGTGAAATCAGAGAGGGAGGCAAACCATAAGAGACTCTTAACCATAGGAAACAAACTTGAGGGTTGTTGGAGGGGGGTGGAGGGATGGGGTAACTGGGTGATGGACATTAAGGAGGGAGCATGATGTAATGAGCACTGGGTATTATGTAAGACTGATGAATCACTGACCTCTACCTCTGAAACCAATAATACATTATATGCTAATTAATTGAATTTAAATTAAAAAAAATTTAAAAAAAATAACTTTGTTAATGGCCTCTGTGGGGGAGAACTATATAGGCAAATTCATGAATTCACCTTCTATTAATACTTGAATTTGGGGACAATCACTGTCTGAGAGCAATTCTGCAGTTAAAAACATGAAAGACTAGTGAAAATCAAACATACTTGGGAAACCCAACCCAAACACAGTTTAATTGAGTAAGTGGCCACTAATGACTTGGAACCAAGGCCCGACCTCTTCAATAAAAGGGATAATTCACCCGTGTGTGCTCCTGGTTCTCCACTAACGCTGGGACTTTGGTCCATTTCCATCTTTAGCTGGAGGGGCTGGGTCAGCTGGGAACAGGGCACCCACAGGGAGCAGTGGAGAGTGATGAAGCCCGGGAGCAGGGCAGCCAAGACTCAGCTGGCAGCAACATCAAAGAGGGATTTGGGGCTAGCAGGCCTGATTCTGAGCGAGTGACAGCCATATAACTGGAACGCTGTGTGTGTTGGGGGGGGGGTGCACAAAAAAAAAAACAAACCAAAAAAAAAAAAAAACAAAACACCCTGTCCTGACCAAAAATACCCTGATAGCCACCAAGATAAAGGGAATTCTCACAGTTCATGTCACCATGGGGTTTGAAGTGTTGAGGATCCCTGTTAAAATGAAAAGTCTCTCTCAGAAGGAGAACAGTTCAGTTTTTTCTCAGGGCAGGAACACGATGGCCTGCCTAGTGTGGTCCAAATAGCGGGGGGCTTCTGGGAGACCTGCCCCAGGCTGGCTGGGTCGAGACGGGTGGAGTGCTGCCTGGGAAGGGGCCTCACAAGGGTCCTGGCGAGCTGGTGGCCTTGGGCTCTCGGGGGGTGGGGGACAGGCAGATGTGCCCAAGTATTCCTGGGCTCGCTGTCAAGTGACCAATGTGCCTGAGCGGGTAGCTCTAAGAGCAGTAGAGTTTATGACGTAGGAGATGGTTTTCTCCGGCTCTTCTCAGGGGCACCAGCTCTGAAGAAGCTGTGAGGAGCAGGGATGTGCCGAAGCTTTACGGGGGACATTTATCTTCAGCGTTCCCTATCCAGGGGGTCTCGTTTGCTTGCTCATCAAGGCAGCCTCCCTGGGTCTACCCTCCTCAAGATCGACTTACTCATTTCTAAGCTGGCATAGGTGACAAATGGACTCCTAGGAAGGCCTTGTGGCTGATAAGGGGCTGCTGGGTTCCCCCTCCCTTGGGGTCTTTTCTTTTTACCAAGGGCCTCCCATTAACCCAGAGGAATGAGTCCAGCGGGGGAAGTGCCAGGCAGAAAGGCAGGTTGCTAGGGGAGCTTTCTTTGGCCATTTTCCGCCACTCTCCATTGGCAGTCGCCTTCTTTGCCTGTGCCCCAGGTGACTCTGGCGGCAGACATAATCCTCACACCAGAGTTCGCCAGGGCGGCCCTCGCCCCTCGGCACCCCTCCTTCTTGCTCTTGTAAAACCCTGGCCCTAAAACCCCACTCTAGCGTGACCAGGTGATGGCCAACTGCCTCATACCAGGCAGAGCCGGGTCCACGGAAGGGAGGCTGGGGAGTAGGGCTGGGCAGCCCCCCACCGCCCCCCATGGCCTTGTGAGGCGCTGACAGCTGGGAGAGGACCTGAAACCAGTTAGCCTGGGGCTCCCAGCCAGCAGTGTATTTTCATCTTGTTTTGACTGGGACTGTCCTCCCCTGTGTAAACACGTCCATGTCAGGGGGAAGAAAATGTAGAACAGCTTAAAATAGGTGGGTGGAATGCATCCCACCCATGAATCACCAGCACGGGGAATGCCCTGCAGGTGGACCTCTCTTGAAGCAAACCTGACATAGGAAAGCCTCGATTCAACAAGGGGGGCAGGGATGGACAGCTGTTAGGTCTTGACCTATCACCGGGAGATCTCAAAGCCATGTCTGGTCCAAATAAGAACAGCAGTAGCTCCAATGTACTGATAGTTTAGCAGGCTCTGTACAAAGAGCATTATATATACGTTAGCCTTTGGAACCTTGTCAACAGTTGGGATCCTTGACAGTAGGGGATGTGTATCATATTATCCTTAGGCCCATTTTGTGGATGAGGAAACAGAGGCCCAGGGAGGTTCAGTGACTTGCCCAGGGTCACCTGGCTAGTATGCGGCAGAGGCCCAATATAAACCCCTGGTGTGTGATTCTAAAGCTCTGGGCCGTCTCTAGCTAGGCATTTTGCTTTGTTTTGAGGAGATTTCCAGGCCGGGCTGCCTTCTAGGCACGAATGTTCCTTCCCAGTGAACCCCCTGCATCACAGCTTCAGGGGAACTGGAAACTTTATCAGGGTCAGGGTGGGGAGCCCTAGGGTGGGGGCTGGTTCTTTCCACTGATTAAAGGATTCCCATTGCAGTCCCCTGGGAGCGGGGAGCCCCCTTAGCATGTCAGGATGGGAGAGATTCGCATTTCAACTCAGGGCCTGGCAGACCATTTAAGGGCAACCGCTTGACCGGACTCAGGGAAGGCCCCTCGGAACTGCGAGTGAGTACAAACTGCTCAGACACCAGGCTGGGGAAGGGACAAAAGACTTAGTATAATCTAGTATAAGGAAAGACCAAATGTAAACATGTATGAAACAAAATGTCACAGATCAAGCTGTCGGCGCAGGGCTGGCCCCTGGGGCCCAACTGTGAAGTAGGAGTCTACCTCCAGAACCTTCCTGCTTCCTTTTTCAGGTACCTTCCTCCTCCTGCCTGTCCCCTCGGGCAACCTGTGCTCTCCTGCTACTGGGAGTTTTGTGGGGTCCTTTACTACCATCTGGGGTGCCCTGCCCTCCCTAGCAGTGCCCACTTTAAGGGAGACTCTCAGTCTCCCTCCCCCAAATCCAATGTACCTGGTTTTGGGGCCAATCCTAGAGGACAAATCAGAGAAATGTATTTGTGTCAATGGCAGGTAATGGCTTAATAGGTTTTCCTCAGTCAGATTACAGGGGCTTTAACTCACAGATTTCAGTCAGTGGTATTTTAGGCATGGGTGTGGCGTGGGGGTGGGAAGGGAACAAACTTGGTGGGGGGACGGCCGTGGGAGGGGGGGAGATTGTTTTTCAGGGCTCTTCAAATTTTGCCAAGTAAGCCACATGCTACTCTGACTATAGGTAAGCCTGGCTCTATAGAGAAGGATAAATACCGTGTCCTTATACTCATGCTGTATTCTTTCCAGAACATGGTGGAAAGAGCACTGGAATAGTAATCAGGAGACCTGGGTTCTGGCCCAGTTTTGCCCCTGGCTACCAGAACAAACTTGGAAAATCCCGTAAACATTCTGGACCCCAGTTTCCCCTACATGTAAAATGAGAGGATCGGGGCTGCAAATTGATATTTACTCGGGTGCTTATTTGGTGAATGATACCCCTATTTAGACTGGAAGCTCCATGAAGCCATATGCCAAGGGTCTGTAACAGTGTCTGGCACATAGCAATGCTCAACAAATAGAATGACAGAATGAATGAATGAATGAACTGAAAGAATGAATGGCAAAAGTGACTTCTGAGGTTGCTGCCAGTTCTAATAGCCTCTCAGCCTTGACCTCATCAGATGCAGCTGTGCCTCTGGGTGGAGGGGCCCAGGCCAAGGGCTGGGTGAAGCCTTCAGGCCCTCTTGTTCGGGACCATGGGGTGCAGGGGCAGCCTCTGGAACCATAGGTAGCAGGCAAGAGCTTCCCTGAGGAGGCCTCCAGGATGCTGGATAGGAGGGTGGTAAGGGCTATAGGAAGGGCAGGGTCGGTCAGGAGGAGTCAGGAGAGTAACTTTTACACAGTTTTCTGTAAAACGGGAAGCCGTGATAACAGAGACCTGATGGGTGTCTGGGCTGAGGTAGGAAAAGTGCCGAGTTGCATGGTGACTCAAGGTCAGGAGCTGGAATGGGGCCCAGAGCTCTCAGGCCTCCGCTCACCCCCATGGGACTACCCCTGGCTCCAGGCCAGCTCCCTGAATAGCTCCCCCACCCCCACCCGCCCCTCCACAATTCCAGCTTCTGAGGCCAACCTGCTTCCTTGTCCAGCCGCCCGCTGCCCTCCCCCTCCCCCAGGGCCACATGGACTCCTCCCCCGGCCTCCCTCCAAGGACTCCAGTGCAGTCACCCATCAGCGCTCTCAGAGGCCCACTTCTGGGCAGACCAGCCCCTCATCTCAGTGTCGCCCGCATTCACACCCTGACGCAATTCCTCCCCTTCTTACGCAAAAGGGGGAGCTTTGCCAGCACAGCCTCCCCTCCCCTCCCCTCTGAACATACCCCCTGCTTCCCCTCCCCCACTCCATGGCCAGGGCCCTCTCCCGGGGACACTCTCAGGCATAAATCAGAGGCACTGAGATTTTCTCCCATGGCTTCACCTTTTCCTCCAGCACCCTTCACATTTTAACAGGGGCCACAGTTTCAATCCAATAGAATGAATCTTTAAGAGTGACATTTCAGGTAGTACTTGAAGCAGGAGCGAGCAGAGTGAGAGGAATTTATGGGGCAGGGGGCCCTTCCCAGAATTCCCGAGATAACACTATGGCGGTGCTTACCTCCATACTCTGCTCTGAATGCTCATTAGGCCAATTCTGGCCTTTGCTTCCCCGGGGAATTGGGAGGCCAAAGTTCTGGTTCCATCACTGCCATTTAAACTGTCTGTGTGACCTTGGGCAAGTCAGGTAATCTGAGTCTTGGTTTCTTCATCTGTCAAATGGGAGTCATTACCCCATTCCCTACCCACCTTGCCAGAGCTGTTACGAAAGGACAGCGTGTGTGTGTGTGTGTGGGGGGGGGGGGGGAGAGAGAGAGAGAGAGAGAGAGAAAGAGAGTGAGCTTTTTAAATGGCAAGGTCTTGGATAAATATCAGGAATTATTATGTCTCCCTTCTGGTGTGCTTGAAGGACCCATACAGGTTGCACGGTAGTGCCCTCCTTACAAAAAAATGCCAGTGTGCCTCCGGCCCCTTTCCTCTCTCTTGTCCTGTCGCTCCTCCAGGCTTTGGCCCTTAGCCAGGGTTGGTCTCCTATGCATCTCAGCTCTGCTTTAAGAACATCTCCTGCCCTGCCTCTGTCCCCTTCACCACCCCATCACTTTTCCCACAGGCCTTTGTTTACCATCTAAGAGCCTCTAGCCATTCTCTCTCCCTCTCTGGTCACGGTCATGGCCATTGGTGTGCCGAATGACCGCTCTTTCAGCCCTGACTTCAGGCCATCCCCATCAAAAGCTTTGAAGAGGAAGGATTCGGGGGTGGGGGGTTGGGGGTGGTATTGATTGAACTTGACAATTTGCTACAGAGGGTGAACACAGTGCAGAACACCCAGCATGTGCTCAAGAAACACACCATTGTTTGGTTACGTGTGTGTGTTGGGTTGGGGGGAGATTTGGGGGTGGAGTCTGCTTTGGGGCCCCTGAAATCATGCCACCTAGGCAATTGCCTGCTCCACCTCTAGTTTGCCAGGCCGTGCCCACCTGCTCTTCCCGCCCATCTTCCCCTTCACCTCTCAACCCCGACCACGGGCTGAGCTCTTTTATCTCCAAGACCTGCACACGTGCTAGAATCTGATCTTGGGCCTCCCTGGCCTAGTGTCACAGAGCTTCTCTGGTGACCCCACGTTTTCCCCAGGGATGAGAGGCTGGGAGCAGTTTGGGGCACCCTCCGAATTTCCCAGCATAAGCAATCAGCTCCATCTGAAGAACCTCACCCACGAGTCTCTTTACCTGAGAGAATCTGGGTTTCCGTCCCCAGAATGAGGGGCCCCTGAGCTTTTCCTAGAGCCTAGAGAGTGAAGCCCACCAGAGATGTAGTAGCTCTGCTCCTGTACTCGGCCGTGGCAGTCCCCTGGGCTGGAATGTCTCTCAGTCTGGCAAATACCGAAAAGAAGGCTTCTCCCCAGATTGTGGGGGCAAAGCGCTCGCTTTCCCCCCCGAATGCTCCCTCAGGGCTTCATTTCAACACACCCTTCCCCAAAGGAGGAAATCAGAAGCAAAAGGTGACCTTGCCAGGCCTTGCTGGGGACTGGTGACAGGGCCGGCAATGCATGGCTTCATTCTGTTGGCCCTCGCCACCCACCTTCCTCCCTCTGCCTGCTGCCAGGCCCCCAGGGCTGGCAGGCAGGTCCGGGGGAGTTGGGACTCTCTGGAGGCCACCGAGAAGGCTGGTCCTGTAACAGAGATGGTGAAGGCGGGGGGGGGGTGGTCTCAGAGGCCCAAAGGTAAAGCAGCTTAAGAAGTGGTAGGCCTCTGAGATAAGTGAAGGAAGAGGGGAGTCCGAAGAGCAGAGTCGAGGTCTTTGGTGGTGGTGGGAGGTCTGTAAGAAAGATCACGAACTCTCACATTTGTTAAACCAGTAATGGAAAGAATAATGATGCTAATAGGTACTATTTATTGAGAGTTTATTATGTACCAGGCACTGTGCCAAGCGCATTTCATGCATTATTTCATTTATTTCTCACAACAACCCTAGGTAATTTTTTTGTTTTGTTTTGTTTTAACAGATGACACATGAGGGCAGAGCAGCTCAGGGAGGTTGTGACCAGCCCAATGTCACACACCTAGAGCTGGGATTTGAGGACCTCGTTGACTCTGGAACCCACACTCTTCACCCCTAAGCCTGCCCTCACTGTTCCTGCCCCAAGCCTGGGCCCGCTGGCTGAAGGGCCCAACAGGTACCCTCCAGCAGGGTTGGGCCTCCCAACACCCTGAGAGCCTTCATTTCCTGGAATTGACTTTTCTTCACCCCACTTTTTCTCCCTGAAGAGACTAACAATTTCAGTCAGGGATTCTTTTAAGAGCATCCAATGGATGGGACAGGAGTCACACAAGAGGACGGTGCTCTGAATCGAGAAAGAGACCAACTTTTCTCCGGGCTCTGCCATGAAATTATCACGTGACCCCAGGCAGGTTGAATCCTCTTTTAGGCCTTCAGTTTCCATACCTGCCCAGACTTTATCTCTGCTCCCAGACAGAGATCAGTCATGCATAAAATCTAAAGAGCATCAAATTCTTCAGGATGGGCCCCTAACCACCCTCTCCTCTGTGAAAGAAGTCCTGCCAGTTTGAAAGTGTTCCAACTCCCCCACTGTCCACTCGGGGCTTACCCTCTAACACTCACCGCCACCCTCAACATGGGTCTGGGAGCCACTCATACCTCCATGCCAGGAGATGGCTCCTTACCCACCAAGCCCTCTCTACGTGAACATGCATTGGCGTCCCTTCTTGTCACTACTTTGAGATGACCTTGACTTGCCTTTTCCTCCTCTTCTTCCTCTCCTCCTCCCCCCGCCCCAGCCCACTATTGCTCTGGGAACACCATCCTTCTTTCCTCCTGGCAAACACATCTGACGCACACCAGCTGGCTTCCTCCTTGAATGCGCAATCCTCCCCTTTGGCCTACTTGGCATCTTCTGGCCTCTTTTTTGTTGTGTTTTGTTTTCCTACATATTCAGAGAGATGGAAGGAGACCTGAGGACCAGTTAGTTCCATTCCCACCTTTTCTGGCAGGGAGGACAGTGAAATTTGGATAGAGCAAATGACTTGCCCAGGGTGACAGAGCTAGGCAGGGACAGAACTAATACTTCATCTGACTGATTTGGGGGCCACTGTTCTTACTCTCTTTGCCTTTTAGGTAAGGCCTTGGCCCACCAGCCCACCAACCACCACTTCCCTCCCCATCTCCAAATGTCACACCACTCCTGATTGCTTTCCATGTGTGTATCTAGGTTTTCCAACAGAAAAGTAGTCTAGGGGGGCAGGGAGCCAACTAACTCCTACTTCAATGAGGGAAAAAGCAGGGAAATGACCTGCTTAAGGTCATACAGCTCATTAGCGGTAGATGTGGGACCAGGATCTGGGCCTCCTAGTCTCCACTTGGGGCCGTTTCCACTACACCATGATGCAGTGCACCTCTGTGGCTCTCCCATTTTCCCCCTTCTGTCCTCTACTGAAATGTTTCATTCTTGCCTCTTCCTCTCTTCCTTATTTTCTCCTCCTTCCTGACCTCTGTCTTTTTCACAAACCTGCGGGATTTCAGAGCCGGAAGGGACCTCGGGGATCATTTAGTTCCACCCATCACTTAACAAAGGAGAAGACTGACAACAGAAGATGGGAAGTCATTGGCTTGAAACCGGACAGCTAATTAGTGACCCAGCTGGGACACAGGCACAGGTCCCCAACTCCAAGTTCAGTGCTCTTTCAACCACCCTCTTCCCTTATGAGCTTGATGTCTAGAGTCCTTCTTCCTTGAAGAGCCCCCCTGCCCCTGCCATCCAGGTCCAACAAGATCCAAGAGTGCTTGGGCCCAGGGTCCTATGGCATCCCTGGTGAAAGGTAGAAGGAGCAGAGCTAGGAACCACTCCCATCCTCCCACATCCCACCCCAGGAGGCCCCGGCCTGGCCTTGCCGAGAGTGGTGACTATCAAGTATGTGTTGACATAAAGCCATAGCCTCTCGGATTCTCGGTTCATGGCCTAGACGGTGGCGTCAAAGCCCGAGCCGGCTGCAAAACGAGGTCAGTTCACTGTCCTCCCAATGGAAAAATCTTGTAAAATCAATAGCACTTATAACATCAACAGACCCAGAGACCTTTCCTCTGTTTGTTTTTTCCTCCTGAGCCGCTCTTTCTCACCCACCCTGCTGTGAAGGCATAGACAACAAAGGAATCTGCCAAGTGAAGCCAGGAATCTCTGAAGGCCGGCTCCCACCAAACAGAGCCCCTGAACCTCAGGGAGAGAGGGGGGCATGTTGAGGTCTGAATGGCTTGTGAAGACCACCCCCCCGAAGGCCCTCCTGGCTCCCTCAAGCGATGCTCATCAGATCCAAGGCCCTCCCTGGCAACTGGTTCCTGGCTGGGTATAACCAGAAGCTGCTCAGAATTCCAGTAGAGATTCTGGAAGCTCAGCCCTACCCTAGCTTTACCACACTGGACCTTCACTAAAGAAGAGAACAACTAGAAAGCCAATTAGACAACACCATGGGGCCTTCCTGCGCTGGGAAGTGTCTGAGGCCCTCAGACTGGAGTGGATGTTGGCTCTTTTCCCAGACATCCTTCCCCCGCCTCCAGTGGGTGTATCCTACCTTCCCTCCATGCACACAGAGGGTGGTTGCCCCTGTGTTGTTATTTGCATGGTCACAAACAGGCTTCTTCCTCCTGTCCCTAAACTGGTTTTACCACAGAGCCTGAAATTCCTACTATCAAATACAGTCCTTTATATGAAAGTATTGTGAGTTTATTCCAGCCTGGATTCGTTTGACAAGTAGTTACCGAGTACCTACTCTGTCAGACACTGGCAGCTTCTAGCAACTGTGTTTCGTGCTACTGAGGACGGTTGTGCCTCATGAGTTCCCTTTGAGCACTGAGGGCCAGATGAGATAGCACATTTCTTGCTCTCAGGCAAAGGAATCTTGGGGATGAGATATGAAGGCAGGTCCTGAGAGTGAGTGTGTTCCAGGGTGTGGGTGCCTGGACACTGGGAACATCGAGGCATGGGTGCCTAGGGTGATGAAGTGAGAGATGCCTCTTCCATATAAACTCAGAGGGCCAGGGACAGACACACCCCAGAGGAGTTGTCCTGGGTGGCCGCAAGAGGCAGATGTCAGGACAATCACATGGCACAACTGTGCCTTCTGCCCTCAGTCCCCACAGCAGGGCTCCTTGGCTGTTGGCTTCCCAAGCAAGGCAAAGGATAAGACATTTTGGAAGAAGTGGTTCTCTCTTTTCTGATATGTCCTTGGGACACTAGGTTTGGCTCCTTTTTTGGTCAAGATGTACCCAAGGCATTTAAAGACAACTAGGTACCTCTTTCAGTGGAAAGTTTTCCTGGTTAAACACCCCACCCCCAACCCCATAATGCATGAACCAGGTTTCACAGCTCACCTTCTCCTAGGCAAGGCCTTGGCCCTGTGCCTGCTCCCCCAACCCTGCCCTCTGGGTGATCTTGCCCAAGGATGCCAAGGAAGTTTGTGGCAGGGGCTGGGAGCAGAGCCCAGCTTTCCTGGATCCTGGCCTGGCACTTTTTGCCACCAGACCCTGCAACCTCTCCCTCTCATCTCTTGCCCTTTGTGCTCTGTCTGCACCCTCTGGAGACGTGCACCCCACACTCCCACTAGCGTTTACTGGGTGAGATGTTTCTGCCCAACACCACTCAGCGGTTCAGCCATATGGGGCATAGGGAATCCGGCGGGCCACTGCCCGTGGGGCCAGGCCTGGTGGGGAGGGGAGGACAGGCCACTTTGCTGGTCTGAGATCTGCAAAGCTAGGTCCCTAAGCCAGTCATTTTTTTTTAAATCAGGGACCCTAAGTGTAGCCCCTAAACTTGGCATCCCGGAGCTAGGACCAAGTCACCATGGGGCCCCCACTCCCAGGCTTGTTGCTATGACACATGGTTCTACAAGTGCTGAGCGGCATTGTAGGGGCCGGATGCAAACGGCACGCAGCAGGGTCGAGCTGTGAGCCAGTTGGCCAGCTGACATTTCAGGGTCCAAAGAGCTTGTGTGTACTGGACAAGCTGTTTATTGTGGTCTTGGCACTGCCCGGCCCTTCAGACAGCAACAAATGCTCCCAAACTGGGAAAGGAGAGGAAATAAGGAATCAGCCGTAGCCAAAGAAGACCTGGAATCTCTTCCCTCACACCATTTGCTCCCTGCAGCTGACGTGCTGCTGGTGCCAACCATCGGAAGTGCCCCTCTGAGGAAACTGGAGGGGGCAAGCCCCACAAACCCCCATTCGTGAAGACCTAGATCACAGATCGTGTGCATGCTCACGTCGGTACCCTTCTGCCTGCCCAGCTCCCCGAGGCTGCTGCTGCTGGAAGGTCAGGCAGTCCGTATTTGGACTAAGAAGGAGAAATCTTGATGCCACAAGGTCTAAACATGCAGAAGAACTGGTACCCCAAGTAAGTCTGCTGCAGGCTCTACACACACACACACACACACACACACACACACACACTACACCCATACCCTCAGGGAGATGGCCATCAGCAGGCCATGATAAAAATGGTCTTTTCGAGTCCTGGCTTGGTCCTTTCAGATATCCTCAGGCTGGGGAAAATGTAGCAAGGACATGTGTGTTAGAGTGCAGGGTGGGGTGGGCAGGTGAGACAAAGAAGATCCCAAATGAAGGAAACCAGGAAGCCAGAGTCCAGAGAAGTTGTGGGGAAGGTGGAACTTTCCAGAAGGATTTGGCCCCATTCATGCCCAGCAGCCAGTCTAGTCTGGCCTATGGCCTGAGGGGAAGCCTTACTTGGGAGGGACGGGATCAAAGCTAAGGGGTTGAACTCTGCCTCAGGCTCTTGACTTCCACCCAGGTTTGTGGTGGCCAGGGCTGGACAAAGGACCTGATCTGAGGATCCTGGTCAGGGCCTCTAGTTTGTCAATGGTTTAGCAAGTAGTCAGCCCTATCAGCCCAGCTATGCATAATCGACACCTTCTATACACACGCGCGCACACACACTGCAATAGTAACGAACACCAGCAGTAAACATTCATTGAGTGCCTACTTTGCACCAAACATAGTTCAAAGCACTTCCTATACAGTATGACCATTATATCAATTAACCCTCCCCAAACCCTACAGGGTTGATATTATTTGAATCATTCTCCATGTACAGAGGGGGAGTCTGAGGCTCAGGCAGGACAAAACAACTTACTCCAAGTCCCACCGGGTAGAGTGAGTGGGCTGCATAAGGATTCAAATCGAGCTCTGTCTGGCTCCAAAGCCCGTGCTTATTACACTCCAGGGCCCTTGTGACTCAGCCTACCTGTCTGTTTGTATACAAAAAGCCTCGGGGAAGGAAAGAAGAGAAGGGTCAGAGGGAAGATCCAAGAGTTTGACCTTGGGAAAAGAACCACAACGATGGGAGAGATGGTGGGTGACAGTGTGAAAGAGGGAGGCTGGGCGGCAGAATGTCCAGCAGGCACCAGAGCTAAGATCGTCTAAGTCTGCAGCCTCTTGGTGACCCCCACAGACCCCCGCATGGTGCCTGCCACGACACTGGTACTCAGTAAAACTGCCGAAGCACAAATAAGCCCAAACACGGCAACCTTGGGAAATACCTATAGACAGGGTTGCTGCCTTCCATTTGGTAAAACCCAAGCTTTTTTTTTTTTTTTTAAAGATTTTATTTATTATTTGAGAGAGAGAGAGAGAGCTTGAGAAGGGGGAGGGGCAGAGGGAGGAGAAGCAGGCTCGCCGCTGAGCAGGGAGCCGGATGTGGGGCTCGATCCCAGGACACTGGACCCTGGGATCATGACCTGAGCCGAAGGCAGATGCTTCACCAACTGAGCCACCCAGGCGTCCCCAAGACGCATGCTTTAAAGTGGCCTCCGCGGAGTCTGGGTCACCACACATTACTTAAGCCCCCAGCATGTGGCAGGCATTGGGAATAAAGAGACGAAAGCAGTAGGGACCCTAGCCTTGAGATGTGGCCAGGCTGGCAGCGGGGAGATGTTAGATTTGCCTTGAGCCACCCCGAGGGGTCAACTGAGGTGATGGGGGCAGGCTGTGCACAGTCAGGGAACAGAGCTAAGCCCCTGCGCCTCTCTGGGGTTGGGGCTGTCACCTTCAGCTCCATCGTCAGAGCGAGGCAGCCCCCACTGGAACCATTCTTCATCAGGTTGCTTCTACAAAGGCAGCTCAGAGCAGTCTTTTTAGGACAGTGCCGGCCACTTTAACTGGCAAAGCAGAGAGCCTGAGTTGGGTGAGGGCTGGGAGAAGGGAGTGAAACCACAGGAGGTTGCCCTCACCCTCGCTCTCCCTAGCATCTGCCAGTGGACCCCCCACCACCAGAAAGGGGAGAGCACCCTTCTTCGGAGCTCTCCCCCACCCGCTCATCGTCTCCTCCCTCCCTGGGAAGCCCAAGGCTTAGAGAAATGAATCCAAGCAATTAACTAATTAATGAATATGGATGGCAAAGTTGCTGAGGTTGCTGGAAAACACCCTGTTGCCGCCAACACACACAGCCCAGCCAGGCACCCGCCTCCCACTGTGGGCGAAGGGGAGGCTATAGAGGGACTACTTGACTGTGTCTCCCCTAGGCTCCAGCTGCAGCAGCCATGCCCGCCACCCAGCAGGCCCGTGCCCAATGCCAGGAGACCCACTTCGGGGTAGCCCATCCCCTTGCAAGGACAGCCTCCCCCCTCCAGCTGGGGCTGCAATCTGCTCAGTTACTCAGCATCAAGGGTACTCTGTGGTCCAAGGAAGTCCGTCTGTGGGCTCTCCCGACGCAAAGTGCAAGGCTGCAGGAGATGGATGGATGGAGATAGGAGAAAGGGAGAGAAAAGGAGAAGGAGAGACGACGGAGAGACACACACAGCTGGCAGGAGCCCATCTCCAGCTGTTGGGCGGGCTGTTTCCTTTGATAAAGCACTTGGCAGTACTCCCAGTTCTGTAGTTTCTGGCCTGCGAAAGCACACCCAGAGCACGAGCCTGCCTGTGGGAGGACTTCAGCCTTGCTTTGTTTTCTTTCTTTCTCTTTCTTTCTTTCTTTCTTTCTTTCTTTCTTTCTTTCTTTCTTTCTTTCTTTCTTTCTTTCTTTCTTTCTCTCTATCTCTTTTCTTTTTTTTAAGATTTGCAAAATGCCCCTCCCCTTCCAAGGAACCTCACCCCTCCCCACACCCCGGCAAAGTGAAGTTGTACCAACAGGTGATGGGCCACCGGTGTGTCTTCACAGAAAGTCAGTGCCACGGACCCACACTGGAGGGCCTGAGACGGGTGTGCAGTGAGGCCTAGGCGTGTGTGCGTGTGTGCGTGTGTGTGTGTGTGTGTGTGTGTGTGTGTGACCGAGAGACAGAAGGAGCGAGGGAGGGCGAGACTGTGTGTGTTTGTGTTTGAGAGGCTGTGCTTGTTTGTTGTGGCCGACACTGCCTTCTGTGTGGCACATCATCACTGTTCTCCCCGCCTAGGCTCGTTCCAGCTCCTTGATGTCTCCCCGGAAAGGAATGGGAAATAGGGGAAGTCCCAGGGTCACGTGATCATGCAGACCAACAAGCCCTCCCTCCATTCCTTGGTCCTGTGGCTTCGTGGAAGCCTGTCTCCTTCCTCCCTTGTGAAGTGAGGAGCCAGGCTTGAAGGCCTCCAGGGTTCCTCGGAGGAAGCAGAGCGTGGAGTGTCACAGAGCCCCCTGCCAGGCTGTAAACGAGCCTAATGACAAAATGCCCCCACTCTGACCAGCTCCCACAGGGCCTCCACTGGGTCCCCGGTTTCCCAGATTCCTGAGGGGAACTTGATCTGGCCCAGGGGCCTGCACGGGCTCTTCACATCGTCCCCAGAAGTCCCCGCTCCTTGGGACCCCCAAAGCACAGAGCTCACTCCCACACCCAGCCAGCCCCGCGGAGGCATGGGAGGCCGGGTCTCTGAGGCAACCTCTCAGGGCTCAGTTGCAAGGCTGCCACCCCCAGGGAGGGGGCCCTGCCCAGCCCAGCCCAGCGGGAGCAACAGAACCTCCTCTGCAGCCCAAGGGGGAGGCAGCCGCGCCACGTGAAGCAGCTCAGGGTGACTGTGAACCACTGATCGCTGCCCCACTGTGCCTGTGGCCCAAACCAGAGTGGCCCTTGGCTCTTTGCAATGGGAGAAACGGAAACGAACACAGCCTGGGAACTTTGGACCAGCTTCCAAACTCACAGGTCCTCAAGTGTCCCTTGTCCCTCACCCCCCCTCCATAAAAAGCACTTACATCCTGAAGAAAGGGAGGACATTGAGACTCACAGGACATCAGAGCCAGAAGGCACTTTAGGAATCATCTAGTCCAACCACTTCATCTTACATGGGGGAAACTGAGGCCCAGAGTGAGGCAGAGACTTCTGCTGGTTAGCAGAACAACTGGCATTGGAAGTCAGGGCACTATCCCAAAGACTTCTGGGTCCTGACCATGGTTGAAAGAAGATATACCAACCTGAGGCCCAAGCAGGTATTTTGGGACCAAGACGTTATAGACCCAACTCTAAGTGGACCGTGTAGCCCGATGAGCTGAGGGTGGCCATGAGGGTGGTGTGGGGCTCTGAGCACTCTAGGTTCCTTTCACCTGTCTAGAGTCATGACCATTGACACTGCTGGGCCAGATGGACATCATACTGGGGCTCAGTGTCAAGCCTGAGTTGAGTTGGGAACCCCTGCTCTTCCTTGCCTTCACCCTTTCTAGAATATATCTTTTAAAAGATTTTATTTATTGGTGAGAGAGAGAGAGAACAGAGAGAGTGGCAGGCAGAGGGAGAAGCAGGCTCCCCTCAGAGCAAGGAGCCTGATGTGGGACTCGATCTGCAGGACCCTAGGCTCATGACCTGAGCCAAAGGTAGATACTTAACCAACTGAGCCACCCAGGCATCCCTACCCTTTCTAGAATATTTTTTATACTGAGGTTTCAAGGTCTGTAATGGGGTAGAAGCCCAGCCCTAAGTTTTCCACTGGTGGTGGTGGGTGGGAATCCAGATATACAGCCTTTACCACTCCTTGGGGATACAAAGCCCATCTGCTCCTTCCTAGCCCAGAAGTGGGTGGGTGGGAGTGCCTACCAACTTTAAGAAAGCGATAAATCATGGATATCCTCCTCAACTTTGAGCAAGCTCTGGGGCCAGACTGCAGGCAAATGTCAAAGTCCACAAGGCTGACCCTGGCGTGCTCAGGCCAAAATGAAATCGACTGGGTCTGTGCTCAAGCCATGGGCTGGGGCCGAAGCTGAGTTGGCCCTGGCCTCTCCGACATGGCCAGCCTTGCAATACTAGAAGCTGCTAACCCTTTACTATGGCCAGTGTGGAAATAGCACATGCTGTTTTCTGAGACAGGGTGACCTGGATATCTGGGAGCAATTCCATTAAAACAAAGAGCTCAGCATGGAAGACAATCATGCCCACTACTTTCAGTACTTGAACACACACTTTGGAAGCTACTCTGACCACTTCCACTGTCCTTGTTCTTGCTGAGGGCCGTGGTGTATAAGCAACAGAACAAGGTCCTTCTTGATTTTCCACTCATGAGGTTCTGTTCCAAGATTCCAGAAGGTTGCAGCTGCCACTTCATTCCACCTATCATTGTATAGAGCCCATCGTTTTATAAGATGTTTTGGTATGTGTTCTTTTGCATCTGTGGACATGTATCTTTATGATGGTTCTTGAGTTATTTCTCTGCACATATTCCACCCCCCCCCCAACTTGACCCAAAGCTCCTGAAGGGTGAGAAGCAGGTCTTGGGTGATTTTTTTCCTCCCTTCCTCCCTCCCCTTGTGGCATTCGGGATAGTGGTGTGGCCAAGAGGATCCTCTCAATAGTCCTTGTTCAACTCAGTAGCTACAATTGAGGAGGCCAGTATAATTTCTGAATTCATCTGTATTCAGCAATGATGGAAATCTGCAGCTGGATGTATCCATTGCTGCAAAGAAAGAGCTATTCTTGAAGGGAGGGCCACCCAAAGCCAACACGTCAGTTGATTTAACCACCCCCTCCCCGTGCCATCTTCATGAAATGACAAATAAGCAGTTGGGAGAAGGGTAGGGTGCCTTGTCCCAAGTGGCCATTAAGCCCAGAAGCTGGACATTCTACTTCCCAGCATCCCCTACTCTGTTTCATCCGTCTTTTTGGCAACAGGGTGTTAGGCTGCTTTCTAGGTTCGTCTTCAGAAGTCGCAGTCTCCCTGAATCAAGCCACATGACTACACCAGATCTAGAGTGAGTTATTGATAGGAGATTATTGAAATTAGAGAACATGTTTGTTCATTTATGGGTATTCATGTATACCTTGTTTATGGGTTTACCTAGGAGAAGATATAAGGGGACTGGTTTTTGATGGTGGGGACACATCTATGGATGGGAACACTGCATATTTATGAATACTTCCCTTAAAATACTCATTCCAATCAGAACTGTCTCTGGATTTTCCTTCCCTCTTATTTCACAAGTGGCCTCCTAGGCTAAGTAGCTAGAAATCTCTCATTTCTAACAGGAAGAATACAAAAGTTGTCCAGAGACCTATGTTTCAGCTAAGACTGAGAATTTAGCTAATATCTCTAAAGAATGAACTACTTACTATTAACCAAGTCATTAATTAGGGTCATGTTTGCACTTCAATTGTCAGCTCCAAACATCTGTTTGTTTAAACCGAGGTCACTTTAGTTTATTACAGTTATAGCCACTGGTGAGATAATCTGCTTAGATTTCACAAGTATGTGTGAATTGCCTACCTCAGCCCTTATTTTCACAGAATAAGAGTTCTCTTGAAGGCACAGGGTCAGACTAAAGATAATAAATGATTTTCCTTCTCAACAGAACTAAAAACAAGGCTTTAATTAATTCACCAAATTCTAGGATTGGATATCTATATTACATTTCTTAATGATGTTAATCTGTCCAAGGGTGACCCATAGGATTCCCATTGATCCAAGAACAATCTTTAGGCAGACATTTCATTGGCTCAGAGATTGTTTCCCAGTCATTAAACCCTGCCCTTCTCAACCGTAGAGTCACCCCCACTTTGTTGGTAGAAACTGCAGGTGGCCAGAGAAAGGGGACGGGGGGGGGGGGGGGGGGGGCGGGGCCGTGCTAGAGATCATGAAGCAAGGAGGTGGTGGGATTCGGAAAATATCTCCCTAAGGAGGAGGAAGCAGAGGCAGAGAATTTAAGGAGATCTGGGGTAAAGAATAGGGACTAGAGGCCAAGATGGTTCTCCCAGGCAAGCCCAAGACTTGAGGATAGTCCAGACATACACACCCTCACAAACCCTCACCAGACAGACACACACACACCTCTTTCACATACACTTCCTCACTATGACTCTCAAGTTCCATATACAGGAATAGACTCAGATGGAGTGACACACATACGTCACACACACAAGAACACCAACTCTCCCAGATGCTATCCTTCCAGCTGTCCCTTCACAAACACAGGTGTCCCTCTCTCCACCCCCACATAAATATATTTACCACCTATTTTTTCATACCTTTTTTGCATACATTTGAAATCTGTTTTTTATGCATATCCACATTACTACCCAAATCCCCTCCACACACTCAAGTCCTGACACATGTGCACAGATACACACACACACACACACACACACACACACACACACACACGTCCGCCTTCCCAACAAAGGCAAAAGGAGTCCATGCTCAGTAAAACCTAGTGCTTTCTTCCTTGGTAGAGGAGATCTGAAGGAGTGCCTGGATAGCTAGGTGAATTTGAAAAGTACTTATTCTAATGGCTCTTAGTATGGTGGAAAAGTCCATCAAGGACATTTGAAATCCCTCACAGAGTTCACTCCCTTGGCCTATAGACAAGACACCAGTGGTAACCTTTAGCGACTGCCAAAAGCTTCTAAGACTCTCTTAGTCCTGCTATGTTAGCTGACCTTTGCAAGGAATCATGGGTATTATGAACTAGGGACATTCAGTATAAGATATAAAACAAAACGAAACAAAAACAAAATCTTTCCCTGACATTTAAGAACAATACTAAAGTGTCTGCCCAAATTCACCTGGCAGGCCTGGTCTGCGGCAAGATGGCAAAGAAGGAAAAATTCATTCTAAAGCCCACCTTCCCTGGGTCTTCATCTTGTCCCCTGCCAGGCTTACTCTGCTCTGGCCAAAGAAGACTAGAACTTGGAAAAGGCTTTTGGATTTGACCATGAAGGTAGTCATGGGCAAACTGAGAGGGAGTCTATCAGATCTAAGATCCAAGTGCTAGGCACCGTGACCTACTAGGGCCTTCTGCATCAGAAATCTAGGGTCCAGTGAGTTTTTATCCAAGTCCTACCAGCCTGCCCATTAGAAAGTTCCAATGTGGCTCAGCTAAAAAGCAATGAGATCTGTTATTGAC
Organism: Zalophus californianus; assembly: GCF_009762305.2. Taxonomy (NCBI): domain Eukaryota; kingdom Metazoa; phylum Chordata; class Mammalia; order Carnivora; family Otariidae; genus Zalophus; species Zalophus californianus. Next base: position 40,296,421 of record NC_045612.1, on the reverse strand, counting down.
ACTGTTTCATTCTGAATAGCATGGAGGACTAAAGGCTTTCTTTACTTAGTTCATTAGTTAGCTAACAAGCATTTTCCAAGCACCTACTGTGCATGGAGCACTGTCCCAGACACTCAGCTCTTGCTGTCTCTGCTCCTGCTATTGAATTTCTGAATACAGGCTGTTGCCAGACATCCAATTTTCTGAGTGCTTGCTCTGACAGGGAACAATGACTAATGAACCAAACATCAGGGAGGGCCCTCTGATCTCCAGCACAGAACATGCCCATAAAGGCAGAGTCTAATTTGTTCAGCAAGCAGCTGCCAATTCTTTTGGGATCTTAATTACCTGGACCAGTTTATATGGGTGAATCCCCTTGGGAGAGAAACCCTAAACCCTGTCTTTCTCACACCCTATCATACCCCAGGCCCCATAAATGGCTTTCACCCCCAGTCATTGCACATGGGTACAAAGTCTGGGCCACAGAAGTTCACCAGACAGGCATTCAGGCACGGCACACAGTCTTCCTTCACACCTCTGTATGCATTTCCCTACACACACACACACGCACACATGCACAGTGGCAGCAGTGGGGTATAGTAGAAAGCACTCTGAACCACGAGTCAGGAGACCTTGGTGTCAACCAGCTCTGCCTCCTCTTTTCTGTGTGACCTTGGGCAACACCGTCTCTGGGCTTCTGCTTCCTTGCTTATCAAATGAGGCTGGGACTAGACCTCCATGGCCTTTCTAGCCCTGGGACTTGACGTTCTGCTTCCTGAGCCTCAGAGGAGCTGTGTGATCAGGTCAGGTTTGTAGGGGCAGCAGCTGGCTCAGGGGCCTGAACAGTCACCATCATGGAGAAGGGGAAATTTCTCTGCCTCCTTGGGTCAACCCTGCCCAAAGGTCCATACTACTTCCCAAACGGTTCACAAACCAGGCTGGTGGATTGGAGGCAAATGTGGGCTCTGCTGTTCGCTTCTATCTCATCTCCCTCCCCCATCATGCCTTGTATAACCATTGTTCCAACTCTCGTTCATTTTAACCAGCCCTTTCGCTCATGGCGCTAGTTCCCTCTAGCAAGCTCTTCAGACAGGCCAATGATTAAATGGTCTCGTGAGTCTCCCAAGTCCGTAAAATGTAAATAACAGCCCCTGCCCTGGTGGCCTTCGTGGGCTTTCCAAAGGATCAAATAAGATAAAGTCTGTGAAAGCGCTTTGGAAATTGTCAAGTGTTATGCAAATGCGAAGGATTATTATTAATGATGGGTGGGGAGGCAGCCATGGATGCAAGGAGCAGCGTGCCAACTTGCCTGCTCTTCTCACCATCTTAGCTGGGTGAAGGCGCCGGCACTGCCAGCCAGCCTGTGGCCAGCCAACACATCAGTAAGGGATGGCGTTTTGCTTGGTGTTACCCCCCATTTTCCCCTAGCAGAGCTCAGGACCAGAGGAAAGAGGACAGGGAAGGAGTAGGTTAATTTGGGCATGGAGAAGAGAAAGGCTTAGAGTGCCTCAAAATTAAAAAAAATTTTTGAAGTAGACCCTTTCTTTCAAACAGGGTCTCAAGGGAAAACCTAATTTATATAACCAAAAAAATAAATAAATAAATAAAATAGAGCTGCCACTGTAGTTGAATAGTTGAGGCTGGGGTGAAGGGCAAGGATCCTCACTGGCTGGGCCCTCTGCTGGCCCTTAAGATCACTCTGATGGGTCCCTAGGCCAAAGGAACACACTGGAAAACTGAAAGTGTAGAGCAGGAGCTCATGCCCAGTGCTCTGAGCATCCAGAGGACAGCCACTGCTTGAGCACTAGGTAGGGATAGGGCACAGAGAAGGAGAGGGGTTAGAGAATGCTGCAGAAAGGTGGACAGAGTTGGGTGCAACACTTTTTGTCTACTCAGCAGCCTTGTCTAGGGCCCCAGGCCTGTGTTCTCGGGTTACCCTAGAATGGGGCTGTAGCTTTGGCTATAAGTGCAGACGGCCTATAAAAAACGCAGATCTAGAAATGGGTAAAACAAAGGCCCAGGAGAAATGAATGTGAACAGTGCTCCTGCTCTCCCGTTTAGCTTTGAGGTGGAAGGAGCTGCTCCCCAGGGTGAGTCCACTGAAGTGGCTCCTTCTAACCTGTGGCCCCACCATGAACGAGCATCCCTGGAATGGGGAGGAGGAAAAGGCCAGAAGGAACTAGTCAGGCATCTTGAGGTAGGGGCAGTGGTCAGCCAGGCAGACAGAAACCTGCCACCAGCCCAGGAACTGAGCAGAGGAGGAGTGTGGGAAGTGCTGGCGAGGACAACGCAGGACCCAGCAATCTAGGTGGGGGGTCTTGGGCCTGGTCAGGACCAGAGCCCAGAAGCGGAGTCACAGAACGAGGAGAGAGAACTGGGGAGTCGGGGGGGGGGTGGTGGGAAAATGGAGAACAGTTCCCTCCTGGAGCACTTGCTCCATTTTCCCACCCTCCCCACCCAAACAGGCTCAGCAACAGGGCACAGCTGACTGACTAGGCAGAAACCGATCAGATACTGCAGGTACAAGCTGAAGGATCCAGGCCAGATAGGGGTATGTGTGCCCAGGACTTCCACACAGGCAGAACATGGGTGGTTGCTGACCCGGAGGCAGATGGAACAGTGTCAGGGATTTCATTCAAGTCCCTGCAATGGGGAGGATATAATAATAATTTAAAAAATCATCTTAGAGTAAATGATGCTGGCATCCTAGAAACATCCGGTGCTGGTATTTCTATATTATTCAGGCCCTTTGCAAAGAGCCCAGCATCTTTTCTATAGGAGATTCTTATTCCACATGTGTCTTCCCCTGATTCATTTTCCACATGTGGTGGCCTAGAGCTCCTTCTCAAATTACCCTGAGGTAGCTGCTGCAGAGACACGTTTGTTGTGCCAGGGCTGAGCAGGAAATGGGTAACCCAGAGCAGAGGATTAGCAGCAAAAGCTATTTGTGCTTGAAGGAAACGAGAACATGTGGAATTCCGGTGTGCTCGGGCGGAGGGGAAGAGGTCGCTACCTCGGTCCAGACAGTCTTTGTCCCTGCTCCTCTGGAAGGGAGCAGTGGGGCCATCTCGGAAAATGTGTTGGACGAGAGAGTCACTTGGCGAGGGGTTACTTCCCCTGCATAAGCCTGTGTGAGCACAGACATGGGGAAGGAGGTGGAGAGGGGGGCTCCTGAGGGCCCTGGAGAGGAACAGAACACAAGGAGGAAAGAAGAGCAAACAAGCCCAAAATAGCTTAGCAAAAGACCCCTCTGAAGGACTGTAACCCTTGCTCCGTAAGTGGTTAGAGCTCCTCCCTTCAAGCGAGAATGGTTTTGTTATTACAAGTAATTGCCTCACTCCTGCTTTCTCAGATACTTAAAAAGTCAACTGAGTCAGGTACATATATGGGGTTTTTTCCAGTTTCTTCCCTGCATCTTTCAAAAGCTCATGCCTGGCTGGGTAGGGGGAGGGCACAGAGGCCTAATAGACCCAATTCAGCCCCCCCACTCCCGGTCTTCAGGCTAAGCCGGAGCCTTCCCCCTGATACCCAGCCCCTTGTGTCTGGGCTTCTCTGGGGGGTGGGGTGGGGACACAGCCAGGACTCTCCCAGTTACCTCTGTGAAAGGCAGCTGCGTCCCCAGGGACGGCCTGACGCATGGGTGGAGAGGGTGGCTGCCTGCTTAGTATGATTTGAGGGGTTAAAAGTCAGAACAATCTTGCCCAGAAAGGTCAGCTCCACCAGCCCACAGCTGAGCCTGCAGTTCTCACTTTGCTTGCTCCTTTGGAAGGTCCCAGTTTAAACAGAATTGTGACTTAGGAGGGGAAAGCACATTCAGCGACCGCCAGCTGTTTATACCTTAGCTGGAGCCACTGTATCCCATTAGCGGTAGCAGAAAGCAGGTCTCCCCCAGGGGGATGGATGGCTCAGAGGTCAGGAAGTCAGGAAAGTTCTGGAAGATGTAGTTGAGAGCCCTGAGCTGCTGAGGGTAGTTGGAGGGAGCTTGTGCTAGAAGGGAGACTGGGGAAGAAAAGAGAGTGTCAAAGACAAATCCTACCCAGTTCACCATTTTCCCAAAAGATGGGCCTGCTTCCTCTACCCCGGCTGAAAATGTTTCAGGTTTTGGCAGCAAGGTTTACAACAAGGGAGACACCATCTCCTCTCCAGACAGAGGCATTTCCCCAGAATTCATTCTCATCTCTGCCCACTTAATGCGGGGACCAGGTGCTGGTGAGGTCTGGAGCCAGGGTGCCATTCACCTTCCCTACTGGGCTTCAAGGCCTGACATGAGCCACCCCTTGCTTCCTGAGGAGCAAGAAAACAGTCACTGGTTCTTTGTCATGGTGGGGTGTGTGTGTGTGGGGGGATACGTGATCCCTTGGCCAAGCCCCTGCCCTCAGAGACAAAGAATAAGGAAGGAATGCACGAAGTCTTGCACCTGGAGGCCTGGAGTCTGTCTCCACTAGTGCCGGGCACAGACCTGAGTGGAGTGGGTGCTCCCAAAGACAGCTGGGATGGAATTTGCTGGGGTCCCCTTGCATTGCAGAGGTTAGAAGCCATCTGGACAACTAGAGCCCTCAAGATGGAGCACCGCTGCCCAGCTTAGATTCCCCAGAGACACCATGGGAGCCTAATGAGGTTGCCAAGGGAGCGGGTCTGGCAGCCTCGCATCAGGGGACGGGATGTGGAGCAAAGACGCAGTCCCGGGCTCAACAGAGGGCCCAGAGCCAAGATATGCAGGGCAGGCAAAAATGCAAAAATCAATTTGCAAAGACAGCAAGAATTAAGTCTAGCTCTAGCCCTACGCAGTGAGTCCCTCCCCCGCCCCGTCCCCCCCCCACCCCACCCCGGGCCTCTGTGGGCTGCAGGGGCTGGAGGAACCCCATCCACCCCACTGCCACAGGGCCAGCCACGGCCACATGGCAGCGGCTGCACACTGCTGTGGCTGGTTCAAGAGTCTTGGCTTGTCACTGCCACACAAAAAGCAGCACCAGCTTCTGTTCACTGTCCTTCACCTCCAGCTCGGCCTCTGGCAGGGCGCACCTGGCCAGCTCTGCTCTGTTTTCTTAAGTGTGGGCTGAGCCAGAGAGTAGCAAGAGAAGGGGGGATGGACTCGAGCGAGGGAGGAAGGATCAGGATGCTGGCCTCCTGAGGCGGCAGAGATTCCGAATGATTCCACTATAGACCGGGAAAGGTAGCCGCGTTGCCTCTTCCAATTCTAGCACTTCTGGGAGTCGTTTCTCAGTTCACACTTCCCTCCTGTGACAGATACATAAATCCTTTGCTGAAGAGGCTGCCGTGCCCCTTCCTGTCTCAGACGTGATTTTCCTCAGATGAATTGCACCACCTCCTTCAGACTTGCATGGGTCAGACGACCAGACCAGGCACAGTGATACAGCCATCGGGCTATTGTGAAGAGGGAGAAGGAGGCTATGATTTCCTGTCAGCAACGTGGCCCTGTATCGCCCCAGGTCAAACCAGGCATCAGCGGACAGGCCTCTTGGAACTTCCTAGACAAATCCACGGCATAAACAACCATACAACATATTCCAAAGACACACAGGAAAGACTTCTGCCTGACAGGAAGTTAAGTGCCACGTATTTCCAGGCGCCTTCTTCCACTTTGCAAAATGTCCATGGCAATACCTGGTCTTGGCTTAGCTTCCCCCTACACCCACTTTCTCCTCCTAGTTTCTGTAGACTCCAGGGATGCAAGCTCATTTTCATAGCAGCCCAAATAATGAGGAAGGCAGAACTACTGAAAAAAAATTAGACCCACAGCATGATTTCAAAGCGAGCAATATGTGATTTTTTTGTCAGATACCTTTTATTTTGGGTTATCCATTGCCACGTCTGATGTTAATTACCCAGCCACGTTAAATTTAACTATGATTGTCTTTGGAATCCATGTATGAGTGGATAACTTATTTTTGCAAGAACCTTCTTTATTTATGCTCAACTTAGACTGGTGTCAAACTGACCCCACATGCCTGAGTACGTAGAGACTCGCTAGAAGGTGGGGGGAGAAGGGGGAGACAACGTGAGAGTCAGTGACTGCCATGGATATCCCACAAAGTGGATAATGAATACAGGAATAATCAAAATGTGACTCTACCCAGATAAAAAGAATGGGGCTATGTGGGTAGGGCGGTTAAATGCGGAGGCTGCAATGAATCGTTAGCACACAATTTAGTAGCATTAAGGAACAAGCATGATCCTGGATGCTCTAAATAGGAAAGAAACACGTAGGGACTATGAGGTCATCTTCCTTCTCTACTCCATGGCCATCGGCCACTAATGAAACTCTACACTGCTCCTGTCTCCTGTCGGACAGCTAGCTCAGGGGGTTAGGGCAGGCGGTTGGGCCCTCCAAGGTTCAGTTACTTTTGCTCCTTTCCTACCTTACCATCTTCCAAATGTGTGTCAGTGGTCAGAGGAGAGATGGAGGGGGGCGGTTGGCTAAAGGCAAAGGTGTGCCTCTTACATTCTCAGCTGTTACACAGGACAGAATGAAATCTCGGGTGGAGAATTTGGACAGTGCCTAGAGGATGGGGAAATACAAACTGGTTCAAAGTGTTTTTTAAAAAATAGATACAGCTAATCTGGCAAAGGGGGCTGAAAAGGGATGGAATAACTACCATTTAAGCATATTAAGTGGTGTATAAGAAAGCTGGAGGACGGAATTTAAGAGGAATGGTCTCCGAGAGCAAAGGTTGTAAAACATTGGAATGTACCACCAAAGGATATTGTGGTATTCCCTTTCTTCGAGGTGTTTGCTGCTCAACTGTCTCTGCCTGGGCCTTTTGCTTAAAGTCGGTTCCAGGGACCAAACAACACAGGAAAGAGATGCAAGGTTCCCGAGGTGCAACCCAGCTGGAAGGTGGGAGACCAGGCCCATAACTTCATCACCTTTCTGCTTCTTTCCTGGGGTTCATCCCCATAATCTGCAAGGTGAGCCCTGGGAGGAAGCAGGGCTAACAGTCACGTTCCCTATCTCAGGGCAAGTGAAGGAGGAAGTGGACCAAACTTATTTACATGGACAGAGCTCATCACAGACTCCCGGGCGGGAATGGGAACCCTGTTCTCCAGTTTGATTTTCTACAAATTTCCCACCAAATCTTGTCCAAATCTGTCCGGAAATCAGCTCCAGTCCATGTAAATTGCCACCGTCACATACTTCCTGTCCTACTGTGGCTTTGTGCGTTCAGAGAAAGATCGTAACCTCTTTGACCTGCTTCCTGGAAATACCTCCTTACATCTGAATTGAAATTGCCAACGAACAATGCTGAGAAGAAATCAGTGGAAGCTGGTGAGGACAGCCCCACTAACTTTCCTGAAGCTTTCCACCCCCCCACCCCCCTCCGTGTGTTCTGGAGTGTGGTAGAGACAGTGCCCCGGAGCAAGGGAAAGGCCTGCTGGTAATCTGGAGTGTTGAGTGTCATGGGGCAGAGCAGGACACCAGGGATATAAAAATAGCAGGGTGTTCTTACACTTGGACTAGGGCTGTCAGAGGAGGTCTTCAAGCTAGGTGTACATGGACGAGATCATCTCAAACCCTACTGGATGGCCCCTACTACCCTCTGGCTCCTCTTGCCCACCTCTGCTAACACTGTGTGGTAGTGGAGCCCCAAATGCCGTGATTTGCTTACCGCTGTCAAGATATTAGCCACATCTGAGTACCACCAGTATTGTTAAGCAACTGACTCTTGGTTTTGTCTCAGGTCATGACCTTGGGGTCGTGAGATGGAGCCCTGCCTCCGGTTCTGCACTCAACACGGAGGCCGCTTGGGACTCTCTCTCTCCCTCTGCCTCTCCCGACCGCTCTCTCTCTCTCTTTCTCTCTCTCAAACAAATCTTAAAACAACAACAACAACAACAACAACAAAATAACTTAAAGCAGATTCACTTCTTAAAAATGCCCCCGTCTTAGGAATATTTGTGAAATCACAGGGTGTACCCGTTAGACACATTCTCCCCCCTACTACCTGTCAAATAAACAAATAGCCATAAAAATAGAAAAACAAAGTTAGTCCACATAGCACCTAAAATCATCTTGCATACCACCAGCATATGTTTACCACGCTCGGGGGAACAGTACTCTCTGTATAGTGCACGCAGATGGTCCCCACCACCAACAAGCAAGGCTTTATATCCTTCTCCAATGTAAAGCCGGCAGGGCTTGAGAAAGCCCGCCTGGCCCGGAATACCGTTCCTGAGCCCGCCTCCCTCGTGCCTTCCTCTCAGGGCGAGGGCCCGGCCCTTCTTATTTGTCTCCTTTCAGGTGCCAGCACCAGCCAAGGCTGGAGTTTGCACCAGAACACAGGGCCCTTATTCTCAGTCAAGTGTTCCTTCCCTCCGGCTATTTCCCCTGCTGAGAATTCCACACTAGACCTCACTTAGCTCGGACAGTGCCCTCTCTGGAGTGGACTTCTTCAGCCTTGGCCCCAGGGGCTGCATCGGCTGGAGTGCCCCAAGCCCACATCAGTAGCCTGCCTGTCAGGCCAGGCGCTCACACAGGCCCTGGCGACCTCCAGCTGGGGCTGGCCGCCCCGGGAACACATGGTGCCCCTAGCTGGGAACACCGTCTTCCCTGGGAAGCCAGCAACCGGCTCTCTCCCGAGCCTGCTCCTCGGGTGGTCGGCAGGAGAAAAAGCAGGCCCACAGCAGGAACAGGAGAGAAGGGGCCCAAGCATTCTGCCGGCCAGAAAGATGTGTGCTGATGTTAGCTCAGGTCTTTCAGTGACTTACAACTTTTGTTGTTGTTAAACAGATAAAACAGATAATCATCCCCCATCCCTCACCACCCCCACCCCCAGTCTAACCTGGCCACTCAGGGTCTCTGGATAGAAAGTCCTTAGAACAGCAGAACTGCCCCAGGCTGAAAGCTCCGCCCCCTTGGCTGGGGAGGGGCGGGGGGGGGGGCACCCAAAGCCTCCTAACTTCTACCACCCAAGCGAGATGCCTTCTCAAGATCTCTTCTAGTTCAGGGGAGCCCAGCTTGAAAACCCTGTGGTGAGGAAAAGCAAGCCAGGTGAGGACCCAGACCCTACAGCTTTAAAGGATATGCATAAAGATTCTTCTTTGTGACCTTGTTTGTTTGGAGGTGTTAACCTCTATTTGGTCAGGCATGGCACAATCTACCTCCCCTCTTTCTTTTTGTCCTCTGAACTCTCTCCTCCTCCCCTTCCCTCCCTCAAATTCACCTTCTACCTGGCCTCACCTCCCTTCCCCTCAACTCTCTCTTCCCTTTCTTCCGTCTCCCCCTGGGGCAGCCCCTAAGGCGCCAAGGAAGACATAGGGCTCCATATAGTGCAGCACTGTCTCCTGCAGGAATTCCAAGATCCCTTCCAACCTGAGGAATCTAAGATTGATTAACTGAGTGGCAAGAAATGATTGTTGAAGGTACTGAACCACGAAGAATGAGGACTAGTCGCAAGGGAGCAGAGCCTGCGGTGGCGTGGATGGGGGTGCTAGGGCAGTGAGCAAGTGTCTGGACAGGTGTTGGGGGGGGTGTTCCTCTTCTACTCACTCCCTACTGCAGCTTCCCCGGCAGTGGAGGTGCTGATGCGGACACAGGTGGTAGAGGATATTGGAGATGACCTGCTATCCTGGGAGCCCTGCGCCTCATGCCTGGCCCCACAAGGAGCTCTCTGGTTAGTGAAATGTCACCTACCATGATTTACAAACTCTCATCATATAACCCGGGGAGGGGCAAGCGACTCTGAAGGAATCTGAATGCAGTGCAATATACCAAACACCAACACTCACCAAGCAGATTGGTTTCTGGTAGCTCATCTGTGCATTAGTGGGGGTGGGCGGGGGGGGGGAGAGTAGCTATATATAGTGAATGTCAAATTCTCAAAGGACCCTGTAGCAGTGGGTCTGGTGAAAGTGGGGGATTTACCAAGAAAGCAGGTTTCTAAGACAAGGGGTCAGTCTAGTCTCTCTTAGGCACTCTTAGATCTGGATGTAAACACCCAAGACTGGAAAATACTCCTAATTCAATTGAGAGTTTCTACAAAGACACATATGAAGAACACGAGAAACGCATTCTGGGTTGAGTACCTGAGTTTTGGGGCTTACAGGGCCACTGGGAGACATTTAGTGGAGAGGCTCATGAGCAACCTTGCATTGACCACACCCCCAAACATCCTAGTTCTCCTTACTAGCTCATTCCAAGACCGTCATCCTTTGAGTTTTGGAAAATCAACCCCAATGTTCTATTCAATCTGGACCCCCTCTTGAGGTCATGACTCTTCACACATTTACCACCTTCTCCTTCCTTTTTCTCGTTCATGTGAACTCCTTCTCCCCGACCCCAGCATTCTAACATTCAGGAGCCCAATGACTTATCCAAAGTGTCTGTGCATCCCATCCATGCACATCAGGATTTAGGAGGTGTTTTCCTGAATATCTGAGTTGGAAGAGACTCTAGACACCGGCTTGGCTCTCCCCTCCCCCGTTTCCTTAATAGGGAAAGCAGCCCACAGAAAGGCAGGGAGTTACTTACTCAAGCTCAAGCATCAGATTGGTGGCAAAGTCGGGACTGGAACCCAGATCTTCTGGATCTAAATCTGACCCACTTTCCACCACCTCGAGCTGTAGCTCCTCCAGGAACTGTGCCTCCTCCATGAGTTCAGGGTCCTCCCCAAGCTGGGGCTCCGCCAGGAGCTGGGGCTCCTCTAGCCTTTCCCCTTTCATCTCACCACTGCCCAGGAAAGCCTTGACTGCCTGGCTGGGGTTAGTTCCTCTTCTCTCTCTCTCTCTCTCTCTCTCTGCACCCCCCCCACCGTCTCCTTCCCTTCCTTCCTCCCTCTCTCCCTTTCCTTCCGTATCTCTCTCAATTGCTCTTTCTGTAGCTGCTGGGCTAGGGCAGGAGCAACTGGAAACTCTCAGGCTCAAAAGAAAAGTGCTCAGGGAGTCTCAGGGCCAGCCTGGGCTGGCTGGGCCGTGGAGGCAGGAGGAAGTTCCCAGCCCTGAGTGCCTTGGGGGCTCCTAGGCTCTGAGGGAAGGCTGGAGCTCCTGGGGTGAGTGCTGCCCTCTGGATCTTCTGCAGAGGCCGGGCCAGCTTCCTAAACTAACTCCCAGACTGAAGGGGTGGGCCGGATCCTCTGGGGGAGCCCAGACGGCGGCTCTGCCAGCCAGCCCCTGTGGTTGGAACTTTCAAAAAGACCAATGTTTCAGCAACTGATTTCTTTTCCAAGCCGAACAGCAGGGCTTTCTGTCCCTCTTGCATGACTGTGGCTGTGGCATGCAGCCCCAGCCTGAGCAGAAGCCGGATTCCAGGGCTGGGACTCCATAACACCCAAACCACTGGTCAATTCTGTTAAATAAAATCAAATTAAAAAAAACACCGTTTTTGGCATCAGGTGGACCCAAAGCTGGTCTCCTGGCATGGAGATATTGTGTACCTACTGGGTTGGGATGTGCACAGCTGTCTAGAGACGAAAAGTCGGAAGATCATTGGGTCAGAGAATCAGGAGACATGGTTTCTCTTTTCAGCTGGTCACTAATTGGCTGTTTGGGGGCAGGTATGCAGCTTCTTCTGGGCCTCAGTTTCCTCATCTGTAATGGGAGGGGATCGGACCAAAGGGCTACGAAAGCCCCGCTCCTTCTGAGCCTCCGGGTCTCTGTCTAAGATGTGTGTGGAAGCAGAAGGTGCTGGCCCCCGACCCTGGGGAGGCGGAGGCTTGGGGTGTTGAAGAGGCAGTCCCCAGCCTCACTGCCCTCTGAAATCCTTGTTCATTTGTTAGCAATGCCCGTAGAGTGCCCTCATCCTTCCATAGGTTTTGATTTCTGGTACAAATTTCATACCTCCCGGCAGCTTGCCCTGCCCACTCACACCCCCCTCCCTCCGACGGAGGAAAGCCAAAAGCCTTCTCAGTCATTTATACCTGAGTGTGAATGAAGAAGGTTTAGAAAGCAAGCCTTGACCAGGAGACAGCCTGCCAGACTGGGTTGCAGATGTTAGCCAGCTCTGGGCAGGAGAGGGTGTGGAACTGATGGAGCAAGGGGAGCGGTCCGTGAGGGGACTGGTGAGAGAGGAAGGCAAGGCAAGGCAGAGAAGGTGTTGTTCTGGTTCTGTATAAGACTTGCCTAAGGTAATGAAGGCTGGCTTCCCTCTACTGAAGGCTTCCTGGGAGCATCCTCTCACTTAATCTTTCCACTCGCCCTATTCTTTAGATGAGAAAACTGAGGTCCGGGGAAGTCACTTGTCAAGGTCACAGAGTCTGTCAATGGTAGTTTATCAGATGTGAAGCCCCCGTGCTTCATGAGCACACATGAAGACACATAATGTCTTTCTCTGCTTCTTGGTGGCCCCTCCAGGGTCTTCCGCGGGGGTGGGGGGGGAGAGCCCATCCCAGCTCCCTACAGAGGCCAGCACCTCCCACTCCTCTGGTAGAGGGACAGGGAAAAACAGAGGAGGACCCTGCTTCTCTAGGATCCTGGCTCCCCGAGACTCAATGGCCCTGGGCACACCTCACAGAAAATACTAGAATATACTAGCAAAGGCTCCCGCATTTGAATAGGAGAGTAAAGACACAGCATTTTGGAGACCCAGTATTTCTGGGGGCCAATTTCAAGTATCATTTTCAGTGCATTAGTTCTTTATTCTCTTCATTGACCTTCATCCTCTTCATCTGACAAGTGAGCTTTTCAAAGCCTTCCTGATCCTGATTTTCGGCTGATAGGCTATTATGGCCCTTAGAGAATCACTCTACCTAAATGAAGGCTGCTTGATCTAGGCAATGAGAAAATGTCCTTAGGGGCTTGCTTCTCCACGAAGGCCCCAGTGAGCCAGATGAACTCCACAGTCCACATCTTAGGGCATCTTAGTGACTGGGGCTGTTCTGCCTTTCCTCGCTACTGACTTGGAGTAAGAATCACTCACCGAGGGATACCCGCAATGCCCAGAGTTTTAACAAGGTGACTTCCTTTTGCAGATCTCCTAATCCTAGGGGGAGCCCCCTTAGCTTGTGTTCTCATGGCTTCCTGCACCTTTCCTTCATTACAGTCAATTGTAACGGTGCAGTTATTTATGTAATTATTATTTAATGTCTGTCACCGGCACTAGATTGTAAGTCACCTGCCACAGGGATCCTGCCTGGCTTGTTGGCTGCTGCTGTATCCCTAGTGTCTAATCTTCCTTGGGTGCGTGGAAGGAGGAATCGTCTTCATCCACAAGTAGCTGGGGTGGGCAGTCTTCCTCCAATACCCCCAAGCACAGGAGTGCTCCCCCGATAACAGCTCCCGAGTCCATTCCTCCACCCCATCCCAAGCCCAGGAGAGTGTGTGCTAGCTTTAATGACTGACCTCCTGTGGAAATTTCACAGGCATTTTTATTATGAAAGTATTTTTGTGAAAACACTTCCATATACCACACACGCACTTTGTTCTGACTCAGGAGCACCTGCTTCTGCCTCCTTTGCCTGCCTGTCGCCTCCTGTCCCTGGTCCTTATAACTGGCCCTCTTACACCTTTATCCAGTTCTTTATTTTTACGGCCACCACCTTCCCCACATTTATACATTATTAGAACATGCCATGGTACTTTCATTTAGCTTCTCTGAATGCTTGTTGTCAGGAAGTTCTTCCTATTATCTAATCTCAGTTCTTCGTGCTACAGTAGAGGCCTGTTTCCTCTTGTTCTGTTCCTGGTGTGGTTTGGAAGCAGCTAGTCACCATCTCTGAGTTGTGACTTTTCTTATATTTGAAGATCAACCTCTCTTCTCTCTCTTCACCACCCTCCATTCCACCCTTAAACTCCTCTTAGATCTATCATCTTCGTTCCTTTAGCCTGGCCCCACAGCCCCCTGAAGTCCCAGGTTTATCTCCTGCTGGCTAAATAAGTCTTGCTGGCCTTATCTAGACCCTTCACAATTAGAATCCCTTGGATCACGCTGAGCTCTCAGCTGTCACCCGCCTTGCCATTATGGTGGGGACCAGCCGCTCTCAAATGAAAGCTGTTTGGAGGCCCCTGATCAATTTCTTTGCCCCTCTCCGAGGTGTAGCCTCCCTTCCCTTCTGCATTCAGGTTGTTTTTCAGCCTGGATGAATATCTGATATTTGCAGCCCAGAAAATTTACACCTTGGGTTCCAGAAAGGAGTGCAGCCTGAAGCTCTGTGTCCCACTGCCTCTGTACAACGAGAAGCATTCATAACTCAGAAGGAGGCCCATAAAAAGAAAGGAAAACCCAGACGACCCTCCCCTTCCTTTTTTCTTTACAGTAAATAATTTACAAAACCAAATTTTCCTCCCCACAGGCTATACCCACTTTATCACCGGTCCCCAGGACCAGCCTTTACACATTTCCATACTGTCATGGACTATTTTTAGCAAAGGATGACATTAAGTACTAGTCGCCCCGTGGGCTTCAAACTCATCTCTTCCTCTTGTCAGAATGCTGTTGGTCCTCCTCTTTTGGACCTGACAGCCACTCATGGCCTAGAGATATTTCCGAGGGTGTGAGGAGCTACCTAATGGTACAACTGCAGGGGCTCCTTAGCAAGTCCTCTGCCCAAAATGTCTCCTTAGGCCTGGTCCCGCTGATTGGAATGAGACCAGGGCTGATGATTTCAGTATTAGAGATGCATTTCTTTAGCTTAGATATTACTTCCCCAGGTAGCCTTGTCTGATCCTTCGTTAAACTCTCTGACAGAAGCTTGTTCCTTTTCCCTCTTGGCACTTACTCAGTTTGTAATTATACATTCATTAGTGTGACTGTTTGGTTAATGTCTGTCTATCTCTCCCACTCTGCTGATTGTTCCATGATGGCTGTGACCATGCCTCTTGTGAGTTTCCCCGTTCTATTCCCTGTGTCTAACATTGAGCCTGACCCAGGGAAGGTGTGCAAGAAGTATGTTTTGTTGACTGAATCTGTTCCTGAGTGTAAATGTGAATTCTCTAGAGCACTGGTGGGAAAGGGTATGAGTGTGAGTGCCCAGCATACTAGCTGGGGGAGAGGGTCCCAGAAAGCAAGGGCAGAGTGCTGCTATGGTCAGGTGACTTCCTTCCCCAGGTGACTTGAGGCTGGCTCCTTTTGCTACCCCAGCTCCCTCTCCTATCAGCTTGAGGCTTCCCTCCTTCCTTCGCCTTACCCCAGGGCCTTCACTGGTAGGACATCTGGGAAAGAAGGATTTGAGTAAGGTGCAAACAAAGCGAAAATGGCCTTCTGCAGGGCTGCCAGCAACTTTTGTTCAAAGATATTTGGGAAAATTGTGTATATATTCTCATGGCAGCACCCTGACTTGTCCCTGGTCCTGTGATCTACCTCAGAAGGGGCCTGGTGGAGATCAAGGCCAAGGGTGCTGAGATATGAAGCTCCCGCCGCCCCCCTCAGGCACCTCTGGTGCCCACCCTGGACTGCCCTCCCAAGCTCAACCCACCTGGTTCCCATGAGCTTTCTCCAGGCAGAAAAGCGAGGTGCCTTCCTGCTCTCAGGCCCCAAAGGCCTTCACCTACCCAGGGCTAGCCTAGGTCCCCAAGGAGAGGGGACTAGGGGCCAGCTCGCCCAGAGTCAAATAAGAGCAATGAGAGGAGGACCAGAGTGGGCCCTCCTCTAGTTCCTGAAGCTTGGTGACGCCGGGTTTCAATCCAGGAAGAATAGAAAGTGTTCTTGGCTTCTGTCCCCACTCCAGGCCAGCCCCTTCCTACCCATGATCCCTGCTCAACTGGCAAGGATCCCCTTCCCTGTCTCAACCAGAGAGCCCTGCAGCTGCTTCCCACCATGCCAAAGCCAACCCATTCTTACGGCCCTGCTGGAAGCCGCATCCATGGAGAGACTCTCCCTTCCTAGTTTGCTTTGGCAATGCCCAAGTTCCAGACCTGCGGACCCAGGGCGCAGCAAGCTTAAGGCCTTTCCCCGCAAGGAGCAGGAGTCCCTACTGGACCTGCAGTTGCCTTCGTGGAACTCCTTTGTTCCCTGCTGGCCTTGGGGACAGCTTCTCCACCCCTCCAGCTACACCCTTAGCTCCCGGGGCCCCATCCTGACTTCTGCCACCTTGCCTGTCTTCTTCAGGGCTAGGCAGGGTAGGCACTCAATAAATCCCCAGCGGGTGCTCGAGCAACAGTGGGCCCTTGGTCAATAACTGATGGCTTGATTGACTGAAGCGCTTGGTCACTCAGTCCAAGGCCCAATGAGGGGCTGCCATCATTCATTTCTCCATGCACCTGGGTTAGCAGAGTATGTTGCCTTCAGACAGAGCAGGGCTTTTTCTTTGTCTGTCTGTCCATCTTCTTTTTTTTACTGCAATGGACTCTGAACTGGAAGGGTAGGGAGGATAGGGAGGAGCGAGGGGCTCAAAGCCCAGGGGGTCTCAAGAAAGGGAAATTCTGCACCTCCACCTCAGGCTCCCCAATATTGACTAGATTCTGGCTGGGATCTGGGGGCCTTCCGGGGCCCAGCTTGCCTGAGCCTTGAGATGATGATCTGGAGTCTGTCAGGATTCCTGAGTCTGAGCTCTGGATACGACCGTGTCTGCTGGTAATTTCCACACCACTTTTCTTTTTACTTTTGTTTCCCTGTTTCCTCCTCTTTTTCTCTAACTGGAGAGCAGTGTCCCCAACTACCCTCAGCCTGTGAGCCATTTACCCACTGGCAGCACAATGATGGGCTCAGGCAAAGACAAGGGAAAAGAAGAAGAGGAACCCTTGGTTTAGTCACAAACTCAGAGCCAAGGAAGTATTAGATTGATTGGCCTACTCTGTGTTGTAGATAGTCAAATGAACTTTAATTAGAGAAATATGTCAGAGAATCCAGTAAGCCTGACTTTGCTGGGGGCTCAGTTGCACCAAGCCAGGTAATGTAATTTTCAGAACAGACCAGGAAGAAAGCTAAGAGTCATTGTTCAGGCCAGCCTGGGGACTTTGAGGCTTCATGGAGAATGGACTGGGAATAGGTCTTCTTTTAAAAGGTCCTCCAGCTTGTAGTAAACCCTTCTGCGTGGGGTCTCAGAGCAGTCCCTGAACCAACAAGCAGATACAAAAGGAAGAGGGACTTCTAAGACATGTCACAGGGCCCCTCCAGATGCACCAGGCTGCCTCTTTAGCAGTGTAGGATCGGGTGATAGAAGAAGTCGCCCTCCATACCCCCCCACCCCCACCCCCGCCAAATGCCCCAAATCACACTAAGTCCACAGCAGCTCACCTGCCTGCTTACATGTGCTGCTGAGTGTGGGGGCTCAGGGGGTATCACCTTTGCAACCTGGTACTTGCCTCTGAGCACACTGCTTGCCTGATGTGATAGGGACAGCAGGCTTTTCCTTTGGAAATAGGATGAGTTCTGTAGACCCCAAGCAGGCTTCTGAATGCCTGGCCCCAGGGAAGCCTGCCACTGAGCAAGCAGAAGCTTGGTGCCTCGGCAACCTGGCTCAGTTACATAAGGCACTATGCGAGATAATGAGTCAGGGCCCTCAGGCTGGCCTAGGCCCAGCCCAGTCTGGGAGTGAGGCTAAGCAAGGTGAGGGAGGGTGGGGGGGGGGCAGTGGGTAAGCCAGGAAGGAGCCGCTGGAACCACTTCCCTTCTTCTCACCCCCTTCTTCCTCAGGGATAGCAGGCATAGCCAACCAACGGCCTAGACTGCTCTGACAGGAATCCCGGCCAGACCCCTAAGCTGTGAGCAGCTGCTCTCCATCTCCCCTGAAGAGAAGACAAGAGGAAGTGGGTTGAATACCCAAGGCTATTTCGTGAGTAGATTCTTCCTTCGAGGAAGGATGGGGAAGGTCCCTGTGGGGTTCCGTCCACAAGCAGGGCCCTGATTTCAGGCTGGCCTATCTGAGGAAAGCGGCTCCCAGAAGAGGAAGGCTGACAGTGTGCCTGGAACATCACTGACCAAGCCTGCTTCCAGCTCTTGTTTCTCTTCGGGCTAGCGTCTGTGCCATGGGGGGCTTCCCGTTTGGTCTCCCATGCAGGCTGGGATCTCACCCCATTTACACCGTTTCCAAAAGGGCAACAGCCACTTTGGGGCAGGATTTCCAGCTAGAAGGTACAAGTGAATTTGCCTTGCTATGATGGTCTCTCCTGCCTCAATTAGCATTTGGAAAAGCTTGCTTTCTACTCTTCCAGACCCCTATCTTAGTCCCAGTCCAACTCCTTCCCCCAGCTCGGGGTCGGCATGGTAGACAGTGGCCACCCTAAGCCACTGCCATGACTCCTCGTGAAACCTGCTTTGAGGCTGGGATCTAGGCTTCTGGATTCAAGCAGCTTCCGTTAGCCCACAGGGTTCTATGGAAGGCCTGCTCTGCCAAAGCTGTGGTCTTACAGTGAAGCCCTAACCCTTGTCCCGTTATTGCAGGCATTGGAACAGCACAACATGTCCTGGGCCATTATTGCTGTCTTCATCTAAAAGGGAAATTTCGTCTTTTTGACCCCTGTGGTCATGGAATGCCTTCCCTTGAGTGCACAGAGCACACAGAGTGCTCCACTAAATGGGCCCCAGCTTCAGTCCCACTCAGCATGTTGGCTTCTCTAGGGCTCGAGAGGCGATTGCATGACACCAACCAATTTATTATGTAAACCCAGCCAGCCATGGCAGATTATGGCTTTGTAGTTATCTTGAGGGATGCCTTACATAAGAGGAGAAAGTTCAGGTAGGAGCAGCATCGCGATGAGCAAACAGTGCAACGGCCACCACTAGGTGCAGACAGTCAGGGTTGGCCTGGCTCCCCCCACCAGCCCACAAGGTGGGGGCAAGTGCTCTGCTGGGCTCCATCACTCAGAGGACGGGAGACCCTGGCAGCCTTGGCCAGACACATCTATCTCCATTTACCCAGACTCCCTGGCCTTCAGGACCTGTCCTGGAAAGGAGCCAACACTCTACCTGGAATTGAGAGCGTGTTAGTTTATCTTTAGAAGTGCAAATACAAGCAGGAGTGTTAACCTTCTCTTCAAGCAGGGAGGGAAAATAAGGTCACCCTGGAAAGAGTTCTTTTCTGAGGTGTGGGCTCACATGGGTCCATTCCTGGCAAACTGGAGCAGTGGGTGGAATTCCTGCTCCATTCTTACCATTTTTCTTTTTTTTTTTAAAGATCTTATTTATTTATTTATTTATTTATTTATTAGAGAGAGAGAGAGAGAGAGAGAGAGTGAGAGCGTACAAGCAAGGGGGAAGGGGCAGAGGGAGAGGGAGAGGCAGACTCCCTACTGAGCGGGGAGCCTGAGGCAGGGCTCGATCCCAGGACCCTGGGATCATGACCTGAGCCAAAGGCAGACGCTTAACTGACTGAGCCACCAAGGTGCGCCCCCCCTTTTTCTTTAAGACCACAAACCCTCCAGCTACACCTCCCCAACTCCCATGCTGCCCAGAGCCCCATGCTGCAGTGGGCCTTCCATGGACGCCAGCCTTGCCTCTCTACCTCTCTTCTCCAAACTTGGCCTTCCCATGTGTCACTCCCATAGAACCCTACTCCCAGTGAGTCGCCTCCCTGAAAGAAGGTCTGATAAATAAATCCACACAAAGTAGTCAAAGATAAGTAATGATGTCAAATGTGGCTAAAAGGTATGGTAGCCCTTGGCCATTCATGAAAGGGGCACCCTAAAACCTTTGCTAGCCCCTGATTCATGAGCATACCAAAAGCCCACTGTTTCCCCTATAAAACTTCTATTTCCATCACTTCGTTAAACTTTTTAGAGTTCTTTTAATTGTAATCACCAGCCCTAGCTGCTGACTCAGGGAGGGGGGTGTTCTCCCCAAAGAGACAGGGACTCAAAAAGATGCCTGTACACTAGTGTATACGGCAGCATTTTTCACCACAGCCAAGAGGTGGAGGCGACCCAAGTGTCCGTGGACGGGTGAGTGGTCAAACAAAATGTGGTTGATCCACACAATGGAATATTATTCGGTCATTAAGAAGGAATGAAGTACTGTCACATGCCATAACGTGGGGGAGCCTTTAAAACCCTATGCTAAGTTAAAGAAGCCAGATCCAAAAGGCCACATAGGGTATGGTTCCACTTACATAAAATCCCTAGAGCTGACAAGTTCATAGAGACAGAAAGTAGAATAGAGGTTACCGGGGGCTGGGGGGGGAGGGGAGGATGGGGAGTCAGTGTTTAATAGGTACAGAGTTTCTGTTGGGGCGATGACAGAGTTCTGGAGATGGATGGTGGTGATGGTTGTGCAAGTTCGTGAATGTACCTAATACCACTGAATTGGCTGCTTCAAAGTGGTTAAAACAGCAAATTTTATGTTATATACATTTTACAGCTATGCATGTATATGTTACTTACCTACTTCATATACATACATAAAACACATATATATCATACATACATATATCACATACATACACCAGTGAAAGCCTCTTAGCACATGGAATTCACATCTGTGCCTCAAGAAAAAGACAACTTCTTACATGCTGAGATTCTCATGAGGCATTGAGCCCATGACTGTGAAGTTTGCAGATGCATTTGTGTTGTTAACAGGGAATGTGCCTTAATCCAAGAGTGCCTATTCTTTGTCAGACCACGAGGTACTCAGGAAATAGTTATTTTAAATTACCTTGGGCGAGGGAAGGACTTTCGAAGCTTGATACCAAAAGCGAAAAAATCACAAAGGCAAAGAATGACAGGCTTAACCACATAGAAACCCAAAACCTCACTACAGGAAAAAAAAACTCCATCCTCAAAATCAAATGGCAAATTAGTTGACAAAGGGTTGCAATCTCGAATTCGGGGTTTCTCACGGTGTGGTCTGCATACCACTGGTGCCCTGAAGAGGAGTTTTAGATGGTACATGGATGTCAAACTGGATCTTAGAGTATGAATTTAGACACTACCGCAGGCAGGTAGGAGAGTCGTTTTGCGCCTCAAATCACACCATGTAAGTGGCTACGCCCTCGGAGGTCAAATCCAGGAACATACACTTATTAAAATCATTAGTTCTAAGACTCACTTAGAGAAGCCCAAATCATTTGTATGCGAATTTTTCTTGGCAATCTGATCTCTGAATCTCCTCTATCCTTCCCCTTGCTGCTATATATCAACTCAATAGGGAAAGTTAAAGGAATTAGTATATGCAAAGCAATTTGACATTTTTGCTATTATTATTTTCTTGTTTTTAAAAAAGATTTTATTTATTCATTTAAGAGAGAGAGACAGAGAGAGCACAAGCAGGGGGAGAGGCAGAGGGAGAGGGAGAAGCAGGCTTCCCGCTGAGTTGGGAGCCCGATGTGGGGCTTGATCCCAGGACCTGGAGATCATGACCTGAGCCGAAGGCAGACGCTTAACCATCTGAGCCACCCAGGCACCCTGTTATTATTATTTTCTGAGCATCTAAGTGTGGGAACCAGTTGTTGCCAGCTAGAAGCTTATTAAAGTTAGACAACGAGGGCTTTTAGAGCCAGAAGCAAACTTCGATTCAAAGTGTCTCAGGCCACACTGGGCAGGTGCACTTGGGGGCCACAGGCAGAACAGAGCTGATTGAGATGCTTTGGATAAAATCTTAGAAATATATTTGAGGTTACAATATCAATGACAATAACAGACTATGGCAAAAGCTCCCATTCCAGCTCGCTACACCTTACTGATCAGAGAATTAAGGCCCCTCAAATGTCAACTTTACAAGTTTTTTTCATAGGCTACACTTATTTTAATTTTTTAAAAAGATTTATTTATTTATTTGAGAGAGAGAGAGCGGGAGAGAGAGCATGAGAAGGGGGAGGGGCAGAGGGAGAGGGAGAGAGAGAATCTCAAGCAGGCTCCATGCCCAGCTCGGAGCCTGACATGAGGCTCCATCTCAGGACCCTGAGATCATGACCTGAGCTGAAATCAAGAATTGGACGCTTAACCGACTGAGCCGCTTGGGTGCCCCATATTTTATTTTATTTTTTTTTACAATTTTTTAAAGTAGGCTCCATGCTCAATGTGGAGCTTGAACTCACGACCCTGAGATCAAGAGTCGCATGTTCTACCGGCTGAGCCAGCCAGGTGCCCCTCATAGGCTACATTTAAATCGGAAATTTTAGCTGTTTGCCCAGTATATTCTGTCTGCCTCCTAAGTTTTCCAGTTTTAGAAGCATATTCAAATGATAAGGCAGTGTCCCTGAATAAAAGGGTGACCAACCATCCCAGTTTCCCTCGGACTGTCCTGGTTTGAACATTGAAAGTCTTGTTTCCCCAGACTGGAGGGTTGGTCACCCTACCTAGTAAGGACATTTTAACCACTTGATTAGTTTCTGGGCTAATATTTACCTCTGCTTAACAATTCTTTCTTCACAGACAATTCTTTAGTGTCTGATT
Organism: Zalophus californianus; assembly: GCF_009762305.2. NCBI lineage: Eukaryota > Metazoa > Chordata > Mammalia > Carnivora > Otariidae > Zalophus > Zalophus californianus. The sequence continues at coordinate 40,274,227 of NC_045612.1, read as the reverse complement.
GATCTTGGGCGGAGTTTTGGCTTTGCTCTTTGCTGTGAGGTATCAGGCAAGTTACTTAATTTTCCCAAGCTTCAATTTCCTTTATTATAAAAGAAAGAAGGGTGACAACAGTACCCATTTCATTGGGTTGGTGTAAGTATTAAGTGAGATTATACAGATAGAATGCTTAGTACATATTGTAAATGTTCAGTAAATGTTAGCTATTAATCTATTATTGTTGTTAGTTACCTAACACAAGATTGAAGGGATGGTATTTATTTATTTATTTTAAAGATTTTTATTTATTTGCGAGAGAAAGAGAGCACGAGTGGAGGGGAGGGGCAGAGGGAGAGGGAGAAGCAGGCTCCCTGCTGAGCAGGGAACCCTGAGGATGTGGGGCTCCATCCCAGGACCCTGAGATCATGACTTGAGCCAAAGGCAGCCCTGTAACTGACTGAGCCACCCAGGCACCCCTAAGGGATGGTATTTAAAACACATCTTCCCTCCTGCTCAGCTCGGAGTCTGCTTCTCTCTCTGCCCCCCCTCCCTGCTTGTGAACTCTCTCTCTCAATCTCAAATAAATAAAATCTTTAAAAAAATAAAACATCTTCCCCTCACCCAGTATTTTAGAGGCACCTTTATATACGAACAAGCTGTGTGCCCATTACCACTTATTCATAGGTATATACACAGCACTGTCCATTGGGACTTCTACCAGGCTAGGAGTAAATGCATGTGGTTCAAACAACAGAAATCACACTTAAATATTAATAAGGATTTTCCAAGACTAGTTTAAAGTTGTAAAATCTTTACAGAGGACCACACCAATAATTAAGCAGTCATCTAGTTAAAACAAACAAACAAACAAACAAAGAAAAAAACAGTTATTGAGTACTGGCTGTCTAACAAGAAGCCGAGGGAAAACCAAGTGACTGTAAAACACGGTCCTACCCTCAAATTGCTTACACTCTTGTGATCCAAGGATTCCAAGAACTAAGCCAGGAGCCGGGGGCAGGTCAAAGTAGACAAACCAGATAGAAATGAAGAATGTGCCCCACCCTTCCTCCCTGGAATACAGGAGCCCTGGCAGCAGGGGAGTGGGCTGCAGGAGGAGAGGCAGGAGAGTTGCTTTTCTAGAGAAAGCAGCCTTGAAAGTCAACAAATTAAAGGAAAAGGACACCCAGGCGGGAATCTGAAATATCAAATCATTAAGTGGAACCAAAGTAAAAGGGATGGCTGAGTTTTGAAGACAGATGCCCAAGGAATAAAGAAGTAAGAAAGAGGAAATTTTCACTTTGGAGAAGGCTGTCCAGCTCAGATACCAGAGAAGTCCTATGACCAGCAATAATGGTCTTCTACTTTGCCAAGGACCATGTCATTCCGGGCAAAACCTAAACCACATTCAGAATCTCCAATCTCTAAGGTCTCAGGAAAGGTCAAGGAAACTGAGACAATGCTTCATCCTTCTAGAACTCTGGGGCTGTTACCATAGAACCCTGTCACCTTCCAGCCTCACAGAAGCCTGAGGGTTTGCTGGTTTGCTGCTCAGCTGTTTGGGACACTGAATTGCTCTGGTTCCAGGAGGCATAGGACTCAGGCACACCTTCTCAACCATTCACCCTGCTCCCTCGACCAATGCCCTCAGCACCCCCACCCCCAACCCATAGTATTTCCAGGCTTTGCCAAGAACCAAGCGTCAACAGGCAGGTGTCAATGGGAGTAGGTGCCGAAGGAGATTTTTCTATTCAAGAAACCCAGACAACCAGGAAACATCCCAAGGTGTGGGGCAAGCCAACACTGATCTCAGGCTCTCAGCCTCATACCTCACTCACCTAGGTCCAACCCTCCTAGGCCCTGAACCTAGGAACCAGAGCTGAGAAAGCATCCCCTCTTAAACTTCAGCAAGGCCATTTCGGGGCAGTTTCTCTCCCCATAGAAAGAGTACAAATGCTACAGGCGCTCTTTCCAGGTTTTTCTGCCACCCCTCCCCCACCACCACTCTCCTACCATGCGGTGCAGGATTGTTAGGAGCCTGTTAGGGCTTTAGCTGGGCAGGGGCTGCCGGTATCTGTGGTGTGAATACACTTCTAGTAATCTTTCACCAGAAAGACTCCCCGGAAACCTGTTCCGTGTGCGGCCTGGTTCCTTTGAGACAATTGCTGCCTCATGCGAAACAATAAATGAGAAAGGGCTTTGACCGCCTGGAAAATGCCTTGTTCGGATAATGCTAACGAAGTTGGCAGCCCCGCTTGTGGGGCTTCGGAGGCAAACCTGGTCTTAGCACCAAGTGAGGGCAGTTCCTGCCAGGGGGATTGCTTTGAAAATTTCCTATGTGTGCTTCACAAAGCCACCCAATGATTCAAAGAGTCTGTGGGTGCTCAAAATTCCTTACTACCTTGGCTCAACACGCCACCTGCCCGCAACCTGGAATCTTAGAAGTACAAGGAACCTTAAGAGACCAGAAAGATCAGGGACCTCGCTCAGGTTTGCACACGGAGGTGGAGCTGTAACTCGGACCAAAACCCTGGTCTCCCACAGCAGGGTTCTCCTTCTCTTACATAACCTGTGTTGTTGAGAGAGAATAAGATCCACCCCACACGCGTGCGCTTACACACACACACACACACACCCCAGTGTCCTGTCTTCATCGTTCTAAGAACACCAAACCTGGGTGTCCTGCTTCCCCTGCCTCAAAACTGCCTCAGTTGGCTCTTACCAGGGTCTCAGACTGGAGGACAGCAGCCACCTCGGGTCTTCCCATTGTGTTTCTCCCCTCCCCCTCCCTTCCCTGCCCTTCAGCAGGATTTCTAGAAAGTCTGACCGCACTCCGACACAGAGCTGCAGAGACAGGGGTTCATCCACCCACCGGTACCAGGATGCTCTCTCTGGGGCTGCTTTTAGCCATCACTGGATATTGAAGGCCGTGATCCATGGAGGAGGTGGGGGTACCCCCATCCAGAGTCTCAAAAAATTCTCACACATGTCTATTTTTTCTTATTCTTCACCCTCCCCCATATCAGCAGCAGCTTAATTTGTCTTGACATTTTGCTTGCCCTCGCTGTCCGTCAGGGCCACTCGGTAATTTAAAAGCCCTTGCAATTTCAATCCGAGTTTGCACATTTAGAAATGGGCTTCTGAGAAGGGTGGAACTCAGATCCCAGGAGCATCCCGTGGCAGAATCTCCAAAACGGCGGCGGAAACGTGCGCATTTGAGGAGGGGGTGCCGCCGGCTACCCCCAAACCGATCTAGGGCTCTGCCCACCTCCTGGACTCCAGTATTTCCCTAGGCAAGTCTCTGCGGGCACCCTTCAAAACAGGGCTCCCACCTGCCGAGCTTCCCCTCTGCCCCACCGGACTCCAGGTAGCCTAAGGGTCCGAGTCAGGTCGCGGCCACCCGGAGCCCCGCCTCCCCAGTGCTCTCCTCTCCCCCACCCCCCACCCCGTGAACGACCCGGACTCCCCTTCCGTCAGAGGTGAGGGTCCAGGAGAGAACGGCGCCAGCCGGGACTGCGTGCCCACCCGTATGCCCAGCCACCCACCTGTGGAAGAAGAGCAGGATGGAGAGCATGGTCTGGTCGATGTTGCGGTTGCAGATGCCCTCATTGATCAGGTAGCAGGGGTCTCGCAGCACGGGCTCTAGCGAATCCTGACGCATTATGCTGTTGAGCTTGTCGGTGTTGAGGTTCTCGAAGATTAGCTTCTCCTGCAGCTGCCGAAAGTTGCTCACGGTGGGGCTGCCCGGGTTGTTGTTCTCTCCGCTGCTGTCGCGCTGGAGCCCGCTCCGGTGGGCCAGGTCCAGGCAGCAGTTGCAGCAGTCGAGACCGACAGGTGAGCGGCAGTCGGTCTTGGGCTGGGCCATCTTCTCAGGCTCGGGGGCCGCTTGGCCCTCGAGGTCAGGGTCGGCTGGCAGGTGCGCGCCCGCCGGGCTAGCCTGAGGGGACTCCAGGGTGTCTGGAAAACACAAGCTGTGAGAAGAGTTGGAAATTAGCGCCCAAAGCCAGCCACCCTCGGCTCGGCTCGGCCCCCTCCTGGCTGTGCTGCTCTGGGTGCGAATAGAAACAGCTGGACAAACAGCTTTGAGCGGATCCTTCGGGCTCACTTCCTCCTCTTCCTCCTCCTCCTCCCCCTCCTCCAGAGGCTGGGGCTGCCCCCCCCCCCCAGGTGCCACTCGCGGCCTTAGCGCAGTCCCAAGTTTCCCAAGTGTGAGTGGGGCTCGGCGGACCTGTGGCAGCAGGAAGGGCGGGCAGCAGGGTAGAGGGAGAGCCGGGGCGCGCCCTCGCTCCCTCCCTCCTTTGCTCCCTCCCTCCCCGGCTCGCTGGCTCTCCCGCTCTCGGGCTCCCCTGGGCTGTGCCGGCTGAGCGGTGGCAGGAGCCGAGAGCGAGGGAGCGAGGGAGCCAGTGAGCCAGGAGTCAGCACGGGGCTGTGACAGCATGTAAATTACCCCAGGGGGGCCGGCGGAGAACGCTGTTCCGCCGCTTCCCCGGCGGCCGCCTGGGTCCTGCCCCCCCCAACCCCCGCCCCCACCGCCCGCACCCTCGCAACCCACACGGCCGCTCGCACCCTTGCCCGCGCTCCCGGGAACCCGGCCCGGCTCTCCCCCCGTCCGCGCGCCCGGCGCCGCCGCTCGGGCTCTCTGGCCGCTCAGGGCGCATCCTCCGTCAGGAATCTACTCGCGGCTGGCCGGGAACGCCGCGCCACCCCGGTCTCGAGCGCCGCGGGAGGGCAGATGTTTGGCGTCCCACCGAGGACGGATCCCCCTGCAGGAGAGACGCCGCCCGCTCAAGCCCGTTTTGTCGCTGCCTTAAACCGTCGCCCCGCCACGAGCCTGTTTCGCCGAGGCGGGGAGGGAAGGGGTCCGCCGACAGAGAGACTGTTGCCCCCGCGGGGAGTCTGAGAGTGCCCGGCACGCTCTCGCGGTGCCCCGGGGAATGCCTTAAACAAAACTCACGGAAGCACGCGCAAACTCGCCTCGGTTTCTGCCCCCTTCTCACTGATCTTCCCTTCTTTCCCCCACGCGCGCTCTCCTCTCTTCCCTGAACCCCATCAGAGGCGATCTCTGCCCGGGCTTCCGGGAATGCCAGCTCCCCGGGCGGCTTCCCGCTGCCTTGCCCCTTCTCCCTCCCTGGGCTCGCGTCTCCGTTTGCCCTTCCGTCTCTGGGCGCTTCTCCTCCACTCTTTTCCCTTTCTTTCATTTTCTTTCTTTTCCGTATTTCTTTCTTTACCCGTTTCCGTTCTTCTTCCTTTTCTTTCTTGCCACCCTTTCCTTATTTCTTTTTTCTCCTTCTCTGCGTTTCCCCAGTTCCCCGCTCTTCTCCCCCATTCCCGCTCTTCTCCCCCCGTTTTCTTTCTGCCCCTTTCATTTCCCTCATTCGATTCCCCCCCGCGCGTCCTTCGCCTCAGCACCCCCGCTCTCTGCTCAGGTCTGTCCCTTTCTCTTCACTTCACTTATCTTCCCCTACTTTCCCAAGCTTGCCGCCCCCCTTTTTCCGATCCCCGCCTGCCACCTTAGTTCGTCTCTGTCCTCACCCTTTCCAGAGCTGTGGTGAGGAAATGCTCATGGGCACTGGGGGTGGCGTGAAACTGCGAGCGGAGGGGTTCTTGACTCCGAGGAGAGGGTGATTCTGGGGCCGAGGAAAGGTGAAAGGTCAAATCCGTGGAGAGCAAGGCAGGCTGGTTCCTCGGGTCATACCCCCGCGGGCTTTGCGAGATGTGGGCAAGGGCTGGGTGGGCAAGTGTAGGCTTTCAGGGTGGCTCAAGACTCGGGGAATTGGAATACTCTGAAATGGGGAGGATTCAATAATTATTGGCTCCTGAAAAAAAATTCCAAATATTCATGATGTTCAGTTTTCACATAAAACTCAAATGGATTTCAGTTTCAGTCCGCGCTCCCCACCCCCCTCCGGCACGCTTTTTTTTTTTTTTTTTCCCCCCACAAGCCCGGGGCCCTCGCAATAGAGTAGCGTATACTGCCATCTTGTGTTTCAACCCTGGAACATTCCCTGCCTCGGTCACGGAGTTCAATCCCTGGGAGACCACAGAGGTGCCTCCTAGTGGAATCCACACTGCACTGGTTCTGTGAGCGGGAGGAAAACGGAGGCAGATCCATTACGCGAAAAGGGGGCCCCCATGCCCGACCTGAACACCCGGACGCCAGTCAGGGCCAGAGCCACCCTCTTTCTCGGGGAGCTTCACTTGCCTGAGTCCCTGCAGATTGGGCTTTCCATACATTTGAAATTCCTTCTGGGTACCACAAGCAGCAGCCCTGTGACTAGGAGCAAAGGGCAGCCAAATAACTCCCGTTTCCCAGGGCCCTGTGGGTCTTGTGTGGGGGCCCTACGACTTGCGGAAATGGAAGGACCGAGGGAAGAAGGAAGGGCAGTGCTCTCTCTGCTGTAGAGGCCAGAAAACCAGAAACTAGCTGTATCCCTAGCTCCCGACAAGATCCCAGGATCAGAAATAAAGAGGCTTTTGGAGGTCACTGACCAGACCTGCAGAACTGAGAGCACGGTCCTTATGCTCTCACAGTTTAGATGCGTTAATCGCCTCCCCCCTTTTCTTCTTCTTCCCTGTCTTTTTTTTTTTTTTTAATGTTCTTGGGTAAAAGCCAGAGGAGGTATAGTAGAATATGAAATTTCATATGCATTGTGCAGACTTATAGCCTACTGAATTGTTTTTTAATTACGGTGTTTATGATTTTCCCTCTTGTTTATAATTATTTTATGTTAAACATTATAACAAAATGTATTAGCTCCATAAATGTTTACCTAAGTTGTGTTTTGAGAACTGCTGGGGCCTTTTGCTTCTCTATTTGCCTGAGTCCTCTTATCTTGGTGCATAACCTTGGGACGAGGCCCTGGTGGAAGTATTTCCTTCTTGGCATTTGGCACCATTAAACTCAAGATTTTGTCCCCTTGACATTTCCCTTGTTGTAGTCCTTGCTCTCGAGCAGTGTTGTTAATAATTCAGTGCAGCTTTGCATACTATATCCAGGCTGGTCAAGAGCAAATATAACTTAGATATAGAAAAATCTGGATAGTTCAGAGAGAGGGTCCGAAATCTACCATGTGTTTGCATACAGGTCCAGCTTGTATTGACACACAGTATACCTCCATGGGAGGGCTGACTGGGCAGGACCCCCTTGGCTCCTCTCTGGGAGGCCTCCCTTTGCTCACAGATACTGTGTTCGATGGAGACACCCCAAGCTACAAAATGCTCTTGTGTAAACCCAGAGAGCAGAGGTGGGGGGCACTTCTACTCGGAGCTGGTGGTGGATTTCTGGGTGGAGCAGAAAGGGAAGACAAAGGGCATCTCGTTCTCAGATGGGATCATTCAAGAGTCACTTGCTCTGCACTTGGCCTATGCCTGGCATGGTGTTAGTGCAGATTCCCAGGTAAATAAGACACAGCCCAGGCCCTCAAAGAACTCATGGCCTCGCTGGCAAAACAGATACATCAACAGACAAAAACAGTACAAATGGGCAGTGATGATGGAGGCCTGGTGTTTTGTGGGACCAAGTGCCATGGGAGCATGGAGAAGGTGTCAGCTCTGGAAGGAGGGAGGGGCAATCTAGGTGGAGAGAGCAGAGAACAGGGGCAGGGGAGGACCGGTGAGGGCAGCAGGTATGCTGGGGGGCGGGCGGGTGTGGATTACAAAGCAGGTCGGTGTCCTGGGAGAACAAGATGAGAGATGGAATACTGAGAGGTTAGGCTGGAAAGGGATGAGGGACCAGGTCTTAGAGGGGTTCGTGAGACGTGACGGGGGTCCTCTCACTTCACAAGTTGGCCATGCATTTGGCAACTGTTAAAAAGGATAGGGGGTGCCTGGGTGGCTCAGTGGGTTAAGGGTTAAGTGTCTGATTCTTGGTTTCAGCTCAGGTCATGATCTCAGGGTCATGAGAAGGAGCCCCGTGGGGGCGGGCTCCGAGCTCAGTGCAGAGTCTCCTTGAGATTCTTTCCCTCTCCCTCCCCCTCTGCTCTTCCTCCCCCTCTGCTGCTTCTCTCCCTCGGCTCCCCCCCTGCTTGCACTCTCTCTCTCTCTCAGATAAATAAATAAATAAAATATTTTTAAAAAGGGATAGGTATCATTTATTTAGTCTCTGCTATGTGCCAGGCACTTTATTTATTTACTTTTTAAAGCTTTTTCTATTTCCTTTTTTTTTAAAGGTTGTATTTATTTATTTGTCGGAGAGAGAGAGAGAGTGCACAAGCAGGGGGAGCGGCAGGCAGAGGCGGAAGCAGGCTCCCCGCTGAGCAAGGAACCTGCCCCACGCAGGGCTCCTTCTCATGACCCTGGGATCATGACCTGAGCCGAAGGCAGACGCTCAAGGGACTGAGCCACCCAGGCATCCCATGCCAGGCACTTTACATATATTATTTCATTTAAGCCTCATGACAACCCTGTGAAACAGGTACTAAATTCCCGGTGATGAAATGGGCTTGGGAAAGGTAAAAAAGCTCTCAGGTCACATACGTCATAGGGCAGACATTCGAATTTGAACCCACCACAGCTTTCTGACTTGGAAGCTTGTGCCTTTAATAATTAGGTGACTTTGTAATGATGGGTTTATCAAACATTTACAAAGTATGACAGCTGTTTTTAAGAAGATTGCACCCTCAAAAAAAAAAAAGGTTGCCATCAACGATTTACTAACATATTTAAAGATTTGTATTTGTACTGTGGAAAGCCAGGAAGGATACTGGCAAATCTGGTATAATAATTAATACTCTAATAGCTGAATTTTTGATCACCTCCTATGTGCCAGCCACCTTGCTAAGTGCTTTACGTGGCACCATCCAGTTTCATTTATCACAACGATCCTGCGAATTAGATACTAACATCCTCACTTAAGGGACGGGGAAACTGAGGCACAGAGAGGTTATGCAGCATATCTAGGCATTTGCAGTCTAGCTAGGTTCAAGGTAAGGCACACAAACAGTGATTTTCAGGCAATCCCGTTTCCCTACCCTCGAAATTCAATTTTGTTCACCTTTCTTCGCTGAGAAAGCAGATTACCCTTCCTGAAACTTTTCACAATTGTTCATCACAGATTTGTAGATTGTTATAGCCAGCAAGGGTTTTAAAACCTGGATCAGGGATTCTTAAACTTATTTGTGCCAAGGACAACCTTGATGGTATAGTGAAGCCTGTGGACCCCTTCTCAGAACAATGTCTTTAGATACATAAAATAGAATATGTAGGATTACAAAGGAAATCAATCACATAATTATGCCATTATCCAGGGCGCCTGGGTGGTTCAGTCGGTTAAGCATCTGCCTTCGGCTCAGGTCATGATCCCGAGTCCTGGGATCGAGCCCTGCATCAGGCTCCCTGCTCAGCCGGGAGTCTGCTTCTACCTCTGCCACTCCCCCTGCTAGGGCTCTCTCTTTCTCAAATAAATAAATGAATGAATGAAATCTTACATTGTTATGCCATTATCCAAAGACCAAAAACAGGAAGTTGTGATATAGTTATAAAAGTGCTTGTTATCCATGTAGTAAATGCCAAGATCTAGATGCAGCTATGATAACCATGGTAACTTCCAAGTAATGAGTGTAACAAGTATTGAAGAACAATACAATACTGTAAGAACAGTAACGTGACCTAAAACTGTGATTGCCACCAGCGACAAAGTCACAGGTGCTAATACTACCGCGGTCTGTTCTCTGCATCTGTAATTGCAGGAAATCTGAATTTCAGTTAACGGTTGCTGAAAACGGAGATGTAACATTTTCCACTGAAGTTTATTTATCCTCTGAATTTTGAAGAATCCTTGCTCTAGACCAACCACCTTGTAATAGTAAAACAATAGCTAGCACGAATGAGCCTTGACTACATGTGAGCTACTGTGCTGGGTCTTTACAGCCATTTCCCATTTATCCCTCATAGCAAGCCTATGAGGTAGCCTTGTTTTATAGCTCTGAGAGAAATGGAATTAATTTTCCAAGGTTACACAGCTGGCAAGTGGAAGAGAATGACAGAAATGTATTTTCTCACAGTTCCAGAGGCTAGAAGTCCGAGATCAAGGCGTTGTGAGGCCTCTCTCCTTGCCTTGTACGTGGACACCTTCTCTCTGTGTCTTTGCATGGTCTTTCCTCTGTCTGTGTCCGTAATCCAAATTTCCTTGTCTTGTAAGGACATCAGTCATACTGGATTAGGGCTCACCTTAATGAACTCATTTTCACTTAATTACCTCTTCAAAGACCCCCATCTCCAAATATGGTCAGATTCTGAGGTCCTGGGGGGTTAGGACTTCAACATACTGGATTGGGGGGAGGATATAGTATAGCCCATTGCAGATCCCAACCACAAGGATTCAGATTTAGTAGGTCTGGAGTGGGGACCAGGGGTTTATAGTTTTAATAGGTCCCCAGATGTTTTTGTTTTTGTTTTTAGAGAGAGGGGGTGGGGAGGGGCAGAGGGAGAGGGAGAGGGAGAGAGAGAATCTTAAGCAGGCTTCAAGCCCAGAGCAGAGCCTGTGACAGGGCTTGATCTTACAACCCTGAGATTGTGACCTGAGCTAAAATCGGGTATTGAGGAGTACACGCGCTGTGATGAGCACTGGGTGTTATACTTAACTAATGAATCATTGAACACTGCATCAAGGACTAATTATGTACTATAGAGTGGCTAACAACATAATAATAATAAAAAAAAATTCACCTCAAAAAAAAAAAAAAAGAGTATGACGCTTAGCCGAGTGAGCCACCCAGGTGCCCCTCCTCACCCCGGCTGATTTTTATAGGCAGCCAGGTTTAGGAGCTATTATTTTCCCAACCACAAACTTTCTTAGCACAGTGCTTGGGCATGGTTGATGCTCAATAAATATTTGTTGATTGACCAAGAGGAAATAAAATATGGAGATGAGCAAGTGGGGGAACTTTTAAAGTGTCCTTAAGGATCATCAAGTAGAAGTTAGAGAGTTAGAGGTCTCAAATAGACACCTCTGTTTGCAGATAGGGAGCTGGACCTGATGAACTCAATGTCCCTCCCTTCTTACTTTTAGTTTTTTATAATCAAAAAGGACGAGGTGCAAATTTATATGCAAGTGTCAAGAAAAGATGAACTAAGAACTGATGTGAATGGGATAGAGTTAAGAAAACAAAAGTAAGATGCTGGAGCTTTGCCTATTGTTGATATTGTGCGTGCGCATGCGTGTAGGGGATGTTGGAATATGGTTGTATATGACTGAGGATTTATATAGAAGGGTATGTGAATGGGTACTTGTATCAGGTTTCTTTTTAGTTTTTTTTAAAAAAGATTTTGTTTATTTGAGAGGGACAGCAGAGGGAGAGTGAGTGGGAGAAGCAGACTCTCCTGCTGAGCAGAGAGCCTGACGCAGGGGTCGGTCCCAGGACCCTGGGATCATGACCTGAGCTGAAGGCAGACACTTAACTGACTGAGCCACCCAGGTGCCCCATTATATCAGGTTTCTTAATCTCACTTGAGGGCCACTTTACTCTTCTGCATAGAGCTCAATAAATGGTGACCCATTTTAATAATTTTAAAAAAGTAGTAGTAATATAAAGCCCTGGTACTCAAGAATCTCTAGTTTTTCTAGATATTCTTCAAATACTGATTTATTTTACTATAGCTTGGTTTTCCATCCCTCTATTACAACTGGGATTTGCTCTATGCAAAATAGACACATTTTTTTCTCTTGCTGAAATTAAAATATATCCCCCTGTGGAAGGATTCTAGCTAAACTGTTGACAGTGGTGATCTCTAAGGAAGGGGGTGGGATTAGGTGTGGGGGGAGAGGAGTAAGGAGAGGGACTTTCTAGTGTTATCGTTTGCCAAAAAATTAGTACATTGTACTTATATAAGTTAAATACTTGTGTTATTAAAGTAATACAAGATTATTTTAAAAAACTGTTGGTGCAGGATGGTATGAAAAAAGAAGCCTCAGAACTCAGCCACAATTCTGCAAGCTGAGAACAACTTTTATCTTAGCCTCCCTCTTTATAGAACTATTTCATGGAGGTCATATATTATTGCATCCTAATATCTACAGTGTTTTCTTCTGGAGCTTTGAGAGAGAGATAGAGGGAGAGAGGAAGTGAGGGAGAGAGAGGGAGTTATGAGATAAAAGGTGTGATAGATGAAAGCACAGGGTGGTGATTGAAGGAACACAGGGTGGGCATACCTAAGCCAGATTGGAAAGGTCAAGGAAGGCTTCCTGGAAGAGGTGATGCCTGAATTGAGCCTTCAAGATGAATCGGGAAGGCTGAGCCCATTTTCTAGTGCCTAGTAAGCGTTTGCCTAATGTGATAGTAGATTCAAAATACTTAGTGCCGGGGCGCCTGGGTGGCTCAGTCGTTAAGCGTCTGCCTTTGGCTCAGGTCATGATCCCAGGGTCCTGGGATCGAGCCCTGCGTAGGGCTCCCTGCTCCACGGGAAGGCTGCTTCTGCCTCTCCCGCTCCTCCTGCTTGTGTTCCCTCTCTCGCTAGATCTCTCTCTGTCAAATAAATAAATAAAATCTTTAAAAACAAATAAAATAAGGGACGCCTGGGTGGCTCGGTCAGTTGGGCGTCTGCTTTCGGCTCGGGTCGTGATCCCAGGGTCCTGGGATCGAGTCCCGCATCGGGCTCCTTGCTCCAGTGGGGAGCCTGCTTCTCCCTCTGCCTGCCTCTCTCCCTGCTTGTGCTCTGTCTCTCTCTGACAAATAAATACATAAAATCTTTAAAAAATAAAATAAAAAATAAAATAAAATAAAATACTTAGTGCCTATGGGGCGCCTGGGTGGCTCAGTCGTTAAGTGTCTGCCTTCAGCTCAGGTCAGCATCCCGGGGTCTTGGGATCGAGCCCCGCATCGGGCTCCCTGCTCAGTGGGGAGTCTACTTCTCCCTCTCCCACTCCCCCTGCTTGTGTTCCCTCTCTTGCTGTCTCTCTCTCTGTCAAATAAATAAATAAAATCTTAAAAAAATAAAATAAAATACTTAGTGCCTAGCACATAGGAATAAATAGTAGATATCATTATTACCTGACCCTTTCAAACAAATTTGAATGACAACTTTGTGTTCACTATGAGGAATAAATGAGATAATGCACGTAGAGTACTAAAGATGGTGCCAGGCACCTAATAAGTGCACCGTACATGGTGGGGGTTGATAGTGTTGTTGGTAGTGGTTTTATTATTTTGGGGTTCTACTGGACTGAGATGGAATCTTCTGTCTCTGATCTTCTGGGTTGTCTGACTCCGCAGTTTGTCCAGTTACATTCTGTCAGATATGATGTCTCCAAGCATGCTTATGTTCGGAGCTTTTCCTTGGAAGCTTTTCCTCATAACAACCACCAGCTCGGGGCACGTGGGTGGTTTAGTCAGTGAAGCGTCTGCCTTCGACTCAGGTCATGATCCCGGAGTCCTGGGATAGAACCCCGCATCAGGCTCCCTGCTCAGCGGGGAGTCTGCTTCTCCCTCTCCCTCTGCCTCCCCCACTTGTGCTTTCTCTCTCAAATAAATAAATAAAATCTTAAAAAAAACCCAACCACTGGCCCAACCACCACTGCCACCATCACCAGCCACGTGGTGTGCTCATGTTGTAGTCTCCAGAAGCATATAGAACATAGTGGAGCTGATGGTAGAAGTGGTTGCCTCCTGGTTGCCTCAGAAAATATTTTCTGTGTAGTAAAGAGATAGTCTCTGGTTTTCTGATTAGTACAGCCCCTGTATTGCTGAAGACAGCTGGTAGAAGTGAATCGAAAGCCTTCCCCATCTTTTCTAGGCACGCTCATTTTTCTGGATCAGAGGGCAGGGTGTACACAGGCCACAAGTATGCTCCGCACTCCAACCCCATCTTTCCACAAAAGCCAAGAGCAGCTCCTTCCTCACCAGCAGCTGGCGGTCACTTTTTCTCCAGTTTCCCTAGCCAGGGCAACTCTTCTGGTTTTTGCAGAGCTTCATGGGTATTCTAATGGGCATTTATAACTGGTGGATATTGGAGATTGCTAGCTTGCTGCCCTGTTAACCCAGAGTGCCCCAGGTATAATCAATCTTCTTAGTGAAGACTTCAGTAAGAAGGCACAAAAGTCCTTTGCTTTTTCTTTTTTTAAAAGAGTTATTTATTGATTTATTTGAGAGAGACGGAGAGAAAGAGAGAGCATGTGCCAGAGGGAAGGGGGTGGCAGAGGGAGAAGGAGGAAGCAGGCTCCCCACTGAGCTGGGAGCCCAAGGGGTGTCTCGATCTCACTACCCTGAGATGATGACCTGAACCAAATCAAGAGTCAGACACTTAACCGCCTGAGCCACCCAGGCACCCCAAGTCCTTTGCTTTTTCCATGGTCCTTTGTGAACTAGTTTTCTGCCCCTCCAGCCTGGGGAGCCTGTTTTTAGCAGTCATCTCGTTTTACCCAATCCAGGACTCCTTTGCCTTTTTGTGAGGAAAAGCTGTGTTGTACTTTCCTGAAACTTTTGATCTCCTCTGGCAAGAGGGAGGTTAAGGGTAGAAGGAGGCTGAATGAACCTGGGGGCTGCCTGTCAGGGTGTGGGGGTGAGGAGAGTTGTGGGGGAGCCTTGGACGTTGTTTTCTGTCTTCCTCTCTGAGCTGAGAACCCAGGCACATCACGGAGAGCAGGGCAGGAGGGTAACTATCTTGCAGAGGTAACTTGTAAGGCTTTGACTTCGTTTGTAGATCTCAAGCTACTGATTAGGGGCCCCTGACCTAATATAGTAGAAAAATGGTTTGTGTTGTTGTTGCTGGTTTTTAATATCCTTCCCGACGTGTATCTCTCTTCCTGTATTAGCTTTCTGAATCCCGATACTGTGCACTCAGATTGATCTCTTAGCCCTACCTTCCACTCCTTGGGGCATTCTCATTTACCTTCCAGCCACCTCTGGAATTCTGGACTTGGTTTATCTAGTCCTTTGTCCCCACTCCATATATTGACCTAAAGGCAGACTCCAACTCCTACAGAGGCTGAGATCTCAAAGTTCATTCTGAAGTCAATTGTTTGCAAGGTGGCATGCATTTTCCCATAGAAGAAAATATTATCGGGGCGCCTGGGTGGCTCAGTCGGTTGGGCACCTGCCTTCGGTTCGGGTCCTGATCTCAGGGTCCTGGAATCGAGCCCCATGTTGGGCTCTCTGCTCGGCAGGGAGTCTACTTCTCCCTCTCCCTCTGTACTCTCCCTCCCTCTCTCTCTCAGATAAATAAAATTTAAAAAGGAGAGAAGAAAATATTGTTATAAATGGTAGTTACATTTCCAGGCTAACCCAACACTATAAACACACACACACACACACACACACACACACACACACACACACACACACACACACACACACACACACTTTAATGTACTAGAAGTATGGGCCGTTTGCAAGGAAAAGGTTGAAAATCTTGGTCATTCAGCCAAAGCAGGAAGACGACCCAAGGGAATAAGACATGCTTCAGCCTGGACCGATGGCTGGAGCTGGAGTCAAGGAAGTCGAGTTGGATGAGGCAGATGAGGCTTTCATGGAGGTTCTCTAGGGCCATTTCTGACGACTTTGTGAGGCTGCCGGGTGTCACAACACTAGTTTTTTCTAATTTCGCTTCAAAACTGACGGTTTTCAGTAATCATGACTACCATATCCTGGGCTCCTCCTGTGTGAGGATCCTCACATAAGCACTCCGAAGTAAACACTGTGATGACCAGTGTTATTTTACACTGGTTATTTATACTTTACCAGGAGACTGAGGCTCGGGAAGGTCAGTGAGCTTGATGAAGGTTACTAGGTACTGGTACCGTTGGGGAGCAGGTCAGTCGTTTCCCACTCCCCAAACCCAGGCTTTTATCATATGTACCCGGCCAGACTTTTTTCTTTCCCTTATCAGGCGGTACATCGATGGAGCACGGAACATCGAGGGCTATCAGCCATGGTTAGAGTTGTTGGTTAGCTCACAAAGGAAACAAAGAATGGAGCAACCAAGAGAGGTGAAGGAAGGGAGGAAGGGAAAGTGTTTTGCAAGGCAAAAGTTCAACTAAGAACCCAGGTAGGGAGAAGTGCTTCTCAAACTGTTAACTGTGCATACCAATCATTGGATGGGAGCGATGCAGATTTCTCTTCAGCAGGCCTGGGGAGGAGCCCTGAACTTCCTGCTTTCCTAACAGGCTGCCAGGTGATGCCGCTCCTGTTGGGGCCCAGGGCAACACTGAATTGCAAGGCCACAGAGTGCAAACGATAAACAAAATGATCAAACGTCATTAATACCCCTTTCTTAACTTAATCAGGATCAGCTGCTGCACTGAACAGCCACTTTATGACTCTCTTTTCTCCTGTAGGTGGCCCCAGGCCATTATCTTGCTTTGGGTCTGCCTGTCTGATTCAGCATATGCTCAACTGCTCTTTATCTTTCTTTTTTATTTATTTTTTTAAGATTTTTTATTTATTTGTGTGAGAGAGAACGAGAGACAGAGAGCATGAGAGGGAGAAGGGTCAGAGGGAGACGGAGACTCCCTGCTGAGCAGGGAGCCCGATGTGGGACTCGATCCCGGGACTCCAGGATCATGACCCAAGCCGAAGGCAGTTGCCTAACCAACTGAGCCACCCAGGTGCCCCTTTATTTTTCTTTTTTTAAAGATTGATGTATTTGAGAGAAAGTGAGCCTAGAAGGGAGGGGCAGAGGGAGAGGGAGAGAGATTTAGACTCCATGCTGAGCACAGAGCCAGACGTGGGGCTTGATCCCTCGACCCTGAGATCAGGACCTGAGCCGAAACCAAGAGTCGGTCGCTTAACTGACCACGCCACCCAAGTGCCCTTCAGCTGCTCTTTGAAATACAGGTATTAAAGACATATGAGCATCTTCTGCCACTCTGAGCTCTAAGCAACCTTAATCAGGCATTAGTTTCTCTTGGCACAAGCTAGATCTCTGGCCATGGGATTCCAGGCCTCAACAGCTGCTCCCAGCTCTCTTCCACTAGGAACAGTTGTATAAAGGTAAAGCATGTAACCCTGATGTCCCAGCTCTTTCTAATTTCCTTTCTCAGAGCTGCTGCCTTCATCTGTAGCAGGAAACAGCCTGGCTTACTTCTTCTGCATAGTTGAAATAATACCAAGCATTGGTTTAAGGCAGCTATTGGAAAGGCTCTTCACGGGACCCTCCTGCCAATTCCAGAAGGCCAGTAAAATTTGTTTCCTGGAAGGTTATTTGCTTTACCTTGCCACCTACTCTTCCCCCCACCCCCAGGATTTTGATCGTGATCATTCTGAGCCATTCTTCAAGTTTTTCTTCTATTTTTAGAGTCTCTGACTCATTCTTCCCCAATAGCACAAGTCAGGGAGGGCCTTCTATTCTAGCCAAGCTCTACTTTCTAAAGTAGGAAATAGTCTCTCAGTGTCTACAAATCAACTTGACGGTCTGTGGCGCACAATGACTGGATTGCTTTTCCATCTTCTCTCCCTTTTCTCTAACTGTGGCCTT
Organism: Zalophus californianus; assembly: GCF_009762305.2. Taxonomy (NCBI): domain Eukaryota; kingdom Metazoa; phylum Chordata; class Mammalia; order Carnivora; family Otariidae; genus Zalophus; species Zalophus californianus. The sequence goes on along the minus strand of NC_045612.1, from coordinate 40,256,848 downwards.
TCTAACTCCCGTTACAGGTAGATGTTTGCCCAGCCTCCACTCAAATACACTGGATAAGTTCACATTTCATGATTGGATAAATGAAAAACTGTACTGAAAAGGACTTGCAATCTTCCCTTTGTGACTTCTATCCATTAATCTTACTTTTACCATATGGAGCAGAAAGAATCCTTCCAATGTTTCATGACGGCTGTCCTGTCGTCTTTTAAACATCTCTTTGTGAGACTAAACATGTCCAGTTCCCAATCAGTCTGCAGTGGTTTCTTTTCTTCCTTTATAAAAAAGATTTTATGTATTTATTTATTTGAGAGAGCAAGAGTGAGAGAGCACAAGCAGGGGGAGCAGCAGAGGGAGAGGGAGAGGCAGGCTCCTCGCCAAGCAGGGAGCCCAATGTGGGGCTCCAGCCCAGGACCCTGGGATCATGACCTGAGCTGAAGGCAGACGCTTTCACCGACTGAGCCACCCAGCCCCAATATTTTTTTTAAGGATTTAATTATTTATTTTTGAGAGAGTGAGAGCGTGGGGGGGTGGGGGTTGAGGGGGAGGGGGAGGGGGAGTGGGAGAGGGAGAGAGAATCTCAAGGAGACTCCTCTCTGAGCGTGGAACCTGACATGGGCCTTGATCTCATGACCCTGAGATAATGACCTGAGCTGAAACCAAGAGCCAATCACTTAAACTGACTGAGCCACCCAGGTGCCCTCAGTCTGCAGTGGTTTCCTGACCCAGATGTAAAATCAGGCACCTGGAAATGGACATACTGCTTCCTGTGTGGTTTGACCTGTGTTGAGTACATTAGGACCCTTCCTTCCTATGATCCTCTAATATGATTTTATGATTCTATTGGCTTAAGCCAACAGGAGGTCATCTCTTCACATGTACTGAGCACCTACTTTGGGTCAGTTACAGTACCTAAGATCTACTAAGCGACCTCTCCAAAGTTTCAGTGGTTGAGGGTCTCTGTTCTCTCTGACCCCGTGGGGCCAGGAGATAGTATGGCTACCCTCTTCCCATACTTCCTGTTGTCTACTGCCCTCCAGGTCTCTCACTTAGTGAGGATGTCAGCACCTCACTTATGGTCTCCCTAACTCTGGCTACCATCCTGAGTGATTTTAATGACTCATCTACAGACTTTATTCTTTCAATCATCTTCACCTCCAATCCACTTCACCAACCCATTCCCATGATCTACTTTGTTTTCAGCAGATAACCTCATCATGTATTCCATTACGCGAATCAAGGCCATCAGATGCTCACTTTCATTTTCCTGCCCTTACCCCGCCCTGCCACATAGCTCCCAATCTCCTTTTTTGGGTTGTTGTTGGTTGTTGTTGTTTTGTCTTACAGGAATAGACATAGCTTGTCCAGTTCAAGGCTAATCCATCTATTTATGCTTTGGAGCCCGTTCTCTCCTACCTCTTGGGGACTTTTCTCCATTGCTTATCCCCTTTCCCATCTATATCCTCAACCTCTCTCTCTCTCTCTTTTATTGGCTGCTTCCCATCAGCATTTAGATCTGCTTGACTCCCATTAAACAAACAAACAAAACTCTTCTTTGACTAAGTTCCCAACTGGCACTCACCCTATTGCTTGCCTTCCATCGTCAAGGAAGCTTTATCAAAACTGAGCAGTCTACACTTGCTGTCTTCATTTCCTCACCTCCCATTCAAAACTCAGCCCGCCCTTTCCCCCACCCAGTCTGGCTTTTCTGACCCCAGAACACCACTGTTAACTGCTCTTGTTAAGGAAACCAATGACATCCTGATTGCTAAACCTAATGAACAATCTGAAGTCTTGATTTTTCTGGGACTCTCTCTGCTGCAGATAACAAAGGATTGCCCTCACTCCACTTCTGTCCTCATGCCTCTCTTGAAAGTGCCTACTCCTTGGCTTTGGTCATGCTGTTCCTCTCCTGATTCTCCTCATTCCTCTTGGTTACTCCTTCCTGTGCCTCTTTGTGGACTTTTCCTCTGCCACCCCTTAAATGTTGGTCTTTGCCAGGATTTTTGTCATTCTATACCTTTCCCCCGATCATCTTATCCATCCCTATGGTTTTATCTACTGTGCTGATGACTCCCTACTCCATAGTTATAGCCTCAGACCTCTCTTGTGAGCTCCAAACCTGAATATTCAATTGTGACTAAACATGTGGGGACGTGTATGTCCCGCAGGTACCTCAGACCCAAGCTCCGTGTGTCACAAATTCATCTTCCTTACTCAAATCTGCCCCCTATCCTCTCTCTACCCCACTACCACCATCTTGGTGATGCAGACCTCTATCCACACAGTTGTCCAGGCCTGAAACTTGGGAGTCACCCTAGACTCTTTATTCAAGCAGTTGCCAAGACTTTTAAGTCTGTCTTCTAAGTCTCTGGTATGTCTTTTCTTTCTTTTTTTTTTTAAGATTATTTATTTGAGAGAGAGAGAGAGAGAGAGAGAGAGATAGTGAGAGAGAGCATGAGCAGGGAAGAGAGGGAGAAGCAGGCTCCCTGCTGAGCAGGTTGCTTGAAGCAGGGCTCGATCCCAGGCCCCTGGGATCATGACCTGGGCCTGAAGGCAGATGTTTCACCGACTGAGCCACCCAGGCGCCCCTGATATGTCTTTTCTTTATATTACTACAGCATACTAGTCCAGATTCTCCATCCTCTTTCTTTAAACTATTTAAATAGCTTCTCAACTAGTCTCCTGCCTCTTGGCCTACTCCCCCTTTTAATCTGTTCTCCACACTGGGGGCTAGAATAAGTTTTCTGTAATGCAAATCACATCACATCACTCCTCTCTGCTTCAAGCCTTATATGACTCCCCACTGTTTACTGGTAGAGTCCAAGCTGCTCTTTATGCCTTACAAGGGCTTTCACAACCTGGCCCTGCCTACCCGTCCAGTCTTATCTCCTCCTGATGACCTATAATGCTTTCCTTATCCTCGTGTGCCCAGAGAATAGCAAACCAAGCACCCCACAATGCCTCCATGCCTTTGGACACACTGTTCTCTCTGCCTAGAATGACTCCTTGTCCTCCCGCCAAACTCTTACTCAACTTTCAAAATTGAGCTTGGAGTAGGTCAGGAGAGTTACACAAACTAGGAACAGTAATTTGCCTCTGCAGAGAACTGGGTGGCTGGGGCAGAGGTGGGAGACCAGCTTGCCACTTCCATTTTGCATCCTTTTGCACCTTTTGTACTTTGTACCAGACATCTGAATTGCTTACTTGAAACATAAATACAATGTGATCATTAAAAAAAAAAAAAAAGACTTGGGGGTCATGTCCTCTAGAAAGTTGCCCCCCCCGCCATTCTTTCCTTCTGAAATCCCCGCCCCCCCGCTTCTTTGTGCTACCTCTGGGCCTTCTTTGTGCTCCTGGAAGTAAAATAATCACGTTGGTTGTTATTTCTCTTCTAAGCTGTCTGGGCCCCCAGCCTGTGAGCTCCTTGAGGGCAGAAGCATATCTTATCTCTTGTTATTTCCCCAGGATCTAGCACAGTGATCCATGAATGTTTATCCAATGAAGAAATGAGTGGAAAAAATGAAGTATGGGATGCCCCAATGATAAAATAGGGCTCCCAAGCCTGTGCTCTTTCCAGATCTCTCTCCCTCTGTCCCTTTGCCATGTGTCAAATCTAAAAGTAATAAATGACATTTATTAAGTATTATCCATCACCTTGTCAGTTTGGATTTAGCATCATCCAAGGCCGCCCAGATCCATTCAAAGTCCCTCCTACCTCAAGTCACTGGAAGAGTTGATAGGTATTCATATGTCTTATTCTGAGTCACTGAATCACAGAATGGAATAATTTGTCTAATACCTGCCGTTTATTGAACACCTACACCATGTTAATCACTGTGCTAGGTGCTTTTCTTTTTTTTTTTTTTTACACATGACACTGTCACAGCATATGCTGCAAGGTAGATATTTTGATCCCCGGTTTACAGATGTGGAAATTGAAACTAGTATGGTTAAGCACTTTGCCCAGGGTCACGTTTCTAGTAAGTGGTGAGGCTGAGATTTGAACTGAAGTCTTTTGACTTCAAAATTCATGCTTGATTCATACACAACACTGAAGGAAAGGGGGCCTCTCCACTGCTTTGACTGTTCTGCAAGGGGCTCTCCAAAGTTGGCTTGAAATCCTCAGTGCCTAGTGCTCACTGCTACCCCAGGCAGCCCATTCCATCTTAGGCAGTTTTGACCATTTTAAAAGCTCTTGTTTGTGGTAAGCCAAAATTATAAATGAGCTGAACAAGACACAGCCAAGAATAGAGTCTTTGGCTCACTGCTAGAACTTCCCTTCTGGTCTGACACCAAGCCCTTCCGTTTATTCAACTAGTTATAGGCTCATCTCAGCAAACAGCTGGAGCATCCAGCCTATACGCTGCCATCTCATTTACAAGAAAATAATGGGAAACTTTGTCCAATGCCTGGGTGAAATGAAATCCACTCTAGCTATCACATTCTCTGATCTGCCAATCTAGTAACCAGATTTTTTTTAAAAAAAAAGGAAAGGAAGTCTGGGAGGGATATTTGTTTTTTAACGGGTCAATTTGTCAATGACTCAAAGTAATGAGTTTCTAGTGGCAGGCCTTCAGCCATCATTGACAGGCCATCAGGAAGATGGTTTTTGGGCAGTGGGCTTCCTACTGCTCTTCAAATGACATCTAAATAGGCAGAGCTCCCCCATTTTCATTGCTTTGAATTGCACAGCACTGTTGTTTGCACCTGGTTTTATTTAGGCTTCTATTTCAGTTTTCTATTTAATTTTCCTTTGTGTTCTGCTCTTGCACATATTTTCTGTGTCTGGTTCATTCCCGAAATTTCTACATCCTCCTTCCAAACACACACACACACACACACACACACACACACACACACACACACACACACACACACCCTCCTTGTCCATTGAGAGTCAGTGCATTACAGCCCCTCCTCAGAAGCCTTCTCTGATGCCCCCACACTGGGTAACTGCTTCTCCTCCTCCTGCGTAATGTAGTGCAAAGTGCCCACAGTGCCCATCACAGAGTAAATCCCCAGTAAATGTTCCTTCCCTTCTTCCCTTTCCTCCATGGATATCTCTACACCAGTGTCGATCATGCCATATTGTATTTTCTTGTTTACTTGTCTGGCTTCTTCCCTCAATTCTGAACTCATGCATGCATTCATTTGACAGATATTTATTGCAATGTCTACTGTGTGTGTGTGCAGATCATTGTTCATGCTTAGAGCTGGGGATACAAATAATTTCTGAACATTGTACTGCTGCCATGTCTTTTTGTTGTTGGATTCATAGCACCTTGCATAGCACCTGGCAAATAAAGAGTGTTCATTAAGTGTTTAAGAGAAAGCATGTCCTCAGCAGGGTTCCTCCAAGTGTGGTCCTTGCACCACTTGCATCTGGATCACGGAGGCCTGAGGGGTGCAGGTTAGATGTTGAACGTGAGTTCCTGGATCTCACTCTAGAGCTACTGAGTCAGAATCTCTGAAGGGCAGGCTGCAAGAGTCTGCATTTCCATCTAGTTCTGCAGGTATTTCTTGCACACTAAAATTTGGGAACTGTTGCAAAACAGGAGAGGGGGGTAGAACTAATGCCTATTTTTGAAAAGTGCAGCTAAAACCGATGGAATCATTTTTAATGCCTCTGACTGCAGCAGGAAAATTTAGTATAGGGGGAAAAGGGCATTAGTTAAAATTCTCTGGGGAGGTGTTTTAAATAGATGGAATATTCAAGTCATTACATCTAAGGCCTTCTAAAGTCTAAGATGAAAAGTAGATTTATTGCTAGTAAAATCCAATCTTAATTTAGGTCAAATTTATGATGCCAGAAAGTTTTCTCTTTTACAGAGCTCCATGTACACTTGATAGTGTCCATATAGGGACTCTTTGTCTAACCTAACAGTGCAATATATCGATTTCCATATTATAGGCTTGAATGGTAAATTTGGTATTTTAAGTTATGAGAGGGTATACTACAACTGTATTTGTGCTTTGACCCTGATTATATATACCTGATTTATCAGATGCCTGGGCCTCCAATAGGAATGATGGTAGTGCTCATTCTCCATGAAAATTTGATCCATTTTACTGCTTTATGCCATATTTTCCAAGAGCATTCTGTTATTAAATGTGTTCTTTCGTAATAGATTAGGTAGGTAAGAGCTGAGTCAACCGAAGACAGCATAGGTACCCTTGCAAGAAGACTTGCAAAGTTGCATTTTATCACCATGTTCCTGGGACCTGGAACTTTCCATTTTGCGTTTGCCTTGACATGATCCTCATAGTCAAGAGCTATGGTGTCTGTGCATCAGGGCACAAACCTCTTAAATATACACAGGTATGTGTTTCTGTTTCCTTCCCTGTAACTTTAATTTTTTTTAAAATTTAATTTAAGGTTTTGTTGGTGGTGTCATTGCTGCTAAGATGGATCGCGAACAGCTGCCCTCACGGTGTCCACTGGGCACCGTGTCCAACGACCTGAGAATTCTGCAGAAGGCGATTCCTTCCTGGAGCTGAGCGAGTGCTGGGACCAGCAGTTTGATGGGGATAATGATGATCAGGAGAAATTACTGAAGGAAAGCTCCACACTCTACATGGGGAATCTTTCCTTTCATACTACCGAAGAGCAAATATATGAGCTCTTTAGTAGATGTGGTGATATCAAGCATGTATTTATGGGCCTGGATAAAATTAAGAAAAAGGCATGGGGTTTCTGTTTTGTAGAGTACTATAACAGACTTGATGCCGAAAATGCCATGTGGTTCCTAAACGGGACCCGCCTAGATGATCGTATTATCCACACAGATTGGGATCTAGCCTTTAGAGAGGGCAGACAGTATGGCCACCAACCTGAGGACCAAGTAAGAAACGCGTTTTGTGAAGATTTTGATGTTGGTAGAGGTGGCTCTGGAAAACAGGCTCAGGCCCGTGATAGAAGAGGAATCCATTAGTGAAAAACCTGCAGCTCTGGCCCCTGGAAAAATCTATTAAGGAACGACACCAGGTCAGCAAATAATCCATTTTGTAACAAGTTGAAATTACTTTATGTGCTGAGCAGAGGCCCTTTCGTTGTATTTTTCCTCTCTGAAGCGTTATTAAATGGCACAAACGAGAACATTCTTTTGCTCTTGTCTTAATTTTGAAGCTGGTTGTCAGATTACCAGTTTGACGGTCCGGTAGTCAAAAGTGAAGTGTTCGTTAGGACTAAATTAGGTATAAATTAGGTATCTGAGTCAACCAAAGCATGACTACCATTTCAGGAAGATTTTATGGTCATGTTTCCAGGGCCTGAAATGATTTTTTTAAGAGCTTGTATAAAATAAAGTCAAATCAATGGAAATTTAAAACAATTATCAAAGGAATAAAGCACATTATTTTAACATAAAAACATAAAAAAATTTAAAAATCTGGAAGAGTTTATAATGAAACAAAAATTCTCTTGGCACACCAATTCCTACCCCAGGCCTACTCCCTAGGCAATAACTTTTAATTTTTTTTAAGATTTTATTTTTATTTTTTTAAAGATTTCGTTTATTTATTTGACAGAGAGAGAGAGAGAGCACAAGCAGGGGGAGTGGCAGGCAGAGGGAGAGGGAGAAGCAGGCTCCCCACCTGGCAGGGAGCCCGATGTGGGGCTGAATCCTACCTAGGACCCTGGGATCATGACCTGAGCCAAAGGCAGAGGCTTCCCGGACTGAGCCGCCCAGATGCCCCTTAAGATTTTATTTTTAAGTCATCTCTACATGCAACATGGGACTCAAATTCACAACCACGAGATCAAGAGTCAAATGCTCTTCTGACTGAACCAGCCAGGTGCCACTTAATTTTTTTTGGCAAGTTTTTTTGGGGGGTGGGTTCCTTTACTGGTAGGTTCCTTCATATTTCTAAATAAAATGGCTGCAAATACTATTTATTTTCCTTTTAAAAATCATCTAACTGACTTCCTGCTTTCATAGATGAAGATTTAGTTCACTTACACCCACATTTTCACTTCTCTCCATCCTCTCAATATAGTTTACAACACTTTATTTATGTTTTCTATTGTTACGTAAGTTAGGCTATACTGCAGTAACAAATAATCCAAAAAACCCTTAGTGGCTTACATTCACTAAAGTCTGATCCTCACACTACATTTCCATTGCCGATTGCCTGGGGGGTTCTGCTCCACACCTCAGTGATCATCCTCCTTCTAGGGCCCAGACTGCATAGCCCCCGTTATGAGTGTAAATCAGTTACGGCAATTAACCTCCCTCTTGCTGGCGATGGTTTAGGAATCCAGGCTTAAGCCGATTACAGTTGACAGACCCTGTGATGATAGTTATTCATAAATTCAGGGGCAAACGATGACCAATGGGGACGCCAGCAAGACTGAAATGAAGGATTTTTAGTTTATGTCTTTCCCACTGGATGTGAATAAGTCTGTATATAGTGATTGCTACAAGCAGCCTTCTTACAATCACAGGAGAAACCAGCCCTAGGATGAATTGGACACTTTAAAGGGTGAAAGGAGGGGCCAACGAAACTGCGCCCTGCATGAAATTATGCAGCTGCTGAAATCAACTAACCTTGCCGCGCACACTCTCAGGGTCCTATTGTGTGAGATAAGACATTATTTTATTGTGTAAGCCAGCTTGTTAACATGTACCTGAAAGCACTCTGATACCAAATACTTTTTCTTTTTTTTTAAAGAGAGGGAGAGTGAGAGCACATGAGCGAGTGCACCTGCGCAGTGGGAGCTGAGTGGGGGTGGGGGCGAGGGAGTTGGAGAGAGAGTATCTTAAACAAGCTCCACTCCCAGTACTGAGAGCGGATGTGGGGCTCAATCTCACGACCCCGAGATCATGACCTGAGCCGAAATCAGGAGTCTGACGCTTCACCAACTGAGCCACCCAGGCGCCCCACCAAATACTTTTTCTTAATTATATTCTTGTGTAAATGATTTAAGTTGCTCCCTTGTGAGCCCAAACATATATCTCCAGGGTTCATGACCTTACATCTGGGAAGTCAGATAAAAATCAGCTTCTTGCTCCTGACTCCTTCACTCTCTGACCCGAGGTCATCCTCTCTGGTCAGTAACATTCTTTCCTGAATAAGAGAGGAAAAAGGGATGTCAATTTTTATGGAATGGCTATTATGGGCTGGGCACTTTGCTAGAGGCTTTAAAACAATCTCATTTACTCTGAATAACTCTGTACCTGTGACATAGGTGAGGATACTGATGATCAGGGAAGTGACGTCACCAAGTAGTAGATGGTAGCGCTGGGGTTCAGAGCAAGGGAGTCTATGTCAAAACTGGTGCCCCTAATCAGGGTACTCTTTTGTCTCTTTTCCTTACCTTCAGTCAGGTCACTAGGTCCAAGCCTCTCTTTGAGGTTCCTTTTTCTCTGGAAATTATCCCGCTGAGTACATCGTATCTGAGCTCTCCCTCCACCCCCCACCCCCCCCCCCAGCCCCAAGCAAGCTTCTGGAGTGCGTTGTTCTTTCTGCCTTGACATCCAGTATCACTCAGGCTCAACACTAATACCACCCAGCCATATGTATCTTTACTCCCTGGGAGAAAAAGGAGCATTTGACAAGCATTTCTGGCCAGTTTAAATTACTCTGCATACAGTAATGGAGTTCACTAACTTTTTAGGATCTCCCCTTTTGCAACTTCCCTAAAATAGAAGAAGATATGTTTAAAGTCATGGGATTAAAAATTGGATTTTAATTACAAAATGTTTCTGGAGGAGCATCTTGGCATATCTCTCAACCGCTCCTCCTAGTGGCTCCCCACTTGGATTGCTCCCAAGGATGTCTTTTCCTAGGCTCAGAAAAAGCATTTAACAATGTCTTGTGAAACATGCTTTTGGTTAAGTAAAGAAACTTTCATACTGTATGGCTAAAAGAGTCCTCCAGTAGTTCTTACAATATACCATGTTCTTCAAAATCACGCTGAATATATCAATAGAACAAAGGATGAAAATCACATGATCATCTCAATAGGCACAGAAAAAGCATTTGAAAAAATTCAATACCCTTTTCATGGTCAAAATGCCCAACAAACTAGGAATAGAACAGAGCTTCCTCACTCTGATAAAGGACATCTATGAAAACCCCACAGCTAACATCATACTCAGTGTTGAAAGACTGAAAGCTTTACCCGTAAGATCAGGAACAAGACACTTTTATTCCATATTGTACTAGAGGTTTTAAGCTAGGACAATTAGGCAAGAAAATAAAACAAAGGACATCTAGATTGGAAAAGAATACATAAAAATATTTTTATTTACAGGTCATATGATCTTGAATAAAGACAATCAGAAGGAGTCCACGAAAAAGAACTATTAGGGCTAATAGCTCAGCAAAGTTGCAGGATACAAAATTGAAATACAAAAATCAATTGCACGTCTATGAACCATCAATTAAAAAATCCAAAATGAGGGGCGCCTGGGTGGCTCAGTCGGTTAAGCGTCTGCCTTCGGTTCCGGTCTTGATCCCAGGGTCCTGGGATTGGGTCTCATAATCGGGCTCCCTGCTCAGCCGGGAGCCTGCTTCTCCCTCTGCCTGCCGCTCCCCCTGCTTATGCTCTCTCTCTCTCTGACAAATAAATAAAATCTTTAAAAAAAAAAATCCAAAATGAAAGTAACAAAGTAATTTCATTTCCAAGAGCATCAGAAAGAAGACAATATTTAGGTGAAAATATAACAAAGTGCTAAACTTATACTCTGAAAACTGCAAAACGTTGTAAGAAATTAAATAAATGGAATAAATGGAAAGATATCCTGTGGTTCATGGATTGGAAGACTTATTAATATTGGTAAGAGGGCAATAACTCCCAAATTGATCTATAGATTCAATGCAATTCCTTTCAAAATCCCAGCCGTTTTTTTTTTTTTTTTGAAATCGGAGAACTGACCGCCAAATTCATATGGAAATGTAATAAAAGAGCCAGAATAATCTTAAAAGAGAAGAACAAAGTTGGAAACCTCACACTTCCTGATTTCGAAAGTTACTACAAAGTGTGTATATATATATATATATATATATATATATATATAATAAATAAGACAGTGTTGGGCACCTGAGCGGCTCAGTCGGTTGGGTGTCTGCCTTTGGCTCAGATCTGGGATCAAGTCCCGCACCAAGCTCCCTGCTCTTCGGGGAGCCTGCTTCTCCCTCTGCCTCTGTCTCTCTCTCTGTCTCTCATGAATAACTAAATAAAAATCTTTTTTAAAAAAGACAGTGTTGTACTGGCATAAGGGTAGACATACATCAGTGGAATAGAATTAAGAGTATAGAAGTAAATGCTCACATTTACAGTCAAATTGTTTTTGACAAGGGTACCAAGACAATTCAATGGAGAAAGAATAGCCTTTCATTTTTTTCAGTTTTTATTTAAATTTCAATTAGTTAGCATAGAGCATAATTAATTTCAGGTACTCAGTATAGTGATTCAGCACTTCATACAACACCCGGGGCTCATCACAAGTGCCTTCCTTAATGCCCATCACTTATTTAGCCCATCCTTCCCCCCCCCCCCGGTAACAATCAGTTTGTTGTACTACTAGGTATTTACCCAAAGAATACAAAAATACTAATTCAAAGGGATACATGCACCCCAGTGTTTATAGCAGCATTATCTACAATAGCCAAATTATGGAAATAGCCCAAGGGTCCATCAACTGATGAATGGATAAAGAAGATGTGGTATATACACACAATGGAATATTACTCAGTCATCAAAAAGAATGAAATCTTGCCATTTGCAATGACATGGATGGAGCTAAAGAGTATTATGCTAAGTGAAATAAGCCAGTCAGATAACGACAAACACCATATGATTTCACTCATATGCGGAATTTAAGAAACAAAACAAATGAGCAAAGGGAAAAAAGAGAGAGAGAGGCAAAGCAAGAAACAGACTCAACTACAGAGAACAAACTGATAGTCATCACGGGGGAGGTGGGGAAGGGGAGAAGAAGACATCCAGGTGGCCAACGGACACATGAAAAGATACTCAACATCACTGATCATCAGCGAAATACAAATCAAAACCATGATGAGGTAGCACATCACACCCATCAAAATGGCTAAAATCAACATGAGAAACAAGAGGTATTGATGAGGATGTGGAGAAAGGGGAACCCTCCTGCACTGTTGGTGGGAATGCAAACTGGTGCAACCACTCTTATAGTATGGAGGTTCCTCAAAAAGTTAAAAATGGAACTACTCTATGAACCAGCAATTGCACTACATGAAGAATAGCCTTTTAAACAAATGATGCTGGGACACCTGGATATCCACATGCAAAAAAATGAAGGTGAACCCTTACCACACACCATATATAAAAATTAACTTAAAATGGTTAAAGACTTAATGAGCTAAAACTAAAAATCTTAGAAGAAAACATAGACATAAATCTTTAAGACCTTGGGTTAGGCAATGGCTTCTTAGATATGACACCAAAAAGCACGAATAGCCAAAGAAAAAAATAGATAACTTGGATATCATCAAAATTAAAGACTTTTGTGCTTCAGAGGACACCAATAAGAAAGTAGAAAGACAACGCAAGTAATGGAAGAAACATTTTGCAAATTATATGTCTGATAAGGGACTTGTACCTAGAATATATAAAGAAGTCTTACAGTGAACAATAATAGACAAATAACCCAACTTACAAATGGGCAAAGGATCTAAATAGACGTTTCTCCGAAGAAGAAATACACATAGTCAATAAGCACGTGAAAAGATGCTCAGCATCAGTAGCCATCAGGCAAATGAAAATCAAAAGCACAATGTGATGCTACTTCCCAAACACTAAGACAGCTAAAACCAAAAAGTCAGATAATAACAAGCATTGATAAGAACGTAGACTCTGAAACCTTTGTATGTTGACGATAGGAATATAAAGTGGTATGGCTGCTTCAGAAAGAGTTCCTTGAGATGTTAAATAAAGTTGCCATATGACCCAGCAATTCTACCCTTAAGTATATACCCAAAAGTAATGAAAACATATGTCCACACAAAAACGTGTACACAAGTGTGCATAGTACCATAAATTATAATAGCCAAAATGTGGAAACCAACCCAAAGTCCCCTTACCGATGACTGTATAAACAAATGTGGCATATCCTTACCATGAAATATTATTTGGCCGTAAAAAGGAATGAAGAACTGTACATGCTCCATTACGAATGAACTTTGAAAACATTATGCTAACTGAAAGAAACCAGTCAAAAGGGACCACAGATTGTATGATTTCACAGATATAGAATGTCCACAGTAGGTAAATCCATAAAGACAGAAAGTAGATTAATACCAGGATCTGGGGAGAAGTGGGGAAAGTGATTGTTAATGGGTACGAGGTTTCATTTTGGGGTGGCAAAAATGTTTTAAAATTGATTGTAGTGATGGTTGCCCAACTCTGAATATACTATATATAAAATATAATATACTAAATATAAAGCTGTAAATGGATGAATTGTATGGTATGTGACATATCTCAATAAAGCTGTTAAAAATCATGCTGAACTAAAAGCTTATTGGAGGTGGGCAGAGGAAGGAAGAGGCAGGCTATTCTATCTGCGTCTTTTCTGGTAAGATTGAAGGCTTTCCTCTATTAAAATTTCTTACAGAACAGTTGGCCTTCCCTACGACCCTACTTTCGCCAACCCATTTTCTTTCAATTCGTGTTCCTTGATGGGTTTTCCATGGTGCTAGTGCTACCAACACCTTCTTTTGTGGGGAGAGGGAATGTATAGTTAGTCAGATATTTGGATTCTTTGCTGTATTCTGTCCTAGAGGAACTATCTGTTTGTCTGGGTAAGGATAAGGCACTGGACCAATTTCTGATCTAAATCCAGGAATAACTGGAACAGATATGTAATGCTATGTTTAGGTTTTTTTTTTTTAAGATTTTATTTATTTATTTGACAGAGATACAGCGAGAGAGGGAACACAAGCAGGGGGAATGAGAGAGGGAGAAGCAGGCTTCCTGCCGAGCAGGGAGCCCGATGTGGGGTTCAATCCCAGGACCCTGGGATCATGACCTGAGCCGAAGGCAGATGCTTAATGACTGAGCCACCCAGGCGCCCCGTACGTTTAGTTTTTAAAAATATTTATTTATTTATTTATTTATTTATTTATTTATTTCAGAGAGAGAGATAGGGAGCGAGGGAGCGAGAGTAAGCAAGCGTCGGGGGGTGGGGAGCAGAGGGAGAGGAAGAAAGAAACTCAAGCAGCCTCCACACTAAACGCAGAGCTGATGTGGGACTCGATGTGGGGCTCAATTTCATGACCCTGAGATCAGGACCTGAGCTGAAACCAAGAGCTGGGTGCTTAAACAACCGAGCCACCCAGGTGCCTCCAGCATATTCCAGCATATTCTTTTTATAATACCCCTCCAATCAAGAAATGGAGTTTCCACCCCCCCCTTCTCAAATCTGGGCTGCAACTTGCTCTGGCTAATAGAATGGAATAGCGATTATTTATAAAGCTGTCAATGCTGGGCCTTAAGAGGTCCTGCAGCTTTTGTTTTCGCAGTTAACTTCTTAGAACATGGTTGTTATTTAGAGAAGTCCAGACTCTCTGGCTGGACAAAAGAGACCATGAGGGAGAGAATTAAGTTGTCCCAGTTGGCAGCCAGCGCCAAGGCTCCAGTCATGTGAGTGGGGCCATCTTGGATCCTCCAGACCCAGTGAAGCTGTCCAATCTGACACCATGTGGGACAAAAATGAGCCTTCCTTACTGAAATCTGCCCAAAGAAGAGACAGGCAAAAACTAACTAACTAAATAAATAAAGTAAAATCTATAAAATAATTATAAATTATAGTAGATTCTACAAAAGGAACAAACAACAGGCTAAGAAGAATAACACAGGAGACATACTTTAGATGCACTGGTGAGGGAAGTCATCTCTAAGGAGTTGACATTTGAGTTCAGACTTGAAGGACACAGAGGAAGAGTGGTTAAGAGTGTACTAGGCAGAAGGAAGACCAAGTGCAAAGACCTTGACTCAAAAGAGAGCTTAGTGTATTTCAAACACTGTTTACCTTCAAACAGGGAAGCTGAAACAAGGAAGATGAGGCCAGAGAGGCCGACAGAGACTGGATTCCCCAAGGTCTAGCCAGTTGGTCAAGAATTTTTTTTCCCCCTAGGTGCACTTAAGGGTTTTAAACAATGGAGTGATGGTGATGTGATCTTTCATTTTGAAAGGGTCATTTTTGCTGCTGTAGGAGAAAGGATGGGGGGGATGCAAGTGGAGAAATCAGGTCATATTGCAATCTAGGCTAAAGCTGAAAGTAGCCAGGTTAGAGTGATGAAGAGAGTGAAGTGTGGCGAACTTTAAGATATGTTTTGAAGATACAGCCTGCTTGATGAGTGCGATGCGAAGAACAGGATAAGGGAAAAGGAAGAATCAAAGATCACGTAGATTTCTGGCTTAGGCAATAGGATTGATGGTGGTGCTCTCTGCTGAAAGTAAGGAAATGATTCGGGGAATCCAGACTTCAGTTTTGGATATGTGAATCGTGATATATGCGTGTGATCTCTCTATACAGGTGTCAAGTGGACAACTGGAACTCAGAAGAGAACTCTGGGAGATTTAGTTTGGGGTCAGCAGGAAAAATGGCACTTAAATTTATGGGAATGGCTGAGATTAGTCAATGAAAGGCTGTAGAAATGAAACGGGAAGAGGGTATAGGACAGATTGCTGAGGAATACCAATACTTAAAAATTAGCTAAAGGAAGAGCAGATAGCAAAAGGGAATGAGTAGTGGCTAAGAAGTTCGGAGGAAAACCACGAGACTGTGGTGTCGACAAAGGCAAGAGAGAAGTGATTTCCAGGGGAAGGAGTGGTCAACAGTGCTGAATGTTGCTGACAGCGTGAGTACAATGAGGACGGATAAGTGCCCGTTACGTTTGGCAATATCTGGGTCATTGGTGACAAGAGCTGCTTTGGTAGGATGGTAGAGGTGGAGGTCTGATCGCAACGGATTGAGGATTGAATGGGAAGGCAGGAAGTGAAGACCGCCTATGTGGAGGGCTGTGTATGTGAAAAGTTGGCTATAAACAGGAATAGATGAATGGGATGGAAGTTGGATATACAATCAAGGGAGAAGGCTTATTTTTAAGATCAGTAGAACTAGAGCGTGCTTGAGCTCTGATGGACATGATCCAAAGGAGAGGGAAGGATTGATGTTGCAGAAGAGAAAAGAGATAGCTGGAGAGAAGACTCCTTGAGGTAAAGAAAAGGGATAGGATTCAGAGCACAATGGAGGGACTGGGTGCCCTCCTGAGGTTTAAGTTCATGAACTTAAAGTGAAACCAATCAGCTTAGTTATGTGATACCCTCCACACTACGCAGCTGTCTGCTTGGGTGAAGGCTCCAAGAAGGCAGATGGCAGAGTTCATTTGGGATTGGAGTTTTGCCAGTAGAGTCAACAGAGGGAGAGAGGTCCAAGGGAATTGACTGTATTTGCAAGGATGAAACACGGATTTGGGACTGGCTGAGGAATGAAATAAAGTCAGAATGGAGGTTGATGGATATTGAGAAGAGTGATGGCCAACAGATTGGAGGGCTTGAAGAGGCTGTGTGTGTGTGTGTGTGTGTGTGTGCGTGTGTGTGTGTGTACTGGCAGTGAGGGTGGGTGGCAGAGGAGTGGGATGTTTCAAATAAAAACGGGAGAGGTGATAGAATTTTGGTGATGATAATGTCCAGGGGTAGCCATGGGAGTAGGTGGCTGAGTTGGAGTAAAGGAAAAAGACCATGGGAGATGGATAGGTCAAGGCACTGAGAATCTGGGTGGTTCATCCATGTGAATGCTGAAGCAGTAACTTTGGGCAGAGTAGGAGGCAACATCATCTACACAGTGTGAGTCCATCAGTGTGTTCGCTCTTTTGCAAAGAAGCCAGTTTTTGTGGTTGGGTTCTAACCTCAGCTGGGCCCTCAGAGATACTGGGGAATTTGCCATTTCCCTAATTAGCTCCCTCTCTCATTCCTCAGAACAGCTTCTTTTGACCATGCACTACTTTCCGTATTATGTATCTCTCTCCTCACACTTTGTATGTGACTTTGCTTCCTACTCTTGAAGATGATAGGCCATCAGGAGGGACATCTCTCACGCCAGCTCCTTCCATACAAACTAACTTGCATACGCACAGTTTCATGGTTTCCTCCTTAAGTGGGATCTGTCCGTTCTCCTAAGGCTAATGCCCCATCAATGTGAAGCTCCGTCAACATGCCCCATGCTGGCAACATCCCCTCTCTTCTGTATCTTTACTCTATTTCTACTTGACGTTTGCCCTGAGGCTCTAAACTGGCACACATCTGTCCCAGCTGTACCAAAGCGGCGGTTGCCACCGTGACCACCACGTCCTTCCTCTGGGCTCCCTTCACTGGTAGACATGTTGAAAGTAAAGTGAAACTAGCGGAGAAGGCATGGCTGCCTCCACTTCTTCATCTCAGAATCACTTCTTTGTCTTTTAACTTTTCATTTTGACCGAATTTCAGACTTACAGAAAACTTGCAGTAAGCCTTGAAGAAAAGCCCATTTTGCCTTTTACCCAGATTCCCCAAATGTTAACATTTTTTTTACCACATTTGCTTCATCCTTTTCTCCCACCCCCACCTCCTCCTTCCTTCTCCCCACTCCCTCCCCCACCTCTGGTTCTCTCTCTCTCTCTCTCTCTCTCTCTCTCTCTCTCTCTCTCACACACACACACACACACACACACCCTCTTTTGTTCTGAACCACTTGAGAGTAAGTTGCAGACATATGCCATTTACCCTTCGATACTTCAGAGTATATTTCCCAATAATAAGGACATTGTCTTACATGACCCAGTCACAATGATCAAAATCAGGAGATTAACATTGATACGATATTTACTAATGTACAGATCTAATTCCTAAATCGGATGTCATTGAATGTGTTGATCCAATGATGTCCTCTATAGCAGAACATCTCAATTCACGAGTAGCACTCAGCTTTCACGTCTCTTTTCATCTGAAATAGTTCTACAGTCCTGCGTTTCATGACATTGTCAATTTTGAAAAGTACAGACTACCTATTTTGTAGAATGCCCTGCAATGGGAGTGTATCTGCGTTTTCCTCATGAGTAGATTCAGATTATGTGCTTGTGGAAGGAATGCCACAGAAGTGCTGTGTCCTCAGTAGGCACATGATGTGGATTTGTCCCATGACTGGCCACGTTAACTTTGATCACTTGGATAAGATCCCATGTGCTAGGTTTCTCCACTATAAAGTTACTATTTTTTCCTCTTGTACTAACAGATATCTAGCAGGGAGACTCTTCAAGACTATATAAATATCTTTCTACTCCTCAAACTTTCTTCCACTAGTTTTGGAATCCACTGACGATTCTTGCCAAGTAGTGGCCAAATGCTTTTTTCCCCCAGTTTTACCAGTTCTCCTACATTTTTTAATTGCTGTAAAGATGAGCTTTCCCTTCTCTTCCATGTGTTTATTTCTATCTGTGTGGACTTACAGATTCCTATATTTTTCAAAGGGTTATCATCGTTTACGATGGTACTTTATTTTAATGCTCACATTCTCCAGATTTGGCCAACGGAAGTCTCTCCATGCAGGCTCTAGTATGAATTAGACATGCTCCTCTCACTTCTTAAGTGGTTTGTTACTTTCTTGCACAAACAAGATATTCCAGGCTCATGTCGTACTTTCCTTGCCCTCGTCTTAAAATCCGTCATTTCTCCAAGGAGTTGGGTTCCTTTTAGTGAAAAATGTCATTGAGGAGCCAAGGTCTGGGTGCTGATTGTGTTTGTTGCCTGTAGAGCTTCACAGCGGACAGAACTATGAGAGAGATGTATGTATATACACCTACACTCATATGCACATATGCATATACCTGCAGAAATGAACACGTGTCTTCTTACAACTATGTCTCTTTTGGCACATATCTCTATATGAAAACCAATGAGATCACACCGATGGTCCAATTCCAATTCAACACCACAGAGTCATTCTGTCCTCCTTTTCCATATTTTAATTTTCTTCACCAACAGTAAGATATCTGACTCCCATTATCCACAGTATATTATAATCACTTCTTTACCTACTATACTTGGGCTTTGGTTCTACCAACTCCCCAGAATGATTCTTGCCAAGGACACAAATTTTTGTAATTGCTAAATTCAAAGGTCAATGTGGTCCTAATATTCCTTGACCTCTCCTCTGTGTCTGACTGTTGAAACTGCTCTTTTTTTTTCTGTGTTGTGTAATTTATTTCTTTTATTTTTTGATAGAATATATATCTAGAGCTTTTAAGAGTACATTTTTACCCCTTCTTCCCATAGAGACAATGCACATATTCTTAAATATTGGACAGTCCACAGAATTGGGGAAGGGTTATGGACTTGATAAAGCCACCACTTGAATTTGCCAGTAATTCAGATAATCCTGAGTATGAATTCAGTCTCCAAAATTTTGGAGTATGGAAAATCCCAAGATAGGAGTTGTATTTATAGTACTGGGGGAAAGATTCTAGGACTCCAGGACACACAGTCCACATTATGGGAAACTCTGCTCATGGGCATCCCGTTACTTTTGGGTCTCAAGGCTTCAGGGCTAGGTTAGACTAGGCCAGAACTCAGGAGACTTTGTGGTTTGAAGTGTTGCTGAGTCTCCTCTCAGTTTTAAGCTAGAAGCTTCCTGGACCTAGAAGCTTTCTGGAGGAGGGCTGGTTGGCATGGGGCCTGTTTGGTTGAGCGTTGTCATCCTATGTGGGGGCCCGAGAGCCTGCTGAGCTGGTGAGTGTGTTGAATCATCAAAACCAAAGCCCATGATGAGTGATGATGAGCATCTTTTCATGTGTCTGTTGGCCATCTGTTTGTCTTCTTCGGAGAAATGTCTGTTCATGTCTTCTGCTCGTTTTTTAATTGGATTATTTGTTTTTTGAGTGTTGAGTAAAAAGTTAAAAATAGAACTATCTTATGATCCAGCAATCTGGGTATTTTCTCAAAGAATACAAGAACACTAATTCAAAGGGATACATACACCCCTATGTTTATAGCAGCATTTTTTATGATAGACAAGATGTGGAAGGAGCCCGAGTGTCCATCGATTGATGAATAGATAAAGAAGATATATGTATAATGGAATATTATTCAACCATAGAAAGGAATGAAATCTTGCCATTTGCAATAACATGGGTGGAGCTAGAGAGTATAATGCTAAGCAAAATAAGTCAGTCAGAGAAAGACAAATACCACATGATTTCACTCATATGTGGAATTTAAGAAACAAACAAACAAAAACAAGCAAAGGGAAAAAATAAGAGAGAGAGAGAGACAAACTAAGAAACAGACTCTTAACTATAGAGAACAAACTGATGGTCACCAGAGGGGAGTGAGGTAAGTAAGGGGATGGGTGAACTAGGTGATGGGGATTAAGGAGGGCACTTGTGATGAGCACAGGGTGATTTGTGAAAGTGTTGAACTACTATATTGTACAACTGATGTAACACTGTATGGTTAAAAAAAAAAAAAGAAAACAAAACAGGGCACCTGGGTGGCTCAGTCAGTTAAGCGTCTGCCTTCAGCTCAGGTCATGATCTCAGGGTCCTGGGATGGAGCTCCGCATCGGGCTCCTCACTTGGTGGGGAGCCTGCTTCTCCCTCTCCCTCTGCGGCTCCCCCTGCTTGTGCTTTCTCTCTCTCTGACAAATAAATAAGTAAAAATCTTTATTAAAAAAAAAACAGACCCTTAAGTTGCTGCACTCCCACAGGGCCATAAGATCTGGCAAGACTCCTCAGTATTTTCACTCAGGCCCTGATCTTCCTTGACCTCTCCTTTGTGTCTGACTCCGTTGAAAGTCCTCCTTCGTGAAACTCTCCACTTCCTTGGTGCAGTAGATAAAATAATGCCCCCCCCCGCAAGGATGTCCAAGTTCCAATTCCTAGAACTTATGAATAGATCACCGAATGTGGGAAAAGGGCTTTGTAGATGTGATTGAGTTAAGGATCTTGAGATGAGGAGATTATCCTAGATTGTTTGGATAGACCCAATGTAATCAGAAAGGTCTTCACAAGAGGGAAGAAGGAGAGCAGTTAGAAAAGACGTTGTGATGACAGAGGCAGAGGCGGTGAAGGACACGTGACAATACTATGCTACTGGCTTTGGAGATGGAGGAAGTGACCATGAGCCAAGGAATGCGGGTGGTCTCTAGAGGCTGGCAAAGGCAAGCAAAGGGATTATGCCTTATAGCTTCCAGAAAGAACCAGCCCTGTGGACACCTTGACTTTAGCTTAGTGAGACTGATTTTCGATTTCGAACCTACAGGAATATAAGGTAATAAATGTGTGCTGTTCAAAGGCACTAAGTTTGTGGCAGTTTGATAACTAATAGAATAAAAATAGAAATATAGTAGTCCCTCCTTATCTGCAAGGGATATGTTCCAAGACCCCCAGTGGATGCTGAATCTTACATATGCTATGTTTTTTCTTATACCCACATTCCTAGGATGAGGTTTAATTTATGAATGAGGCACAGTGAGAGTTATGACAATAACTAATAATGAAACAGAATGATTATAGCAACATACTGTAATAAAAGTTACGTGAATGTGGTTGCCCTCTCAAAATATCTTAGTGTCCTTCTCTTTAAGATTTTATTTGACAGAAAGAACGAGCGAGCACAAGCAAGGGGAGCAGTAGAGGGAGAGGGAGAAGCAGACTCCCTGCTGAGCAGGGAGCCCGATGCGGGGCTCCATCCCAGGACCCTGGGATCATGACCTGAGCCGAAGGCAGCCGCTTAACCGACTGAGCCACCCAGGTGCCCCACTCTTAGTGTTTCATCTTGTGATGATGTGAGATGATAAAGTGCCTATGTGATGAGATGAAGTGAGGGGAATGACAGAGGCTCTGTGACATAGCATTAGGTTACTAATGACCCTCTCACTGTATGTCAGAAGGGGGATTGTGTGCTTCCGGACCGTGGTGGACAGCGGGTAACTGAAATGGCAGAAAGCAAAACCATGGATCAGGGGGGACTACCGTACCATACAACAGCAATAGAAAACTAATACACAGCTCCACGACACTACACTCTCCTGCTTTTCCTACCTCTCTGGCTGCCCCTCCTCCCTTCTTCCTGGGCTCCTTCCAGGGCTCCTCTTCCTCTGCCACCCCTTAAATGTCAATGTCCCCCAGGGCTCTGCTGGCTTCAGCCCATCCATCATCTCATTCAGCGTCTCTTCCTGGGTGAACTTATCTGCTCTCATAATTCCACTGCACATACTCATGATTTCCACATCTGTGTCTTCAGTTCTTACGTCTCTTCTGAGCGCCTCATCCACACATCCATTTGTCTCCTCAAGTATTCTGCTTCATTATTCCGTAGACTCCTCAAACTCAGCATGTCCCGAACTGATCTCATTATTCTTTCCCACATTGCCCCATCCTCTTTTCTCCCAAAAGTCTGCTCCTTTTTTCTGCATTCCCTACCCCACATAGTGGCGCCACCACCCCCATGTACCCAATCAGACTGACCTGACTGGTCCTTCCTCTTCCCTTATTTTGTCACAAAGTTCTATTCGAAGTTCTCAATCTCTTTTATATTTGTGTTCTCTTTATCTTTCTTTTTTTTTTTAAGATTTTATTTATTTATTTGACAGAGAGAGACAGCGAGAGCAGGAACACAAGCAGGGGGAGTGGGAGAGGGAGAAGCAGGCTTCCCACTGAGCAGGGAGCCCGACGCGGGGCTCGATCCCAGGACTCTGGGATCATGACCTGAGCTGAAGGCAGACGCTTAATGACTGAGCCACCCAGGCGCCCTGTGTTCTCTTTATCTTTCTTAATATATTGCAATTGTTTCCCAACAGCCGTTCCGCCTCATTCTCCAACCCCTCAAATCCATCCTTCTCATAGCTACCTGAGTAACTTTTCTAAAACACAAATTTCATCATGGCATTCCCCTATTTCAAACCATTCAGAGATGGCTCACAGCTTCTGGATAATGTCCATATTCCTTGGGATGTCACACAGAGTCCTTTGTGATCTATTCTGAGACTATCTCATCAGCCTCTTCTGTTTATTCTACTCTACACTCAACTTATCTGCCTACAATATTATCTATTCATTGCCGTAACCATATTCTCTTTGGCCTCCGTGCCATTGCGCATGCTGTGCCATCTTTCTGAAATGCCCTTTGTCCCACGAATAGGTACTACACTGCTTTCAAGACTCATCTTTCCCTGACTACCCCCCTCCCACTTTCACTGCCTATTAGGATCCCATCCTACATGCTTTGTAGCAGCTTGTATTTATCACATCTCAGTGCTTTGTCACACTTTATTGTAATTGTCTGTTCACTTGCATTTCCCCTACTAGACTGTGGGCTCCTGAGGGCAAGGACTCAGTATACATCAAAAAATAAACTCTTGGGGCGCCTGAGTGGCTCAGTTGGTCAAGCGTCCCAACTCTTGGTTTTGGCTCAGGTCATGATCTCAGGGTCGTGGGATTAAGCCCCACGTTGGGCCCCATTCTCAGCGGAGAGTCTGCTTGAGATTCTCTTCCTCTCCCTCTCTCCCGCTCATGCTCTCTCTCTCTCAAATAAATAAATAAATCTTAAAAAAACAATTGTCAGTCATTAAAAAAAAAGAAATCTTGCCATTTGTGGGGCGCCTGGGTGGCTCAGATGGTTAAGCGTCTGCCTTCGGCTCAGGTCATGATCCCAGGGTCCTGGCATCGAGTCCCGCATCGGGCTCCCTGCTCCTTGGGAGCCTGCTTCTCCCTCTGCTTCTCTCTCTCTCTCTCTCTCTCTCTCCCTCTGTCTCTCATGAATAAATAAATAAAATCTTTAAAAAAAAAAAGAAATCTTGCCATTTGTGATAACATGGATGGACCTAGAGGGCATTATGCTAAGGGAAATAAGTCAGAGGGAGAAAGACAAATATCATATGCTTTCACTTACATATGGAATCTAATAAATAAGGCAAATGGGCAAACAGACAAGCAAAACAGACTCTTAAATACAGACAACAAACTGGTGGTTGCCGGAGGGGAGGTGGGTCGGGGGAAGGGCAAAATAGATGAAGACGATTAAGAAGTACAAATTTCCAGTTCTAAAATAAATAAGTCATGGAGATGAAAAGTACAGCATAGGGAATACAGTCGATAATATTGAAATAATGTTGTATGATGACAGATGGTGATTACACTCAACCATGGTGACCACTGAGTAATAGATAGAATTGTGGAGTTAATACGTTGTACACTTGAAACTAATATCACATTGTATATCACTTATACTTCAAAAATAAGGGAAAAAATAGACTCTAGTGTAATGATTTGATTTACATATGGCACCAATGGAAACCAATCAAGTTGCTTTGTAGTCACAGGCTTGTATCTTATTTTATTTTACATGTATACATTGACAATTCCTTGAAATAAAATGTAAGATTTGTATATTAATAGTCATGCATTTTCGTGTAGTTTCTAATCCTCTCATTCTGTCCATCTGGACTTCATTTTCATTCCCCAAAGCTTGTATTTCCTCAGAGGAAAACTTCAAGTCCCTTCTAAATGACTATCTTCAATGAACAGGCAAGTCATTTTCCATAGTTGCACATAACTGAGCTCTTCGTCCTCTCCTGCAAACTTATCAGGAATTGGAGAATCTGAGAGTTGAAAAAGATTTTTATAGGTTTCATTTTCCAGTGCTTCCCATCCCTGATAGCTCATCCAAGGGAGCCGGTATTAAATATACAGATTTGCAAGTCCCACCCCAGAGGTACGATACAGTATAATCTGAGATCGGTATAGAACCCCTGATGGGTCTAATCACCCTGCCAGTGCTTAAATAACCCGGACAGCAGGATAGCATATGCAATTCTTCTTATACTTGAATGTGGAATTTCACTCGGTAGGTCTGGGTAGGGGTCTGGAGGGTCTGCATTTCTAGGAAACTCTCCTGTAATACTATGCTGCTGGTCTTTGGCCCACACTTTGAATAGCAAGGGCATTAAAAGCACAGAGGGCAGAGTCAAAGAAACCTGGGTTCAAATCCTACTTCTGCCACTTTGTTGTTATGCAACCTCGGCAGTTTGCTTCCCTTTCCCAATCAATCTCCAGTTTCCTCCTTTAGAAAACTGATACAATAAGGCCTCATTGAGCTGTTGTGGAGATTTTTTTTTTAGGTGTACAAATTGACACAGAGAGCTACTTTTGAAAATTTGAGCAATCTAAACAAATTGAGCTTTCTCTTCATCTCGATTATGCAGAATGATTGGAAGAGAACATCGTTAACGGTATTGTGCCTTCCTATACAGGAATATGTCACTTTTTATTTAAGTCTTTTTTTATGTGTTATGAGACATTAAATGAGATAATGCTTTAAAAGAATTTAGCGCAGTTCCTGGACATCGTAAGTACTCAGTACTTGGTAGATGGTAGCTTTTTCTTTTTAACATTTGTTTATGGAAAATTTCAAACACATGCAAAGTAGAGAAGATAGTATAAAGGAACGTCCGTGTATCCACCACCCAGTTTCAACAATTATCGACGCATGGCCAATCATGTTTCTTGTGTACAGCAACTCATCCCTCCCTCCTGGATTATTTTATTTTATTTTATTTATTTTAAAGATTTTATTTATTTATTTGAAAGAGAGAGGGAGAGAGAGAGAGAGAACATGAGCCGGGGAGGAGCAGAGTGGGAGAGAGAGGGACAAGCAGACTGTGCTGAGTGTGGAGTCCGACCCAGGGCTGGATCCCAGGACCCTGAGATCATGATCTGAGCTGAAACCAAGATTTGGCTGCTCAACCAACTGAGCCACCCAGGTGCCCCTCCTGGATTATTTTGAGGCAAATCCTAGACACCCGTATCATTTCCTCCATAAACACTTTAGTGTGTATCACTAAAAGCTAAGACCCCCCCCATTGTGACCATTATGCCACTATTTTCACTTAACACCTTAACATGAAATCCTTAATATATCAAATATCCACTCAGCATTCAAATAACTCCACTTATCTCATAAGCATCTTTTTGAAGTTGGCTTGTTCAAATCAGGATATGAATGGAAGTTGTATTTTTATTAGTATCATTTCTAGTATCATTATTTCTGTCACACAAATATCCAGCCTGGACCCCCCATGACAGGGAGCTTATCAGCTCCCACGGCAGCTCATTTCATCTTTGGATAGCATGACTACGAGGTTTCCATTCAATATAAAGAAGTATTTCTGTCTCCCTGTGTCTTCCATCCACTGGGTCTTACGCAGGACAAATCTACTCCCTCTGACAGCCTGTATTAGTTTCCTGTGGCTGATGTGACAAAGTACCGCAAACCAGGTAGCTTTAAACAGCAGAAATTTATTGACTCAGTTCTGGAGTTCTGAAATCAGTGTGCTGGAGGGCTGTTTTCTTTGAAGGCTCTAGGGTCGAATCCTTCCTGGTCTCTTCCAGGTTCTGGGGACTCCTGTTCTTTGACCTGCGGCAGTGCCACTCCAATCTCTAGCTCCGTCTTCACATGGTCATCTTCCCTCTGTGTGGGTGGCCAGATTTCCTTCTTCTTATAAGGACAGCAGTTACATTGCGTTAAGCAACCCACCCCATGCCAATATGACCTCATCTGAACTAGCTGCATTTGCAAAGACTCCATTCAAAAATAAGGCCACATTCTGACATCCCAGGGGTTAGGACTTCAACATACCTTTTTGGGGAAAATAAGGCCACATTCTGACATCCCAGGGGTTAGGACTTCAACATACCTTTTTGGGGGACACAATATAACCCATAACAGAGCCCTTCTGATATTTGAAGTAAACCATCAACCTTATAGTTTTCCCTTAACCAGGTCATATCTTCCCCGTTCCATCAACCCTTCCTGAGGTTTGGCTTGATTCTTTCCAAACCACTGGCATGTATTGAATAATCCGATTTGGCTCACAGATTGAAATGTTGTTGGGGCCTAGTCTGGCCATGCCGAATAGACACGCACTATCTCCTCACTGGTTCCACGTACTCTATTTCTATCACTGCAGCCTAGGTTTGAATTGGTACATCCCCCTGCCCCGCCCATCCCAGGCCATATTAGGTGTTCCCTTTCTGTTCTTTCGTTTTACCTCTACCATTGCATTTACCACACTATGTGACAGTTATTTGCGTGAAGAAGTATTAAGGGTGTTATAAGTCAAGGGTGTTATAAGTCAACTCTACGTGCCAACATCATGTTATGGCCATAAAATAGCTGATCCGTCAAACATTAATTGAGATTTTACTATGTGCCAGGCACTGTAATGGTGTGATGGATACAATTTTGAATAAAGCATAGTCTTTGCCCTCAGGAAGCTCACAGTCTAAGAAGGGATACAAGCATGGGAACAGACATGTCGGGACAAGTGTTGTGACAGAGGCCAGTTCAGGACACTTTGAAAGTATGGAGGAGAGACTTCTAACCCAGCCCCGGGTGGGGCATGTTAGGGGAAACCTTTCTTGGGGACACCATGCCCTGGGCTGAGTCTGAGAGGATGACAAAGAGTCTGTCAGGCAAACGGGGGGAGGATCAGCGGGAATGGGCATCAAAACAGAGGCTGCCATGCAGTCAAAGGCATAGAATTGTTCGGAGAATTTCAAGGTTGCAAGCTGTCTGGTACTGCTGAAACATAAGCTGTGTGTGAGACATAGTGGGGGATAAGGCTGGCAAGTTTGAGGAGATTTGCGTGGTCCTGAAGTAGCTTGGACTCCATCTTGTAGGCAATGGGGTGTTACATGATCATATTTGCACTCGAAGAAGCTAATTCTGGTGGCTGTGTGGAGATGTGGATAAGGTTAAAACTAGAGGCAGGGAGACCAGCTGCGAGTTGGTGACAGCTACTCGATGTATGATGACTTGAAAAATATTTGAGAAGTTAAACTGTCAAGATTGGGTCAGGGTTTAGCTCTGGGGGGAGTGAAAGACAGAGAGTGAGGAGGCAGAAATGACTTTCAGGTTTCTCGCATGGGGGTGATTCAGTGAGGCCATCATTTGAGACAGGGAATATAAAACATTGACTAGGCTTGAAGAGGAGATATTGAGTTTGGTTTTGGGCATGTTAAACTTGAGGTACCTGTGGGATTTTTCAAGGCTTGGGGTAAGTTCTGGCCTGGAGCTGTAGATTTGGGTGTCATCAGAACAGAGGTAAAAATAGAAACAATGGGAATGGATGGTAGGGCATCAGGGAGAAATTGGAAAGTGGGAAGAACCAAGAACCAAGGATGAGATATTGGCCAACACCCACATGTTGATGGAGGAGGAGGATCACGCCAAGGACAAAGTAAGAATAGTTATAGAGGTGTGAATGGAACTAGCAAAGTGTGGTGTCATGGAAACCAAAAAAAGAAAGAAAAGAGCAGGAGTGTTAAATGACACTAAAGTATCTAGTAAAATAAAGGTTCCAGGAAAGACCTTGTTTTTTTTTTTTTTTTTTTAAAGATTTTATTTATTTATTTGACAGAGAGAGACAGCGAGAGCAGGAACACAAGCAGGGGGAGTGGGAGAGGGAGAAGCAGGCTTCCCGCTGAGCAGGGAGCCCGATGCGGGACTCGATCCCAGGACCCTGGGAACATGACCTGAGCTGAAGGCAGACGCTTAAGGACTGAGCCACCCAGGCGCCCAGGAAAGACCTTGTTTAATGCTTTTCTAAAAACCAAAGAAATGCAAAATTCTATTCCCATTTCCTTGTTCTCTATACTGATTAGCCTCATCAAAGAAGGAAATCAGGTTCACTTGACTCATTCTTAGTGAAAACTGCCTCCCTTTATTCATCTGAGCATTCCAGAATGTTCATTAAGCAAATATTTATCGAGCACTTGCTGTACACCAGGCATTGTTCTAGACTCTGTTCTAGGTTTATCATTGGTAAACCAGACAGACAAAAATCCCTGCTCTCATGGAGCTTATACTTGAGGTGCACCATAGCTATGATTCTGACTCCAGTTCCAATGTGTGGCTGTTTTTCCTCACACCACCAAGTGATTCTTTGACATCAGCTGTGTATCCTACAATTCAACTCAATTCTGACACTATCTATCTGGACATAGTGTCAGAATCCACTGGTTAAGGGCTCAGTCCTACAAGACTGCCCTTCTCCCCACTTCAGATGCCAATCACAAGTCCAGGTTGTCATCTGTGCTTCTGACCCACAGCTATAGATGGAGGGTTCCAGTAACCCCTTTCTTCGGTTCAATTCATTTGCTCAGAACTCGGAGAAACATTTTCTTCACTAGATTCCCAGTTTACTATAAAAAGATATAATTTAGGGGGCACCTGGATGGCCCAGTTGGTTAAGCATCTGACTCTTGATTTTGGCTCAGGTCACGATCTTGGGGTTGTGGGATCGAGCCCCCCCCCCCTCGTAGTGGGCTCCATGCTCAGCACGGAGTCTGCTGGAGTTTCTCTCCCTCTGCCCCTCTTCCCATTCACATTTCCTTACACACACACTCTCTCTCTAAAATAAATAATAAATCTTTTTAAAAAAGATACAATTTAGGAACAGCGAGATGGAAGAGATGCATAGGGCAAAGTATGTGGTATGTGGGAAGCAGCACAGAACTTCTATGCCCTCTCCCATATCCCAGTCTCCCAGCATCAACATGTGATCAGCAACCTGGAAGCTCTCCAACCTGGTCCCTTTGGCTTCATTACATAGCCATGATTGATTAAATCACTGGCCATTGCTGATTGATTCATCCTCCAGCCCTTTCCTTCCCTGGAGGTCAGGGGTAGGGGAGGAGGGACTGAAAGTTCCAACCCTCTAATCACATGGCTGGTTCTCTTGGCAAGCAGCTCCCATCCTTAGGTGTGGTCCAAAAGTCATCTTATTAACATAACAAAAGACATTTTTTTCTGTTCTCATCACTTCGGAAATTCCAAAGAGTTTTAGAAGCTCTGTGCCAGAAACAGGGACAAAGACCAAATATTTATTTCTTATTATAAATCACATTATCCCAATGCATAATACTTCTGAGCTGGATCTAGATCCTGGAATTCTACCTGCTAAACTGTGTTACCACATGGGCAAATTACTTAATCTCAGCCTTAGTTTCTTCACCTATAAAATGGGGACATGAAGGATTATTGTTAGGAGGTTATCATTAAGAGTAAAAGAGCTAATACCTGTAAAATGCTTTGAACGGTGTCAGGTGCATAATAAGAGCTCAAAAGAAAATGTTAGTTATTATCCTGGTGTGTGTGGGTGCGGGGAGACAAGTCAACACAAGAAAATATGTTCGTGATAAGTGCAAAGGAAAGAATTAAATTCGGGCGATTTGAAAGCAAGTAAATTCGTAGTTACTTTGGCTTGAATGGTTTACTGTGAGACAGTGATATTTGAGCTGAATTCTGAACCAAAAGCAATTAGCTATGTCAACAGTCCTGGCAAAATACACTCCAGGTTGACCACCTGTGGCCGTTGGGCCAAATCCGGCCCACAGCCTGTTTTTGTAAATAAAGTTTTACTGTTTATGTGTTGTCTATGGCTGCTTTTCGCTGGGAGCTGAGTCGTTGTGACAGAGACCAGATGGCCAGACAAAGCCTAAAATATTTACTGTTCGGTTCGTTACAGAAAAAGTTTGCCCACCCCTGCTTTAGGCGGAGGAGACAGCCAATGCAAAAGCACTAGACAGGGCTGAGCCTGGAGAGTTCAAGGAACAGAAAGGACTGAAATGGGTAAGAGGAAGAGAAGAATGGTACGAATCTTGTCTGTAACTTGCAAAACCCACCTTCTTGCCCTGTTTGAAAGCAGTTCATCTCTAGTCTTAGAGGATCTGGTACTGGCACTTCTCCCGTGTGTCCGACGATTTCCAGATGACAGTGGTTCATTGATCTTATTTGCAAGTTCTCTGTAGCCTCAGGGACTGATTCGCTCAGGCCAAAGGTTTGAACTAATTTAGAACAGCACTCTTAACCCATCACAGGCCAGTATCCTCCTAATAGTTCAATATCAACAGAAGGCACTACCCCAATCAATGCCTTGTTTAAAATTTGAATACCGTGAGCGCCTGGGTGGCTCAGTCAGTTAAAAGCATCTGCCTTCAGCTCAGATCACGATCCCAGGGTCCTGGGATTGAGCCCCGAGTGGGACTCCCTGCTCAGCGGGGAGCCTACTTCTCCCTCTCCTCCCTGCTTGTGCTCTCTCTCTCTCAAATATATAAATAAAATCTTTAAAGAAAAACAAAAATAAAACTTGAATCCCACTCAACCTCATTTCACTGATATCTTTGAGTTGGAATTTATGGTCACGGATCTTAAGGGAACTCTTATTCGGGTCTATTATTCAGGTACCCCTGCTTTTTGAAAGTTCACATTACCCCATTTTGCATTCACGAAAGACCTACACTAGCCTCTGTTTTCAAGGACCGAAAAGAAATCTGAAGATCCTCCCTTTTACAAAAAGAGATGAAAATCAAAAATAGTGCTCAGTGTTTCAAAGTGAGCCCTCATAGAGGCAGCATGCATCCTGCGCAGTAAGAGGGACGCCACCCAGTTCCTTCCCCTGGACTGACTCTGAGCATCTATCTCAGCGCCAAGCCATCATAACTTTGAACTGTGTCCGAGCACCTGTGCTTTATCGTGACTTATTTTGTGTGTCCGTTAGCAAGCTGTGTCCTAGGGAATCAAAAAAGCCTAAGAGAGGTTATTTTGGGAGCCTCAAAAAATGTTTCATATAATTTCATGGTCATCGCTTCTTTGCCACTGTCCCTTGTTGGCCATTGCCATTTCGGCTTAAGAAAGGTTTTATAGGAATGTTGTACTTTCAGAGAGCGGGGGAGACCTGTATATATCTATAGACCTACATACCGATGCCTATATATCTACATCGACGGTATTTCCAAAACCACATTTTGAGAGATGCTACTGTCCTACGAGATACTAATAAGTGAGAAGAACATAAAAGTTCCATGGTCAAACATATTTGGGAAATGTTAAATAAAGCTAAAACAGGTTTTATGTCTGGCTGGACTTCTTAAAGCCTCGATAAGCTAACGTGCGTTGTATCTCTGAGAGGGAGACTCACTGTTGTAGCATTTCCTAAACTTCTTTTGTTCAAATTCTTTTTTTTTTTTTTTCCTCAGAAGACCAGTTACTATCTGGAGGGACTCTAGTGTTTCTTGAGTCAGTTTCAAAATTGCTGGTGGGGAGGCAGTCAAGGCCCTGAGTAGTGTGTCTGGCCTCCCAGCGTGAATCTGTTACAAATACACTAGTTCTGCCAAAAGGTTCTTTCCGTGTGTGATATTCTCACCGCAGATTGAAGATTGGGGTAGATCTGTATCGGGCTGGGAAGGGTCATCTCTGGAGCATACTCCTTCTTGTTTATTGCCTTTCATCCAGCAAATATTAGTACCTACCATGAGCCAGGTACTGTTCTAGGTGTTGGAGATACACGAGTGATGGAGACAGGGTTCTTGCTCTTGTGGAATGTATGTGCTAGTGTATGTGTATATGGAGGAGGACATATAAATAAACACATACGGTAATTTTAGCTAATGATAAGTGCCCTGAAGGAAATATAGAGGGTGTGTTGTATTAGAGAAAAATGTGAAGGGGTTACTTTAGATAAAGTGGTCAGGGAGGGCTTCTCTAAGTACCTAAGAGAAGGACCCAGACAGCCATGTGGTGAGTAGAAGGAAGAGTATCCAGCAGAGGGAAGAGAACATGCGATGTCCCTGGGGTCGCCAAGAGCTTGTGGTCCAAGGCATGTCAGAAGGCCAGTGTGTTTGGATTGTGGTGAGTAAGAGCGAAAGTGGAGCAGGATAAGGTTGGAGAGGTAGGCATGGGCCAGCTAATGCCATGTCTTATAGAGCACGTGAAGCAATTTGAATTTCACTCTAATGGCAGTGAGAAGAAGGAGTAAAATATCGGATTTCCATTTTAAAAAGATCACTCTGGGGGCACCTGAGTGGCTCAGTCAGTTAAGCGTCTGACTTTTGATTTCAGCTCAGGGCGTGATCTCAGGGTTGTGAGATCGAGCCCTGCGTCAGGCTCCATGCTAAGTATGGAGCCTGCTTAAGATTCTCTTTCTCCCTCTCCGTCTGGTCCTCCCCGCTTGCTCGTGCGCTCTTTGTCTCTCTCTCTCTCTCTCTCAAAAAACCACATAAATAAAAATAAATAAAAAGATCACTCTGGCCACAGTACTGACTGCAAAGGGTCAAAAGTGGAAGTGGGGAGACCCAAACAAGACTTGATGGGTTGAACAGTGGATATCGGGGAGAGGAGAAGGTGGCAAAGATGACATCCCGGTGTCTGGTTTAAGCAGTTGGGTGGTGCCATTTACCGTGATGGGGAGGAGTGGAAACCAAGAGCTCGCCTTCAGTCACATTAAGTTAACGTTACAGCTGTCTGTGAGGCCTCCAGATGGAGATGTAAAATAGCCATGTTTCTATGCACATGCGTCTCAGGGGAGGGGTCTGAGCTGGAGGGATAAAATGGGGATTGTGCTTAAAACCATGGGAGTAGAGGAGGTCACCTAGGGAGGGAGCAGAGATGGAGAACGGAGCCGAGGACTGAGTCTTGGGACACACCAACCTTTGGAGACAGAAGAGCAGGGGGAGGACAGAACAGAACCTGAGGAATAGGCAATGAGATGGGGGAAAAACAAACAAACAAACATTGAGAACGTGGTATCAGAAGCCAGACTCTACGTGACCTGGGGCACTGGTTAGGAAGGCATGGCCAGTGGGAATGTATAGACTTGGGCCTGAAGACTAATTAAAACTCCAGGAAAGGGGCGCCTGGGTGGCCCAGTTGGTTAAGCGTCTGCCTTCGGCTCAGGACATGATTCTGGGGTCCTGGGATCGAGTCCCTGCTTAGCGGGGACTCTGCTTCTCCCTCTCCCTCCTGCTCATGCATGCTCTCTCTCTCCCTCTCAAATAAATAAGTAAAAAATCTTAAAAAAAATAAAACTCCAGGAAAATATTTACCAATGTAATATAAATATCAAAGATTATGTGTGTCTTGTAACAAACAACAATTGGGATAAACTACAAAATTAATAAAAAGCAATACCAAAATATAGATCAAAGGAGGGTAAAGTATCAGGAACGTGCTGTTTCTCCATACAGGGAACATATTTATTTTGAACCACTGTCTCTTAAGCCACGAAATGGTCGGTTCACAACTAGTCTTAGAACAATGTCCTATTGATGAGCCTATGCCAAAGTACCTTTCTTCTCACCATCCTGTTAAGAGCCCCCTGGTTAGAAAAGCCTTTGGTAAACCTCTGGATTTCAGACAACTAGCTGCTTCTTTTGAGAGCAGTATGAAGGTTCCCTTCTGCAGAAGCGACAGTTCTCTTGTGCAACAAAATCTCCCTTCTGTGATTTTTTTCCTTCTGAAACAGACGGGGCTCTGTGCTTCTCTCTGTAGAAAGTATCTGGAGTCATTCCCCCTCTCCCCCTCTCCAATTCTTAGCTGGAAAAAAAAGCGAGCCCATGAGCTGGCCCTTTCACGCTCTAGGACAGTGGTGTGGTGAGTGGGCTTCGGATTAATTCAATTCAACACCTCAAGCTAAATCTGTCAAACATCTTTTTTCCCCCCATGGACCTGATTTATTTTGATAATAGGATCAACACATGTTCTGTACAAAGGTAACCATTAAATAATTATAAACAAATAATTTCATCACATACTCCCAGCCCATTTTGCATCTCCTGCCAGATACGAAACATTTACTTTCATACATTTACAGCGATAATTTGCATAAAACCACTGAACATGGGGATATTTTCAAAGCAGCTGCTTATGTGATGTGATTAGCAAAATCTCCCCCACCCCCACCCCCACCCACACACACTATTAGTCATTCCTTTGAGTTAATACATTGAAGGCCTCTGTTAAAATTAAAACATTATCTACTAATAGAGAGACAAATGGAGCAATTAACATTTTGCTCAAATTAGTTGATTGAAATCCTTAATCAGTAAGGTCCTTTGTGAAAGGGACCCAGAAGCAGTTTTAAGTTTTGACGAGGGAAAGGAAAGGTCCCTAATATGCACTGGTGCCTGGGGAGGGAAGACGGGGTTCCAGCACTCTGCATGGGACTCTGGCCAGGGACGATCTTGAAAGCACTGGAAACTCAGGTGGAGCTGGGAGGGACACCTGGGTGGCTCAGTCAGTTAAGCTTCTGCCTTTGGCTCAGGTCATGATCCCAGGGTCCTGGGACCGAGTCCCGAATCGGGGAGCCTGCTTCTCCCTCTGCCTGCCCCTCTCTCTCTGACAAACAAACAAACAAATAAATAAAATCTTAAAAAAAAAAAAAACTCAGATGGAGGGAAGGTTGCTGAAAAGTGAAGGAGAGGGTGGTTTCTGAAGTTTGGTAAAGGCCATTAAAAGCAAATGCTCTTTAAGGGACAGTGCTGCCAAGAGCTAAAGAGCTTGATTCAGGTGTCCGTGACCAAAGCAGTCACTGCTCCACGTTTTAGAAAATTCTCCAGCTCTCTGCAGAGATCATATCCAGTGAGGTTAAAGAATTCTAAGGGATCGATTGACTTCTGACTCAACTTGGTTTTTTTTTTTTTTTGAGACATAACTTAAAAAATATGTTTCACTACAAAAGAAATTCTCATTGCAGGATAGTCGAACAATTATAAAATATATAGACTCAAACCCGAAAAATCCTCTCAATACCCACCATAATTTCAGGCTCCCGCTATCTAGATGTGCTCCCAGGTTCTTTTCTATGCATTTACCTGCATTTATGTAGGTTGATGCTTGAACAACGCAGAGGTTAGGGGCCCAGACCCCTGTGCACTTGAAAATACGTGTATAACTTTTGACTCCCCCAAAATGTAACTAATAGCCTACTGCCGACCAGAAGCCTTACCGATAACGTAAGTAGTCGATTAACAAATATTTTGTATGTTATATGCATTATATACCATATTTTTTTGTTCTACATTTTTATTTTTTCTTTTAATTCCAGTACCGTTAACATACAGTGTTATATTAGTTTCAGGTGTACAATATAGCTGGATTTTTTAAAAGAATATTTATTTGAGAGAGAGAGAGAGAGCGAGCACTAGTGGGGGTGGGAGGAGCAGAGGGAGAGGGAATGAATCTCAAACAGATTCCCCACTGAGCACAGAGCCCAGTCATGGGGCTCCATCTCATAACCCTGACATCATGACCTGAGCAGAAATCAAGAGTCCAACCCACCAACTGAGCCACCTAGGCACCCCGACAATATAGCTGCATTCTTAGGGTAAGCTAGAGAAAAGAAAATGTAATTAAGAAAATCATAAGGAAAATATGTTACAGTACTGTACTGTAAAAAAAAAATCTGTGCGTAAGTGGACCCACGCAGTTCAAGGTCAACTGTATATTTATTTTCTTACACAAACACAACAACCTCTACTTTTTCTGTATACGTCCTTGTTCTTTAAATTAAAAAAAAATTATTGTGGTAAAATAGACCTCACATAAAATTTGCCTATTCTAACCATTTTTGAGTGTCAATTAGTATATTCACAAGGTTGTGTAAGTCCCAACACTATCTAGTTCTAGCACTTTGTCATCGTTCCAAACCGAAACTCTGTAACCACTAAATACTTAACCCCTATTCTCCCCTCTCTTCAGTCCCGGGTATCCTCTATTCTATTTTCTGTCTCTATGCTCCTTGTTCTTTTAAAATTGTTTTTAAAAACGTAATACAGGGACATTATTAAAAACGCGAACAGTACAAAAGGGCGTATACAATGTTAAATACTTCCTCCTATGCTTGACCCCCAGGCAACCAGTGTAATCAGCTTTTCATAGTAGCAAACCATACACCACTTGCTGTTTTCATGTAACCTTTGAGAGAGAGCGAGAGAGAGCGAGAGAGAGAGAGAGAGAGAGAGAGATACGACATATATATAATTCGTATTTATCCACTCCTCGGTTTTGCCAGGATCAGTTTCCTTCTGACTCAGCTTTAGAAAAAATAAATTTTTTTTTATTGTGGCAAAAACCACATGACATAATATTCACTCTCTCCACCATTTCTTAGTGTACAGTGCAACATTGTCAGCCACGTGCACATTGTTGTGCAACAGATTCCCCAGAACTACCCCCTCCCCGCCCGCCACACACACTCACCCAAGTCCTGCATGACGGAAACTCCACATCCATAGAACAACACCTCCCCACTGCACCCACCATTCGACTTTCTGTTTCTGTGAGTTTGACTGTCTTAGATGCCTCCTATAAGTGGAATCATGCAGTATTTGTCCTTCTGTGACTGGCTTGTTTCAAAACTTGGCATATGATACTCGAGGTTCATCCATGTCCTAGCATATGCCAAGATTTCCTTCCCTTTCCAAGACTGACATGAATATGCCACATTCTACTGCATGTATATGCCACCTTTTCTTTATCCTTTAATCTGCCCCTGGGCTCGTAGGTTGCTCCGACCTCGGGTCTAGTGTTAAAATTGCTGCAATGAATGTAAGCGTGCAAATCTCTCTTTGAGATTTTGCTTTCAATTCTTTTGTCTATATTTCCAGAAGTGGGATTGCTGGATCATATGGTAGTTCTATTTTTAATTTTTTTTAGGAACTTCCATACTGTTTTCTGGAGCAGTTGTACCATTTCACACTCCCAGCAACAGTGTACAAGGGTTCCAATTTCTCTAGATCCTCGCCAACACTTCTTACTTTCTGTTTGTTGGCTTGTTTTTAAAATAACAGCCATCCTAACCGGTGTGAGGTGATACCTCATTGTGGTTCTGATTGGCATTTTCCTGATGATTAGATATTAAGCATCTTTTCATATGCTTGGCCATTTGTCTATCTCCTCTGAAGAAATGTCTATTCAAGTCCTTTGCCCATTTTTTAGTTGGGTTATTTGTTTTGTTATTGGGTTGTAGGAGTTCTTTATATATTTTGGATACTAACCCCTTATCAGACATATGGTCTGCCAACATTTTCTCCCCCACTGTTAATTCTTTTGCCGTGCAGAAGTTTTTAAGTCTGATGTAGTCCCAGTTGTCTATTTTTGCTTTCCTTGCCTGTGCTTTTGGCGTGACTCATTAACTTTTATTTCTCTTAGGGTCAGATTTTCATCAGGATAGCCTGGTTGTGATTTTTGCCTTGTTTCCACCTCAGCGCTCTCTAGTACATTGTTTAACAGGGGTGTTGGCTAATTACTATTGGTTCCCTGATGGGATACTCCCAGAGCTACCTTAATTTTTCTGGACTGGTTCCCATGCACGGTAATGGGAGGCTTCCGTGGGAGGGGGGGTGTTTCCTTCATTTTCTCTCTTCTTTCCCCTTCATCCCATGTTAGGTGCGGAATCTTTTCTGGGGCATTCTCCTTCTTTCCTCTCCCATCCTCTTTGTCAGTGGGGTAATGGTCTCTGAGCCAATGACCGGTCAGCGGAGAGGCTGACTCCAGACCAATGAGGCTTCTGGGTTCCAGATGGACCAATTAGCTTATTAGGGACATTGTACCTGGATAGCTGGCATCTGTCCCATTGTCCTCTTTAAGGACCCTCTTGTTTCGCCCATCAAGGATTTGAATGTGCAAATGAAACCCTACTTTCTTTTGTTTTGTTTTTAAATTTTGGTGGCTTTAATCCATCCCCACAACTTCTGCCCAAGGCCAATAAAGCACAGGCATTCTCCCTTTGTAAAAAGAAAGAGGGGTTGGGTTTCCTTCAATTGTCTGCCCTTTTCTGTCTCCTCCACTATTTTTGTTTTACTCTGTAGTTAACTTTGCATTTAGAGCAGCTTCATCTGAGGACCAGCGCGGTGGACCTAGGCACTCTCTTCTCATTGCTGCTTGCAACGGCCTTTTCCTTGTTCTAACCTGGTGGCTTGTGGGACCAGGGGGTTGGCGGGTTGGAGAAGAGTTTGGCCATAGTCTTCCTTCTACATTTCACACACATCCTGCGCTCGCTCGCTCTCGCGCTCTCTCTCTCTCTCTCTTTTGCGCACACACACACACACACACACACACACACACACACACACACGCGCGCGCACACACACACACACGCGCGCGCGCGCGCGCGCGCCCGCTCGGGCCCCTCTCGGTGTGTCTTCCTTCAAGATGACAGGGCGCTGGAGAAAAGGCTGCTGGAATCAGCTGGTAGGTACAGTAGTAACCCGAACCCCACCCACCCGCTGCCTTTGCTTGCTCAGGTTTCTCCGGTCACTCCTGCCAGGGGAGAAAACATGTAAACGCGCCTCCACAGGAGGGGCTAGGGGAGCTGGGAGCGGCGGGGGCGGCGGAAGGTGAGCCCGGGAAGGTGGCCGAGCGCCCCTGCTGCCGGGGGCCCTTCCCAGTGCTCCCTCGGGGCGTCAGCCCCAGCCCTGTTTGCCCCCCACCCCCCTTTTCGTAGGGATCGCCTTTTATTTTTTTTTTCCTCTGCGGCGGCGGAAATGACAGTGTGGTGCTGCCGCGGTGTCATGGTGCTGCCCCTGGACTAAAGGGCGAAAACTCTTAAGTTTGGCTCAGGAGACCCAGCTGCGGTAGCGTCGCGGCCGCCGTGCTGTCCCTGGCGGGGCGCGCGGGCGGGCGGATCCCGGCTGCTGCGCGGCGGCGGCGGCGAAGGCGAAGGCGGGCGGCGGCCTAGAGCGGCGGCGGCGGCGGCGGCGGCGGCCCGGGGAGCTCGCGCCGGAGCCCGAGCCAGCTGCCGGCGGAGGCAGGCGAGCGCCCGGCGCCCTCAGGCGCGCCGAGGAGATGGCTGGCACCCGGGAACGCTATGGGTAAAACGCGCCCCCTCGCCGCGGCCCCGGGAGCCGAGCGCCACCGCCCGCGCCAGCCACGGCCCGGGCTCGGCTCCCGCTCCCGCTCCGGCCGCCTCTCAGGTGCCGCTGGGGCCCGGCGCGGGCCGAGGGCTCCGGGGCTCGGCGGGGCAGGGTGACGGGGCCCGCGAGGCTCGAGGTGGCGGCGGCGGCGGCGGCCTCTCTTCCCCCGCCCCCCCACCTCCCCGGCCTGGCCCAGGCGCCCGTCGCTGCCCTCTTGGGACGGAGTTTGCACTCCGGGGTGCGGGGCGGGGGCGGCCCGAGGCCTCCAGCGCCGCGACCGGCCCGGCGCAGGGCAGTGGAACGGCTCCCCCGGCGCCTGGGCGTGAGTCTGGGAAAGGGCACCGCCGCCTTCCCACGCTCCCGCGGCCCGCAGCCTCCTCGGCCCGGGCGGCGCCCCTTGGCCGGCCCTCCGCCCGGCGGTGGCTGCTGCGGCAGCCCGAGATGCTGCGGACACCCCGCCGGCGGGGAGGCCCGGCGAAACTTAATCCCTTTTCTGCCAGGGGAGCGATCCTCCAGTCTCCGCCTGGGTGGTTTCCTTATTTCTGGCCTAGCTGTGAAACCAGCCCAGTGGGGGCGAGGGCGAACTTACCTATGTCCAGAGGACAGACTGCGACTGAACCGGGGAGAGGTGGGGTTTTTCCATTCCTGGCTCCTAAGAATTAAGTAAATAGCGGCGGAGTGGATTTACAGAAACATTTTTGGTGATGCTAAGGTTTAGGTTACTTAGTACTTGGTTGTGTAGCGCGTTCTTTCTCTGGAGGCGTTTTTTGTTTTTGTGGGTTTGTTTGTTTGTTTGTTTGTTTGTTTTGTTGTTCCGCAGAGCAGGAAATTGGGATCCTGGGGTCTTTAGTTTCTTCACTTTCTCTCTTCCACACTCCCCTACCCGCCTTCGCGCTCACTTGCGTTCTTCCTGCGCCGTCACACATCTACCTGCCCACCCAGATCTCCCACCAGACCCTATCCGTCCCCTACACTGCCCCCCACCAACCTGTGCACTCCGTCTGCCGCCCAGCCCTGCAGCCTCTTGCTTCTCAACCCGTTTGCCTTTTTGAGGATTTCTGAGTGTGGAGCGGGTGGATAGTGATGGTTGTGTGTCTGTGAGGAGGAGCCCTTACCCAGGAATATAGTGGAGTCTGTTGAAATAGACAAGTCATGTGTGTGGGTTGATTCCTTGGATTCTCAAGTTGGGCCATAAGGGCTGCCTTTAACCCTATTCTGTTCCCTCCCAGGACACTCTAATCGCTTCTCTGGCGATGTTCCAATAGAAGGGGCATGCTGAATAGAGAGCTTCCCTCCCCTCCTTCTGGCTTAACCTCAGCTGATTACCCCAACCCTCACGTCCCCCTCTTCACCCTTCACCCGTCTCCACTCATACTAACTGCCCTAAGGGGGAAACAGTCTTGGCTATTTTTTATATATTCCTGCCCAATCAATTAACTTAATACAGATATAAAATGTGAATTAGATTTTTCCTGACTGTTCCTCACAACTTGATTTATGTGGTTGAAATACAGGTCTAGGAGTCAAGAAGATCAAGAGTTTATCCCAAATCTGATGTTACATTGGCTTTATGGCCTTAGGACATTCCTATGACCTTTCTTTCATAGTTGATGCACTTGTGTAAAAGGCATAATATTGTGTACTGGGTATTGTGAGTCTCGGCTTGGCCCATTGAAGATGAAAGGGTTCTATAAACCCTCAGCATTATACTTTTCAAATAAAGTACCTCATTTACCTTTTATTGGGCTAATAGATTGACTGGGTGCAAGGAGGAACCCTAGTTTACTGGAAACCTTGCCATTATTAGTCCCCCTGGGAGCCAAATCCATCACCGTACTCAGGACTCCTTTTTTGTTGTTGTTGTTGTTGTTCCTAGTGCATGTACAACTGAATGAAAACAAGCATAAAACTAGGCATGCAGAGTAATGGTGATTATTTTAAGTCGAGGCTTGAATCATATCTAATGTATTCCAACCTAACAGTCTGAGTCAGACTCATTTGAAAACATAACCTCACCCATTTTTAGTCTATATGGGGGCAGTTAGTTAATTTCTACTGAAAAGTGGCATAAATAATTGTAGGCATGGCAATATAAGCATGATTAGCATCTAGCAGCGGTGAGTCAACAATATTTATTAAGCATCTACAATGTGCAGAGTTCTCTGCTGACCGGGCTGAGGCCCCAGTCTTGGCCTAGCACTTTGGCCTCCTGCTTGTTTGAGGCCTACTTCCTTACTTGCAGCTCCAGGAGTAAGACAGGGAGGAGCAAGGCAGGGGGAGAGGCCAGGGACAAGAAGGGGTGATTGTTTCCCTCCCTCTTTCGTGACCACTAGACTTCTCATCTAGCATGTTCTACCTTGCAAGGCCACCCCTGGGAAGCAGTGCCACAAATCAGGGTGACTTGGTTGCTTCGTGAATATATCATCTGAACAGTGCAAATTGATTTAGATGAAATTGGTTTAGTTAATCCCTCCTCTAAGTGCAGGGCAACTTGCTCCAACTTGCATATCCTAAAGCAGTGCCAGTGGAGTCTCATAATTGCATCCAAAAATTGCTCTGGGTAGTGCGCCCATCCATTCCCTCCTCCCTCCTCCCATAAAACCTGCTGACGCCATGACAGTTGAGAAGAAAACTGCAGAAGGAGTAGGTCTTTATCTCTCAGCAAACCTCATTGGCTTGGTGAAGAGGAGAGAATGTCCTCTCTGCACTCAGGTTCTTTCTTTCCCATCAGGGGCACAGAGCCCAGAACAAGAGGGGAGGGGAGGGCTGAGGCACAGAATGTGTCTCGAATGGCTGTTTCCAGAGGCACCTGCTTGACCTCTTGTGTGTCTGTCATCTAGTCTTTATGGATCTTGGGAACTCCCTAGCTGTTAGGCCGTGTGGTTCCACTGCTAGTGGAGGCCAGGGGGTGCTCCATTTCCATTTAGCGTGGGTTTTTTTTTTTTTTTTGGCCTCCTGTGCAAAGGGGGAAATCGAGGCACTGTGTATATAAAATGCCTCCTTACTTAAGCCGGGGGTCTTGACTTAGAGCATTGCATCTTCAAAATAGGACGTGGAACGGGTTGATCCTGGATATATGACAGTTCGGGAGAGCTGCCCATTGTCCACTTTTTGATGACTGCAATGTTGGTACCCAGGTGGTATTACTGTAATCTCTGTATTTCAGGTCTCTCAAAAACCATTGTGTTCATCACCAAGCAGTATAGAGCAGAGACTAGAAAAGTGTTTCTCAGCCAGTGTATTGGCTCATGCTAACAAGTGAGAAGACCGGATGAGTG
This sequence comes from Zalophus californianus, assembly GCF_009762305.2. Classification (NCBI taxonomy): domain Eukaryota; kingdom Metazoa; phylum Chordata; class Mammalia; order Carnivora; family Otariidae; genus Zalophus; species Zalophus californianus. The sequence goes on along the minus strand of NC_045612.1, from coordinate 40,213,859 downwards.
GTGTCGAGACAAGAAATTCCAACTCCGGGGCACCTGGGGTGCTCAGCCATTAAGTGTCTGCCTTCGACTCAGGTCTTGATCCCAGGGTCCTGGGATCGAGCCCCACATCAGGCTCCCTGCTCAGTGGGGAGCCTGCTTCTCCCTCTCCCATTCTCCCTGCTTATGTTCCCTCTCTCGCTGTGTCTCTATCTGTCAAATAAATAAAATTAAATAAAAATAAAAGAAATTCCAACTCCAATTATCCCCCTGGGCAGACTGCTTGCTGGTCTCCTTTTCATTTCCCCTCTCTTCCAAGGATCGATATGTTTTTCTCTCTATTTCCATGAATTAAAACTCTGCTCAAAGTCTTCCGTGGGCCCCAGAGGTTGGTGGCTCTTCCTACTGTTTCTCTTTTTCCATCTTCCGCTTCTCCGTGACCATAGGCAGACAGAATCTTTTGATAGTTAATCTCCCAGCTCCGGCGCTTCCCTTAGAAATCCCATGAGCTGCTCAGACTGCTAGATGGGTTACGGTGTGGGTGGTGGAGGGGTTTTGAACAGTGTTCCAACACCCCACCACTCCCTTGTCCACGTGCGGTTCACCTGAGTGCACACTAGGGTGTTGGTTCAGTCTAAGTGGGTTAGCAAAGTATCATTAGTAAGATTTGTCCTACTTGGGTTCTTGTCTCCCTGCACAGCTCTGACTGCTTGACCTTGGGCTCGGTCTCAGCCTCTTTCCTGCAGGTCAGACTCCTCTGGTTGATGAACAGCATCCCCAGTCTTTGGATCTTTTCTCTAACAGAGACCAAAGGATCTGATAACAAACTCATTATGTAAACTCAAATCCTCCTGAAACCGAAAATCCCAGTGTTTACGGTTTGCCCCGTTAGGAGCATAACTTATGGGCCTGGGAGACAGTGCTAATGTAGGACGGTGAAGTGTGTGAATGTATACAGCCCAGAGATAGAAAAATGGTTTACGGTCCAGAATCCTCAATCGCTTTGTCTATAGCCTTTTGTTCAGTGTTGCTAGGATCCATGTGATTCCCCAGGGAGTAGAAGCTTGATTTCAAATAGGCTTCTGTTCTCTGTCCCTTGTCTCTGACCTGAACTTGGGGTGCTCTCAGCCTAACTCACATTCAACAGTATGCCCTACATACATATATTGCCAGTTTTATTCTGTGGGAGTGGAGAGGGCTGCCCATCCAGGTGTGTCCCTGAACATTTAAACATTTACAAACATTGCCCTGGGTAAGAGAGCTTGGGAAAAGCAGTCCTAGAACAGATGGGAAGCTGGACTGGTAGCACGAGGTGGATTAAGTTGGTTCTCCCTTTGTTCACCCTTATGACTGCCGGTGTGTTCTGCATGAAGATAAAGGTGTCATGAATTGTACTAAGGATTCCTGTCAATTATCCTGGGTTACCTTGGCAAATCCTCCTCTTGGTTCCTGAGATTAGTCTTTTGCCTTCGTAGCAAACGTAGGACTTTTAGTTCTGCTATTGTGATATTCACTGTAATGTTTATGGTGATTCTATTATATAAAATGGCCAATGGTTGACTTTAGGAGCTAATTATTGTAAAGAAAACATCGTTAAATCCACATACTATAAAATATTAAGTAGGCTTTAATGATCTTTCAGACAGGAACTGGTTCTGGTGCTTTCTGTCAGTTGGTCATCACCCTCCAGTCCTGAGCTCTCCCCGTGCATGATAAAAGCTGAAAAGAAGAGAGACAGTTCTTCCCTTGGGGGGACTCCAGTATAACAGGGGAGACATATGAGCATAAGAAATACCACAATCAGACACATGGTCCTCCAGAAAACTTGCGGGGGAGTGTGACTGTTCTCCATCATGCCAACCGTGTGTTTGGGATGAATTTCCAAACATTTGCTGCTTTCCTCAATAACTTGCTTTGTATCCACCCGTCTGTGAATGTATGATGAGAATATCTCCCTATTTGTAAAGCAAGTTAATAATTTTATTTTGTCCTCATGTGATCCTCATAAGAGCCTGTGAGCTGGGGTAGGGCCAGTATTTTTCAAGCCACAGATGAGGAGGCTGTGGCCCAGACACTTTAAATGTCTTACCTAGGACCCACTCAGCTAATTCAGCTTAGAGCCAGGACTATAACCAGGCTCTGTTTTGAGGATCAAATGAGATAATGGCTTTGGAACCATTTGGAAACTATCACACGGTACACAAACGTAAGATGGCTATTACTGACCACCTAGCCTCTTTTTTTCTAGGTTTCTATTTCTAGTCCGGGTCCTTTTAGGGTGAGAATTCTATGCATTGGTTGCCTTTTGTGTTCCCAAATGATCTCTTTTTATCCCCCCCCCCCCCCGCCCCCAGCTTCAGTGGGTCCTTTCCTACTAAGAGCATTCCAGGATTTGGTTGTCTTTCTTTTCAGTTCCAAAAGGTGTTCTCGTTGTCCTCTAGGAACACCCATTATATCTTCCTTAAGGAAGGTTATACCTTCCTGTTGTACCTCCTTCCTTAAGGAGGTACAACAGGCAAAACCAGCCACTGTCCTTCAGCATCTTGGCTTAGCCAAAGGAAAGTAATGCATTTGGTTCCTTTCATGATGGTGCCCTTCACTGGTCAGCCTTTCTGGTCACACCAATAAATAAGATTTGTGTTTTGAGGAGCTGGTTTTCAATAAAGCCACCGTGTCTTTCCTATGTGGGAGCAGAGAGCGAGAGCTCTGTAATAATCCGATGTCAGAGCTGGAAAACATCTTAAAGAGAACGGCTGGTGATTCTAGTTCAACTTGCACGACATTTTACAGTTAGGGAAACATCAGACTAAGCCGGGACTCATTCTCTCATCCCCCAAGGCAGGGAGATGGGTTTGCAGTGTTTTAAGGAAAAGCTCATGGGACATCCATGTTAATATCCTGAAGAATGTTTATTTTCCATTAATTTGTTTTTAAAACAAGTCCTGCAGCTCAGCTCAATCTTCATTCTACAGCCCAGAGGTCAGGCTTGGTTTCACACTCTCGGTTTTTCTGTGCAGAAGGGATGTGTGTGGGCGGGGGGGGGTGGGGTGGGGGAGAGCTGTGGCTCCTCAGGGAGGTAGTGAGAGCCCAGGGCTACGCTCTGCAGACCTGGGAGATGAAAACTAGACTGAATCTAAACTGCTGAAATATGGGGGCATTTAATTATGTTCCAATAACATTTGAAATAATAGAATTCTGCCAAGTGCAGAACACAGCTTTTCTCCGTGATCGGAGTTAACGGCATGCCAGATTTGGAGGGCAATGCCGAAATCAATCTTTCATTTGGTAGGTGTAGAATGCATTATTTTTATCTTAACCACCTGCACGGAAGCTCCTCTTTTGTATTTCCACTTACTCACACAGCCTTATGATACCTTCTTATCGTTTTGTCTCATCGACCTCTGTTTTTCAGGGGTCTCAGCCTGAAGGGGGTGCAGGGTGAAGATAAGGCAGGCAGAAACAGTTGTAAAACCAAGCAAGGGCAAATACGTAAACATACTAAATGATACAGAAGGGAACAAATCAGTGTCTGCGGATGTGGGCATTTGTTTCTTAACATGGCAATTGGTATGCCCTCCCGGGCATTTCATCAGTGCATTTGTATGACAAACCATTGTGTTTTCTGGCAAAAGCTTCCTGATTACCTGTTATCGAGTGGCACTATATCAGGTTCACATCCTGTCTTTATCTTTAGCACACTCTCTAATTCTGCAGAGATCAGTGATTCACAGACTTTTGGAAGTTGCAACACTTTGCCATTGTTTCATTTTTGTCATACTGCTTCCCTCTGTGCTTCCTAAAAGTATTTTGTGATATAGGAGCCAAGTATTTTTAAGGAGTCTTATGGTTTTTATTTTATTTCACTTTTAAAGATTTTATTTATTTATTTTAGAGAGAGAGAGAGAGAGAGAGAGAGAGAGAGAGAGAGAGATCGAGGGAAGGGGCAGAGGGAGAGGGAGAGAGGGAATCCTAAGCAGACTCCACACCAAGTGTGGAGCGAAGCCCGACCCGGGGCTCGATCCCAGGACCCTGAGATCATGACCTGAGCTGAAACCAAGAGTCAGACGCCCAGCCGACTGAGCCACCCAGCCCCACGCCCCCGTGGTTTTTAACGAATACAAATTGGGAGCTGAGAACTTTCTGACAACCATTGATCATTAGAGGTGTTCTAGGATGTTGCAAAACCTAGACAGGGAATCATTGACCCAGAAAAACAATAGAAAGAAGTAATCCGGGAGGGTTTAGAATGACTACATAGTTATATAGATGGCAATATAGTATAGTAGTGATCTGTTTACGCTCCAGGGTCAGACCTGGGTTTGAATCTTCTTTAAAAAAAATTCAGATGTAATTCATGTATCATAGTGTTCACCACTTTAAAGTGTACAATTCAGTGGATTTTAGTATATTCACGAAGTTGTGCAACGATCACCACTAATTCCTGAACATTTTCTTCATCATCCCCAAAAGAAACTCTGTACCCATTAGTAGTCACCCCCCTTCCCTCTCTCTCCCCAGCCCTTGGCAATCACTAACCTACTTTCTGTTCTTATGGATTTGCCTATTCTGGGCATTTCATATAAAGAGAATCAAATAGTTTTTGACCTTCGGTGACTGGCTTCTTTCACTTAGCATAATGCTTTCAATGCTCACGCATGTTGTGGTATGGATCAGTACTTTATTACTTTCTCTTGATGAATAATATCCCATTGTATGGATGTACCATATTTGTTTTCCCTTCATCAGTTGATGGACATTTGGGTTATTTCTACCATTTGGCTATTATGACTGGTGCTGCTATGAACATTTGTGTACAAGTTTTTGAGTGAGCACATCTTCAGTTCTTCTGGGTTGTATGCTAACTCCACATTTAACCATCTGAGGAATTGCCAAACTATTTCCTAAAGCAGATGTGCCATTTTACATTCCCACCAGCAATGTATGAGGGTTCCAGTTTTTCCATATCCTGGCTGACATTTGCTATTTTTTAAAATTATAGTCATCCTAGTGGGTGTGAAGTAGTAATAGAGCCATCCCAATGAGTACAAAGTGGTATTTCAGTGTGCTTTTGGTTTGCATTTCCCTAATGGCTAATGATATTGAATATCTTTTCATATGCTTACTGATCCTTTATTTGTATATCATCTTTGGAGAAATGTCTATTTAGATCATTTGCTCATTTTGGGGGTCTTTTTATTGTGGAGTTTTAAGAGTTCTGTTTATTTCTAGATACTAGACCCGTATCACATTTGTGACTAGCAAATATTTTTCCCCCATTCTGTGAGTTGTCTTTTTACTTTCTTGATGTTGTCATTTGCAGCACAGAAGTTTTAAATTTTGATAAAGTCCAATTTATCTATTTTTTTCTTTGGCTGCTTGTGCATTTGATGTAATATAAGAAACCCTTCCTTAATTTAAGTTCACAAAGATTTACACCTATGTTTCCATCCAAGATTTTAAGTTTTTGCACTTTCATTTAGGTTGTTGATTTATTTTGAGATAACTTTTATATATGGTGTGAGGTAGGATTCTAACTTCATCACCTTTTTTTTTTTTTTTTTTTTGCATGTGGCTATTCAGTTGTCCTAATACCATTTGTTGAAAAGATTATTCTTTCCTCACCGAGTGGACTTGGAATCCATGTCAAAAGTTACTTGCCCATAAACTTATGAGCATATCAGTTTATTTCTGGACTCTCAGTCTTATTCTGGGCTTGAATCTTAGTTCTGCTACTTGCAAATAAATGTAATCTGGGACAAGTTACTTTTTTTTGGTAATAATACTACCTACCTTTTAGGGGGTCGTTGTGAAAATTAAATGAGACAATGCATGTAAAGGGTATTATTTAGTGTGGCACATAGTACATGCCAGATAAATTTTAAGGGGAAATGTGCTTAGATAATCAGGGAAGTAGTAAAAACAGGAGATAGTTGAAAGGATGCTGAAATATTAGGAATGTCCAGAACAAGGTGGCCTCATAAATGAGAGATGAGATGAACAGATGTTTGGAAAAGTTGAAAGAAATATTCAATTCCCTGGTCTTGGCTACAGCAGTTGCTAGATAATGATGAAACAGAACAGAATAGAAACAGTATAGAAAAGTTACCATAAGCAACAGATTGGAACCATCTTATATTATTCTTTATAGAGCTGAAATCAGTTAAGGTGGGTTATTTTAGAGCACTCGTGTTTGACATTTTTCTGTTAAGGACTCTTTTGAGAACATTTTGAATGCTGTGGACAACCCTCTCCCCATGAGAATGCATATATGACAAACACACAGTGTTCTTCAGACAGTTCTAGGAGGTTCAGAAATCCCTGGTTAAAAGTCCTATCTTGACCTTATTTGAAGCAATGCTGACCCATAGCATAGTTTCCCAAGCCTAATTTCATAGTGAGGTTCAAGTGTCCCATTTACTCCAGAACAATATTTACAGTTTCAGGGAAACTCGGAGAGCTTTTCCTCTTGTACGGAAGAATTTGTATGGCACCCTCCTAAGATTTAGAAGAGTACCACAAATACTCTAATTGTTTTTCTATAGGTTTCAGCACGTAGAGGTCTTTCAGCAATGCTCCTGACCAACTGTCATTTTGGAGGGGGGCCTTCCTCAGTTCTCCCAGGTAGCTCCCAACACGGACATTGAAGAGTGCAGACTTGCAGTCCTGGAAGAGATAGTAATAGAAATGCTGTGTGAGGTGGAGTTGGGCCTAGAAGAAAAAGATATGATTCTGGAAGGGACTCGGAATGGGAGGCAGCTTCAGAGAAACTCAGGGGGACACAGAGAGACAAAAATAGAAGCGGAAACATGCTGTTTAGAAACCCTCTTGCATATAGTCAAGATAAACTTCAGTGAAGGAGGTGAGATGATTGAAATGAAGGTGTAGGGGAAAGAGTACAGGCATTGGCATCAGCCTGACCCAGTGCCCTGGGTATGTATGTTCCTGGTTGATTTACTTAGCAGTGCTGAGCCCCAGTCTCCTAACTGTAATATGGGCATGGTAGTTCCTTACAGACTTCTTGACGGAATTTAATGAAGGAATATGTGTAAAGGGCTTAACAGTACTCAGAATACAGGAGGTGCTCAATAAATGCTAGGTCCCTTCTTCTGACTTCTACTTTATGGGATCCTTCATTTAACAATTACTGAATACCTATGTATGTATGAGGCTCTGAATAAAACTATGAAATAGTTGATGCCCTCAAGAAGCAGGGAGAGTTAGCTGAAGACACAGATATGTAAATGAAATAAAACAGAATGTTCTGGAAGCCACCAGTGGCTGTGGCGATAAACATGTAAATGAGCGAACTCCTAGGTTTGTAGGCTTGGATAGTGATATTCCCCAGATAGGGAAAACTGGAAGGAGAGCAGGTGTTTGGGGTTTTTGTGGTGGGGACCGGTGGGGGGTGGTGAATAACAAGGTCATTTATGGACATGTTGAATTTGAGCAGTGGGGCTATCAAAGGATATATTTCTGCCTGGAGCAAAAGTTGGAATCCATCATCTCTAACTAGAGTCGCTTCCAATTTTAAGAGTCTGTGATATATGCACATTGTAATTGTTTTACTTTTTCATCTCTATAGGTGAATGCTGATAGATATTAGAAGCCACATGTGGCCGGCCAACAATTTTGAGGCACTCGTTAATCGTAAACTACGACTAACCATGTGTCTCACGTTTGAAAAAAGTGGTCATATAAGCATCTGAACTTACCCAACCGAGAGTGGCTGTTTTACAAAAAAAAAAAAAAAAAAAAAGACTCTACTTTTACAGCCCAGTTTCCTATAGATTTCCATTAAATAGCTAGTTAGTTCAGTGCACTTAAAGGTTTGATTTAGAAACAGCTTTTAGGGATGCATCTGTTGTACTTACTCAGTGGCAGAATCGAAATTTCAAGCCTTGGTGAGGGTCTCCAATGATAGTGAGCTGATGAACAAAAATTATTCAAAAACCAAGGACGGTTTTCTCTTTTCTATAAATAGGATTAACATTTTCTGTCGATAAGACATATTTTTCCTCAGTTAGGGCTAGCTTAGAACATTTATCTGTGTTGATTTTAATTAACGGAAGACCCATGGCAGTATCTATTATGTTCAGCTCAGAAATGTCTGCGGGAGAAGAGATAGATTGACCAAGAGATTAGTTTCATGTTAATTGGGTGAAAAGACACATGGGGAGGTGTGCTTCATAGTAGGCTTGTGCTAGTTCAGTGGGTGTGTAATAATAAAACCCAGCCAAAACCACAAGGTAATACATCTTCATTATTGATCAGCAACTATTGCTGAGTAAGTTGAAAAGTCATAGTCCCTTCTCATTGAGCTTGATGAGATGAAGAGCTTGCCGAAGGTGAGGGAAGGAAGTGAAAACTAGCACCATTTGTCTCTAGTAACTCAGCTTACTAGAAACAGGATAGAGCAGGAATTTCCATGAGTGGTAACAGGAAGTAATTAAGGTTCACACTCTGAAGAACTTATTATTCTATGCTGAGAAGTCCATTTTTCCAAAGCCCTCTTTTCTTCTTTTTACACAGGCTCTCAGAATGGAATCATTTCAAGAAGGAGAGAGTTAGTTTGAAATATGGCCTTATTTTCCTTCCACTGGATGTAGAATAAGCACAGCCCCTATATTTTACCTTGAAGTAAAATACAGAAAAATATTGGAGAATGGAGATGGAGAATTTCGCAGGGCCTCAGGCTCATCATAGTCTAGGACCAGAAATGTCAGTGGACAGTATGTGAGGGACGGCTCCGTGCTGGTACTGTGAGCTGGAATAGTAATGTTAACCAGTAAACCAGGATTCAGAGGTGGCCACACGGTTCTGTTTATTAGTGCAGGAACATAAACTCAGGCATTTGTTGAAAACAAGGTTTGAAGCGGGGCAGGGTGGGGGAGAGAGGCTTTTTGATCAATTCCCAGATCGCTTTCCTATTGCTCCAGCGTTGCTGGGGAATCGAGCATGCAAGAGCCTCCGTTGGTTAGTGTGTAGCCACTCTGCATCCAGGTTTCCTTTGGAGACGCTTAGTGACTCCTGCTTTGTATTCCTCGCAGGTGAAAGCCCAGCCTCTGTGGTTCTTAATGCCCCAGCAGGATTATTTTCACTAAAGATGGAAACACTGGAGTCGGAATTGACCTGTCCAATCTGCCTGGAGTTGTTCGAAGACCCCCTTCTGCTCCCTTGTGCCCACAGCCTCTGCTTCAGCTGTGCCCACCGCATCCTGGTCTCGAGCTGCAGCTCTGGAGAATCCATTGAACCCATTACCGCTTTCCAGTGTCCCACGTGCAGGTATGTTATCTCGCTGAACCACCGGGGCCTGGACGGCCTCAAGAGGAATGTGACTTTGCAGAACATTATCGATCGCTTCCAGAAGGCTTCAGTCAGTGGGCCCAATTCCCCAAGTGAGAGCCGCCGGGAGAGGACTTACAGGCCCAGCACGGCCATGTCTAGTGAGCGAATTGCTTGCCAGTTCTGTGAGCAGGACCCGCCAAGGGATGCAGTGAAGACATGCATCACCTGTGAGGTCTCCTACTGTGACCGGTGCCTGCGGGCCACACACCCCAACAAGAAACCTTTCACCAGCCACCGCCTGGTGGAACCAGTGCCAGACACGCATCTTCGAGGGATCACCTGCCTGGACCATGAGAACGAGAAAGTGAACATGTATTGTGTATCCGATGACCAATTGATCTGTGCCTTATGCAAACTGGTGGGACGTCACCGAGACCATCAGGTCGCGTCCCTGAACGACCGATTTGAGAAACTCAAGGTAAGGGATCTGGGAAATATCCCTTAAACAGCTTGGTCTCTCTTATACACCGCCATATGGGTAACGAGTTCCCTAACAAAGCTAGGTCCGCTTTTCCTATGTGGCACGGCCGTTAGCCCCCAAATTGCTCTCGCGAGGAATAGCCTACCCACTCGCAAGCCCTCACTGGAGCCTGTTTCGTCGGTTGCATAAACCTGCTTGCATTCCTTCATCTCTGGCCAGTTCTGGATGAGTTCAGGCCCCTGGCCCCACGCGCCACACCAGTAGCCCGTCCAGGGAAACAAGTCCCTCTCTCCTCTGTCAGTGGCAGATTGCACACTACCTATCTTTGTCCGTGATCTTTCCACCTCTTCTTTTAAGTATGTGAGTACGGGTGTAGGTGTACTCTAATTAGCATAGGTGCCGATATGCATGCGTATGAGGAGAGCAAGGGGAAAGCTGGGCGAGTCTCCGTGGAGGTGTGGGTGGAGGTGTCTGAGTGTATCCGTACGTAGGCAAGAGATCTGTGTGGAGGACAGTAGCGTCTGTGTTTGCTCGCTCCCTATGCTAAAGAAACAAAGGCCTGGGGTTGGCTGCTTGCTACAAATTGCCCTCAAGCCCTTAACGGGGGGCTAATTCTAAGCCCGCCTTAAAAAAAAAGAAAAAAAAAAGGAACTTCAGTTTACCACGACGTCAGAAGGGATAATCCAATGTCTGAACTAGAACTTTAAACCGAAGGCAATCAGTCTCGAATCCAGGATCCGATTTCGTGCCTGTGCTCGTTTTTGTGGGTTGCAGACTGAACTTCCCTGCCTCAGAAGTTCCCAGTCTTCCATTTGTGTTCTGCGGATGGAGTTTTCCGAGGTTGCCATGCCATATAATCTTTGTGCGCAAGCCTAAGTGCCCATTTTGTAAGACCGTCCTGCCTCACGTTGATGTTAACAAACGTCAGCTCTGGAAAATTGTTTTATTCCCGTTGCCTGCCCGCTCTGTGGCTTAACTGCTCTTAAGAAGGGAGCTATTTAGCAGAAATTCCAGGAAAATAAAATGTTTAAATGACTGACAAGATGACCATCCCCAATAGGGACTGGCTATAGAAGCCGAGCTGGAAGGAAGAGCCAGATAGGATGGAAGTAGGGCAAGAAGGAAGTGGGGATTTTCCTCTTGCCATGCCCTGAACAAGCCACGGTAACTTACCTGAAGATTTCATGAGGTTGGGGAAGGTAGCAATACTCCGAATAGGATATATTTTCCCCTCCCGTAATTTGTTGCAAGCTGACAATGGTTTGGGCCTTCTTTGATTTTTTATTTATATCTAATGTTTACAAATTTGTACAAAGTTCAGTGTTTATCTGTGGATTTCACTCAAGGTAATATTCTCATTCACTTCAAAACTGCAGCGAGGAATGATCTGATTGACTTCATTTCTTAGACGCCTAAGACGCTAAGCCTTGCACTTGGTCTAGCTGAAGCCTTACACTGTAATGTGGTATAAACTAAGATTTTGAGAGGTTAAGTGATTTGGTCAAAGTCACAGAATTGGAACGGGAACTCAGCTTCTAGACCCCGCGTTAAGTATCCTTTCGGCTGTGGCCTGCCGCCGCTTTGTTTTGGACCTAAGTTTTGCCCATGAAATGTGATTTGAAACTTAACTTTATGCTCTGGCAATTGCACATTTCATGGGTCACAGATAAATGATTACCAGCATCAAGGAAAGGACATACTGTATACACTTACAGCTTCATAATGGCAAGAGGTGGGGGTGGGGCTGTGGGAAGAGGGGGGATATGGAGAGGATGGAGCAATCTCTGCCAAATATTTGCAGGTGTTGGAACTATAATAAGGCATTGGCCTTGAGAAATACTCCAAACAGAAAACTCTGTATCCATATGTACGACTGAGATAACAAAAGACTGGATAGAATAAGCCTGTATCTGCAGAACACCAGCTTTTTGAAAACATCCGAAAACATGAAAACACTGGATGACTGATTAGATATTTGGCACCACACAGCCATAGTCCTAGTCTCCAGGGTTGGATGGAGCACAAAAGTATTTTACCAAAAGATACTTTAGTCTGTAACTAATCAGTAATTTTTGCAGAAAGAAAAGCCAGATTTTTGAATTGTTCCCCTTTAATTTTTTTAGGAAATGCACAGAAAATTCTGATTATAAATTAAGTGGAAACTTTTTTTTTTTTTTGCTCATTTTTGGACCGAGAGTGGAAACATATGAATCATTCCCAACCGTGTGGTTTGTTATGTTGTCTGGAACATCTTGGACTTTGGAGAGGGAGAGGTGCTGCGTGTGCGTGTGTGTGTGTGTGTGTGTGTGTGTGTGTGTGTGTGTTGGATGTGTGGGGATCACTTTGGTTTGGTTTCCAAGTGTAAAGGCTATCAGTTCTCCACATGAAGCAGAGAGGAGGTCTGGCTTTTAGTGTCACATATATTCACACTTCTTTGGGTTAATTTTAATTTAAAAGCATTTAGGATTATCCCCTTAATCTGCTGGATTCTTCCCCAAGGAGAAAGGAGAAAACTGGTCATCAGAAGTTATGGGGGAGATGGCCTGGAGCATACTCTTCTGGCCATGAGGGGAGCATGGGAGTCCTGCAGAAGAAGGGGAAGGAGGATAGTACAGACATCTAGGGGTTTTACTTTCTGGCCAGTAAGTGAAATGGGGTTTATTTGTTCTTTTCGGTTCTGGAGCCTTACTGTTGGCCTTTATAAATACCCTTTCTGTACTAACCTCCCTGAGTAGGATTAGTGGTCTCTAGTATTTATTTGTTCAATAAAGAATAAACACACTGTTACAAGACGAAAGGTCAGAATAACCAGAAGCCAGCCTGTCTTCTTAACATGTGCTCAATCCAGATTAGAGGGTTTGGGATACTTACTATGGTTTATTATTCTTATTTAGTTGTCCGTTCTAAGTACATGCCCTTCCGAAGTCCACTAGTGGTTCAATTAATTCTTCAGTTGCAAAGAACAACTTTGTTCACCGCAGTTATAACAGTAGAAAGGCCTATCAGAGTCATTATTTCCTCCATCCCTTCTCTTTCCACTTACCAGTCCCAATATATATTCTTAGCTCATGATATGTGCCGTATTTCTATAAAAATGCTTCACATGTTAAGAGTTTTCATTGGCCGCGAGTTTCTCCCCTTGGAAAAGATCGATACTATTGCATTAATAAATGTTGGCTTTATAAAAAGAGGTCAAATTTCAGTGGCTCTGTATTGATGACAGATCGCAACGTGGTGTTCTAAGTCCCGTACGACTTGGTTCGCATGCCGCCCTTCCGTCTTTCCCCCCTACCACTCTCAGACATGCTACCTTCATCTGCCCAGACTAGCCTCCTAACTGTCTGCTCAACATACCACCCCTTCTCTTTGCTGCCTCCTAACTTTGACCCATGCTCTTTTCTTGACCGGCTTAGGAATCCTACCCGTTCTTTAGTCCCCAGCTAAAACCCCACAAGGCCCACTCCAAAACACCCCAACTATCCCATAAATTCTTTGAGGCCAGGCACAATGTCTTTTATTTCTTCAGTATCCTCCTTCGTGCCTTGCACATATAGTATATGCTCAAGACATTCAAATGAATGGAACCTTTATAATGGATCTGCAGGAGGTATACCACCAGCGTCTATAGCTTGCTTTAGCTCTCATCTTGTAAGACATAAATCTGTCTTGCCATTGTGACTACTTTAGAGGTCTGAAAAAAAAATCTTCTGTGGACTACTGATAATGTTAAAAACCAGAGTGTTAGAAGTATGGCATGTCCTTAATTTTAAGTGCCTATTCATTTGGATCCCTGAATTTTCCAACTGCCTAACCCTATGGTGACATCTGTATAAATCAGATGCAATTATTATAATTCTCTTTGAGAGTGATGTCTTCACATTTCCATGCCCATAGCCTGCCAAAAATATAGCTGATGAAAACCAGGGGGAATAGAGGAATTTCCTGAAAGGAATAAACAAGCACATTTTCTTTTTCTCATTACATTTCCACAAATTCATTACTACAAATAATTCTTAAATGCAGTTACATTTACATATCAGGGATCTTGTTGTTATAAAATATTACCTGGCACTACAGTAAGCTTTTTGTTATGGGAAAGTAAAGCGCACACACACACACACACACACTCACCACCCCGCCCCCCGACACACAGAAAGAGAGGCTGAGACAGAGAGAGCTAAAGATTGCTAGACAAAGAGAAAGGAGATATGAGACTTGGAGAATGTTCAAAGGAAAGCCACAACGAGAGTTAAAAGGTTGGAAAATATGATATTCTAGAATCTTATCAGAGTTGATTACTTGCCCTTCTTCCTACTCAGTCACTCTGTCATCCACCCACCCATTCTCACTCAGCTACCACCTTCTCCCAGTCATTTGTCTGCTCACCCACTCGACACCCACTTCTGTCTGCCAAGACAGATACCCTCTCAACTTATCTACCACTGGGCCTTTGACTGTTTTGGAACCAGCATGACTATTAATATAAGAGAAAGAAAGAAATATCTTCATGAAGGCCTGGGTTGAGAGGGAGTATATTTGCATACATATGTATGTGTTGCCATATATGAGTGTGTGTATTTCTGCATGGCGGAGAAGCTGCGAATGATTCTGTTTGTTTGTCTATGTATATCTATAAACGTGTGTCACCGTGCATGAGGAGGAGAGAGTGTCTGTGTTCATCTTCTGTGGGCGTATCTGTAGGGAAGTCGGGTATGAGGATGCCATGCGCGTAAGGCCACGAATGTGGTCCCCCTAAGAAGGGTCATGGCCTCAGTAGAACCTATCCTGAGACTAAGGATCTCCCTAATAAATGAGCCATGTCATAAATTCTCATGATAAGAAGAGGCTTCAGTGAGGCCAGGTTGGGTTACTGTAGGTGAGGGAGCAGAAAAAGTTGTTTCTCCATTTCACTCACTTAGGTACCGAATCACAGTAGCAAAATACCATACAAGCAAAGCGTTTGGGTCCAGATTTGCACTCTCTACAGCATGGTGGTGGAGGTATGGGGGTGAAGGTAATACCTGGCATGGGGTTTCTAAACTAGCTAAACTAGCCTTCAACTCCTGATCATAAAATCATTCCTACTTGTGGATCTGGCTTCTCTGTGGTCTCATAATTGTCCATGACATGCTCCCCATTATTTATAATATGTATCAAATCTCTACGCATTTTGTGGGGGCAGGGGGGATAAAATGCATTTTATTCCATCTCGACTCAAACTGTGTGCTAAGACTCATCTGAACTCCTGTTCTTTTCCCTCTAATAATTATATGGAGTCTCTGGCTCTGTTCTCACATAGTATTAATGTGTTGGAAGGTATTTTCTATTTTTTTTATTGGTTTGAGAGCAGGCTTAGCAAGTGGATACTCCTATTATCTGCGCTGCTATCTCTCTGTTTTTTGTCATTTCTCTTGTCCCAAGTCTTCTCCTCACCACCATCTGCAAGGAGCTAACAATCGTCAGTCCGAGCACAATTTATGAAACTGTTGACTCAGAGATTGATTCCTGGGCAGATGAAAATCCTGTCTATTCTTATTGGGCAAAGGACATATTCCAGAAACATAATATAGGCGAGGAAAGATGAAGGAAAGAAGAATTATTAAGCCCAAAGACACAAAGTTGAAAGGGGGAAAATGTGATAATGACACGCAAGTTCTCAAAGGGTTGATGTAATGAGGTAATGTCTTGTTCTTTATCTCCCCTGAAGACAGAACAGATATTAACTTAAACTGTAGCACCAGGGATCGAGGCCAGGGATTCATTCATTCACTTAACAAACAATTCATGAACACTCATTTTGTTTACTGAACACTTCAACTGTTCAAGTCATCGTGGTAGGAGCTGGGGACACAGGAAATCAGGCACAGTCCCCGCCCTGCAGAGCTTTGAACTTACTAAGAGAGACAGATAAGTACATCAAAAATTCCAAAGCAGTATGGTAAGTGCCATGACAGAGGTGTGCACAGGACGCTCGGACGCACAAAGGAAGAATTAAGGAAAGGGAGTCATGGGGCTCAAAACAGGGAATCATGAATGAATTAGTTGGAGAGGAGGGTCAAACTAGAGACTGTGAAGAACAAGTTGGCAGGACTTGGGTGAATGGCTGACTGTATGGTTACAGATGGTGGAGAGAAAGAATTAAAAAATGACTTTAGAGTAGGAGATGTCTTGAAGAATAGTGGTACTGGGGATAGAAATGGGGAAATTAGGACGGAGCTAGCAGTTTTGGTGGGATGATTTGACTTTAGCTTTGAGTTTGATATGATCGTGGGTCATTCAACATTCGTTCATTCATCATTTACTGAACACCTATTGGATACTAAGTACCAGAAAGGATGTTGGGGTTACGTTGATAAAGAGAGCACAGTCCCAGCCCTGGTGGAGCTTTCAGCTCACTGTGGGGAGACAGATAGTTAAGAACACAGTTATAAGACAGTGTGGTGAGTTCTATGACAGTGGAAGCACAAGGGATTGAGAGAGAGCATGGGAGGGACATCCATCAAAAGAGACTTTGGGCGGGTTTTTGGATGCCCTGTTGGGGGATGGGGATGGAGTAAGGGGCAGCCAGGGCTCTCGCAGAAAGAAAATAGTTTGCTCAAATATCTGGAGCAGGGAAAACATGGGGGTACTCTCAGAACTGAAAGGGCAAATGTTCTAGAAGGAGTTGAAATTCAGGCCTCTGTGGTGGCTGAAAGATCAGGGCTAGAGACGTAGATTGAGTGCCTTCAGCATGGAGGTAGAGTCATGCAGTGGTGAGCTGAGTGAGGGCTCAGGATTGAGCCTTGCACACTCAGCGTCTAGAAGGTAGACATGAAGGAAGAGCGTGTGAAAGGGGAAGGAGAGGATATTCACGAGAGGCAGGAACTGAAGAGGAATATTTCAAGTAGAATACAACATTGAGGACTCCAGGAAAGTAGAGTCGGCTTTGGCTCACTATTCTGTTATCCAAATAAAACACTGGATTTAGGTTTTTAGTACGGGTTTTCTTATAGAAGGTCCAAATAAAAATTGACACATTTAAGCTAGAGATTTAGCCATGCAATGCACCTGAGGAGAGGGGAAAGAAAAAAAAAATGCAGGATGGTTGGCGATAGCGTTCCTGATAAGGGCACTAGGGGAGTCATGGGTCTTTGCGGAATAATGTCAGAACATTCTGGAAAGAAGAGGGATGGCCTCCTGGTTCCCACCAGGGTGGGTTCACCTGGCTTGAGGACCAGTCTGGCTATTCTCCAATGAACTTCAGGTAGAGTAGAACTTGTGGATCGAGCATATCACCTGTATCTCATTCCGGGACATAGTCTGTATCTACACAACAGCAAATAAATGTTTGGGGAAGGAGTACACGCTGGCAGAAGGGGTGTGGGCTTCAGTTGGTGGACCAGATGGTGTGTTCTGCTGTTGAAAGGCCATATGTAATTGATATATAAAGTGACAGACTGAAGCAAAAGCAAAGTAAGTATTTTAAGACAAGCAGTTAAAAAAAGAAAGCAGAATGTGACCCCAAAAGTGTGCTAAGATTTTTGGTTACCGGCTTTTGGAATAGCTAGGAACATCAGTGAGCAGACAGGATGTCAGAAAAAAAGAGCATGTCGATAAATAGTCAAGGGGTCACTGGCTCAGATCATTTTTGAAGATGAAGTTGCCTTCTGTGAATTGGGAAGGCTCCAGGTTTGGGGTACATCGGCCTTTCTTCCCTTCCCTTCTCCTCCTGCATCCCCCAAAGGTCAATTCCCACATCAAAACAGTTGGGATCGCGTGTAGATTTAAATAACGTTCCCCTCATGCCTTCTAGAAAGCAAAAGAGTTTACAGGCATTTGGTGACAGTTCTACGTGTTTAAATAGAACAGGCAGAAAGGCATCACCCCTTTCTAGGCTTCAAGACGAACCGTGTCAGGTAGGGGGTGTATCAGTGTGCTCACGTATGTGTGAATACATGTGCCTTCATGGAGCATGGCAAGTGGCAATCGTGGTCGAGAGCATGTGCCATCAACGGAATGCCTGGCTTTAATGACGAGGCAGTGTTTTGACGGATAGCTTGGTTTCTTGAGGGAGCCAGCGAGAAAGTTACCTGAAACAACGTGTGTCTACAGAAATGGAGGGAAAAAAAAAACAAACCCAGCAACTGGGGCTCCTGGGTGGCTCAGTCAGTTAAGCGTCTGCCTTCTGCTGGGGTCACGGTCCCGGGGTCCTGGGATCGAACCCCGTGTCAGGCTCCCTGCTCAGCGGAGAGTCTGCTTCTCCCTCTCCCTCCCTCTCTCCCTCCCCCTCTCCCCCCTGCGCGTGCTCTTGCTCTCTCTCAAATGAATAAATAAAAAAATCTTTTAAAAACCCCAGTAATTATTTGAGAGGGCTAAAGAAGCCATTTCTTTTTATGGGATGCTGTCTGGAAGAACAGCCCATGCCTGGTATCTCAGACATGGCCAACATTCTCCTCTTTGTGAAGGGTAGAGCAGAACACAAAGAGGCCAAGTCTACATGATACAAATGAAGCGGAACTCAGATAAAAAACCGGCATCGGTGTTGACCGTCAGTTTAGCTCACTTGGGCCTTTTAAAACCTCAGTTATGCAAAGCAGCCAAGTATCCCCCTCACGTGGTGCTGCTTAGACCCGTGTAGAATTTCGTGAAGGCTGTAATGATGGAGTCATCTGGAGGTGACGAGGGGCTTAGTCTCATGCTGCACCCCCACCCTCTGAGCCCCACACAGGGGAAGCACAGAAGGACCCAGAGGTAACCTCCTGTGGCAGGAAATGGGAGCTTCATCCTGCTCCCCTGCCAACCTCCTGTTCCCCGTTTCCTCCCAGCAGATATCTCCATTCCAATCTCCCCTGCCACTCTGGCTCTCTCTTTGTCATGGTTCAGCTTTCTGAGAAAGCTACACTAACGAGGCCTGGACAGAGGGAGCCAGGCTCAGTGATTCACTGGACAGCACCAGAGAAGAACAAAACAAACGGGTGTTTCAAAACCAACCCGCAACAACACAACACCAGAAAGACGCGTTGAATTTTCCATAAGCAGACTGTACACACACACACACACACACACACACACACACACACACACACACACACACACACACACACACACACACACACACTCTCTCTCTCTTGGTCTACTTCGCCAGAATATAGGCAAGATAATTACTTGGCTAAATCAATGAAATCATTCGAGCCTACAGTGACCCCGAATTTCTAGTTCTAAATGATTCGCCATTGCCAGGCATGATAAGGAAGGGTGAAGAAATGGAATGCATACTTGCAGCAATTCTCCGTTTCCCTTTACATATGTTCATTATCGAGAATCAATTCCAGTTTGAGAGGAGGCTTTCATTCCTTGCAAATGAAGAGGAAGTGAGTAAGTAAATGTTCGGGGTTTTCCTCAAATTATGTCTCATAACGTAAGAAAACAGTGGCAAAAAGCCATCAGCAGATGGTGTTTTCATTAGCCAGAGATTTATTTTTCCAAGCATTTTCATATTAATGAAGTAAAGTTGAAATTAGAGTCATCTTGTCAGTTTTAGTTCTGTGGTGGTAAAATGTGCTGGCTTTCTGCAAATTGCTAGGGGGCTGAAGCAAAATAAGCATTTGCCATAATTTTTGATGGTAACCCAAGGTCCGTAGTCAAACCAGACCCCAAATTATGTGTTCAGCCCTAATTTTTGTTTTCCGTGGCTTTACAGAAGCTGCGAGTCTCAGTGCTGGGCCATAAATGAGGAACACACAGCAGGGGCACTTAGTCCTGCTTGACACTATGAATTATTTATAGGCTATTAGTTTCACGACAAGTGTTGCAACAGGTTGCATGGACTTGTTGGAAAACATTTTCCCCATGGAATCCTGTGTTTGAATGGAAACACATTACAGTCTGAAACACAGATTTCTAATACTGTATCTGCTCTGAGTTCATCAATCTACATTATATCTACCTCCTCAGTCCATATAGTCAATGGTGAGACATGGGATTTCCACGGGTCTAGGAATCTGGACCCCTGTGCTAGGAGAAGTCATAACTGATGGGGCCCATTGCCTGTGCCCACTGTCTAACCTAAGCTGGACAATTTCATCGTACCATAGGTCTGTCTTAGTCACCCCCCAAGCCAAATTTTTGAAGAGGAGTCCAGACGTGCCGCCTCCACATCGTCACTACTGAGGGACTCCCTAACTCTGTACCTTTTAGCATTTGCTTCCAAACCCCACTGAAACGCCTTTTTTCAGAGGTCACCAGTGACTTCTAATTACCAAATCCGACTGCTTTTTCTTAGTCCTCCTATTTCTTGCCCTCTCTGCATAGCGGACAGGGACAAGTCCTTTCTCCAAACGTGTTTCTCTCGATTATCCTCTCAGCTTGGCCCAGACCTGCAGTACCAATGGCCTTGAACATCACAGCTTCCTCTGAACCAGTGTCCCTGCCCCTAGGCTCTCCTGTTTCAGTCTGCCCTACGTTATTGCTGGTAGGTTGAACTCATAAATGCTGCCCAGATTATGTCATTGTCTTGCTCCAAAGCCTTTGGCAAGTCCCCACTGCTAAAAAATAAAAATAGGTACAAAATCCCCACTTAGGCATTCAAGACCTTCAAAACAGGACCTCCAGCTGCATTTCCAACCTTGCCCCCCACTACTCTCTTGTACCCTCTGTTCTAGCCAAATTCAACTTCTCTTCCCCGAACACGTCCTTATACTTTATTCCCTTTCACTCACATTATTCGTTGTGTATGGAACACCCTGTCCTCCTTCATTTCTGTTTGTTAAAATTTGCCTTGTCCTTCAAGACCCACTTTCGTTTCCCCTCCTCTTTCTCTTGGAATTCACTGCCCCCTCACCAGAGCAGGTGCTTATTACCTTTGGTTGTATCTGATCTCTGAACTTCTGCCATTTTTTTGTCTCGTGACATCTACTTAGCTTAGAGATCATGTTCAAATCAACAGTTGCTGCCCTTCTTTCTCCCTTCTTCACTCTCTTTGCCCTTGCTAAGGAGAAGGCCACGGATGGAGACGGTTGGGGAGTTAAAGAGGGCCAGGGGAGACCCTGTGCCCAAGCCAAGAACAGTGGAATAAATGGGGGAAAGTGACTTCCACGGGAATAAAGCCAAAGAAACCAAGGGAGATCTGGCAAGAAGGGGAGCAAAACTTAAGCTGGTTCTCATAATCCAGTTTGAGAACAAGTGACATCAGACTGCCCATCCTAGAAATACATATATCCATGGGAATACATCCTCTGGGATGGACTTATGGGCCAGTGCCAAGAATACTAAGGAGCCACAGCTACTTAGTAGACAAGAAAGGGGCCAAGTACATGAGTCCTCTCCCCATTCCTCCATTCCCTCCTATCAAAAACATGAACTTTGAACAACTACAAACCGTAGGAGCCATGGAGACAGCAATGAAGTGATGTACACAACCAAGGGAAGGAATGTTAGCAGAATAAGGGCCAGAAGTTGGGGTATTACATTGGAACAGACTTGGTGGGGGTGTGGGGATGGTGAGTGAGAGAGGAGTGGATTTTGGGACTGGTCCTAGAGGAAAAGCCACCAGAGCTGAGGACTTGGGAACGGGGAGGAATATAAAAGCCCATTATCAACCTACCGTGAATAACATTCTGTTTTCTTCACATAAGGAATGGGAGGGAGTAGCTTGCGCAACTGGAAATACACTAAGAGTTCTGAGTACTGTTGTACTCCTGTTATTTTAAACAGATTTGCAAAGTGCTTCTCCTGTGTACCAGAAAGGATCTATGTACCAGTAAGCAATGATAAGCAATGGATGTCCTACCTTGATACACCAGGTGTCACGTTTTTGAAGTCTATCGTCTCCATGGGCTATTCCTTAGGGCCAAAAAAGGGAAGCTGTGAGATACAATGCTCTATTTTGACGAACCTCACAGTTAAAATACTATCTTTTTTTCCCCTGAAGGAACCTACTGATAAATCTAAAATGTTTCCAAGGGGAAAAAAAAAAAAAAAAACCCGAGAAAAAAAAATCATGAATACTGGGGAAAGGCTGTGACTGAGGCTAGAGAACTGGGTTCTAGGCCCAGCTTTGTCATCTACTAATTGTAGGACTGCAAAGAACACTTTACCCCCATTCTGAAGCTCAGTTCTCATCTGTAAAATGCTGACATATCCTACCTCATGGATTGTTGTGGTTATTAAATGTTGTATATGAAATTGCCTAGCAGAGTGTCTGGCAAGTACTATTTGTTCAATAAATTATGGTTCCCTTAGTCTACTCATCTGTAAAAGAGAGGATAATACCTCTTCTCCTTATGTCATTGGATTACTATGAAGGCAAAATGAAATACTATGAAATACTTTAAAAAGTTAAAAATATTGTAGAAAACATAAAGTCGCCTTAACATTAAATTCCTATATCCACAAAGTCATGAATGTCATCTTTTCTCCAATAATGAGAGCCTGGACCAAATGCACAGTGTTATTCATTAGCACCTAGAACAGTGCTTGGCCCACAGCAAGTGCTCAATGAATCTTTGAAATGTTTGCCAACTGACTGAATGATCTCCACATGATATTGGTTCTTAAGCTCATTGAACCTTTCTTATTTTTTCCCCTCTTCCCTGTTTCCCTCTGGCTTCATACTCTCGGGGATGGCAGCAAACTCTGGAGATGAACCTCACCAACCTGGTTAAGCGCAACAGTGAACTAGAAAATCAAATGGCCAAACTAATACAGATCTGCCAGCAAGTTGAGGTACGTAACAGAAACTTTTGCAATTCTTTCAGAGGACCCGGATCAGGCGATCCTTGGGGGGACACTTGAGCCTTGTCAAGAGTGTAGCTCAGCCATTTGGAGTGAAGGGCTGAATGATAGTTCTAGGAAGTCTCATTCCCTTAAGATGCTTGTTCCAAGAAGAGTGTCAGATGGCTATTGTTTGAACAGAAATAGGTGGGTGGTGGCCATGAACTGGGGAGACAGCAGTCCAGGGGGTAATCCGTTCTTTCCAAGTGGCAGGCAATATGAGAATCCAACATGCAGTGTGTTTCTTCTTTCATCAAACTGGACATCTTAGCTCCCTAAAGAGATCCCTGGGGTGTCACAGGGGCATCTGGGAATCCTGGGTCCTTGGAGTCGGGCGAGGTTCGTTCCGGGCAGTATTGTGTCTGTGAGAGTACTTATCAGGATTGCTTCTCCTGTCCCTAGCCTCTCCTCCCTTTGTCCCCACGCACCTCCCTTGATCCTCACTCATCACCGTCCCACTTGCTCTTGTCATCAACAAATGCTCTCTGTGTTCAAGTTGTCTGAACTGTAAAGTGTCATACAAGTCTAAAGTTTTTGAAACCTCTTACCTACGTCAAGGTGACATCAAAGAGCAGAGCTTACAAGAGGAGTCAGTCTTTTCATAAGTGGCTGTAATAAAAGAAAGCTGTTACTTCTCTTTCTTTCTCAAGAGCACAGGACTTCAGCTGTAGCGTTTGGTTTTTGTGTTGGTTTTGTTGAAGAGGCAGCGGTAGGGCTTCAAGTCTAAAGCGGGTCAGGTAAAATGTTATAGCACTCTTCCTGGGCAGTGATTGGACAGAAATGTTTCTAATTCTATTTATAATCTCATGGTCTAGTTTTAACCTTACTTGCGTGACAGATAAATGTAGTGGTTCAAGTTAAATCCCACCTAGGGATTTCTACTTAAGGGAGTGTGAGAATCTTCTAGTAAGAAAAAGAATCCTCTTATACGAGTAAGCACTCCTAATTGTTTGGATGTCTTCAAGTCTTGCATTTCTTAAAGTAGGGTGTACTTGGATGATGAGCATACCATAGCAATTTAATCCGTGCTAGGCACTTTGTTTGTGGAAGAGAGTGGTGCTTTATGGAGGGTGCAGAGAACACCAGTTAAACTCAGGGGTGAGATTGTGGAAATGTAGCAGGACATTTAGGGAGAAGCCCAAGGAAATGGAAAGAAAGAACCCTGGAAGGTAAGTTACAAAATGGGGTTCTAGACTTGACGCTGCCATTAACCGGTGGTATGAATTTGAGTAAGTCACTTAACCTCTCCGCTTCAGGGTCCTTACCTGTAAAGTAAGGGGTTGAACTGACTCCCTGACCTTCGATGTGTCTTCCAGATTTCAGGGGTCATGATTCTGCGAACGGTTACTTTCTTTATTCTCTTCTTTGGTCTTTGATTTCGTCCTTTACTACGCGCGGGGAGAAACAAAGCAGAAGGCATTTTAGAGTGCTTTTCAGCTAGTCGAACTCTGTTCCACTCTATCAAAGCTTCTGATTATGCTGTTAGATTACAGTATAAGAAACCCACACTAGTGGAGAGACAAGGAAGTATTGTAAGCAGGAGACAAGATAAGGGATCCCTTGGCTTAGAATTCTCATGGTTGAGGGCGGGGTAACAGCTATAGTGAATAAAACGTGGTTAGAAATTATAATTATCACCTTCCTCATTCTCATCAAAAAGACTATTAAGTATAGTGTAAGTTGTAGTCAAATTAGCAAAGTAAGCAGTTTGTTTTCATTGCTTATTTGCTCTGAGACCTCTCTAACATCTCATCATCCCACCCCTGGGCAGTTTATCACTCTGACCAGCCTCACCCAAACAGAACCCGGTTCCAGCCCTTCCCAGCCCACTGCACCAATCAGACCTTTTGTATTCAGGGCCCCACTCTTTTCAAGCAGCGAGGAGCTAGTCTCATAAAACAATGCATCATTGTGTTCATAGAGGAGGACTCATTCTGGCCCTCTAGGTAACAGGCAATGTTTTAACAGTGCCTTTCTGAAGTCAGTATTTGGGCTTGAGCCTTGCAGGAGATGACACCAGTGCTGCCAAATATAAGCCAAGTGGGAGGGAAGAGCAGCCCCATGATGAACCAGCAAAGGGGCGGGGGGTTAAGAGGCTCCCTTAGAGATGCTCGTTAAATCCCTTGCGTAGGCCGCTGTCTGCTCGGGCACACAAAAGGTCACCTTTTGCTAATACTTACTTAGGCACAGCTTTGTACCAGGTACAAAGAAAACAGCATGGGTGGGCACAGTATCTGCCTTCGGAAGGCTTACACACTGCGCAAACCCACCCCGATACGGATATACACATGCGGGCCATAGAGACAATGGAATAAAAATGTTAACCGACGGTTGGCAAAGAACCATGAGATCCGGCATTACATGTCAAGGGTGAGAGTGTATTTGGGGAGTTATCTCCATAGGCGCTCCAGTTTAGGATTCTTTTTTTATTTTTTTAAAGATTTCATTTATTTATTTGACACAGAGAGAGACACAGCGAGAGAGGGATCACAAGCAGGGGGAGTGGGAGAGGGAGAAGCAGGCTTCCCGCCGAGCAGGGAACCCGATGCGGGGCTCGATCCCAGGACCCTGGGACCATGACCTGAGCTGAAGGCAGACGCTTAGCGACTGAGCCACCCAGGCGCCCCCAGTTTAGGATTCTATCTTTGACAGGAACCCTGCAAGATGGCTTATGGAAGAGTGTGGCTGTGCTCTATGACATCATCCCTTCTGAAAGGTTGGGATGTGCCCTGAACTTCCCCATAATAATAGGGTGAGTCCAGGGTACTTATTATACTCATTCAGCGCAGAGCCTGTGTGTCCAGACGGCTTTGGAACAAGCCCCGGGATTAGAAATGCAGCTAAAGAAGGGACTTGAGACTTCATAAATGCTTATAAATACTTTATACAATGAAATAAATAGTAGGAGACTGGTTGTCATGAGAACCGGACACTAAAGGGTGATGTGAATTTTTTTTTTTCTTATTCTATCGAATCCAGCTTTGTCTATAAGGAATGACTCTATTTGCAGTGTGAACCAGGCCTTTCACGTTGGGCGGGGGTGGAGGATACCAGCGAAGGCACTTCTGAGAAAACTGGAATAGGGCTATTTTCCTGCCAGACCTGTTCCCCTTCCTTATTGTCTGCAAATGTTTTTGTCGCAGATTGACTTTTCATAAAGTGGCCGTAAATACTGCCTCTCTCCTGGTTCTTTCTTCTTGTTCTCTGTTCTCCCCAGAAAGTAAACAAGGCTGCAGTCTTCCTATTATTACAGAAACAGAGATTAGGATCACCACAGATTTGTTAGCTGAATTCCTTAGTAAGTCAGCCTGTTCCAGTTGCTGCCCAGCTTCCAGAATTCAGGGGATAGGCAGTTGGAAACTGTTTTTTTTTTTTTTTGTTGGGGCTGGAGAGCATGGGAAGGAGGCAGGAGCAGAAGGAAGAGTCCTTTAATCTGGTTAAGGGAGGGCCATGCTTTGACCCCCCCCCCCCACTCTGGCCACTTGATCTCTATATATAGTTCTTTGTCCTTTCTCATCAGGCATCCTTTGTTTACATTTCCAAAGGAAATCTCTGTTTAATGCATAGCCAAGGGAAAATGTATACCAACAGATGAATATTTCCTCTTGGTTTCCAAGACCGTGCTGTTTTGTGAATAACAAGCATTCCTGAAGATATTGAGGGGAAGAAAAATAGTTAAGTACTTGGGGATCGGTCAGTTGACAACAAAGCGTTTCTTGAGCCAACACTGCGTACTCAGTGCAGTGGGCAATTTGGGAACTATAAAAGAAACATATGCTGTTGCTGGCCTCCTGGAACTTTTGAGTCTAGCTAGGGAAAATACAGTTTCTAGTAAGAAAGAGAAGCATTTAGGAAGCAGCACGCAGTGTAGGGAAGGTAGCCTTTCCGTTTTTACTTCTTTAGCGTCGTTGGTAAGTGTCAGGGAACTGAGCCCACGAAAGCACCTTCCTGGATATTTTGTGTGGCATCTGTTTACAACAGTCCAATGGGTTAGTCCATCCCAGAAGTCCCATGGGCAGATTGATTTCTTTCTGGTCCTTCTCAAGCCTTTTAAGGAGCTGGGTGGCTTCCCTTAGCTCGGTCTTAGCCTCAGTTGCTTTCAGAAGTCTTACTGTAGGTGGCTCGGCGTTCTCCCCCCTTTCTGCCCGTATCACGTGCTGACAGGGTATTTGGCTTGTGAAGGGCAAGCAGCGATGCCTAACTGCTTCTCCAAGCAGAAAAATAGGTGTTTGAACGGGAATTAATTTTTAAAAACCACGCTTCTGTGGATGATTTCAGCAGATGCTCCTTAAAACGATTTAGAGTGGTGGAGCTAGGAGCAAGAATCGAATCGAAAGCATTAAAGCACAAATCTGTTGGTTGGAAGAGTCTTCTCCAAGCCCCGAGGACATGATGAAATGAAGGCGTGAGTAGAGTGAAGTCAGTGTAATCAGGGAAAATCTCATAGAGAAAATGCATTTTAGCCAAATGTTTAGGGAGGAAAAATAAATGACTCCCTCTGCCAAGACAGAGAGCGGAGAGGCATTAGAGGAGGTGGAAAAGAGCCTGTCATATGGGCAAAATGGTATGCTACGCCCTGGGTGGACACTGGGTAGACAGAGATAAATAGGAAATGGTCCCTGCCCTCAACTCAAGGGAGCTTACCTGACAGGTAAAATGTCAAATACAGTGTGAAGTGGTAATTATTGTAATGAAGGTAAGTGCAAGATGACAGGCTAGCGTGGAGAAAGAAACACCTAAGTCTGCCCAAGGGACTTAGGAAAGATGGCAGAATGGAGATTAAAAAAAAAAATCGAGTTCTCTTGAAATAAGTGTTGAATTTTGCCAATGAGAGTGAGGTAAGGTAGTGAAGGGGACCCCATGCAAGAACACGGAAGGGTAAAGAGCACAGAGATGTGCAGGGCACGTCTTGGTTCAGCCAGAATGTGAAAGGTGAGACTCATTCATTGCAAGAGGTGAGTGTGGAGTCCCACGGGCGAGGGCCTAAATAATGAAGGGCCCTGTAGGCCATATGTAGGTATTTGGACTTTGTCCTGAAGACTCTGGAGAGCCATGGAAGGATTTAAAGCAGGGGAATAACTGGATAAGACCTGCATTTCAGGACTGCTCTGTTGTAGTGCCCCCACCCCCGATGGAGCAGGGGTCAAAGGTCAAAGGTGAAGGCAAAGAGACCACTTTGGTGGCTTTTTACTGATGCAGGGAGAGACAAAGGCCCAACCTAAGGTAGTGGTAGTAGGGTTAGGGAGGAGGGGATACATTCAAAACACTTCTGGGAGGTAGAATCAGTATTACTTGGTGATCAGTTAGATGCAGTGGGTGAAGGGGTGAAGAGAATAGTAGGATGATCCCCAGGTTTCTGTCTTGGGTCACTGAATGGATGTGTCAACTTTTAACTAAGTCAGGAAACACAGATGGAGGTCTTTTTAGACACGAGAGGTTTGTCACGCTGTGAGCCAGATAGTCAGGTAAGAAATGCCTAGTAGGCAGCTGTCTGACTGGATCTGGAGGTCAGGAGTGAGGTCTGGGGAAGTGAAAAAGACCTAGGACTCATCAGCACCTAAGTAGCACATAAAGCCACGGAGAAAGTCTAGAACGAGAAGGCCCGGGACAGATCAGCCCAATTGTGTGTTACGCAGAGTACAACGACAAACCGACCTTCCCGAAATAAATGGAGAGTGTGGAGCTTTTCATGAGATTACTGAGGAATGGTGTGCCTTTAAAAAATTTTTAAATATCAGAGGGGCGCCTGGGAGGCTCAGTCAGTTACGAGTCTGACTCCTGGTTTTGGCTTAGGTCGTGATCTCAAGGCTGTGAGATCGAGCCCTGCCTCAGGCTCTGCGCTCAGCGAGGAGTCCGCTTGAGTTTGTCTCTCCCTCTCCCTCTGCCCCTCCCACCTGTGTGCTCTCTCTCTTTAAAAAATAAATATTTAAAAAAAATTTACGGGGCGCCTGGGTGGCTCAGTTGGTTAAGCGTCTGCCTTTGGCTCAGGTCATGATCTTAGGGTCCTGGGATTGAGCCCCATATTGGGCTCCCTGCTCAGCGGGGAGTCTGCTTCTCCTTCTTTCTCTACCCCTCCACCTGCTCATGCTCACTCTCTCTGTCTCTGTCTCTCTCTCAAATACATAAATAAAATTTTTTAAAAATTTAAATATCAGAAGTAAGTGATTCATTTGTGCAAACAGTCAACATTTTAGGAATTACCTTCATACAGACTATAATAAGTAACACTTAATGAAGATTTCCTATGTTCCAGGTGAGCACTTTATATATGTAAACTCATTTCATCCTTCCAACAACTCTTAAACACTATTATTACCCCTGCTTTACAGGTAAAACATTAAGATACAGAGGGATTGAAGTGATTTTACCAAGGTCATGCTGCTAGTAGGTAACAGAGTAGGGGTTTGAATCCAGTCCCTTTAGCTCCAGAGCCTGGGCCCCTAACCACCCCGCTGTGCTTCCTTTGGCAAAGCCAAGGTACACACCGCTTGGCTATCTCTTGTCCATCACCAGTGGTTCCTGACCCATCGTGAGGATGATTTGGAGTCAGGGGTGTGAGTGAAGGATGTGAACGCCGGAGGAGAGCAAAGGAGAAATGAAAAACAGAAGGGAGGGGGGACACCGTCCAAACGGAGGATCACAACAGCAAAGGAAGAGAAGGCTTCAAGGTGTGGAAGGTTTGGTAGAGTCCATTGGAGTAGTAGCAACATCATACGGGAAGGTATCATTAGTGACCTCTGGGAGAGAGGGTTCAGTGGAAAGGTGAGGATGGAAGACAGACTCAGAGAGGTCAAGGAGATAGTCAAGTTGTAAGGAAATGCAGACCACCAGGAGTTTGATAGCAAAGGTGAAAAAAGGATTCGAGTGGTAGTTATTAACCTTTTGAAGTGCAGAACAATCCGACTCACCCCCCCACACACATAAACTCTAGTCGTTTATTCTGTGACCGGGCAGCTAGTAATAGGAGTCACTAGATCCACTCTGACTCACACCGCCCATGCTTCATTTCTCCTCCTCACTTGGCTTCCAGCCACCTTTCCAGCCCAGGGCCCTCTTGCCCAGCTCCAAAGCCTCAGTTTCTACAATTCCGTCCTTCCAGAAATGGTATATAGGTTCTGGGATGCAGCGTGCCATGGTAGGTTTGCAGCTGGGCAGACAGGAGTCATGCTTGCTGTTGTAGCCTTGGACGTGTAACTACTCTGCGCTCGCTTTCATCCTCTGTAGGGCTTAGACTAATCATATCTTGAAGGGAAAGGTAGTACATGCAAAGCACTTGCTACTGTGCCTGGGATAGTCAAGGCTCAATAAATGGTAGTAGCAGTTGTTGGTGTAGTGAGAGGAGTAGGGGTAGTAACAGGAGCGGGGCTGTTAGCAATAGTAGTACTTAGTGATATTTCTGGGCACCACACCTTTGCCAGAGATTCCTCTCCCAGACCTCAGGACTTCTAGAGGTATTTATCTTTATTTCCGAGGGTGGGGAGGACAGTGATTCCTGAATGCGCACCATCAATTTCAAATTTAACGTACATGAACTAGAACGCTCCTTGGGAAGGAGGGTGTAGTGAAGTGCAGCACTAAAAATGCCGGGAATCTCAGCCATGTGACCCTAGTCAATAACCCATCAACAACTTGCGAAGGTGGTACAGTAAAAAGGGATCTTGTGCTCAATAAGCTGCTCATTTTCAGTTACTGAATTAAATTTTACCTAGTGGGGAAAAAGTTCACTGCCCTTCTGCAAGAATATCTAAGGGAGTCTTTAAGTTGATACTTAGGTAAACTTGCCTGTTATCGGGCCCATATTCCTCTTGATTACTGCCTGTAAGCCAAGGCAAAATAAATACATAAACTAATAAATAAAATTAAAAAAAATAGAAAAAAGAACACTTTTAGGGAGGGACACATACTGTCATTTCTAGTGATTTTAAAAAGAGAGCGTTCTTTGGGATTTTTAGAATGTTTATTAGCCAAAATGTTCTGTATTTTTGTGAGAGATCACAGAGCAAGTGGAGCCGACTTAACAGCTCCTGAGGAAGATTTGGGCTAGTAGCACCTGGTGAGAATAAAATAGCTATTTTGAAACCAACGTGGAATTACAGGTGGAAAAAACGATTTCCATGAACAATAAAACGTTAAGTGCATAGTGACCTAGCCAGTCTATTCATTTATACCACTGAAATGATTAATTCAGAGTATTACATCCAATCCTATTAAGTGTATGGCAATTGACATTTAATATAGATGAAAAACCTAAATCAACTGTGGAAATCCAAGGTGTGCGCAGAGCCTATTTTTATACTAGGAAAGCAAAGGCTTTATGATTTTTCAGTCATCTAAAGCATTCCATTCTTTTTCAAACATACTTTTTGACAATTCTTGCTAAATTCCAGCAAAATAGAAAATTCGAGGACGTAACTGCTACATTTGAAACATTTGGAGGGTATGGACACATGGCAGGGTTGTAAGGATAAAATGGGTTAGGATTAATACTGTTTTTCCTCTCCTCCTCCCCCACATCTGTAGGGCATCTAGGCTCTCTGGTGTACTCATGTTTTCATAGTCAAAACAGTTCATAGAGGCACACACTCTCGTTCTGTTTTTGCACTTTCTTTGGCGCAATGAAGCTCGTTTTATAGCCCCATTTCCCATCTGCTGCCTTCCCCCTCCAGTTCCCGTTTCTCAGTGTTCAAATTCCAGGTTACTCACCGAATGACCAGAACACCTGTCTAATTTTGGACCCCCTCCTGGCTCTGCTCTTTGCACAGCCCACCCAGGTTCCCCACGTCCAGCATGCCCTTGGAAGGTTGGTGGAATTCTAATAATTCAAGCGAAAGTCCTGTCAAGCCCACTCTGTACCTTTAAATGTTTCCAGTTCTACCCCGACCTCCAATCTCTCTTGCCTCAATCCAACCCCCCAAAAGACCAAACCAAGCCAAAACAAAGACAAAAAGCCCCCGTAAAATGAAAATAGCCACCACCACTAAACAGACATGCACATAGCCATTGAGATGCCCTTTCTGGGGCGCCTGGGTGGCACAGTCGGTTGGGCTTCTGCCTTCAGCTCAGGTCATGATCTCAGGGTCCTGGGATCGAGCCCCGAGCCCCGAGCCCCACGTCGTCTGGGCTCCCTGCTTAGTGGGGAGTCTGCTTCTATCTCTCTTTCTGCCCTTCCCCCACTCATGCGCGAGTGCGCGCGCATGCTCTCGCTCTTTCTCAAATAAATAAAATCTTCAAAAAAAAAGAAAGAGAAAGAAAGAAAGAAAGAAAGAAAAAGAAAGAAAGAAAGAAAGAAAGAAAGAAAGAAAGAAAGAAAGAAAGAAAGAAAGAAAGAAAGAAAGAAAGAAAGAAAGAAAAATGCCTGTCTAGAGAAGTCTAGCTGTGTGATAGGGTGAGCAGGCATTGGGAATGGGAAAGAATCCTAATTGAATCATATGTGCCGGGCTCTATGCTAGAGGCATTCTTGTCCCTGATCCCACTTTGTGTTGGTGACAACCCCATGATACCATTGGTGGCACTCTTGTTTTACAAGTGATGCACCCGAGGATGAGAGAAGTTAGATGCTTTTTTACTCCATTAAATAGCTCTAGAGGCATAGATGGTCTCTTCGGAAGCCCGGTCCATGGCAAGCCTCTCAGGTACAGATCTTTGAGAGCCCGGAGCAGCTCTGTCCTCACAGCCCTTGGCGGGGTAGGAAGCAGAGGAAGGATTGCGGCTCGAGTTGGCAGAGGGAAGCAGGAGCGTCCACCACTCAGGCACTTTTACTTGCTCAGATTATTTTTGTGCTGTGAGACCCAAGTGAGGGGTGAAAATCGAGCGGGGTAGCTCCAGGTTGCCGACACGGACCCGAGTCACACGGGCAGTTTACTGTGGGACCTGCACTTCCTTCCGGAGACTGCTCGGTGGGGTCCTCCTCCCGGGCTTGTGCATGAGCGTGTTGCCAGGTAAAAGCAGTCTCCGTGCCACACATGTTTCTCTTAATAGTTACAAAAGAGGTTGACAGCAAAGATGTACTCTCAAAAGCGGACTTAATGTTACCACATTTAAACAGCCTGTGAGTAAATACAATACCCCAATGACTGCAAATACATAGATTTCCTCAGAAAAAGAGTGGGTGCATTGTTACTCTTAATGGTGGATCCGTGTCCTTTGGTGGAGATTATTGAGAAGTGCACGTATGCCCAGGGAATCAGCTCTTTACTCCACACCTCAGCCCCCGCCCACTACTCCTCTCACCTAGCTCGTATGTTCAATCCAAGTTTACCCCTTCTCGGGCAGTTCTGGAAACTCTCATTACCGCCAAGAGCTTTGTGGGCATTAGCTCATTTAATCCTCACAATAACCTTGTGAGGGAAGGACTGTTATGATTCTCAGTTTGCAGATGGGCAAACTGAGGCATAGAGCACGGAACTAATTTGTACAAAGTCACAGATAGGTGGCAGAGGGAGGGTTGGTATCTGGCCAGACTCTGGAGTTCCTGCTCTTATGACCATATGCTGTATTAAAAGTGATGCGAAAAGCTGAAAAGGTTCGTCAATCAGTGGCTCTATGTACTGCCTTTTGCAAGTTGCTGATTATCGTGCCTATGGTCAGGGTAAGGACAGATGTCTATCTGGATAACCAGTCTTGGTGTGTTATGTGAGTGTGCATCCATGTGGGAACGGCTTGGTGTGTATCTGGAGCAGTATGTGGGCATCCCTTTTTTTTTTTTTTTAAAGATTTTATTTATTTATTTGAGAGAGAGAATGAGAGAGAGAGAAAGGTCAGAGGGAGAAGCAGGCTCCCTGCTGAGCAGGGAGCCCGATGTGGGACTCGATCCCGGGACTCCAGGATCATGACCTGAGCTGAAGGCTCAGGCGCCCTGTGGGCATGCCTTTTTAAAAAATATTTATTTATTTATTTGAGAGAGAATGAGTGGGGAGAGGGGCAGAGGCAGAGGGAAAAGCAGGCTCCCCGCTGAGCAAGGAGCCCGATGTGGGACTCGATCCCAGGACCCTGGGATCATGCATGACTTGAGCTGAAGGCAGATGCTTAACTGACTGAGCCACCCAGGTGCCCTGGGCATGCCTTTCTTTGTGGTGATACACTTTCCGTAGAGCATGAACATGCTTTACATGCCTTTGCACTTGCTATATACATCTGTCTGTCTATTTTGTAGATGGCTGCCTCTGTGCGCGCGCGCGCGCACGTGTGTGTGTGTGTAGGGGTGATATTATAAAGCGGGCATATGTGGAAAGAAGAACATATGTCCAGTGAGAGAATTAGTGTTTAAACTGGATCATGAGGTCTTCTTCTTTGACCTCTGTTTTTTTTCCCCCCCTGAGAGGGT
Organism: Zalophus californianus; assembly: GCF_009762305.2. NCBI lineage: Eukaryota > Metazoa > Chordata > Mammalia > Carnivora > Otariidae > Zalophus > Zalophus californianus. Next base: position 40,180,044 of record NC_045612.1, on the reverse strand, counting down.
TCTTCACAAACCCTTAGTATTTTCCACATAAAGGAGGAGAAACTGGGACACAACTGGAGGAGATTGCCTTTTGTTTCCTCCGATTGGAAGTGTTGTCTCTTGTGTTCAGAGCAGGTGTCCCCTCTCGTCTCCTCTATATCCCACACCGGTTTCCAGCTTCTCCTTAGCAACATCAAAGGCATGAGACAATCATTGGCCTTGGAATAATTTTTTAAACCAGTGAAGCTTTAGCTACAAAACTGCATTGTACCAATGGGAGTCCATGTCCTATAGAGCCACAGGGTTCCACCTTTAGCTCCTCCACTCCCACTCTATATCCGGGTAATTGTGCACTGGCCCAGATCAGCGGGTGGAGGAGCGCGCCAAGATGTCTTCCTAGAAACATGCCAGGTGGAGAGGCAATCACAGGGCATGAGGACCATCAGAGAAGGTGAGAGGAACAAGGCAGGAAAGGATCACAATGGGAGTTAGCACGTATATGAAAAAGAAGCGGAAAATAATCACAGTGTGCCAGTTTACTACACACGACAGTGTGCACACACAACAGAATTCTTGCCAAGTTTGTGGGGTGTTCTAGCACCCGAAGAGCTCTGAATTTTCTAGCCTCCCTATTCTGGGCTATTCTGGGATTCTGATTGCCACCCAGTCATCAGCCAAGAAATCTGAACTATTTTAGAAGGATTCCATTGGCTTTCGAATGAAATGGAATTTATGTTATATTGGTAGTACAGAGAGAACATTTATATTTAAGAGGCAAAAAAAAAAAAAAATCTGATCTCACACACGAGTAGGCAAATTGTATGTTGTCTGCACGCCGGGGAGTAGAATTAAACATCTTCATGCTTTCATACTCCATTTCTGTCAAAACCAGGATATTGGCAGCAAACCATCTGAAGAAAACCACTGACCTCCAGTGAGTCCATGCTTAATGCTAACCCACTGTACAGCTCTTAACCCAGTGACATGTCATTAGCCCAGTAGGCAAAAGCCTGGGTTTTGGTGTTATTATTTGTGGTCTTTTAAACAGTAACTACCCTTATAGAGAGTCAGTAAAACCTATGTCACTTTTTCCTTTGTGAACCTTTATCAGAAGGTATTTATTAAACTCCACTGCGTGCTTTGTTAGCATTGTTTGAAGTGCTCTGGGGACTAGAGCAGGTATGTAAGTCACTGTCTTTGTCCTCAAGGACGTTATTGTCTAGTTGGGGAAGCAGCCCTAACAGTATGAAGCAGCTGTAAGCAATACAAAATAAAATCACTGAGTGCGAAATCGTGTGATACCAACTTTACGTGCTGTTAAGAGGTCCGAGGAGCAGGAGGTTGAAGAAGGCTAACGTTATCATCACTATATCATCAATAGCTACCATTTACTGACACTTAATATGTGCTATTGTGCTGTGTGCTTCACAGGCATTATCTCATTTAATCCTCTCACCTACCTCTGACATAGGCATGGTCATTATCCCCATTTTTTTTCAGATGAGGAAATTCAGATAACTAAGTGACTTAGGCAAGGGACGTGTTGGGATGTGAGATTTAGAGAGGCCAGGAAGGACCTGATCACAAAAGACCTGAAAACTCACGTTAAGAAGTTTGGAAGTCATCCCAAGGTCAGAAGGAAGCCAGTTAAAAGTTAGTGTGAAGCCATTTTAAGTATGGGGATAGTGTGTCTTTAAACAGATTGTGCTACCTGGCTGCTGTGTTAAGAGCACGTTGAGAAGATTCAAGACCAAAGATGGAGGGACAAGGTAGGTGACTGTTGTAGCACGGTGCGTGGTATATAGTCGGTGCTCGGTGCACATTTGTTGGGTGGATGGATAGTTAGGTGGAGGGATGGGTGGATTAATTTAAGGAGGAGAGTCTAGTGGACAGAACAAGTGAAGTAACAATAAAGGATAGAAGGGGACAGATTTGAGTTTTATTTAGGAAGTAAAATGTATGGGATTTGATCCTTCATTGGATATAGGGGATGAGGAAGGGAAGTTAAGAATGATGCCCAGGATTTCTGAGGGGCCAAGTGGTGCCATTTATTCATTTAAGGGACATGAGAGAAGAATCACATCTAAAGGAAAAGGATATGGGAAGGAGATGTGTTAGGGTTTTGGAAACACTGAGTTTGTGGTGCCCGTGCTTATGCAAACAAAAATGTCACTAAGCCGTTAGATATGTGGGTCTCAATTTCAGGAGAGGAGCTTAGGATGGAAATAAGGATAAGCAAGGCAAATAGGGATCTTTTTGGGGTGACAGAATTATTCTTAAGTTGGATTGCCGTAGTGATTACACGATTCCGTAAATTTACCAAAAATCATTGAATTGTCCCCTTAAAACAGATGCACTTAGTGGTATGTAAATTGTATCTCAACAAAGATTTTAAAAATTAAAAAAAAAGATAAGCAAGGCACTGTCATATAGATGGTAGTACTGAGGCCTTCGAAGTGGGTGAAATCACATAAGAGAGTTCGTATATTAGAACTCTGAGAATACTGGCATCTAAGGTACAGGCAAAGGAGTTGGAGTGATCAGAAGGATAACTAGCAGAATTAGGGCCATGGAACCTGAGGGAAGAGAGTATAGTATTTACAGAAGAAGTAAATGGATGATCTTTTTTGTTTTAATGAGAGGACAGACATAAATATCTTTAAATGCCAATGGGAAGGAGACATTTGACAGGGAGAAGTTGAGTGAAGGAAAGAGAAGGGAAGATGAATCAAGCAAGGACCCGGAGAGGATGGGATGTAGAGCATAGGTAGAGGGGTGAACTTTCTAGGGGAGGAGAGATCTCACTTCTTTGTAACAGACAGGAGGGAAGGATGGTTGAGGATGCAGGTATGTTTGTTTACTGGCTTGTGAGAATTGGAGGGAATTCTCTAGAGTGAATCCTTTTCTCTTTGTGAAGAAGGAAGTAAAATCATTTGCTGTGTTTTTACTATGAGAAAGGAGGTGGTGAGCTTGGAACTCTGAGGACTGTAAGAGTTGAATCCACTACATAGATGTAGAGAGAGCTGTTAAGAGGAATATAAGATCAGTAGGAAACATTGGGAGCCCACTTGAAGCTGAACACTAGGAATTCATCTATTTGCTTGTTTGTTTATTTATTTTTAGAGAAAGAGCATGAGCCTGGGGTGGGGATGGGGAGAGGCAGAGGGCGAGGGAGAATCTTAAACAAGCTCCACACCCAGCGCAGAGTCCGATGCGGGACTCGATCTCATGACCCTGAGATCATGACCTGAGCCAAAATCAAAGGTTGGATGCTTAACTGACTGAGCTCCCCAGGTGTCCCTGGACACTACGAATTTAAAGGGGGAATCAATCTATGCTTGTGTGATCAGCATATAGGTTACACTTAAAACCATGAGAATGAAAATGCCCAGGGAGAGTATGCTGGTTAGGTAAGGGGGCGGGGAATGGAGATTATCTATCTATCTATCTATCTATCTATCTATCTATCTATCTATCTGTCATCTATCTATCATCTATCTAATGTTGTATCATTATATTAGTGATATAAACCTTTTGTCACCTGTGTTGTGATTTTTTTTTTTTTGATTGTCATTTATCTATATGCTTGTGTAGCTTTTGTTTTTTTTCTGGCTTGTAGAGGAAGGTCTCTCCTCCTTAAATTTCTTTTCATATTTTTAGTGACTTTCTTTTTTGTATTTTAAGTCTTTAGTAGATCTGGAGTTTATTTTAGGATAAAAGGTTTTGCAGCTTATTTTAAGATACAGAGTTTTGTTTTCTTCCAGATAAATAGCTACTATGCCAAGACCATTTATGCATATAACAGTCCTTACCCCATTGAATGGATTTGCCACCATTGCCATATATTGGGTTTCCATATGTACTTGGAAATATTCTAGACTCTACTCTGTTCCACTCATTTAATTTGATGTTCATATGCCAATACCTTCTATTTTCATTATAGTGGATTTATGGTAACTTTTAATATTTGGTGATATCCACTATTTCTTTGTCAAAATTTTCTTGCTATTCTTGAATATTTTGTTCTCATTCTTTGCATGAACTTTAAAATAATTTTATCCAGTTACAAAATATACTCAATTTGGATTGTGGTTATCATTGTATTACAGTTACTAATTTTAGGAAGAAATGACGATAAATTTTCCTAATCAGAATCATGGTATATCTCTGCATTTTTTGTAAGTTGTATTTTGGGGACCGTCTCTTGAATATTTTATTGTTTTCCTCAAAGAGGTATAGGAACTTTCTTGCTAAATTGATCCTTAGGCATTTTATGTTCTTGTCCCTGTTGTGAATGGGTTGCTTTTGTATTTTCATTTAAAACCGCATATGGAGAAAAGGTCTTGATTATATATATTTTCTTGTATATAATAATCTTACCAAATTAGGTCTCTTAGCTAAAAAAAAAAAACCTAGAGACTCTTGGGTTTATCTGAAGTACTTACTTTTCTTTAAAACCAATATTTATACCAATTATTTAATTTTCTCATTTTCTTTTGCCTCAGCTAAAACATTAAAAACACTGCTTAATAATAGTGGTAATATCAGTCATCCTTGCCTTGTTCATGATCTGGGAAGGACTTTAGCATTTTCCCCATTTAGTATGATATTTGCTATTTATTTTTTTAGCATATTTAAAAGTGATCATTTATGTAGAGTTTTTATTTGGACTGGCTGCTTAAAATCCACCATGGTGGGAGTCTGCACCATGGAAATCAGCAAGCACTACAAATAGTGGCTTTTTTTGAGAGCCAATTATTAAATGTTTACCAATACACTATTGTCTATGAGTGTATCCACTTTCCATTGTCAGTATTGTATTGTGTTTTTTTGTTTTGTTTTACTTTCTCTTTTTCCATAATCAGGATTTTCAAAGAATCTGCTCTTGATTTTAATTATCCTTTGTATGATAGTTTCATTTTGATTCTGTTAATTTCAGCTTTTTAAAAATGAAATCCTCTCTTTTGATTTCTTTTAGTTTATTTCATTGTCCTTTTCAAGTTTCTCTTAAGTTGAAAAATTCATTTATTTTCAATCTTTATACATTTTCCTGAATAGGGCTTTAAGTGTATCCTGTAGATATTTTATTAAGTGTTTTTTTCATTATTTTCTATAAAATTAAGAATTTCAGTTTTGATTTCCTCTTTGATTCTAAAATTATGTAGGGATGTGTGTCTTAATTTCCAAGTGATTAAGGATTTAGGGTTTTATATTTTTGTTATTTTCTTATTTTACAGGATTCTGATTGGAGAAGGTAGACTATAAAATCTCTACTTTTTAAAATCTATCTATATTATGTTGTTCTTTGTGGCTCAGTACATGATCAGTGGTCAACATTCCATGAATAGAACAGAATAAAGTATATTTTCTATAGGATGCAGAGTTCTAGACATGACTATTACGTTCCTTTATTGGTAGTTTTTTTTTAAATCCTCTATATCCTCGCTTATTTTTTTTTTTTTAGTGTGAAACCTACTTACTTCATCTGTCGATTTCACACTGTATTTTTTTTGTCTTACCATTTCTCTATTTTTAAGAATATTTGTTTCCTAGAAGTACAACTGACAGTTTAAAGCAAAGGCATATTTTTAAAGTTATTAATACATATTGTCAACAATCTCTGCTCACCAAGGCAATTTATACTCCCACCAGAAATGTACAAGGGAGCAGATGGGGCTTTCCTAAGTTTTCCTCTACCATGCTGTTGTGGAATGCTACTGAATTCAGTCACCTACATTTGCCTTTTTTTTTTGTCCTCTCTCTAAGAGAGAAATTCTTGGATGCCAGGCAGTAGTCAAGAGCAGGAGCTCCCACTGGATTAGGGTTAGGGTCAACAAAATTGATGGATGTCATCCGGTAGGCCTCGTATTCCCATAGCACATTGAGTCTTTAGGGTTCGGGTTGCCTCAATACAGAAAGAGGTCAGAGAAATCAGTGGTTTTGATTAAGCAATTAAATATCCCCATGTTAGGGGCACCTGGGTGGCTCAGTTGGTTAAGCATCTGCCTTCAGCTCAGGTCATGATCCCAGGGTCCTGGGATAGAGTCCCATGTTGGGCTCCCTGCTCAGCAGGGAGTCTGTTCCTCCCTCTCTGACTGCCGCTCCCCCTGCTTGTGCTCTCTCTCTCTCTCTCTCTCTCAAATAAATAAATAAAAACTTAAAAAAAAATAATCCTCATGTTGGTCTTTACGTAGCTCCCTCTACAGTTCCTGCTGACCCCACACCTGAATCCCCGAGACTCACTGTCTCTGTCCTGTCCAATAACTGACTTTTTCTTCTTCTTTATTTTTAAAGATTTTATTTATTTATTTGTCAGCGCGCACAAGCTGGGGGGAGGGGCAGAGGGCGAGGGAGAAGCAGGCTTCCCGCTGAGCAGGGAGCCCGATGTGGGACTCGATCCTAGGACCCTGGGATCATGACCTGAGCCGAAGACAGATGCTTAAACAACTGAGCCACCCAGGTGCCCCGACTGACTTTTTTTTCCTAATACTTCCTTCAAAACTTGTTTTCTGGGACACTGAAATTGCTAATGCTTCACTAATGAAGGAAAACTGCTGTACAGAGAGGTGCATTTTCACAAAAGACATATATTCTGACGGTAGAATTTTAAGGGTCAAAAATTTGAGTGGAGGCAGTGCATGGTACTGATGGGGTCTTCTTTTTTCCCCACTATATAACAGCGGTATTTAATTATTCTTTAGAAATATGTACGGCCTTTGAAAACTCAGTATTAAATTCCTCTTCATAAAGTATCTAAGTCAAACAAGTCAACTGTAAAAGCACATTTTTGAATATAATTCAGAAAATTTAAATATGGAACAAGCCTTAGATGAATTTTATTAAGGAATTATTTATTCACTGTGATTATGCAACAAAATATATTTTTATTTTTGAGACGCAAACTGAAGTATTTAGGGGTGAAATGATATACAGTGTTTTGCATTTGCTTTAAAATGCTCCAGGAAAACATGGTGGGGGTGGGTACAAGGCATTTCATCATATTCTCTAGTTTTGAATATGCTTAGAAAATTTTATAATAAAACTGCTTAAAATGATAACAACAGCATCACTGCAGCCAGTAAAACAATGCTAAAATGTATAAAGAAAACATTTTTAAGTTTTCCCTACCCTCTCTCCATTGAAATCTTCTGTGGCCTGGCTTATTTTTTGTCTACCAAATCCATTTCTGTCAAAGTCACATTGTTTGAAGCTCCTCAGTGAGGAAAATGTGACAACAGGGAAAGATCCAGGTTTGAGAACTAAACCACATTACTGTCCAAAGGCTGCGCACAGGAAACTGGCTGCCAGTCAACGCATCCTTCCTTAGAAAATGCATTTGGAATCTGGTGCTGGAGATGTGAGATCTGAACTCGAAGAGATCATAAGCCCGAATTCCTGCAGTATATTCATGTTCAGAACAAGGTAGCTGAAATTAGCTCACTATTCAAGTAAGGCCACCCCAGCCCTTTTGGTTCTAGATGAGGTGAAGAAGAATGATTTATAGAAAAGAAATAATTTCTGAGTAATAACTTAAGCCTTTACATGACTTAGAAACAGATTCATGTGTGCACACATACATGCTTACAAGTTACAAATTCCCAAACTGTCTCAGTTAGCCGATAAAAGATTATGGAAGTTTCCGTTGTAAATAATAAATCACCAAGAGTTGAGGGCGCCTGGGTGGCTCAGATGGTTAAGCGTCTGCCTTCGGCTCAGGTCATGAACCCAGGGTCCTGGGATTGAGTCCCACATCGGGCTCCCTGCTCCTTGGGAGCCTGCTTCTCTCTCTCATGAGTAAATAAATAAAATCTTTAAAAAAAAATAAATCACCAAGAGTTGAAAGGCCAGCCAACCTATTTTACAGTAAGACACGTATATGTACACATGAATCAAAGCCTGAATCTCAGCTTTCTGAGAAAGAAAAACTGCTTATTTCCAGACTAGAGCAGCAAGTTGAGGTGGTGGAGCGGGGAAGGGCATCTCTATTACTTACCTACTAACTATGGTCCAGGTTCTATGCTAAGACCGTGATCTTTATTTTCTCATTTGATTCTTAACAACAACCTGTGAGATAGGTAATAATTGTTTCTGTTTCACTCCTCAGAAAGGGGGCCTTCGAGATGGTAATTGACTTGGTTGAGGTCACTCAGCTTGTAAGTGTCAAAAGCTGGAATTCAGGCTCAGGCCTGCTTGACTTCAAATCCAGAGCTCTTTCCACTCTACTTTGCTGCTTCCTGGGAGAAAAAGGTGCTGAGAAGAAATGGAAACTGAGCACAAAAAAATCCTCAAAAAGAAAAAAAAAAAAAAAAAAAGGAAGGTGTTTTTTTTCCCCCCTCCAAAAACAAACAAACAAACAAAAAAAACATGGTTATAGCTACAAAGAGAGTGATCAAAGGGCAAGCTAACTTTGATGGTTAGAATGAAACAGGAAATCTGAAGGAGCCTGGCCTTGGGATTAGAAAAACTGGTTTTGGTTGTAACTCCATCACTTTCTAGCTTCCACGACTTTGATAATTTACTTTTACCTCTCTGGATCTTGGTTTCCTCATTCATAAAATGCAGAAAGTAATGCCTGTCCTATGTACCTCATAAGGTTGTTACAGAGATCAAACACAGAGATCATACCTATCGGAAAGCACTCTCTAGGCTAAACCACAAAAGCCACATAGCTGTAACAACTATGCTAATTGTAGTTAATGATTTCTTTGATTAACAGTAACAACATATTAAGCTCTTTGGAATTTCCCAGCTAGTTGAGATTCCTTGTCCTTTGCTTTATATGTTCTCTAGAAGCTACTGGATTTCCCCAAGGGAGGAACTGAGCCCAGAGTCCTAGGCAGAAAGTAAAGACCCAGAGTAAATTGCACTCTGTGCTCCCTCAAACCCTCACCATTTATATATAGGTGAATCATGCGAAGAGAAACATCAGGGGCAGATCTGTAAGGGGAAAAGAAGCTCCAAAAAGGTAGCCTTTTTGTCTGAGCAAGTGTGATGATGGGGCACACAGATCTATCTGCTTTGTCTTAGTGGCGGTGAAGAGAGATCATGAATGATAGGCTATATACACAGGACCGTGCAGACAAACACACACGCACACATATGTGAGCCTCAGGACTTTTCACCATAAGACAGCATCCATCAGGATAGGATCCCTGGATGAGCCAGTGTAACCTAGAGCCATCTCTGACTCCACAAATCCTTTCATAACAACGCACTCTCTGTTCATAGCTTTGACAACTGCCTCTCATCCTTCCTCGTCAATACCCCAGGCAGGCTAACTGGTGGATTCCCTGCTCTGTAGAGCAGGGATTGGATGTGGGAAGGCGCATATTCATCAATGCATTAACAAGCGTTTTAATGAGCCTTCAAAGTGTAGAGCTCTACTCTGCTTGGAGCTGAGAGTACAGGACACATAGGTTCCTCTCCCTCAGGGAGCACCGCAGAGGACACTAAAATGGAATGGAATTACGGCATTATATTTTTATACATGGAGGAATGTGTTAGGTAGCTTTCTTGCCTGCATACCTATTTCTCCTCGACTCGACCTAATATCTTTTGGGCTCTGAGCCGGGGGGATTGTGTAAATTATGGGGGAACCCAGAGCAGAAAAACAGAATAACAAGCTGGGACCAGCCAAATTTCTTCCCAGCCAAGGATGTGAAATGTAATCGGTATTTTGTCAGAAATTAGCAGTGACCTCCCTCCTGGCATCAGGCCCCTGCTCTGAACAGAGAGAGTAGGTGATGGTCTGGCTTCTGGGAGGAAGAGAGCCCATCTTACCTTCCAAGACAGGGCAAACCTTGTCCAGCAGTGTGGAGATAACCGCATTTGGGAATGAGGTCTAGGTGCTTCAGGTGTGAAAAGAAGAATAAGAAAAGGGACGTGACAAACTGAGGGACAAGCAGCTCATGACCCACTATGTTTCAGAAAGCAAAAGCAGTCAGGAAACTGAGTAAAAATAAATCAGATGATGAAACAGTGCTCACTTGTTCATTCGGCAGAAAAACCCGGAAGATATAGTGGTTGTATATAGCAATAGGAGTCCCAGTCATCATCACAATCGTAGTCGTAAAAATAAAACAAAACAGAAACGACTATTTGACTAGCTATCACGTATCAGAAAATGTATTAGGTGCTTGATTTCTGTGATTCCCTTTAATAAGCATGTGCAGAACCCTTTGAGGCTAGATGCTAGTATTATCCTTGTTTACAGAAGGGGAAACTTGGCCCACCCACCCAAAACCAAACAGGTGGTTGGTAAAGCAGCAGAACCAAGAGTCTGATGTGAGGCTGTCTGACTTTAAAGCCCATTCTTCTAATGATCGCCAGTTTTAATTTTGGGTTTTGGTTCAGTAAAGATAAACCCCCACCCCAGGACTCCCAGGGACCCTTCCCAGAGAGCCCCTACACCCCCCACTTTCTCTCTTTTTGTCTTTCTCTCTCTCTCCCCATCCCTACCAAGATAACCTGACTAAGGCCTCTCTTCGGGATCCCCTGGGCCCCTTGGGCTTTTCACTGTACAAACCCCTTAGCTCTAGTCTCTGTCCTGACTCATGAGGTACTTGGGACCACTGGAAATAGGTTCTCAAGATATCTTTGTTACCTAGTCATGGAGCTGGGTATTGTGCAGAGGGCTCCCTTCTCACTGATGTGCTTATATAAAATTCTTCAGGGCCCCTCGTCCTGGGGCTCTTTCCTGGTTTTTCTCCATCTTCTTTCACTATCCCCCACTCTTCCACCCCACTCTACCCTTTCAGCTTGGAAGCAATATAGGCCTTTCTTGAGCTATTTGTACTCTTTCACTTGGCCCTTGCTTCTTCTAGTGACCATCTGCCTTTTCTGAACATGGGACCAGTTTTTTTTTTTTTTCCTTTTGTCATCTGAAGTCCCCTGTCTCAGAAAGAATGATTTCTTTCTCCGAATATGCCCTCCCTGACCTTAGCTGTCAGACTGTGTATGCCCCTGGCCCTTCGGGTTAGAGATTCTTGGCTCTGTGTATACAGGGAGTATCAGGGTGCTGAGGCCATCTCCCAGAAACAGAGGTCTTGGGGAGGGATGCTCAGGTCAGACTTGAGTACAGAGAGGGGCTAAATGCTTCCCACAGTCTAGTCTGTGGCTAGAGAAGCCATAATCTTTCAATGGCTTTGCCCCTGTTCTCCTTCCCTCACATAATTCTGTAGTGGTGAAGGGCAATGACAAGGAGGGCTTGGGAAAAAGGCCGGGACTAGAAATCAGGAAGCCTGGGTTCTACTTACTGACTCTGGCACCCAGTAGCTGCATGGACTTGGGCAGAGCAGCCTGCGTGTACCCTTTACACTGCCTGCTCTGCTGTACTGCAGTGACCTGATGACATCTTGTTTCCTTTGTTGGCCTCTCGGCTTCTTGGAGGCAATGGCCATGACCGTGCCATAGTCATTACAGAAACTGCAGGTCCTAAATAGTCTCCCTGACCCATTCTGCTCCCCCAATCCATTTTCCACACTGCTCTGGGCATGAGCTTTTTAAAATGCAAAGCCCGCATGTCACCCCCCGCTACCACCAACTGAAGGGTTTCTTCAGTTGTTTCTCATCACCATTAAGATAAAGGTTTATAAGACCCATCATGACCTGGACCCTGCCTATGTCTGTGGCATGCCCTTTTACCACCTGCATTTTATCCTGTGTTCATTCCACAAATACTTAAGCATATTTCTGCCTTGGGCCAGGCATTGGGGATGCAGAGTAAACATGGCACCCATCCTTATAGAACTTACACCCCTCTTTCCTGCTGGCTGACTGCTGCTTGTCCTTTAAGACTCAACTCAGGCATCACCTCCTACAGGAAGCCATCGCTCATGCCCTATTCCATTTCTTTCTAGCTCCCTAATCCGGTTCAGATGTTTCCCCCTTGTGTACCTGGAGCACTCTATACACACTTCCATCATAGCACTTCTGTGTACCAATTTGTCTCCCCACCAGACTGTAAACTCTGAGAGCGGGAACCGTGTCCCCTTCACTTTTTTATACCCAGCACATGGCTTGGTACACAGTAGCTATTGAGAAAAGATAATTGAATAAACAGTACCCTCTGGTGGCTAGCTGTTATAAGTACAACCTTTTATGCATCATAAAAGTGAGTAAACCACAGGCAATTACCCAAGAGAGGTAATTTTTTTTTCTTTTAACATTGGGTAAGGAACCATTTCAGAATGTGTGGTCTCTTAGGACCTAGGTTGTCGTTCCAACATCTTTCTAAATCTTTCATAATGCAGCAAATAATATGTAAATGATGGAACAAAATCACCATTTTGAGTAATTGGGTAAAAAGAAAATATAAGGGAAATTTGTCTCATGCAATGAAAAAATGTAACCTGCTGTACAATTTTTCATTATACCTTTATTTCAGGGCCCACAAGCTCACATTCACTCATTCATTCAACAAACATTTGTTGAATACCTGTTGGGTGCCAGGCACCATTCTAGGTGTTGGGGATAGAGTAGTAAATGAAACAAAGTCCTTAACTGTAAGCTTACATTCTAGTTAGGGGAGGAGCACAATAGCAAATATATTTTTATTAGGGGTTATGCATGCTATGGATAAAAATAAACCAGGGGAGAGTGACATCACCAAGATGGCGACCTAGGTTGCTCCTGACTTTTCTTCCCCTCCCAAGAAGAACAACTAACATCAATTCAAGAACAGGACCCCACTGAGAAAATCCTAGAATATGGGGGTGAAGCTGAAGCACCCTTTTGCTCCACAGAGACCCAGGCAGACTGTATGAGAATGGTGAGAAGTGGCTACACATTGACCACATTGCACCTCCTACAGCCTAGTGCAGCACCGTGCAGAGAGGTCTCCCCTGAGCCTCCAGTTCCTCCAGTGGGAAAAGAGAACCCAGTGGGGACACCCATCTCCCCCTGACATTGTGGGTCACTTTGTGAGAACCCCTACTCTGATCTCACACTATGGGGATTGCAGGAGTATCCCTGGGGCTCAACCACTGGGAATCTGACTATGATGGAGAAGGGGGAGTGGATTACAACAACTAGTGTGTATGGATCTTGGCCCAGATAGTAATCCCAACAGCAGCTTTGCTTATCTACGGAATCAAGTTGGGGGAATACTCTAACCAAAGTACATTGTGGGGTGCAGATCTAGATTTGGATCCTCAAACAAGGAGTTTTGCCAGCCCTAGAGACCAGTTTGTCCCGGTCCAAGCAAGGAGCTGAATCATAGTCCCACCCACTGTGGAGAGTGTTTTCCAGCCCCATCTGACCAGAAGGGCTGGTGACAATATCTGGAAGCAGTGCAGCCCAGTGACATGAACAGAGAGGCCAGCAGGCAGAGCTGATCACCCCCAGGGCAAAGCTAGCCCTGGACACAAAGCATTCTGTATGTATAGGCAGGGGGATTAATTCATAGCTAAGGCTGAGGGTAGCTCCTGGCTTATGCCAGTGGGAGAGACTGGGAAATTGAGAGTGACCTGGAGTAGCCTCTCCCACTCTCTCCTAGGCAAGGGAGCTGAGACATAGCCCCACCAACCATGAAGATTGTCTTCTGGCCCTTTCTAACCAGAATGGCTGGAGACAACTCCCGAAAGCTGTGCAGCCCAGCGGCATTCAAGCTGAAAAGCAAGTGGGCAGAACTGGTCATTTTCAGAATAAAGCCAGTGGCCCTGTTCAGTCAGGGAACTTGGGGTGTGGGCTGGCTTGAGTTAAAACAACAAAGAGCTTTACTGCCTTTAGAGCTGCTTCTCCTGCTGTGCCCAGTGAGGGAATCTAATTCATAGCCCTGCTCATCACTGAATAAAACCTTCAGATTGTCTGACCAGGGAACCTAACCAGAGGACATGGGAAGCTGCATAGTCCATTCAACAGCCCTAAGTATACTGGCACTTAAATAGAGAGCACAGCCAGTGGGTTCCCCCTTCTGCAGAGCAAAACATGTGGCCTCACCTGACAAGGGAATCCAATGCACACTCAGGCCTGATTATGGCCCCCAAACGACAAGCTGTACAGACCCTGAGCCCTGGCCTGCTTCCTTGCCAGGGCAGGGAAGCTAATTCATATCCACATCCACTAGTGAATGTAGTCCCAGTCCCAACCATCCCGTAATTCTGACCAGATAATCCAGGCAACAGTAGAGCCCATCCTTCAGCCTCACTTGGGTAGGGAACCAAGCCAGCAGTTCTATCCAGCTGTTCCCAGCCAGTGGCACACACCCCCATTCCTGTCCTCAGAGCTCAAGCTATTGCCTTATCCAAAAATAGACCATAATAGCAATCCCATCTGCCCAAGGACATTAAGAGCAGATGCCCAGAAAACCCAAACTGAGCTGACTGGTGAAGAACTATCTCTGCCAAAGCAAATCTATAAAGTTTGGAAGAGGAGCTCAGTTACTTAAATGCATAGATAGAAATGTAAGGAATCAAGGATCATGAAAAAGTAGGTAAATATAACACCACCAAAGGAAACTAATAAAGCACTAATTACTGACCCATTAATTACTGGAGATCTATGAACTGTCAGGCAGTGCATTTGGAATAATCCTATTAAGGAAATTTAATGAACAAGTACAAGGAAACACAGACAACTAAATGAAATTAGGAAAACAATGCATGAACAAAATGAGAATTTTGATGAAGAAATAGCAACCAACAACAACAACAAAAAACCCATAAACAAACAGAAATGTTAGAGTTGAAAAATACCATAACTAAACTTAAGAATCCAATAGAGAGTTTCAAAAGTAGGCTTGACCATGTAGAAGAAATAAACAGTGACCTGGAGGATATGACATTGTGAATTATCCAATTGGAGGAGAGAAAAAAAGTGTGAAAAAGTGAGAAAAGCCCGTGGGAATTATGGGACAAAATGAAAAGAAACAATGGTCACATTATGATGAATTATGGGACAATATGAAAAGAAACAATATTCACATTATGGGAATTCCAGGAGGGGAAAAGAAAGAGAAAGAGAAGAAAGTATATTTAAAGCAATAATGGCTGAAAATTTCCCAAACCCAGGGAAGAAATGGACATCCAGATATATGAGGCCCAAAGGATCCCAGATAGGTTGAATCCAAATAGGACTACACCAAGACACATGATTAAATTGTCAAAAGTCAAAAGAAAGAATTTTTAAAAACAGTGAGAGAAAAGAGAGACACTACATACAAGGGAACCCCCCATAAGATTGGTGGATTTCTCAACAAAAACTTTTCAGGCCAGGAGAGAATGGAATGACATATTCAAAATATTGGAAAAAATAACTCTTTTTTTGAGATTTATTTATTTTTATTTTATTATGTTAATCACCATACATTACATCATTAGTTTTTGATGTAGTGTTCCATGATTCATTGTTTGCGTATAACACCCAGTGCTCCATTCAGTACATGCCCTCTTTAATACCCATCACCAGGCTAACCCATCCCCCCACCCCTCTCCCCTCTAGAACCCTCAGTTTGTTTCTCAGAGTCCATAGTCTCTCATGGTTCGTCTCCCCCTCCAATTTCCCCCCTTCATTTTTCCCTTCCTACTCTTCTTTTTTTTTTTTTTTAACATATAATGTATTGTTTCAGAGGTACAGGTCTGTGATTCAACAGTCTTACACAATTCACAGCGCTCACCATAGCACATACTGTCCCCAGTGTCTATCACCCAGCCACCCCATCCCTCTTACCCCCCACCACTCCAGCAACCCTCAGTTTGTTTCCTTAGATTAAGAATTCCTCATATCAGTGAGATCATATGATACTTGTCTTTCTCTGATTGAGTTATTTCACTCCAGTTCCATCCATGTCATTGCAAAAGGCAAGATTTCATTCCTATTGATGGCTGCATAATATTCCATTGTATATATATATACCACATCTTCTTTATCCATTCATCTGTTGATGGACATCTTCGCTCTTTCCGTAGTTTGGCTATTGTGGACATTACTGCTACAAACATCGGGGTGCATGTACCCCTTCGGATCACTACATTTGTATCTTTGGGGTAAATACCCAGTAATGCAATTGCTGGGTCATATGGTAGCTCTATTTTCAACTTTTTGAGGAAAAAAATAACTCTTTTTTTTTAAGATTTTATTTATTTGAGAGAGAGAGAATGAGAGATAGAGAACACGAGAGGGAAGAGGGTCAGAGGGAGAAGCAGACTCCCCGCTGAGCAGGGAGCCCGATGTGGGACTCGATCCCGGGACTCCAGGATCATGACCTGAGCCAAAGGCAGTCGCCCAACCAACTGAGCCACCCAGGCACCCGAAAAAAATAACTCTTGACCAAGAATCCCATACCCAGGAAAGCTGTTGTTCTTCAGAAACGAAGGGATAAAAACTTTCTCAAACAAACAAAAGTGAGGGAGTTCATTACCATCAGACCTGCCTTACAGGAAATGCTAATGGCAGTTCTTTGGAAGTAAAACTATGCTAATTAACATCATAAAAACATAAAACGTTAGCATAAATCTCACTGGTAATGGTAGATATATCATCATAGTTAGATTCTGCAATATGGTAATAGTGGTGTATAATTGTGGTGTGTAATAATACTTACATAGCACTTACATATGTACAATATTTACATAATAATAGTGGTGTATAATAATACAACTCTAGTTTAAAAGTTTAAAAAAACGAACATAGTAAAAGTAACCATAACTACAATAATCTGTTATTAGTTACACAATATTAAAAACATATAAATATAACATTAGTAACCTAAAATTTGAGGAGAGGAGAAGTAAAAGTATAAAGTTTACGAATTTTATTGAAGTTAAAATTTTATCAGTTTAAGAAAGTATTATAAATTTAAAATATTTTATGTTAGCCTCATGTTAACAAGGGAAAATCCTATAATAATTACACAAAAGAACACTATAAAGAAGTCAAATCATACTGACACAAAAAGACATCAAAACACACAAAAAGATAGCAGGATAAGAAACAAAGGAAAGGGGGATCTGTGAAACAACCAGAAAATAATTTTTTTAAATGGCAATAGTAAGTCTTTACCTGTAAATAATTACTTGAAATGTAAATGGATTACATTCTTCAGTTAAAAGACAAAAATTGGCTGAATGGCTAAAAAAAAATTCGAAAACATGCTGCCTATAAGAGACTCACTTTAGCCTTAAAGACACACATAGACTGAGAGTGAAGCGATGGAAAAAGACATTTCAAAAAAAAGCAAGTGTAGCTACAATTATATCAGACAATATAGACTTTATTAGCACCACGCTCTAACCAACTGAGCTAACCGGCCAGGACGTTTTTATATCAGACAATATAGACTTTAAACTAAAAGTGGTAAAAAGAGACAAAGAAGGTCATTATATAATGATCAATATATCAAGATGATATAACACTTGTAAATATTTATGTGCCCAACATCAGAGCACATAAATATATACAGCAAAAACTAACAGAGCTAAAAGGAGAAATAAGCAGTAATATAATAATAGTTGGGGACTTAATACCCCACTCTCAACAATGGATAGATCATTCAGACAGAGAATCAATAAATAAACAAATTTGAACAACATTGTAAACCAAATGGACCTAATAGACATATACAGAACATACTATCCACAGCAGCACTTCTCAAGTGCACAGGGAACATTTTTTAGATAGACCATATGTTAGGCCACAAAACAAGTCTTAGAAAATTCAAGAAGATTGAAATCATACCACGTATCTTCTCTAACCATGGTGGCATGAAACTAAAAATCAACAAAAAGAGGAAAACTGGAAAATTCATGAGCACATGGAAATTAAACAATGCTCTCCTGAACCAGTGGGTCAAAGAAGAAGTTAAAGGGGAAATAAAAAGTTGCATGAGACAAACAAAACGGAAATAAAACATACCAAAATGTGTAGGATGCAATAAAAACAGTTCTAAGAGGGAAGTTCAACAGCAATAAATGCCTACATTTAAGAAGCAAGAAAGATCCCAAATAAAGAACCTGACTCTATACCATAAAGAACTAGAAAAAAAAGAACAAACTGAGCCCAAAGTTAGCAGAAGAAAGGAAATAATAAAGATTGGAGCAGAAATCAATGAAATAGAGAACAGAAAAACAATAGAAAAGATTAACCAAACTAAGCATTTGTTCTTTGAAAGGATAAACAAAATTAACAAACCTTTAGCTACTCTAACCAAGGAAAAAAGAGAAAGGGCCCAAGTCAACAAAATAATAAATGAAAAAGGAGACATTACAACTGATACTACAGAAATTTGAAGGATCCTAAGAGCCTACTGTGAGCAACTATATGCCAACAAACTGGACAACCTAGAAGAGATGAAGAAAATTTTTGAAACATACAGTTTACCAAGACTGAATCAGAAAGAAATCTGAATAGACCAATTATTAGTAAGGAGATTGAGTCAATAATTTATAACCTCCTAACAAATCAAAACTCAGGACCAGATGGCTTAACTGGTGAATTTTACTAAATATTTAAAGAAGAATTAATGCTTATTCTCAAATTCTTCTAAAAATTTCAAGAGGAGGGAATGCTTCCAAACTCATTTTACAAGGCCAGCATTATCCTGATACCAAAACCAGAAAAGAAAACTACAGGCCAATATCCCTGATGAATATAGATACAAAAATTCTCAATAAAGTACTAGCAAACTAAATTTAGCTGCACATTAAAAGGATCATACACCATGATCAAGTGGGATTTACCCCTGGGATGTTAGGATAGTTTAACATTTGCAAATCAGTCAATGATATATATTTCATTAATAGAATGAAAGAAAAGAATTATGTGATCATTTCAATAGACGCAGAAGAAGCATTTGACAAAATTCAATATCCATTCATGGTAAAATCTCTTAACAAATGAGGCATAGAAATAACATATCTCAACATAATAAAGGCTATATATGACCAGACCACAGCTAACATCATATACAGTGGTAAGTATTTGAAAGCTTTTCCTTTAAGATCAGGACCAAGACAAGGGTGCCCACTCTCAGCACTCCTATGCAACATAGTACTAGAAGTCCTGGCTAGAGCAATCACGTAAGAAAAAGAAAAGGTATCAGAATTGGAAAGGAAGTAAAATTGTCTCTTATTTGCAGATGACATGAGTTTATATATAGAAAATCCTAAAGTCTTGACCAAAAAACTGTTAGATCTAATTAATGGATTCAGTGAAGTTGCAGGATATAAATATTAGTAGCATTTCTATACATTAACAATGAATTTTCTGAAAAAGAAGTTGATGCCATTTATAATAGCATCAAAAACAATAAAATACTTATGAATAAATGTAACTAAGGAAAAAGATTTCTACTCTGAAAACTAAGACATTGATGAAAGAAATAGAAGAAAGCAAATAAATTAAAAACTATCCCATGTTCTTGGATTGGAAGAATTAATACTGTTAAAACGTCAATACTACCAAAAGCCATCTTTGGAGTCAATGCAATTCCTATCAAGATTCCAATGGCATTTTTTACCAAAGGAGAAAAAACACTCCCAAAATTTATATGGAATTACAAGAGACCCCAAATAGCCAAAGAGATTCTGAGAAAGAAGAACAAAATAGGAGGCATCACACATCCTGATTTGAAGCTATATTATAAAGTCATAGTCATCAAAACAGTATAGTACTGGCATAAAAACAGACAAATACACCAATGGAACAGACTCGAGAGCCCAGATATAAACCCAAGCATATATAGTCAACTAATACTTGACGAGAGCCAAGAATAGTGAATGGAGAAAAGACAGTGTTTTCAATAAATGGTGCTAACCATTGGATATTCAATATCCACTTGAATATTGGATATTCAAATGCAAAGGAATGGAAGTGGATCCTATCTTAGATCACTCACAAAAATTAACTCGGAGTAGGGGCGCCTGGGTGGCTCAGTTGGTTAAGCATCCAACTCTTGATTTCAGCTCAGGTCATGATCTCAGGGTTGTGAGATTGAGGTCCATGTCCGGCTTCATGCTGGGCTTGGAGCCTGCTTAGGATTCTTTCTCTCCCTCTTCCTCTGCCCCCTCCCCTCCCTCTCTAAAAGAAAATAACTCCAAATAGATTAAAGACTTAAACATAAGACCTGAAAGCATGAAACTCCTAGAAGAAAACACAGGAATAAAACTCCTTGATATGTATATTTGTGACTTTTTTTGGATATGACATCTAAAGCACAAGCAGAAAAATAAGTGGGACTGCATCAAACTAAAAAGTTCTACATAACAAAATAAACCATCAACAAAGTGAAAAAACAACCTACAGAATGGGAAAAAATATTTGCAAAACATGTATCTGATAAGGGGTTAATATCCAAAATACTTAAAGAACTCATCCAACTCCATAGCAGAAAACCAAATATCCCAATTAGAAAATGGGCAAAGGACCTGAATAGACATTTCTCCAAAGAAGATATACAAAAGGCCAGCCAGTATATGAAAAGACGCTCCGCATCACTAGTCACTAGGGAAATATAAATTAAAACCACAATGAGAGGGGCGCCTGGGTGGCTCAGATGGTTAAGTGTCTGCCTTCGGCTCGGGTCGTGATCCCAGGGTCCTGGGATCGAGCCCCACATCTGGCTCCTGGCTTGGCTGGGAGCCTGCTTCTCCCTCTCCCTCTGCCTCTCCCCCTGCTCATGCTCTCTCGCTCTCTCTCTCTCTCTCTCTCTAGCTCTGTGTCTCAAATGAATAAATAAAATCTTAAAAAAAAACACAATGAGATATCACCTCACGACTGTTAGGATAACCATCATCAAAAAGACGAGGTAGCAAATGTTGGCATGGATGTGGAGAAAAGGAAACCCTCTGTGAGCTGTTGGTGGGATTATAAATTGGTACAGCCACTATGGAAAACAGTATGGAAGATCGTCAAAAAATTAAAAGTAGAACTACCATATGATCCATATATATATATTGGATCTGGAAAATATATTATATTTTGGATATATTCTGGAAATATATCCAAAGGGAATGAAAACCCTAACTCAAAAAGAGATCTGCACTCCCATGTTCATAGCAGCATTGTTTACAATAGCCAAGACATGGAAACAACCTAAGAGTCCATCAATGGATGAATGGATAAGAAGCTGTAGTATATAATATAATAGAATATTATTCAGCCATAAAACACCGAGGAAATCCTATCATTTGTGACAACACAGATGGACCTTGAAGGCATTAATGCTAAGTGAAATAAGTCAGAGAAAAAGAGACACTATATAATCTCACTTATACATGGAATCTAAAAAAACCCCAAACTCATAAAGAGATCAGAATTGTGGTTACCAGAGGCAGGGTAAGGGAAATTGGCGGAAGATGGTCAAACGGTACAAACTTCCAGTTATAAGATAAATAATACTAGGGATATAATGTACAACGTGATGACTGGAGCTAACACTGCTGTATGATGTATAGGAAAATAAAGAGAGTAAATCCTATGAGTTTTCATCACAAGGAGAAAGTGGGTTCCCCCCCCCCTTTTTTTTCTTTTCTTGTTATTCTATCTAAATGAGAACATGGATGTTAGCTGAACCTATTGGGGTAATTACATATATTTCACAATATATGTAAATCAAAACGTCATGCTGGTGTGCCTTAAACTCACAGTGATGTCTGTCATTAATTTCTCAATAAAACTGGAAAAATATAAACTAGGGTGAGAGATGAGATATCACTTGAGCAAAGGCCTGAATACATTTTAGTTATAACTTCAGAGAACTATACAGATGTTGGTTCACCAGATCTGCCTAAAACATTATGGGACTTTGGGAGTTTTCTTTCTTTCATTTTTTCTTTTAAATTTTGAAATAAGTTTAATTTGACACAGAAGTTGCTAAAATAACATAGAAGGTTCCCACCTATGATTCACCTACTCTTCCCCAGTGTTAACATCTTACATAACCACACAACTACCACAACCAGGAAATTGTCACTAGTACAATATTCTACTAAGCAAACTACAGACCTCATTCAAATTCCACCAGTTTTCACATGCCCTTAACCTTTTAGGGTTGGGGGAGATTCCATCATTCCATGACTTTTATCACGTATAGATTTGTGTAATCACCATCATAATTAGAACAATACAAATTCATCACCCCAAAGAAACTCATTTTTTGCTACCTCTTTATAGTCACATCTGCCCCCCTGGCAACCACTGATCTGTTCTTCATCACTGATAATTTTATAATTTCTGAAATGTTATGTACATGGAAACATACGGTATATAATGTATTATGATTAACATATTATGATTTGCTTAATGTCGCTCATCGTAATGCCCCTGAGATCCATTCATGTTGTGTGTATCAATAGTTTTTTAAATTTTTTTATTGCTGATGTTTCACAATTTGTGTATCCATGCCGCCACTGAAGAGCATTTCAGCTTTTTCCAGTTTTTGGCTAATACGTGTAAAGGTGTTATGAACATTCATGTACTTTTTTGTGTGTGTGGACATGAATGTTCATATTTCTGTGGTGAAATATAGAGTCTTATGTCTTTAGAGGGGTTTATAAACAAGTGCTGTGCTTAACAAAATGAGTGGTAGAGTGGAAAGAACACAAAAGATTTGGCTTCAGCCTTGTTCTGTCATTAATTAGTAGTATGATGTTGGGTAAGCCCTTCTATCTGAGACTCAAATTTCTATCTGTAAAGTGAGAGGCTAGAAACCTATGATTTCTTTAGTTTTTTTTTTTTTTTTTATTGAGAGGGAGATGGGGTAGAGGGGCAAAGGGAGAGGGAGAGAGGGAATCAATCAGGCTCCATGCCCAGCAAAGAGCCCAACGTAGGGCTCAGTCTCACCACCCTGAGATCATGACCTGAGCTGAAATCAAGAGTCAGACACTTAACCGACTGAGCCCCCAGGCGCCCCTCTTCAGTCTTTTCCACATCTAACAGTTCTCTGATTCTGAAGAGAGAGAAAGGAGGTTTCTATCTCATTTCGTATGGTATTCATAGCCATACACGTAGAATACCAGCTACAAGCCTAGATTATACCTCTCCCACTTTTTTCTGACATGTTCTAAATAGTTACCCTGTGTGGAAAGTGAATATGGGGATGAAAGTAACTAATCTTAATGCGACAAAGGCTTGGGGGTCTGATCCCTGTGGAGAAAGGACTCTAAAACTAACACAGAATTGCCACATGGCACAGGGTCATTCCTAAGTCATGTATATGGAGCAAATTGTCCTCTCCCTCTGTTGCCAATATTTTTATTAGTCAGACTCAGGGTAAAATAAACATGGAATATGTGTGTGTGTCCATATATATATATGTGCATTATGTATATTTTCTAAATGTTGCATTATGTGCATTTTTATACTGTATATATATTTTTTAAAGTCAGGAAGTAATTACACAAAATATTTGCAATGGGTAAGTCTGAGGGATGTGATTATCTGGAGAGGCAATTCTGAGAGGAAAAGAAGCATGTGTGTGGGCATAGTCTGTCTCTCTCTCCAGTTCTCTCTCTCTCTCTCTCTTTCTCTCTCACACACACACACACACACACACACACACACACACACACACACACACACACATTGGTTAAAATCATGGACAAGAGCCAAACTTGCCTGGGTGCAAATCCAGGCTCTGCCATGTGCTGGTTCTGTGATCTTGGGCAAGTAACATAATCTCTGTCTCCCAGTTTCTTCTGTGGAATGACAATGATACTAATAGTGCCAACTTCAGAGGGTTAATAAGATGTAAATGAGTTAAAATATATGAAGCAATTTGAACAGTGCCTGTTGCATTGCAGGAAGTGTGTTTGTCAGTTGATGTCTGTGTCTGTCACTTCTCGAGATGGCCTGGCTGCCACCTCCCCATCCACATGGCTTTTCCAACTGCAGTAGTCCCATCTCCCACCCACCTCTACCCGCTAGAACCCTTCACCCACTCCTCTGCCAAAAAAATTAACTTAGGCACTGAGGCAGTAGGTTGCATAACTTTGCCTCAGTAATTTTTTTGCCCCCTAAGCTGTATTTACTCCAGTCCAGGGGACTAAAAATCCTATTAATAATTTTGCATAAATTGAATTTAAATAAAAAGGGAGAAAAAAATAATTTTGCATATCCGCTAGGCCTTTAAGTGATCACCCTCCCCCCAAATCTAAAGAAACAGATAAAATCCATTTGAAAAACAGCCCCCCCTTCATTTAGTTATTATAGAAAGCTGGCAGGACCATCTTTGAAATGTTACATTGTTTTGCTTTAGAAAACGAAAAAAGAAGATTGTCTCATCTTCCTCTTCCTTTTATACCTTTGAACCTTTTCCATACAAAGGGCTGTGGTGGTGGTGATGGCAGTGTGTGTGTGTGTGTGTGTGTGTGTGTGTGTATGTGTGTGTGTGTTATCCCCCTAGTGTGATCTGGATGAATCCCTGAGCTTAGACGCTGCTGTAGTCAGTGCTACATCTGCTTCATAAACATTGTGGTTTCTTATTTTTCCCCCAGGCTTATTGAGATATAATTGACATACAACATGGCATAAGTTTAAGGTGCACAGTGTGATGGTTTGATATACATGCATATTACAAAATGATTACCACGATAAAGCTAGTTAACACATTCACCACCTCACATAGTTACCTTTTTTTTGTCTGTGTGGTGAGAACATTTAGCACCTCTCTCTTAGCAATTTTCAAGTATACAACACAGTCTTTTTAACCATAATCAAGGAATCTAACAAAGCTGAACTCATGGAAACAGAGAGAACATCGCATTTTCTTGAACGCATCGTTTTAAGAGAGTAATGAATTCTTTGCAGTATCGTAAGGTGACAAGGCTGTTCATAACAACTCGTTGATAATCCATCAGATGTCCAATTTACCTCCCACTTTTCCTTCTCATCTCCTTTGCACAGAGAATGATTTTCCCACTTCTTTGAGTACTGTGCTGGCTTTTCCTCTTCCCCTTGTTCTCAACCAGGTTGTTAACTAACAATGGTTAAGGTGTTACTCTAGTTTTAAGATCCTGACATTTTTTCCCAGGTACACCCAAAGCCTCAAGGTAAGAGCGCAGCTCTCCGTAATGAATCTGCAACCTCCGTTTCTAGCCTTATTTCCCTCCCTTGAGCCCGTGAGGCTGCTCTGCTTTATTGAAACATCCTCTACTTTCCTGGCTGTGCTTTTGTTCATGCCCTTCGTAGCATTCTCTTTGCCTAGAATTCTCTCCATTTAAACCTCATTTCTGTATGCCCAAGTCCTGCTCATCCTCGAAGACAGCTCAGCTACCTGAAACCTTCCCCGATCCCCCAGCTGCCCTTTGCTACGGGCAAAATTAGTTTTCTCTTCTCTGTGCCCTCGTAGAGCTTTGTTTGTGTTCTGTTCTTTGTTTCTTGTTCTGCTCTACCTTAAATTGTAGTTAGCTGAATTCACACTCATCTCCTCCACTAGACTCTAAGTGCCTCGAAGGCAGAAGCTGAGTCTTTTTCATCATTCTGCCCCTAGACTCTAAGTGCCTCGAAGGCAGAAGCTGAGTCTTTTTCATCATTCTGCCCCACGTGGGAACCCCCATAGTGCCTAGTACATAGTGTAGGCCCTCGATCAATGCTTCTGATAAAAACTCCCCCAAATGATCTTTAATGCTGGTGTTTCAAAATCTTCTGGGGGGAGGTTGTGGCC